>NC_084720.1:17038950-18517640 GCF_033807575.1 Cydia pomonella | reverse complement strand
TAATGTTTGCACGGCTTATTTAGGTAGTGCGCAATTTTTGATATTGCATATTGTTATTGAAATAGCGTGACTCAATTTTACAATGATAGTTCGACAAATAGTAATCTAAACAATAAAGGATTATATTATAATTAAATATGTACATATTAGTTATCTGTTGTATAAGGTAAAGTTGTTGTCATGCGTTGTGAGTGTATCTAGGCGGGAGAGTTCAACTTTGGTCCTGAGTGAAATTAAAATTTTCACCACACTAACGCAAGGAAGATACTGCTCGTAACTGTTATAGGTAAAAAACATAAGTAAGTCACCTGTTGTATGTAGTTGTGACGTGTTCGAATAGACCATACATGTTTAAAAGACACACACAAACAAAACAAAAGTCTATTCGAACACGTCACAACTACATACAACAGGTGACTTACTTAAGTTTTTTACCTATAACGGCTATAACCATTTTAAATTAAATTCAAACGAACGTTATTAATTTCATTATTCAAAATCATTAACTTATAATTTGATTCTACTATACTCCGTTTTTTATTCAGATTATTATCCTCAAAAGTAGTGGTAACTTTTATCCTCCAAAATTAAATCTTACTTATCTGAGTAACTGTACCAGGTGGGGCCTGTAACACGAGCAATAAATTTAACTGTAGACTGTACTCCTCAAACTTACCAACATTTGTTTAGCGATTTCTGAAAATTATGAATTCTTTAGACTTCCTATTTTTCATACAAATTAAATATTACCTTCAATGTACGCGGTCATCAGTGTAATTGACGTTGATTGTCACGCTTTAAACATATTTAACCAAATTCGTAATACATTGCGTCTTAGAATAAACTTTATAAGTGTTCTAAAAAAAAAATATATTTTTAAATGTTGCTGAACAAATGTTGGTCAGTTTGAGGAGTACAGCCTATAGTTCAATTTTTTGCTCCTGTTACAGGCCACACCCGGTATTATGCACTGAATTAGTGTCGGTTACATATTATTGTATCGCAATATTAGATATCATAGGAAGAAGAATTTTGGAAGAAAAAGGTTAATTACCGCTGTTACTTTTGAGGTTACAAAAATTACAATATTAAAATCTTTATTTCGCTATTCGCACACATAAGCCGCTGCGGGCTTACGTGAGCGAATAACTCGCGAACGCGGCGCAGCGCGGGTGAATCAATCCTTTGATACCTATGGAATTGTCCTTCTTGGGCGATCTCGTTGCGAACGCGAAAGCTGTGGGTTGCCGCGCCGCTTTGCGTTCGCGAGTTATTCGCTCACGTAAGCCGCTGCGTTGGAAATTACTATGCTTCTTGTGGATGAACTTCCTCGTTAGTTTGAAATAATCATGTGAGCCTTTACGTCATGTAGGGCTAATATGGTCGGCTCTTTATCACTTGTCACTATGTCTGTCACGTTCTAACAAGTATATAAGTGCGAAAGTGACGCATGGCATGACAGGTGATAAAAATGCGACCATGATACCGCTGCTGGTGTGGTGATAAAAAATTCTTTACTTTTATAACAGGTTCGATATCGTAACAATAAAAAAAAATTATAGGACATTAGTACACAAATTGACTAAGTCCCACAGTAAGCTCAATAAGGCTTGTGTTGAGGTTACTTAGACAACGATATATATAATATATAAATATTTATAAATACCTTAAATAAACCTACCTATATACCTTACATACATAGAAAACACACATGCCTCAGGAACAAATATCCATGCTCATCACACGAATAAATGCCTTTACCAGGATTTGAACCTGGGACCATCGGCTTCGTAGGCAGGGTCACTACCCACTAGGCCAAACTGGTCGTCAATGTTTTAAGATATTTTTTATCTCAACTATACTGCCTCGAAATATCGTCCAAGTGCGTTCAATTTTAAGGAAACAGGCAAGACTGACTCTAAGGACAGCCACACAGGATAATCAATATTAGACGAGCCGTCTTTGTTTTGTCAGTCAACTTTGAATCTTATTACTTGGACGTTAGACTTATAATGTACAGATATTATTGGTCATGTTGGTACAAGCACGGAAGTGTTATTGCTTCCGGTCGAGTATTGTTATTCCTAATGCCTTACGTATGAGGCCAACTGAGGTGGAAAAGGCCGAAGGAAGGACATAGGATAGTCTTTAAATCAAAAGTATACAGGTTGATTTTAATCATCAGCCATACTCTGCGTAGTGACCTTATACTCATACTCATACTCATACTCATAGTTTATTGATAATGTAAATTACAGGTCAGGCAATTATAGGACTGTACCCCTAGTGTAAATTTATTCGATGGCGTAACGTGACGTACCTACGCGTTTGCGTTGTCTCATTTTGTATGGGATTTTGAGTTTCCAAAACGTTCCGCTTGGCGCGCTATTTCTAAATCCCCGCACCCTCGTTGAGCTCTGGCAACCGGCAGAAACACAACATTATGAGTAGGGTCTATTACCTTTGTGTTTTTGGCTTTCAAAGTCCTTGAGGTCACTTTAGACTGGCCATGACTATTCTAACCCTCACACAGTCAGTACGGAATATTAGCACAGGCCCACAACTTGATTGACAGCGTTTATTTATTCATTCGCATCCGAAGGGTTGAGGGTACAGTCGGCAACATAAGTGCGCAAAATCATCAATAATATAGGTATGCAAATTGATCAATATGTCAAGATTATTCAAGCCTAAACCTTGCTGTTAAAAGACGGAAAAGCTGTTTAAAAATACGATAATAGTACATTACGATACAAGTGCGAAAAATAGGAAATTCGAAACGAGTGGCGATAAATTAAAATATGAGTATGTATGTATGTTCTTTTGTATGAGTTCTAAATTTCCTGCTACCTAAAGGTTTTCTGGAAGAGATCGCTTTTTAGCGATATGACCGCCTGTTGTTACCTGGTTCTATTTTCCTTTAAAATTCATTTGCAGTTTTACATGTATGTAAAATGTATAATTGTTGGTGCAATAAAGAATATTTACTTACTTACTTAAAACACGAGCGAAGGGAGTGTTTTAAATCGACACAAGTTGCGAATTACCTATTCGCACATGTATCGTACAACGTTTTACAGTACATATGGCCCTTTAAATGTTCGACACAGTAACGTAATATGCTACTTTTCGCCAGGGATCGGAAAGCGGTATTTTTTGTATGGGAACGTAAACGGTATTTTTTCGTTCTTTGTTAATTATTTCATTCCTAATCGGGCAATCTAATACGAAGTCGTTATCTAAAAACACAACTGAGTCCTACATTTGAGTATAAAATAAACCGAAATATATGGTTATTTCGATGTTTTTGCAAAAAACCGCGTTCCGATCCCTGCTTTTCGCACTAATGCTATAAAGTAGCACCATATGTACTGTAAAAAAAAAATTAAACACTCAGTTGGCATGTATAAATCGTGTCATTCATGAGGACGCATGCCTTGGTTTGTATTGTGATGCACTTACGGGTTAGAATTGTCAAATTGGTACATCATCGTACATGACACGATTTATATTCAGCTAATTATATTTTTTTATTAAACTTGCCCTGTTAGTATGTATGTAAATTAGTGTGGGTAAAATTATAAGCTACATTTGACCCACTTCCCGGTTGAGCTGAAATTTTGCATACATATGTAAATTGGATGACAGTGCAATAGTATGATGAAATGGAGCTGATCTGATGGTGAAGACAGGTGGCCATGGGAACTCTGCAATAAAGTGTGATATATTTTTGAGTGAGCGTGTTGTCGCCTTCTTGAATACCTATAATTACGTATTTACTATTTATACTTTTACCTTAGACCTCATTATGTTACTAAGTTAATTAGTATTTTGAACTCCCACATTATCCTTATTAAGTATCATTTGTATTCGCTTTGTTCACATATGTGGTTGCAATAGTGCGTAATCTTAGTTTAGTATTATGTCACTACCTGTGAGTTCCTATAATTGGCTTCCTGTATCTACTATATTTTTCTATGTTAATGTCACAGCTGTTGGATCTCCAAATAAAAAAAAAAAAAAAATAAAAAAAAAAAAATAAAAAAAAAAAAATAAATAAAAAAAAAACAACGCAAACTAATTGTGTTTTGGGGTTGTTATTAGAATTTTCTAGATGAGTATTAGTTGCCTGTCGAAAGAAAAGTGCAGTGAGCGATAAAAACTTATACAGTCACGTCTAAAAATATCGATACGAAAAAAGTGCCAAAAATATGTATAACTTTATATGTGCTGTAGTATATGTATTATATTGTATTTTTACTACTTTTTTCTTTATTTTTATTTTTTTGCACCACCCGTTAACTTCACTTCGTTCGCCATCTCACTATCTGAAGGTTGTCTGGAAGAGATCGCTGTTTAGCGATAAGTCCGCCTGTTGTGACCTACCAATATGTATATTTTATCAATTTCTGTATCTGTTTTTTA
Source organism: Cydia pomonella (assembly GCF_033807575.1). NCBI lineage: Eukaryota > Metazoa > Arthropoda > Insecta > Lepidoptera > Tortricidae > Cydia > Cydia pomonella. The sequence continues at coordinate 18,513,215 of NC_084720.1, read as the reverse complement.
TGTAGTGTGCAATAAAGAATTTTATTATTATTATAACCTTTATTCATTTAATATCTTAGGTTAGGATTTTTTATAATATGGATATAAAAGTAAAATATTATTATATCCTTTATTTATTTTTCGTCTTAGGCTAGGTCATTTATAATATGAATATAAAAGTAAAATATAAAAACACTTCAAAAACAATACAAAAGATACAAACACATTATAAAAAACCTAACCTAGGGTGCCGCCAGCAGCGGGGCAGGGCCCAAGCTGCCGGTGGTCAGGGCCGCAGAGAGAGGAACCGGCGGACTATCCGCGCCGTGTCCAAGATCACCGCCTTCTGCATCTGACCCTTGATCCAACCACCTAGCGAGAGTCTCTCAAGGTGTTGGTCGAGACTCTTCGCTATGAGACCATTCGCTGAAACGACTATCGGGACAATGATCGTCGAATCAACATCCCACATGGCGGTTATCTCGTGAGCCAAGTCTAGGTACTTACTGGACTTGTCCTTCTCGGCTTTCACGAGATTCTCATCATGGGGGATGGTGATGTCGACGAGCACGGCCCGGCGTTGCGATCGATCTATTATCACGATGTCAGGCTTATTGGCTACAATAGTCCTGTCAGTGATAATAGATCGATCCCAATAGAGCGTGGCACGACCATTTTCGAGAACTGGCGCAGGTGAGTACTTGTAGTACGGTACTTCGCGGTCCACAAGGCCGTATAGAAGAGCAAGTTGCTGGTGAATAATCCTGGCTACGAGATTATGTCTGTGCAAGTACTCGCCGTTAGCAAGATGAGAACAACCGGAAATTATATGCCTGAGTGACTCTCCGGGACGGCGGCATGCCCGACAAATGTCGACCGTACCGTCCTTCAGGATATATTTCCGATAGTTGTTCGTCATCATCACTTCGTCCGCAATTGCACAGGCAAAACCCTCGGTTTCTCCGAAGAGGTCCCCGAATCGTAACCAGTTCACCGACGCGAGCAGGTCCACGTCGGGTCCCGTGAGGGCCTTGTAGAACCGCCCGTGTAGCACCTTACTCTCCCATGCCGCCTTGCGATCCGCAGTACTTAGTACCACAGGTTTGCGCCAGTTCTCGTTTGCCAAGGAGAGCGGCGTGAGGTTCCTGTCTACTGCCACCACATCACGATGCATCCCACACTCGTTGTTAAGGAAATAATTCCTGAGATTGCACACCTCGCGGTTGTGGAGATCTTTGGCGTTTAGGAAGCCTCGACCTCCACACTTCCGTGGGATGTACAATCTCATAACTGACGATATTATTATTATTATTATTATTACACGACTTTATTGCCCTTATATTAAGGTAGTGTACACATATTTTTGGCACATTTTTCGTACCGATATTTTCAGACGTGACTGTACCAAAAATGCAAAAACTTATGAATTGTTTCAATAACCTAATAGTATATTAATTTCTATCAAAAAAAAGGAGGTTAATGAGTCCCAGGTAATAGTTTTCAAAAGTTTTGGTTATTGTTTTTTACACTCATAAATCAATAAACATTGGTTGCTTTGTGTCACCTCCTTCCATTATATTTGAGGAAATAAATATGTTTTATTTGCCTAATACTTACTACAAGTTTACTTACTACCCGGCGATGATTTTTTTTTAATGGAGGATAGGCAGGCGTTAGACCACGATCTCACCTGATGGTAAGTGATGATGCGGTCTACGGTGGAGCACGCTTACCTATAAGATACCTATTTACTCTAGCCTTGAAGAGATTCAGATTGTACTCACGCGGAAACAGACTCGGGCAGGGCATTCCACTCCTTGGCAGTTCGCATAAGGAATGTTGAAGCGAAACGCTTCGTGCGTATTTGTGGAATACCTACCATGAAGTGATGCCGAAGTGCCGATGAATATTGCACATCGGTCTTTCTTCTTCTTCTTTCCATCCTGTTACCCCCTGCTGGGGTGTAGGGCTCGAACCATTTTTTCCCACTGAATCCGGTCCTGGGCAGCTTGGGTGACCTCCTCCCACCCCCAATACACCCAACTCTTGATCCACGGAACGGTGCCAAGTAAATTTAGGGCGACCATGTTTCCGTTTTCCGGGCATCTTCTAGTCGGACCTCAAATGTAGAAATTAAATGAGTAAGTATGCACTGAAATATATTGTCGTTTAAAACCTGACCAGTATATGATCACGCGCCATATTGCGGAATTTCATTGCAACGAAAATTTTCACACTAAACTGAACTGTCACCCTATACATGAGAATAACAGCGCCCTCTTGGCAATGATCATATATTTCTGGTCGGGAAACGCAATATAAGATATGATAGGAACCTTTACTTTTGAGGTTAGAATAATTCTAATCTGACGACCGGTTTGGCCTAGTGGGTACGAAGCTGATGGTCCCGGGTTCAAATCCTGGTAAGGGCATTTATTCGTGTGATGAGCATGGATATTTGTTCCTGAGTCATGGGTGTTTTCTATGTATTTAAGTATTTATAAATATTTATATATTATATATATCGTTGTCTAAGTACCCTCAACACAAGCCTTATTGCGCTTACTGTGGGACGTAGTTAATTTGTGTAATAATGTCCTATAATATTTATTTATTATTTATTTATTTATTTAATCTGAAAGAAAACGGAGTATATCAAATGATTACTATTACGTGTACCATATCTGTGTAGAAACTTTTGCCCTCGACTGTACAATGCGTCGGAAGGATGATCGTTTGAGTTTGAGTAAGGATCAATATTAGTTGAATAATTTGTAAGTAATATTTTGGCAATATTCCATAGGTACTTAGGTATGTTAACACAGAGCGTACCGTAAAGTCGGGTTACATGACCCTTTTTTCTTGTATTTATTTATATACTTCTAGATCATTACGTTTCTATCCTTGATCCGAATTTTTAGTTACGGTTAGGTGCATCTTAAGGATACGTCGGATAAGTAAACGTAAAAAAAAACCTTCTGTGTATTTTTTTTTATTTTTTCATTTTTGGGCCAAAGTTGATCTTAGATGCGGGTAAGTTTGAATTTTATACTTATTTTCATACAGAAAGTCCCACTATTAATCTAAACAACAAAGAAACCCAAGAAACCTCTTTAAGGTAGGCTAGTAAATGAAACGAATCAATTTTTGATACAATATTTGACATTTATTTGAGCAAAAATCAAACAAAAATAACTTTTTCAGTTCTGAGATAGAATAAAAGTTGTTCAAATGTTAACAAAACCTTAATTAACAGCCTGTTAATGAGAATCATCATTAGAATTAGTCAACATATACGATAATAATCACCTTTATTAGTAACAAGATTAGGGTAATATTTTACCTCTAAGTAAAATAAAAATACAAAATCTCAGTCAAGTAAAACTTAATACTGAAAACGTAACACAAATAAATTAAAATCTTAAATCACAGCATTTTAACGAGAATAATCGTTGGAAATAGTAGGCTAACAATTCGTTTTTGTAACTTAAGACTCACTTACACTTATTTTAAACCTATGGAGAGCAAAAACTCACAACAATCATGAAAAACTTAAAATTTAGATACCAGCACTTAATTAATTCAGTCTTTCAACGAAAACTATCATTGGATTAACGAAAACTATCAACTGATGTTCGTCTAAAATGACATAATCGTATTATTATGTCATTTTAATACGAAAGGTACAATCAATGGGTATTACTTGTAGGCTATCTACCCGCGGGCTAAAGTTCCCCGAAATGGGGGACAATGTTTACTATGATTATACTAACGAACTTTATGTTTCTAAGAAAAGACTAAATAAGTTTTTATTGTAATTGCAGTATTCTCAAAGACATGCTTTGTATCAAGATATAGGTATTAGTAAGCTAACTTACCTTATTTCGCTGTTTTAACCAAAAGTTTGCAGACACCATTTATGTACGTACGTCTCACCTCACGCTTGATCGATACTGACAAGTTGAAACCTGCGCAAGCAACTTGGAAACGGTAACACGTCGCGGGTAGGTAGTGCCATTTATGATTTTAGAGCGTAGCTGCTACGATCGGACGTCTATTGGCTTTGTGGCGGGATGTTAAATCTTTTTAATTTTTTGGGACAATCTTTACCCTTAGGGCTAAAGAAACCCGGTTTTACGGTATTCATAGTTTCCAATTCAGATTCAAAAAATTCAAAAGATTATTGTATATTTACAACTAGGCCTCAACGGCCGGTTTTTTAAATTCTGTTGTCAAAACCGATGGTACAGGGTGGGCAAATAAGAAGTATACATTTTGTTTTTAAATTTTAACTGTATTAAGTTCAAAAATTATTAGGTATTGTTTTAAAAATATATTCTTCAGGGTTGGCAAATTCATGCGAAACATAATGTCTGACATATGTCCACCTCTAACAGCAGGCAAATGTAAGCCCTTATCATCCCAATGTTCAGCATCTATTCGCTCATTTTTGGCATTATCTTAGTACATTTGTGTCGAATAGTCGGTTTTAACTGTTTAAATTTCATCAGCTCGTTAGCATAGACACGTAATTTTAGATAGCCCCACAGAAATAAGTCAAGAGCTACAAAATTTGGAGAATTTGGGTGCCAATCACTGTCACTTTTTTTCAAAATTAATCGAGTAAACAACGTGTTTTAAACAACAGAAACATTTGAGATAAAATTGCTTGCTGCTAGTGGTATACATTTGGCAGAAATTATCTTCCGTATACAATTGCCAACCCTGAATAATATATTTATGAAAAAATATTTAATAAAATTTCCACTTAATGTAATTAAAATTTAAAAACAAAGTGTATCATTCTTATTTGTCCACCCTGTATAAAACTCTGAACGCAAGCAGCGGTGGCAGGCAGCATAGTTGCATTTTTATCATTGTAGTTTTTAGGTATGAAGTACCAAATGCAAAAAGTTGAAACTTACGCAAGTAGTACACAAGAATATCAACCACTTTATGAACAAAAACTGTAGGTGTCGCTAGCTCGTAACACATTAAAAAAAGTTTGAACTTTTCAATTCCTTTTATTTCCTTCTTTTTTTTTTAACAAGTGATATTAATATTTTCTGTAAGGATGGGTCTTAGTTAATAGAATATGGGCTAATAATTTCAACAAAATTGTGTGGGTAGTTTATGAGAAAATCATTATTTTCTGAAAACCGTATAAGTGACATAAGTCAGAAACTGTCAAACATAAGAAGCTGAAACTTGGGCAAAATAATAGACGCCATTAAGGGTGCTTACCACAAAAAAATCCATTCTCTACAATAAAAGGTCGCAAATGTATGAAAGTCCGACTATAGCCTTTGGCTTACTTCCCGAATTCCGACTGAGCTGAAATTTAGCATATAATTATATGTAAATCGGATGACAATGCAATATTATGATGACATGGAGTTGATCTGATGATGGAGACAGGAATTGGCCATGGGAAGTCTGTGATAACACAACGCAAACTAATTGTGTTTCGGGTTATTAGAATTGTCTCGATGAGTATTAGGTGCCTGTGGAAAGAAAAGTACAGTCAGCGATAAAAGCTTGTACTACAAATATTATTTTTGCCAAAACAGTATTTTGTTTTTATTCCCCCTCGTGTTTCGCTTACGCCCATCCATGAACGAACAGTTGTACGAACGAAATGCACACGCGAGTGATAACAAAATTATATCATTTTGACATCAAAAGATACGTTTGAATTGGCCTTAAGAGTAGGACCAAATTTTCGAATTGGTTGACTAAGCACCAAACGCCAACTAAATTGCTGATAATATAGACAATGCCATTTCTTTCCCACCATACATTTCAGATCATCGTCACGCGTGCCTGCGTATGTTCGTGACATTGGTTGCTATAGCTCGCAAGTTGACAGTTAACCAGCGTTATTAGACCTTAATGAATTTGCTATAAATGAATGATTTAATTATACAGGATTAGGCTCTTGGAGACCCTATACATCTCTAAGGATGATTTGATAAACTATAAAATTAAAAATTATTCTGCAAGTAGGCCTCAAGGGCTCTTTTATAAGTCAATATATATAATTTTTTAAGTTTTTGTTTTTTTATGTTTTTTTTTACATTAAGAAATTAAGAGACTATACATATCTTAGTAATTTAGTTTGAATTGATATTTGCAGTTAGTTGTATTTAAATTCTATGTTGACGTGTAAAAGGGCAGTGTTGTAAACTCTTAAAAAACATATTTAAATTAAAAAAAAAAAACAATTTTACGAAATCATAAATTATTAAACACCATGCATAAATACTCGCTGCCCAGCAGTGGGACAAAAAATAGGCTATTAAAAAAAAACAAAATTAGACAAAAAAATCGGCCTAGCCCCAGGATACGAGACAACGCTGACGACGATATATACAATAGATATGAATAGATATCATATAAAACATGCATAAATCAGGAAGAAATAATCGTTCAAAGTATTTATTTGCTATAAGTATGGTATGTACTGATGTACAATCAGTACAATGTTGAACGGTGTGATGAACACACAAATAAATACCCTTACCAAGATTTAAACCCTTACCTTCTCCTTCATAGACGTGGTCACTACTACCAACTAGGCTAGGCCGCCAAAGGTCCACATATACAAGTTAGCCCGAATCATAAATTCTGCTTCGTCAAGCGATTGCAACGACCCCAGTAAAGGGACTTCCTGAGTCGCCCCAAACACTAAATTTCACTTACGCCCCACGTAATCAAGCGCAACCGGCCTGTTTTATATGCAGGCGAGTTCTTAATACGTTGTTTTGTGGCTCTGAGTTACACAGGGTAAATAGGCTAGCTTTGCCAAACCGAAAGCTCGTCGGTTCAATACCCAGACTTGGACCAATGAGTTTCTTTTTTTGATGATCTGCCTCATCATGTTTTGTAACGGTTTTACGTAATGGATGTCATCTCCACATTATTCGATGGTTGGCTGTCCTCAACTGTGCGTTTCTCCAAAAATTCCTGCCTCCAACAACTAAATTGTTGAATTAACTATCGCCCGTGGTATTTCTGGACCTTTAAACTTATACGAAAAGTGCGTACTTTAGTTTATGACTGGCAACGCACTTGCAACCTCTCTTGTGTGGTCTTTCTGAGGTTGACTTTGGTGTTGGTAAATGGTATCGAATTACACAAAAAAAAGTATGATAAAAAATACAAACTACAAATACTATCTTTAGAGATGTAAAATTATCTAAATGTCAAAGATACAATTTTATAGAATTAAAAAAATATCATTAAATTATCCTTAGAGATGTTAAGGGCCTCCAAGACTTTAATTTTTATATAAATAAGTAAAAGACAAGAAATCAAATCAGACAAACAGTCAAGAACCGAATGAAGTGTGTAAAGACAAACATCGTGAAGAAATCGGACAAATCCAAAGAATGCTTAATTTTTCCAATGGATTGGAAATTGAGAGGTCAGATGTTAGTAGCTTTCGTAAAGATAAATATAGTTTATTTTCCAAGTAAGCATATTGCCATGCGCTTATGAAAATCAAATAAAGCTACGCCGGCTCTAACCTTACACCTCCGCCCGAGAAGATTTAAATCCCTCCTAAATTGTTGGTAGAATCTGGTGCCCACACCGATTCTTGGTGATTGCCAAAACAGACCTCTGGCTCCTTTAGGATTCAACCGGGATAAATCCGAATAATAAAAATTAAGCTTGTGGCGAGCTGGCGGTGAGTGGCACCGCGGACCCCTATTCTAGAGAGCACTTTACTGGCCCTTGCCTCTTTGCTTGCCTTCACCGGCCGTCCGGAGTGGAGTCGCAAGAGCGGGACCTATGAAATGAAAATCTTTATTTCATGGTCCATAAATAAATACCTTAAAACTAACATACATATTATAACAATACATCTTAAAACTAAACACTACAATAGTACATTACGATACAAGTGCGAAAAATAGGAAATTCAAAACGAGTGGCGATAAATTAAAACACGACCGAAGGGAGTGTTTTAAATCGACGAGTTGCGAATTACCTATTCGCACATGTATCGTACAACGTTTTACAGTACATATGATCCTTTAAATGCTCGACACAGTAACGTAATATGCTTATTTTTGCACTAGTGCTATAAAGTAGCACCATATGTACTGTAAATCACTTTATGGTTGCGATGCATGACGCATCCCCGCAGTGTCAGGGAGCCGGCCTCGGAACCGCCTAAACTTCAGTCAGAACGCACACCACAAATGAATCAAATTCGCATTGTGTAGAGATTCCAACTTCGCGACCCTCAGGACGAGCCCGGAGTTTACTCTGACATACTTTACAATGTAATCGACCTTTGTAAGGTAATGTAGACGGGACACATACAGCAGCGTCGACAGTGTTGCAGGGCGCAGCAAATGGTTGGGTCCAGTCGGTGCGGTACCATACTGATTCAGGCTCCAGGTTGGAAGTGTAAAATATCGTAACGCCGGCGGCCTGCTGAACGGAGCAAGAGTTGGGTATCTTGGGGATGGGGTGGGAGGTTACCCAAACTGCCCAAGACCGGAGGTCTTCGTCCTCGCGTTGTCCCGGCATTTTGCCACCGGTCATTGGAGCCTGGGGTCCGCTTGGCAACTAATCCCTAATCGGCATAGGCACTAGTTTTCACGAAAGCAACTGCCATCTGACCTTTCAACTCAGAGGGTAAACTAGGCCTTATTGGGATTAGTCCGGTTTCCTCACGATGTTTTCCTTCACCGAAAAGCGACTGGTGAATATGAAATGATATTTCGTACATAAGTCCCAAAAAACTCATTGGTACGAGCCGGGGTTTGAAGTTTGAACCCGCGACCTCCGGATTGCAAATAACACTAGACCCTTACTCATAGTGTTGTGTTCCTGCCGATGAGTAAGGTTGCCAGAGCTCAACGAGGGGAGGGGGTTTAGGGTGGGCAACACGCATGTAACTCCTCCGGAGACTGCTTACCATCAGGCGGGCCGTATGCTTGCCACCGACGTGGTATATAAAAAAAAAATCGCTCTTACCGCTAGACCACCAGCGCTTCAGCCCAAAACCGGAGGTAATGGAAGAAAATGGTTCGAGCCCTACACTCAGCAGGGCGTAACAGGATGAAAAGACGAAGCATTGATAACCTAATCAATTAGCTTGAATCCTAAATAAACAATTAAAGTCCGTGACTTTACCTACGTAAGTAAAGCCATTCCCTCACTCCGTAGTTTCCTTTTACGCAATTTCCCCGAAACCAACTAGCTGTATTGTTTATTCATTTGTAAAATAGATATTTGGGAGGGAAGCGAAGTCCGTTGACTTCATAATCCTGCACGGCCATGGAAAGTAGCGGAGAAGACTTGCAACTATAATTATTTTTAAGAGGAAAGTTAACAGCCGCTTCTCCGTGCGAATGCAGTCCCCATTTACCTCTCTGGATATAAATAAAAAGCCTCTTTATTTCCTTAATTTTCACACATGCATCATTTCATATTATCATATCAATAATTATATAAAAATAATCAATTATAATATCAGTCATATTTTGAATTGAAATAACGTAGAGTCAGACCACGCTAAGCTGGCAGCGATTTTGATAGCCCAGCCTGTGCAAGTGTTAAGTAAGCGTCATAATTTAATAGAACTTTGACGTTTAAAATAACACTTGCACTGTCTAGGCTGTCAAAGTCGCTGCCAACTTATCTTGGTCTAACTTTAGCACTATAGGTAGTTTAATCATTTGTAGAGCAATACAGTGGAATTAGTGGATGTATAGAAAAAAAATCTCTGGATATTAAGGTTATGGAAAACGTTTTTACACTATTTAATGTCTTCATAATATTGATGGAGACCGCGGCGCTGGCGGCAACAACGTCACCGCACAAGTACCAAATGTATTTGCAGTAAACATCTGAATGTCACCTTAACGCAATTATTTAAATCGGAATCTGAGGGCCTACCGCGAATACCGAAGTTCGTAAACTCCAATTAAGGCGTCATTAGAGTGACAGAGAAAGATGCACGCAATTTGCGAATTTTGGTGTTCGCGGTAGGCCCTCTGATCGCCAGTCTGTCAACCTAATTTATCAATGTAGGTATGTATTACGCAATACTACAATATTACAACCTAATCTTGATTAAAACCAAACTAGTTTAAGGGTCAACATTCCTTAAAACATTACGCCTTTGCGACCTCGACCCTCATCTACGCCACTATTTCAATATCGACAATTATTGCGTTCAAGTCAACAATGGGTATTCAGAATCTCCAATTTCCTGTACCTACATAACTACGTAGGTGTTTTGGATCTCGAGGTTTCCCTAATGCATATCTTCAAGTTCAAAGTAGAGATCAAGCCACGTGGAAGGCGGAAATATATTGTAGAGTGGCCCACACTTTTTCAATATAGAAACTTAATTCATATGTATATTAACTTATTCTGAAATTAGTTTACATTATATATTTTATATTTACGATGGCAGTTGGAGGATTCAGAAAAACGTCGAAAACGAAGAACTCATAGCTGAACCGAATGTAAGGTGAGAGTGGAGGTAGATCTCCACGAGCTCGGCGTCGTAAGTGAAAACTGGCGTGAATCCGCGCAGGACCGAGTAAAATGGCGTACTCTTTTGTTGGAGACCAAGACTCATTAATGATCATTGCGCCAAACTAGTAAGTATATTAAGCTTAGAATAAATTTAAAAGTGGAAAAATTACTGTCTTGGGTGAGACCTTCCCGTTTTGGGTGTCCTGTATTAGGGGTGGGCTGCCTATGGATGAGGTCTTGGTGGCTCAGATGGCAGAGCACTGGAGTATCGATCCAGAGGCCGTGAGTTCAAGTCTCACCCAAGACAGTAATTTTTCCACTTTTAAATTTATTCTAAGCTTAATAGCATCTTTCGCAGACGTTTCTGCTTGTTAAAAATTAATTTAGTATGGGTAGCACATCGTTACTGGAGAATTCCCAATATGACTTGGAACTCCGGTAGCCGTCTAAGAAGTGTAACATTCTTACGGTAGATGTCGCTAGGGTCCCCTAGACCCATATGGTGGAAAATTTGCTGGCTATGGATGAGGTCTTGGTGGTTTAGATGGCAGAGCACTGGAGTATCGATCCAGAGGCCGTGAGTTCAAGTCTAACCCAAGACAGTAATTTTTCCACTTTTAAATTTATTCTAAGCTTAATAGCATCGTTCACAGACGTTTCTGTTTGTTGAAAATTAATTTAGTAAGTATATATTTCTTAATTTTTAGGTTTATTTCTAGTTTTAGTTTTTTATCAGAATGTCTTTTTATATTTCCTCTTAACATTGACGTATTAAGTATATATTTTACATTAATATCTGACTTCACTACTTAAACTAAGATACAAGCATAATTCTTCTCCCCCATTCAATACACCGTGTCCCGCACTTAAAATTATTAGTTTGGTTTAAGTCGAGGAGAACTTTGCCGAGCCTTTACGTATTATCTACACTAATAAACAGGGTCGCTATTCCTACACGTCGCCTTAAGAGATCCATTATAGTATGACCCCTGTATTATGTTGAATGGGTCCATTTTTATTTTAATGTCGATTTTTCTTCGCTCTTTCGATTAAATTTAGAGGATAGGGTACCCTATTCTGTACATAATAAGCGCAATTTCACCGTATAAATAAATACTGTCCTATAATATTTATTTATTTATTAAATAAATATTACACAAATTGACTAAGTCCCACAGTAAGCTCAATAAGGCTTGTGTTGAGGGTACATAGACAACGATATATATAATATATAAATATTTACAAATACTTAAATAAATAGGAAACAACCATGACTCAGGAACAAATATCCATGCTCATCACACGAATAAATGCCCTTACCAGGATTTGAACCCGGGACCATCAGCTTCGTAGGCAGAGTCACTAGTGTCACTACCCACTAAGCCAAACCGGTCCTAAAAATCTTCCACTGAGTTCCAAAAACTTGCTCTTGGCCGATTTTTTTCAAATATTTACTAATACAATCGAATCAATTTAATATTTTCGTCGCTGCCGGTACTCGCCAAGCAATATTATTAAGGCACAGAGAGTTGGTGAGTTTGTTACCGAAAATCTCGGGAACTACTCAACCGATTTGCCAATCCGGTACAACTTGGGCTCGTTGCGAAGTTACCGGTTTCGTTCTTTGAAAGAAACTTGGGTTCATCGTGGTTGATATTGTTATTAGTATGTTGTTATGTTTTGATTAGTTACTTTTGATGAGTTTTGTTCGTTATAACCTGAAATCAATGTTATATGAAGTAAAAGTGACCATGGTCTCTGGTGGCCGATCTGGACGGGGCTGGAATCGGGACAGCGTTTTCAGTTTAGTCGGCTCACTTTCTAACCACTAGGCCGGTCATCGGTTTTTTTCTTTAGTGTATGACTTTTATTTTTAGTTTATAATTTATGTATACAGTGTGTAAATTAAATACGGATAAACCTGTAAACGGTGGTTAGCGTAGGACCTACCTTTTGCTTAGAAATTTTTTTATTAACTAACCATAGACAATACCAGAGATACGAGCTTTTTATAGGAACTGTCTACGCTTGTTGACAGATACTAACAGCCCGATTCGATTAAGACACGTTTAAGATCTTGGAAATATCTTTAAAAGATCGATAACCAAACAACATGTGTAACCCACGCTAGCCACGACGCGTTGTAGTTTTGTCTCTACGAAGATTTTCCGCCACATACCGGGAAATCCGTGCTATCCGCTACAACGTAACGATACGAACGTAGCTTCAGCGGTGAATATGTTAACATTTTGGCTATCTAACCTTGACATTTTCTATGGGAGAGTAAATTTTTTTTCGCGATTTCGGGATTGGTCCCATAGTAAAAGTTGCTCAGTATGACCTATATATTCATTTTGTAAATTATTGCAGGTAACTAAATAAACAGCTACGACTACATTAGCTACGCATTACATATTATTAAATTACACATATTATATTATTGCATTACATATTGCATTGCATTACGTATTAGTAAAAAAAAAACAGCAGACATCCCAATAGCTACAACACTACAAGCAAAGAATTGTCAAATTCTAGAACATCCGTTATCTACCAACCTTGTACAATACTACAATTTCTGCTTCTTCTTCTTCTTCACTGGCTCAGTGACCCAAACAGGATCTTGGCCTCTGACACAAGAGAGCGCCACTCTGCCCTATCCTGCGCCACTTCACGCCAGTTGGGTATTCCGAGGGCGAACAGGTCTTTTAGGACTTCGTCACTCCAGCGGTATCTGGGACGCCCAGACGGACGTTTTCCACCCGGGTGCCCCACATACGCTCTTCTCACGATCCTCTCCCACAATTTCTGATAGCCACAAAAAATATAACTACTGTTTTTCTCCTGTTTTGCCTTATAAAAAAACTGACAAAAAAAAAACGAATGAAAATGACCTCATCAAAAACCCTTCACACCAGCAAATCGCACGTTCGAGTAATAAAATTCTTAACAGAGGAGAATACAGCAGAGCCTTAATTAAAACCGTTTCGTGCCCATTACGGGGGATACCCCGTGGGATACCACTTAGGTATAAAACGCTTGTATGTATATTCATGTCGAGTCAAGATTGAAAACATTGTCCACTTAGCAAAGACAGATCAAATTCAAAAACCTTTTCTGTTTTCCGTTCGTAAATGGAACCCGGTACGTCCTTAAACTACGTGCAAAAGAGAGATATGGGCATGTCATCTCGCTTTGTTTGGTAGGGCACAGCACAGCAGATGTCATTCCAGATCTAGAGCAGAGCCCAACTGGGGAACCTTACAGAAATCCGCAGCCAAATAAAACTAGACCCTACTCATAGTGTTGTCTTCCTGCCGGTGAGTAAGGTTGCCAAAGCTCAGCGAGGTGGCGGAGTGTTAGGGTCGGCAACGCGCATGTAACTCCTCTGGAGTTGCCGGCGTACATAGGCTACGGAGACTGCTTACCATCAAGCGGGCCTTATGCTTGTTTGCCATCGACGTAGTATAAAAAAAAATCCCTGTGTTTTGGTAGAAACAACTCAAAAAATACAAATGAAAATGACCACATCAAAAACTCGTCACAAAGGAGATTCTTAACAGAGCAGAGTGTAATAGATCCTTAATTAAAACAGTTTTGTGCGCATTACCGGGTATCCCACTTGATTAACTCCGAGTTTCGGGTGGATCGTAAAAAACTCGGCGAAATGACGAACGCACCTCGGGCTATAAGGCGTTGGTTACAGTGACGCTCACATTCTCTTTTTGACGCCATATTTGAAGAGACCCACCACTTTGAGCTTAAAGTCTTTGACCGATTTCGTTTTCTGGCCAACACGATACGAAACGAAGACTTGTAGGGTATATGCCGTTAAACACCTAGAAATCGCGACATGGAAATGGCGATGGATAGACCATACTATTCGAAGGAGGGAAATGTATAACGCGTCCATCACTTTCAGCTGGAATGGAAACCGCCGGACGGTTGCCGTGCAGGCGTCCTGTACATTCTTGACGACGGTCCGTCGAGAGTGAGCTACCAGCGGTCGCGCGACTGAACTGGAGCGAGGCCAGAAGGGTCGCTGAAGATTGGGATGTGTGGCGCATGAGAAGACCGTCCGCACTTCTGGGGTGTTTTCTCACTGCCTCAAAGTTGATTTGGTTCCCTATTTAGGTGTTTTTTTATTAATAAATTGTGCTTTATTGCAAAAGAACCAAGAATTTACACAAGCAATGACTCTTGCGAGACCCTCTCTTGGTTTTGGACCCGGGTACGTCCTTAAACTACGTCCAAAAGAGAGGTATGGGCATTGTGAATGTCATCTCGCTTTGTGTGGTAGGGCACAGCCAGTGGATGTCATTCCAGATCTAGAGCAGAGCCCAACTGGGGAAGTACCTCCACCTTACAGAAAACAGCAGCCAAATAACACTAGACCCTACTCATAGTGTTGTGTTCCTGCCGGTGAGTAAGGTTGCCAGAGCTCAACGAGGGGGGGGGGGCGGGTTTAGGGTCGGCAACGCGCATGTAACTCCTCTGGAGTTGCAGGCGTACATAGGCTACGGAGACTGCTTACCATCAGGCGGGCCGTATGCTTGTTTGCCACCGACGTAGTATAAAAAAAAAAAAAAACTGCCACCTGAACTTCTAAGAGGGGAAACTTGTCCATTGGGATTAGTCCGTTTTATGCAGGTCCTTTCACAAGTCAAACAACAGTTACAGTAATATCATACAAGGTGTAAAAAAAATAGGGTTCCATTTAAGGCATCGTGTTTTAAATTAGAAAAAAAGTAGAATAACAAAAAAAATTGACGCGGAAAAAAATTTTTTTTTCTATGGGGCAAGTCGTCCAAGTCGGCCAACCCCCTATGGGGGAAAAAATCACGTCAATATTGTTTTCTTCTACTTTTTCCTAATAAACGAATATTCCCTTAAACGAATCCCCGCTATTTTTGTTACACCTTATATAGTGACATGAAAAACGCATACATTAAGTCAATGGTCAATATTACATAATATAAATCATAAAATAAATAATTACCACATTACAAGACAGATATACACCGTGTTTTTTTTTTGATTTGCGTTAATTTCGAGGGTGCATTCCTGAGCTTAAATTAAGTAACTTTCTCAAAGATACCGATATTCTAACTAACTCCATTTCGGAGATAATCAATCATAAATTTTTATATTATAAGGCCCTTACGAGCGTGTACACTTGCCTTAGGGCCTGTTTACTTATTGATTAGTGTTTAGTGCGAGTTCATACATTTGCTACTAACCTAACGTACTATCTCGGACGATCGATGTTAGAAATGACATTGATATGTCACAGTTTTCAATTGTTTGGTTGAGTTAAATGTAATGCCCGTGTTACAACAACGCTATATGCAACATTTAGTTACTTTTTATAAAAATAAAAAGAGTAAAAAAAAAAACTTTTTTTTTTTTTTTTAATTAACTATGCCATTTAGTTTCCTTAAACGTACTTACCGAAACCCCGGAGTTAACGCAATTCAATAAAAACACGGTGTATATAGTAAGTAAGTAAGTAAATATTCTTTATTGCACCAACAATTATACATTTTACATACATGTAAAACTACAAATGAATTTTAAAGGAAAATAGAACCAGGTAACAACAGGCGGTCTTATCGCTAAAAAGCGATCTCTTCCCGACAACCTTTAGGTAGCAGGAAATTTCGAACTCATACAAAAGTCAACAGGTAGTGCAAGGAGCTATATATATATATATATATATATATATATATATATATATATATATATATATATTAGATACATATAGCCATATATTGTCAGTATTTTAATAATAGACTAGGTTTGAAGATGTCATCGAAAATATGACTACTACAAAGAAAAGAGCGTATTCCCATCTTAAAGGCCGGCAACGCACTTACAACCCCTCTCGTGTTGCAGGTGTCCATGGGCGGCGGTAATCGCTTACCATCAGGTGATCGGTCTGCTCGTTTGCCTCCTGTATCATTAAAAAAAACATTTGGAGGTGAAAATGCTGCTCAAAGTAAAATTATATGAAATAATTACTTATTTCATATACCCCGTTTTTGATAGTACTTATAATAGAAACTTGTTGTATTTATGACCCCCGGTTTGAACAAGACACGACGACTGACATGTCTCTTAATGTTATAGTTACATCTTTAATCTAAATTGAAATCGTTTCTTAATCCATAAAGGCCAAGATAATGTTCACAAGATTGGTCGGAAATTGTTTTTTAACGAAAACCTATAAAAAAGTGTGGGCATTAACAATGGGCAATGAATTGGAAACGATAATTTTTATAACCGGATATAAGACGATATAATTGTGAGATGACGAAAAAGCTTTTTCGTTATGCCTTACTAATAATATAATTATATATATTAAAATGACTTACGTGCCGGGAAGGCGTTTTGCTGGTATAGCTATTTACGTCTTATGTAGGTATATAACCCTCCATTATGCGTGGCCCGACACGCACTTGGTAGTTTATTTTAGCTATGCGTACTTTAGTGTGAACGCCCCCTAGTGTAATATTAGAAGCGGTGTCAAAACAATTTCCCCGGGACGTTTTACTGCCATTTTAAATGAAGAACGCCTGACAACAAGAAAAAAGTTACCCATTTTTCCCAGAAAAAATTAAGCAATACCCTGTCCATATTATCTTCAACGCAAATTAACTTCGTGAATTTATAACTTCTTTACTTAAGGACTTTTGCTTTTGGGCAATACTTGTTTATAAAAGTTCTGAAATTGAAGCATTGTTTAAAAATATACTTACCAAGTCAAATTTAAACCGTATTTTATAAGTATTAAGGATGGTGTCCGCTTGCAGGATGGAGGTACGATAGTGACAGGCAAATTTACGGTTTTTTTGAACAAAACATGTCTTTCTTTTTAAAGGGGATAACGAAGTTTTGATGAGGAGTTTATAGTCGAGCTGTACTGGAATATATTTTCAACTGGCATTTCAAATTCTATGTTTGTTTGTGAAATAAACTTGATTACGAATACTAAACCCCCGCCGACCGCCTAAGACGCTTTGTTTGCCTCTATCACTAATCATTTGTTTTTTTTTTACGCTGTATCTTTTACCGAGGTGTGCCAATAAAGATATATTATTCTATCTTATATCTAAACAGTAGATGATACAAAAAGGGCATACCTAAAGTAAGCCATTTCATCCGAGGCAATTTATCGATTCGCTAGCGTAAGCGAGGACCGATGATCGAAGATAAAATGAGCAAATGGCCGATAAATATGCCCAAGTTATACAGAATGTTTATTAAGTCACCTGCAATAATTTACGGGCTAAATATATAGGTCATAGTATACAACTTTTAATATTGGACCTATCCCGAAATCGCGAAAAAAACAAGATTTCTCTCCCATAGAAAATGTCACGGTATGACAGCCAAAATGTATGAAGAAGCCAACATTTTTTTTGCGATTTCAGGGTTGGTCCCATAGTAAAAGTTGCTCAGTAATACCTAAATTGTTGCAGGTGACTTAATATACTATGCTTTTCACTTTGATTGCTAGAACAAAAAACTATTTTTCAGCTTCTAATATGGCCTGGTCCGGAAGACAGCATGAATCTCTTTGGCTCCTCTAGTTTTCTTAATATTCGTTTCTATCTCAAAACGAAGACCTTATACGGTCTAAGTCGGTAGGCCCTCCGAAAGTGTTTCTTTAAAAAAAAGAGCGTACCTATCCTAGTCTGCAACACGAAAATCTGTCGCTTCGCATCTGGTTAGTTTGTTGGTCAAAGTATACCAAAGATGTCGTTGTTCCCGACGCAAACTAGATATCAGTAGAGTATGCTAGAGCCAATATAAAAGGATGCATGTATCATAATAAATTGGTAACGTACCATCTTCTACATCTTCTTGTATAAACAGCGTTTCTGGCAGGAAACTGGACTAATTCTAATAAGGCCTAGTTTCTCTAGGTTGGGATATAGGGGCCGTGCGCGTTGGAGGGTCTGCCATCTTATGGCCTGAATCGGAACAATAAACATTTACATTTACACGTCACGTGTTTTCTTGCATAGTAGATTCTGCCATCTACTATGCACACCGGAACAATAAACATCACATTTACGCCTCGCGCCAAAAATCTGACAGCTCCTGTGCTGCCTCCTACAGTTCATGCACGCTCCCTATAGGGGCTACCGCAAAAAATACTAGATAACTACGCTACGCTACGGAGCGTGAATTGGCATTATGTCTACGCAGCCTGATCAGCCAAAATGTATAAAAAAGCCAATATTTTTTCGCAATTTCGGGGTTGATAAGACGTACATACAACAAACCATATTTTCCTTATATTTATGCGTTCATTGCCCCTCAAAATGACCCTGTAAGTTATCCTCGACAGTTCACTGATGGTTTTCAACCATGAAATTACTTTAAAATAGCATTGTCATCATAACTTTTCTGTAAGATGACAAAACGATTTTTTTACCTTCAAAAGTTGCATACTCGTACCTACCAAGATTTTTTATAGCATTTCGATGGCAAATAATCAACTGATTCGCCCGACTTAAAAAAAAATACTGTAGCATAGTTTTGATGACCAGTCGTGCCTATGAAGCCGATGGTCCTGGGTTCCAAATCCGGTAAGGGCATTTGTTTGTGTGATGAGCACGGATATTTGATCCTGAGTCTTGGGTGTTTTCTATGTATTTATGTATTTGTACATTATATATCATTATCTGAGTAAGTATTACTCACGACTCTAGCTTTATTGAGTTTTCTGTGGGACTTAGTCAATCTGTGTAAGAATGTCATATAATATTTATTATCTTTGTTTATTTTGGTTCTTGCTTTAGGTTTTTTACAATACGAATTCATCATCCTGGACCTTTATCCCTATTTGGGGTCGGCCTTCCTTGTCCTAAGCCTCCAGGTGGCACGATTCCTGGTTAGGTTCTTGTCGATCTTTTGTACTATAAGGTCTTTTTGGACCGTCGTCAACCAAGTGGCGGGGGGCCTTCCGCTTCCACGCTTCGTCGTCGGCAAGTTTAAGGCTGTTTTGACGATATGGTCTTCGGGTCGTCTTTGTATATGTCCGTACCATCTAAGGCCGGTTGTAGATGTCCGGTGTTTTCGCCGGAAACCGGACCGTGTTACGCGACTACGTCCGGTTTTGTACATGGCTACCGACAGCTACACCCAAGAAAACCAGACATCGTCGCCTAACCCGGACAATTGTCCGGCGAAAACACCGGACATCTACAACCGGCCTAAGGCGTTTTTCAATAACTTTCTCGTTAATAGGAGCGACTTTAAAGCTGCCTCTGACGTATTCGTTCCTTACTTTATCCATTAGAGTGACGCCCGCCGACCATCTTAACATGCGCATTTCTGCAGAATGGAGTTTGTTTAGGTGTTGTTTAGTAGTGGCCCAGCATTCTGAACCATGGAGTATGGCGGGTCTAATCGCGGTCTTATATAGTTTTCCTTTACCCAATGCGTTCTTTTTTTTACAATATGTTTACTTTTTGTTTTTACAATATGAATAAAAAAGTAAAATAAAAAACACTTATCGAACAATACAAAAATATATAAACACATTATAAAAAACCTAACGGGGCAGGGCCCAAGCTGCCGGTAGTCAGGGCCGCAGAGAGAGGAACCGCCGGACTATCCGCGCCGTGTCCAAGATTACCGCCTTCTGCATCATTAATTAGTATTATTAAGCCTATGGACGCCTGCAACTCAAGAGTTGCAAAAAGAAATAAACAAATGAGTCGCCGACCCGGTGGGTGACATTCGTGACGTTCACTGCCGCATTACTGCCATCACATCTTCTAAGTGGGTCTTTCTCCTGGCAATTCGTGAATATAGCCAGGGGAATGAGATTTCTGGAGAACGACCCAGGTACAGTTGGCGTCAAAGATATATTTCACTTTTCCATCGTACTCCTTTGTAATAAGGCGAAATATGAAATCTTGGACGTTGATTGTACATCAGTGCAGGTCAATAATTAAATATTCTTATTTAAAATTTTCCAAAATATTGTATTGTACAGGGTGTCTCCCATCATCGGGCTTTAAATGCAGGGAACGATTCTACTCTCTACATTGAACTACTATTCATATGACAGCAACCCCGAAATCAATTTTTTTTTTTGGCTTTTTCATACATTTGTCTGGCCAGATGTCGATGTTTTCTATGGAAAATCCAAACAAATCGTGATTTCGTGGTTAGTCCCATAGTAAAAATAACTCGATTTAGCGAGTAAAATCGAACCCTGCAATTTAAAGCCCCACGGTGCCCAAGTATGAATGAGCCTCGAGGTATAACGTAGTTAGCATACCTACATATTCGACGAAAGTTAATCTAAACTCTACACAAAAATAACACCACAAAAACAGCTTATCTCTAACAGAGCTCGTGTCAAAAGAAACTCCCATCCGAAGCTTTCATTTACCGAATAACACAAAAGACGGATTGTCAAAATAGGTTTAATAATCTTTTCATACCTAATTCCCTTTTCGTCCGTAAGCTGTATAAACCTCCACAAGATACAGCGCTCTATTTTCTTACAAACATCATATGGTCCACGGGTCTTCTTAAACTGGATGTATTTAAAAAAACACTATAAGATAATCCGTGTCGTATATGAGTTTTACAGCTAAAGGGAGCTCAAGATATGTCGGTTATATCTGAGATGGCAAAGAACGCATTGCGAACGATAATAAAAATAATAAATCCCTTTCAAAGCCGCCTGACAGCCGCGAAACTATTCGTCGGCGATTGTAAGGCGACCACGCTTCGAGGACAACTCGGGACTCTTATTAAATAAACATTGAATTTTGTAAGACTAGCTTTGCTTGGGTTTTCAATGCCTAAATGTAATATAGTAAATAGGATTTTGTAGAGGATTTCTTTAGAATGTAGTCTGCTTTGAGTGTGTTTGTATAAAGCTTCTTACTTAAGAACCAAACTTTGACTAGAAATACCTAGAATATATTTGGAAAGATACTACTTTTAAAAAGTGGCTTCCATCTATGATGATTTCACCAATGTTAAAATAGTGTTCGTAGAGCATGACGTTGTTCGGTAGTTGCTGTTAGTTATAGAATAGAATAATAATAATAATAATAATTTAGCCTATATACGTCCCACTGCTGGGCACAGGCCTCCTCTCATGCGCGAGAGGGCTCGGGCTATAGTCCCCACGCTAGCCCAATGCGGATTGGGAACTTCACATACACCTTTGAACTTCTTCGCAGATGTATGCAGGTTTCCTCACGATGTTTTCCTTCACCGAAAAGCTAGTGGTAAATATCAGATGATATTTCGTACATAAGTTCCGAAAAACTCATTGGTACGAGCCAGGATTTGAACCCACGACCTCCGGATTGAAAGTCGGACGTCATATCTACTCGGCCACCACCGCTTTAATAGAATAGAATAGAAGAATATAATTTGTTTTATTCATAAACACACAAACAGTAATAGACATACATAAAAGAGAACATAGTGAGAGTAAAGTGTCACGAAATGGCCTCATCTCAGCATGTTGCTGGCGACTTCCAGCGCTGATCTTCCGATGAGACCATCGAGTGCGAAATAAACACGGAAGGTAACAGACAAAATGAAAGAAACATAAAACAAACATGACGAACATACTTAAGTTTGCCTTTAGGCCCTTTTTCTGTAGATTCTCCACCGACAAGTCGTCTAGAAATAGGGTTACCATAACCCCACTTTTCTCAACTTTGGTGTGGAGAATCTTCCAGTACTCTGTGTACAGCCCCTGGTTCTGTGCATAGAGTAGAGATAGCGACTGCTTTACCTTGGACTCTGGAATGAACACCATCCCTATGTTCGTCTTGGGAAGCTCATTTTCAGTGATGACCCCGA
Organism: Cydia pomonella; assembly: GCF_033807575.1. NCBI lineage: Eukaryota > Metazoa > Arthropoda > Insecta > Lepidoptera > Tortricidae > Cydia > Cydia pomonella. Next base: position 18,490,880 of record NC_084720.1, on the reverse strand, counting down.
CGTTGGCTGCCGGCCATGGTTTTAGAGAATCACTAGTCGCAACAGTAATGCAGCTGCAGTTGCCATCCGAAAGTTACCTTAAGATTTGACTGGCAATAAAGTTATGCCAACTTTCTTACTCCCAAAAGACAATTCAAGAAACACACAAACCATGCGCACCCCAGCTAAACCCCGTCACCTCCAGCATCGCAAAACGGCGGGAAATTTTGTTCTACATGCAAAAATGGCGAACAATTGAACGGCATTTACTAGGAGCGTGACAGCCGCTCCATTGACGGGCTGAGATTGCATTTCGAGCTAGTTTTGTTTAGGTTTTAAGTTGATATGTCAACTTAAGATGACATTTTCTGAAATTCCGAATAAACGCATAGATCTAGGTACTGCTACAACAACAAATAATTTACGTAATCACATATTTCAGTACCCCTAGTGTAAATAAATTCGATTTTGAAACGTGACGTACGCGTTTGCGTTTAGTCTCATTTTGTATTGGATTTAGAATGAGCGCGCCAAGCGGGACGTTTCGGTAACTCAAAATCCTATACAAAATGAGACTTAACGCAAACGCGTTCGTCACGTTATGATGTCGATCAAATTTACACTAGGGGTACTGATAACAATAACACTTGACATCATGTCATTTGACAGGCATTTTTATTGAGTCTATGCGAAGTTGATGGTGGGAGAAATACAAGCGGCGCACGACTTGGTGAAAATGTGAACTTTTGTGGGACAACATCTCTGCCAACTTTCAAATTAAAAGTAGGGGTATGTCCCAAACCCAATTGAATGGGGCGGCGTCATCGTCATGCACGGAGTGAATACCATTGTAGATCTGTGAAGATTTGAAGAACGTTTCATCCGACACTTATATTAAGAGTACCTATTGACAGTAATTTCGTCCGCGTCAACACTGCAGCAGTTACGATGGAAAAATAACCCTGCTGCAGCGTTACTTTTCGCGCGACACGTGATCGACAGCCTGCCTGTTTCCGGCCGGGCGTCCGTTCACTACAATCCTGCTGCAGTCTTCATCCGAATATAACCTTTAGGACTAAGTCGAGACTCGACATTGACTCTTACCAGTGTCGTACATCATCATCATCATCATCATTCGCTTGCCCTTATCCCATTCATTTGGGGTCGGCGCAGCATGTCTTTTTCTTCCATATATTTCTGTCACCCGTCATCTCTTACCAGTGTCGTACATAATTATGTATAATATATACTATAAGCTCCTTAGTCCCACAGTCATTTTTGCAGTTTTCAATTTTAGCACCTTCTTTTGTTCCATTATAGTTGAAAATTCGATTAAAATTTGTCCTTCTAAAAGGACATCGGGCTTTGCCGGAACTGACCCTTCATTTCTTTATCTTTTTGTGTGTTAAAGATATGCTTGATTCGTATGCGCTCTTTGCGATTCGATTGAAGTGAAACTTCACATACATATGTCAGTTGGGTGACAATGCAAGATTATGGAGTTACTCTTCCATATGAGTGCGATAGAGCGACAGATAGCGTTACGTTGTCGTAGCGCAAACGATTGGCATCTTGGCTACGCTCCCTAATGATGGACACAGAACGGGGCCATAGGAACTCATTGAAAAAACAACGCAACTTAATTGTGTTTTGGTTTGTTATAATTTTCTCGATGAGTATTAGTACACACTCGTCGAGACACCCCCGGAAATGCCGAGAACGTGTGTCCATAATGCGGCTTCTTGTCTCTCTCTTCATCGTCTCGTCTTGCACTTCTCTGATTGGATCGGAACGGCGCCGAGACTCTCGGCGAGAGGCTTTCGACGAGTGTGTACATCGGCATAAAACAACAGGTATCGTTGAAAGAAAAGTACAGCTAAGCTGCCGGTCGCCTTCACCGCGGCTCCATAACCTGGCCCCGCTCAAACGGTATCACCAGGTTAGGGGCCGTGGGGTTGGATAACGATCAGTAGCGAAGAGCTGGCCTACACCAGCTACCCACACCGTCCCCAAAATGACGGCCATATGACCACCCCACCAGTCGGTGGGGAAGCGACCCGCGACAGCCGCCGCAGCCGTGAGGCGGTAGCGGCCCCTCATACCCCCCTGACGGGGGGTATCGACAGATCACTCACTCACTCGAAAAGTACATACTTACAGTCAGCGAGAAAAGTTTGTATCAACATGAAAGAGTAATTTCTAGCTGCTCCGAGCATCTCAGTGGTTTGTAATTTTGTATTCGTTTCAAAGGCACTATCCGGTAAACTCCAGGTAACTTTTGAGATTCAACTACAAACATTCTCACGTTATATTATAATATAGTATAGTACTAGATATAAGATTGTATGTTGAGTATTTTCTCTGATACAAATATTTCATCAGTGTCACAGTTCTCTGACCAGTTTTGAACCTTGTTGCGATTAGATAAGGCCCAGGGACTGGTCAGGTAAGTGTGTTGCTGTTAGTACCTTACACAGTAGATTAAGGAAGAATGTTGAGTGCTACCGTTCGCCAACAAACTGTCAAGCAGTTTGGCGAAAAAATATGTAAAAAGAATTATTCTGTGTATTTAAAAAAAAAAAAAAAAAAAAAAAAACTTAAAATCATTTCAAGTCCTTATCTATAACTGGACAAACAAAGCTACGAATGCACAAAAAAACTCAAATCGCCATCTCACTCGCACGCGGGAATGAAGGCGTTTTGAGAAAGAGATGTCATTATAGATAGGATAGTTGGGCAGGTTTAATTCTATCCGACAGTAACATTCACGGGATGTGTTCCGGTTAAATACCGGACTGGGGCGTAGGGTTGTCGAGATCGAGAATAGTGAATTGGTTGAATAGTATATTATGATACAAGTACGAAAAGTAGGAAAAAAACGGATTACCTTTTCGCACTTGTAATGAACAACGTTGTACAGTATATATGCCCTTTAAATTTTCGATATGGTTACGTTGTAGCCTTTTCGAGGTTGTTGGTTGATTTGCTACAATTGGGTAATTTGAAAATGAACAAAAAAAAATTGAACTGCGCGACGTACACTTTAAATACGATGCTCAAACCGAAAAGGATATAAACTGCAGCCACTAACCTGAGAGCTGATGATGGAAGCTGGAATTTTGGAGTCCACGCGGTCAAGGCGAACTGCAGCGTCTTCCTTCACGTTTTTTACACAGGTTTTGAAAGTTTTGTATGCCGGCCGGCGGGAATAAGCACTATGGAACACTGAGTATCTCAAATTTGGACATTCCATTAGAATATACGTTTAGAGATATGCAATTTTGATGCGAACACGTTGAGATTTCAAAATGGAGTCATCGAGAAGACTGAACTTCCGTGTGATTTGTCTCGCTCGCGCACTGGATGCGGGTTGATCTTGCATCTCTTTCTAAGCGGCCGCAGACGCAGACGAACTGTCTGCGCTATCCAATCGGAAAGCATCGTGAATGTACTGATGGCGCGAAAGTTTGAAATTACTTATATTTAAAACGTGAACATTCCGCCCACCAAAATACAATATTTTGTATTTTAATACACCTTAATTTTAAGCTAAAAATGTGTATGAACAAACTTAAACATAAATTTTATGAACTACTTTAATTGTTATAACTATAACCTACCTATTATTACGTTACTAATTAGTCAACTTGGTTAGGAAGTGGACATAATTTAGCTAATGGTCGCTTAAGAAGGTTTCCATTAGCAGTTCGGATTGTTGCTAAGCGTACAACTCCGTCCGGCCCAGGATGCAGTTCTACTACGCGGGCGAGAGGCCAGTGTAACGGCATTGTATTCTCAGTTTTGATGATTACAACCGAGTTAACATCTAAAGGTTGGCAATGAGAAGTCCATTTTGCACGTTTAGTCAGCGATTGTAAATATTCAGATTTCCAACGCTTCCAAAAGTCTTGTTGAAATCGTTGAATTAATTGCCATCGACCCAGACGATTGAGTTTTATGAAAGTGTGATCTTCGTCGGGTACTGCAGTAAGCGGTTCAAGCGTTAGAAAGTGACCTGGGGTCAATGCGTTTGGGTCGTTTGGGTCAGAGCTCACGGGGCATAGCGGCCGAGAATTAAGCGCAGATTCAATCTGAACGAATAACGTGGTTAGCTCTTCGAAAGTAAGAGTTTGATCTCCGACAATACGATACAAGAGAGATTTTGCCGCTTTTATTTGAATTTCCCAAACTCCTCCGAAGTGAGGACTTGATGGTGGATTAAATCGAAACTCCATATTTTCTGCGCTGGCAGCTGATCTCATATAACTATTGAGCACATTATTTGCGCCTATGAAATTGGTTCCACAATCCGAATGAATAACACTCACTCGGCCTCTGCGGCCCACGAATCTTCGAAGCGCTGCAATGAAAGCTTCAGATGATAAGTCGGATACGGCTTCGAGATGTACAGCCTTTGTCGTGAAGCACACAAACAGACACAAGTATGCTTTCCCTATTTTAGCACCTCTATATGAACCTAAACGTATGCGAAATGGCCCCCCAAAGTCGACGCCAACTATTGAAAAGGGCTTGGCTTGATTTACGCGAGTTGCCGGTAGATCACTCATGAAAGGTTCAAGGGGAACCGGATTTAGGCGATAACACCTGATACATTTCGATATACAGTGCCGAATCGCGCGTATGGGAGACAAGATCCAAAACTGCTGTGTTAAAAGATAATGCAGCGTGTTCGTGCCTGGATGACAGTTTTCACGGTGGAAAGCCTCAATAATACGATAAGTTAAAGTGTCTTTACGTGGAAGTAAAGCAGGGTGTTTATGATCGAACTCAAGCCCAGATCTTGATAAACGTCCGCCCACCCTGAGGATACCATGTTTATCTATGAACGGATTTAATTTGCGCATAGATTTTGAAAGAGGCTTTTTAGTTTGTATACGAATAATTTCATTATGAAAATGTTGCGATTGTACGTGTTTAACGATAGGCCTCAGGGCGTTGTGAATTTCATTGAGATTAAGGTAACTGGTCTGACAACGCGCTTGCTTGTTACGTAGGTTTCTTATAAACCGCTGACAATAAGCTATAATCCTCTGCACCTTTCTTATCGAAGAGTATTTTTCTAGTAAATCGTCAAGAAAGTGCGTATCGTGTTGGACGATGAATGCGTGTGTGCGTTCTTCCGCTATAATGTCGGAATTGTCGCGATCGGAAATATCACACGTAGACGCGTCAAGTGAAGGCCATGTTTCAGATGGCTGCCTAAGCCACTCCGGTCCCGCCCACCATAGGGAACTGTGCAACAAATCCACTGGAAACAAGCCGCGAGAAGCTATATCAGCGGGATTGTCTGCCGATGGTACGTGGTTCCAACTCGCGTCGGGAATCGACTCCTGAATATGACTGACTCTATTGGCAACAAATGTCTTCCAACGGTGTGATGGCGCCTTTATCCATGAAAGTGCAACGGTAGAGTCTGACCAAGCAAAAATTTTGAAGTTGGGTAGTACTGACGAATAAATTTCTTTTACGTATTTAAGAAGATCTGCGAGTAATACCGCTGCGCATAGTTCTAGACGTGCGAGAGAAACGCGTTTGATTGGACAGACACGACTTTTGGCCAAGAGTAAGTAGGTATGTACCCTATTATAGACATCGGTGGCACTTAGATAGACCACAGCTCCGTATCCAGCCTCTGAGCTATCTGAAAAACCGTGTATCTGAAAATTTGTCATATTCTCGATGGATAAACAACGAGGTATCTCTACGAGTTGCAGTGATGATAATTGATCAGAAAACCGTTTCCATTGTTCAACAATTTCATCAGGAGGGGTTTGGTCCCAGCCTACACATGCAATCCACAATCGCTGAATAAAGCACTTAGCAAGGAGAGTTAAAGGACATAAGAATCCCATAGGGTCGAATATACGAGCTAATTCACTAAGAATAGTGCGTTTAGTACAGATACGGTTTAACGAATTCACTTCGAAAGTGAATACGTCTTTGACAGGGTTCCACTTTAAACCTAGTACCTTAAGATTGTGACTTTGATCATAGTCCAAAGAGACAAAATCTGTCAAACAATGTTCAGCTGGTAATTCGGCTAATAATTCAGGATGATTGCTGGCCCATTTTCGAAGTTCGAATTGGCCTCTCTTCAATAAGGTTATAACTTGACTTATAGTTTCTTTTGCTTCCTCGAAAGAAGGAGAACCGCTGACAATGTCGTCGACGTATAAATTATGTTGTAAGACTGACTTAGCTAACGGAAACTCATCTCCTTCGTCATGGGCCAACTGTTTTATTGTACGACAAGCAAGGAAGGGCGCTGAGCTTACACCGTATGTGACAGTATTCAAACGGTATTCTTGTATGGGTTCGGACTGGTGAAAGCGCCAAAATATTCGTTGGTAATCACGATCATGTTCATCTATTAGTAGCTGACGATACATTTGCCGCATATCAGCGGTGAAGACAATTGGATTGATACGAAATCGGCATAATATGTCAAGAATGTTCGTTTGCAGTTTCGGACCTATTAGTAACATTTCGTTAAGAGAAATACCGCGCGCGTCCTTTGCAGACGCGTCAAAAACGACCCGCAGCTTTGTTGTGACGCTGTCGGGGCGTAAAATACAATGATGTGGTACATAATACCTACCCTGGGACAATTCGTTAATGGGAACTAGGCTCATGTGACCGCTTTTCAAATAATCTGCCATAAACTCGGAATATTGTGCATGAAGTTCACGGTTATTTGAAAGTTTTCGCTCTAGCGAGTGGAATCGTCTAAGCGCCGATTCCCTCGAGCCGGGAAAGTAGAGATCCTTGGCATTTTCTTTAAAAGGCAAGGTGACGATATATCTCCCGGTGGGATCACGAGATAACGTTTCAGTGTACTGTTGCTCACATTGTAGTTCTTCGCATGTAGGCTTTGGAATAGCTTGAGGTACGGAGTCAAGCTCCCAAAACCGTTCTACTTGTGAATGGAGCTGCTTTCCTTCTGTGACAAGAAATGAATTCATTTCAGCTGCTCCGGTAATCTTAGTACGACCCATCAAAATCCATCCAAATATTGTATTAAGAGCAGGTGGCTGAAATTCTCCTCCATCAATACTTCCTGGGGTTAGAAGTAAGGGGAAGACCTCTGCGCCCAACAGAACATCGACGTCTCCAGGCAAGTCACATTTAGGGTCGGCTAGTTTCAAATTTTGCACATGAGTCCAGTGAGTCCTGTTAAGTTTGGCGTTAGGCATCGGACCGCATATAGTATCCAAAGTGAGAGCTTCAATACTGAATACTGTTTCGTTATTCACGCCTATTTCCAACTGAATTGCACCAGATACGGGAGCCCGCATCAGACTTAAACCGTTAATAGTTCGCGGTGTTGATGATCGATTGAAGCCCAAACGAGCAGCCGCACGCTCAGTGATAAAATTGGGCTGACTACCCGGGTCGATTAGGGCACGGCATGGTTGAAATCTCCCAGCAGAATCGCGAACGTTAATCTGGGCAGTAGCTAGCAATACAAACGAAGTGGTGCGTGAATTTGTAACCAGGCTCGCTTGTGTACACGTATTTGAAGATTCTACTACGCTGCAAACATTTTCCGCTTCGTTAGGTTCTGAAGTTTCAAGATGAAGTAACGTATGATGGCGTTTATGACACTTTTGACATTTGAAAATGGATTTACAATCTTTGAGGCCATGGGAAGGTTTCAAACAATTAAAACACCAACGCTGTTGTTTAGCATGATCGAATCGTTCTTGTGGTGGTTTAGATGAAAACGTCTTACAATGGAGTATTGAGTGATCCTCTCCACAAAACGAACACTTGGTTATAGGGATAGGCAACGCCGTTTGCTGTACCGATGACGTGGAATGAAGCGTTGTTTCACCCTCGTTTTGAACGTCCGCCGATAATAAAGTCGTTGTTGCTTGTTTTTTTACATAGTTGAATTTATCGGAACGCTTATCAAAAGGTTTACCAGAATAACTGAAATAACGAGATTTTTCGGCTAACCGAGCCTTTTCAACATCACGAGTTTTATCATTTGACGAAAAATGCGTATCACGAACAAGCGCTTCGCATTGTGAATATAAAAAGGTTTTCAGCGAATCATACGTGGGCAACTCGGCAGTTGTTGGCTGTTTCTCAAACAAACATCTAGTTTTCGAATCCAGTTTAGAAAGAAGAAGGTACGTTAAAACAAAGTCCCATTTATCAGTAGGCAAGTCGAGACGCGTTAGCATAGTTAAATTTTCTTGAAAAGTATCAAGGGTTTTCCGAAACTCATGAGGTGAATTCGATTTGAAGGTAACATCTAACATTTCTTTCCAACAAGTAAACGCTAAATCTCGCTTCCCGCGGTAACGCGCTATTAAAGTTTCGTAAGCAGTGCGGTAATACTCGGCCGCCACCGGGAAAGTGCGGATAAGTGCCAACGCGTCGCCCGACAAACAAGATACTAGATAATGCATTCGTTCCGTATCTGATAACGCCTTGTTTTCATGAATAAGCGAATTAAACATATCATAAAATTCGGACCACAGTTTGACATTTCCGCTAAAATTCGGAAGATTGATCTTCGGGAGCCGGGCTTGTGTGACGTTACTCGTTGAAGGATACGACGGTTGACTCGGTTCATCGGAAGGTACCACGAGTTGCCGATGTAATGAAAGAATTTCAAAATAACATTCGTCAAATTGACTTCTAATTTCATCCTCCCTAACCTCCAAGTCGCTATCGATAACGCTCAAAATGTCGGCATGAGCCTCTTCAAATTTACTTGCATGCTTTTTAACTTCTGAGTAATGTACAAGGAACGAGTCCATGTAAGTTACGTCATTTTTCGCCTGACGCGCAATCTCTAGTGTTTTCTTTACGCGGTTAAACGCAAGTGTGCGAATACGACGCAATGCCGGCAGATCGTTGACTGTTAAACCGTCCATTTCTATCGACTTCGATTTAGTTCCTTTAATTGATTTCTTTTTATACAATGCCATAGTTCCGACTGTACCTGGTAACACCTATGGGTACGTAATAAGTATTTATAGTCGAGTGTTGAATACGGGATATACGTTATACGTGAAATACTTGCAACACGCCTTAGAGTACACAATACCTAAAGTAAACAAATACGCAACAATAAGTATATTTCATATATATGCACGAATGTGGTTTCAAACAACTAAGCGCCGCGCGACCGCTCGAAATGCAAAGTTATAAACAATGTTAGAGACAGCTGTTATAAGTACATATACGAGTAGACCTATGCCGGAACTGAAACCGCCCCAAGATGATTGACACAATTATAGTTGGATGATTCCTATGTAAATAATTTCACTTACAGCGCAATAGGTATGTAACTAAAAATAAAATGTAAGTACTTAAAGAATTCTCTTGAGTACCTATACTGTATTACGTACGATATTTATATGAATAACCCAGACGATATAAAATAAGTGAATAAAGGGTTATACGTATTGAGATGCACAAATAACTCAAAGAAGTCAAACAAGTAAGTATTATCTCAACGGAAAAATTAATATTACGAATGTAATATAAGTATGCAAAGCGATTATGCGACTAAATGCGGAAGGCGGTAATGCAATATGAACCTCTCGGAAATGTAATAAAAGTACACGGGCTTCTAAAGTCGGTCGGTTTATACCAGAATGTTTTTGCAGTAATTATCGCATTATTTCGCTAACAATTGCCAATATTATTATATAGTGTGATTAGTAATAAGTTGTTCATACACATATACGTCTGTTTCAACCCCTGATTTAAATAATTACAACAAAAACTCAGTAATTGCGTTGCTAGTAATAACAAAGGCGGGTAGGTATTTTACGCTTATGGAATGTTGCAATTTCGTTCAAAATATCGTAAATAGGTGGGGAATGGTATAAAATTGGTTGATTTTGTTGAAGTTACTTTACTAATGATGGGATCTAAAGGTCCCTGGTTTCGGCACCAAATAATATGTAGCCTTTTCGAGGTTGTTGGTTGATTTGCTACAATTGGGTAATTTGAAAATGAACAAAAAAAAATTGAACTGCGCGACGTACACTTTAAATACGATGCTCAAACCGAAAAGGATATAAACTGCAGCCACTAACCTGAGAGCTGATGATGGAAGCTGGAATTTTGGAGTCCACGCGGTCAAGGCGAACTGCAGCGTCTTCCTTCACGTTTTTTACACAGGTTTTGAAAGTTTTGTATGCCGGCCGGCGGGAATAAGCACTATGGAACACTGAGTATCTCAAATTTGGACATTCCATTAGAATATACGTTTAGAGATATGCAATTTTGATGCGAACACGTTGAGATTTCAAAATGGAGTCATCGAGAAGACTGAACTTCCGTGTGATTTGTCTCGCTCGCGCACTGGATGCGGGTTGATCTTGCATCTCTTTCTAAGCGGCCGCAGACGCAGACGAACTGTCTGCGCTATCCAATCGGAAAGCATCGTGAATGTACTGATGGCGCGAAAGTTTGAAATTACTTATATTTAAAACGTGAACATACGTAATGTGCTAATTATCGCACTAACGCGGTAAAGTAGCACCATATGTATTGTAATAGTACATTTCGATGCTAGTGCGGAAAGTATATCGTTACTTCACGAGTACCGAGATATCTTGCCACGAGCCATAGGCGAGTATCAATCATTTCCGCACGTGTATCGAACGACGTTTTTTAATACAGTTGCGACAAAATAAGAAAAACAACAATTTTTTTATCGAATGTTGCCTTTGGAAACTTAAAACATGCTTGCAGTAAGAAAGAACGCCTCTTCCTTGACAGGCGGCTATTCCGTTCCATTCAGACAACTTATTAAGAACGGTTTTTCGCAATTAGTCTTTAATATCTCGTACCATTCAGAAAGCTTCTTTGCCTAAGCATGTTATTCTATGGAAAAGCATTTTAAATAACTCATTATTGTATATAATATTATTTTGTTTTCAAATATTTGACAAACTTTAAGGTAATGTTCCTTTACAATTGGTCATGCCATAGAAACTCGTCGCGGTTCTTTTTGCGAAGATATTCCGAATAAGTACGGTAACACACGATCCGCCGCGTCAAGTTTAAATTTAGTTTCACGCAAAAAACTTCACGGACCCAATGATTTGCTCAAGTAAATACCGTAGCTGTTCAAGCTCAAATTAATGAAAAGTAATGAGATACTATTTGAAATATATATGTATGCTTTATTGCGCCGAAAACACAAAAAAATTTAACGAACGTCCAATTTGATATTCATAGAAATTATTAGTATGGATAAGCGGTGGTGGTCGAGTGGATATGACGTCCGACTCGACGTCAGCGTGAATAATCTGGAGGTCGCGGGTTCAAATCCTGGCTCGTACCAATGAGTTTTTCGGAACTTATGTACGAAATATCATTTGATATTTACCATCAGCTTTTCGGTGAAGGAAAACATCGTGAGGAAACCTACATACGTCTGCGTATGTAGGAAATTCAAAGGTGTATGTGAAGTCCCCAATCCGCTAGCGTGGGGACTATAGTCTAAGCCCTCTCGCGCATGAGGGGAGGCCTGTGCCCAGCAATGGGACGTATATTGGCTGAATTATTATTATTAATAGTATGGCTCAAGTTATCTTATGGGACTATGCTAATAGTTTTTTCTTAGTAATTAAACTGGACGACTTGGACAGGTTCTACAGGAAAATGTTGGAGAATAGGAATAATCGAGAAAAGAAGGGGAGGCCTGTGCCAAGCAGTTAGATCCTTTAATAGGCTAATAAAAAAAAAGTTAACGTCAATTTAACATCAAAGTTGCTTGCATTATGTTGATTTCTAATATATCAGTTTTTTTTTTCAGGGATACAAAGAAGTTGTTTAATCTGTCGTTATAAGTAGAATTTTGAGTGGTGTGAGGATTTAAGGACTAAACAATCTTTGCTACCGGGTGAAGTCAGTTTCCAAACCAATGCGAGGAAAATACGAGCCGTAAAACATTACACATCAAATCAAAATAAATGGTATTAAATATGTATTATTCAAAATCATCACTTAGTTCATCCTAGAGAGAGGCAACTACCCAAAATATCTATAAAATTATTTTTCATTAGGTGCAACTTTGCTATCTATTTTAGGAGAATAAAGAGACTTTTTCTGAGCCGGTTTTTCTAGTTATTCATTTTATGAATAACTAGTTAACTACACTTTTTTAATTAGGATTTTTTGGGTTATTTCTACTCAGAATCACGAACTCTTTCGATCCTAATATGAGAAAAAATAATCCAATTTTTTTATTTCCTTTCCGTTACCATTTTTCATAGATTGTAAGAGCCAGTAACGGAATTGAATAATTGGAAAATGTATGGAAATTTTTTTAAACTTTTTTTTCTCTTATCAGACTCGAGAGTATTATTGCTTATCTGAATAATACCTATATACGTATATAGGCTGAATTATTATTATTATTATAGGTACCTATGGTTTTATTCAGATTCACTATAACACTCTCAGTGCTTGAGAGTAGGCCTCTGCCCAGCAGTGGAACGTCCCACTGCTGGGCACAGGCCTCCTCTCATGCACGTGAGGGCTTGGGCTATAGTCAATAGTCATCTTAGATTGGGGACTTCACATACACCTTTGAATTTCTTCGCAGATGTATGCAGGTTTCCTGACGATATTTTCCTTTGCCAAAAAGCTAGTGGTAAATATCAAATGATATTTCGTACATAAGTTCCGAAAAACCCATTGGTACGATTTAAACCCGCGACCTCCGGATTGAAAGTCGGACGTCATATCCACTCGGCCACCACCGCTCTCTAGGTACCTATAAAATGGACAAATAAAAATAACAATTAAAATAAAATGGAACAAGTACAAAAGTGGCAACCCTATTCAACTAGCAAGACGTCCGAAGCGGCGAGAAAATTGAACCGTTGTTTTCGAAATGTATTAGTGCATTTATTCGCACGAGACCCGATCCGATAATATTTTAACCCCCTCTAGTGCAGTAAAGACTTTGTGCACCAGCGTGAAATGTATGGGAGGCAGGCAATAACAATAAAACTACAGGAATAGACAAAAATCTTGTAACTAGGAATAACAAGGAATCTCTGAAAGTACATTGTCGGTCCGATTCGAAGAATGATTAAGACACGTTTAAGATTGACGACCGGTTTGGCCTAGTGGGTAGTGATCCTGCCTACGAAGTTGATGGTCCCGGGTTCAAATCCTGGTAAGGGCATTTATTCGTGTGATGAGCATGGATATTTGTTCCTGAGTCATGGCTGTTTTCTATGTATTTATAAGTATTTATAAATATTTATATATTATATATATCGTTGTCTAAATACCCTCAACACAAGCCTTATTGAGTTTACTGTGGGACTTAGTCAATTTGTGTAATAATGTCCTATAATATTTATTTATTTCAAAGAGATCTTGGAAAGACCTTTAAAAGACCGATAGCTAAACGACATATCAAAATTGACGATTATTTCGATTCCGCTGTGATCCCAATAAGATCTATCTACGATATTTCTAACGTCAAAGTGACATTGGTTGCCCGAATCGAGCTGCTTCCGTCAATTATACAACATACAAACGATATCAGTTCCAGAACTTATCGTTATCGTATCTCATTTTTCGAATCGGGTCGTGTGATAATGGTAAATATAATTTGGGGCGTTAGGAAGGTTCCACGCTGCATTGAAAAATAATGCGGTTTTTCAAGCGCTTTTCTGTCTTAACGGGTTTAAGGATGGGTTTAAGTTTAGATTTCGTTTTTTTGCTATGGTCACGGTGGTATGGTCTTTTTAACATCATAATTTTAAAAATTTATATATCTACATGTAAATATTCATGTGTGCCTACTGTAGTCTAATTCTAAGGCTTGTAATGTTTGTAGCATTGCATGTAAACATTTTTCAATGAGGTGTTAAATTTAAAAAAAAGTCTTCTATGTCTATTGTCTATGTCATGTTAACCTTATATTGTGTATTTTTGCAGTTGCCAAATAACTTATCTATCTATTTAAAGGGGCCCATTTCCAGTTCGCCGGACGATATCGTTCTGTCAGTTATTCGCGATAGCCTTTGCGAATAACTGACAAGCCGATATCGTCCAGCGAACTGGTAAGGGGCCCCTTAAAGGATGACTTACCCAGCTCACACGCTAGAACGATCCGGGTCTGGGCCGAGGCGTCCGACAGTTCAGTTTTCTATAGAAAGCCTGCATGCAGAAAATGAAGTGTTAGAAGCCTCGGACCTTTACTATTTTAGGGCTCCTCTACACGATGGCCCAGCGAAGGCCAGTCTAAGGGACACAGCTATGCGGTGGAATGATACAGCCATATCATTTACTCCCTCTAACGCATAAATGCGTCCCTTGGACTGGCCTGCGCTGGGCCATCGTCTAGAGGAGCCATCAGCGTGAGATATTCATTATCACCATCTCAGCCGAAAAACGTCCACTGCTGGACAAAGGCCTGCCCCAAGGATCTCCACAACGAACGGTCATACGCTGCCCTCAACCAACGGTTTCCCGCGACACATTGCTGCACATTGCATTGCTCGTAGAACCGATGGCCGATGGGGCAGAAAGGTTCCCAAGTGGCGACCAGGTACCTGAAGACGCAGCGTGGGAAGGCCTCAGACCCAGATGCCACCAGACCGCCCTAGATAGACGTCGGTCTGGAGTCATAATTAATAAAACAGAACTAATTTTCAGATATATATTTTTTGACTATGTCGAAACACATAACAAAAATATATGCTGAATTTCCCTTAACATCACTAAATATACTCTGGAAAAAACATTTTTTCAGTAGATAAACCCTCCTTGGCGCCAAATTTTTTTTATTTGACCCCCTTTTCTACTGACAGAATTAGTTTGCTAAATCATACTTCATATCATCATTCTCTCTATGTTTTCGAGGTCGGCAAGTATGTGAGGAGAAACCCGCATGAGTTCCCTGTGGCAAAGGTAAATTCCGCAAGGAAAAAGCCGGCGCTGGCTGTCCCTGCACATAGGCTTATAAAAACTGGTAAGTCTCTTGGTGTAATGAGTGCTAAGATTTATAATAAAATACCCGAGCCAATCAGAACCGTTGACCCAGATTCTACTTTTGTTTCTAAACTTAAGAATGATTGCATAATGAAGGCCTACTATTCGGTAAATGAGTTCCTGGATGAATGAATTCCGTCCAAATCCCCGTTACCATATCAAACATGTTCTTTTATAGTTTATTCTGATAAATGTCTTTATTCTAATGTAATTGTGATTAAGTATTTATATTGTGCCTCATTGTAAGTAGTTAATTTGAATTATATTTTATTATTTTCCTAATACATTAGAATTTTAAAATCGTTATCATTAATATTTACCTGAATTGGAATAATTAATTGACATTGTATTTTAATTTATAATAATTTTGTAATTAATTATGCCTAAAGTGTACTTAATGTGACACTGTATGATTAATACCAAATAAAATCTATCTATCTATCTATACAATATAACCATGTTCAAATTAGTGCAAAATACGTAGGAATATAAATGTAATTTATTTTTCACAGTCTCAATTTAAATTTAAAGCCTCCACCACCATGAGTAACGTTGATAAAAAGTACAAACCCTCATATAAATTCCCGTAAAAAGTTAATAAGTATTTCCAAGCATATCATTGTCAAGCAATAAAAGCTGACATGGCAGATGAAAACCCAAGGGAGGAAAGGCACGATTTGAAAGAGTCTTTAGTAGGTAATTTGGCTTTATGACCTCATTTCCCGTAATCTGGGAGAAATTTGACACAAACTTTTTTTGTCACTATTAAACATTCAAGACAACACAAATACTATTTTCATCTCTCCTATTCGGAATGTTCACCTTTGATAGGCTGATAGACGGGTGGAAAATTGCATTTTCCAGCCTAGGGTGGAAGGTATTTTCTTTTAATTTGTTTATATCAGTCATGTACAATGCATTATGTCTAGGACTTATAACTTTGGTACACATACAAAAAGTCTTTCGCCTTTATAGCTACGCGAGATATTTCAAAGTTTGTACGGAACCCTCCGTGCGGAGTAAAACGAACTCGCACGCTATATTGATTAATTTACAAAAATTTATTTTTATTTCATACATTTAAATATTAAATTCAAGTAAGGTGAGTTCGACTAAGATCGGACATCGGATAAGATCGTATGATTCAAATACTTCAGTCCGCACTTTTTGCTCTGACAGACCATACACGTGCTTTGTGCCGTTAAGTGAAAAAGTACAAAAACTGTGATTTTATTTTGCTTCCGGATATACCCTTCGCTAGTTTTTTTGGATTAACTGGTAAGTTTGAGCATTACTTGTTTCTTTTACAACTTGTATGTTATTTTTATTAAATTTGTGATAAATCTGTATACTTATTTGGAACTTTGATACGATGCCTGTAGGCCAAGATCCGGTCTTACTCGAAATGATAAAAGATCGGATGCAAATCATCCGATCTTAAATTCTCAGAGATACTCAAACTTTATACGTGTCAGCACGATGCTTGATTAAAATTCTCTAACAGACGTATATAGTGGTGTTTTAAACAGGTTTTTTTTTTAAAACTTCTGTATTTTTCCATATGAATTTAATTGGGACTTTAAACAGGAAGGTTAAGGTTGCACCTCTAAGTGTTAGTTTCTGACATTTTATATATTTGTCACTGTCATCAGTCATCAGAGGCATTGTGTATGACATATTTAATTTTTCTGAATAAAACAGGAAAAAACAGAAAGAAACGAAATTTGGTAAAGTTCCCGAAAAAAAAATATTTTCTCCGGAATTTTCATCCCTATTCCTGAGTCCTGGCAATTTTCTATGTATTTAAGTATTTGTATATTATATATATCGTTGTCTGAGCACCCACAACACAAGCCTTGACCTTACCGTGGGACTTAGTCAATTTGTGTAAGAATATCCCTATAATATCTATTATTAATATACAAGCCAATATTACATGCGATGCAGTGCAGCCCTTCACAAGGTGTTAGTGTCCAAGCTTCTAAGCAGACGCACCAAGATCCGAATCTATAAGACCGTGATTCGCCCAATCCTAACCTACGGGTGCGAAGCATGGACACTAACACTCAAGGAAGAAAACATGCTGCTAGTTGCCGAGAGGAAAATCCTCCGTAAAATATTGGGCCCCAAACGAAGACCGGATGGAAGTTGGACAGTCCTTAAGAACCGTGAGATTGAAGACCTAGTGGCTGAACCTAACATCATGGGAGAAAGTAAAGCGCACAGACTCCGTTGGTTGGGCCACCTTGAGAGAATGGACGAAGATCGGAACGTAAAAAGAGCGTACCTGGGTCGCCTAGCAGGAGGACGTCCTATCGAACGCCCCAGGTATCGCTGGAGCGACATGGTGGAGGCGGATCTGCGCGAGCTTCGAGTCGACAATTGGCGAGAGGTCGCACAGGACCGAGAAAAGTGGCGCTGTCTTGTGTCGGAGGCCAAGTCTCATTTTGGGTCGCTGAGCCAACGGAGTAAGTAAGCCAATATTACGAACGTCCATTGTCATTAGAATGATATTTGAATCATGTTATTCTGTTATCGTGCGCCCCGCGCCAATAAACTCAAAAAGCGCCAAATGCGAGATAACTAAATGACATGATTAAAATGTCATTCTGATATCATACGTTCGGATCGGCATAAAAATCCAAGACGTCAATGCCCTAGAATAAACTATAGGTACCTTTTAATTTAAATCAACCAGTCATGTTCCAACATGTTGGAGTTGATAACCCCTGACTTGACTAATGGTCTAAATGATATGCTATTTTAGGAACATGACGAATTATGGTCACTATGTTTATATTAGCCATTTTGCTCATTTAAAATGGTATTTCACAACTATTCGGTTTATATAACTTGAAATAATCTTATACCTTTAAACGAGCAATTCTTGTATATATATATGTATATATATTTCTGTGATATCGGAAACGGCTCTAACGATTTCGCTGAAATTTGGTATATAGGGGTTTTTTGGGGGTATACAATCGATCTAGATTAGTCTTATGTTTGGGAAAACGCGTGTTTTCGAGTTTTTATGCGATTTCGACGCAGAATATGGTCGCTAATTTCGTGCTGCCGGCCACTGTCCGTCTGGTCCAGCGGGTTAAGACGCGGACGGCTAGAAAACGAGTGTTACGGGTTCGAATCTCGCCCGGTGACTAACTTTTGTTTTTTTTTTATATGTTCAAGTTTATATATTTTTTTAAAAAATTTTATTGTTTTAGACAAGTTTAATTTAGTAAAAAAATGTATTTTAGGTTATCACCTATACATCACCATATTACAATAAATAGTTATCCCCGAGCAAAGCTCGGTCGCCCAGGTACTATTAATATTATATGAACAATCCTAAAAAAAATTATAGAGAGTGATTAGTACCTTAGGAATGTGGAATGGCAAAAGTGATCTTTTGATACACTTTGTAGAAAAAGGACACACATATTGCACAACAGTAGGTCTGTACAGTTTGAGTCACATATTTGGAAGTTCGTTTTTACGAGTAGACTATATGCATTAAAAAGCGTATATTTTTTTATATATCCTTCCTTTAGAGCCTGCCCAAATGAAATATGCGGAGACTTCACTGACAAAACGTGGCAATGCAAGTCTTTACTGAATCCCAAGCACTGTATTTATTTAAAAATGAGCGTACAGTCAACTACAAGGAAAACTAAAACCAACATGACTCCTATCCTCATGAGTCAAGCAGCTGTTTAAAAACTCCCTAAAACCACAAAATAACCCAGATTGTATACGTGCGTTATCATTGCTCGAAACATCACATCCATGTCCTTCATGTAAAGTTCATTGCACGATACCACGGCATTGGTTGGGTGGTGACACAAGTTAAACGACGTAGCGGTGAGGATTCGGCGTCTGATTTGTTAACCCTAATAGAAAGCGAAACATCGAGAGCGTTTAGTAACTCAAATATGGTGCGAAATGTATAGTCCTCCTCATCGTTTTCGATGACCGCGACCCTAAATAAACATTATGAGCGTTGTCTACCATCAGCTCTAATGTGGCTGGCCAGGCCGAACTCGCTCCGTAGCGAACGAAACGCAACTATCACTGTGGCATTTATATGAAAGAGTGATAGAGAGAGCGGACTACGCTAAGCTACGGAGCGTTAACGATTGGCATGTTGACTGAGAAGCCAGGTCGATCGGAAGGTGCCTAAAGCGCATCCATATTTCCATTTCCCTAATCCGCATATGGCCAGCATAGGGACTATAACCCAAGTCCTCTTGCGCATGAGAGGAAGCTCGTATAGTAGGAAGTATATGGGCATTTTTTTTTTACTTTATGTGAAAACTCGAGGGTTACATTTTTATGCAACATGAATTGAATTGCCTGTTCTATTTTAAGAAGTAATTAGAATCGCCCACTTACACAACTCAGCACTAATACCGTGAAACTTGTACCGTACTACAGTGAGATAACCTACGACACGGTGATACGACGTGTAACGATACACCGATATAACGATCGCGAGTTGAGGTGCTCGTAGACTAGGCGACGACTAACGCACGATAACGAATGTTTGTTTTTGTACAGTAGAGCAGAGGGTCGCTAAAGTTGTGTCCATATGTTAAACTAGGAAGGAAATTGTGGTAGATGTTAATAAGATATTAATCGAAACATTAACTAAACATGCGCTTCTGCAGTAAGTGTTTGGATAATCATTCAGTATTCGCTATATTTTACATAGATTAGAAGCAACTGAAGAAATTAACTAAATTCCTTATAGAGTTTGGGTCATCAAAAACCATCCGATCCTCTCTCAGATTTAATAACTTGTAGCGTACAGGGAGATAACCCAAACGATACAGTGTTATACGATCGCGCATCAAGGTGCTCGTAGACTCAGCGACGACTAACGCACGATAACGAATGTTTGGTTTTATACATATAGATAATATAGGTAGTGCAATGGCGAACACCAGTGTGTATCTATAATAAAGGATTAACAATATAGTACCCGGCCGCGGCTACAATCTGATCATTTTAATAGTTTTATTATAATTTTGTCATGTGCATAAAAATTTAAACGACGTTTAATATTTAAGTGTCCAAATTCTGATCTAACTCGAAGATCTTACAGTCAAATTGAAATTCTCTTATACATATTTATAAGTTGGCTAAAATATCAGTGCTTCATTGGTCTTCTGTGACTTGTACCGTACAGTGAGATAACCCAAACGATACAGTGATATCATGATCGCACGTCAAGGTGCTGGTAGACTCGGCGACGACTATCGCACGATAACAAATGTTTGTTTTTATACAAACCGGAGAACCGAGTTCAAGGAAAGAGGATGGTAATGAGAAATGAAGCAATCGGTCGAAGAATGCTTCAAGTTGACTGGAGGAAAACGTTGCATATAACACTATACTATACTAAGAGGATTATTATTATTATATCGTATGGCTTTTCCTGAATGAAGATTTACGAAAAAAAAAAAGAAATATACATATAATTATAGTTTTAAATCTAAATTGAGCAGCCAATCCCTTACATCTGCTGTGAGGGCAATCAGGTCTTGCATGCCTCCGGCAAACCGCCTCTTAGGACATTTCTCTACGATGTGAGCGATTGGGTTGGTAATTGGTCAGAATCTACCTCCTCGCGGTCCACCCCGGGCAACGGCTTCACTCTGAAGACGGCTAATAGATTCCGACTGTTCCTGGCAGGCTGGATCTGCTCCCTCTGAGCCTCCCAGCTATTCCTGTGTTCAAAGCTCTCGATTTAAAAATACAATGCGCTCAATAGTTGGCCCCTTAGCGGGCCAATCGACAAAAAGTTTAGGACCTTTTGTCCTTATACTGCAAATTAACATTGAAGGTATGTCACAATCTAAATGCGACTACCTTGCACGACTTACTCATGATGACGTGATAACCGTCCAGGAACATCACATAGATAATATAACAAAATTTGACAACCGCGGGAACATCCCGGGTTTTAACTTAGTAGCCTATACCCTTTCACCTACTTATGGTTCAGCTGTTTACGTAAGATCCACTATCACAAGTGCACAAATAATACTAAGAGGATGGTAATGAGAAATGAAGTAATCGGTCGGAGAATGCTTCAAGTTGACTGGAGGACTATACGTAAAGGGGTTTTAAAGTCGCGCTAATCACCGAAAATCGTTTTAGATGGTACGGTCACGAGTACAGACGTGGTGATAATCATGTTGTCAAAAGAGACGACCTAAAACAGAGGAACTTGGCGCAGAGTGAGATCTGACCCTAAAGAAAGGGAACAGGGAAAGAAGAAGGCGTAAACGGGTTTAGAAAAAAGGTTACCGTTATTACGAAAAATCTAAAAGGTACCATTTAAAATTTAAAAAAGACAAATTTTAGGTTACTTTCGAAATTAGGTTGCCAGAGCTCAACGAGGGGGGGCGGGTTTAGGGTCGGCAACGCGTATGTAAATAAATGTAGGCGTACATAGGCTACGGACAGCGCTTACCATTAGGCGGGCCGTATGCTTGATTGCCACCGACGTAGTATAAAAAAAAAGAAATCACGACGGCCGTTGATAAATTAAGAACAAAATCTTCATATTTTCCATGAAAAGTTTATTGTCTAATAGCTTTCTTAAAAATGTGTTACCAAAGTAGAAACAAAATCTTGGACAATGTTCTATTGTATATAATCAATTACCTCTCTTTGTTTCTAGATAGATCTAAACCTAACTAGTTTGGAATTTTTAAAAGAGTAAACCTGCAGCACCAGAGGGGTTAGGGGGATTTTCAAGAAAACTCATAATTCTTAAATAGGTCTAACCTAAAGTGTCTGTCTAGTCATTCAGTGTCATCATTTTGATGATCAACTGCTTGATCTCTGAGTCAGTCGTGTGGTCAGATCACGCTACTTTGAGTCATGTGTACTCTGCATTGGCACGGTCAGAATGTCTCAATACTTGCATAAACAAATATTAAAATGTATACATATCACAGACTACTGTACTGTGTAGACTTCGCTGGTTCGGCCATTTACTGAGGATGGGTGAGGATCGAGGTGTTAAGAAAGGTTATTTGGGACAACCGACTGGTCGCCGTCCAGTGGGTCGGCCCAGATACCGCTGGAGCGACAGTGTACAGGCGGATCTGTGCCAACTCAAAGCCGATAACTGGCAGGAAGTGGCACAGGATCGGGACAGGTGGCGTTCTCTCGTTTTGGAGGCCAAGACCCTCTTTGGATCACTGCGCCACAATAGTTAGTTTAGTTAGTTATACATATCATAATTTATAACTATATTGTAAGCCAAATTGTCGAATTTTCATTAGACTATACGCGTTTTTTTCAAAAGCCATATTTTTAGGGTTCCGTACCCAAAGTTCGTGTCCGTCCGTCCGTCCATTCGTCCGTCCGTCCGTCCGTCCGTCCGTCTGTCACCAGGCTGTATTTCATGAACCGTGATAGCTAGACAGTTGAAATTTTCACAGATGATGTATTTCTGTTGCCGCTATAACAAAAAATACAACAAATAAAAACAGAATAAAATAAATATTTAAGGGGGGCTCCCATACAACAAACATAATTTTTTTGGCTTTTTTATAAATAATGGTACGGAACCCTTTGTGCGCGAGTCCGACTCGCACTTGCACGGTTTTTTCTAAACATTTTAAAAATCATTATGTAGAAGCCATTAGGTTATAATGTTACTTGGGTTAGTATCTGAAATTTCGAAGTGTTAAAAAATGAAACACAAATGATATATTAATGTAGAACAAACTTAATTACTTAAATCAATTTAGTTCGCCAGTAAGCTCAATAAAACTTTTCGATACAACGATGATGCCATGATAATGTTTTTTCCTAATAGAAAGATAGATAAAACTTTTTAATACGCCCATGGCTTCATAAAACAAAATACCCACAAAACCCAGCCAAACAAGTATTCTTCAGCATTCCCCATCGCATTCAAAACTTAACAAAAATCTTAAACCCTCAAAAATAAGCACTACAAAAGGCTTCTGTCCACGGCGGAGCAAAAAGTGGGAAAAAACAACCTGTACATAATTCAAAATGCCTAAAATGCTCCGAATTCTGTCGAGTTTCGGCCTGTATTCGATGCTCGACGGTCATGTTTCCACACAGCTTTTGTCTCACTCTTTCATGTTATTTTGCAATGAGCCAAACCTACTGATATTGATGAATTCTTACATTTTATACCTGAAAAGTTTACATGTGGATGGTTAAGGAATATGACGTTGATTTTTAAACTCTTCTCGCTGCTAAGGTAAAAGGTGACATCAGAACATCTTATGTCACAACTACATCTCCATTACCTATTTACTGTAATTACTGTAGCGACAATTAAAATGGTGTCAAAAATAACGTTTTTGTTTGAAGAAATCTTATCTTTAGCAAATGTTTGACGTATCTTAAAGTTCGAATCAGGCCGATTGAAAATTTCCATAATAAAACTAGTGACGAATCGAATTGATGTTCTAATCACAGCCGTAATACACTACGAACTTCTGTCATAACTAAATATAAAACATGTCACTGTACACCTAAAAAACTGGAAATATATCGGTCTAAAATTAAATCCTGTCGAATGTGGCCCATCGTCGGATAAATTTAGGAGCGACGGCAACATTGTCATTTTTGTTTCGATCAAAAATTGTTTCAAAAGATTTTATTGAATTTTTGTTGAAGTTTGAAGAATATTGTAAATGTAAGTAGCTTACTCGATTTTTATTTTATTACGAAAAGGAGAAGATTTTTTTTTTTTTTTTTATTAAAAAATTTGACCACAATCTCACCTGATGGAAAGTGCCGATGCAGTCTAGGATGGAACATGCTTACCTAAAAGATATCTATTCACTCTCGATTTAAAAAGGTCCAAGTTATAGTGGACTGGGAATAGATTTGCATGAAGTGAATTCCACTCCTTAGCCGTTCGTATGATAAAGCTGGATGCGTAGCGTTTAGTGCAAATTAGTGGTAAAGTAACGACGTAAGGGTGAAACACAAGTCCGCGTCTAGTCCCACGGTGGCAGAACGGAGATGGGGGGATAAGATTATGATACATTTTACAGGTTAGCTTGTTGTTTACTGACACTGACATATGAGTTGATTGGTAGTAGTTACTTACTTACTGCTGTGGCGCAGCGACCCGAAGTGGATCTTGGCCTCCGACACCAAAGACCGCCAGGCTTTTCTGTGCAAACCGTTTCTGTCTAGTCGACGGTGCCCAGTTCGCTGAGGTCTTTTTGCACTTCGTCTCTCCAGCGTGATTGGTATAAGTTTATTATTATAAACCTACCTACAGGGGTCCATTTCCCGAACGGTATTAGACTAATAATATTAGTCCAGGAATTGTCAAAAAGGTAGTATGGAAATCCTTGTAAGGAAATGGCGAAGGATCGGACGGACGTTCCGTAGACCGGACAACCACCTATCCAAGCAGGGTCTCCGCTGGCAATCGACTGGCAGTAGACGGTCGGGGCAGCCTCGTACCATATGGAGGCGATCAGTTGAGAAGGCTGGCTCAACTTGACTCGGCTGAAAAGAGCTTGGAGTAGCTGCTCAGGATCGCGACAAACGGAAAATTCTTTTGCGAGCCCTATGTCCCTAATGAGGGATAATAGGATAACATTATCATCATGGGTTATATTAGACATAATATTAAACTAATATATTTAGAGATATGGGCCCCTGGTATGTTTGCTTTTTGTGTTCCACCGTAGCGTCAAAAGTATTGAGCCGATTTTGTTGAATGTGGTGTCAATGGATTTATTTTAAGCATAGGTACTGCATTTTTAATCATAATTAAAGTTTTTCAAACGATATGCTTGTAACTTCTTATTTTCTTGGGGTCTTGTTCCGAAAGATTCAATCACAGATATGCAACCATAGATAGGGAAAGGGATATTAAAAAATTGGGCTATGTGTAGGAAATTACAAAAATTGAGCTCAACAGCGAACTCTACATCCAAAAGAGAGGTATGGGCATTGTGAATGTCATCTCGCTTAGTGTGGTAGGGCACAGCACAGCGGATGTCATTCCAGATCTAGAGCAGAGCCCAGCTGGGGAAGTACCGCCACCTTACAGAAGACCGCAGCCAAATAACACTAGACTCTACTCATAGTGTTATGTTCCTGCCGATGAGTAATTTTGCCACAGCTCAACGAGGGTGAAAAGTGTTAGGATCTAACGCCGATCGTCGCTGTTACCACCTGTTTCTAATCAGCTGTTTGCCAACTGCGCCACTATAGGATATACGTAAGTCGGTAAAATTAGGCTACTTATTCTCGAGAAAGAATTTAAACAAAATAGGGCTGTGTCGGAGAAATCTTACACATTTTCTCGCCTAGCCCTTCGCACCCGCCAACCTTCCGATAAGGAACTTCATTCCAAAACTTCGTTGCAATAATACCAAAAACAATACTGTGATAAAATGGATGTTTCAAAGCTCTCCGACTGTATACACCAAACATACACACAACAGCTACCGACAGTACTGGCTACCAAACATAAGGAACAGCTGTTACCGATGTACCGGTTTAAACTAGTGCTGTGCCACTGACTTGTTTTAACCGGTTTTCGTAGCGAATGCTGGTGTGCTCCTATTGCGACCGTAATATTAATAGGCGTTTTTTATTTTGTTACATTACGCGGTCTTCTCTTGATAAAACTAAGGCCCGACGTGAGTTTATCAAAGGCACTTTAACTATTGAGTCGTGCTTAACCCCCGAATTCCCCGCAGCAGACATCGGTTGGACAGATTTGTTTTGTCTCGAAGAGATCGCTATTTATGAATATCAAGAAAAGGGACGAGGTTCATAGGCGATGGGTAAAATTCTTTAAAAACTGGTAAAACAAAGGTAAGAATTTTGTTAAAACTTCTTGTAGCTAATAGTGTTAATTTTTTGACGTTTGAAAAATTTATTAAATACAAATTTGACTCCACGACAGCTTAAATATTTAACATGTTGACTGCAATCTTTTTTTTCGTTTCGCTGCCATGAATTTCGCAGCTAATAGATGCCAAAAATAATGGGAAATTGAAAAGTTTGTAATGCACTATATTGCAAGTTATCCAAAGCATTTACCATGTCGAAAAAGTTTCTCTATATCAGGAAATTATAACAGCTGAGCTGAAATTTGAAGTATGAACTACATACTACATAGGTAATATTCGTCCAAGTAAGGAGAGACATAACCACTGTGTATTCCAACTAAGCGGTGTTGGATAGGAAACCACAGGGGGCTGGTGTAAAGCCAAGGACGCAGATTCGGATCATCGCTCCTTCTTGATTGGTTTTTTTTTTATTGTAACTAAGCCGCGCGGATTTATTTTCTTGTTTTTCTATTGTGACTAATCGGTGCAAAGTGGAACACACCATCCCCACACGATAGTGTGAAAGAACTCATGTTTACGCATAAAGATGTTTACACAGTTGTAATTTTTACGATGACTACTGCTTACAGCTACGCTAATCTAATTTCACCTCTATTATCTAAGGTTTAGGGTTTTGTTTAGCTGCATTCGATTGGGTTGTAGTGGCGTGGTAGTCTAGTTTAATTGAGTATTCACGTGAATTTGATGGTTTAAAAATAAGAGTTTAAAAAACATTAGGTTAAGATCATACGTTACCACAAAATATTGCCAAATAACATTTTTTTTTTAATACCACGACGGTGGAAAACAAGCATACGGCCCGCCTGATAGGCAGTCACCGCAGCCTATGGACGCCTGCAATGCCAGAGGCAACTCCAGAGGCTTCCATGCGCGTTGCCGACCCTTTAAAAACCTGTACACTCCTGTTTTGAAGAACCCCATACTGTAGACCCTCGGGAGGGAGCACATTTCACAGCCGAAGCGTCCGCGGGAGGAAATTCCTCTTAAACCACACAATACGCGACCATTTAGGTTCTAGGGTGTGAGGATGAACACCCTGCCGACGGCGGGCGGTGCGGTGATAGAAAGTGGCCGTTGGCATCATGTCAAACAATTCTTCAGAGCACAGCCCATTAGAACACACACAAGAAGGCAAAGTCTCTCCTTAGACTTAAAGGTTCAATGACGCTTGTGAGTTTAACATACTATTTATTTTTATGATACCTATGGGTACAGATGTTTTTAATTTATCGGTCATTCTACAGAATTGTGCCAGCGTTTTATCTACGATACTAGATGCACGTGTATACAAAAACATTTTAAAATACTATCTTCATACAAAAAAAAGCGCTGGTGTCCTAGCGCTAAGCACGCTCGTGCGACTTTCATTCTGGAGGTCGCGGGTTCAAACCCCGGCTCGTACCAATGAGTTTTTAGGAACTTACGTACGAAATATCATTGATATTTAACAGTCGCTTTGAGGTCATAATAGGGCTTAGTTTACCCTTTGGGTTGGAAGGTCAGATGGTAGTCATTTTCGTAAGAACTAGTGCCTTCACTAATTCTCAAGCGGACCCCAGGGTCCCATGAGCGGTGGCAAAAATGCGAGGACAACGCGAGGAAGTAGAAGATACGAAATTTCCTGGTACAGATTATCATTTCACTTTGACAGCAAAATCACATTCCAGGCCTTCTACATACATACGAGTGATCAAACAACAATTTCGCTCCCTTGTAAAACAAAAAACAATTTTCACTGTTATAATAAATAGGTTTGGTAACAATCTTACGCAAATCGACCTAGCCCCAAACTAAGCAAAGCTTGTACTACGGCTACTAGGTGATTATATACATACGTATATAGATAAATACATACTTCTATACGTAGAAAACACCCATGACTCGGGAACAAATATCTGTAAATGTAAATGTCCTTATCGGGATTCTAACCCGGGACCATCGGCTACATAGACAGGCTCTACCCACTAGGCCAGACGGGTCATCATGCAAACATTTCAGTATAAGTAGAAGTTTATTATGTCCTATACCATGTATTCTTTAGAGGATACGGGAGCTGATATTTTTAATATTTTAGGCAAATATATCTGCGGCGGACTGTTTCGTTTTTTTTTGGCTTATTGATACCAGTTTTGAATACCACGTCTCTCTTTGCGGCATAGTCAATTAAGCCATTTTTGGCCATGTTTTCTTTGTAATAAATCACCGCGCATATTTTTAACCAACTGCCTGCGATAATAGATAGACTTGTCTGAACTCGTGTAAATTCAACATAAGGTTGGACAAACAAACCTTGCTTATGACACATTGTGAAATACCTAGACGTATTAATTACCTGATGCGTATTAGCCATGATTTATCACATGCCAATGTAACGCATCCGTTGTTATATCTAATTGATAAGCTTGATTGATAATGATTGTCAAGTCATGTTTGTTTGCCAATGTCAAGTTTAATCTCAACTGTGGCTTCCGGAGTAGCATTGTACCAATTAGAAATTGCAGAATTTCTATAGAAAAAGTTCTTAGAAATTTAAAGAAATTTGCGCCAATAACTTTTGTAGCTTATCATATTATCATCAGCGGCTTTAAGCAATAAAGTATGCCGCGTTTGCTTCAAGTTCATTGTCTTTGAGGTATTTGGCATCAAAGTTGAACAATTTTAGGCCAAAAAACTGGTTTAATTGCCATAACTTTCGTTTTAATTTGTTTAAAGTTAAAATCTCTGACCAGTGTTTAGTTAAAGAGACGTCAAAGACGAACCTAAATATGTAGATTTCGTATAATATATGTACTTTTTCGTAAATCCTTTGTAGCAATGTTAAAAAATCATAAATTTAAGTACTCATTTCTCAAAATCGGCTAACCATGGCCATTAAAGAACCTCTTCTTCCTCCTGCCCTTATCCCACGTTATGTGGGGTCGGCACAATATGTTCTTCTCTTCCATTCTCCTCTATCTTTCGTCACCTCAGCACTCACTCCTTTCTTTCTCATATCCTCTTTCACACAATCCATCCATCGTTTTTTGGGTCTACCATTCGCTCTTCGTCCATCAATATTCATTCCTAACATTCTTTTTCCTATATGGCATTCATCCCTCCTCATTAAATGCCCATACCACGCTAACCTACCACTCCTTATCTTCTCCGCTACCGGTGCTACTTTCAAACTTCCCCTTATATACTCATTCTTCATCCGATCCTTTCTCGTCACTCCACACATCCATCTCAACATTCTCATTTCCGCTGCGTGCACTCTTCTTTCATCCGTCACTTTCGTCTCCCAGCATTCTGATCCAAACATTACAACAGGTCTCACGATCGTCCTGTAGATTTCCCCCTTAAGTTTAAGGGGCATTCGTGGATCGCAAGTTGTTCCAGAGAGCTGTCGCCATTTCATCCATAACCGATTAACCGATAGCTTTAAGTCTTATAATTATATCTGTAGTGCAAATGTAGGACTATCGATTCAAAACTTGTTAAAAAATCGATGATAACCGCGGGGAGGCCCTTAAGTTTTTATTATTCTTTGCTAAACAATGAAAACATTGCAAGACCTAAATATGTATAATATTGAAAAAAAAACCGCGCAAGTGCGAGTCGGACTCTCACAGGAAGGGTTCCGTACCATTATCTATAAAAACGGTCAGCCATGCAAGTACTGACCCCGCCCGACGTTGCTTAACTTCGGTGATTGGTTGAGCACCTCGAGATTGGAAAGAAATATTTATTTTATTCTGTTTTTAGTATTTGTTGTTATAGCGGCAACAGAAATACATAATCTGTAGAAATTTCAGCTGGCTAACTATCACGGTTCATGAGTTACAGTCTGGTGACAGACGGACGGACGGACAGCGAAGTCTCAGTAATAGAGTCCCGTTTAACCCTTTGGGTACGGAACCTTAAAAAAAGGTAAAACCCCTGAAAACATGGATATGTGCAATAAGACACGTAACCCAGTCGTATCGTATGACTAATTGCATTGATAATGGAACTGAGAATGATAATTAATTAACCATATCGATAGCAGCATCGGTAAATGTCATCTTATTATTAACGTAAGATTTACTCGACATGTCAATTTCATCTTTGTCGACACGTCAAAATCATGTCATTAACTGTCACTGCGTCAAATTTAATATAAATCAGTACGGATATTATGGTCGTATTTGACAACAACAAAAAAAAAAAGTATGTACGAGTCAAGCCCGGATTCTTCCAGACGGTCGTGAAGTTGGAATCTCGACACAACGTGAATTTTAATGATTTTATGGTGAGCGTTCCGACTGAACACCTAGCAACCTTCACCGAGGAGGAGTTTTGGTTGAAGAGTGTCAAGTTCCGGCGGTGAACTACATCGCAGCCATAACTGTGTATTTTTTATTTTATTAAATTTTTATTAGGTCGACCTGTTTGTCTATGTAATGGAATCTAAGGTACTTAACTAATTTAACCATCTCCCAAGGATCGTAGCATCATGAAAATTGGCAGCTGTATGTAGTTCTGATGACAATACAATAATATGGTACTGTCGAACTGATCTGATGATGGAGCCGGAAGATATGAACTGGTCTGGGAACTTCATGATGGAACATCGTATCATAGTTGTGTTTGGATTTGTTAGAAAAGTCTTGAACTTTGACCACGATTAGGTTTCAAGGTCTGATGATGAAGCCGGAAGATAGGCACTGGCATTCCATGATGGAATATCGTATTATAAGCGTGTTTTTCTAGTGTTTTTAAACTATTAATTTATTATTTTTTGGTATACTTTATACTAATATAAGGTGTATAAGGCGTTTATCTATGGGCCAATATCATAGCTAGTATAACTTCAATTGGAGCACGTGTTGGCGGGTCGGCGTCTAGTCAGCGGCGTCAGCGCTATGGAAAATGGCGTCGCTGCGCGGTTGCGCCAACGTTGCGTCGGGGGTATTGACGGATATATATAAAGACAGGCCTTACGGGCACTAAGAATGGCGCTAGTTTATTGGTGTCACTCACGAATTCGAGCCAATCGTGCAATCTAACTCAACTAGTTGCGACTAACCGCGCGCGTGGAGCGAACTCATCAACCAATCGCGTTGTGGCGTTAGACTGCACGATTGGCTCGAATTCGTGTGCATGACACCACTGTACTGACCCTATTCTCATTGCCCGTAAGGCCCGTTCTTATATATTATATATGTCAATGATCGGGAGTCTCTTGGAGTCTTTCTTCGGAGCTTTAGGGGCAATGTCTTGTTTTATGATGTAGGCAAACGAGCAAACGAATCACCTGATGCAATAAACAACACGTGTTTGTAACCAGAGGGTTTGCAAGAGGTGTTTGCGTTCATTTCAATTCCCAACAGAAAAAGTTACTTATATCATTTCAGAGTTCGACAGAGCTAATAAAATTTGCAAAATGTCATAACTTTTTTACGAAAAATTATTAAATTTCACGGAAATTGATTGTCCAATTATTATAACCCTTAAAATTGGCACAAACTTTTCATCGTACAATAAAAGGTCAGGTAATGTCAAAGGACTTAATAACATCGTTACCAAAAATGTTGAACAACAATAATTTTCTTATGAAATGTCGTAACTTATTAAAAACAGCTAATGACATACGACCTTTTGAAACGAAAGGGTGAAGTTCCTAATTCAAAATCCTAAATCGGTTTCGTCTCGAATTAAAAGGTTAACGGTATATTGATTGGCAATGCAAATTAGACTTTATCGTGTGGGTTATAGGGCATAATTTGTTTTTAAGTGGATCGATGTGATCGGTTTCTCGGGGTTTAATTAAATCTTAGTCACCGGTAACGGTTGGTTGTGAGTCAGGGAGTTGAGGTAGGAGAGGTGATGGTGTTGAAAATGTCAGGTTTAACCAACTACATTCATTTATTTTTTTATGTATAAGAGAATATTACATTGTGTGTTGGAAAACCCTTTTTGTCAAAAGACAATACTTACCAAGCAATTGAGGATAAGTATTGTGGTAATAATTACCACAGTCAGTTACCTAAGTATAGGTAAGGCAACAGACCACCTTAACTACTAGACCAGTGGTGGGCAAACGTTCTTTGTGGCAGCCTGGCAGGTCAGAAAGTTTAAGACATATCAGAGGTGGGCCAGAATTGCAGGAAAAATACATTTTCTTTATTTTGCGGGTCATATACAATTTACTTTGAAGGACTGGCGGCAGGCCGGATAAAATCATATCGCGGGCTGGAGCTGGCCCGCGGGCCGTACTTTGTCCACCACTGTACTAGACGGAGTACATAATATAATCCAGGTCACCACGCATAAGCTGAAATGTGTACTAATTTAGTATGTAATACAGTATTTTCCAAATAGATTGGCTACGGTGACAGCCGTCATCTCGATACAATATTGTGAGATTTCGCATTTTCAGCTTACCCAAACCCTTACCCTTAATTGCCCTTACCCAAGCCCCACCCCAGCTGTACTCAAGCTATATGAAAAATACTGTAAGAGTACCGATTACTTCATTTTCCTATGTTTTTTTAGCGTCTGTGTGCTAAAATAATAAACAGGTACAAGCAACTTCATCGACAGCGTTTCAGCTCTAAGAATAAAATTACACTTAAAATTATGCAGACACTCCTCATAACCTTCCTGACTCATTCACAGGACATGCGTGAGTTGTCCCAATCTCTACAAGTTTGAACAGGTACTAACAGCCTGTACCAATAAAAGTACAAGCCATCGATATTCCTGACACTTCACTATCCATTGCTGCTTCTATATGAACTTAGTATAAACGTGTTTGAAGAAACGCAGCAATGGACAGAAATATTTAATTGAGGTTGAATTTATAATTGGCTATATAGGCAATATGTATTATAATGAATATCGTACGATACAAACCACAACTGCGTAGATTTTTATTGAAATCATTGTGTATATTATTTTGCTTTGGTTCTTTTCTTGGTAATTAATACTAGTAATGAGGTTATCAAGTATAGATTACTAATAAGTGCATTTGTTTTGATAATTAATATTACTGCATTATAATAAGTTCATTGTAATACATACATCTACTTAATCAATATTTAAAAGGCATTCCTACGTATATCCTATAGTATTTTTCAAACAATTTATAACCTTAAAACGCCAAATCTTCCAACAGATGTAATGAGATGAAATCTGTCAGCGAACCCTTCCTGTACCTACTTACAAACTGGAGGTCGTGGGTTCAAAACCCAGCTGTTAATGGGCCGGTTTTATATTGTTTACTTTTTTTTCATTACATTAGGATAATCTTTGCTTAGTTTGAAGAGTTCATTGTACTGGGTGGAATAAATACGTAATCAAAACTTGTCCCAAAAATTTACTATAAGTAACTATTGTAATTCTCCATTGAGATGAGGAAATATGTTTTCGTAACTATGATGAAGTTTTATTTTATGTTATTTAGGACACTTAGGACATAGGTACGAAGAAATTACGCATATATTGTACATAATAGGGAACGCTCGGCCCGATTCGAACAATGAGATAGGATAATGATAAGTTCTGGTTTAGATAAGTTCTCTTTAGATATCGTTTGTATGTCGTATAATTGACAGAAGCAGCTCGATTCGGGCAACCAATGTCATTTTGACGTTAGACATATCGTAGATAGATCTTATTGGGATTAAAGCGGCATCGAAATAAACGACAATTCTGACATGTCGTTTAGTTATCGATCTTTTAAAGATCTTTCCAAGATCTTAAACGTGCCTTAATCATTTTTCGAATCGGGCCGCCTATCTATATAACAAATTATATCGAAATCTGACAAAAAATAATTATCATTAAAATGAAAATCCCTAATATTGAGTTTCTTAAATATACCAACCAGTATATTCAAACGCTTTCGAAGAATTTGTGACAGTCCAAATCAAAAGGGTCCTTATGGCGGTCGGCGGTTACGCCATTATTAGCGGCGCGCAAATACTAATGCGGGACGTACTAGGCTACGGTGACTGCTTACCATCAGGCGGGCCGTTTGCTTGCTCGTGGTATAAAAAAAAACGTAAGCGAAAATCACCGTAAGGTCCCTTTTGATATAATAATAAATAAATATTATAGGACATTATTACACAAATTGACTTAGTCCTACGGCACAGATCATATAATACTAGTACCTACGGTAAGCTCAATAAGGCTTGTATTGCGGGTACCTACTTAGACAACGATATATACAATATATACATATTTATAAATACTTGAATAAATAGAAAACATCCATGACTCAAGAACAAATATCCATGCTCATCACACTAATGCTCTTACCAGGATTTGAACCCGGGACCATCGGCTTCATAGGCAGGGTCACTACCCACTAGGCTAGACAGGTCTTCGGAAATTGTCACATTTAAATTATTGATCTCACTGGTAAGTTCTTTTTTTATCATAGTTTTTTTTTTGTGTAATTTGACATTGAGAGACAGTATACATCTCTAATAAAGTATTTATTATTTCATCGATTCCATATTTGTAATTGTTTTTTGTAATTTTTATTGTTTGTAAAAATGGACATGTAAAAGTGCCCCTGTGGCCTATTTGCTGAATAAATGTTTGATATTTGATATTTGAAGCAAACATTCAATTAAACTTCAGTTAGAACTATTTTGTAGTACAGATAAGCGCACCGTGTTTTAACGCCTTTATACGGTGTATCTAAGTGAAAGTTCCTACCAATATGGAGTAGGCCAAAGGTCACTTTATGGATTTATTAGCATATGCGAAATGTTATTGTTAATGCACTTGCTGGCAAAATAACAGTTTAAGCAAAGTTTGCCAGAAATAAGGAACAGAATTTTAAGCAGTTAATACCAGAATTTTAAACGGTGGTGGCTGTGTGGATCTGCCGTCCAACTTTTAATTCGGACGCCTCGCGTTCAAATCCTGGCTCTTACCAATGAGTTTTTCGGAACTTATTTCGAACACTAGAAGCATTTCGTTGAAGGAAATCTGCGTAGCATAAATGTGGTGGAATATATTCCCAACAAGATCAGTTACAAGCTAAAAGTGGTCCAGCTCCGATAGCGCCATTATGTGCACTTCAGCTCGTTTGTGGTGCGCGTCCCGCGGCCGCTGCTGGAAACCATCGCGAGGGCGGACTTCTGGCCGAAGATTTCGGCGTTTCGTGGGAATCTGCCGAATCCTACACCGCAACAGAAAACTGTATTGCTGACATGATTCATTTAAGATATTAAGATTTTTGTTGTATTGACGACCGATCGAGTGGACCCTGGAAATGAAGCCGATGTTCCTGGTTTCTAATTCCGGTAAGGGTATTTATTTGTGATATGAGCACAGATATTTGTTCTTGAGTCATGGGTGTTTTCTATGTATTAAATACAAAAGTACAGGGGTCTCGGCCCCGAATACATTTTTATGCCATTTGGGGTCGAGACGCTTGGCCCGTGGGGTCTACAACTTTTTAAAGAACTATCTAAAAGGCTGGTCGACTTCACAGGTGACCGAAGAGCTGGCAGCTTTCTCGCACAACGTATTAGCATCGCTATACAGCGGGGAAATGCTGCCAGCATCCTCGGCACCATGCCAAAGGGACCAAATATTTTTTTTTTTTTATTTTTTTTTTATTTAGGTAAACAAACAGTCACTACAAGAAAGGCTTAAATATAAAGTATTTTAAACAGTGTTTACAGTATGTGTGACCAACACCGTTCACCACTTATTAATTAGGTACAATTAGTTAGATTATTCGGATTCAAAGATTCAAAGAATTTATTTGCATAGAACACAGTAATATAAAGGTCTTACAAGATAAAAGAAAATCCGTGCATTCAGTCTGCATGCAGGCGTGCAAATATTTAAAAAAAACAGTCAATATATATAAAAATAGAAACAAAAATTTAAAAATATCAAATTTACACAATGTCAAGTAAAATAATAATCGAGGGTCGAAGTTAAACAAAATGTCAAAGTTATAATAAATAAAATAGAATTTACAATATTTCCTGAATATGAATGTCAATTATCAACTAGAAATTTCAGCAGCATGTCAGTTGTGATCTAAATATTTTTGTACACTATAGAAACAATTATTAAGAAGCCAAGCAGTCAGTTTATTCTTAAATCTATTTCCTTTCAATAATTTGATGTCATTAGGTAATCGATTATATATTACTAATATACACATGTTATATACATTTTTTTTGTAAATAATTTTATAAGCTCGTGGTTTATGTAGCAAATTCATAATATTTGGTCGGGTCTGTCTGTGTATCACTTCGCCCCCGTTTTTTGAAAAAAGGTCTATTGTTATTTACAAACATGCATATTTCTTTTTGATGAGCATGAGATTTTATTTACAAGTTTTACAACACTGGAGCTTAAGCCTCCGGGAGGCATTGACATTGATAAATTCATGAAGAAGATTAAATAATCCTTAAAGCTTAACAGTTAACAGTGCATGCAGTGTTACTTTAATATTGAATAGTTACAATTTTTTTTCGCTTCATATCAGTAGATGTTACATTTAGTTATTATCTCTAAGTACATCTATTACAAGTTTTTTAACATATTTAAATTTTATTTAGTGTTAGTTTTTAGTTTTAATTTAGTTTTATTTAATAGATAAGTTAGTTTATTTTTATTGTGCCCGACATTTAATTACTTTTTAGTATGAACATAAATAAAGTCTCCTTTCTATGTATTTGTATATTATATATATCGATCTGAGCACCCACGATACGAGGCTTCTTGAGCTTACTGTGAGACTTATAATATTTTTCACATAGCTTGCGTTCTGTGACAGCTGTCATATCAATACAATTTCTAACCAAATGTGCCAAATTGTATTGAGATGACAGCTCTCACAAAACCCAAGCCATGTGAAAAATATTATAGTCAATATGCGTAAGAATATCCTATAATATTTATTTATTTATGTTAGTTTGTAGGGCCTTAGTTGCCTGATAAAATATTTTAATTGTAAAATGAATAATAATGTCTTAACATCTAAAGTTTGACTTATATAATAAATTACAAATAAATAAAAATAAATGATATTTGATTTGACTTATGATGTGATAAATGACATTTAACATTTATACCTACACATTTCGGTTAACTTGTTTTTATGTGAATATAGACCAGGGATCGGAAACCGGTATTTTTTGTATGGAACGAAAACGGTATTTTTTCGTTCTTTGTTAATTATTCCATTCCTAATCGGGCAATCTAATAATACGAAGTCGTTATCAAAAAATTCAACTGAGTCCTACATTTTGAGTATAAAATAAACCGAAATATATGGTTATTTCGATATTTTGCAAAAAACCGGTTCCGATCCCTGATATAGATCAACACAAAATATACAATTCTGCTCCAATTTAACATAACTTTTTAATTTAGTTGGAGGAGGCGTTTTTATGCCTTTGAATTTCAATGTGAGTTTAAATGAGGTTATTAAAATTTGGCAAACACTATGGACCTTGGATATAATATAGACCTGTAGCGATAACTTTTGAGGTTACAAGAATATTCATGTTGTTTATTTTTTACCTTACAGATCAAACCTGAAAATAACAATTTGTGTCGTATAATAGTAGGGAAATTCAAAAGTGGAAAATTAATGTCTTTGCTGGGACTTGAACTCAAGGCCAATGGATCTCTAGCCCACTGCTCTACTATCTGAGCTACCAAAAACTTATCCGTAGCCAGCGAATCTTTCTACCATATGGGTCTATAGAGCGGTACCCTAGCGACATCTACCGTAAGTGTTACACTTAAATAAAATAAAATAAATAAATATTATAGGACAGTATTACATAAATTAACTAAGTCCCACAGTAAGCTCAATAAGGCTTGTATTGAGGGTACTTAGACAACGATATATATAATATATAAATATTTAATTAATATCATCGTTCGCTGACGTTTCTGTTTCATATAAAAAATACTAAATAATACATGTTTTAATGGGTTTGTACGTGAAATGTAACATAGGTATCTAATTCTAAACTACATATGTTAATAGGTATGGTCTTTTAAAGAGATTTTTCTCTTTATTCATTTTTAACTCCATTTAATTAAACTTTAATGGTAAGCCTTTAAAATTGTCCTTAAGTGTATTATTTGTATGGTAGCCATTCATTAAAGGAAACCGATTTGCTAACCGTTGCTATGGGTTATTGCAAAAGAGGTCCCAAGTTACATTCCTATTTAGACTAACGGCCCGATTCTAACTTTAAGATATATCAAAAATTTCCTAAAGATACGATATGGATTGGATATATCAGTGTCAAAAATGACGTTTCTTCAAAAAAAACACGTGTCTAATCCATGTCTTTAGGAAGTTTTTGACGTATCTTAAAGTTCGAATCGGGTTGACATTGGTATTAAGGTAGAAGTACTAGTGCTCGACGCTGCACTAGTACTCGACATGGGCACTTTATTTCAAAGTGACAAGGATTAAGTTCGAATACAGAAAAATCTTCGTTGTTCAAATTTAAGTTATATTTCCATGAAATAAAGTGCCCATGTCGGTGACTAGTGCAGCGTCGAGCACTAGTACTTCTACCTTAGCCCAGTCCCACGCAATAGTAAATCGATTCTTAATCGGAAATAGTTTTCTAGTCATAATGAAACGAGCATCATAACAACTTTAGTACCTACCCTTACATATAATTGAAATAAGAAAAAAAAGAGGCCACGTGCGACTCGGACTCACCCATGAAGGGTTCCGTTCCATTTATGACGTATTAAAAAAACTACTTACTAGATCTCGTTCATACCAATTTTCGGTGGAAGTTTGCATAATTAATGTATATCATATATATTTTTTTAATTTTATCTCTTATTTTAGAAGTTACACATTTTACCACTTTGGAAGTGTCTCTCGCGCAAGCTATTCAGTTTAGAAAAAAATTATATTAAAAACCTCAATATCATTTTTGAAGACCTATCCATAGATACCCCATACATATGGGTTTGACTAAAAAAAAATTTAGTTTCATTCAGTTTAGTTGTTCAGAACCCCAAAATTTATTGTTTTATTTTTCTATTTTTGTGTAAAAAATCTTAATGCGGTTCATAGAATACATCTATTTACCAAGTTTGAACAGTATAGCTCTTATAGTTTCGGAAAAAAGTGTCTGTGACATAATCGGACAGACAGACGGACATGACGAATCTATAAGGGTTCCGTTTTTTTTGCCATTTGGCTACGGAACCCTAAAAAAGGTGAAAAAAAAAACGAAAAAATCAAACGTTCGGGCATAGCTATGATTAAAATACATCATAGTATTTTGGTTGAGATCTAGGTACAAAATAAATATTAGCCATACTGATTCAGGTTGTTGGAAGTGTATGATTAGTTATATACTTACCTACCGAACCGTGTCACGCGATGTTTGACCAGAAGTTAATTAATTTATTTTATTTACTATACTTTGTGGTCCATTATCCTTTTAATGGAAACCACGGATTATCAATATAAATAAATTGTTGGATCATGTTTATTTCAACTGAACATAATTACTAATTGTGACAATAACAAATCTACAGTATATAGGTAGTAAATATATAGGTATTCATTTGTATTTTTCTCCCTGGTTTTGTCAACGTTAGTCAAGCCTCGCTAGAAATAGACCCGGGTATGTCCTTAAAGCAAGGTTTAGACTAGTAAGAACTTGCATGCAATTTTCATTACATTGCGGTATCCGATCAAAGTTACGAATGCAGTTTACCTTAGTAGTCGGCAATGTAACGTAACTTGCAAGCAAGTTCTTGCTAGTCTACGCCTTGCTTAAACTACGTCCAAAAGAGAGGTATGGGCACAGTGATTGTCATCTAGCTTTGTGTGGTAGGGCACAGCACAGCGGATGTCATTCCAGATCTAGAGAAGAGCCCAACTGGGGAAGTACTTTACAGAAAACCGCAGCCAAATAACACTAAAACAGTAAACCCTAGTCATAGTATTGTGTTTCTGCTTTTCGGTGAAGGAAAACATTGTGAGGAAACTTTTATGTTAGAAGCGTATTACGTTGACCTTATTATAGGGTAATACCTACTACAAATCCTTTATAAAAAATAGTCCAATGACCAATGAGTCGACCATAATGAATCAACTCCCTTTACACTTCTCAAAGCCAAAAGATCATAAGTAGCAGGAATTTACTTAAGACCACGTCTTTTTGAAAGCAACACAGGTTAATGCATTTAAGTAGCGATATAGTCAAGTAATTATAAACTTTATTGAAACGAGGTATGGTTTATAATCGTTTAAGCGATGTATTCTAATATTGGTTGCAAAAACTATCGAAAGATCGAAATTGTCGGGATTGAATCGAGTCATTTTTGTATTAATCGTAAAAAATGGAGTGAGTCATTGATATGTTGCTAAATGCAAGTCGGTTAGAGGTCGGTGTTCGATTGATTGTGGAGTAATAAAAAACCGGACAAGTTCGAGTCGGACTCGTCCAACGCACCGAGGGTTCCGTACTTTTTAGTATTTGTTGATATAGCGGCAACAGAAATACATTTCTGAAAATTTCAATTTCAACTGATAGCAGTTCGGCTCCGCGGCTCATGAGATACAGCCTGGTGACAGACGGACAGAGGAGTCTTTGTAATAGGGTCCTGTTTTACCCTTTGGATACGGAACCCTAAAAACCGGACAAGTGCGAGTCGGACTCGCCCACCGAGGCAGTAGAAATTAACCTTTATTTTTTACAAATTTATTGTTTTCTGATTTTTCCCTGTACGTATAGTCTAAAACAATATTATTTGCCAAATTTCATAAGTTGAGGGGAAGTACCCTATAAATTTTGATTCCCTTGAGAGTGTCGAAATGTATATTTTTTGCGACATAAACGGCCGTATTTTTTTTTTAACATTAAATTATAAGTAAAGTTTTTTCACAACTTCAAGGGACTGTATACGTGAGTATAAAGTTTTAATTCCAACTTGATACCTCCATGTGTTCCCGAGGTAAAGAGTCTTAACAGACAGACAGACGTACGGACGGACGGACAACAAAGTGATCTTATAAGGGTTCCGTTTTTTGTGGTACGGAACACTAAAAACCATCCAAAAACATGTCGGGACATGATTATTACAAGGTTCTGTAGCTGCTATTATAAAAAAATTCATACCTAATTCTTTTGAGGCAAAGACCACCTAAAGTTGTCTGATCATAGTGCTAAGAATGCTTTTTGGTGACGTGACGTTCAGTACCCCTAGTGTAAATTTATTCGATGGCGTAACGTGACGAACACGTTTGCGTTAAGTCTCATTTTGTATGGGATTTTGAGTTTCCATAAAGTTCCGCTTGGCGCGCTGTTTCTAAATCCCATACTAAATGAGACTCGTCGTCACGTCACGAAATCGAATAAATTTACACTAGGGGTACAGATATCAACCAACCAAAATAAGCAAAACCAAAAAGAAACGTATCAAAAAACACTGAACGAACAAAAATAACACGGACTTTGATAATTAAATACTGATATTGATATAAAAATCAGTCAGGATACTTATCATACACAGACACGAGGTTAATCTTTCCCGCACTAGTGCGGGAATGAGCACTTTCCGTGCCTATATTGAAAGTTTAATGGGCCATTTGTACTGTAAAACGATTCGCGCGTATACGCGCGAATAGGTAATTCGTAACTCGTGTCCTATTTTCCGCACTTGTACTCGTAACGTAAATAACTATTGTTAAATTAAACAATGTGAAGAATGCTACATTTTAATCAAAGCAAAAAAATGCATTGTCCCAAATCCGCGAATCTATTTTCGTAATCGCATTTCTAAAAAATAAAAACCAATTCAGACATTCTGTATATTTAAAATAAAACAAATAGCGAAACTTTAGGCATCCAGACATTTTTCTACGAACTACGTCACACGAGGCAAGGGCTCGATTTGACTTCTTTATTAGCGGTTTGTGACATGCTACAACTTATATTATTAGTTCCCGCGAAGCAGACGTGCCTAGTGCGGGTACCAATATTAGAAATACTTAATTGTACAATTTTATACCCCGGTCACATACTTGAAACAAAAGCTATTTTGGATGTCAATATTAACGGTATGAAATGTCCAATGATGTAAAGTAAACCCTAAATGGCTCAACATTTAAAGTCCGTGGTTATATATAGTCCTCCTCATCGTTTTCGATGACGGCGACCCCAAATAAACACATTATGGACGTTGTCTAGCGTGAGCCCTAATGTGGCGGGCCAGGCCGAACTTGCTCTTAAATACTCTATTGCACGCGTGACAATACTATACGCTATGCGTGGTTATACTTGAGTCATATACGAATGTTTCCAAAAAAACGATGGAATATTGACTTACCTACCTACATCTGTACCCATTTTGACTAGGACTGCGATCTTTTAGAAGGATAAATTTAATAATGTTTTATTGTTAAATTAATCAAATCTTAAAAAGTAAAAAAGTAAGTAATAACATTTCATTCCTAGAAATAGAAGTATCGAGAGATAGGTAACTAACTACTTGAGTCAAAAAAATGACATCATTTTTATTATCAGGGAACAATAACAATGACATCATTTTTACGTTGTCAAAATAATGATAACTATTAAAGTCACGCCTGCTTAATCTTTGAGGCATTTGGAGCATCCCTTACTCCTTCCTCGATCTTCTTCAGTCAGTTCCTCAATGCCGAGGATCGTGACATCATGTGCTTCTGTTGAAGACCAGGTTCCTCCATAAGGAAACCCTGACCGCATTAAAAACATTTATGCCCACTAGATTCTACTCAAATCATGGTGAGGGAGCACATATTTAATTACAAGACCTATCAACATTACTTGTTCTTTATTTCTTAAAGTGCCTCGGTCCTTGATATTATTACTATAGAAGGGAAACTTCTAACAGAAGTGTCCTCTAAGTGTATTGGGAGCTAAATCAGAAAGGATAACAGACTAGCCTCCGAGATCCCAACTAGGATTGCTGCCTTCTATTCCTCGCCAAGCGCATGTCCTCGTGCAGTGTTAATTGCGTAGGTGCAGTGATTTGAGCACACCAATTTTGTAGGGGAGGGCCCTGAGGTCTGGTGCCTTCAAATTTGCCCGATAACCATCAAATCAAAATCCCATCATCATCACATATTTAAGAGTTAGACTCTTGTCAGTGGAGCAATTTCCATGTGTGTCGGTCCTCTGCCTTCTCCTTGACAGCTTGACACGACACAAAATTCCACATGGCGGTTATCTCGTCATCCAATTCTATAGTTACTACACTTGTCCCGACAGCCATATTGCTATT
Source organism: Cydia pomonella (assembly GCF_033807575.1). Taxonomy (NCBI): domain Eukaryota; kingdom Metazoa; phylum Arthropoda; class Insecta; order Lepidoptera; family Tortricidae; genus Cydia; species Cydia pomonella. Next base: position 18,447,735 of record NC_084720.1, on the reverse strand, counting down.
AAAACACGAACACAACTAAAGCATGGCCGTCCGATGACCTGGCCGTTGACCTGGTCGTTAAAAAGCTGTATAAACGCGCCATTGTTTCCAAGGCCCTGTATAGGTTCTGTTAGGCGTTATGTAAAACTATGGTAAACATGGTGTTCATATTATCTATTATGTAGACCGGTATTCTAGTTATTTTATTTTATCAAGTAATCGTAAATAGAAAAGACCGGTAACTCATACAACGCCGCGAGAATTGTTATTGACGTAGATGGCAATAAATGCTATTTTACAAGCTTTTATTTACTTTCACCTGACCGTTGTCCGTTTGTAATCAAATCTTGCAAGTTAAATTTGACCCACTTCCCGGTTCCCGATTGAGCTGAAAATTTGCATACATATGTAAGTCGGGTGACAATGCAATATTATGGTACCATCGAGCTGATCTGATGATGGAGACAAGAGGTGGACATAGGAACTCTGTGATAAAACAACGCAACCTAATTGTGTTTGGGGTTTTTAGAATTTGCTCGATGAGTATTAGTTGCCTGTGAAAGAAAAGTACAGTCAGCGATAAAAGCTTGTACCAAAAAAGAATTTTTTGCCAAAAACTTATTACATTAGCTACATAAGTACATTGTTATTTTATAACTTTTATACAAATAAATGTTCTTGTAGATCATACATATTTCATGTATGTTTTACTCGTTCGCGTTTTTCCTGTAGACATCGCAAAGATAAGAGAATCTTAAGCTAATTTTTACGCTGCATGCTTACAGGCAAAATACATTTTCTCAGTTGGTACTTGACTTGTATTGTTTACTATCATATCATATATCGTAAAAACATGCTTAAAATGTTTCAATTATTTTCGCCGTATCGTTATGAGTTCCTTAAAAGTGGGTCATTGTTCTATGAAGTGTGCAGAAAGTGATACGTTTCTGCTCTAGAGCATTTTTCTTCGCAAACGTGTTTTTTTGAAGCAATTAAAATTTGGTTTGGTTGACAATCTAATATTTAAGAGTTTAAATTACCATATTACAATTTTCTAGCATTCTACTGGCCATTGAGCTACAACGAACAGCACATGGAAACACTATAAGGGTACCTTTGACTCACCTATAAGCCTAAAACGCAGTATGATCCTTAGAAATCTGTCATTTATATGACGTTTTAGAACTGCGAAGCATCGTTGGCCGCTTATTAGACTCGGTGCTTCGTGCGTTAATACTATCACTTGAATAACTTAGTCTAACGGCCCGATTTGAAGAATGCAATACGATAACGATAAGTTCTGGTTTAGATAAGGTCTCATTTAGATATCGTTTATATGTCGTATAATTGACAGAAGCAGCTCGATTCGGGCAACCAATGTCACTTTGACGTTAGAAATATCGTGGATAGATCTTATTGGGATCACAGCGGAATCGAAATAAACGTCAATTTTGACATGTCGTTTCGTTATCGATCTTTTAAAGATCTTTCCAAGATCTTAAACGTGTCTTAATCATTCTTCGAATGGGCCCTTAAGGCCGAACTAGACGATAAAACAATATACCTAAGAACGGTTCAACTTTTATTTTATTTCTATAGTATTTCTAGTTGGCATTTTAAATTGTACTTTGTTTATAGACTATACTGTACGTGTTACCTGAAAACTTTATTTATTTATTTTATTACAAAACAACATATAAAATATTGTTAAAAAGAGTAACAAAATTAGTGAGTATGGGAGCGCATTAGTGAGGGTCATATCATCCTCAAGCTGCCCAGAGGTCAATAAAAAGTCTCACATTCCGTACTATTTTGAATTTTAATTTCGACAAATTAAAATTGCGTAATCTACTTATACTCGTATGTAGGTATCTAAGTGATATTTGTGCGCTATTACTATATTTATCTGTAATTGTAATTACGAAAACCGGACAACCGGACCGAGTCGGACTCGCCCACCGAGGGTTCCGTACTTTTTAGTATTTGTTGTTATAACGGCAACAGAAATACATCATCTGTGAAAATTTCATCTGTCTAGCTATTCATGAGATACAGCCTGGTGACGGACGGACGGACGGACAGCGGAGTCTTAGTAATAGGGTCCCGTTTTACCCTTTGGGTACGGAACCCTACTAAAAAACGTCTTAAGCTGCCTGCGGGCCCTTAATCAGAGATCAACAAAAACTGGTCCACTTAAAACCAAAGCTTGGGTCACGATAGGAATTTAATCTCGGTCTTAAATCGCCGATATTGTAGGTCCACTATCCGATAGCAAATAATGTCCAATAACAATATTTCATAGGAGTTTTCTAATACATTTTTAAGCTCGGCCACCGCTTGTTACCTCAAAGCCAAATTATCCTAAAACCGATACGTTTCATAGGCACTTAGTGCGTTTTCGTTCTGAAGATTTTCTAGATTCTGTGGATATTGGTGGTATAAATCTAATAGGAATGGTGGGTAGGTTTTTGTCTAAATCCAGTCTAGACCTTATCTGGAATTTAAATACCTTAGGTATCTTTTCTAAAAAACCGTTAGGATTATTTATCTACGGTCAGATGGGGTCAGTTTGAAAACACGGCGACAAAACCACGGAGGTTAAGAAGTTAGAAGAAAGGATACTTTAAAGGGAGGAGAAGATTAAAGGAGCTCTAAGGAAAATAGAGGATGAAGGAGGATTATGGTTTAAATTAACTTGATTACAATATTATATTACCTATGTGCTAGGTTTTATACGGGGTGCTTTTGTTATTACTGACCAAACTCTGAGGGGTGAATATGTAGGTCATACTGAACGTCTTTTGCTATAGAACTAACCCCGAAATCCTGAAAAAAATCTGCTATCTCATACATTTCGGTGATTGCGGGGTTGGCCCCATAGTCAAAGTTGTTCAGTGTTCTTCTTCTTTCCATCCTGTTGCCCCCTGCTGGGGTGTAGGGCTCGAACCATTTTCTTCCACTGACTCCGGTCCTGGGCTGCTTGGGTAACCTCCTCCCATCCCATCCCGAATACACCCAACTCTTGCTCCGCGGAACGGCTCCAAGTAAATTTAGGGCGACCATGTTTCCGTTTTCCGGGCATCTTCCAGGCATCTTCCAGGTCAGGGCCACTTTGGATGGGTGGGTGTCAGGCTTCCTGAGGATAAATCCAATCCAATGCTATTTGCGCGTTTGGATCTCCTTGTGTACGGGTGCTTGTCCGGTTATTCTCCATAAGTGAGCGTTTGTGATTCAGTTAGGCCTAAAGATGCGTAAAATTGCTTTAAGCATTTGTTCACAAACACTTGGTGATTTGTTGGACCCGGGTACGTCCTTAAACTACGTCCACAAGAGAGGTATGGGCATTGTGAATGTCATCTCGCTCTGTGTGGTAGGGCACAGCACAGCGGATGTCATTCCAGATCTAGAGCAGAGCCCAACTGGGGAAGTACCTCCACCTTACAGAAAATCGCAGCTAAATAACACTAGACCCTACTCATAGTGTTGTGTTCCTGCCGGTGAGTAAGGTTCCCAGAGCTCAACGAGGGGTGGGAGGGGGTTAGGGTCGGCAACGCGCATGTAACTCCTCTGGAGTTGCAGGCGTACATAGGCTACGGATACTGCTTACCATCAGGCGGGTCGTATGCTTGTTTGCCACCGATGTAGTATAAAAAAAAAGAGTTTTAAGATTAGAAAGTTGTTCAGTACGAAGAAAAGATTTCTGTCTTTGCCATTATTTAATTTTTTCTCATCAAGTTTCGCCTCAGTACTGCTTTGTTTATTTATACATTACATTACTGCATATAAATAAATAAATAAATTTTATAGGACATTATTACACAAATTGACTAAGTCCCACAGTAAGCTCAATAAGGCTTGTGTTGAGGGTACTTAGACAACGGTATATATAATATATAAATATTTATAAATACTTAAATACATAGAAAACACCCATGACTCAGGAACAAATATCCATGCTCATCACACGAATAAATGCCCTTACCAGGATTTGAACCCGGGACCATCGGCTTCGTAGGCAGGGTCACTACCCACTAGGCCAAACCGGTCGGCATATACAATATAAAATCAGATATGCCGAACATCATACATTAAGGCATTTATTGTGCCCTAAAATAATTCCCTCTGTATTTACAGTAATATTAAATATTCCTTTAACGCCATGCACATGCACGGTACAACGTCACCCGTTTCATTTCATGACTCTGAATAAATAAATACGTTAAACACGAGCCTCATAACTAAATAAACAAAAAAATTAAAATTTTCCTCCAATTTTGCATGTCACAGCCGATTTTAATGGATAACACCTAATGATGTGCTGTTTTTTGTTGGTAATATTCCCAGAACCTTAAGCAAAAAAAAAAGTACATTTTTCATAGATTGAATCCAAAATAATTCCTTGAATGTATTTTTTACTCATATTTGTCTTCACCCGCTCCACCTGTTTTTTTTTCTATGATACAGCAGGCAAACTAGCTGATGGATCACCTGATGGTAAGCGATTACCGCCGCCCGCGTTGCCGGGATTTAAGATAGGAGTACGCTCTTTTCTTGAAGGTTTGAAGGTCGTATCGGTCCGGAAATACCGCAGGCGGAAGTTCATTCCACAGTTTAGCTGTGCGAGGCAGGAAGTTTCTGGGGAAACGCACAGTTGAGGACGCCAACAATCTAAGTGGTTTGACGACCGGTTTGGCTTAGTGGGTAGTGACCCTGCCTACAAAGCTGATGGTCCCTGCTTCAAATCCTGGTAAGGGCATTTATTCGTGTGATGAGCATGGATATTTGTTCCTGAGTCATGGGTGTTTTCTATGTATTTAAGTATTTATAAATATTTATATACCTATTATATATATCATTGTCTAAGTACCCTCAACACAAGCCTTATTGAGCTTACTGTGGGACTTAGTCAATTTGTGTAATAATGTCCTATAATATAAAAAAAAGTGGTGAGGATGGAAATGTTATCGCGTAGGGCGATGGCAAAAAGAAGCGGCAGGGTTAATTCGAACAATTCCTCGGAGCACTCCCCATTATACACGCGATAGAAAATACAGAGCGAGGCCACATCTCTACGCAGCGCCAAGGAGTCAAGCCGACCTGTATTTTAGCTACTATAAACGAATATTCTTGTTTTACTTAATATTCCCTTTACTCGGGAATATCAGCAGCCACATCACTACTGGATCCCGCGATTGCTGCATTTGTTGCCGCTTGACACACAAAGAGTCCAGCTTTAACTGAAAATGACAACAGTACAAAGGCTCCAGCGGACATATTTGCATTTAATATTCGGAAACATTTTCACGTTTTTTGTATAGTGAATAAAATATATTAGTAAAAGTTGTGCTATAAAAAAGTTTTGGTAGATAGTTGGGGAATTAAAATCGATGTCATCCGCAAACATGTCAATTTAGATATATTATTAAAAAATATGAAAGTACATCATCATTAGGTAATATCTACTCTAGCGCTACTCTCTGGAGAGATTAGGAACTATTATTTATAGCTGACAGCTGGTCACTTTTGCAACAGTTCTAATATAAGGATTTCACTCCTTTTAATTTCACACTTCATAAGTCCATACTAATATGTGTTAAAAAATAAACAATTTCGTCATCTACTTGAGTATAGGTCAAAGGTATATTATCGCCATCTAAGAATACATTTTTAGGGTTCCGTAGCCAAATGGTAAAAAACGGAACCCTTATGGATTCGTCATGTCTGTCTGTCTATCCGTCCGTATATCACAGCCACTTTTTTCCGAAACTATAAGAACTATACTGTTGAAACTTGGTAAGTAGATGTATTCTGTGAACCGAATTAAGATTTTCACACAAAAATAGAAAAGAAAAAAAAATTTGGGAGTTCCCTATACTTAGAACTGCAACTCAATTTTTTTTTTCATTAAACCCATACGTGTTGGTTTTCTATGGATTTATTTTATTTTTATTTATTTTATTGGTATTCAGGATAACAACAGCCGTAAATATAACTAAACATATAAATGCTTACATAAAAGAAGGCCAATGACAGTCATCCATTAAATTGCAATACGTAACAAAGTAAAATAACAAAAAATTTAAAAACGACGAAAATGTACAATATACACACAAATGCTCGAAACCTTAAAAAATACATACCGGTCGTAAAATATGTAGTTAATGAATAATCGAGTGTTATTTACTTTTGGCAAAAGACCATAAAATTTGCATTAGTAACAAGTCAGTCATCAACAGGAATTACACAAAATAATATCTAAATAAATACCTGAACATAGCATGTATGGATAGGTCTTCATAAATCATAAATCATAGCATTTATTCGTGATAAACTATGACATACAAAAGTATAACAACATGACAAAAGGAAGAAAGGAAGAAAAATGATATTGAGGTTTCTACTATAATTTTTTTCTAAACTGAATAGTTTGCGCGAGAGACACTTCCAAAGTGGTAAAATGTGTGCCCGCCTGTAACTTCTAAAATAACAGAATGATAAAACTAAAAAAAATATATGATGTACATTACCATGCAAACTACCATCGAAAATTGGTTTGAACGAGATCTAGTATTTTTATAATACGTCATAAATGGTAAGGAACCCTTCATGGGCCAGTCCAACTCGCACTTGGCTGCTTTTTCTTGATTTTTCGAGGTACTATTTTTTTCTTAGACTCTATTTATGTTATACGGAACTATATATATTTATGATATGTATGTTTGGAAATACGTACAGTCAAATAATTTATTTCCATACCATTTCGTACCTTCTCACAGTGGCCATCAATATGAAAGTCGCATGCATTGTCACTGTGACAAGGAAGAAATTAAATACATTGACCGTACATGTCATCTTCTTTTTAAAAGCTTTTATTGAATTTGCAATTTACTTGTATGTATGTAGGTATGTATATAAGAGTCAAATCTTGCAAGTTAAATTTGACCAACTCCCTAGTTAGTACGGTCGCCAAATCTCAAAAGCCCTCTAGAAACACGATTTAATTGACTCGGCTCGGCCTTACCCACAACCGGTATCAATGTGTTCGGACAGTTCTCCTGATCACCGTACATGCGGTAGTAAAGCGGAAAAATGGTGGAGGGGATAGTAATGACGTCACAAAGATGGCGGCCGGACCTATTCTTTTTGGCGGTGTATCTCGAAAACCACTTAACCGATTTTAATCATCGAGGTGTCAAATAATAGCTTATATTATGGAGATTATTTCCTTTTCTACAAACATTTACGTGAAACCTATAGGAAAAAAAATAATCACAAAAAACAGTTTTTTTATAAAATTATTATTTTTTATTTTGTAAAAATCTCCGTAAATATTAGCATTTCGCAAATTTTGTTTTATATAAAACATATTGCTTCATTATCAAGGAATATAATGAGCCTTAAAACATACAGATCGAGTAATAAACAATGAAGCTACACTCATTTATTTGCGCATGGGTAACGATAACTGGCTTTTACCGGTCGAAACTGTGGTGACTGTTACGATACGTATTGAATGGAATTTATAGAGTATCGGTTTTAATTACTGAAATTATAATTAAAATTATAAAAACCAGACACAATAATGTTACCTTACTTCGACGTTCAGTCTCTTTTTTCGTCTTAATCATAGGTAGGTACATATTTCTTTTTACTTAAAAATTTTATACAGGGTGAACTTTTAACCACCAGTCATACTCTGCGCAGCGACTTTATAGGTCATACTTAACAACTTTTACTATGGGACCAATTCCGAAATCGCGAAAAAAATTTTGACTGTCCCATATAAAGGTGCGACCAACTTTACCAGACCAACACTTTTCCAAACTGAGCTACAGCTGTCCGATGAAGTTAAGTACTTAGGACTAACTCTCGACAATAAACTCAATTGGAACAACCACATCAACAAACGGATAGACAAGGCGGGAGTTGTCTTCTGGCAGTGCAGAAGGATGATTGGTAAGAGGTGGGGACTCTACCCGAAAATTACCCTCTGGCTCTATAAGACGATAATCCGCCCCTTACTCTGTTACGGTGCTCTGGTTTGGTGGCCAAGAACAAACCTAGGCAACGTACGAGACAAACTACAAAGACTTCAAAGGCTCGCATGCGCGGCCACCACTGGCTGCACGAGGTCTACCCCGACTGCAGCCATGGAGGTCATGCTAAACCTTCCACCGCTGCACCTACACATACAGCAAGAGGCCAGTCTCTCAGCGGTAAGGTTGCGAACCCTCAAGATATGGTCTAACATCTCAGGAGCTCTTCACACAAAATGCCTGGAAAAGGTGTATGACGAATTTTCAGTGCTTAGGTCAGGCACGGACCGGATTCACAAACAAGCTATCTTCGATAAAAGGTACAAAATACAGTTATATGAGGACGACAATCATGAAGGACTCAATCCCCGGGAGCTGAGAATCTTCACTGATGGGTCCAAAACAGACAGCGGATCGGGCTCTGGAACCTTCTCAGAAGACCTGAACATGTCGATCACCACTCCGCTAGGAGCCCATAACTCGGTATACCAAGCTGAGTGCATGGGCATCATAAACGCGGCGGCTGCCATCACTGTAGTAGTAGGTAGTAGGATCCTCCATTCGCATACTCTCCGACAGTAGAGCAGTCTTAATATGGCTCTAAATAGCCATATAGTTACATCCAAACTTATACACGAATGCCACGAACGACTAATGGAGGTATGTCATAATAACAAGATCACCCTACAATGGATCAAGGGACACAGTGGATCCCGAGGTAACGATGCTGCGGACGAGCTTGCCAGGCAAGGATCGAATGCGGGGGCGATTGGTCCGGAACCGATTCTTCCGATACCATTTAGCAAGGTACGCTCAATGCTGCTGGCACGTACAGGGAAACTACACACAGAACACTGGCTGAACCAGACTGGATGCAGACAGGCAAAATAAGCCATGCCTGGCATCAACGGAAAACTCACAAGGGCGCTCCTGCAACTAGGGAAGGTCCGACTGAGTATGGTAACCAGTGTCATAACAGGTCATGGACTATTTAACAAACATCTTTTCACAAGAGGTGTCACAGACAGTCCCCTGTGCCGAGGTTGCATGGAGACAGAAGAAACAGCCTCTCACGTGGTGCTGGAATGCAGCGGAGTGACTCCATACAGGGCTAAACATCTCGGATCTCCGAGAGACCTCCCCGAGGTCCTACTCAACATCAAAGGTTTGATAGGATTCCTCGAGGAGCTGGGCTGGCAGGACTAGCCCACCCCCAACATATCACGCAAAATAGGCGCAAGTCGTCGAGTTGCGGAAAAATCGCCCGAATACAATACAATACAATACAATACAAGGTGCGACCAGACCGCAGCTTAAAAAACGGTCACGATACGGAATCGCAGTGACGCGTCGTATGCGTACCGTTTTTGACGCATGCTCCCCACACCGCTGTTTAAAAAACGGTGACGGTACGGAATCGCAGTGACGTGCTTCACGCGAATCTTTTTTGTTCGCAAAACAGTTGCGTCTTTTACGTCACCGGTACGGTGTCTGCCATAAGATCTCCGTGTAATATTTTTTGCGATTTTTGTGCAGTTCAATTTACGGTGCGTCAGCTTATTTTAAGCAGCGGTGTGGCGAGCATGCATCATGGACCCGGGTACGTCCTTAAACTACGTCCAAAAGAGAGGTATGGGCATTGTGAATGTCATCTCGCTTTGTGTGGTAGGGCACAGCCAGTGGGTGTCATTCCAGATCCAAATTTTCTTGCGTGATTCGGCATTGGTCCCATAATAAAAGTTGTTCAGTATGACCTGTAAAGTCACTGCGCAGAGTATGGCTAGTGGTTAAAATTTCATCTTATACCTATATTCGACACAAGTAGTAAGTACTTACAGACCAACTATGATACACATTTTGCCTGTATAGTGATACATAGTGAATAAATTAATACCTGATTTAAAAAATAAAACAAAAATAACAAATAGCATATTATTTAATTCAGTAATCACTAATCAGTCTTAAACAATGAACATCATACTTTTAGATTAGACAACAAAATGTATATTTATACTGTGTTTCGACTTGAAAGATTTTACTGCTTTAAAACACAAGACAAACCTACCAACCAAATGTATAAAAAAAAATGTTTTTTGTGATTATTATTTTCCTATAGGTTTCACGTAAATGTTTGTAAAAAGGAAATAATCTCCATAATATAAGCTATTAGTTGACACCTCGATGAATACAATCGGTTAAGTGATTTTCGAGATACACCGCCAAAAAGAATAGGTCCGGACGCCATCTTTGTGACGTCATTACTATCCCCTTCCACCATTTTTCCGCTTTACTACCGCATGTACGGTGATCAGGAGAAACGCCCGAACACATTGATACCGGTTGTGGGTAAGGCCGAGCTGAGTCAATTAAATCTGGCCTCGGAGCGGCTTGGGGACTACTAATAGTAAAAGTTGTTCAGTATGACCTATAAAGTCGCTGCGCAGAGTATGACTGGTGGTTAAAAGTTCACCCTGTATAAAATTTTTAAGTAAAAAGAAATATGTACCTACCTATGATTAAGACGAAAAAAGAGACTAAACGTCGAAGTAAGGTAACATTATTGTGTCTGGTTTTTATAATTGTCATTATAATTTCAGTAATTAAAACCGATACTCTATAAATTCCATTCAATACGTATCGTAACAGTCACCACAGTTTCGACCGGTAAAAGCCAGTTATCGTTACCCATGCGCAAATAAATGAGTGTAGCTTCATTGTTTATTACTCGATCTGTATGTTTTAAGGCTCATTATATTCCTTGATAATGAAGCAATATGTTTTATATTAAACAAAATTTGCGAAATGCTAATATTTACGGAGATTTTTACAAAATAAAAAAAAAAAAAATTATAAAAAAACTGTTTTTTGTGATTATTTTTTTTCCTATAGGTTTCACGTAAATGTTTGTAGAAAAGGAAATAATCTCCATAATATAAGCTATTATTTGACACCTCGATGATTAAAATCGGTTAAGTGGTTTTCGAGATACACCGCCAAAAAGAATAGGTCCGGCCGCCATCTTTGTAACGTCATTACTATCCCCTCCACCATTTTTCCGCTTTACTACCGCATGTACGGTGATCAGGAGAACTGTCCGAACACATTGATACCGGTTGTGGGTAAGGCCGAGCTGAGTCAATTAAATCTGGCCTCGGAGCGGCTTGGCGACCGTACTAAGTTTCCGATGAAGCCGAAAATTTGCAGACATATGTAAGTCGGGTTACCTGATGACGAAGATAGGAAGTGGCCATAGGAGCTCTGTGATAAAACAACCTAATTGTGTTTGGGGTTTTTAGAATTGTTTCAATGAGTAAGGAACCAGGTAAAAACAGGCGGTGTTATCGCTAATAAGCGATCTCTTCCAGACAACTTGAAGTACCTAAGTATTAGTGGCCTGTGCAATGAAAAGTACAGTCAACGATAAAAGCCTGTTTCAAAAATGTTTTTTTTTGCCAAAAACTTATTTAATAACAAAACTTCCGTAATAGATAGATAGATAGAATACGCTTTATTGGCACACCTCAGTAGAAAGATACAAGAAAAATAAACAATTGATTAAATGTAGAGGCAGACAGAAGTCCTTCCAGACAACCTTGGGGTAATATACAGATATATTAAATAAAATCATAACTGTAACAAGTTGTTTAATTCAGAATCGACTTCCCGCTCTAGGCCGGAGCTAGATCTAGTTTAAAGTAAACAGTTTGAGGAAACCTTGGATCCGCTAAAAATGAGTCAGACGAGATTGTGCACAAAATTATTAAGATAATAAGCGGATACGTATATTTTGGTCACGAACCAATTGACAATGATCGGTACTGAGCGCTGCTAGGGAGGGGAAAGGATTGGAAAAATGTAACAGTGTATCGATATACAGTGTATTTTGACGACCGGTTTGGCCTAGTGGGTAGAGACCCTGCCTAGGAAGCGGATGGTTCCGGGTTCAAATCCTGGTAAGGGCATTTATTCGTGTGATGAGCATGGATATTTTTTCCTGAGTCATGGGTGTTTTCTATGTATTTAAGTATTTATAAATATTTATATATTAAATATATCGTTGTGTAAGTACCCTCAACACAAGCCTTATTGAGCTTACTGTGGGACTTAGTCAATTTGTGTAATAATGTCCTATAATATTTATACACGTTATATTACCTAGATATTTAAGATGCTACGGGACAGGCATTGCCCAATGTGGAGGTCAGTAAAAACTGTACCCATGTGAATATTTATTAGAATTTATTTTTTTAGGAAACTTACACTATTGTGAACACATATTCGACCGCCTGTTGCTAGCTTTATATACATTTGAAATCTTTGAATTGTTTTATTTTGTGGTACAATAAAGAGTATTTTTTACCTACTTACTTAGCAAAAATATTATTGTTTAAATACTCCAAATAAAGTATGTATTTATGGCAAAGAGTTACATGATAATCCTGACTACAATATATTAATTAATTAGGCAATACAAATAAAATACTAAGTACTTAAAACAAAAAAGCGATCATATAAATTAAATAGTGTTATACAACATATATATAATAAATTCTACTGACTTCACAAAGCCTCTGTTTCGTCTGATAACGTTTGACGACCTGTCCCTGAAGCCGATAATCCCGGGTTCAAATCCTGGTAAGGGCATTTATTCGTGTAAGGAGCACGGAAATATCCATAACATCATTCTGAGTCATGGGTATTTTCTATGTATTTAAGTATTTATAAATATTTATATATTATATATATTATTATCTTTGTCGAAGTACCCACAACACAAGACTTATTGCACTTAGTTGGACTTAGTCAATTTGTGTAATAATGTCCTATAATATTTATTTATTCTACTCTAATAGAAACATGTAGATACGTACTGTGTATAAACAAAGTATAATATATGTACTTATTATTGTAATTTTTTAGTTACCCGCTCATATCAGGTCATATTTTTATACGTACATGTTTTATAAGCGGACCACTCTAAAGACGGTAAGCGAATACCATATCATCTCCATTTTAACATCTCTAAGTCAAGAACTAACCTGTTTAAAATATGAAGGTACACTCTTATAACTATATTCCTATATTAATATTTCAAAATGTATCGATATTATTCACATCCCTACCCGCGACTAACCTTTACTCGGCTGTGTTTTGCTTTTGCAAGTTTAATCATGCGCCGTGAGCTCGTGACGCAACGTTTCGCAACCTTAATCATTATTTTATCTTACAAATTGTATTCATGTTGGTTTGTCGACGTCGATAGGCTGGTATCGACAACAATTTATCGTCGCGTGTGACATCACCATTTTGTTAGTGTTTTTAGGTATCGGTTTTATGTTTGAAAATTAGTTATAGTACTGTATGACTTTCTAGCAAGTTTATAATATAAAGTAAAGCAATGGTTGCTACTTTTACTCTCTACATGGAAATTAGATATTACTAACCACAACTTTATTTTTATTTGCGTGTTTTATGTACAGTTTATCAACTTTTTCAATTGTTTCCAATAGTCCTAATTAATATCTTTTAACTTTTCTCCTTGCACCATTATTAAAAGTATCTGTTAAGTCAGATGGTTGACTGGGTAGAGAATGCCATTAGGCATTCAGTCCGCCGTTTGCACGTTATTTTTGTACTTTATGCAATAAAGTTTAAATAAATGAATAAATAAATATTTTTGCGGGCTAAGTACCCATTTTGGATAACCCAATTTGACGTCCTGTCTAGCCTAGTGGGTAGTGACCCTACCTATGATTCCTATGGTCCCTGGTTCAAATCCTGGTAATGGCATTTATTTCTGCGATGAGCACGGATATTTATTTGTTCCTGAGTCAAGGGTGTTTTCTATGTATTTAAGTACTATACATATATCGTTGTCTAAGTACTCCCAACACAAGCCTTATTGAGCTTACTGTGGGACTTAGTCAAATTGTGTAATAGTGTCCTATAATTATTTTCATCGCACTTGCTCGTAAACGGTATTGTAGTATGCCAACATACTGAGATGTAATAGATGTTTTTAAATGTCATTATGCCCATGGGCATATTGGGCAAGAAAAATAAGTAGGTTTACTTGTAAAATACTGACGTTTATATTTTTTTATGTGTAGGTATATTTATAAATAATTATTTTGATCAATTTAATAGCCATTAAAAATATTTTTAAACAGTTTTCAATCGTGGCTGAATACCGGATGGGTCTATGCCTGCCTTCCACCTATAAAAAAAATACAATATGGCGGACAAATGTTAGAACTGTCACCGTATGTAATAATTATTTTGCTTAAATAAAATTAAGTTTTTTCTTCGCAGGTGTGCCTGCGGCTGTCGGAATCACCCTCGTTTTCAATATGTCACTTACCCCCCCCCCCCCCCCCCCCCCCCTTATTGCACAATGTACTATTATTCGCGCATCAGAACTGTTCAGCGTCATACGATATATATATTTCCAACCTCATGATCTATGAGTATTCATCATTAGCAGTAATAATTAACTATTACAATACATTTATTATTCAGAGCAATATTAATGTTCTCTTTGCCTAGTCATCTGGAAATATGAGTTATAGCTCTAATTGCTATCATAGCGCGGCACAGATACATAATAAGTAAGGTTAAAATGTTTTATATTGATTATCGACCCGATTCGAAGAATGATTAAGACACGTTTAAGATCTTGGACCCTAAGAGACAGGAAGAGAATGGAAGCATTTGAAATGTGGTGCTGGAGACGAATGGAAGGCATTTGTTGGAGAGATAAGATAACGAATGAGGAGGTGCTACGAAGAGTGATTGAAAGAAGAGCTATTCTGCACACTATAGAAAACAGACGCGGAAACATGATTGGGCATTTAATACGACACGATCACTTCCTTAGAACTATCCTGGAGGGGCGGATAGCACGCAAGCGAGGTAGAGGAAAACCCAGTCGCAGCTACTTAGACCAAGCGAAAGAAAAACTAAGGGTTGGAGCAAGATAGGAAAAGCTGGAAGATACTCCACCGCCAAGAGAATAACTCTTAAGTTCATGATGATGAAGATCTTGGAAAGATCTTTAAAAGATAGATAACTAAACGACATGTCCAGATTGACGTTTATTTCGATTCCGCTGTGATCCCAGTAAGATCTATCTACTATATTTATAACATCAAAGTGACATTGGTTGCCCGAATCGAGCTGCTGCTGTCAATTATACGACATACAAACGATATCTAAATGAGACCCAACTTATCTAAACCAGAACTTATCGTTATTGTGTCTCATTCTTCGAATCGGGCCGTATGTTTCATATTGTAATAGCCCTCTCAGTGGGAGGGTTTGGCAGCACAGCATCCTGAGTAGCGCAGGATGGTGCAGGACAAAGTGCGCGAATTCGAGGAGCAACGTAAAGTTGACGCTAAATGCGAAAATAATAATAACCTGTACGCTCCTTATATTCTCGTTACACTCAGGCCATTTTTCGTGCTTTTGAATTTGGAACATTCTTTGATTTCTATTCGAATTCAAATTTCGAATTTAATTTGTACTCGTACGCCGGGATTTACGCGGGTATAATACTTAAAAGCTCTCACATGCAATTCTTACATAGGCCGTTTTAACCATGGACCCCGCGCGAACCTCGACCGAGTTCAAGGCACCAAGCAAAGGTCTTGTTTTATTTGCAATCTGTTTTTAAAAGACCCAACGCATCCCTGATCCGACGCTCACAGATCATGAGCGCAGTGGAGCAGGGAAAAACAGTAAGGCAACAAGTTAATTGAAAATAAAAATATACATAACCGATGCCTAGAATTTTCAGGTAACAAAATGATCAAAGAAACATGATATTCGTATGAAACTTTCATTCGTCAACATAATGTGGCTTTCCATTACAGAAGGGGTCCTTATGCTTCAAGGCCAATAAGGTCCTTTCAATCGGTAATGCTAACAGAAATAATAATAAAAAGGTTCTTATTGCACATGAAGCATAAGGACCCTTCTCTGAGGGAAAGCGACATATTTATGATCGGTAGGCCGGCGCCCCACTGCAGCGCACGCTATGTACACGACCCACGTTCCTATACAAAATTTCGTGGGCTTGCCCACGGTTTGTATTAATATACATAACCGATGCCTAGAATTTTCAGGTAACAAAATGATCAAAGAAACATGATATTCGTATGAAACTTTCATTCGTCAACATAATGTGGCTTTCCATTACAGAAGGGGTCCTTATGCTTCAAGGCCAATAAGGTCCTTTCAATCGGTAATGCTAACAGAAATAATAATAAAAAGGTTCTTATTGCACATGAAGCATAAGGACCCTTCTCTGAGGGAAAGCGACATATTTATGATCGGTAGGCCGGCGCCCCACTGCAGCGCACGCTATGTACACGACCCACGTTCCTATACAAAATTTCGTGGGCTTGCCCACGGTTTGTATTAAAACGTGGGCCGTGGATGTAGCGTGCGCAGCAGTGGGGCGCCGGCCTTAATTTTGTTTCGCCCATGTCTCTTTCGCTATTATCTTTTAGACCATGTTGTGTTTTTCTGGAACCTATTTACGAATTTCGGTGTTCTATCCGACCTGGAACTGGCACAGCAAACTGTACCTATTCAAAACCTATGTCGAGCCCCGGTCCTTGCCCTCGCCGGAAGTGCAACCGGCTGGATAGTTCACGGCGCAGGTATATACCTAAATGTAAAAAAAGTATTTGCTTAAATTTTTTAAGGTTAGATTGAGAAATTGCATGAAATACTGGCATTACCTTTACGAACTAACGTATTCAAATCTACAGTGTCAACAGGCAAATATATACATATAAAAAGGGACCTTATTGTCGATGGCGCTTGTATTCGTATCGTAGCATCGTTTATGACGGCGGAAGCACCATCGACAATAAGGTCCCTTTTCATAGATAACGTCACATATATATATATACTATAACATAAAATATATATAATGTATATATATTTTATGTTATAGTATAGTCAGCAAACGAGCAGACGAGCCGCCTGAAGGGAAGCGGTCATCGTCGCCCATGGACATCAGTAACATCATAGGAGCCAGTTAAGCGTTGCTGACCCTTGAGAACCTTAAATACCCGCTTCTTCGCGTCGTATAATAATTAACCATAATAATAATAATTCATAATTTACCTTGCCTTACTGCCTCACGACTGTGCACTGGCACAGCAAAGTGTACCTATTCAGAACGTCGAACCGCGGTCCTTGCCCTCATGAGCCGACAAGGAGCGCAACCGGCTGGATAGTTCACGGCGCAGGTGTATACCTAAATGTATGATAAAAGTTTTTGCTTAAGATTTTTAGGGTTCCGTAAACAGAGTACCATTGTTATTATTATTTTTATACCACCTCGGTGGCAAACAAGCATACGGCCCGCGTGATGGTAAGTCACCGCAGCCTATGGACGCCTGCAACTCCAGAGGTGTTATATGCGCGTTGCCGACATTTCAAAAATCTGTACACTCCTTTTTTGAAGAATCCCATTCTATAGCCCTTCGAGAAATTGTATGGTATTGCTATGTATGTTTATTGTTCCGCAAGCAGAGATCGTGTTTTTATATTAAAGGAGGCAAACGAGCAGACATATCGCCTGATGCTAAGCAATTAACGTCGCTCATAGATACCTGTAACACCATAGGGGTTGCAAGTGCGTTGCCGGCATTTAAGATGAGAGTACGCTTTTTTCTAGATTTTTTTTATACCACGACGGTGGCAAACAAGCATACGGCCCGCCTGATGGTAAGCAGTCACCGCAGCCTATGGACGCCTGCAACTCCAGAGGTGTTACATGCGCGTTGCCGACCCTTTAAAAACCTGTACATTCCTTTTTTGAAGAACCCCATACTGTAGACCCTCGGGGAAAACCTCGGAAGGGAGCTCATTCCACAGCCGGAGCGTCCGCGGGAGGAAATTCCTCTTGAACCGCACAGTACGCGACCATTTAGGTTCTAAGGTGTGAGGGTGAACTCCCTGCCGACGGCGAGCTGTGCGGTGATAGAAAGTTAGCTAAATTTGACGGTTAGCTTTTAATTTGACAATGTTGAACATGACCTCAGACCCTCTTTTTTGTATTTCTTCCTAATTAAGACTATTGAGGGCCATGGGAGGCTTGAACTTACTAATTACTTATTTGTGCCAAATTAAGGGTTAAAAATAGAAAACTGTAACGTAGCATCGATTTGTAACTTCATAACATACGAGATCTACTAGGCAATTTTTTTTCACTTTTGACTTCTGAAAATTAAAGCCATTTTCACAAAGTCATCTATCTCATCTAAACTTGTAGGAAGATTTGAGAATAGAAAACTAGGGTTGACTAAAGAAAACTGGTTAAAATCGAGATAATCTCCGGGGCGTTTCCTTATAATCAAGTAGGTTGTACGTTTGTTTGCCACCGCTGTATATAGAATAAAAAAAAAACAATAAAGATAAAAAATTTACACGAGAGAATCCAACGGATTTCTATAATTTGGCACGCAATTTTCTATCCCGGAATTGAAGGAAGGAGATGCAATCATGCAATAGTATAATATTATAAGACTAAGTAGGAGAGGGTGGAGGGAGTTTAACATCTATGTCGGCCAAATCGCAGCAGACACCAGTAAACCAAAAAAGTTTTCGACAAAAAAAAACATTTTGGTAGAAGCTTTTTTCTCTGACTATACTTTTTTTTCACAGGCAACTGTCATCGAAACAATGCTAACAATCCCAAACACAACAATTTCGCGTATTTTATCACAGAGTTCTCACGGTCAACTCCTGTCTTCCAGACCATCGCCACCTCCTGACATCAGATCAGCTCCATCGTCATCGGGAAGTGAGTCAAATTTAGCTTCCAACAACACAACACAACACACACACACACACACACACACACACACACACACACACACACACACACACACACACACACACAAAGACACACACACACAACATTTTAATATTATTATTTATAAATTAAAAATAATAAATGTAATGTTTGACGATCAGATGAGAAGATAAACATATTTTTGATGAATATAGCAAATTTATAGTGTAATTCTCATCGTGAAATAAAGAAATCTAATCTAACCTAATCAAGATTTGACCCACACTAACTAACATACATTACACACTAACAGGACAAGCAAAATAAAAGCTCGTATTAAACGAATCGAAACTCGAGCGCATCCAGCGGACTAGACCTTTGCGCGTTGGCCGATACGTCAGGCAATTTTAATTGGCTCGGCCTTTTCCACGACATCTGGCTGACGATTTGTGGACGGGCGTTTTTTTTAATTGGGTTATTTGATTATGCTAATTTATGCTACCTGTGATATTTTTAGTGCAAGAATTGAATTTATTGCCCATATATTACGTTAGTAAAGATTTTTCTTTGGACAACTGATCTGCATTGTTGATCACGAACTATGGATTTGCGACTTGTGTCTACTATTACCTGAATAACATTGTTATGCATATAAAGTTACTTGATTTAAATTTAATAAAATAGTGTACTTATATTTGTCCAGTATACTTGAATTTGTGATATTTAATAAGAGCTTGAAATTATTTAACTAAACATGAAATATTGGCATTTATTTGAAGCGTGATGATGCGATTTCGAACTATGATAGGTAAAGAGGAATTCCTAGTTGCGATATTTCCATACAAACACTCTCGACTGTTTCCTCCCTATGTTTTTAACCTAGAGAAAAGATATTTTTTTTCAAATAAGATCAATATTATCAATATCTGTGCCGCTATGTTTTGTATTTTTAGATTATTTTATTTTGAAGAAACTTACAGCGCCTCAAAAATCGCAAAAACGACTCAATTGAATTGGCAGCAAAAAAACGCAGTATACAAATATTACAAAAAATATGCAAAAAATTAAAACATAGCGGCATAGATTATTTCTACCTCTTGCATTTTCTAAAATTTCGTAATGATTGGTAACGTTTTTGAGGAACAAACAGTCGAGTGCGAAACATCGTTTTTTGAGTTTTTTGCGTGGGAATTTTAGTCCGAGCTGCAGTTGTCCTTATCGCACGCACGCACGCACTCCCGTCCACCGCAGCGCGACAGAAACATAGCTTCAAAAATTCGAGATTTGAAAAGTTGCTCAGCTAGGAACTGCTCTAAGTTAGAATTGACACTCAAGAGCAATAAAAACGTATGGAAATGACATGTTTTAATTGCCAGTGAGTGCAAAACCAGTGAAATTAATGACTTCAAATATATCAGTTGCTAGTGTACATATATAAAAGGTATAATATTTTATTTTATCCCTTTTGCATATGAATTTCGTTGAGGAGCTCCGTTCTGATGTTCATCAGCAGTTCCACTTCACCAAATGGCACTTTTTTTAAACCAAATGCTTGATATATTTATGAAAAAAAAGCCTATAGTCCAATATAGTAAAGCCCAGTTTTGACAGTTATGAATTGACCCTTATATACACCCTTATATTGTATTCCGTTAACTCCGGGGTATAGGTAAGTATGATTAAGGAAACTAAATGGCATAGATAATTTTCAAAATATATATTTTTTTTTATATTTTTATAAATCAGTATTTTATGCAATAGTTGTATAAGAAGGGTCAAAAAAGGCGAGTGTTACAAATTGTAAAGGAATACGCCACGAGCATTTTTTGACCTACTTATACAACGTTGCATACTATACTTTTCCAACGAGTCAACAAAAATAATACTTCAAACTAGTGTAGTGTGTGTGTGTGTGTGTGTGTGTGTGTGTGTGTATATATAGGGAAACAAACCAAAAGTATACAGCTAAGATACGCGAGGTAAGCATAATACATTCTTTCGCGCCCGGCCCGCCCCGCCCCGGCTGTTCAGGGACACATTCTCGTAAGTCATGAGGCCCTGGTACTTGCTCCTTGCTAAATTAAATTTTTAGACTGTTTTTTTCTCGATTTTGGCCCTATGGAGACTAACAAGCGACGCTAAGCAGTCTTCGTAGTCTATGGGTATTGTTATATTACGGGTGTCACATGAGTGTTTCTGACTTATGAAGCAATCTACTATGCAACCAAATGAATATTTTGTAAGTTGGCAGCAATGCACTTAGTTCGAAATTGTATTAATTTTGATTTTGTTAGGTTGGTAGCCATTAGTCACAGTATCGTTATAGCGATTTTAAAGCACAAGTGCTAGCTGTTATGAGGAATAGAGAATATAGACTTTTCT
This sequence comes from Cydia pomonella, assembly GCF_033807575.1. NCBI lineage: Eukaryota > Metazoa > Arthropoda > Insecta > Lepidoptera > Tortricidae > Cydia > Cydia pomonella. Next base: position 18,426,525 of record NC_084720.1, on the reverse strand, counting down.
TCATACCTTTTATATTCGTGTTCATGAATGTATAAATGACAGATAACAGTAGAGGAGTAGGAAAAGTAATTAAATCTTGCACGTAGCATTGTTGTAACACGGGTATTAATTTTGAATTTAACATTTAATTCAACCAAACAATTGAAACCTGTGACATATCAATATCAATGACATTTCGAACATCGATCGTCCGAGATAGTACTCAGCTTTAGTTACAAATGAATAAACTCTTACTAAACACTAATCAATATGTAAACAGGCCCTAAGATAAGTGTACACGCTCGTAAGGGCCTTATAAGAAACAAAAATATTGATTAGCTCCGAATTGGAGTTAATTAGAATACCGGTGTCTTTGAGAAAGTTACTTAATTTAAGCTCAAGAATGCACATTTGAAATTAACGAAAAAAAACACGGTGTGCTAAGGCTATCAGTTAAACGGTAGGTCTTAGCATCGTGAATATAAGTGTCAATTCATATCTAACTATCAGGTCGGTCGTTACATAACCAAGGATGCATAAAATTGTTCGAGCTGCTGAAATAAAAAATATTTTTTCAAATCGGTTCAGAAATGACGTACTTTTTTATGTAAAAAAAAAGTTTGCTCCGCATCATATGGCTTCAGCACGTGTCGAATTAAAGCTAGGATTATACGAAATCAGTGGGAGCTTATCAAAAGTTTATATAACCTATATTAAATCCCACTAGTGGTTTTTGTTTGTCTTGCTCCGTGGCGGCAGGTGGCGAGACTCGCCGCATGTACAGGCTGTTCTGAAACGAAAAATGTAATTTATTTTATGTATTAGTTGCTTTGTTACTGGAAATCTTTTGAATTTTTCCCTGATAGTTTGATGATATAAAATGTAAAATTGACACATCTTACACTTTAGCTTTATTTTTCGTGCTTTAGCGCATTGTAATATGCCTACTTGAATACTAAACAATTTAGACATATAATTTATTTAGGTATCAAAATTGGCTTATTACATAGTGGAAGAGTATTACATTTTTAGGAGCATTCTATTGTTAGATAGCCTAGGAATAGTGTCCTAAGCCCTATACCTAAATAAATAAACCTGTCTTATAGGGATCAGGGAATAAAGGCAATTCAACAAGTTTAGTTGAATTACCTTCAGCACAAATTTTTAAAGTGTGTTTCTTATATTCTCATTATCCTTAATAAAACAATTGGAGATCTCATTGCCTTAGTACATTTTACCTTCGAATATATTTACAGCAGAATCTAAGGTTAAATTATTTTAATTAATTCAATTGTAAATTTACCAGCACCGTGTTCTAGTATAAATCAGTTTTAGTTTCACTTTATTACAATAATTGACTTATACAAAAATATCATGAAATACTGTCCTTATGATTGCTAGTGCGTGTAAGCAGTAAAAATATGATTATTAGGTATATGATTATGCCTATTTACATAATGTTGTAATCAGAAATAGAGATAGATAATTATGTATTTATACGGTCTTATGTTCCTATTATGTAAATTACGTAATTATAGTAGTTACAAAAGTGACTTTAGGAATCAGTATTTATATTGTGAAAGATTAGTACCGCTCGAATATAGTTTTACGAAGTTTTTGTCCTAAACTGTATAGGTATAAATCCAAAATAAAGTTGAATTACACTGTTTACAGTGCTTTCGAGTATTTTATTCAAATAAGTATATCATCGTTTATGACGTAAATTACTATGTCACAGTAAATCACAACTGTTAACGCCCCGTAGGTTCGTGTTCTTCTTTCACTCTCACTGAGCTTAAGCGCGAGCGAGATGGACGTGCTTGCTCGGGACCGCGGATATCATGTTTATGAATTTTGATTTATTGTAAGTTTTAAAAAGAAAAAGTAATCGCCGAGTTCCCTCATAAATATACGAGTAATCCGCCCTTTTTACGAGTAGAATCAATTTTCATATGTTTACCTTTAGTAAATAATTTTTTACAATTTTTTTATGTGCGTTTAGACCTATGTTCGTATTTTTTTTTCCATCGAGCGATAGTCAGAAATTCAGGTTTCGAATCGCTGAAGTCCCTAGAGAAAATCATCAATATTGTTAATTAAAGTTTTGGCAACCGTATTGTTATTTAAAAAAAGCGGTACGATTTTTCAATAACTTCGCTTTCTGAACCTGTGTCACTTAAAAAAAAAAATTGTAGAGTTAATTACTAGTAATCTTTCAAACTTGCATTTTTTTATACATCCTGTAGCAGCAATTACCTCTGCCACGAGAGTTGCTCGGATGCAATTAGCTCTAACACTGAAATCGCATTATTGGTCGCAGAAAAAGGAGCAACCTGTATATTGAAAAGTTCGGTAAGTAAGCGCGCTTTTTGAAATTATGGTTCCGTTTCCATTGGAAAACCGTGTTCATCGAAAATACACAATTTTATTTTCCGTTTTTAATCTCCGTCGCAAAAATAGGGGTGTTATAGGTATGTCTATCTGTGGCATTATATCTCTCCAACGGATAGACCGATTTCGATGCAATTTTTTTACGTGAAAGCAAGTTTCTTTGCGGTAGTTCTTAACTATGTTTGATAAAAACCGATCCAGCAGTTTGAAAAGTATTAGCTCTTATTCGAAATGATGTAAGGCATTCTTGGCATAAAATTGTTTTTTTGGGCATAATGCGTAGGGGGTTTTTATTTTTTTTTAATTTAATAGTTATTGACATCAAAAAGTGTACTCGTAGAGCATGATGTTGTTCGGTAGTTGATTTTAGTAGTGATAGCTGGACTTTACAAATAGTCACGATGGATTGCCGGGTGTTGAATAAATAATAGTTTAACGCATTCAAAACTAATACTTCATTAGTTAACTGCATATACATAATACCTAAGTTATCAATACAGGCTGTTTATTTAGTCAGCTGCAATAATTTACGGGCGAAAAAAAAATTACGCTCCCATAGAAAATTTCAAGGTCAGACGGCCAAAATATATTTTTTTGTCACTATTTCGGGGTTGGTCCCATAGTGAAATTTACTCAGTATGACCTAAATATTCACGTAAATTATTGCATGTTACGAAATAAACAACCTGTATAATACCTAAGCTATCAATATTGCACTTTATTCAATATTAAGATAAAGATAAAAGAGCAAACAAGAGGAATTACTGTTACCTATACATATAAAGAAAAAAACCGACTGATAACATATATTTTTAAAATGGTATTTTCACTAGCTTTCATTTGAAACCCATATTGCTGTGAAGAAAAAAACTACACCCAGGGGTGGGGCCTTTTTTTAAATTTGCGGGCGCCATTTTTAAAATATATATAGAATTGTAGTAGTGACATAGTGGCCACTAGAGTCTGACCAAGCTAAGTTCGCAGCGATTTTGATAGCCCGGCCTGTGCAAGTGTTAAGTAAAGGTCATAATTTCATAGAAATTTCTTGTCTGAGCTGTCAAAACCGCTGCCAAGTTATCTTGGTCTGATTCTACCACAATTCTGACGAACTCAACAACACGGCATATACATACATACGCTCGACGCAGTCGGGTAAAAAAAAAACTTCTCGAAACAATTTTTATCATTTTGGAAAGAAATCCCCAAAAACAACGGAAATAACCCACGGATCCCTAAAACAGTTAAACTTCAGGGTTCAGCAAGCTTCTGTTCGAAACGTCATCCGAAACTTCAAGAGTGTTTTTCTTTAACCAAATGAAAAGTTTGCAGCTCGTGAAATGAAATATGGCTGTGTTTTTGCGGATAGAAAATTGGAGTCATCATTTATGGGGATAGTTTTTTTTGCAGAAATGGGTGTTTTTAATGATTTTGTGATTTATGAAGAAGAGGGACAAAAATATCAGTTATTTTTAAGATTTTATTATCTGTAGTTAACACAATCGGACATTATTACACAAATTGACTAAATCCCACAGTAAGCTCAATAAGGCTTGTGTTGAGGGTACTTAGACAACGATATATATAATATATTAATATTTATAAATACTTAAATACATAGAAAACACCCATGACTCGGGAACAAATATCCATGCTCATCACACGAATAAATGCCCTTACCAGGATTTGAACCCGGGACCATCGGCTTCGTAGGCGGGGTCACTACCCACTAGGCCAAACTGGTCGCCACTATGCATAAAATGATACGTTTCTGCACTGGACCATTTTACTTTCCAAGTACGATTTTTTTAATTTTTTTGCGATGAGCAATTTAATTTGGGTTTGAATGGATTTGTTTTACAATTTCCATTCTGATATTTAACTCCCCATTCCATAAATAACGATAATTTTACCTAAATTGTATTTCAAAGTACCCTCAAGAAATGCTATAAAAATTATACTTAGTTATTTTTAGAAAAAAGACGTGTATTTTACTTTCCTCGTATTCGAAATAAATATAAAAGTAAAGTGTTTACCTCGGGTGAAAAGTATCATTTTATCCCTTGGTTAATAATCTACTATTGTAAGAATCGCGATAAAACCATAACTTTATCAAAACTCGGTCAAAACTGCACTCAAAACGCATCCGATAGGAGAGCTTTTGAGCTTAAAATATAAAGCTTTTCACTTGCCCAAAGTTCAATTAGCTTATTCTGAAATTTGATTGCGAAGTTCTAGAACAAAAGTTTAAGAAGCTTAAAGCTGCTGAGAGTTTTTGTTCGAAGAACGCTTCGTAGTCTAAGAGCTAGACCCCGAAAAGTTGTACGTTTTTTAGAGTAACGAAACCTCTCTGGGTGCTTAGCCAAAGTGCCAATCGCTTCTTAGCGTAGCGTAGTCATGTCTCTCTGTCACTCTTCCTTATTAGTGCGACGGTGACAGTTGCGTTTCGTTTGTTAACGATTGGCATGTTGGCTACGCACCCTGTTATTCCACTACAGATTACGGATATAGTATAGAGTTTGCGCGAACTTCTCTGCGTACGATAAATAAATATCAGGGGACATCTTAAACAGATCAACCTAGCCCCAAACAAACTAAGCAAAGCTTGTACAATATTGGAAACATCCATGACTCAGGAACAAATATCTATGTTCATCACACAAAATACACTTACCGGGATTCGAACCCAGCACCATTGGCTACAAAGGCAGGGTCACTACCCACTAGGCCAGACCGGTCGTCAGAATGATGATTTCCATGACAACATTATCCTGGTATCCTGCCTTTTCGCCGAAAATTGTAATGCCGAATTTCACTTGGCAACAAAATTTTTCGCAGACGTTTTAGTTGGCATAATAACTTTTACCAAAGAATTATTTCGCAACCATTTCATTTCCCAACCCCATAGTTGGGAAATGAAAATTGCGTACCAGGTTGGGTTAGGTTAGGTTGGATTATGTAAAGTTGGGAACCCCCCGCAGGTTGCCCACCTTGTCGTGGTGGAGGGGCTTAGTAGCCTTGGCTTGGTCACCCACGGTGAAGCGAAGAGGCAACCAGGGCGCCCAAATGAAATTTCGGCGAAAAGTTAGTTGGCAAGTGAAATTCGGCAATATAATTTTCGGCGAAATGGCAGAGAACCTATTATCCTATGTCCTTTCCCGGGCCTTCAACTATCTTATGTACAAAATTTCATTTTAAATCTCTGGTTGCGCTTTCGGTTCCCATAAAACCACATCCGTTATATTCCTGATCCGATGTCAAGTCTTAAATGGCTGGGCAATTAAAGTCCGTGACTTTACCTACTTAGGTTTTTTATATCACCCACTCGTACTGAAAAGGGGAATTGAGGTAAAAACCAAATAAATAAGACATCCTATTACTTTAAGGCTCCGATTTCACCACTTCTTTGTGACTCGTACTAAGTTAAATTATGATAACACGCCACTTATAAACTATACTCATCATCATTTAAGAGCTTGGCTCTTGTCGGTGGAATAGACGCCAGTTTTCGCGGTCTTCGGCCAAGTTCTTTAGGTCCCTGTAAGACACGACATTTACTTTTCCTTTTAGTTGCTGCGTGTAACTTGCTCGTGGTTTTCCTCTTCCTCTTCTACCTTCGATCTTGCCTTCCAAAATAGTTTTAAAGAAAGTGTCGTGTCTTATCAAGTGACCTATCATCTTTCCTCGTCTATTCTCTATGGTCCTCAGTAGGTTTCTCCTCTCTCCAACAATTCGCAGCACTTCCTCGTTCGTTTTTTTCTCAGTCCAACTTATTCTCTCCATTCTTCTCCACAACCACATCTCAAAAGCCTCCAAGCGTTTCCTATCCTTCTGCCTCATTGTCCACGTCTCACACCCATACAAAGCGATGCTCCAGATGTATATCTTAATTAGGCGTTTTTTTTTTATATTCTTAGATATCTTAGCCTTTAGCAAAAAAAAACTATACTAACAACTTGTTAAATTAAAATCAAACTAAATTACCTGTCTTCGAAACTAAACTTACGAAAGCTTTCTTTTAATATTCAATTGATCCCTATTCGAAAGGGCCATCGGCGCCAAGTACACTAACCGATCGTTTAGCAATCCACGATTACGAAACCGATATTATCTTACGATTAATGGTAGGGCCTTTATCCAATGTCTATAACACTCGAATACACTAACAACCTATCTGACAATACCTTACAATGCAATCTCAACTCTATATCTTTGAATTAGGCTTTATTTTCAAATGTATCCGCAGCGATAGTCACAGAAGATAGCAGTGTAATGAAATTTAGACTGTAAGTTGAAGTGAGAAGGTGGTTTTTGGATTGTGGTGTGTGTTTTCTAAATAATAGGCTATGTGCGGAGTCAGTTGTACGTCCTCAGGGGACAATAGGTAGGTCTGCAGCCGATATTTCTCGAAAACGAGACAATTTGAGGTATAACTGGGAAATGCATCGTGTGGATGTTCATTATGGTTTTGAAAAAGAGGTATAAGGTATATGAGTAAAATATTTATGGCAGTGGTTAACATCATTGTCAACGGTTGGCATTTCTCATCAATTATCATAAATTGGGATCAGAAAAAAGCTTGAGTGTTTATATTTTATTTATTTTCTTTTTTTTACATTAAGCGGGTCATTAAAATTAATTCTGAAATAAATAGGAATTTCACACATTTTCCCTTAATTTTGTTTTATTTAATAATTTTTGACGATGATTCTACGGTTGTTTGAATTCTGTTAGAACCGAAATATTCAAAAATATTTTATAGCAGTTTCACTACTTTTACTTTTAATATTTTAGTTCTTTTGCTTCCTATCTGTTTTATCTTTTTTTTAACCGCCTTCAAAAAAAGAATATTCTTAGTTTGACCCAGTTCAGAGTTTTATTTCTCAGGTATGTTTGTATGTATGTATGCATGTATGTATGTTTGTCCGCGATTATCTCGCGACTGGCTAAACCAATTTTGATGCGGTTTTCAGAAAAGTGTTTGTTACATAGTTTCTTACAAGAAGTGATAAAACACAACTACATAGTTGAAAATTCAATGTAAATCCCCACTAAGCGCTTTTCATTAATAACTGTACAGTCAGCGTCAAATACTTTGTAGCAACCAAAGTAGCCAAATAGTTCGGTACACCATATATTTAGTATGGTGTACCGAACTATTTGGCCACTTTGACTGCTACAAAGTATTTGAGGCTGACTGTACCATTTAAATTCTAGCGTATTATCAAATTTTACCAAACAAATTAATAATAGATAGATATCTGTCACAAAAACAATAAATACCCCAACCATCCCTTTTGTATCAATTTCCAACAATACTGCATAATTAAACAGAGTTTAATACTCGCCGAAATATCCTCCGCCGTCACTCCGTAATAAAAAGAAGAGACAAGTATGGATGGCCTCAGGCGGCCTGCCTTACAAGTCCCATGAATAATTCTAGTTTAGGGTCGTAACAGGGTTGAGTATTTTTACTTGGTATTTTTATCTGGTATTTATACTCGTGAAGTTACATGTAGAGACAAGTATGGACTCAGGCGGCTTGCCTTACAAGTTATAAGGCCCATGAAAATTTATAGTTTAGGGTCGTAACGGGGATGAGTATTTTTAGTTGGTATTTATACTCGTGAAGTAAAATTATATGTAGACAGACAATGGATGGCCTCAGGCGGCTTGCCTTACATTACATGAATAATTCTAGTTTAGGGTTGTGACAGGGTGTATTCAAACTTAGTAAATACTAAGTTAAATACTTTACCCGGTATTTACTTGCTAACTAAATAAAGTTTAGAAAGAAACGCAGGTAATTTTTCATTAGTAAGTTGGAGTCGAGCAAAAAGGAACAAACAAGGACGAACGAACTTGCAAACATGATGTGAGCCAGTTCTCGATATTCGGTTGGGCTGAATTGTGGCATGCCCTTCAGGGCTATCACCATAGTAAATAGGGATATTAAATGTAAAATTTTTGAATGATTCACGGTTAGTTTCACTAGATTTATATCGACCGATATTAACCGTGATTAAGCTTATAATAAATTTAAAAGTGGAAAAATAACTGTCCTGGGTGAGACTTGTACTCGCGAACTCTGGATCGATACTTCAGGGCTCTGCCATCTGAGCCACCAAGACCTCATCCATAGCCAGCAAATTTTCCCACCATATGGGTCTAGGGGACCCTAGCGATATCTACCGTAATCGTCCCTACCTTACCTTTACCTTTTGTATTATTTTTGATCTCCCGATATTTCAACGCAGTTACATGCAAGTTGCACGGGTAACTGAAGATAGCGGGTGGGTGTTAAAGTTGTGTAAACCGCGCTCGGTCTACCCTTATAAATGCGCGTCGGCTGCGTTCGCTTTCAACGTTACCACTGGTCGCGTTCACACTAATATTTCATACACAGTTCATAATAATATCGGGAGCTCAAAAACAATACAAAAGGTATTCACGGTCGATATAAGTGTATATTAAATGTACGTAGTACGGCTAACGGCTAGTACTATTACCGTTGAGGTCTAATAATAACTTTTTTAGCCAGCCCATGTAATTATAGACCTTGGATTTGACATGAATATAATTTGTAATGCAATCGTATGATGGTTATAAATAAATCTGAATCTGAATCAATATCGCATGAATATCAAGTATGTATTTTACTTAGTATCCTGCAAGCACCGATTTCACTGTAACATCACTATTCGGAATGATACATCGAAATAGGGTTGTCATGTTTGTCTGTTGATTCGGGGCGTTTAGGCCCGATCGGCCGATAGCGATGTCTTGAGATGAAATTATATTTTGGATATTTTTCTATTGTTTTCTTTTCGCAAACATTTTCCTGTATATTGGAATAATAAATTTCGGATCAAAAGGTAAAACATGTAGATTGTAGGAAAACGTTTTTATTATGAAATGATAAGTCGGGGATTGGTTGGAGTTTCTGTAAAAAAGGGTTTAACTATAATTGTATTATTTACCTGGGTATCCAAGTACGATTTTTTTAAGATAAGCAATTGAAATTTGGTTTTAAATGGATTTTTTATACAATTTCCATTCTAATATTTAACTCCCCATTGCATAAATAACGTTAATCGTCTATAAAATATCATACTTAGTTATGTTTAAAAAAACACAATGTATTTTAGTTTCCTCGTATTCGAAATGAAAAAAAGAGTGTTTCACTCGGGTGAAAGGTATGATTTCAGTCTCGGACTATCGGCGTTCTCTCTGCGTTTGAGCGCCAAACTATCTCAGCAGAAATTAGTCCCTTTCATCCCTTGGTTAACAATCTACTGTTTTTGTCGCGTCAAAAATTATTTTCTTGTACCTTTACCGAATCAAAACACGATACTGATTATGCCCTTAAACAGATCCCGCTATTTTTGTTGCACCTTGTATGTTATATCCAGATATAACATACAAGGCATGCATTGCATTATTTATGCAATGGGGAGTTAAATATTAGAATGGAAATTGTATAAAAAATCCATTTAAAACCAAATTTCAATTGCTTATCTTAAAAAAATCGTACTTGGATTACTTTCTGCACACATGTAAGAACAACAATGACCCTCTTTCAGAGCATGTGAAAGGAATAGTTATTTGTGCAACAAGAGAGGAAAATTGGTTTTTCTTGCGAGTGTTGATTTTGAGTCCCGAGTAAGCGAAAGATTCTATGTTAGAATCTTGAGCGTAGCGAGGGACTCAATAACACGAGATGTAAAATAACTTTGCTCTCATGTGACACATATAACTTTTCACCTCAGTATTGAGAACATATTAAAGGTTAAACAGATTCAAAATCAAGCAAAGTTAACCACATTTATTCACATTCATGAATGAAAGGCATTATCATTATGACGAAAGCTTCTAGAAATATTCCTGTATTCATGGCCTTCATTAAATTAAAAAGCTACTTTGTCTCACTCCCTGGAGTGCCGAAAGTAAGCTAGATCGGCTGCTGAGGTGAAAAAAACTTTTCTGTAAGGCAGATCGTTCAAGTCGGCCAACCCTCCATACAAAGGCCAAAAATTTTTCGCGTCAAAAAAAATTGTGTTCTACTTTTTTCTAATCAGGACACGATACCGAATATGCTCTTACACAGATCCCACATTTTTTTTACACTATGTATAGTAAGTATTATAATAAATTAGTTACTTTCCTGTAATTTTACGTCATTTAATTTTATATCATTTATGGTTTAATTTCTGGTATATTTAAGTTGACATTGTATGTATGAGGATAATATCTTGTGAGCCTTTGGGGTCAAATGTAAGCCCAATAGTGTTTTTCCAAAGCAAAATCAAAATATACTCTTTATTTAAGAAACAAACAGTCGTTTACAAACAATTTTACAAAAATATTTCTTTAATTAAGACCTGGACATAATATTAATTTTACATCCTAAACCTAATGTAGACGTCCAGTGCTCATCACTGTCCCACCCCACCCATTACCAGTCCGCCTGCAGTGCTGCAGTCTCTGGTCCTATTGGGCGGCCTGCCATCCTAGGCCAATAACGTCTACACACATAAACGATTATTGCCTGCCGGCAATGGCCTGCTGCTACCTCTGCGACTACACACTAGTAGTTGAGAGTCGTAATATTTCGCCCCAAGACCACGAACTGTCCGGTCGATATCTGTCGACGCTGACCGGAACCGTCAACCGGCCACTCACTCGGTTCGTATTAGTCGTCAGGCCAAAACCTGAAATGGAACTATTATTGTGTGACTTTTACAAGCTTTTATTTACTTTCCCCTGACCGTTGTCTGTTTGTAATCAAATCTTGCAAGTTAAATTTGATCCACTTCCCGGTTTCCGATTGAGTTGAAAATTTTCATACATATGTAAGTCGAGTGACAATGCAATATTATGGTACCATCGAGCTGATCTGATGATGGAGACAAGAGGTGGACATAGGAACTCTGTGATAAAACAACGCAACCTAATTGTGTTTGGGGTTTTTAGAATTTGCTCGATGAGTATTAGGTGCCTGTGGAAAGAAAAGTACAATCAGCGATAAAAGCTTGTACCAAAAATGAAATTTTTGCCAAAAACTTATTTGTGATTAACTGACAGACTTATCATCTGTCAAACTGGTTATCTGTGGGTCCCTCTTAGATTTCTAATTACATTTATTGGATATATCGGCCTATCAGTTATTCGCGTTTGTCAGCTTTTGCGAATAACTGACAGGCCGATATCGTCCGGCGAACTGGTAATCAATGGGCTCCTTAAGCATGTCGAGCATCACCACCTTTACGTTAACAGCTAAACAATAAAGCATTTTAAAAGCAATTGTCCTTTAGATGACTTTGACTCTTTATTGCTTTTTAAATAAAAAACGCATGTCGTCTTCCCGGATGTAAGTAGTTCAAACATAAAGATAGTAATTTTATTACACGCTATAAAATTTAATTTGTTTTCAATGTTGTACTACATTATAGAAGAGTGTGTGATGTTTAGCACTCGTTTATTTAGGTAGGTATAGGAGACAGATGAGTCACTCATGGACACATGCAGTAACAGAGCGGTCGCAAGTGCAAGTTTAACATATCACGAAACGGAGGCTCTTCTTGTACCAAGTTAACGCACGCGCACACGCACACACACACACACACACACACACACACATACACACACACACACATACTCACACATATTTGTATAGTAGTATCCACCGTTTTGTAATGTATTTTTGTGTGTTGTTATATTTTAGTTTTTTAATCTTCTCTTTCTGATTTGTACCTATTTGTAACGTTTTTATACTTATAGCCAATGTATTGCACTCAAGGGTCCCGAGATACAGGCTCAGCCTAGTTTGGGGTCCGCCAGTATACCAATTATGTTTTTCTGTGATCTGTATAGAAATAAATAATTTTAATTTTTTTAATTTTTTTTTTAAGTAAGTGTTTTGCAAATTTTGAAAAATAAGAAAAACCTATAAACTTAGTTTTTCATTGTGTCAACATACAAAAAATCAGGGAGAATGGAAAATATTTAGAAGTGGAAAAACATTTTCTCTTTTTTTATGGACGAGTACATGTTCCCTCTTAAGTGTTGCAAGGGTCTCAAGGCACGAGAGCAATAAACAGTGCTACCGATTGAAACAAAAATGTTTCACCACGTCAACACGAGGAATGAAATCCAAAATAATGCTATTAAATAACAGAAGCAGTGAGCAGGCCTTCCATTGGCTAGGTTTTGACCCCCAACGCAAAAGTTATATGTTTGATGCCAATGTCTGTCTGTTTGTTTGTCCGTCCGTCTGTCTGTCTGTCTGTCTGTCTGTCTGTTTGTCTGTCTGTCTGTCTGTCTGGCTGTCTGTCCGTCTGTCCGTCCTTCCGTCCGTCTGTCTGTCTGTCTGTATGTCTGACTATCTGTCTATCTGTGGCATTGTAGGCTCTCCAACGGATAGGCCGATTTCGATACGGCTTTTTACGTGAAAGCGAATTTTCTTGCGGTGATTCTTGGCTATGTTTGATAGAAATCGATCCAGCAGTTTGAGGAGCATCCGCTCTTTTCCAAAATGATGTAAGGCATTTTTGGCATAAAATGGATTTGGTTGGCATATAGCGTAGGGAGTTAAGTTTTTTTTTTAATAGTTATTGAATCATTATTTTTACAAATCTTTTCTTTTATGGAGGATAGACAGACGTTTGACCACGATCTCACCTGATGGTAAGTGATGATGCGGTCTACGGTGGACGCTTACCTATGAGCCCTATTGCCTATGGTAGTATACGCTTATCTAGTGTATATGACAAAGTAAAACTTGCTGTAATATTAGAATATAAACACTTGCTGGGGCAGCTGGACAGGTATAGGAGACCATCCCAACTCCGGACCTTAACCAATGAACCATACTTTAAAATAACTAAAAGTAACAATGAATATGGGAAAAGGCTCTGGCCAACATACCTGCCTAATATCCTGAACAGCTTACCCAAACAAGTAGTAGAAACTTTAGAAAAACATCCTGATAAAATAAAGAGTACACTTAAGAAAGCACTGATTAAATGAATTAATTTTGTTACAAATAGTATGATAATAACATGTAAACACTAACTGCCAACAGGACTAATTATATACTTAGTTAAGTCTAAACTTAGTTAACACAATCTCCAAATATAGAGATTATAACTGAGTGCAGACTGTACCTCAACAAAAACTGAAATAAACAGATTAAATTTTGAATTTTTTTTTAGATACCTATTTACTCTAGCCTTGAACAGATCTAGATTGTACTCATGCGGAAACACAGACTCGGGCAGGGCATTCCACTCCTTGGCAATTATTTGCCTTTGCAAGTTTTGACTTTTCCGCAGCTAGAAGATAAATTAGTATTTTTTCTTAAATACATTTGTGTGCGTTATTTAACAGTGCTACCCATCGAATAAGAAATCATACTCATTATAAAAAGAAAATAAGCATTACGTTAGTTATATCTATAAATTAACTCAAAATGAAAAATTTACTTTTTTTTAAATGTGTGGCTTTAAAACATCACAACAAACCGTATATTTATATATTTTAGAACTTACGCAAGTATCCGGAACGTATTTTAATCCAATACTTCAATTCATAGAAAAATCCAAATGATCTCTGACATCCGGCAAATTTAACTAGAAACTCAAGCCATCCAAAAATCAACCTTACACCTTTGACTTAAGATGAGCATCTTAAGTCAAGTGTTTTCTGAAAATAGATGATATCGAAATGTCAAAAGAAGATTCGAAGAAGTTGATGTAATATTTTTTATACACGGTTTCTGAGTAACTATAAATATTACTTTAATGGGTTTAACGGAAGAATATTTGACAGTTAGATTATGGAAGTTTTAAATAGGTTTTATGTTTCAGTTTAAGTAGCTTTGCTCGGTTATAACTATTTATTGTAATATGGTGGTATATAGGTGATAATCTTGATAAACTTAAAAATTAAAATGTGAACTGACAATTATTATTATTTACAATCGATTTTAACCTTACAGCCCTTGTCACAGAGTAACGCCATCTATTGTCAATTACTCTTATTACATAGGTCATTTTTTTACTAAATTAAACTTGTCTAAAACAATAAAAATTAAAAAATTATATATAAACTTGAACATATAAAAAAAAAGCCGGGCGAGATTCGAACCCGTAACACTCGTTTAGCAGTCTGCGTCTTAACCCGCTGGACCAGACGGACAGTGGCCGGCATCACGAAATTAGCGACCATATTCTGCGTCGAAAGAAAAACGCATGAAAACTCGAAAACACGCGTTTTCCCAAACATAAGACTAATCTAGATAGATTGTATACCCCCAAAACCCCCATATACCAAATTTCAGCGAAATCGTTAGAGCCGTTTCCGAGATCACAGAAATATATATATATATACAAGAATTGCTCGTTTAAAGGTATAAGATTTCAGTCCTGAAGGGCTAATATGGTCTGCTCTTTATCATTTGTCACCATGCCTGTCACGTTCTAACAAGTATATAAGCGCAAAAGTGACGGGCATAGTGACAAGTGATAAAAATGGAACCATAATACCGCTGCTGTAATGGTTATTCGAGTATGATCTGAAATATGGATGTATTCTGTAGATATTTTAGTATAATAGGTATGGACACTTGGACATTAAGTCACACTCACAACATGTACAGTCACGTCTGAAAATATTGATACGAAAAACATGCCAAAAATATGTGTACTCTACCTTAATACATGGGCAATAAAGTCGTGTATATATATTTTTGGCACTTTCTTAGTATCGATATTTTCAGACGTGACCGTACCTAATGATAGCGAGGTTTTGAAATTACTGTTCATTTTTCGTACCGATTGCAAAATAAAACGGCAATTGCTGAATGGACCAAAAAGTCTCTAATCTTTTTTATTAAGCTTAAATCGTGCACTTAGTTATATTCGCTCATTCATTCATTCAATACAGTATTTACGATTAGAACCCTGTGTAGCTGTGTGTGTGTAATCATTTACCCCAACACTCCTGTATTATAGGTATACATTGTTGTCCAGTATAAGTTTTGTATGAGAATTTGGTTAGTTCAGTATGTACCTACTAACATCGTAAGTCTGGTTAAAGTCAGTATTAGAAGATGTTAAGCTTTATTTATTCAAAATTAATGTAAGCACATCTTAAGGTCAATTCGAATATACTTACATACCTACACTTTAACTTCAAAATGACATTTACATTTAGTTGACATTGGCGCCCACATTTTGCTCGTACACAGGCCCAGGCTTGGAACCGGTTTATTTCGGTTTTCCTCCGACCTTTTATAAGAACGCGAACGTTTTAAGGGCTTTATTGTAACCTAAAAAAACCGGTTTATTCGACGAGCGACGAAACGGCCAGCCGGCCTGATGGTGTGCCACGTGAACATAGGAAGAAACCGATGTTTATTGCTCGAAACCGGTCAATTTGACAAGAACTGTTCTCATAAAAACCGGTTTAAAATATCGGTTTATAGAGCGAAACTGAAATAAAAAAGTTTTGCGCAGAACATTATAACGGTTTGGAAATTTTACCAGTTTCCGAGCCTTGCTCATACGATATACTGGTCTGTTTATTAGACCTATGGGCGAATGAAAAACATTACATCATTTAGAAATCATTTTAGAAGCGAATCATTTAGGAAGCGCTGTTGGCCTAGCGGTAAGAGCGTGCGACTTGCAATCCGGAGATCATGGGTTCCAACCTCGGCTCGTAACAATGAGTTTTTTGGAACATATGTACGAAATATCATTTGATATTTACCAGTCGCTTTTTGGTGAAGAAAAACATCGTGAGGAAACCGGACTAATCTCAACAAGGCCTAGTTTAGGTACCCTCTGGGTTGGAAGGTCAGATGGCAGTCGCTTTCGTAATAACTAGTGCCTACGCCAAATCTTGGGATTAGTTGTCAAGCAGAACCCAGGCTCCCATGAGCCGTGGCAAAAAGCCGGGACAACGCGAGGAAGAAGAAGACGATTAAAAAAATACACACGAAATTGTTCGAGTTTTCACTTCTGTCAGCACTCCCGGAGTGCCACTGTTTTTTTCTAATACAATGTTAAATTAATTTCTAATTCGACAAACATTTAAACCAACAGACTCATCCACATAGAAAAATATTATGAAGACATCTTTTATCAAACACATTTCCAACTGATTCTCTACCTTATGTTCTAAGTTATATGGTTGAAACTGCAACGCAAGAATTAAATGTCATGTAGAGGGTGCTCACAAAAACAATTTCACGTTACGTTTGATCCGTACTCATGATGGCGGCAATATACAGGGTGTCTTGAGATATTGTTACTGATATGTGGGATATTATTTTTAAATTGCTTGAAGATTTCGTATAGTGTTTTGGTTTTGTTCGTCTTTTTCGGGTTATTTATAAGCTAACTTGAATTTTTAGTGAGTTCATGAAAAGGATATTTTTAGGGATCATGTGAGTAAAATATAGTTTGTATTCAAATAGTTGTGAGATATTTTCGTTGAATAAATTTCAGTTTTCTAGAGACCAGTGTTAGTAAAGGAATTTGAAATGTTCTTTTACAGTTGGTAAATATAATAGAAGTACCTGGGCGACTGAGCTTTGCTCGGTTATAACTATTTATTGTAATATGGTGGTGTATAGGTGATAATCTTAGCTACATTTTTTTACTAAATTAAACGTGTCTAAAACAATAAAAATTAAAAAATTATATATAAACATGAACATATAAAATAAAATAAAAGTTGGTCACCGGGCGAGATTCGAACCCGTAACACACGATTCTAGCCGTCCGCGTCTTAACCCGCTGGACTAGAAGGACAGTGGCCGGCAACACGAAATTAGCGACCATATTCTGCGTCGAAAGAAAAACGCATGAAAACTGGAAAACACGCGTTTTCCCAAACATAAGACTAATCTGGATAGATTGTATACCCCCAAAAACCCCCATATACCAAATTTCAGCGAAATCGTTAGAGCCGATTCCGAGATCACAGAAATATATATATATATATATACAAGAATTGCTCGTTTAAAGGTATAAGATATACAAATAAAATGTTTGAAAATACAACAGTTTTGAACACTTAGTAATTTCTAGGGTTACTTGTCACTTTTTGACATCTACCAATAAGGATATTTGAACTAAGTACGTCCCATATTTGCACCAACAAAAGGCATTTCCCATTAAGTAGAATAAAAAGATGTTTTTTTAATTGGTATTTAGTCTGAAACTAGGCGAATTCCAGAAAAGATCATAGGTAATTTTAGTCTTAAAGACTAGGCGTCCATAGGCTACGGAGACTGCTTACCATCAGGCGGGACGTATGCTTGTTTGCCACCGACGTATTATAAAAATAAAAAAGTAGGTGTCTATAATGTATTTAAATTAGTTTCAACCTATTATCGACGTCAATCTTACCAAGAATATTCACACAGTGGTCCGCATTGTACCCTAATAGACCAAGACTTGCATTGTATCAAGACTGAAGCCATTCAAGCCTCACTGGTTTGAGCTACGGCGAGTCAAAGCCGGACTCAATCAAATCTGAGCCTTTGACTGAATGTGCTGGCTATCTTGATTTAGGTCTAAGATTAGAAATTATCCTGTGTCTTGGAGTATGTATTTATGTTTATTTGGTAAGCTTTAAAATAGTTTGCTATGCCTTTTTCACTATTACTTCAAACGAAATTTCATACTACATTTAATGTAGGTATAAACGCGACTAAACACAAAACGTCGCGCTTTTTCGCTGGCCATAAGGACGAGATTTGCTTGATGCGATACGAATAACCTGATAACTTGATAAGGCGTCCTTGTGGCAAGCGACAAAGTGGGGCGTTTTGCCGGCCGCGGTCACTAAAGGTAACGATTCTCTCCGAAGAAACACATTTTGAAAGGTCCCAGTTGACGAGTAGAAAAAAACTATAACTATAGTTTTTTTTTCTACTCGTCAACTGTAATGGTAAAAAAATAAATAAACTAATTATTAAAATTAAAACTAAAATAATGTAATGGTTGAATTAATATCCGCCGCAAAGCCGCGTTCAGTTTTATGTTTATGCCGTGTCGTACAGCTGCGTTCGTGACCCACAAATGGTCTCGCAGGAAGATCAGCGCTGACTTTTGGGTTAGCATTAATGCTGAGGCGGGACCATTTCGTGGTAAACTATTTATTTATTCTATGTTTCTTTCTTTTGTTATGTTGTTATACTTTTGTATGTCATAGTTTATCACGAATATGATTTCAGTACCCCTAGTGTAACTTTGATCGACATCATAACGTGACGAACGCGTTTGCGTTAAGTCTCATTTTGTATAGGATTTTGAGGTTCCAAAACGTCCCGCTTGGCGCGCTCTTTCGAAATCCAATACAAAATGAGACTAAACGCAAACGCGTACGTCACGTTTGGAAATCGAATTTATTTACACTAGGGGTACTGATTTCTGTACCCCTAGTGTAACTTTGATCGAAATCGTAACGTGACGAACGCGTTTGCGTTAAGTCTCATTTTGTATAGGATTTTGAGTTTCCAAAACGTCCCGCTTGGCGCGCTCTTTCGAAATCCAATACAAAATGAGACTAAACGCAAACGCGTACGTCACGTTTGGAAATCGAATTTATTTACACTAGGGGTACCGATTTAATATTTCGTTTCCCAAACTATAATGGCGTACTGTTCATGTATGGGCTCCCAACTCATCTACTATAAGATTAATTTTGATACGCTGTAGCCAACCATTTTTTTTAACATAAAGTGCTAACTAGATGGGTAAAATATCATCATAATTATGTACTGTACAGAAATTTTACTATATTTTTGAAATATTAATTATAATAAATAGTTAATGCATTTTCTTTCGGAAACTAACATTTGACATAGTCAAACTGTTCATAAAGAGCATTAATTAATTACATAGTATATTGTGTTTTTTTTTATACTACGTCGGTGGCAAACAAACATACGGCCTGCCTGATGGTAAGCAGTCTCCGTTGCCTATGTACGCCTGCAACTCCAGAGGAGTTACATGCGCGTTGCCGACCCTAACCCCACCCCCCTCGTTGAGCTCTGGCAACCATACTCACCGGCAGGAACACAACACTATGAGTAGGGTCAAGTGTTATTTGGCTACAGTTTTCTGTAAGGTGGAGGTACTTCCCCAGTTGGGCTCTGCTCTAGATCTGGAATGACATCCGCTGTGCTGTGCCCTACCACACAAGGCGAGATGGCATTCACAATGCCCATACCTCTCTTTTGGACGTAGTTTAAGGACATACCCGGGTCTATTTCTAGCGAGGCTTGACTAACGTTGACAAAACCAGGGAGAAAAATACAAATGAATACCTATATATTTACTACCTATATACTGTAGATTTGTTATTGTCACAATTAGTAATTATGTTCAGTTTATACCCGGGTCCAAAAAAGTTGAAAAGTTATTTTAATTACGTATACTTTTCTTACTTAAGTCAGATAAAAATAAATATGAGTTAATATGTTTTTTATTTACCTTAACACAGCTCGTTGGCCAAATTATATCAACAACATGTACTCACATCAATATTTAAGTAGCCATACAATAATATTAAGTAAACATTACCAAAGTTTTTAACCGCATAACATATTATCGTGTTTACAGGTTTTACAGTGTAAACAAAATACTACGTAGCGAACGAAAGGTTATATAGTAAACACAGGTCTAGACGGTCAAACAATACTTTATGATAAGATAAACATGTTTACAAAATAAACCAATTGTTACAAATGCGTTGCCATTGGCAACTTTGATATTTAGATACAATCAAGTGTATTAAACTTATTTACTGCTGTGGCGCAGCGACCCGAAGTGGATCTTGGCTTCCGACAGCATGTCACCATGCTTCTCTGTCCAAAACTGTTTCTGTTCAATTGACTGCACCGAGTTGGCTAAGATCTTTTTGCACTTCGTCTCTCCAGCGGGACCTAGGGCAACCAGACGGTCATCGGCCATTTGGAACTCCAAAGTACGCCCTCCAGACTGCACGATCTTCACCCATCCGGACTATACGTGTCCGAGCCATCGGCACACTTCCTACTGTCGCGGTAGAACCCTACGCTGAAAAAACCAGTGGGATTACCAGTGTGGATTCCGAAGAAACAGAAGCACAGTAGACTAGTTGGTAGTAGGCAGGAGGGTAGGCAAAGAAAACGAGTAACACATCATCTGTTTTTAATATTTTTATTTTTTACTAGAAAGTAATTATTTTAGCTAAAATTTTATGTTAATTTAATGTTTAGGTGATAAAAGCTACCTACCAGCAGTTCTCTTAGCTTTTCTCTCAAATCTGAACCAACTTAACCTTCACACCACTAAGGTCACTGTCACTGGCACAATGGAATCAATTAAGAAGTCAATGGCGGAAATGTCGGAGCAGTTCAACTCAAAGATGGTGGAGTTCCAGGGCCAGATTGACAAAGCCACTCCGGGTAGTCCCACTGTAGCATCGGTTGCTTCGCAATTTGAGGCCTTCCGAGCATTTATTTTGAAGTCACTGGAAGCCCTGCAGCATCAAGTGGAGTTCCTGGCTCAGCAAGTGGACGCCCTGGAGATGCGATCACGGCGGAAGATACTCCTTTTCCATGGCGTGGCTGAGGCTAGTGGAGAGGATACATCAGCACGGGTTGTCGAGTTGCTGAAGGAGCATCTTCAGTGTGACCTGGCTATAGAAGACATCGCGCGGAGTCATCGCATGGGTCGGCCTCGAGGCAACCAATCCAGATGCATATTGGTTAAGTTCCGTGAGTTATCTGATCGCAACAACATCTGGTTTGGCAAAACGAAATTGAAAGGCTCCGGTGTAGTAATGTCGGAGTTCTTAACAGCGCCTCGACATGAACTCTTTATGGCGGCTAGGGAACGTTTCGGAGTCCGGAGCTGTTTTACGCGAGACGGCAACATCTACGTTTTGGGCAAAGATGGCAAACGCAGCTGCGTGTCTCGTCGTGCAGATTTCGACCTTGTACAGGCAGTGGCTTCGGCTCAGCCGGCTACCAAGGCAAATGATGTAGGTCCCCCAGGTCAATCTGCGAGTCAACGAGCCGGAAAGGTGAAACGGCAAGCCACTATAAAGCCTCGAGCTTGATTGATTATTTGTATCATGTTTCTTGTTGTAACTCTTCTTACGTCAGTACTTTTTAGTTCATTTCCAACCCACTCCTTTTCTTGTCCGTGTTATTTTGCTGTGTATTTCTACCTTCTTCTAGTTTGTTAAATCTGTACTGATATTATTGTATATTTAGTTTAGCCGGTTAACACTTGTTGAACCTTCTTGACAATGGCATGACAGATGACGTTGTATGCAATGTTGCCGTTTAACAAAAGCGTTTCGTTCTACGTCAAAATTATTGTTACCTTAAAATTAATATCATTTAAGTTGTTTTTTCTGTGATTCATACTGCTGGCGGGTACTCAGATTATTGAACAAATTAATAGTTTTAATTTAAAAAGTATTTAGTCTTATTTGCTCTTATTTAATTTATATATTTTTATATTTATTATTATATATTTATACACAAAGGCATATGTCACATTCAAGTAATTTAAGCTTTAATAGTGATGGTGATGATTTTGTTTCCTTTTCTTCTGATTTAGATGATGAGAGTTTTCACAGCCTCCCTCCCCCTCTTCATGACGTACTTGACAGACAACTCGTTGACGTTCCCAAAAACCTCAATATAGTCCATATAAACGCGCAAAGCATACCCGCCCATTTTACTGACTTTTTGATGACCTTCGAATCTTGTAAAATAGATGCTATTCTCGTTTCGGAATCTTGGCTGAAACCCTGCTTACCCTCAACATCTTATTCCTTACCAGGTTTCCGTTTAGTAAGGAATGACCGGACGTGTCGTGGAGGTGGAGGGGTTGCGATATATATCCGTTCTCATATACCTTTCTCTATTCTTACCATGTCGCCTCAACCACTTTCTTCTGACACCGCAGAGTACTTGTTTCTTGAGCTGAGCTTCTCTCACTCAAAACTCCTTCTTGGCGTTTTCTATTCTCCCTCTCTTCGAGTTAACTACTTTGACTGTTTCGAAAAGCTTCTTGAAGATCTTCTACCATCTTACAATCACCATATTATTATGGGCGATTTTAATACATGCTTACTCAAAAATGACTTTCGCTCAAACTCTCTAAAATCTATTGTCGATGCTTGCAACATGACCATTTTACCTTCCGAACCTACACATCACTTTCCAAATTGTGCTCCATCGCTTCTGGATCTAACTCTGGTCTCCTCTATTGATCATGTTGCCAGATATAATCAGTACTCTGCGGACGCCTTTTCCTATCATCATCTTCTGTTTCTTTCATACAAAATCCGTCCCCCTAAGGTATCTCCTAAGGTTCTTCTGCAACGCAGTTTTGGTCGGATGAATGTTGACAAGCTTCGCGAAGATGCTCTTTCAGCTAATTGGAATGTGATCCTGGAGGCGGATACCGTAGATGAAAAAGTATCTCTGTTTAACTCCCTTCTTACTCAACTCTACGATGTTCATGCTCCGATACGCCCAATCAAAATCAAGCATGTTCCTGCTCCCTGGTTGACTGAGGATATTAAGTCACTGATATCTAAGAAAAATCTGGCTAAGTCGAAATATAAACGTAACCCGTCTGAAAAAAACAAATGCAGGTATCATGCATTACGAAATAGATGCAGTACTGTGTGTCGTGATGCCCAGAGGCGTCACATCCACAAGTCTGTCGAAAATGGTGATCCTACTAAGGTCTGGAGATTTCTTAGGTCATTGGGAGTTGGGAAATCTACACATAATTCCATTTGCACAGATATTGATTTTGATCTTCTGAATCAGCACTTCTCTACTTCTGCCACTTTTTCTGGGCCAGCAAAATCTGATACTCTCAACTACCTTTCTAACATCTCAACTCCTGAGCATCCCTCCTTCTCTTTCACTCAATTCACCGACAGTGATGTTAAGAAGAATATTTTAGCTATTTCCTCCAATGCCGTCGGGTCGGACAGCGTAAGTCGTAACATGATCCTTCCTCTTATTGATCTCCTAGTACCTATTGTTACCCACATCCTAAACCACTCGATTTCTTGTAACATTTTTCCTTCACTTTGGAAAGACGCTGACGTCATCCCCCTCCCTAAAAAGACAAATCCTACTTCTTTTTCTGACTATCGCCCAATTTGTATCCTCCCTTTCCTTTCCAAAGTCCTTGAGCGCCTAGTGCATCATCAATTAACATCTTTCTTAAATAGGCATGAGCTCCTAAATCCTTTTCAGTCCGGTTTCCGCTCGGGTCATGGTACGACTACCGCTCTTGTAAAAATCACCGACGACATTCGCGCTGGGATGGATAACAGAAAGGTCACCGTGTTAACGCTGTTGGATTTCAGTAACGCGTTTAACACTGTTGATTTTGACGTTCTGCTCGGTATTCTGCATTCTCTTAACATATCTCCTGCGGTGATTGATTGGTTTATTAGTTACTTAAAAGGTCGTCGACAACGCGTTAAGGTTGATTCTCTTCGTTCTTCGTGGTGCAGCACGCTGGCTGGCGTTCCGCAGGGTGGCGTGCTGTCTCCTCTTCTTTTCTCTATTTTCATAAATTCCATTACCAGTAGTATCTCTTCATCATACCACCTTTATGCCGACGACCTCCAAATTTATTCTCAAGGCATCATTAGCAATCTACCTATAATTATCAACTCCATAAATCGTGACTTGGATTGCATCTCAGACTGGAGTAGGCGATATGGGCTTAAGGTCAACCCAAGTAAAACCCAAGCGATAATTGTAGGTAGTTCTAAATTAATTCCTAGGATTGATTTTTCTCTGCTACCTGACGTAATGTTTGATGGTGTTCACATTCCCTTCTCACATCAAGTTAAAAACCTAGGAATCATAATAGACCGTACTTTATCTTGGATACCCCAGATTGGCGAGGTAAGCAGAAAGATGTTTGCTTCAATGGGTTCACTTCGCCGACTACGTAACTTCTTGCCATTAGCCACCAAAATTGCGCTTGCACAATCCCTTCTTATGCCTATACTAGACTATGCTGACATCAGTTATCTGGATCTTAATGAGGACCAGCTCAATAAACTTGAGCGCTTGCAAAATCTCTGTATTAGATTTATATTTGGACTTCGCAAATTTGACCATATTTCCAACTTCCGTGCCCAGCTCAAGTGGCTCCCTATACGTCTTCGTCGTAATTCTCATATTCTCAATCTTCTTTATAGCGTTCTTTTCAACCCCTCTACTCCCCCATATCTTAAAGAGCGTTTTACATATCTCTCCTCCGTCAGGCCTTCACGGAAATATCTACTTGTTCCCCCTCCATCCTCTACAAAATATTATACTGACTCTTTCACTTTTCGAGCTGTTCGGCTGTGGAACAGCCTGCCCTTAGATATTAGGTGTGCGAAAACTCTTCAAAGCTTTAAAACCCTACTGAAAAATCATTACTTGTCTCTTTCTTAATGTGCCGCTGTGTTATATTATGTATGTATGTATATTTAGATATGTATCTAATATTTATTTATTTTAATATAGGTATGTATTGTTATATTTATATGTTTATTTAAATTGTAAATGTACTGTATGTACTGTCTGCTTCATGTATGTGTAATTTTCCTATTCCTCTAATTCATTCGTGCACTACCTGTTCTAAAAACTTACTGTTCTTTATATCCTGCTACCCTAAGGTTGTCTGGAAGAGATCGCTTACAGCGATAAGACCGCCTGTTGCTACCTTTCTTTACATTGTAAATCTGTTTTTTTTTAATTTGTCTTCTTTGTGGTGCAATAAAGAATATTTACTTACTTACTTACTAGTTATTACTCCTTAAATAGATAATGGAAAAGAGGTGGGAATTGTCAGGGTTTTCATATCCACTTTGTCGATTTCCAATATTGGAAATTGACTGTTTTAATAATAATTCGTGGACACTGTTTACTTTAAGGATAGGAAACATATATTTTAACTTACCTCTACTATTTTTCAAGATTTCGGGCAGGCAGAATTGTCGCATACTGGGAGAGACCTGTACTCTCGAGGAGGTACGCTCATTCAAATAAAAACAAATAAATAGTGTTTAGATACATTTTAAGATAAATTAATATAAATTAGACTTAACCTTGGATCAAAACTGTAACGAGTCGGAATAAAAAGGCTTTTTTATTTTATTTTATTTATGTATAACCCTGAATATGCAAAAAAATGTATGCGTACTCACTTGCCTTATCCACGGGTGAGCTGGCCAAAGGCCTTCACTTTATCTTTAGGTTATTGTCTTATTATACATGCTTTATTGCTTGTTCGACTGCTATCTTATCGGCTCTGTAAATAAATACGCGTAGTAGGTAGACAAACTCTTTTGATGACACCGGTAACTTGATAAATCGTATAATAATAATTTTAGTTAGGGTGTTTCATTAAGAGAACGTTTCGGAGAAATAAATATCCTAACAATGGCATCATACATATACGACTGCATATTATTATGCTCTAAAAAATTTAGAAACCTTTCATAAAATGCAAAGTTCTAAGTACCCTCAACACAAGCCTTATTGAGCTTACTGTGGGACTTAGTCAATTTGTGTAATAATGTCGTATAATATTTATTTACTTATCTAAAGTGCTAGAAATAATCACAAAATAGCAATAACTAGATCTCGTATTAAGTGAGTAAAGAAATCTTTTCTAGGACAGTGTCTACAATAAGTTGCCAAGGGAAGCACTGGATTTACCATTTCCTGGACTTAAAAAATATGTTACATCTGATCTACAGCATAAGGCATATTACACAGTCGAAAATTATATTAATGACAAAAATGCATGGCCTCCTATATATAAATGAATGAATTATGAAATGTATATTGGTGGTAAATTATAATTGTTGAATTTTCTATTTTATAAGCTGTTATTTATTTTTAATTAATTTATTTATTTAAGCTTTATTGCACAAAATATATACAACAATGTACAAATGGCGGACTTAGTGCCAAATGGCATTCTCTACCAGTCAACCATAGGGCCAAACAGAGATACCTAGAATTGGTGCAGAGAAAAAAATATATTGAATGAATAAAAAAAGCAAACCATATTTATAAACTACATAAATAAATAATAACAGTAAACCACCACATATTTATAGAATACATACTATAAATATAATAATGATGGATATTATTCGAGCTCTTGTTTTAGAAAATGCTTACATAACATCCGCTTGAAAGAAAACTTGACTATTCAAAAGAGATTGTAAAATCCTACTTGAATAAATGACTTTTTACTTTTTCTACTCCCGTACTTTTATTTGTTATTGGGTCGTGCACACCTTCATTCTCGATAGATCCAACCAGTAGATCCAAGATGGATCTAGTGAGATTTTTTTTGTTCGTTAGATCCAACTTTTTTTAGTAATAGATCCAGTTTAAATGACAAATGGATCTACATCTTTAAAACCCTACCTTATAGTGGTCAAGACCAGTCTTTAGTCTATTCCCTAAAAACGCATTTGTGCATACACGCAGTATCGTTTTGGCACTTTTCGATACTTCGTGTAAGGAGCACTTAACAAATATTGTATGTATATTGTAACATACATTGTTGCTAACCTTATTTAAATGTCATATCTGACAAGTAAGTGAACCATAGACAAGTTTTTTTTTCATTTCATTCGTTCATTTTCCTGCCCGTACCCTCCATTCTTTGCTACTAATGTGGTTATTGTGGTTGTCGAATGAAAACTTCACCTTTGTTTTAAAAACAGTGTGTCTTTCAAGTTAAAATGGATGAAGATGAAAACTTACTGTCTAATACGCCTGAAGAAATATCAGTGGTGACCCAAGAAGTCACAAAATTTGCTGCCTTCAAAATCGCGATAGATAACATGAAAAATATTTGTTAAATTTACAATTTTATTTCAAAGTAACTGTTTGTTGGTCGTAGAAAAAGTATTGTATGCAACGTTGTTTAACTGAGTCAAAAAATACTCGTGGCGTCTTTATTAACAATTTTCGGATTCGCCTCAAATTGTTACTCAAACCACTCGCCTTTTTTCACCTCTCTTACTTAAACAACTGTTGCATAAAATACTATTTACTTTTTACTTTAATCATAAATATGTTGCATTAATACTAACACTAAAATATGTAAATATCACAACTACACTTACATGACTCTCGTCGCTATTGGCAACATGTGTTATGTTGTGTTACATATTTTAGGTGTCTCACGAAAGCTTTCGAATAAAACTACAGTCAAGGAATTTTGTACCATGTTAAACTTGCAATCAATATGAAAAGCAGCTGACATACAGACTATATTTGTCTTACAAAAACTTCTACTTTATTACCTCCCGCCCAGGGGGCTGATTATTTAATTTCGAGCGCTTGAATTCGTCACTCGAAAATCTGTGGAAAACGGCGAATTGATATTTTAGAAATACGAGCAATAGAAATTGGGAATCTAATATTGACCACTCGTTTTCAATTGTTAGAATTTAAATGCCTAGTAGTGGAGATAAATTGAAGGGAATTATACGAAATCGAGCACTCGAAATTCAAAAATCTGCCCCCAGGCCGCTTCCCAAAAGGAAAGACATAGGGTAGTATTCATCATCATTATTATCATCCCACTCAGATGAAGTCGCAAGAAGCTTGTCTCTAAAAATATCTAAAAGTATTAAAGTATAGTAGATATTTTTGAAGTGTAAATTGACTTGTAAAAAAGCCCTTGTCGCCTACTTAGATTTTTTTTAATTTTGAATAATATTAGAATAAATTTAAAAGTAGAAAAATTACTGCCCTGGGTGAGACTTGAACTCACGGCCTCTGGATCGATACTCCAGCGCTCTGCCATCTGAGCCACCAAGACCTCATCCATAAGCAGCAAATTTTCCCACCATATAGGTCTAGGGGGTCCCCTATATAGTGGGTCCACTATATTAGGAGTATTTTTGCACTATTAACTTTAAAAATGAATTTGAATAATATTGTTTCTGACTGTACTATTTCAGTATCAACATAACACGTGGTAACCATACCATGTCGTGTGACATTTAGAATCAATATACATATTACAGCGTAATTGCAGCTCATCTAATAAATCGGTCATCATTCGCATTAATATTTCATCAAAATGGGTGTAGCCATCATTGATATTGCTGGTATTAGTATGTAATATTGTGGGTTTTCTTGCGTAGAATTATAGGCAAAGTAATCTAATCTATAATGAATATTAATATGAATATTGTCTGAAATTAATGAAATTTTAAATCGTAAATAAAATCGATAACGGACTGTTTTTTTTTCTCTTTAATACCCGTATTCAACTTTTTGTCGTTTAATTGTGTGTTAAAATAATATTGAACACAATAATGATCTGATGTAAATTGGCTACTTGACAGTTTTATGGCTCCGTCCGTCCGTCCGTCCGTCTGTCACCAGGCTGTATCTCATGAACCGTGATAGCTAGACAGTTGAAATTTTCACAGATGATGTATTCTGTTGCCGCTATAACAACAAATACTAAAAAGTACGGAAACCTCGGTGTGCGAGTCCGACTTGCACTTGTCCGGTTTTTGTAAATAATGTCAATCGATCTTGATTTTCCTGAGGATCAAATGTCTATATAGGACTCATGGCATTTAAGCAACACAAAGGTCAGAAATGAGAGTTAATGTCTGACGCTCGCACTCGACGATTGAAACGCCTCTAACACACATTATATTAGGTTGTCCTAAATGTATGGAAGAACAAGAAAAATGCTATTTTGACCTTGAATATTGCGTTTATGGATATAAGTAGTTGTTTTACAATATATTTTTCAATAAAATGAATCGAATTGTACCATTTTCTATTTTCTTTTTGAAAGTTAAAAAAAAATTATGACATTGGTTTATTGTAATTTTTTAAATTTCAATATGTAATTTTAAATTTCACTTACTGATGCCTAATTATCTTCATTTATCAATATCTTCATAGTCTCTATAAGACCTTATTCCACTAAGTTACTAGTAGTGTATCTTAAACACAGCGTCACACAGTCACAAATTATCAATATTGTCATAACATAAGCCCTTATACCGCCACGATATCACATTAAAATTACCTATAATATATCTACAACATATACAGTAGGCATAGTAATTGTCCGTCATAATTGACCGAGCACACACAATATAGTGGGACGCCATTAGATTTTATTACCTAATTTTACAACCGAATGGTTTACCAAGTGTCTGAGATTGGTTTGTGTATAAAGGTAGATTATATGCTAGTTAGAGCCCGCGGGTTTGCATGTGGTTAGGAATTTAACATGTAAATAAATATTAAATATTATAGGACATTATTACATAAATTGACTAAGTCCCACAGTAAGTTCAATAAGGCTTGTGTTGAGGGTACTTAGACAACGATATATATAATATATAAATATTTATAAAATACTTAAATACATAGAAAACACCCATGACTCAGGAACAAATATCCATGCTCATCACACGAATAAATGCCCTTACCAGGATTTGAACCCGGGACCATCAGCTTCGTAGGCAGGGTCACTACCCACTAGGCATAACCGGTCGTCATGTAGGTATTTAAAACATGTGAGCAAGTTAACAATATAATAAAGACGCAGTTTAAACACAATTCCTTGCGTTTATGTCTTTTGTCTACTGAAATACTTACGAATTTTCATTTATTATTTATGTTTTATAGTAAAAAAAGTATTATTTTAGATGACTCGTAGAAAAAGTATTGTAAACAATAGTGATATAATCAAGCTTTTCAATCTCTTATCTTACTTAGGCAACTTAACAAGCTTCATACCTAAACACGGTATGAAGATTCCTCGCTAAAAATGATAATACTACATTTTATAGCAAGTGTGCAAAATGTGTGATTATAGACACGTTCCAAAATATCTTTTTTGAGCGAATAAAAGACACGAGAAAAGGACACCATTCTGAAGTCTGTTTTTTTTTAAACATAAAACTGTCCGACAGTTACTGTACAACAGCTAGGTTCCTCTGATTAAATTAATTGTAATTTTAACTAAATATTCAATTTTATTGATTTTGTTACTTACACCAATATTGTATCTTATCATATTTAATCATTTTGTGTATAGGTATCTACTCGTATGGGCAATAGTCTGAAATGAATGAAATATAAATATTTTGAATTGAATTGACTACTGTTTTTTAACTATGACGGGCACGGACAGGCAGACTAACATCGTCAAAAATGAAAAGATTTCTAGGTCTATCTAAGGATCTCTAGTAGGCATAATGCCATATTTGCGTTTGCGTATGCGTTTAATGATACTCCTCTGCAATTTTACGATCTTTACCGTATGTTCATAATAATTAAATTATGAAAATAATCACGTTCACCTATTGACGCTACACGCAACAATAAGTACAATATGCGTTTAGGAGACGCATCATTTATTTATTTTATTGCTCCAAAATAAGAAATATCAAGCGCATTTGTGGCTTCATGAAGTAAGAAATAGATTTAATATGCAAAAATATGTTATTAGAGCATATACCTACTCTCATGTCTGAGGCCCATTTCTCGAACGGTATTAGTGTAATATTATTGGTGTCGTGTGTTGCCATGGTAACCCACACGACTTGACAGTTCGTGGTCTAATAATATTAGTCTAAAACCATTCGAGAAATGGTCGCTGAGAATTGATAGAAATAAAAATAAAGTTGTGTCCGTCGTCCCTTATTTATATAAGATTACTTAAACCATTTAAAACAAAGTCATAATAATTACACAAACAAATACATAAAAATTTTAGAATATTACACAAATTAACTAAGTACCACAGGTTCAAATCCTGGTAAGGGCATTTATTCGTGTGATGAACACGGATATTTGTTACTGGGTCATGAACACCCATGACCCAGGAACACATCCGTGCTCATCACACGAATAAATGCCCTTACCAGGATTTGAACCCGGAACCATCGGCTTCATAGGCAGGGTGGGTAGTCACGTCTGACAAATGAGGAATTATGACTGCGGTTTTTTCTAATATGTACTGTCAAGTGCACAATGCATTACTCATGTCGTTATAACAAATCAAACTGGGTTTCATGTTTTAGGGTTCAACTGGGAATGCAAAAAAAGAACCCTGGTTGCGTCCTGATTGAGTTAGCAAGGGGGGAGTTGTGGGATCGGGATCCGGGTTCGATTCACGCCGGTAATAATATTATGTTTCTTGTGTGTTTGTGATAGATAAGTTAATTTATTATTTTATTTTAGAAGTCGTATAGCTACATATATATCCCACTGCTGGGAAAAGGTCTCAATTTTGGTAAATCTTCCAGCAGGCGTTAATTCACTAAGTTCTCTATTATAATCATTACGGCTTATACAGGGTGATTCATGAGACGTGAGCAGGACTAAGCCTACACAATCAGTAAATGTTATTGCATCGTTCACCATCATATATAAATAAAACAATCACGCTTTTTATCTGTTATTTAACTTTATGTTAAGGACAAATTTGATTATCTACAATCATGGACACCTTACAATACTTAATTAACGAAGATAAAACCTCTTTAACCGTTATGACAGCACTTTGATTATGAAGAAAATAAAATGTCACACTTAAGTGAGATACGATTTTATAAAAGTAACCACACTCCGACGACATTCAATTTGTCACTTATTATGGATAAAACAAAGAGCGTGACCATAAATATCGTAAATAAAATAAAACTCTTTTTTTTTAACAGTAAAAATTAAATTAACGTTAATATCACAAATACTGGTACGAAACAGTTGCTGATAATTTACTGAATATGCAGGCTTGATCCTGCTCACGTCTCCTGAATCATTCTGTATAATCACCAGCTCTTAAGAATTACTTAAAAAAGTCATTGATGTTGAAGGCTTATTACAGAGTCGAGGGCTACTTGACAGACAAACATGCATGGTCCAAACCAGAAACTGTAAAAACAAGTAGCAATTAACATCATTGTATTATGTGTACATGTAAAATCATTGTATAGGTGACACAGCTCAGGTAAGAAAGCACATCAAATATTTTTTTAGGTATAGCAATATGTCAGATTTATTTAATGTATATTTTCATTTCTTTATTAATTTTATTTTTCTTTTCCGTTTGTAAGAATTCGATATGTTTTCTGAAAGAGCTACGTATTTGAATGATTTGATATAACCTACAAGGTGCCCGTAAGCATTGCGAGACATTTTAACTAAGCATTCCTGGTAATATTTAGAAACTAAAATGTCATATAAAATTTTCTGGATTAGGCCTAGATTCAGAGATAATTAAATGTTTTCCGAAATCATCCTTTCGCCATAAGTCGGGTCAAAACACATTTTTGACTGCAGTATTGCCACTTTGAGGTCTAGTCTGGACATACCTATTGATTGACATCGAAAAATTTAAAAAATGTATTCGAAAGGCTACCCCCAAATATAAAAAAAAAACTTTTTAGTTAATTTTAGGTTATGTGTTTATCAATAAAAATTACGTTTTATGTACAGGAATCGGTCAGGAATGCACGGTTAAAAATGTTAAAATCTCTCGCAATGCTCACGGGCGCCTTGTATATATATTTTTTGATAAAATTTCTATAAAGAAAAGTAGAAACTGTATGTAATTGCATGATTTCTATAGTATTCTAAATTGTATTTTTTTCTTATTTAATGCATGTTAATTATAAGATGTAACGTTTTGAAAAGATGTGTCCCGCCGAGTTTCTCGCCGGTCCATATTGGGATACCCTTCTCCAATTGAGGTGGGATTTAAATCTTCTTGGATCAGAGGTGTAGGGTTAGAGCCGGTGTAGGTAGCTTTATTTGACGTTTATAAGCGCATTGTAATATGCCTAGTTGAATAATAAAT
This sequence comes from Cydia pomonella, assembly GCF_033807575.1. Classification (NCBI taxonomy): domain Eukaryota; kingdom Metazoa; phylum Arthropoda; class Insecta; order Lepidoptera; family Tortricidae; genus Cydia; species Cydia pomonella. The sequence goes on along the minus strand of NC_084720.1, from coordinate 18,393,238 downwards.
AATCTTTATCTTATCTTTAAAACAAAGTCCCCCGCCGCATCTGTCTGTATGAATGTATGTTCGGAATAAACTCAAAACTACTGAAGGGATTTTCATGTGGTTTATGCAATCAATAGAGTGATTTTTGAGAAAGGTGTATAATTTTTTAAGGATTTGTAACCCGTGCGAAGCCCGGGTAAGTTACTGGTATAAGTAAATTTTAAAATCTTAAAAGTAACTGTCAAAAATAGAAAGACGTTTGGCGGTGTAAAAACGCCCTATTATTAATTTTTGATTGTAATTTTCAACAATTGTATGTATGTATTTCCTAGTCCTAGTTTTATTTGCAAGGAATTAATGACAGTTGTCGAATTATCAGCTAGATGTCGCTGTACCGTGTATGAAAAATCCTAGTTCGCGGTGTTAAGATTCTTCCGGAAAACATGACCTCCGGCCGGTACTAAGACTAGTAAGAATTGTCAGACTTTTATAACAACTGGTACAACAGCTTTATTCAATTTATACATTATTTTATGGTCAATAAGGGATCAGTTTCATTGGTCGATAGGGCCCGTACATGGGAGATTAATATCCAAGACGCATGCCATTAAGAGTTTCACTAGTCGTTATACCACCTTACCGCTTGCGACGAGTCACCTGTATGGTTTATATCAACCGAACTGTCAACTTATGAGTTTCATTAGTCGTGATACCACCTACGGGATGTCCCCGTATGCTTTATATCGACCGTGTTATATTACCTCACCGCTTGCGGGGAGTCACCCGCAAGCCGGATATCGACCGAACTATCAACTTATGAGTTTCATTAGTCGTTATACCGCCTGCGAAGAATTTCCGTACACCTTATTATCGACCAATGAAACTAAGCCATAAGAATGCTTTAAAAAAAAGTTAGAAATTATTGAAGAGTGCTGTTTTTTTTAGGAACAAGGATTATATTTCAATTCACAAACAAATTCAGATTTTTATATAGCTGGGGACATGTTAAAAATGCTTTGTACACAAGTTCATCGTAAGTCTTAAGATAATAAGAAAGTGTGTATATCATTTTTGAACACCACACCCGCTTAATTATATCTGCTGATGACTGTACTAAAACTCTAAAATCTACTTTCATACTTTATTCACGTATTAAGTCTAAGTCACGAGTACCGACAGATGAAGCTTGACGTATCTGAGAGAATCTTATTCTTAAGCCGATTAAGTGCTCTGCCCGAACATGTAATATCTAGTTAATATAATTATTATTTAATTAGTAATTACTGGATCCTGAGAAGCTTGATCTCTAACTTATAATTAGGTCGGGACCTAACGACCTATCATGAGATTACTTTTGCCCTACCTTCTGCCCGATTCCAAGAATGATTAAGACACGTTTAAGATCTTGGAAAGATCTTTAAAAGATCGATAACTAAAAAACAAAGTGATTCCGCTGTGATCCCAATAATATCTATCTACTATATTTCTAATGTTAAAAGACATTGGTTGCCCGAATCGAGTTGCTTCTTTCAATTATACGATATACAAACGATATCTAAATGAGAACTTATCGTTATCGTATCATTTCATTCTTCGAATCGGGCCACTTGTATAGACGGTATCAGATATATCGGAGAGGCAAAGAAGGTCATACATATCTCACACCTACCACAATATACATAGTAATAATTTTAAAATGTCTATTAAATTTCGAATTTTAGAGAAAAGTAGGCACATTTTACGGTCCCTACTTTATGATAATAATAGCATAGAAAATACTGAGTCAGTATTTACTTTGTTATATTTAGCATAAACTATAATCATAATCATAATCATAATCAATTTATTAGTAATAAAAATTACAGGTCACAGTAATTGCCTATATCTATAGGAAAATACAAAACATTAAATTAACACATAAGATTATGGCTGATAACTGCACTAATACATGCAGAGTACGTTATATTACCTATTTACATATTTGATTTTGTAAGATCACGGCTGTAAAATTCTTTATGGTCATAGAAAGCCTGCTCGATTAGCCAACTCTTCAGTTTTGTTTTGAAGATTGTGTTGCTGTGTGTGTTAACTATTTCATTGGGTAGATGATTATATACCTTCGGACCCATAACGTGCACGAGTTTGGCTGACTTGGCCAGCTTGTGCGACACGGCTGGGAGTCTTCTCCCAATTCGAGTGGAACGTACCGCATAACGGCGAGACGTTTCGTTACTTTTGCTCAAATCTGTATTTTCCAACTGTTCTCGCGCGTGCACTGCTGCTTGAAGTATCAGCAGCGATGGCAGTGTTAATATGCCCAGAGACTTAAAGTGAGGCTTCGTAGACTCCGTTTGTGAGATGCGAACTATGGCTCGTACGGCACGTTTTTGGAGACGAAACACCCTTTCCCAATCTGCAGCACTAGCCCACAGATCTACTCCGTATTGCAGATGTGCGTGCACTGATGCGAAATAACAATTTCGCACCATGTCGCGGGGGAGGATCCGAGCCAGCCTTTTTAGGGCGAAACAGGACGCTGAGAGTTTACCACACACCTTATCGATATGGGCCGCCCAAGTCAGTCCTCTATCCAATTCAAAGCCCAAGAAGGTCGTATTTGTGACTTGATCTATATTAATTCCGTTCGCGTTTACTGACAGTGACTCCATCTGCCTACCCGAGAGATCGAAGTGAATGAAGTGAGTTTTTTTTATATTCAAAATGAGGCCGTTACTTCGGAACCAATCTGATAGGCATGCGGCAGTCACATTTAGTTGCGCATCTAGGGCATCACAGGTCGGTGCGCACACAACCACCGCAACGTCATCCGCATATATGAAAATCTCGCCGGTATATATAGCGTCGGGTAGGTCGTTAAGCAAAAGGGAGAACAAGATATTAGAAACTGATGATCCCTGCGCTACGCCCATGCTGGTATGCACCGCGTCCGACTGCACGCGGCCGCTGTCTGCCACCACCACCTGAGACCTGTCGCGTAGCATGTCCATCATGAGCTCGAGAGCTCGATTGGCAAAGCCATAGTGGCGCAGTTTGTCTTCCAAAACGTCATGGTCCGCTACGTCAAACGCTTTAGACAGGTCACAGCATAAAACTGCGACTTGTTTTTTGCACTCTCGAGCCTCTAGTATTTGACGTACTACGTGACGTGTCAAGGATGTAGTCGAACGGCCTTTGCGATATGCATATTGCCGGTATGCATATGCAATATATGCGATATGCATATATTATGTCAACTACCGTTTCTTTCCTAAAAATTGAAAAAACTAAAACTAACAATGCCAAAAAACTAAGTCACGGTGAATCCCAGCAGAAACGTGACCAGCTACACATCTGCCAAACTATAGTTAGTATTAAAAAGAAGGATTTCATTCTTACACTAAACGGGACTTTATTCGAAAATGGCATTACGTTTTTGAAAGAAAAAGTAAGAAAGAAATGACATTTATTCCATAAAGCACACATACACAGGACAAGAAGATGAAAGAAATAAGATAGAAAGACATAAGAAATAAGAAGAAAAAAACAAACAACAGATATAAATTATGTACACATTAAAATCCGAAAATAACACACTTGGGTCCAGCAATGTGTGCAGTAGGGAAAAGACCCTGTCTCAGCATATTGTTTTTGGTAGCAGTTCTAAGTGCGTAGCCATGTAGCCAACGTGCAAATCGTAAACGCTCCGTAGCGAATTAAAAGCAACTGTCACTGTCGCACTAACTAATATGGAAGTGTGATAGAGATAGATGACTACTTGCGTATAACAAGTATATTTCTACGCAACGCATGAGTAGTGTAGTACTCACACACACAGGGGGAACAAGTATACGACTCGTTACGTCACCAGTAGCTGGGATTGACACGTCCGCTCTCACCAACGGCTCTCACGTGACTGTCGCCCCACCACCCGTGAACCCGAGACTACGTCACCTGCATCATAGCTCAATAACACAAACACTACATCTAGTATGTTTCATAGCATGAAAATTTCAGATTCCAGACTTCATAATGCATTGTATATCTATGTACGTGGGCTAAGTATGTCCCTGGCTTTATTTAGACACGCAGTTGGTCCCATTATGAGAACCTGATGATAAAAACCTTGAGAAATCAAAGGATCTCTTCGAACAAAAGCTCGGAACCGGTTTTTAAAATACCGGTAAATACCGGTTTATTTCGGATTGCCTCCGAACTTTTATAAGAACACGAACGTTTTAAAAACTTTATTGTAACCTAAAAAACCGGTTTATTCGACGAGCGAGGAGGTTTCGCTCGTTCGAGGAGCGAGGAACAGCGGACCGTCCTGGTGGTGTGCCACGTAAACATAGACACTGGCATAGGAAGAAACCGGTTTTTATTGTTATAAACCGGTTAATTTGACAAGAACTGTTCTGATAAAAACCGGTTTAAAAATAACGGTTTTTCGAGCGAAACCGAAATTAAAAGGTTTTGCGCCCAGTGCAGGTTTCCGAGCCTTGCTTAAAATAAAGGCGCATGTGAGTGGGCGTGACGGCGCGCTTTGCGTCTATGTCATTTTTTTTTTTTAATACTACGTCGGTGGCAAACAAGCATACGGCCCGCCTGATGGTAAGCAGTCTCCGTAGCCTATGTACGCCTGCAACTCCAGAGGAGTTACATGCGCGTTGCCGACCCTAAACCCGCCCCCCCTCGTTGAGCACTGGCAACCTTACTCACCCGCAGGAACACAACACTATGAGTAGGATCTAGTGTTATTTGGCTGCTGTTTTCTGTAAGGTGGAGGTACTTCCCCAGTTGGGCTCTGCTCTAGATCTGGAATGACATCCGCTGGCTGTGCCCTACCACACAAAGCGAGATGACATTCACAATGCCCATACCTCTCTTTGAATGTGAAGGGCCTAGTGCTCGCTCACGCACGTATGTGTGCATTAAGCTTTAAAGTTTTTTTCAGAAAATAAAACGTCACATCCGTCCTTTAAAGCGTTGCAATTGGATGCAGTAGGTAGTAGGTACCAATCAGGCAATCATAATTGACGTTTATTAATTTTTTTAATAGGGAAACAAACAGAGAATATTACACATAAAGGTAAGTCAGAAAAGATATTACATTAGCCAACATAGTTTCCACTTATACATAATAATGTTACTTGACTTACTTTTTTTTTTACCTCGTCTCCACTACCCGAAGGTTGTCTGGAAGAGCTCTTTAGCGATAAGACCGCCCGTTGTCTACCATAGTCTAAGTTGTATGTTTAAATTTGTATGTCATTATGTTCTTTCATATTGGTGAGCAATAATAGTACATTATGATACAAGTGTGCTAAGTTGGTCATTACACACGAGGCGATATTGTGCGCGCGAGCTGTAAGCGAGCGCGCAATAAGAAAGCCGATGTGCACCAATGCACACGCGTTTCATACGACGTTTTTCAACACACTTGCGAGGAAAAAGCACTTATTCGCCAGTTCATTGGAATAAGCTACCAACACGTTTTCCAAGAAAGACTGGGCGTTTTTGCTGATTTTCCATTGAATAAAAATTTCATATACCGCCAATTATTTTTCACCCGATTTTGATGGTAAAAAGCTATCGTTCTCGGCTCTTGCCTCTATTAGTATTACTGGCAGCGTCAATTTTATGTGTTCTTCATTTTCAATGCTTGAAAATGACATGTTCTTCAATATATAAACTAAAAACATGCAAAACTATTCCAATTATATCACAAATACGGAAAATGGTTGGCGCGTTATTTTTTTTACGCACAATTCCAATGCGCGCGCAAGGCAAAGGCGCGCACGAATTCGCCAAACAGCCAATGAAAAAAATATAAAAAAGCTAATATTTTCGTATTTCTTTTCAACGGATGGAGATCAAATCGATAAAATGTTATGTTTATTCGTTAATGTAATTTACGAGATAATTTAATCTATAAATTATGTCTGGTGTGATAAAACCACTTTGAACTAACATTTGAAACCTAATAGTTGGTTAAAAAAAAACGTATTACTCAAACAAATTAAGAAGGCTCCGTTTCCATGCATATTATTTGCAATTAGTTACCTTCTTAACTCAGTCGGATAATATAATGAAAAAGCCCAAGTGTTATAATATACTGAAAAAGCACGCGTGTTTAATATCTAAGATTATGAGCCAAAAATCCGTGGAATAAAAACGTCGTTTTGAGCAAGTGTATTGAAAAGAATATTTGTATTGTATTGTAATAACAATTCAGTTGCTCACAAAAGACATAGCACCTAAAAATGTGGTATGTATGTAGTAGGTCTGTAAGGGCATTCGCCTATACGTCATTTTATAAATGGTTAATAGGTTAAAATGTTTTAGATTTAGAGTTTCATGGAATAATTTGCTCGGATACCTACCCAACAACTGAGTCATATAAAAACGATAACATACATTGCGGTTAATTCCCGTTTTTATAAATAAAAATTAACCGAAACGCTGATTCGAATTTTTAAATGGATATATTTGTATATCATTTTGACATCATTATATTCGCCAATGGGACTCGTCTTCTTACTTTTCTATCAAAGTAAAGTATTGGATAGCTAATTGACAATTAAATTAACTGCCAGATAACATTTCCTACAAAACTTCCCAATTTATCTACCAGTTAAGCTTATTTGAAGATTGTGAAACGCCAACGATGACTTTATTCGTCAGATAAGTGGCAAGTAGATTATTCAGGACTACTTGGACATTGTGAAACAGGCCCCAAGCTTGATCAATATTTCTAAAACTCAATAGCCGTTTATAGCAAAATGTTATAGATAACAAATCTAAAACACTTCAAATTTTGTTAAGCCAAATGCATTCCTTAGATTTACATTACTTACCGAAAACCCTGGCATGTTTGTCAATATTATCAAATGAATTAAGTAATAGTTTTAAGTGTTTTAACCTCAAAATGCCTCCTACCCAACAAGTTGCGTAAAAAATCATTCACTCAAAAAATCGATTAGAACGCAACACTTAACCGTATTTAATCGTTCACGCATTTATAAAAACAGTAACAAGTAACAAAAGTCGTATGTACACTTACGCTCTTATTCTACTGAGAAATTTCAATGCGAAACGAAACCAAAATCAACTCGTGCGCACCGGGTGCTAAATCTGAATAACCGACGCTATAATATTTAGAGTTCCGCATGGATAAACTGAGTACGGTCACTTCTGAAAATATCGATACGTAAAAAGTGCCAAAAATATGTATACACGACTTTATTGCCCATATATTAAGGTAGTGTATACACTTTTTGGCTCATTTTTCGTACCGATTTTAGACGTGAATGTACCTACTTCTAATTATGTTAGGATTAGGGAAAATATCAAATTATGTTATTAAATATTTTGATAAGTGTTTTTTTAAGTACATAGTCATTATACTATACATCATGGGCTGGTAAAACCAGATAAACCCGACAGATTTTAAAAGTGTATTCTTGATCGCATTTAGAGACTAAAATGTTATACAATTTTATCTGAAATCGATCTTCTTTTCAAGATTTTTGTAAAAAAAAAAACTGTAATAATTTGGTGAAAAACGCCTTTTTGGCTGCCACGCTGCTACTGTGTGACTTAGTTCAGACATGTACTGACATACATTAAAATTTTAAAGGAATATAAAAAAAAACTACTTCTTCGTTGTAATGTACTGTTTTCCCCGAGATGTCAAAAAAAATATATATGTCGTATGCAGAAAACGCAGAAAAAAAACTTTTTGGGCAAATAAAATATTTTTTTGGCCAATTTGACCAAAACTCATAAAACATTTTTTGCTCCTTATCACCACAGAAATGCGTGGTTTTTCCAACCCACGGTGTATATGAATCATAAATCTAAAATATATACTAAAATACTACGGAACCCTCAGCACGCAAATTCCGTTTTCAATTTCCCGCTCATGGGCTCAGAGGGCCTACTGCGAACACCGAATTTCGCAAATTACGGGCATCTTTCTCCGTCACTGTATTTACGCCTTAATTGGAGTAAAAGAGAAAGATGCCAGCAATTTGCGAACTTCGGTAATCGTGGCACCACGCTCGACGTGTTGCCTCCCTGTCACACTTACGTACGAATTTACAAGTGCGACAGAGAGGCAACACATTGAACGTGGTTCGCGGTAGGCCTGTAGCGGTTGTAAACATTCGTCACGTCGGTGCATCGTCATAATTAGATCGTAAATGCAAGTCGCCATTTTAAAGCCCGAAGAATTAGGAAACTAGAAGCGACTCATCTGGATAGAGTCCGTCTTAGCTGACTTTGCATCGAATGAATGTAACAAAGTGAGGTAGTGGCATTATAAAGGTGCAGTTTGTTTATGTGCCGTATATAAACGCCATATTTTAATTCAGTTCGCCGAACAGCAGGCGAGAACGAGCAATCTGGAAATATGTAACATACCAGAGAAACGGGGCGAAAATCTAATTAATATTTTTAATAACATCGGAACCGCCATAAGGATCACATTCACGCCAGGTGACATCGTGTCAATTCACCGGGTTCCGCACGCTAATCCTAACTCCACTCTGCCAAAAAACATTATAGTGCGCCTCTCGTCAGTTATGTTACGTGACAACATTTTGGCTGCATTCCGCACCGCCAAGGGAATAAATACGACTCAATTGGCGCTCAGTGGCCCCTCACATAAAATATACCTTAACGAGCATCTAACGCTTAAAAATAAATTACTGTTAAAACAGACCCGAGAGGCCGCCTCGAAACACAGCTACAAGTACGTATGGGTGAGACATGCATCCATTCTAGTGCGAAAAGAAGACACATCCCCAGTACTCGCCATACGAAGTGACCTTGACCTAATTAAGTTATCAGCGACGAGTTCCTGACCTAATTAGAGGCATAGAGGTTTATTATTTTTATGGAAATTTAATGCCAATCTTAATCTGTATTTGCTGTGTAATTATTGAATTCTCATGTCTACTGATGATGATGTTATGTGTACTTTTTACTAACTATTTGCCTATGCCTTCAGTACGTAATTGTCTGAGCGGTCAATTATATAAGTTCCTTAATTACGTGGAACAAAACATGTACGCGTATAATGTGAATAAGATACCTTTAACTATAATGTACAATAAGAACATTTATAGTCGATCGAAATTTGATAATGGATAGTAACTTTTCTGTTTATTATCAAAACTGTCGGGGCCTTCGTACAAAATTAAATACTTTGTATATAAATATTCTTTCTCATGACTACGATGTGATTATCTTAACGGAAACTTGGTTATGCCCAGATATAGCTAATAATGAATTTATGGATTCACGTTATGCAGTGTTCCGTTGCGATAGGGATTGCGCGGGCAGCGGGCGCGGCATCGGTGGGGGCGTGCTTGTGGCCGTGCTGCGCCAGCACCGCGCGGCCGCGCGCGCGCCCCTGCCCGCGCCGCCCGGTCGACCCGCGCTTCCGCCTCTTGTTGACAATATAATCGTCGAATTATCGGTTGGTCATCATAAGAAACACGTCATTAGTGCGGTGTATATTCCACCGCAACAGCCTTCCTTAACGTATGAAATACATTTCGAACAGTTACAAGAGCTCCTTTCAGATACTGAAATAAGTAGTTACTGGATTGTTGGAGATTATAATTACTCCTCGCTCGCTTGGCAAAATCAAGGAAACCATTTAAACATAATATCGAATGTAAATATATCCCTTCGAGAAAAGTACCTTATTGACTTTATTGAGCTATTTAATCTTACTCAGTATAACATATTTCACAACGCAGGGGGAAAGATTTTAGATTTATTCCTCACCGACAATTCTAACTGTACCTGCTTTCGAGCTCCCATTACTCTTGTACCACCTGATGACCATCACCCTCCGTTTTACCTTTTAGTACCACTTAAGAATCAAAATAAAACCATTTCCCCGCCGCTAAAATATAAACATTGTTTTGATAAAACTGACTACACAGTTATTAATAAAGAACTTGAGTCAACTCCATGGGCCGACCTCTTCAACAACTTATCAGCTGAATGTGCGGTAACCTTATTTTACGAACGTATTTACACATTAGTAAAAAAATACATTCCACTTAAAAAACCTTTTTCCGGTAAGTTTCCCCGTTGGTTTTCCCCTGCGTTAATACATATATACAAAAATAAGAAGCAAGCGTGGGTAAAATGGAAAAAATACAATAATTTGGTCGATTATGAGACCTTTTCTAAACTAAGGACTCTATTTAAAGCAGAATCAATAAAATGTTATAATAAATACTTAAATCGAGTAGAAAATAGCATACAAGGTAATGTAAAATACTTCTGGACTTACATTTCAAATCGTAACCATTCCTCAGAGATACCTAACACTATGTCATATCAAAATGTACAATCCAGTGACTTAGTAGAAATTTCCAATATGTTCTCGGCCTTCTTTCTCTCCGTCTTCGAACCTTCGACAGTAACTGATGATTTCGACATCACCGACAATAATCCGACTTCTCATATAAACATACATAATATACATATATCTACAAGTAATGTTACCCATGAACTAAACCAGCTCGACGTATCAAAAGGTAAAGGTCCCGACAATATCCCTCCTATATTTCTAAAAAAAGTTGCAAAAACAGTAAGTGTACCGCTAACAATTTTATACAACAAATGTATAAATGAAGGAGTTTTTCCTATTATTTGGAAAACAGCTAACATTGTGCCAGTACATAAGGGAGGTTCCAAACACCTGATTGAGAATTACAGACCAATATCTATTTTGTCCACTTTGTCAAAGGTTTTTGAAAAACTAGTCCATAAAAAAATTTACCCGAATATACATAATCAACTAATTTCTAATCAGCATGGTTTCGTTCAACGTCGTTCAACAACTACGAATCTTCTTGTCTATACAACGTACTTATTCGAAAGCTTAGACAGTAACACACAAGTAGACAGTGTGTACACTGACTTCACGAAAGCCTTTGACAGGGTGGACCACCAACTGCTTTTAGAAAAGATAGCTTTCAATGGGATACGTGGTAACTTATGGCGTTGGTTCAAATCTTATATTACAAACCGCACGCAAAAAATTACCATAAAAGGATATGAGTCACATGCTACGACAGTTACTTCCGGAGTCCCACAGGGATCCATTCTGGGTCCACTGCTGTTCGCAATATTTATAAATGACATAAGTTCCTGCTTTAACTATTGTAATATCTTACTCTATGCAGATGACCTCAAAATATATCATTCTGTTAGTGATAACAATGATTGTGAGAAATTTCAGCAGGACTTGGATCGCTTTTCGGACTATTGTTATGACAATAAACTTAAACTCAATATGGATAAATGTAAACTCATCAAATTTACAAAAAAAAGATTAACCCTAGATGACTCATATTACTTATGTAACACTAAACTAGCCATAGTCCATTCAATAAGAGATCTTGGAATCACATTTGATTCTAAGTTACACCTTGATCAACATGTAAATACAATAATCAATAAAGCGTTCAAGATGTATGGTTTTGTGATGCGCTCCAGTACCGAATTTCGTCATCCGAGCACATATCTGCACCTATTCAAGTCACTAATTCGCTCTCAACTAGAACATAATGTATCTATTTGGAACCCTTATTACAATAAATATAACGAGGCCCTCGAGACCGTTCAGAAAAAATTTCTTAATACAATGTATTTTCGTTGTCATCGCAGTAGATTATCTTATCCAGAGTTATTAAAGAAATATTGTATGTTAGATCTTAGCTCTAGGCGCTCATTACTTGAAGCATTAGTATTACACGGCATTTGTAATAATCAGTTTGACTGTATTGCTCTTAACAATAAACTTAGTTATAAAGTACCCAGCCGCAGTAGACAGCGAGAGGCGCGCCCGCACCAACTGTTCGTCACCGGCCGCTGCCGCACGCACGCTGGTGAGCGCGCTCCTCTGCGCAGACTTGTCAGCACTTACAATAAAAAATTTAATCACGTAGATATTTTTGATGCAGTTTGAATGTTTATAAAAAACGTATTATTGATGTTTTAACACACCCTATAAACTAAGTACTTCTTCTAGTTTCTTGTACCGTATTTCATGTACTTACCAAATACATAACCAACCATTCTATGTTGTTGTTGACACCAAGAGTCCTTAAGACTGTCGGTGTTTAGCTTTCGCTCTGAATTAATATAATTTATATCAATCAGTGGTAATCGCTGTGGGCCACACATATTGTAAACAATATAGTAATTATTTTTGTAAGTATTACTTGTAGTGGCTGTTTGTTTACCCTAATAAAGAGAAAAAAAAATATTTTCATAGAAATTTGATGTCACTTTTGACACTGGCATATATCCGATTCATATCGTATCTTGACCTAATATTTGAGAGTTAGCTTGGTCCGAATCTTAATTTTTTCCTTTTAGGACGCCGTAAAGACTAGAGAAACTAGAAGCGTCTTATCTCAATAGTAATCAAGATGTTTTGACGTATTAATAATAATATGACTTTTTGTATGACTATATTTTGTGAAATTTTTAGTATTAAATTTGATCTATGAATTATATTCATTAGTATTATAAATGGAATAATATTTACAACATCAATAAATTGCTCTGATAATTAGCTTAAGATAATTATATGTAATACTGTCTTACGATTCATAAGTGCTTGTTGCTAGGCCTACATGAGTAAAGTATATTTGAATTGAATATTTATGTAAGTTATAAATATCAAAATTATTTATTTTAGATCATTGATCCATGTCGTTGTTAACATTCAAATCTGAAAAGCAATATTGATAATAGAAGAAAAGACAGAACAATTTATACAAAAAGGAAGATGCAGAAGAACGGTTAAAGGTTAAAACAGAAGAAGGGTTATACTGATTGATTGCAGGTAGCGAGTAGGCAGAAAAACCCCAGTTTTATTCTAGGTTTAAAATAAAAGTGTAGGACCCGCGCGTAATCGCCTTTTCATACAAACTTTGTCCTCATTTTCTGCTCTATATATTAACATTATTGAAAATATTTTGACACAATTTGTTGTATATTAACCACCGCTATCCCCCTACAGTAATTTTTTTCGAAATTTTTAATTTTATTGGAGTTAGAAGCATTTAAAAATTTATATGAAATCTGTTTTTCGCTCCTATAATAAAAAAATCGAGAACAATTAAACGTCCTCTACATTTCATATAAATTTTTAAAAGCATAGATATGGTTAATGGATAAAGGAAAATCGGGACTACGTTTGTACGGAGAAGCCACCGTCCCCTTTCCTCTAAAGCAGGATAAATAGTCAATAGATTTAGATTTATTTCTTTCATAATATTAAATTACAATATAAATTATTTAAAGCTAATCTATATGAATTTACATTATGATCGTCAACTATATAAGTAAAACTAGTTAAGTATCTTAATTACGAACATATGAGCATTATTAATCCTAATCGAAAAATTCAGGGACAATAGGGCTGACCTACACATGGCGTTCATCGACCTAGAAAAAGCATTCGACAGGGTCCCAAGAAACCTAATCTGGCAGGCACTACGAGCACATAGTGTACCCGAATGCTACATTGATACCGTAAAAGATATGTACAATGATGTCACAACCAGAGTGCGCTGCCCAGCAGGATTGAGTGACGAGTTTGAAGTAAAGGTCGGCGTCCATCAGGGGTCAGCTCTGAGCCCCCTTCTCTTTAACATCGTGATGAATTACTTGACCGCCAAACTGCAACAACCACCACCGTGGACCCTGCTCTATGCAGATGACATAGTCCTCATTAACGAAACATCTCACGATCTACAAAAAATGCTGGAGGACTGGAGAGTTGCTCTAGAGAGTGCAGGCTTACGGATAAGCCGCCATAAAACAGAATATATGCACTGTAACTTCACTGGTAGCCGAAACCTCCATATCATCCCCTTGGATGGAACGCCATTAAATCAGGTTAACAGCTTTAAATATCTAGGCTCGGTCATTTCCAGTGATGGTACCATTGATGCCGATGTCTCCCACAGAATAAACACTGGTTGGATGAAGTGGAAAGACCTAACGGGTGTCTTATGTGACAAGAGAATGCCGGTGACCACTAAGGGAAAAGTTTATAAAGCGGCAGTCCGTCCGGCCATGGCATACGGCGCCGAGTGCTGGGCCCTCAAAAAACAGCTAGAGGATAAACTTCACGTCGCAGAGATGAAAATGCTGCGCTGGGCCGGTGGTGTCACCTTACTAGACCGCATCCGTAACACCTACATCCGCGGTAGTTTTAAAGTTAGACCTTTACCCGAAAAAATAACCGAAGGGCGACTTCGATGGTTTGGCCACGTCATGCGCCGAGAGCCCGAACATATGACACGCAAGGTGCTGGATATGTTCCCCACACAGTCGCGACGAGGAAGACCCCGACTAACATGGCTGGCAACAGTGAAGAGGGATATGGAAGAAGCCCAAATCCCACCTGACATGACCCAGGACCGCGAAGCCTGGCGAAATGTAACTAGGAGAGCCGACCCCAAATAATGGGAAAAGGACAAGGAGAAGAAGATATGAGCATTATTTACTTTAAATCCCTGAGAACACATAACAAATACATAGGATACATAGGATATAAATACATAGGAATTTTCTGCCTCGCACTGCTAAACTGTGGTATGAACTGTCGCCTGCGGTATTTCCGGACTGATACGACCTTCAAACCTTCAAGAAAAGAGCGTAAAAGCCGGCAACGCACTTATAACCCCTCTAGTGTTGCAGGTGTCCATGGGCGGCGGTAATCACTTACCATCAGGTGATCCGTCTGCTCGTTTGCCTCCTCTACCATAAAAAAAAATATATATAACAAAAGGCACTTCCAGCAGGCTGTTTATTTTCAGTCCTCTCTCGGTCGCTCACAGGGCGTCGGCCGCATATAACCTTCAGTCGCTGGCCACGAGGTAAAATAAGGCTAAACAAGTAATCTTAGGAGCGATCTTGTATTTTTTATTTATTTTATTGCATACATTAAGGTAATGAAACCGATGGTCCTGGGTTCGAATCCCGGTAAGGGCATTTATTTGTGTGATGAGCACAGATATTTGTTCCTGAGTCATGGATATTTTCTATGTTTTTATGTATACCGGGTGTTTCCTGTAACAGGAGCAATAAATTAAACTGTAGACTGTACTCCTCAAACTGATCAACATTTGTTCAGCGACTTTTAAAAATAACTTATATTTTAATTTTTATTACACATTGAAGTTAATTCTAAGACGCAATGTATTGCGAATTTGGTTACGTTTAAAGCGTGACAAGCAACGTCAAACACACTGATGTCAGCGTACATTGAAAATAATATTAAATTTGTATGAAAAAGATAAAATCTAAACATTTCATAATTTTTAAAAGTTGTTAATCATAAGTTATATCATTTTAGGAGTACAATCTATGGTTTAATTATTTGCTCGTGTTACAGGAAACACCCGGTATATGCACATAGGGTATGTAAGTATTTATATTTACTTATTTATTTAATATTTATAACAGGCGGATTTGATGCCTCATAGAATTATCTACCAGTCAAATGGTTGACTGGTAGATAATTCTACCCGGCCATATGGATGGCCAAACAAAAAAATATCAAGGGTGGATGCTGTGATAATAACGGTTCGATTCGAACTTTAAGATACGTCAAATATTAGATATAGATACGATATAGATCGGATATGTGATATGTTAGTGCCAAAAGGTAAATTTAACTGCGATTAGTTATTTATTTCTTTTCAATTTGTTTGTTTTATTGCTATTGTTTATTATTCCTATTTTTAATGTTGTGTACTTTCCGTGCTTCACACGTGGCCCCGACGAAAGACCAGGGTTGGCCCATCCAGGCTAACACCATGCTGAGTCGGGACCATTTCTTGTCTAATGTGTCATGTAATATAATGTTATGCATTGTAATGTTATGGGTACTTATAAGTTTGTTTTTTTTTTGGGAACCCCTTTTAATCTATACATTTTTGTAGAATAAACTTTTTCTGTTTCTACTAAAAGTCACGTTTTTGTCTGAATGAATGTCACTTTTGATACTGACATATCCGATCCATATCGTATCTTACCCAATATTTGACGAATCTTTAAGTTCGAATCGGGCTGTAAGAAGCGTTTAGAATTGTTAAATTTTTACTCACATATAGGAAAGTTATATTCTTTGTTTATTATCTTTTCATCCTATAGATCCTGTTTCAATGTTACGTTGGTTATATTTTAATTTGGATTCAAGTTGGCTGTTTATTTTCAGTATACCCTTGTTCAGGCCTTAGGGCTTGGCCGGGCTTCGGCTGCATGTAACCTTCAAAAGGTAAAATAAGGACAAACATATATTTATCTGTTTACATTTATAGGTTTTTTTTTGCCTATACTTTTTCTCCTTTAACCTTTATGCTATACGTTGACTGTGGTGGTTAGCTAAACATCAACTACAATTTTGACTGCTTTTTTCATCACTATGAAACGATTATTGTATTCAATTAAATTAGCATTATGGCATAGGTACTATGTGATGGTTTATCTTTTATATCTTACCTCTTAAGTCTTGTCTCGTCTAGTAGGCGTAAGGTTAATCAAAAATACATCCTTGCAAAGCTGTAGCTATTTTCATTGTATCTGTCAATATTAGAATTCCCTATTTCTGTAACTTCATTAAGTAAATTATTTATTTATTAAAAAATTCTAATATTTATTGAGAAGTTCTACAGCGTTTACAGTAAGTAATACACAAAAAAATATGAGTGCTTATAAGCACAGCCAGTATCAGAACTCCAACTCCAATTTTTAAATACTACTTTTTATAACTCTTTCTACTTCTGTAATTCACTCAACGAGACACTTTTTCAAAATGTTTTGTAAAAAATCTTTTTGTCACCTCTTAGTCTCTTCCACGCTTTCCACCTAATCCGTTTTCTGCTCAGCGCGGTCGCTGTCCGGGCGTCGGCCGCGATGCCCGCGATACCGTACCGCTGCTATTGGTCGCAAGGATTCTCTTAGCCTCTTCATCTCTTCGAATAACCTTCTCATCACAATGTTTGCCTCAACTGGACACAATTTATTTTTCGAAATGTTGTTTAAATATCTTCTTTTTGTCACCTCTAAATCTCTTCAGTAATTTAGCTGTTTACAGCTAGGTACGATCGCTTTCCGGGTCGTGCAACTTTTATCCGCTATTAACCGCAAGGTTTTTCTTAGTTTTTACTTATCACATTCTTTCAATATTTTTTCATGTAAGCGTATCTATGTATTGACTGGATTTATTTATATATATTTTTTTTCTTAATGTTGTCTCTTCCTGAGTTTTCTTGTAATATGTCTCTTCCAAGCTGTTTCAGACGCGGTCGCTGTCCGGGCGTCGGCCGCTATTGGCTGCAAAGTCTTGGAATTGCCCCTTCCTCTTTTACACATGACCATAATTTTTAACTCATATTTATATTTTTGTGTGTTAGTCTAAAGAGAGGATACAGGAGGATAGAAAAGAGAGCCTAGATTTATATATATTTATATTTTGTTATCTCTTCCAAGTGTCGCGGATCTAGTATTAATTTCGACCCTTGTTTTACTATGTTTTACTGGATTTGTGTACGTTTTTCGATTGTTCAAATGTTCTCTTATTTCTTGTTTTCCTAGTTTTTTCTTGTCTCTTCCAAGAAATAAGTTTTTAGTCCTATAAATGTAAAAATGTTTTTTATCTGGCCGCGGTCGCTGTCCGGGCGTCGGCCGCACTTAACCTTCAATCGCTATTGGCTGCAAGGTCTCTCTTGACATAGCTCTTTCCTCTGTAATTATCTTTCAATATTTTTTCATGTGAGGCTACAATGTGTATCTATATATTGACTGGATTTGTGTATATTTGTGTGTTTTTCATGGATGTTGTCTTTTCCAGCAAATTAAATTTTTTGTAAATGTCTCTTCCAGTAAAAATGATTTTTGGCCGCGGTCGCTGTCCGGGCGTCGGCCGCACTTAACCTTCAGCCGCTGTTGGATGCAAGGTCTCTTGGCTTGGGATTGCCTCTTCCTGGAATCTCGTGTTAATTTGACTTTGGAAGAGCCAGATACAGTACCTACTTATGTGTAGTTATAAATTATAATTCGTATCTTATAACCGTTTTAGCAACACCTACTTTTTCTATAACTTCTCTGTTTCGGCTACCCAAAGATTGTCTGTAAGAAATCACTCTTTAGCGATAAGGCCGCCTGTTCTCTGCCTCTGCATTTAATAAATTGTTTCTTTTCTTTTCTTGTATCTTTTTATTGAGGTGTGCCAATAACGAGTATTCTTAACGAGGTTGCGGAGTGTTATGGTCGGCAACGCGCATGTAGCTTCTCTAGAGTTGCAGGCGTATATAGGCTACGGAGACTGCTTACCATCAGGCGGGTCGTATGCTTGCTTGCCACCTACATAGTATAAAAATCTATCTATCTATTTTATTAATCACAAAGTTATATAAACACAAAAATCTTAACCTAATTTAAAACTATCGGCAAAACTTGCCCCGCGCCCCTCTACGCAAAGGAGCCCATCACGCTCGCCGCGTTGCCACGTTGAACGGCGATGGACATCAAGAAGGCCCCTGCATCAAGAACGACCCGGAGCGAGGGTCATGACCATACTTCCTCATGCTTCTGCCCACTTCCCCAATAAGTCTTGGCCTCAGCACATCAACAGCCAAAGGTTTCCACGGCAACAGGAACATTAGTAGGGGGGAGAGGAATCCAGATTTTATCTACTTACATGAAATAATATTTTATTAAGTTTCCTATTTTTCGCACTTGTATCGTATTGTACTATTACAGTACACATGGCGCTAATTTACGTGCGTATGTCAAAAATTAAAGGCCCATATGTACTGTAAAACGTTGTACAATACGCGTGCGAAAGTTTCCTACTTTCGCACTTGTATCGTAATGTACTATTGCAGCTTGTTGCACCTATCTTATCCTAAACTATACTTCAAAACAATTGAAATTGAAAATGGCGAAAGTAACCCTGTCTCGTACCTCTTCACGCTTAATTCGCTTAACCAATTTAGTTGAAATTTGGTATGGAGATATTTTGGCCCTGGGTAAGGACATAATTTTTAATATCACCGAAATTTATTTTTTTTAATATTGACGACCGGTTTGGCCTAGTGGGTAGTGACCCTGCCTACGAAACTGATGGTCCCGGGTTCAAATCCTGGTAAGGGCATTTTATTCGTGTGATGAGCATGGATATTTGTTCCTGAGTCATGGGTATTTTCTATGTATTTAAGTATTTATAAATATTTATATATTATATATATCGTTGTCTAAGTACCCTCAACACAAGCCTTATTGAGCTTACTGTGGGACTTAGTCAATTTGTGTAATAATACTAATAATGTCCTATAAATATTTATTTATTTATTTATATAATTTCATGATCATAATCATTCAACGCAGATGAAGCTGCGGGCAGAAGTATCATATTAATTACACACGTGGTATCATTGGCAGGGAAGCCAAAAAGCAGGACTTGTAAAAGCTCACACGTCTGCCCATCTGTCTGTCTGTCCGCAGAATTTCCGAGAACTGACGCGTACAATTTGGCAAGATTGCTAACGACGTGCTAGCCTAAATATTTTAAACTAGTTCACGTATTATATACTAGTTAAATAATATTACATTGTTGTCGTAAGTTTTAAAATAATGAACCTTGAAATTTGCAATTACACTAAATATTGTTAGACCAATAGTGGGACCGGATTTTTGTCCTATAAGTTTCGATAATTCTAAAGAGTGAAAAGTGATGTTTATCTGGTATGGGACATATTTTTAAGCATATTTGTAATATATGAAGAAAATTTAGAACGAGTGTTAGATATAAATAAGGTATTTATGTATTTTTATTGATGAATTTTGAATATTGAATTAAAGTACAAAATTTAAGCATCGTCTTTTATAATATGTATGAGGCTTTATGCTATCAAATTGTTAGAAAAAAAATCAACGTGCTACTTTGTCAAACTCAAATTAGCTTATTATTTTGTCAATATTGAATTAAAGTTTGAAAAATCCACAATATCATATCTAAATTCTTAAGTTAATAGGCAAGGCAAAAAATTAGAAGAATAGGATATGTGCTTTACAATTAATATGCGTTTTTTGTCCTGTAAGATCTAATATTGAATTAAAGTCCGTAGAGATAAGTCTATTACTATAAAATAATATATGCAGCCATTTTATGGAAAGGTAGAAATATCTGTGTGTAGCTTGCATTGTAATAGTAAAATCAACTTAAAAAGGCGCGAAATTCATAACCACGCCGCGCTGGTCCGTCAACATGTCGGCTCGGCGCGCGGGAGCCTATCGTAGCCGACCTAGTGAGCGATAGATACCTCGCCCCGCCCGCGCCCCCCGCTCAGCTTCGCAAGCGCTGTTTGTCTTTTCTTTCAAATCATTCATTTGTTTGTTTATCGTGCACATAAATTAGATGCAGACATTACATGAATTTAATTATAGAATAAAAGTTATTATGACTTCAAAATGAGTGAAAAATGTTTGATATGTGTACTGTACTGACTTAGTAACAGAGAAAAAACGAGGAATTGAGCAGCTAATAACTGCGAGCAAATAATCTTTCTTGGTGATGGGAAAGTTAAATATTTCTACGGGAAGGAGGAACTACGTTTCCATAAAAAGTGTAGATTATACATTGAGTCGAAGGCTATACCGGCGTACAAAAGACTAATGGAGGTGGCATCAGAGGGCTTACCGCGAACCACGTTCGACGTGTTGCCTCCCTGTCATACTTACGTACGAATTTACAAGTGCGACAGAGAGGTTCGCGATAGGCCCTCAAATGTACAGCCAAGTGACGATGATGAAAATTAGATTTTCAAAACTTTTGTCTTTTGTTACCATTGTGCTAGCCGCCTGTACTTACTTTCAACATATATTAGTAGTTTATGTTACTGCTACATAATAAAAGGCATTAAAATACACGAGTGTGGGCTTAGGAAACGAACGAAGTGAGTTTCTTAAAAAGATCACACGAGTGTTTTAATGCCTAATTATCTTATACCTTTAAACGAGCAATTCTTGTATATATTTATATTTCCGGGATCTCGGAAACGGCTCTAACGATTTTGCTGAAATTTGGTATATGGGGGTTTTTGGGGGTAAACAATCGATCTAGATTAGTCTTATGTTTGGGAAAACGCGTGTTTTCGAGTTTTCATGCGTTTTTCTTTCGACGCAGAATATGGTCGCTAATTTCGTTTTGCCGGCCACTGTCCGTCTGGTCCAGCGGGTTAAGACGCGGACTGCTAAACGAGTGTTACGGGTTCGAATCTCGCCTGGTGACTAACTTTTGTTTTTTTTTTATATGTTCAATTTTATTTATAATTTTTATTGTTTTAGACAAGTTTAATTTAGTAAAAGAATGTAGTTAAGATTATCACCTATACATACACCACCATATTACAATAAATAGTTAGTTATCGCCCAGGTACTGTATAGTTATTGCAGGTAGTTCGCAATCACATTTTTAGCACAGGCATTATAAGAGAGGTATGGGCATTGTAAATGTCATCTGGCTCTGTGTGGTAGGGCACAGCACAGCGGATGTCATTCCAGATCTAGAGCAGAACCCAACTGGGGAAGTACCTCCACCTTACAGAAAATCGCAGCCAAATAACACTAGACCCTACTCATAGTGTTGTGTTCCTGCCGGTGAGTAAGGTTGCCAGAGCTCAACGAGGGGTGGGAGGGTGTTAGGGTCGGCAACGCGAATGTAACTCCTCTGGAGTTGCAGGCGTACATAGGCTACGGATACTGCTTACCATCAGGCAGGCCGTATGCTTGTTTGCCACCGACGTAGTATAAAAAAAAACACACACAATTAAAATATTTCATACGACATGTGCTAATTATTTGTCTCAGTGTAAACAAAAATATATCATAATTATGATATCAATTTTAAAATTCAAAATGGCGGACATGTTTTATAACTTATTTTAAGAAATTATGAGTAGTTTAAGACTTTAAAAAGCAAGAAATTGTTTCTTGCTTCTGTTTGTATATGTATCATGTAGTATTTGATGTTTTCATTATTTTTGAAAGTCCTCAGGGTGCCGATTACGAAAATGACATCCATTATGGAACCCAAGATGGCGGACATTCATTTTTCTTAAAAATCGGTATGGGTGTCATCTCCGAGGTTCTTCGAGGTTCCGATTACAAAAATGACGTCCATTTTGCAATCCAAGATGGCGAACATTATTTTTTCTTAAAAATCGATATGGGTGTCATCTCCGAGGTTCCTCGGGGATCCGATTACGAAAATGACGTTCATTTTGAAATCCAAGATGGCGGAAATTATTTTTTCTTAAGTCGATATGGGTGTCATATCCGAGGTTCCTCGGGATTCCGATTACGAAAATGACGTCTATTTTGAAATCCAAGATGGCGGACATTAATTTTTCTTAAAAATCGATATGGGTGTCATCTCCGAGGTTCCTCGGGGTTCCGATTACGAAAATGACGTTCATTTTGAAATCCAAGATGGCGGACATTAATTTTTCTTAAAAATCGATATGGGTGTCATCTCCGAGGTTCCTCGGGGATCCGATTACGAAAATGACGTTCATTTTGAAATCCAAGATGGCGGAAATTATTTTTTCTTAAAAGTCGATATGGGTGTCATATCCGAGGTTCCTCGGGATTCCGATTACGAAAATGACGTCTATTTTGAAATCCAAGATGGCGGACATTAATTTTTCTTAAAAATCGATATGGGTGTCATCTCCGAGGTTCTTCGGGGTTCCAATTACAAAAATGACGTCAATTTTGGCGGTTCTTGTTGGTGCAGATTTCAAAAATAGAGACCAATTTAGAATTAAAGGTGGTTGATATCACGGCTACACACATCGACACCCATTTCAAAAAGTAGCGTCCGCCATATTTATTTTCAAAATAGATGCCATTTTTGAAATCCACACCCCTAAAAACCCAGAAAACAACACCCATGACGACTTTTTCAAAAAAGTGACGTCCGCCATCTTTATTTCCAAAATGGACGTCATTTGTAAAATTAGTACACATACATCATACAACATGAAAACTAAAAACATTTCCATCCTCTTTTGGGCAGTTGTGTAAGTCTGTGATAACCCTAGGTAGGTACGGAGACCTTGAGCGGTGTCGGCATTTACGCAAACATCAAAGGCGTCGGCCCACTGTTACTTTTTACACTGTGCTTTTAGTGTGTAAACGAAAACGTCACATGATATATCAAAAGAAAAGTTATTTTATCTTATACCTTTAAAAACGAGCAATTCTTGTATATATATATAATTATATTTCTGTGATCTCGGAAACGGCTCTAACGATTTCGCTGAAATTTGATATATAGGGGTTTTTGGGGGTATACAATCTATCTAGATTAGTCTTATGTTTGGGAAAACGCGTGTTTTCGAGTTTTCATGCGTTTTTCTTTCGACGCAGAATATGGTCACTAATTTCGTGTTGCTGGCCACTGTCCGTCTGGTCCAGCGGGTTAAGACGCGGACTGCTAAACTAGTGTTACGGGTTCGAATCTCGCCCGGTGACTAACTTTTGTTTTTTTTTTATATGTTCAAGTTTATATATAATTTTTTAATTTTTATTGTTTTACACAAGTTTAATTTAGTAAAAAAAAATGACCTATGTAATAAGAGAAATCGACAATAGATGGCGTTACTCTGTGACAAGTGCTGTAAGGTTAAAATCGATTGTAAATAATAATAATTGTCAGTTCACATTTTACTTTTTAAGTTTATGTAGATTATCACCACCATATTACAATAAATAGTTATAACCGAGCAAAGCTCGGTCGCCCAGGTACTATATTACTAACTGTACTAGGTTGCCTTTTTAACAAGTTGGTCCAGTCCATGGTTGCCTACATTTTATATAAAAATCGGTTAATCTAGGCGACCATTAACTGGACCAACTTTTTTAATACGGCAACTTTCAAATAAGCTTTCATTTGATATATCATACGATGAAATAACAAACAAAAAAACTATCCGTACGCAATCTTACAAGGCAACCTACTTGAAATGTATCACTGTGAATTATGTCTCACATTTATTTCTTATCAGAAATAAATAACATGAGGGTGCATATACCTTATAACGTATCTCTATATAACTATCGGTTATCAATATTAGCATTAGCGGTTAACAACAACATTCCCCTTAAAACAAATAACTATCGCGAGGAAAATACCAAGTCCAAACATCTGAAAAAAATCGGGAAAGAAAAGCTGCAACTGGCTTTTAAAATGGTACAAGGAAGGGTGGTCATCTGTATGAAAATGTGTTTTTTTTTGTCTCTATTTGACCCAATGGTTGACTGGTAGAGAATGCCTTTTGGCATTAAGTCCGCCATTTGTGTTTTTTTTGTTTGTGCAATAAAGTTTAAATAAATAAATAATATTCATGTAACGCGATAACGAATTCTACGTGAACGAAACCGCGGGCAATACCTATTATAGTAACAACAAAATAACAATTTTGTATTGCTATTAATTTAAAACACGCTTTAGGAATTTTTTTGATGGACCGTAGACGCAGTCAAGGGCACCCCGCTCCCCACTACCGTTGTTCGCTGCCTCCTGCCACAGCGCGCGGCGCGCGCAAACTTGCCGCGCGTTTGAAACGTAACGTATTTATATAAGCAAGGAATGCATACATATCAGTAATGAGTGTCGCCGTGATTTTATATTTCTAAATTTTTGTTTAGTAACTGAGATCATTGTTGATGATCGATTATTATTAACTCTACAAACTTTAATTCAATATTAGCTATACTGCTTAACCTGAAATCAATATCTAGACAAGCACATTGTCTACATGTCTAACTTTTTACTAGAATACTAAGTTGATCGATAATATCGTAATTTTGCAATATCAGCAACTCTAATTCTATATTTACAAAATAACTCGTGTTTTTACGTTTACCAGAAAGCAGCTGTTCCAGATTTCTAAAAACTGAAAATTGTACATAAATTGAAGTGTTATTCGATATGCTAAAGTTTTCTGTAACTTTAATTCTATATTTACTTAGTTATTAGCAAAAATTAAAATATTTAAATATAACCGAAAGCTCAACCTTAAAATTTCTAACTTTTTACCAAAGTATTATTTAATATACTCCCAATGACATATAAAAAAAGAAAAAACTTTAATATTATCGAAACCCATTTTTGTTCAACCGCTGGTCTATGTATATAATATTTAGTGATATAATCAAGCTTTTCAATCTCGTTCTGTGCTAAGGCAACTCAGCAAGCTTCGTTGTCTAAACACAGTACTAGTACTGAAAAGCTCTCTAATATATCACGATTGAATAAAATATATTATTTTGTTTGATAATTCAGAAAAACTAGCAAGCTATCTAAAACGTATTAAAAACATTTTTAGGTACGCGGATAATTATATGATATTTTTACACAGTTTAACGAAATAAAGAAACACAATACTTCTAAGCCTACCTTTAAACATTTAAAAATTTTTTCACATACAATATTTTGGTAAGCATAAATCTAATTACTTCAGACAGCGGATGAAACAACGCGCCAAAAGTATCTGATATTCCGGATAACTTTTCCAAATGTAGATAAATCTCTAAGTGTAAGTTCACAAGTATTTATATTATACCGTCTTAATTGTTCTACATATAGGACCATCATATTTTGTTAAGCTGTTACAGAATGGTAGATACTTTTGAAACCTTGTTTGATCGTTTGATCCGCTACTTTTGATGCTGACTGTACATAGACTTCTAAAAGCGACAACTCTAAACAACTAAACTAACTAAACTACTAAACTTTCATTCATTCATTCCCCCTTTCTTTTGCCATCGTCCCTGTTGGGTACACCCATACTATTTTTAACCACCAATTTGCAACACATCCAGCCACAAGTCATCCCAACTCTCACGAATCATTAACAAGTACTAATGACTACACAGAATTAACTCGTATTCATACTTTGAGGAAAATTTACTACGAAACTGTGGAAGAGAATTATTGTATTAATACTTGTTCCGATAGTCGTGTCAGCGAACCGTCTCAAAGCGAAGAGTCTCGACCAACACCTAGAGAGACTCTCTCTGGATGGCTGGATCAAGGGTCAGATGCAGAAGGCGGTGATCTTGGACACGGCGCGGATAGTCCGGCGGTTCCTCTCTCTGCGGCCCTGACCACCGACAGCTTGGGCCCTGCCCCGCTGCTGGCGGCATTCTAGATTAGGTTTTTTTTATATGGTTTCTTTAATTGCATTTCCAACATCGAATGACATGTGTAAATATATTAATATCCTCTACATAAAGGTCGTCTTAAAAAGAGATTCCTTTTTTGCTAATAGACTGCTTGTAGTTTACCCGTGTGTTGCATTTTTTTTCTCTATTATTTAATTCTACTGAAGTGATAAAGAGTATTTGTATTGTATTGTAATGTGATAAGAATTCTCATTATTTTTAGCTTATACTTGTATAATATATGCAAATATGAGCGATATCAATATTCATCTCAATAAGAATGGTGTGTTTTTATGTGTTCTTGTCTGTATATTTTGTATTTACTTAGACATCTTAGTTTTGGTGGCCTAGCGGTAAGAGCTTACGACTTTCAATCCGGAGGTCGCGGGTTCATACCCCGGCTCCTACCAATGAGTTTTTCGGAACTTATGTACGAAATATCATTTGATATTTACCAGTCGCTTTTCGTTGAAGGAAAATATTGTGAGAAAACCGGACTAATCCCAACAAGGCCTAGTTTTATCCTCTGGGTTGGAAGGTCAGATGGCAGTCGCTTTCGTAAAAACTAGTGCCTACGCCAAATCTTGGGATTAGGTGTCAAGCGGACCCCCCAGGCTCCCGTGAGCCGTAGCAATATGCCGGGACAACGCTAGAAAGAAGAAGAAGAGTAAGACTTAGACACCTTAGGAGTCACTGTCAAGTATTAGAAATAAATTTTTCGTCAGTCTAAAATGTTATTGTTATGTAGACAAAGTACTCTAAACTTAATTCTTCGTGTGCCATCTCCGTCTAAAAGGTCGGAGACCATATGTCCATATGTCTCTCTATCTTCACTCATGCGAATTAGTCTATCTATGCTCTTCACTTCTAACCAGTCTCTACAGAGATATTACAGTAACTGTACAAATACAAAGTTAAATAAATAACTAGCTTAAATCTAAAATAGGCCCTTGAGGCATTGTACCAAGGATGCTTGCGGCATTTTCTCGTTGTATCGCAATGCTGATACGTTGTGCAAGGAAGCCGCCAGCTCTTCGGTAACCAGTTACGTCAACCAGACGCTTCGCGCGCAAAAAACTTGTGCGCGCTGGGACCCCATGGACCTAGATTAGTTTTTTTATATTTTAGTCCATGATGTGCGCTTTCTTTAAAATATTTAGTTTTTTTAATTTTCATGTTTTTTTACTGTATGTGGGATATTGATGATCTTTGTCGATCCTCTTATAAAATAGGCGATTATATGAACAATATGTATGTAATGTACGTAGAGTACATTTAAATTTGTACATTTATATTTATTTTAATGCCTCTTATAAACTGTAAATTCAAAAATATTTAACCATAAATTTCACAGCACAAAAAATGTCTCCTCGTGTCCCCAGTTTCTGATATATTCGTCAAAATGATTTTAACACGTGCGTCATATGTATAAAAAAAAGCGTATAATACCCTTTCTGTTAATTTTCGTCGTTGCCAACGAGGCGGCCTTGAGCAGGTATTTATAATGGACCACCGGGGAGAATATTAATAATAGCGTTTTCTAACATGTGCGAAAAGCCATCATTTGTATTATGCATATGGAAATTCGGGTAGCGTAAGGACAGAAAATGTTAGGGAGGAAACTAGAGCGTTCGGGCGTTTCGGCTCCGTTCGGCACAGCGTTGCTACGAGTAAGTATTAGGGTTGGCAGACTTTGGCGTTCTTTGCGTGCACGACCACAGATAAAATTATGAAATGAATTTTGAAAACCCTAAATAGCCGAAAGGGATAGTTCCATATATTAGAAAGGTACAATGATTCGGCCCTGAATCGCTGTCAAACTTCAATTTTGTAGGAAGTTTTCTTTCTGTACGTTAGCACTAATATTTATTTATTATTGGTTGACTGGTAGAGAATGCCTTAAGGTATTAAGTCCGCCATTTGTACCTTCATGTGTTGCGCAATAAAGATTAAATAAATAAATAATATTTTATTCTGAGGCTTATTGTAAAGAAATACCTACCTGACATGTCATGGACTATTTAACAATAGTACATTACGATACAAGTGCGAAAAATAGGAAATTCGAAACGAGTGGCGATAAATTAAAACACGATCGAAGGGAGTGTTTTAAATCGACACGACTTTCGAATTACCTATTCGCACATGTATCGTACAACGTTTTACAGTACATATGGCCCTTTAAATGTTCGACACAGTAACGTAATATGCTAATTTTCGCACTAGTGCGTTAAAGTAGCACCATATGTACTGTAAATATTTACAGTATCGTAATGTACTATTTTGTATCAGGTATTACAGACAGTCCCCTATGCCGAGGATGCATGGAAACAGAAGAGACAGCCTTTTACGTGGTGCTGGGTTCCCGAGAGAACTCCACGAGGTCCTACTCAACAGTGTTGGCCGAACGTTCATTGCAATTGAACAATAACCATTAAAAATTGAACCGGTTTACAGTTCAATTTGTAATGGTTAATTGTCAATTGCATTAAAGTTTCGGCCAACACTGCTACTCAACATCAAAGGCTTGTTAGGATCCCTAGAGTTGGGCTGGTAGGACGTGTTTAAGGCATTGAACAACAATAAAAGAAAGACAGCTATAGTCTGTCAAGCAAAGTATGTCAGTAGCAATGTACAGCAAAGTGAAATAGGGCAACATTCAAAAAGCAGTATTGCGTTGGTATTGCGCTAAGAAAAGCAGCAATGATATCGAACCAAAACATGTTATTATCATAACCTGAAATTTTAAATTTTATGATCAACGAGCGTGATTGTATATTGTAGGCACCTTGACTTTGCTTAATTTCATGCACAAGCTTATTTAATATAATGTATTTAATGGAGACAGCAGAAATTTACTTTGAAATAGCAACGATTCAGAATGTAAACAAACAACAACATGGCTGTCATTCACTTTCCACATTGCACAGATAAAACACAGATGACATGCGATTTTGGAATTATTGGAAAACAGTGTTGCTAAGCCGCGATTTTTCAAATTTGCCGCCTTTGGCTATTGACAAGATTTGCTTGACCAAGTATATTTACGACCTCAGAAGTTTTGGGGCCTCAAAGGTTTTGTCGGTATTTTTTGCAACGTGATACGATAACATAAACAATAATACCAATAATAAATATTACTGTGTTAAAATATGAACACATTTCTTCGTAATAGAGAATGGCTGTTGCGCTATAAAGAGTTTATTAATGTAAAAGGTAAACCAACCAAATTGTGCTCACTTTTACGTTCTAGGGAGTTTATAGTTATAGAGAGTTAACGTTATAAAATACAACGCACTAAAATGACGGTAGAGAGTACTATTTTGTACCATTTGGCGTTGAAACTAACTAGGTCCATGGGGTCCCAGCGCGCGCAAGTTTTTTGCAGAAATCGCGAAGCGTCTGGTTGACGTAACACTGGTGACCGAAGAGCTGGCGGCTTTCTCACACAACGTATCAGTATTGTAATATAACGGAGAAATGCCGCCAGCATCCTTGGTACAATGCCTCAAGAGCCTATTTTAGATTATAGTAATCCACTGTATATATTGTGTATATTGTTATTGTAAATAAATTCATTAAAAAAGCCCATATAAAAAAAATATATTAAAATGAAGAAAGTACATACATAACGTCTAATTGTCTACATACTCCAATATAATTAACGTACATAGTAACGCAATTTCCCAAGATCTATTTTGTTGGCAGGCGGCGTGACCTTGAGATGAAGTAATTATTTCTAATAGGCGTTACCTTCACCTTCCAGATGAACGTTCAAGGTCATTGCCGTGCGAAAAGCCAGAGAAACAGCGGGTTTACGAGCGAAAGCGAGTTGTAAAATATATCTCTGTTCATAAAGATAAAGAGATAAAGATGTTTATTATTCAAGTAGGCATATTAACGAACAAAAAGGCATAGTGTTCATACAATCATTTATTTTCCACTGAACGCGTAAAGATAGTTTATATTATTTTATTAGCCGATGCATAACGGTGTTTCAGAAAAAAAATCTTACTCACACATATTTTAGGAATATTTTTATACTCATTAATTTTTAGGAATACTTTCTTAAATGTCTTTAAAAATTAAAACAAATTCATCATCAACGTCATTTTTTTTTGTTTTGTTTTATCTGTTTTATGTATACATACATAAATACATAATTATTTAATTAGAACAAAACGTATTATTTCTCCTGTTCCTTAAATATATACACAAACGCAACCGTTTGTTAATAGTTGATGATGCCTTTCACCCGGGTTAAGCACTCTATTTTTCATTTCGAACACAAGGAAAATAAAATACATCTGTATTTTATAGCATTTCTTGAGGGCACTTAAATTAACAATTTAGTAAAACTAGCGTTATTTATGGAATGGGGAGTTGAATATCAGAATGAATATTGTATAACAAATCCATTCAAGACCAAATTTCAATTTCGTATAGTAAAAAAAAAATTAAAAAGTCGTACTTGGAAAGTAAAATGCTTTAGTCCAGAAACGTATCATTCACTGCACACTTTTTCGATCAACAATGACCCTATTTGAGAGCATTAGTTATTTACGATACAAGTGCGAAAAATAGGAAATTCGTAACTATTTCTAAATCCGCTATTCTCTCCGCTATTCTCCTGGCCCCATCTATTCTTAGACCGCACAAAATCGAGTGCTGACAAATTACACTGAAAATTTCTCCGAAAACATCCTCTTTGATGTAATTCTTAATATTTTCATCAATCAGCTGTACGTCAATGACATTTTGTGCCATTTTCAACAAAAGGCATCCTAATACAGTAATTATTAAGACGAAAGTGGAGGACCCGCGCGAAATCTCCTTTTCATACAAACGTAGCACGCACGGATTGCGGAGGTCGCGGGTTCAAACCCCGGCTCGTACCAATGAGTTTTTCGGAACTTATGTATGAAATATCATTTGATAAACGTAGTCCCCATTTTTCTCTATGGATATTTACATAATTGAAAATATTATGACACAATTTGTCACAAACCACGTTAATTTTTTTTAGATTTTTTAAATATGACAAGGTGTTTATATCTTTAGTCACGTGCAATAATTTACGGAATGAATATATAGGTCATACTGAGCAACGTTTACTATGGGACCAACCCCGAAATCGCGAAAAAAAAATTCCTTTCCCATAGAAAACGTCAAGGTCAGACAGCCAAAATGTATGAAACGGCCAATTTTTTTCGCGATTTCGAGGTTAGTCCGATAGTAAAAGTTGCTTAGTATGACCTATATATTCACCCCGTAAATTATTGCAGGTGACTATATAAATAGCCTGTATAAGAGTTAGGAGCACTAATTTGTATGAAATCTGTTTTTCGCTCCTAATTTTTTAAATAATCAAAACTCGATAAAAATTAAACATAGGAACACTGCTATGGTAAATATACATCAAATAAAGTAAAAATATTTTCAATAATGATAATATATAGAGAGGAGAATGGGGACTACTTTTAGTTTTTTTATCATGCAGATACATCTGCGAGCGATACTCCAAATTTTACATTTTTATGGTTCCGTACCCAAAGGGTCAAACGGGACCCTATTACTGAGACTCTGTCCGTCCGTCCGTCTGTCACTAGGCTGTATCTCATGAACTGTGATAGTTAGGCAATTGAAATTTCTACAGATTATGTTTTTCTGTTGCCGCTATAACAACAAGTACTAAAAACAGAATAAAATAAATATTTATTTCCAATCTCGAGGTTCTCATCCAATCACCGAAGTTAAACAACGTCGGGCGGGGTCAGTACTTGGATGGGTGACCGTTTTTATAGATAAATAATGGTACGGAGGTTCCTGTGCGAGTCCGACTCGCACTTTTGGTTGATTTTTGTATTATTATTTTATTATAAGGGAAGGAATGGAAAGATTTTCGAGGTTCTGGTAGGCTTCCCTAGCTCAATTGGTTAAGAGCAACCCACGTATTGCGGAGGTTGCGGGTTCAAGTCCTACCGGAAGCGTAACTGGTTCCATTTTATCCTTTAATATAAAATTAGAAGCGCTGGTGGCCTAGCGGTAAGAGCGTGCGACTTGCAATCCGGAGGTCGCGGGTTCAAACCCCGGCTCGTACCAATGAGTTTTTCGGAACTTATGTACGAAATATCATTTGATATTTACCAGTCGCTTTTCGGTGAAGGAAAACATCGTGAGGAAACCGGACTAATCTCAACAACGCCTAGTTTACCCTCTGGGTTGGAAGGTCAGATGGCAGTCGCTTTCGTAAAAACTAGTGCCTACGCCAAATCTTGGGATTAGTGGTCAAGCGGACCCCAGGCTCCCATTAGCCGTGGCAAAATGCCGGGACAACGCGAGGAAGAAGAAGAATCCTTTAATATAGACTTGGGACTACGTTCGTGTGGAGATGCGGCCATCCCCTTTCCTCTTAAGGAACTACTAGTTGCAAAAAAGCATGATTAAATCGCCATTATAGTCAATCAGTAAAGCGGTGTCCCTTTTGCATGTAACCGTCACATTTTGGTGCCAATGAACTTGAGAATAAAGTACTGGTGCATTAAATAAACTTCAAAAGTTTTTACAGTCTATAAAATACTTAAGAATGTCACGTGAATCAACTGGGGAGTTTTGTCATTAACGTGTAAGTACAATGACATTATTTCCTTGGAATACAACAAATCATTCACATATTTTTTTAAGGAAATGAAAACAAGACTTTATATTTACTTTGCCAACTCATAATATTAATATGTACAACATACACAACTTTATCTACATACATAATTATTATGTCTAAGCGCTGTGTTCAAGAATCGCATTATAGGGACCGTGCGTGTTGGAGGGTCTGCCATCTTGTGGCCCGAATCGGAACCATAAACATTTACATTTACACGTCACGTGTTTTCTTGTGCATAGTAGGTTCTGCCATCTTGTGGGCTACATCGGAACAATAAACATCACATTTACGCCTCGCGCCAAAAATCTGACGGCTCCTGTGCTTTTGACAGTTCATGCACGCTCCCTATACGACCGCGTGCGGCATTGATTGACATTTAATTTCGAATACAACGTCATCTTGATTGATACTAGTAATAAGGTTACCTATATCAAACTCCTGCGACAGTTAAACTGTAGAATGAACTGTCGCCTGCGGTATTTCCGGACCGAAACGACCTTCAAACCTTCAAGAAAAGGTCGGGAACGCACTTACAACCCCTCTGGTGTTGCAGGTGTCCATGGGCGGCGGTAATCGCTTACCATCAGGTGATCCGTCTGCTCGTTTGCCTCCTCTACCATAAAAAAAAGTGATTACCTTTTATATTGTTTTTATTGAGCTCTCGATATTTCGACGCAGTTACATGCATCTTGTTCACGGGTAACTGGAGTGGAGTGGGTGGAGTGGAGTGGTGTGGACTGGACTGGGTAAAACATTTGACGATTTAAAAGTGCTTGTTGCTAGGCCTATTTGAATAAAGAATATTTTGACTTGACTTGACTTGAACAATATAAAAGGTAATCACGGTTTATATCCCTTTCAGTTTAAAGTCTAGTCCAACTCCTATGTTCTTCAAAGAAGTTTGTAATTTTATTATAATATATTATTTCGTTGTACAATGTTTAATAGTTTATATTTATGCTGGCCGTAATTTTCCGTTTTTTTAAATAAATAAATATTATAGGACATTATTACACAAATTGACTAAGTCTTACAGTAAGCTCAATAGGTAAGGCTTGTGTTGAGGGTACATAGACAACGATATATATAATATATAAATATTTATAAATACTTACTTTTTGGGTTTTTCCTGATGCAAAGGCTATCCATCGCAATCCAACGCGGCAATGCAGCGAGCGTGATGGGCACCTTTGCATCGGGGACGGCCCGGTAGCCTATAGGTTGGTAGTTTTTTTTATACATATTTAGTTTATATTTATATTTAAGTTCTGATTTATTTAGGTTTAGTTTTTAATTAGTTTTATGTTTAGATATATTTTAGTATACCTATATGTATCTTATTCGAATAATAAATAATACTTACCTTAAATATATAGAAAACACCCATGACTCAGGAACAAATATCCATGCTCATCACAGGAATAAATGCCCTTACCAGGATTTGAACCCGGGACCATCAGCTTCGTAGGCAGGGTCACTACCCACTAGGCCAAACCGGTCGTCAAAAGCATTTTGAATACGTCATAGAGCGTTTATTTTGTGTATAGAATAGAATAGAAGAAATGTATTCAGAAAACGCTTAAATTTAGGTAATATATGAGACGACAGAACCAATATTTATATTTATATATTTATATTTATTTATTCCTTTATTTTTTCCTTTTTTTATTAAGCGTCACTGAAGAGGTCTCCACTCAGCTTAATGTCGATATGTGTGTAGACACTGTAGATAAATCTCTAAATATCCGTAATCTAGCTGGAGTCACCTTAGAGTGCAATGACATTAGAAGTTCACACCATCATTCCTGACCTTCTTTCTTCAAAACAACTCATCTTTATAGAACTAGCTAATAACACGGTAAAACAATGTTCAGTATTTTAACTACTGCTTTTGTTGCTGTCTGTGAGAAGAAATAGAAAACTCGCTGCTTGAAAGCGCAAGAGCGGCAACAGTTCGATTCTTATGTGCAAAATGAGCCAGAGGACCAAATCACTTTTATTCATTTATTAGCATTAGTAAACTAACATGTAGATTAAATTCAAAACTAACAATATGTGGACCATTACGTCTGTAATAAAAAAATTGATTGATTAACTAACTGAAACATCATTGTTTGTATATTCCGTGTCGCTGTCATGACTACACCTAGTGGTCAAAATATAAGCTTGGAGAAAATATTTTGTGGATAGGTATATAATTAGGTATATTATGTTATACACACAGAACATTTCACATGTAGGAAAATAAAGCCTTTATTTTTTGAATCCACTGAACAATAAACTTGTAATAGCCCAGATTAGTTTTAATTGCGTTAATTTAAGTCCGGCCAGTCCTGGGAAAGAACATTATAATCGCGGCAGTAATGCGGCGGCAAATGTCACTCATTTTATAAAGGAAATTGACAGATTTAGCTGTGGAAACAACGACGCTTCAACCTTCATGCAGCTGCAGTTGATATTTGAACGTCACTTTTACGGGAATTATTGACTATGGTGGTTTGTAACGCAACTTTTATCAGGTCTGTCCAAGGCGAATTCGTGACCATGTGAGACCAGACCTGAAACATAAAATAAGACGCATTAAGGGATCTCGAGACGCTTTTCATATAGAATTTCATATATTGTCCCGGCTGTTATTGTTGCACGCGCATAGTTATAATTACTGTCAATGTCATTTGTAGAATATGACAGCAATATAATTATACGAGTGCAATAGAGGTATCAACAGGCGGGTCAATGTACGAAAATCTGGAAAGCGTTACTGCTTAAGTGTGAAGTCAAAATACTGCATTACTACACTGTACTTCCGATGTTTCTACCGCGTTTAATATTAGAACCACGAATCTGTTTGTTTTCTTGCGCATGCACATGTAAACTTTGAAAGTACGCAACAAAATGTATGGATGGTCCGATTTTGAACCGTCCTTGTTGTGTCCTATGGCAGTAAAGTAGATGGAAATAGCAGTAGTAGGTGGATTTACTGTATCTGTAAAAGCTTTTATTTCACTTTTAATGGGTTTTATCACAGGTATAGGAAATACAGACCAGACTATCAGACTTGCGTTCTAAGTATACTCTTGTACGGAGCAGAAACCTGGACGACGTATGCAAAACAGGAGCGACGGCTCAACACTTTTCACATGCGCTGTCTACGCAACATATTAGGCATAACTTGGCAGGACAAAGTGACAAATCAGAGGGTTCTTGAAAAAGCGCAGCCTGCCCAGTCTTGCAGTTAATTTCAAGGGTGCATTCCTGAGCTTAAATTAAGTAGCTTTCTAAAAGACACCGGTATTCTAATTAACTCCATCCATTTCGAAGATAATCAGTATTTTTTTTTCTTATTAGGCCCTTACAAGCGCATTCACTTGCTTTAGGGCCTATTTACATATTTATTAGTGTTTAGTATGAGTTCATACATTTGCTACTAAACGTAAGTACTATCTCGGACGATTTCATTCGACTCATCATCATCGATTCGATCGACGTTCGAAATGACATTGATATTGTCACAGTTTTCAATTGTTTGGTTGAATTTAATGTAATGCCCGTGTTACAACAACGCTATATGCAACATTTAATTAATTTATATAAAATAAAAAAAATATAAAAAATTATATATATTTATTTTAATTAACTATGCCATTTAGTTTCCTTAAACGTACTTACCCATAGCCCGGAGTTAATGGAATTCAATAAAAACACGGTGTATAGTGTATTAAAGATTTCGCAATCCCTCATTGCCAAATTCAGGACGAATCCATAACGGTATAAATGTATGAAATATTGTCAATAGAAACTGGACACTTACGATTTTAACGCATCCATATGTATTTCAGATCAAGCGCACTGCCGGCTAACTTTGATTATTTGTTTAGCCAACGGTTTACTTTACACGTATCCAGCTTCAAAAGGTCGTAAATACACTTATTATTCTATTAACTTATACAGTTTTGAATTAAGCGGGTCAGATGCATGTGATTTCGAAACTGCACTGGTGGTGTATGTGTAGCTATTTCTTGATGCAACCCAGTTTTGGAATACTAATTCGGAGATATATGATCTCATGTAGCTCTAATTTTAACTCAGCGGAAAGTAGAAGCTATATGAGTAACATATTCGCAAGATCAAATGAAATTGTAAAAACAAAACAGTACAATGGCTTGTACAATGGGCTGTGCTCTGAAGAATTGTTTGACATGATCCCAACAGCCGCTTTCTACTCGTATCACCGCACCGCTCGCCGTCGGCAGGGTGTAAATCCTCACACCCTAGAGCCTAAATAGTCGCGCACTGTACGGTTTAAGAGGAATTTCCTCCCGCGGACGCTTCGGCTGTGAAATGAGCTACCTGCCGAGGTTTTCCCGAGGGGCTACAATATGGGGTTCTTCAAAAAAGGAGTGTACAGGTTTTTAAAGGGTCGGCAACGCGCATGTAATATCTCTGGTGTTTCAGGCGTCCATAGGCTACGGTGACTGCTTACCATCAGGCGGGACGTATGCTTGTTTGCCATCGATATAGTATTAAAAAAAAGGTAAAGAGTCAACATTGTTACAAATAAAGCATTATGATTATGATTATGATTGAATGAAAGAATACCAAAGAGAAGTTACAATATATATCTATCTATAAATAAAATAATTACGGAGTGGCATTATATTTTGAACACGAAATGTAGATTATACAAGGTGCCCGTGAGCACTGCGAGATATTTTAACTAAGCATTCCTGGTAATATTTAGAAACTAAAATGTCATATAAAATTTTCTGGATAAGGCTTAGTTTCAGAGATAATTAAATGTTTTCCGAAATCATTATTTCGCCATAAGTCGGTACAAAACACATTTTTGACTGCGGTATTGCCACTTTGAGGTCGAGTCTGGACATACATATTGATTGACATACTTACTTTTAAGTTTTGGAGTAGTTTTATAAGATGTAGTGCATTGACGTTTTCCCCTAGACTTGCGGACGCTAGGTTGCGTGACAGTCGTGCACACAGCGAATAACAATGGACAGCAAATTAATAATTAACAATACCTACAATTAAATATGAACACTAAAACGCCTGTAAGTTATAATCGAACGTACCTACGTACCTATTTATTTGCATTAGCGATCGACCCGTCTGTCCGTCGGTCGTTGCCCGTCTTCATAGGGCTACGGCCCAATCCTGCCTGGTATAAGAGGGAAGTATGTATACCACGTGATCGACACAAAAAGAGAAAACATTTTTCAACATCTAAATATTTTCCATTCTTTATGATTTTTTAGAATTTTAATAGACACAATGAAAAACTTGGTTCATAGGTTTTATATTCTTTTTTCAAAAATTGCAGTAGGTACTTTTTTTGAATGAAAGGTGCCCGCGAGGAAACGGAAAAAAAATTACAATGTATTCCTGAGGTCATAACAAGGAAAAAATCTTATACAAATTTAAGTCAATTCCGCCAAAAAAAAAAATCAAATGTCAAATTCTTGTTTTTAGGGTTTCGTACCCAAAGGGTCAAACAGGACCCTATTACTGAGACTTCGCTGTCCGTCCGTCCGTCTGTCACTAGGCTGTATCTCATGAACCGTGATAGTTAGACAGTTGAAATTTTCAGAT
Source organism: Cydia pomonella (assembly GCF_033807575.1). Taxonomy (NCBI): domain Eukaryota; kingdom Metazoa; phylum Arthropoda; class Insecta; order Lepidoptera; family Tortricidae; genus Cydia; species Cydia pomonella. The sequence goes on along the minus strand of NC_084720.1, from coordinate 18,354,708 downwards.
GATGTATTTCTGTTGCCGCTATAACAACAAATACTAAAAACAGTATAAAATAAATATTTAAGAGGGGCTCCTATACAACAAACATATTTTTTTGCCGTTTTTATAAATAATGGCACGGAACCCTTCGTGCGCGAGTCCGACTCCCACTTGTCCGGTTTTTTTTATTTTTTGTATGTTTTTAAGCATAATAAGTACATGTTCTTAGAAAATTTATGGATTAATATGAATTGGTACTTTTTATTTTCATAAAAACTAGTCTATTCAAAGGGTTCCTTGTCACTTTGATATCTGTCAATAAGGCAGTCTAGATTAGGTCCCATAGCCACCAAAAAGGCGTTATGCACTGAAACGCAATAAAAAACAGTTTTTTTTTACTCCGAAACTAGGCGAATAAAAAAAAATTATATGACATTTTTGTCCCTAAATACGATCCGAAATATACTATTGCAATATTTTCGTTTCCTCGCGGGCACCGTGTATGATATGCTGAAGCGATCGACATCAAAATCAGTCATTTGTTAAGATTTAGTTACTGGAAACCGTTTTCTTCCGAAATGGAATTTCATAGATAAAGTACGTTATTTCGTAAGGATCGCAAAGCTATTATTATTATTGCATTTATTTACAAGCAAAATAGTTCATGAAATCTTTGAAACAGAATGATTAAAATCCCCTCTTAATTTCTTCAGTAATGCTCGCCGCCGCATTACTGTCCCGATTATAACGTTCAATCCATCATTAATTTTATGAAGGATGTAAGATACATCCAGTGGTGGCCGAAACGTTAATGCAATTGAGCAATAACCATTACAAATTGAACCGTAAATATAACCGTCCGTTACCGTATACGGTTCAATTTGTAATGGTTACTGGTCAATTGCAATTAAAGTTCGGCCAACACTGGATACAGCGCCCGCGTCAAGGCCGCAGCAGTAAAGTCGCAACAGTAATGCAGATGCCAAATAATAAAAAAACTTTTTATTAACTTGCAATGTAACTATGTATGTATGTTTGTACGGGTCAAATCTTGCAAGATAAATTTGACCCACTTCCCGGTTTCCGATGAAGCTGAAACTTTGCATAGATATGTTATTTAAGTTGGGTGTAAATGCAATATTAAGGGGTCAACGAGCCGATCTGATGATGGAGACTGGAGGTGGCCATAAAAACTCTGTTATAAAACAACGCAACCTAATTGTGTTTCGGGTTTTTAGAATTGTCTCGATGAGTATTAGTTGCCTGTAGAAAGAAAAGCGATAAAAGCTTGTACCAAAACTGACATTTATGCCAAAAACTTATTGTGTATCACAAGGCTCCTGACCGAATGTTTAGACATCGTATTGCATATTTTTTTAACGATTTTTCCTGCTCTACACAGGATAGCTAAAGTTTGAATTAGAACCCGTAATTTTTCACCACAACACACATATGAAAAGCTAAAGGTGCGGTTGGATGTCAACTGTAGCTACATTACGAAGATGACCCGTCTGGCCTTGTGGGTAGTGACCCTGCCTATGAACCCGATGGTCCTGGGTTCGAATCCTGGTAAGGGCATTTATTTCTGTGATGAGCACAGATATTTGTTCCTGTGTCGATGTTTTCTATGTATTTAAGTATTTGTAACTAATTTTGTTTGGACAGTTGTGTTATAAAATGTTAAAATCGCACGTATTTATTAGCATTAGCGATCGACCCGTCTGTCCGTCGGTCATTGCTCTATAGGGCTACGGCCGACGGCCTGATGGGAAGCGGACACCGCAGACTATACATGCTTGCAACTTTACCTATGCCTAGGGTTGCCATACGTCCGTAAGTATCGTGTCCCGTATTTTTGCTGATCTATCTCACGACAACCACCTTGTTTCCTTACCTATGTGAGTTAAAGCTATGTGAATACGCATTTGCCCTTGTCCCGTATCAGTTCTGAATAATTATGGTAACTCCTAGCTAATATGCCTTAAGCTTACGAATAGGTATACAAGAGCCGTGGCTAGCCAAGTTGACAATCGTTTATTAAAAATACCAATGCGAAAGAAATGTCACGTGATTAAAAAAAATTATAAATCATAAATTGACTAACAAGGAAACGTACCCAACTGTCCGGTTCCGATTTGTTTCATATTTATATATGTTATAGAGTAGTCTAAAATAACGGATACGTATTTTTTTAGCTGCCCAAACTTAACCTATTGGGAGAAATTGTCCTCCAAAGTACTAAAAAAATACTAAATCTTCTAAGTTTTATAGAAAGGATGCTCAAGCAACTTGCTAGTTAATGGCTAGTTTAAGTATATGTTTGAGGGAAGGAAAAAATAATGATCACGTGTTTTGTTATATCGCTAAAACTCAAGTTTTCCCAAAAAAACACCCGTCTTTATGTGTATCTTTAGCAATAAGATATTATAAAACTTCGAATGTAGCTTTGTGGCTCTACTCTCTGGACATTGATCGAGATCCCGAGTAGAGTTCCTTCTCAGGAATTTTCTATAATATGGTAAATTATCTAATTTGATAAACATAGAAAATATATTTTAAACGTTAAATTAATTCAAATAAATGAAGCGCTGGTGGCCTAGCGATAAGAGCGTGTGACTTGCAATCCGGAGGTCACGGGTTCAAACCCCGGCTCGTACCAATGAGTTTTTCGGAACTTATGTACGAAATAACATTTGATATTTGCCAGTCGCTTTTTGGTGAAGGAAAACATCGTGAGGAAACCGGACTAATCCCAACAAGGCCTAGTTTACCCTCTGGGTTGGAATTGGAAGGTCAAATGGAAGTCGCTTTCGTAAAAATTAGTGCTTACGCCAAATCTTGGGATAAGTTGTCCAGCGACCCCCAGGCTCCCATGAGCCGTGGCAAAATGCCGGGACAACGCGAGGAAGAAGAAAAAGATTCTGTGATCTGGAAGTATATATCATTAATTGCAGCATAAGATGTTTCAAAGTCACTTCGTACTCAAAGTAACAGCCAATTTACTTTCAATATAGATGGAGGTTTAGCCAAGTGATAGTGTGAGCTTCCAGATCACAGAATGTCATCGGAAATACACCATCAGGAGCAAACATTGCCAACATCAACATAATTAACTGACGCATTATAGTTCTTATTACCTTCGAATACGGTTTTCGAAAGTTCAGTCAATGCCGACGATACATCGCTATAGATAATCCTGAACATTAAGCAGTCGTATAGTTATTAATAACCATAAATCAGTGCTCAGTGCATCACTACTCCACAAGCAAAGTGCACTACACTTACTACAACCTAAAATAAATCCTAAACACTCTTCACAAAGCTCAATTTAGAAGAATATTTGAGAGAGACTTATGATCTTTTGTTTTTAAGTGAAATAATGTATGCTACAAGCGAAATTGAACTTTGATGCGCAGTTATTAAAACTAGTTATCAATTGTTTAAAGTTTAAATTCAATGCCCTGTAACTCTAGAGTCGGTATTGAAATTTCGACTTTACAATCTTGAGTTTTAGTGGCTTTTTGCTTAGGTGGGAAAGGTTTTTAGGTTTTTTATCGAATGTACGTAGGAAAATTGACCTCAGCTGGTTCGTTGGTGTAAATATTTGCGAACGAAGCGAGGCTAAGGATGAATTTAAAAGCGTTTTGAGCAGTTTTAATTCTACGTGGTGGGAACTAGATTATACGTTACTAAGGGTTCCTGATGGATTAGGAGCGCTTGCACCAATCACTAACCCAGGGTTAACCAGTTAAATCTGGAGTTGCTATGGTTACCAGTACAATTTGATACTGGGTTAACGAGTTAATCCCGAGTTAGTGGGATGGTGGCACTTATAATAAAGGGTGATTGGAACAGACAATTTTTTTTCGCAATTTTGGGGTTGGTCCTATAGGAAAAGTTGCTCAGTATGACCTATATATTCATCCCGTAAATTATTACAGGTGACTAAATAAACAACTTGTATAACTTACAATTCTAATAGTATAGAGAAAAATAAGTAATCTTGGAGTGCTAGCTCACTCCGTGCATATATAAAAACCCAATCAATCGAAAATTTATTTGTAATAAGTGTTAAGCTTAATAAGGACCTATTAACTTTTAAGCGCGTTTTATTAAACTTATTAATAATACGTTTACCATATTTATTATTTTCGGCGTTGAAACTCTAGGTCCATGGGGTCCCAGCGCGCACAAGTTTTTTGCAGAAATCGCGAAACGTATGGTTGACGTAACGGTGACCGAAGAGCTGGCGGCTTCCTCGCACAACGTATCAGTATTGCGATACAACGAGGAAATGCCACAAGCATCCTTGGTACAATGTCTCAAGGGCTTATTTTAGATTTAAGCTAGTTATAGTCATCTTCTTCTCTGTCGTTTCGCTCTTGGCAGAGCGATCTTGGCCACGTTGAGGCGCCTGCATCGGTAGTAGAGGCGGAAACAGAGCTTTTCGCACGATCTCCCGCCATAATCTCTGCCTGGTAGACTGTCCGGCACAGTCAGATACGCTGTATCCAAGTAATAGTTATAATAGCTCTGTATATATTTACTATGAAGATTTGTAATAGTAAATAAAGTTCTTATTGTCCAGTAAACTTATGTATGGAGTTAGTATCTTGTTTTATAACGGTTAAGGATGTGGTCTGTCACTTCTTTCAGTATAGATCATGTCATTCACGACAACGCCTCCCTTGACTAGTATTGTCATTTTTATAAAGGTTAGATTTGACAAATCTACTCGTCATAGTGGATGACAAGAGCTAAATTCGACAGTGACATTTCTTCAGTCACAATATGTAACTATTGACAGTGACAGATCATATCCAAAACCTTTTCGTAACAAGGTTATAAAATTCGAATCGCCCTCCCGGTGAGACAGGAGTGACGTGAGATCCACTTCCAATTTGAAGACCGCATTAAATTATATCCGTCTCAAGCTCACCGTTTGCAAAACGCGCCAAAAAACCGAAATTATTAGACAGCTTGGCAAACTAGGAACAGCTAAATTAATCATAATTTGAGTGCTGCTACCCAGTTGGATCATAGTAAAACAAGTAGTGTATCTACGATATATTTTCGTGACATAAAAGCGCGCGCAAAATTTAAGGCATTCGTCGACGTGCGAGTGGGATGCGGCATAGGATAGTGTTGTCTCGTTCAAACTTCGGAGCGACGTGCGAAACGGATGCAGTGTGCCATGTGCCTATAAGGCAACGTTTACATATTATGTATCAGAAATTGTAAAACTGGTACCGTTTGAACACAAACTTAAAATTACTGCTGCAATATTGCAGAGCGATATTGATGCCGCAGATGTCAAAACCAAATCGTCTAATAAGGGCTACTGTTTTAGTGCCCACCAGATGGCGCCACTGTAGAACAGCTCTCAAAATTGTATATCTAATGTTTAACACGAATAATCAATAATAGAAAAAAGATTTACCACAGTTATGAAATAACAAGTGAATATTCGCGATAAAAAGTTTGTAACCCCCAAAAGTACTATGCATTTGACATTTTGAAAGACCTCCGTCTACACTAGCGTCCCTAGCGGCGAAATTAAACGCGTTAGGCCTCATTACTACTCACTACACAATTTGGATCCATCTGGTTTTTATAACTACCCAATCTACATTAATTTAATACTAAACTAAACAGATTGTTTAGTTCAATTGGTAATCAATCCGACATGTTGGTATGTGGGATATAAAACTAAGGTTTAAAGTTGTTCTTTTTTCCAGCGGTGGCAGCATGGTTACATTTTTCTCACCTGTTACTATACCTGTCACTTTTGCACTTACACACTTGTTAGAACGTGATAGGCATAGTAACAGGCAATAAAAATGCGACCGTACTTAGCCCGCAGGTTGATTCTGAACCTACTTTGCTTGAAGATGAAGAAGGGTTAATACGGATCAGTGTGGCTGCGGGATAAGTGTAGATAAGCTTTACATTGGGGCATGTTTATACTATGATTGGTGTTTATTGTTGGTGGCGAGTTCATACATTTTCTACTTTCTACTTGCGTTTTGTGAATGATATATGAACTCGCATCAAAAGCTTATCAATGTTTAAAGAGGCCCTGTGACTTGCGTTCTCGCGCGCGACTCCATACGTCTTGCGCGACTTCAAGTACTTATGGACTCGCGCGCGAAAACGCAACTCATGCTAGACAGTCTGGTATGTAGGCCTAAGGTTACGAGTACACTTATTCTGAACCACTCAAAAACCGGTGACGTGCCGTAAACGTACCGTTTTTTTTTCATGCCCTCCACACCGCTGTTCAAAATACGCTGACGACGCGGAATCGCACTGACACGCCGTAAATGTCACGATCTTATCCACATGCCCTCAAAGTAAATCGTGAAGCAGCGGTATAGTCGGACCTTTACCTGTGTCGACCTTACTTATTTCACTCTGTCTCTACGCAGTAGATCCGTTGGCGCAGAACTCCGCGCGTTCTGCCAACGCGCTGACAAATTGTTTAGCGATGGAACTTTGTCACTATAAGAAGAAAGACAGTTCTGAAGATTAGTAAAGATCGTTTATGTGATTACTATTAAAACTAGCTTTCGGTCTTAACGATGGGCCGTCAGCAAATAATCGAAGTTACGCTCTTATTTTGTTTTAAACGATATTCTAAAATAACATGAATTTTGAAGTGAAGATTAAAGTAAAATAATAATATATTTATGTCTAGCACTAGTTATGAAAATTTTAAGAAATACAATTATTTATAACTTTTTCTAACATTATAAAAATAATGTAGTAAAAAATGGTTTTACAATGTTCAGAACCCCTCATCATTATCATCATCTCAGCCCTAAGACATCCACTGCTGAAAATAGGCCTCCCTCCCTATAGAACCATTAGTGTAAATTTATTCGATAGTGCGACTCATTTTGTATGGGATTTAGAAACAGCGCGCTACGTGGGACGTTTTGGAAACTCAAAATCCCATAAAAAATGAGACTTAACACAAACACGTACGTCATGTCTCGCTATCGAATAAATTTACACTAGGGGTATAGGTTTATTGTGTGTAAGTATTACGAAAATCATCACACACACATAATAATTATTGTTGAACTCATCATCATCATATCAGTCCTTTATGAGCTCTGCTGAGCATAGGCCTTCCAGTACGCCACTTGTCCCGGTCCTGAGCTAATTTCATCCAGAAGTGACCTGCAATCCTCCGAGTGTCGTCCACCCAACGAGCCAGACAACGGACGGACTGACGGTATTTGTACTGCGAGCCAGAAACAGATTTCCATTACCAATCGCCTCCCGGGCGAAAACTCGTGTAGTGATTAACGGCTATGTATGATGAACCCTCGTGGACGTCGGCTGCCGCCGCAGCCACCGAAACATGTAAAAAAATTGAATCATCACCTCCCGTTTGATACTTTGTCAGTTGATAGTTCAGATGCTATTGTTTATTTTTAAAAACGTCAGCCAGTTGTTTTTTTTTTATGATAAAGGAGGCAAACGAGCAGACGAATCACCTAATGGTAAGCGATTACCGCCGCCCATGGACACCTGCAACACCAGAGGGATTGTAAGTGCGTTGTACTCGTATTGCGGTGGTAAGAACGTCAGCTGATCGCATGAACATGTAAAAAATAAACGCTTTACCTTTTGATGATAAAAAAACAAAATCATGAACCTGTGCATGTAGCATTCCATCAGGCGTTTCAAATAAACGGATTACGCTATTGACACATTACGCGTACTTTGCGGTCATAAAGTGGTAAGGCGCGTATTTTTAACATGTTCATGTAAACGCATCATCAGGCGTTTCAAATAAACGGATTACCCTATTAACACATTACGCGTACTTTGCGGACATAAAGTGGTAAGGCGCGTATTTTTTACATGGCCCTGTGAATAGCTGACGGTCTTTCCACCGCGATACAACTGGCTGACGGTTTTATTTATTTAAACAACATCTAAACTATCATCTGACGAAGTATCAGCCGGGAGGCGATGACGCACGATATATGCTCCTGGTCTGCGGTGTAATTGTTGAACGGCATTTACGAAATATGTGTATTATTTTTATACCTCATAACTTCACATATTTTCCATTCTCAATGAAATGTCTAGACTCCAAACTCTATGCCGTGCATACAAATATTTTTATGTCGAACCCGGGACCGCTCATTGGGCAGGCAGACCGCACCGCCAAATGGATCGTTAAAGATGCAATAAAACACACTTTTCAGCGATATTTACAACAAAGTACGAAAGTCATATAACGTTTATACAGCGTGTATTTTTATATAACCAGAAAATGTAAGCCCTTTTTTGAATAGGTGACGTGAAAATGTTTTTGAAGTAGGCGTTAAGGTTACGCGTATTTCTTGTGCAAACATTAAAATAAACGACTTTTTAAGCCTTATTTCTGTATTTTATGCTTAAAGGCACGTTAAACTACTTAAAACCTACTTCTTTTATCATAAATAAATAACACTAAATAAATATTATAGGACATTATTACACAAATTGTCTAAGTCCCACAGTAAGCTCAATAAGGCTTGTGTTGTAGGTACCTAGACAACGATATATATAATTATAAATACTTAAATACATAGAAAACACCCATAACTCAGAAACAAATATCCGTGTTCATCACACAATTACTTACCAGGATTTGAACCTGGGACCATCAGCTTCATAGGCAGGGTCACTACCCATTAGGCCAGATCGGTCGTCAAATAAAAATCTTAGAAAAATGAATTCAAATCGTTAACTTTTGTTATGTTCACAGACAAGACGCCGGTTTTCCCGAATGTGTGTTACCCGTATTTTTTTTTAATCTTTTGAATTGTGTAAGTTTGTTTTTTAATCAGACGTATGTATCTACTACTAAATTAAAAAACAAGACATGTTATAATATTTTTGGGCCACCCTGTTTATATAGCTTGTCAGTGATTTTAGTATTCCAAGCGCGTGACCCTTACTTAGTAAGTATTAAATTCCCACAACTGATTTTATGTGTAATATGTTGATTTTTTATACCACTACTTTTACTTAACGCTTTGATTCATTTGGTTTCTGCTTACTAAGGCTGCCTTCTCATGCTACCTTCCGTATATTTCTATTTGTTCGCAAGCTCAAAATTTATTGCACAAACATGGCCTACTACTCGGTAAATGAGTTCCTGGAGGATTAATTATGTCCAAGTGCTCATATCGAACATCTGCATTCATGGAATTGTAACTATTATTATTTTGATTTTATTTTTTAATTATAAGTCGTTTCTATGATGGTAATTTGAATTAATATCTTTTGTTATTGTTTTTAATTTCTTTATATAATTTGTTGACATTATTAATGTATAGTTAAGTGCATTTAAATGATTTATTGACATGTTAATCTAATTTTTATCATCATTTTGTTATTAATTATTATAATGTAACTGACAGTGTATGATTAATACCAATAAAAATTCTATCTATCTATCTATCTATTCTATTTTTCATTTAAATTACTTACGAGTATCACATAAAGCTATTTATAACTTAGTATATGTTTTTGTAAATATATATACATATATTTTTTGACATTTCGACAATACCTAGGTTAGCTCTATTAAATATAGTTTATTTGCTGTTCACAGTACGACTTCCATCCGACTTCTGTGCGTAAATCGTCGATATATTTAGGATACGAATGCACGCGATTGATTTTCGTTTAGCCTGGGTAATAAAGATTATTTCTGTGCACTGCCATCTTGCATGGAATGGGTATAAAATTCAGATTGGTGCGAGTTTATTTTGCTTTCAATTTATAGGTATAGTTTGTCAAAGGGCTATCTCATTTCAAACATAGACAGAGGGAGTCATACTATCTTTGTCTTACACTAGTACTAGCATCCAAAAGAAAAGGATGAGTATAGTTTTTATTGTTCTTATTTACTGACAAATTGGTTTGACCAACTATATTTTTACCCGATAGGAGAGCCAATGTCAAAGTTTCTTTTTCGTTGGTATAGGTATGATCAAATAAAACTGGTTTTAGGGGCTCCCCGCGGTTTACATCGATTTTTGACTAGTTTTGAGTTGTTACTCCCACATATGCAAAATAGATAGAATTATAAGACAAACGGCTATCGGTTCTTTAATATTTTATCGCCATTCTAGTCTGCCGGATTTTGAAAGAAATTAATACTTTTTTTTAAAAACATTGTCTAATAAAACAATTTTTCGTTACTTGATTGCTGTTAAGTATTTTTCATGTACGAAATTTACACATTTGGGTTCGACTTCGACGTCTCTAAAAACTGGTCTGTGATTTTAATTTTAAACTAATTAACACAAAAGTTATGGCCTGTAAACCAGTTTTATGGCCTAAAATTGTTTGACTTCGACGGCAAATATCTCAAAAACAGTGAACTCTGAAGTAAATATAACACTATACTGCTTATAGCCGTTACTGTTAATATGATAAGCTAAAAAAACATTAGAAATTTAAGGGATTCAGATCGAAGGTCATTGTCGTCTGGGACCCACTTAAGAAAAGTCGATCGGGTAGCTATGGGTCCCCAACAAGCTCGGTTCTCGATACAAACGTACTTACGCTCTCATTTTAAATCGACTAGCTAGATTGCTCTGAAACTTTGTACTTAAATAAATAAATAAATAATAATATTATAGGACATTATTACACAAATTGACTAAAGTCCCACAGTAAGCTCAATAAGGCTTGTGTTGAGGGTACTTAGACAACGATATATATAATATATAAATATTTATAAATACTTAAATACATAGAAAACACCCATGACTCAGGAACAAATATCCATGCTCATCACACAAATAAATGCCCTTACCAGGATTTGAACCCGGGACCATCAGCTTCGTAGGCAGGGTCACTACCCACTAGGCCAAAGTGGTCGTCAAAACTACTACAACAGGATAAGGTATATCTAGGGCTGTAATTAGTTGAGGTAGCCTAAGATACCATTGTTAAAAAAATACAGCGAATTTACGATTTTCATGCAAACTTTTTCTTTACTCTATTTGAGCCATATTAACTTATTTCAGCCCTAGATATACATCATGGCATTGTATGTGCATTTCATTACAATCCAACCCGTAGTTTTAAAATGAGAACTTATCTGCGTATGGGAAGGTGAATCGGCCGAGCTTGCATTTAATTTATATGTAATTTATAAGTAACTCTGCCTGTTTGTTCTGCCTATTACTTCTTCACGCTTAAACCGCTAAACCGATTTGGATTAAATTTGGTATGGAGATAGTTTAAAGCCCGAGGAAGAACATAGGATAGTTTTTATGAATCATCATCATCATCCCACGCAAAGTCACGGGCAGACCCCAGTGTATATACACCGTGTTTTTATTGAATTCCGTTAACTCCGGGGTATAGGAAAGTACGTTTAAGGAAACTAAATGGCATAGTTAATTTTCAAAAAAATTTTTTTTTTTAGTACTTATATAAAAAATAATTAAATGTTGTAACACAAGCATAATAATTCAACCAAACAATACTCTGACATATCAATATCATTTTAAACATCAATCGTCAGAGGTAGTATTTACGATTAGTAGCAAATGTATACACTCGTACTAAACACTAATCAATATGTAAACAGGCCCTAAGGCAAGTGTACACGCTCGCAAAAGCCTTATAAGATAAAAATAAATTATTGATTATCTCCGAAATGAAGTTAATTAGAATACCGGTGTCTTTGCGAAAGTTACTTAATTTAAGCTCAGGAATGCACCCTTGAAATTAACGGAAATAAAAAAAACACGGTGTATATTTTTTTGTGACTATGGTGACGACGTAACATCGTGTCTTCGTAGCGTCGTCTGACTCGGCGTATTCTGCAGGTTGCCCCGAAAGGTTTATGAGTAAGTTTCAGTTTTTTGGGTGTAAATAAATGATATACTCTACGTGTTGTTATCTTTCATAGCACTTATAGCTTTTTTCGCGTCATTTCACCCCGTTGTTACTACGTGTCCATCCTTCACAATAATTCTTATAATACAAAAAATAGTCAAGCGCGAAAGCTTTCGTATTTGTGGGTTCTATCTTACTAATAACCATAGACAAATAAGATAAGCATAGAGTGCTCACTCCATAGCCATACATCAGTTTTGGTACCAAAACGCTTATTATTAGTAGAATTATCAGTACCGCTACTTGATACTAGATGTCTCAAGTGTCGCGACTGACGAAAATTGTATTGCTCAACGATTTGCAAATAATATTACAAGCAGAAGGAGTGGAAAATAGAGTTCAGTACCCCTAGTGTAAATTTAATCGACATCATAACGTGACGAACGCGTTTGCGTTAAGTCTCATTTTGTATAAGATTTTGAGTTTCCAAAACGTCCCGTTTGGCGCGCTCTTTCTAAATCCAAGACAAAATGAGACTAAACGCAAACGCGTACGTCACGTTTCGAAATCGAATTTATTTACACTAGGGGTACTGGTTTATCCGGTTATAATATTAACTGCAAATTGTTGAGCATTAGGCTTTACGGTCGTCGCGACATCTATTATCAAGTAGCAGTACTGATAATTCTGCTACTCGGCGCTAGATGTCGACTACAAAAATAATAAGCGTTTTGGTACCAAAACTGATGTATGGAGTGAGCACTCTATGCTTACTTCTTATTTCTCTATGCTAATAACGTTGGTCTGGTGAATTGTTAGCGTTTTTAAATATGTTCCGTTAATAATACTAAAATGTACCTATAGCAAATTGAAAAATTTGCCGAGTTTTCTAGTACGTTTCATTAAATTTCTATCAGTAAATTCATTTCCATGCATCAATATCTGGAAGAGATCGCTTTTGAGCGATAAGACCGCCTGTTGTTACCTGTTGTAATGTGTGTTCTTTTTCTGTATTCCCTTTTCATTATGTGGTGATTTCTTTTTCATTCCAATTTCGTTACGTATTTCCATTTTATTTTGCAGTACACCGAAAAGCTAGTGTCAATAAAATTATGAAATAATATTTCCCAGTAATGCGGCGGTGAGCGTCACATAACGAAACGCAGTAGTTTTCCTAACGTCACTTTTGTAGTCAACCATTTATCATCATCATTATCATTACGTTAACTATTGTAATTAATTATAAACGAAAAATTACGAACAAGTGTTTGACACTTGTCAGGAAATTTTAAGCGAAATAATTCTTAAATACGGTGACATTTCAAACATTCGTCCGCCATATTGTAATTTTTGACAGGTTAGGCATCGAAGACCGGATAGGTCATGATTGGAAATTATGTGAAATATTTTAAACGGCTTTCAAATTAATCTAATCAAATACTTATAATCAAACACAAAAAAATAATATAAACGTTAGTATTTTAAAAGTAAAACTCATTTAAACCTTTAAAAATTTATATGTTCTATAATGTAATAAAAATAAAAAATAAAAACTATTACGACCGCGGGCATAATATAACTCATTCCATCTCATACGATAACACCGTTTACGAGGAAGTGTAATGAAAAGAATATTTTCATCATAACAGCACGGTACCCCAAACCGCTCGGTCCAGCAGTCTCGATTTTCCCTGAATTATTACACAGCGGCAACCGTCGTTGACAAAACGTCGCCGTATCCAGCCGGAAATTCGTCATTACTTACATTCTTGGTGCGCGGCCAACTTCACAGCTATCCAGATGACTGTCGCTGGTTATTTCAACGGACTAGATTAGTATAGTTCTCAAGATTTGACGACCAGTTTGGCCTAGTGGGTAGTGACCCTGCCTATGAAGCTGATGGTCCCGGGTTCAAATCCTGGTAAGGGCATTTATTCGTGTGATGAGCATGGATATTTGTTCCTGAGTCAAGGGAAAGTATTTAGAAGTGGAAAAACATTTTCTCCATGAGACGAGTAAGTGCTTATACTATCATGTTAAGTAAAATAATAATTTTTATGGTAGAGGAGGCAAACGAGCAGACGGATCACCTTATGGTAAGCGATTACCGCCGCCCATGGACACCTGCAACACCAGAGGGGTTGTAAGTGCGTTGCCGGCCTTCAAGATGGGAGTACGCTCTTTTCTTGAAGGTTTGAAGGTCGTATCGGTCCGGAAATGCCGCAGGCGTCAGTTCATTCCACAGTTTAGCTGTGCGAGGCAAAAAGTTCCTGGAAAAACGCACAATTGAGGACTGCCGACCATCTAAGTGGTGAGGGTGGAAATGTTGCACGCAGAAATACTGAGTACATCTTTTTTCTTTATATTATAGGACATTATTACACAAATTGACTAAGTCCCACAGTAAGCTCAATAAGGCTTGTGTTGAGGGTACTTAGACAACGATATATATAATATATAAATATTTATAAATACTTAAATACATAGAAAACACCCATGACTCAGGAACAAATATCCATGCTCATCACACAAATACATGCCCTTACCAGGATTTGAACCCGGGACCATCAGCTTCGTAGGCAGGGTCACTACCCACTAGGCCAAACCGGTCGTCAAGAATAAAATCTAAATGTCAAAAAATAGCTTTACTGAATGTTGATTAGTATCTTGACTATGTTGTATCTATAGTCCGTATTAGTTTTATCACCATTATCATCATTTTAGTCTTCAATCACCCAGTGCTGAGCATAGGGCTCTCTTCGTGGACGCCACTTATCCCGGTCCTGGGCTCGTCGCATCCAGAAGTGTCCCGCGATTTTGCAGATGTCATCCACCCAATGAGCCAACAGACACCAGGTGCTTCAACCGAAAGCTGCTACCAATCCGTCAACATTTTGGTCCAACTGTCATCACTCATCTTAATTGCATAAAACATTCTAATGCCTGCTGCAAACGTATGACCAACGAATTTTAATACCAGCGCCGCCTAGCGACAAAACGCGGCACTGAGAGGACCTTGACCGAAAGATCTAGTCGTTGACCCGTCGCACGCGCATTTATATTGGTGCATCGCTATTTGTGACACTGAACAGCTGTTTATTTTTGCGATGAATGCGACGGTTTTATTTTGGAGTATGTTTGATAATATATAAGTAATATTCTTTAATGCACCAACAATTATACATTTTACATACATTTAAAACTAACAATAAAATTTAAAGGAAAATAGATCCAGGTAACAACAGGTAGGCTTATCTCTAAAAAGCGATCTCTTCCAGACAACCTTTAGGTAGCAGGAAATATAGAATGCAGGGTATATAAATAACTAGTATTCGTAAAATTACAAAAATGGTCAGGTAATTTTAATAGTTCAACCATTAAAAATAATAAATAAATAAATATTATAGGACATTATTACACAAATTGACTAAGTCCCACAGTAAGCTCAATAAGGCTTGTGTTGAGGGTACTTAGACAACGATATAAATACATAGAAAACACCCATGACTCAGGAACAAATATCCATGCTCATCACACGAATAAATCCCCTTACCAGGATTTGAACCCGGAATCATCGCCTTCGTAGGCAGGGTCACTACCCACTGGGCCAAACCAGTCGTCGAAAAATATTTTACACTTTGTGGTGTTAATTTTACTAGTTTTCATTCCATTTTAATGTACTTAATATAAATTATTGTTGTTCAAATACCAACTAAGGAAGAGCGGTGCCTCAGACACTGTGTATTTGTTATATAAGAAATGTCATCAACACTTACCACTGCATAACTTAGACTGTAAGAGTGTTGTAGAATACTAGTAATATTAATAGTATACACCGTGGTTTTTTGATTTGCGTTAATTTCAAGGGTGCATTCCTGAGCTTAAATTAAGTAAATTTCTCAAAGACACCGGTATTCTAATTAACTCCATTTCGGAGATAATCAATATTTTATTTTTATCTTATAAAGCTCTTACGAGTGTGTACACTTACCTTAGGGCCCGTTCACATATTGATTAGTGTTCAGTACGGGTTAATACATTTGCTACTAAACGTAAGTACTATCTCGGACGATCGATGTTCGAAAACTTCGAAATGACATTGACATGTCACAGTTTTCAATTTTTTGATTGAGATAAATGTAATGTCCGTGCAGCAACAACGCTATATGCAACATTTAATTACTTTTTAAAACAAAAAAAATGTTTAAAAAAATATTCAAAAATAATTTTTTTTTGAAAATTAACTATGTCATGTAGTTTCCTTAAACGTACTTACCAATACCCCGAAATTAACGGAATTCAATAAAAACACGGTGTATAAGCAGTTTTCGATATATTCAAGGTAGGCGCACTTAGACGGCATGGCGCACTTCCCCTACCTCACCTTAATTACCCACTAAACAAATTTTAATTTATTTATTTATTGTTTAATTCAGGGATCGAATACTGTTATTAGTCCGTTGATTGTTTACTTACAAACCAATGTAATTTATGTTTATACCAAACCTTTCCCTTCCCACAAATAGATCGTATTTTAGTTAGAACAGTCAATTTAGAGCGGTTTCAATGGAATTACATTAGTAATGGTAATGCAGAATAAGTGGGTAAAGAAATTCGAAGACAGAAGGCCGATCGTAATTACTTGGGAATTATTCTTAGGCAACTGGTACTGGTGTGGGCAAAAGTGCTTGTGCGATATAATTTCATTCGTTCTTTTTTCTACACTCCTCCTTCCTCGTTGTCCCGGCATTTTGCCATGGCTTATGGGAGCCTGGGGTCCACTTGGCAACTAATCCCGAGAATTGGCGTAGGCACTAGTTTTTACGAAAGCGAATGCCATCTGACCTTCGAACCCAGAGGGTAAACTAGACCTTATTGGCATAAGTCCGATTTCCTCACGATGTTTTCCTTCACCGAAAACAAACACCACACTGTTCTTTTTTCTACACTGTAGGTTACTAAATATAAACTAAAAAAACTATGGTCTCAAACGAAGAACCTACTGACAGAGGAAGACGTGTGCTGCGGTCATAATATATATTTATATTTATTCATGTATGCATACAAAAATATTTATTCTTATATAGTTTATAGTGTGTAATAACATATAATTACCCTTTTAGGTATAGTTTAACTGGAAGAGATCCCTCTTAGGGATAAGTTCGCCTTTGTACTACTCAACCCAATTATTTTCTATCTGATGTAATCAATATTTATTTTTCTCGTACAATAAAGTGTTTACTTACGTACTTACTACACAGTGAATAGTACCATTACCACGAGTTACTAACAGTGTCAACACTGACATCGCTAACGTCTACATAACTTACTTCCTATGCTTCTCGCCCGTACTGATATATTAGAGCGAGCGCGATGTATAGAATGTAAATTACGTAGACGTTAGCATATATGTCAGTGACTTGTACGGGTACAGTTTCGTGTTTCGTAGTTACTGTTACCTATTTCTTTACGTATGTATGTCTCTCTAGACCAAATTTTATTAAGAAAAAAATAATGTATATTGCGATTGATTTCATAGATAATATGGATGCTGGATTTGATAGCGTTACATGGGTATTTTCAGAAAAAGTTTACCCCTGTTCTTAAATCTAACCAATTTTGGGTTATATCTACTTAGAAACGAGCACTATCGATTTAAGCAATAAAAAAAGCGGCCAAGTGCGAGACGGACACGCTCATTAAGGGCTCCGTGCCATTTATGACGTATTAAAAAAACTACTTACTAGATCTCGTTCAAACCAATTTCGGTGGAAGTTTGCATGGTAATGTATATCATATATTTTTTTCAGATTTTTCATTCTGTTATTTTAGAAGTTACAGGGGGGGGGGACACATTTTACCACTTTGGAAGTGTCTCTCGCGCAAACTATTCAGTTTAGAAAAAAAAATATTAGAAACCTCAATATCATTTTTAAAGACCTATCCATAGATACCCCACACGTATGGGTTTGATGAAAAAAGATTTTTTGAGTTTCAGTTCTAAGTATGGGGAACCCCCAAAATTTATTGCTTTTTTTCTATTTTTGTGTAAAAAAACCTAATGCAGTTTATAGAATACATCTACTTACCAAGTTTGAACAGTACAGCTCTTATAGTTTCGGAAAAAAGTGGCGGTGACATAATCGGACAGACAGACGGACATGACGAATCTATAAGGGTTCCGTTTTTTTGCCATTTGGCTACGGAACCCTAAAAAAGGGTCCCGTTTTTGATTCTCAGTTTTGTAACGCAGTTAACCTTGCATGTTGTATGCGCCGCGACATAACTAACTAATAAATTTTAATTAATTTTAAATAATAATTAATAATTTTTATATGGAAATTAAGGATAATTAAGGCAAAACGGGTACAGTCAAGGTATTAAATATCGACACGGACAAAATGCCAAAAATATGTACACACTACTTTAATATATAGGCAATAAAGTCGTGTATACATATTTTTGGCACTTTGTCTGTGTCGATATTTAATACCTTGCCTGTACATTTTGTTCTAAAAAGTCCCTTGTAAACGTTTTTGTTTAATTAGGGCAATATTATAATTTGTGTTAAATTTCAATTTAAGAGGCTGTCAATACCTAAAGCGCGCACACTGTCTATTTGTATCGGAGTAAATGAGATAGCACTGTCGCATGTTACTGGGCTTGGGCAAGGGAATAATAAGAAAAATATTTAAATAAAAAAAAGTGGATTATTAGTGTAATATTTTACTCAACAGCGGCTTAGATATAAATGTTTTGAAATTGTGATTTTAATTGCAGACCCATAAGTCAAAACAATAAAGACATAAAACCGTTTAATTGTGATTTTAAGACCAATCTTTGCAATTATTTTCTATCGAGCCGATTTCGTTCAATCATGTATAGAGTACAACCACGGTCTTTGAAATATAATTAATATGAACATATATATTTCTTACTTGACTAAAACAAATAGTCTTTCTTAAAAAACTGTTTAAGTAACATCAATTTCAAGGACATTGGGTGTTGACAGCCTCTTAAGTAGATTAAACTAGCACTTTCGCGCTCGCCGCTCCCAGTATAACTCAAATGGTTCGTTCCTATGATGGCATATTTAAATTAAGTCTAATGATAGTAATCAGAGGGACTCTCGTTTGGTTGATTTGAGGATGGTACCACAATCACAGTTGCGCAAACTTTGGGAATGTTTGGAATCTTTTTGAGGTTAGATAACTTTGAGATTCTTGACTTTAGAGTTAGTTTTAAGAGACGACCGGTTTGGCCTAGTGGGTAGTGACCCTGCCTACGAAGCTGATGGTCCCGGGTTCAAATCCTGGTAAGGGCATTTATTCGTGTGATGAGCATGGATATTTGTTCCTGAGTCATGGGTGTTTTCTATGTATTTAAGTATTTATAAATATTTATATATTATATATATCGTTGTCTAAGTACCCTCAACACAAGCCTTATTGAGCTTACTGTGGGACTTAGTCAAATTGTGTAATAATGTCCTACAATATTTATTTATTTATTTAAATAAAATGTATATTTATATTATCTAGTATAATAAATATACTATATTATTGTTCTTCATTTAGCATGATTACGGAGCATCCGCTTGAAAACTAATTTATTTAATTTGTGTTGGTATATCCGTTATTATTGAATCTGACTGTACCCTTCTTACTTAGAGATAGTGCATACAAAACTTATAATTAAATCGGTTGGCCAATTTCGATAAGCGATTTGGCGTCTGACCTCGGTTGACCATTTTGACCGGATGATTCTGATCACTTAACGAGTCAATCGCTCAGGAGTTAGATGGTTTTTCATTTCACTTTGTTGCCTAGGTAAAAAGAGGGGAAACGCGAACATCGAAGAATAGCAATTATGTTACTTGCCTCTCTATCTTCTTCTTATTCTTTGCGTTTTCCCGGCATTTTGCCACGGCTCATCGGAGCCTGGGGTTTTTACGAAAGCGCCAACATCTGACCTTCCAACCCAGAGGGTAAACTAGGCCTGGTTGGAATTAGTCCGGTTTCATCACGATGTTTTCCTTCACCGAAAACCGACTGGTAAATATCAAATGATATTTCGTACATAAGTTCTGAAAAACTCATTGGTACGAGCTGGGGTTTGAGCCCGCGACCTCCGCATTGCAAGTCGCACGCTCTTACCGCGAGGCCACCAGCGCTTCTCCTTGCCTCTCTATCATTGTCTCATAGTCGAGCGATAGAGAGGCACCGAAATTTAAATTTTCGATGTTCGCGATGGGCACGAGTGTGGACTGCGGGCCTTGCCCAGGTTACAATCGCTGTCGCTATGACAACGAAACGCTTTGTGTATCTCTATCACTCTTCCATATTAGAGCGACAGTGACAGTTGCCTTTTGATCGCTACAGAGCGTAAGCGATTTTCATGTTGGCTACGCGGCCTGGTAACTACAGGTACTGAAAGCAGGTAGTACTTTGAAAATTGAAGTCCGTGTATTTTCATTCGATAACATAAAGGCGATGCTAATTTTGTAAGTCAGTCTAGTCTACTAATTTTATGTTTAACATCTGTAAACTGTCAATAAAAAATAAGTTTTTGGCAAAAATTTAATTTTTTGTCCAAGACTTTATCGCTGCCTGTACTTTCCACAGTGCTCATCGAGACAATTCTAAAAACCCCAAACACGATCAGGGAG
Organism: Cydia pomonella; assembly: GCF_033807575.1. Classification (NCBI taxonomy): domain Eukaryota; kingdom Metazoa; phylum Arthropoda; class Insecta; order Lepidoptera; family Tortricidae; genus Cydia; species Cydia pomonella. The sequence continues at coordinate 18,334,196 of NC_084720.1, read as the reverse complement.
CATTGTTTCATCACAGATTTCTTATGGCCTCCTCCTGTCTCCATCATCAGATCAGTTAGATGCATTGTCACCCGACTTACATATGTATGCAAATTTTTTGCTTCATTGAAAGTCGGGAAGTGGATCAAGTATAACTTGCAAGATTTGCAAATTCAATTTGACCCAAGATAAATAAAAGCTTGTAACAAGTTTTTTGCAGAATCGCGAAGCGTCTGGTTGACGTAACTGGTGACCGATTAGCTGGTGGCTTCCTCGTACAACGTATCAGCATTGCGATACAACGAGGAAATGCCGCCAGCATCCATGGTCCAACGCCTCAACGGTCTATTTTAGAATTGAGCTAGTTATAGTAATCCATTATGTATATTGTTATTATAAAATCTTGTAAAAACTAACGTTGCCCTAGGCCTGGAAAACTTAAGATGGTTGCCTGTGAGTTGAGAAGCAAAGGGAACACGGTTGAGGTTGGGTTAGGCCGGGTTCATATTAGAAATAGATCGACTTTGTTGACCTTTGTAGTCCTTTCAATTGGCTCATAATGGTGATAGTATGTTTAAGAGGATAAATTTTTATCTCTCATGAGTCTGTAGACTGTGTCTAATTAAGTTACACAAAACTAACGGCCGAAATACAATCAAAGATTTGAAATAACACGAACTTTTACATGAGCATTTAAGTTAACATTTATATCTTGTACTATTTTTTTATTTCTGGGGTCTATCGCGACGATCTTTCTTTTTTACTCCCACTAAGACGTAATTAGAGTAACAGAGAAAAATGCCCTCAATTGGCGAACCTTGATTTTCGCGGTTAAAGCCCTGGTACTAATTTCATCGACTTCACCGTATTTCAATATTTGGGTCAAACACAGTTTAGAAAAAGGTCACGTCTGAAAATATCGATGCGGACAAAGTGCCAGAAATATGTATACACTACATTAATATATGGGCCATAAAGTCGTGTATACATATTTTTGGCACTTCGATCGTGTCGATGTTTTCAGACGTGACACACAATCAAAGTTAAAGACTCTGGTAAATAGATATCCCGTTTTTCTTATTAGAGTCTCAAGTACTGAAAAAAATTATCCCGCCTGTAAAGGTGTCGCGTAAATATTTGCCTTAGGTTCCCTTAAGTTTGCGATGTCTACAGGAAAGATGCGAACGAGTTTGCTAAAAAATGTTTATCACCCATTTTATTATCTTTTAAAGGTGATTCAATCATTGGTTGCATAAGAAAGGCCAAGAAAATTCGAAACAACTTTTAAATTTTCGTAAAATCAATTACTTATACTCCAAAACTAACTCGAATAAATTCGTTTAGGTGTAATTATTATTGAAACGTCGCAGTTCTAACGCAAAATATGTATTAAAAAAAACTCAGATACTTTATTTTATTTTACTTTATTAGGTACACTTAACACATATCGTACAATATTATGAGGAACATACAATTGCATATTATGGCTTAAAAACTAGCACGAGATCCAAAATAAGTATACACAGCATGTTTTACAAGTAAGCGCAAATGTTACAAATTTAACACTATATCATAGCTACAGTGAAAAATATCACAAAACAATAAAACCGAAAATAGCACTGGTTTTGATACTAATTACATATACAGTGTGTCCCTAGCCATTGGACAAAGCCGAAATGTACATATGCATTAGGGTATTTAGAACCAGTGTACAAAGAATCATAACAACCGGTGTAGCGGTTTCGAAGAAATTAACATATTATCATTTTTTAGTATGGAGCAGCCTGTATGTGTTAGTAGCTCCTAAGGTAATATCCTCAAAAAAAATTAAGGAAACTTCTTCGACCTTTTTGATTACCTTTTTTATTTATGACACTAATAAGCTTCTGACTTTTGAAAAATGTCATCATTATCAAATATTTCGAACAAATTGTCAAAAACACTGCCAAAGATTAACACAGTGTGTTTCTTTTTGTTATCGATTATTGCAAATAAATTTTGTTCGAAAAATGTATTTTTTTACCTTTTGTTCTAATTAAAAAAATATTCACATCAGAGTATTCCTGAGAAGTAACCCTACGTGGGATTTCAGGGTTTGTCCAATGGCTAAGGTCACCCTGTAGAACCTTTGAAGTATAGTTCTAGTATTGGACCATAGTGAGTTGGTTTTACGATAACTAAAATATTTCCCAAACTACAATTCAAAAGCCTCACAACTACAATGCTTTGACTAAGCACTGGTCCACTTCACCACTTAAAATGCACCAAGGCCCAGACGTATCGCCAATATCGATACATTTGAATTTGAAAGCTCAAAGCAAGTTTTTATGCATCCAACCGAGCTTACGGTGGCCAGCCGACGTGACTGGACTTGTTGGTTTGGTCGCATAGATAAAGGGGGGTAGGTAGGACAGGTGTTGCTGCCTATACTGATCCACTCGTTCTTTGACCCACTGTGACCATGATGGGATCAAAGATACTTACACAATTTAGCCAGCTTAGATGTAATTTGACTTATTGGTCAAATGAAAATTGATTTGGTGGGCTGTGATCTTGGTGGGACCAAAGCAAGTTTTTGTGCATCCAACCGGGTTTTCGGTAGCTGGTCGACGGTGACTGGAGTTGTTGGTCTAGTGGCATAGATACAGGGGTACACCTTGATCTAACTACCCTGAGGGGAAAGCCTACTGATAAACTTTGTCCTACTAGCGGTTTGAATTTGGATGAATCAGGATCTGGGTCGATACCGGGTAGTTGGTGGCAATCTAGTATAAATAAATCGGGTAAAAATGTACACTCGAAGATAACTCCCGTTTGGTCCAGGTTTGTCCGCGTCACATTGATTACTAAATTATATAAATGCAATTATTCTTGTGATATGCGGCGATATGTTAAATTATATTTAATTTTAATTTAGTAAAGCGTATTCAATGTGAATAATTGGAAATAAACAATTAAGTTTCGGTGAATACGTATCGTTATTTGCGTTAACTAATTAATTATTTCAGCGTCTTCTGCATCTTAGTATTTCAGCATCTTAGTGGACCGTAAGTTACCTTCAGAGTTTATAATAAAAATGCCGAAAAGGAATTTAGCGCAGTAGCGCCACTGCCTGGCTTCCTCATTTAGTTGTTACCACATTACTGGAACGCTACTGAAGCGTTCAGTACGTAACTTGTTTTATCAAGAAGATCGATTGTGAGATTGCCCGCGTCAACAATGCAGCAGCAACAACGCTGCTGCGGTGAAAACTGAAATATATAGGAGACGGCGTTAAAACCTGAAGTAAACATAATGGCGCAATCGCAGCTGGAACACATTCATCTCGTAACGAGGCTGTCAATACCTAAAGCGCGCACACTGTCTATTTGTATCGGAGTAAATGAGATAGCACTGTTGCATGTTACTGGGCTTGGGCAAGGGAATAATAAGAAAATTAATTAAATAAAACAAAGTGAATTATTAGTGTAATATTTTACTCATTAGCGGTTTAGATATAAATGTATTGAAATTGTGATTTTAAGACCAATCTTTGCATATATTTTCTATCGAGCCGATTTCGTTCAATCATGTATCGAGTACAACCACGGTCTTTGAAATATAATTAATATGAACATATATTTTTCTTACTTGACCAAAACAAATAGTCTTTCTTAAAAAACTGTTTAAGTAACATCAATTTCAAGGACATTGGGTGTTGACAGCCCCTAAGTCCCCGAATTAGAGAATGTCAAAATCCTTTAAGAGCACTGTGTAGGTATTAAAGATAATGATAGATGTCTCGTCTGCGTCTAACTTCTTTCCAGCTCAGACCCATATCGACTACAAATTGAGCACACTCGGAAGACCGGACGAAAATAATATTGTTTCTTTCGCAAATATTTACCCTTCTTGTGTCGTTTTGCAGTCCGGGCGCAAAATTAGTTTTGGCTTCGATTGCTTTGGCAATTTTATTGTCCGCTGCCCTATTGGCTAGTTAACGACTAGTATTAGGTTGGCATTCGACGCGCAAACTAAAAGTTCAGATAGAAATTGGTTTTGCTTAGGCAATGTCGTATTGAATAGTTTATTACATACTGTAACGTGACTATGAATATTGCACTGGCAACACTTTGCTAGCTAACGTCATAATGAACCAATGGCTACGTCAACCGGTCGGTCACGGTTGACAGTTGACACTTCGGAACGAGACGTCTTCGTGTAAGGTTGGTGACATTTGGAATATTTATGTATATACTTTGAATAGTTGAATATTTTGCCAAATAAACAATTGATTCATTATTTGTTGTTTAAAAACTATCTTTTACCTTGAAATATCGGAACAATACCTAGGGGAGTAACGCAAGAAATGTATCAACTCAATGGTCGAGACTAAGACAAGGTCGATAATTACATGTGCTTAGTGCTTACAAATTTAATGGCCGAAGTGTGTATATTTTTCTGTTCAACGGAGCCGGCAAGAGGCAACTTTGCTTAGCGTAGAGGGCCGAAATTGTTGCTTTCCGCAGCACAGAAAAATAATTATAATGCGACAATTTAACACACTGATTTATTTCGAAATATAATTTAGGTTTGGTTTAAGTCTCCACTACTTCTTGAATATGAATGTCCAGTAATGTCCAGTATGTACTCGTAAATATTCGATAATACAGATACTTCGGTACATTTTAAATGTGAAGTACAATTATTTGCAGAATTTGGTGCAAGGTTTCTATGTCAGCGAGGTACAATGTTAAGGCTGTGGCCATGACTGCGGCATGACGTGATTTCCTTGTAAATAAAGAACATCTGTTTTATGAACAAATCTTTCGTGAGAATCACAAATATTATAGTATTTTATGCAACAGTTGTATAAGAAGGGTCAAAAAAGGCGAGTGGCGTGAGTTACAATGTGAGCCGGAGCCGAAGGCGTAGGCGAACATTGTAAAGGAATACGCCACGAGAATTTTTTGACCTACTTATACAACGTTGCATACAATATTTTTCCTACGAGTCAACAAAAATAAATCTTAATTTAGGTAAACAAATTACAGCAAAAGTATATAGCCAAGACGCGCGAGCATACCTTGTTCCGCGCCCAGCCCGCCCCGGGCCGCGGCCGGCCGGCCGGTCGGCGACACCTCCTCGTAACTCATGAGGCCCTGGTACTTGCTACTTGCTAAATTAATTTTTTGGACAGTTTTTTCTCAATTTTGGCCACCGTAGCCTACGGAGACTAACAAGCAACGCTAAGCGGTCTTCGTAGTCTATGGGTGTTGCTATATTACGGGTGTCACATGCGTGTTTCTGACTTATGAAGTAATTATTTTTACTATGCAACCAAATGAATATTTTGTAAGTTTGTTAGGTTGGTAGCCATTAATCGCAGTAACGTTATAGCTTATAAAAGCACAAGAGCTTTTATGAGGAATAGACAATATAGACTTTTCTTGAAATCTTTTATGTATGTTCTTATATTCGTGTTAATGAATGCATAAATGACAGATAACAGTAGAGGAGTAGGAAAAATATATTAAAACGGCTTCAGTTAGAATTTTCCCTCCTATACATCCAAGTAGACAGAATAAAACAGACAGTTGTAAAATGTTTTTTTTTTATGATACAAGAGGCAAACGAGCAGACGGATCACCTGATGGTTTGCGATTACTGCCGCCTATGGACACCTGGAATACCAGACGGGTTGTAAGTGCGTTGCCGGCTTTAAAGATGGGAGTATGCTCTTTTCGTGAAGGTTTGTAGGTTGCATGTTGGTTTAAAATTATAAATTTTTGACCGAAGGTCAGCGAAGGTCTTCGTTTCAGCTTGGACAAAAATTATTTCGTACATGTGCATGCTCCTCTACAGGTGGAATTTCTCAACTGATTTGCGTGAAATTTTAAGGTTCAATTATTAAATAGATTTTTAATGTCAATTTAATTTTTGGATTTTTTTAAATGGCAGTAGGTACTATGGGAGTTTGCGACGTGAGCTCATAGAATCACTTCATTGCTTTTATTATGTAACATAACTATTGATTCTAAATAAGATATACCCAAATTTCGTACATATTGACATAATTAAGAGGGAAGAATAGCTTTGCGATCCTAACGAAATAACGGTACTTTTTCTATGAAATTCCATTTCGGAAGAAAACAGTTTCCACTTACTAAATCTTAACAAATCACTTTTATTTTGATGCCGATCACTTCCACATATTACATTCTGGGTTTATAGGTTTTGTTTTTGTGGATTTTTTTATTTCACAGTTTTTGTAAAAAAAAAAAAAACAAAAAAAAACATACACCCGAATTGATAACCTCCTCCTTTTCAAATCTTAAAGTCGGTTAAAAAAAGAAAACTTATATGCTAGTTTTTTATTGTGTCAATAACATACACAAAATCATGCAGAATGGAAAATATTTAGAAGTGGAAGTGGTATATTTTGTATGAATGAGTACGAGCTTATATACATCCCTCTTAAGACGTAACATTTCTGTTAAACGCTACTTAATTAAACACAACCTTACTCAAAAATGGGTCGCGTCTTAATTCGACTCAATTAACAAGATTTGTCGAAAAACAAAAAGACAAAAACAAATTAATTAAGCGTAATGTCACTCATAAATACTGTTTGTGTGAAATAACTTAAATAACTCGCGGCGGTAGGCCAATTCGTACAGAAATAATTATGTATAATTGTTACAATTAATCTGAAGATTCAAAATAACAACCCAATTGAAAACGAAAGATCTGCCCCAAAACGTATAAAAACTGTAAGCGACGTTGGGACACATTTGAATTTGAACTTTATCGCACAAGAATAAGGAACATTTTTGAATAAGCATTCGAATGTCAGTTACGATTTTTATATTTTGAGTAGATGTCAACGTAATTTTAAAGTAAAGCTCTGTCCCCATTTGTGCATTTTAAGGTAAGCTTCTCAAATGGCATCTGAAATGGGTTACTTCGACGATATTGTTATTTGTTGCATAATTTCACAGAAAGATAAGAGTTCATTTAAAAGGAGAATATTAAATTTAAGATGGCACTGATGGTGGCCCAAAGCCTCTTATCAATATTAAGAAAATTAGCAGACAACAAATATGACAAACAGTAAGGGCTATTTTAATTTCAGTGTGGACGTAAACGTACTTATTCCTTCCATTACGCCTTTAAAAAAAATCAAATTCATGACCTATGAGGACGATGTAATGCCAACAGGCACCAAGAACCGATGCGAAAGATTATATCATTTTGTAGTTGATGGGTGAACCACAAAAGTATGGAGATTCTAAATCTAAAATGACGCTGACAGTTCATTTCATTTCAGTTCATTTCGTTTATTGCAGAACCATGGTTACATTTTGACAACCGGTTTGGCCTAGTGGGTAGTGACCCTGCCTACGAAGCTGATGGTCCCGGGTTCAAATCCTGGTAAGGGCATTTATTCGTGTGATGAGTGTGGTATTTGTTCCTGAGTCATGGGTGTTTTCTATGTATTTAAGTATTTATAAATATTTATATATTATATATATCGTTGTCTAAGTACCCTCAATACAAGCCTTATTGAGCTTACTGTGGGACTTAGTCAATTTGTGTAATAATGTCCCATAATATTTATTTATATTTATTTATTAAGGTGTTAACATGTCTACCATGTCTCTATTTATATTTATTTATTAAGGTGTTAACCGCTACCTAAAGGTTATCTGGAAGAGATCGCTTTTTAGCGATAAGACCGCCTGTTGTTTACCTCTTCTTTATGTGTTGTATTATTTGTATTGTTTCTGTATTGAGGTGTGCAATAAAGTATATTTGTATTGTATTGTATTGTAACATGTATTAAGTGCAGTTTTGTTTATTATACTTGACTATTTGTTGTGTCTACGTTGCAATACCCATTTAGTCATATTATTAAAAAAAAGTTAATTCGGTTTAAGAATTACTTACACGTTTGTACTTTTTAAGTAAGAAATAACTGTGTTAAGAGGCACCGCTCTTCCTTAATTCTGTTATTCTTAATTGTCTTGCCGGGTGCAGGCCAGCCCCAACCCCGTTCTGTGTTCGATAGCCGAGCGGTTTGTCTGCCCGTATTTGAGGCACTGTGTTGATTTGCATGTCTCTAAATGTACCTATTATGTTTAATTAATAAATATAGATGCTTCTAGAAACATTGCTCTCGTAATTATTTATTTTTATAAAATGTGTAGATTCTAACATAGCCGCAAGTACATACTAACCATAAAATATGAGTCTGTAGTGATTCGAAATAAATAATATTTATTTATTTTATTTTATTATTGTGTAAGAAATAAAATTAACACGTATGAGAATAACAAAAGTAATTACTTATAGTTTAATTTAACCTTATGAGATAATGGACTTACAAGTCCATATGAGTGTGTGTGTGTGTGTGTGTGTGTGTGTGTGTGTGTGTGTGTGTGTGTGTGTGTGTGTGTGTGTGTGTGTGTGTGAGAGAGTGTATGTGTGTGTTTATAGTCCTAAATATTTTTAATTAAGTTTCCTGTATCATAATAACTCTTAGATTTAAGACAGTCTGTTATATTTTTTTTTTACATTCATAAAATGGTGATTCATAAAGTGATACATATTTAAGTGCTTATTTATGACATTGTTTAATTTGCCGGATTTTTAGACTACTTGACTACTAGCGTATGTGGTATTGAAGTGATTAAAATTATCTTACCACTTTTCCATGTATTTCATGTTTCATATTACATACATTATATGAACATTAGTCTTAATTTGGCTTCATAATGGCTCTTGAACACTTTGTCATTGCAAACTCTGTACAGAATTATCTTGGTCAGACCCTACCTTGTTACTATTGGCAGATCCAACACAAAGTGGTTGAGCAACAGGTAAAAATAATTATTTTAATGCCGATTAAGTTTACAACTAAAACAGGTAAAATAAGTAAATAAATAGTTTAACTAAAATAAATAAATACGTATCGGGACAGTCTTATACAGATTGACCGAGCCCCAAACTAAGCAAAACTTGTACTATGGGTACTAGGCGACGATGTAAATTAAAACACACACACACACACACGCACACGCACACGCACAATGTAACCAACAACTGATCGTGGCATCGGGCATCGGTCACACAAAAGCTAATTACTAAAAGCATCCCATATTTGTAATTGTATTATGTTATTTATTGTAAAAATTTGACATGTAAATGTGCCCCTGTGCTGTGGCCTATTTTCTGAATAAATGCTTGTTTTTTTGCATAAACACTAAATCGCTTGACATTTTCTTCGTCATCTGGCCCACAGAATTATATAAAAATAAAGCTTTTCATTATCAGAATTATTTTTATTCCCTCCTTGGCCGCGATGGTTTCCAAGTGTATTTATAGTTGCGTTCCTTAAATTGGGTGAAGGGTTTTCTTAAATAGAGTTTGTACGTTCCAACTAATTACGAAATTTAATTGTCGAGGCCATACCTTAGTTTTGTTGTGGATTGACTTTATGGTCTTGAAGCTTTTGAATTTCTTCTCTATCAGGTATTATAAATTGAATGCGAAACACACTATATTTAATTTACATTTTTTATTTATTTATTACATACACACAACCATCGTTACAGGCTATCCTAATTCGACAGTATGGAATTTGACACACAAAAGAAAAGAATTACATAGGTATATAGTAAATAGATTATTACAAACTACAGTAACACAATACATATAGCGTGGCCCTTGTCAATTCGCTCAAAGAACAAAGAAAGAAATCTAACTCGATCGCTACTCGATTAAGTGTCCGAATTGCGCGCGTAAAGGGGGCCTGGCGAAGGAGTTGCGTTCGAGCGCGCGGCTGTATAATTTATATAATTTAATTTGTCAATATATTTTTAATTGTATTAGATTTTTATTCTTTTTTTTATGGTAGAGGAGGCAAACGAGCAGACGGATCACCTGATGAATTAGAAAATTAGCTTATTCGTGTGTCCCACTGCTGGGCAAAGACCTCCCCTCACCTCTTCCAATCCTCCCTGTGCTGAAATCCCGCCACTCCCGTTGCAACGCATCCAAGTCGTCCCGCCATCTCTTTCTCGGTCTGTCTCTGCCACGACAATAAAAATATGTATCAATAAAATCAATAACCATCAATAACAGTGGCAATAATAAAAAAAAATACTGCTCCAAATGTCAAAATACCTCTATCTATCATTTAACTCACCAATCGAACAATTAAAATATTCACAAGACTTTTGCTTAGCAACCCGCCGCAAGCAAAAAACGTTCAATATCTTTGACATCAAGCATTTGTAATTTCTTTATAGACTTACACTTAAGGTTCAAATCTAGGTGAACTAGGGTTGTAGTAAGTAGGTTTTCTAATGTATCCTAACTGGTAGCCGCCTATTTCGCCGATAATTGCAATGGGTATGCTATCAAGTGTGCATTTTCCCTCGCCGAGCGGTAAAGAATAATTGTTGCAGATGGCAACAACTTTTTTTTTTTTATATATATATACCGCCTGCAAACAAGCATACGGCCCGCCTGATGGTAAGCAGTCACCGTAGCCTACGGATGCTTGTAACACCAGAGATATTGCATGCACGTTGCCGACCCTTAAAAAACCTGTACACTCCTTTATTGAAGAACCCCATACTGTAGCCCACTGTGCTGTGTGTACTGTAGAGTAACCATGAAGCCGTCCTAAAAAGAGTGAAGGAAAAGAGAAACTTAATGAGCATTATTAGAAATAGAAGAGGAAAAATGATCGGCCACCTGCTACGACACGACCACTTCATCAGAAAAAATATAGAAAGGAAAATAAATGGAAGGAGAGGGAGGGGACGACCAAGAAAAAGGAGCATGCAGGGGCCGAATTGATACTTATTCCAGCATATTATAGAACTAAACAAGTACAGTTTATGGGTGTATTCCCATCTGTGCCCGCCTCTTGTAAGGTGGTCACGTGGGGCGGGCACACATGGGAATACACCAATTTTTGGGAATGAAAAATATAGTTCACAAAATAGGTTACAAATTACAAACCTAATAAGAATTAACACGTCAAATCCGTCATACAAACACACACAGACATACAGTACCCCTAGTGTAAATAAATTCGATTTTGAAATGTGACGTACACGTTTGCGTTTAGTCTCATTTTGTATTGGATTTAGAAAGAGCGCGCCAAGCGGGACGTTTTGGAAACTCAAAATCCTATACAAAATGAGACTTAACGCAAACGCGTTCGTCACGTTATGATATCGATAAAATTTACACTAGGGGTACTGATTAAATTACCTTTTTCATAATGTCCAAATTATTTTTTTATACATGTCATTTTACAGTAAGCGACCAAAACAAAACGATTGTCAAGTTGCTGAAAACCCAGCATTTCTTATGTAAAAAAAACTTGCCCTTTTTACCAAAAAGGTAGGGTATGCAGTTGCACCAAATTTTAAGATATAGTAAAGACGCTAAGCACCAATAATTTCGCACATTGACCCGCATATTTCTATCTCAATCGCACGCGCATAATTATACTACTGTCCCGCTCTTACAGTGGCATTGTCCGCCGGCATCATACCCGGGACACCAATAGAATTACTCACGTGCAATAGAGACAGAAACAGAGAGACAATAGAGGTAATGTACAAAATTCTTCACGCTTAGCTATCCCGTCACCTCCCGCCAAAAGTTACTGGTATTAAAAGTGTTTTTTTTTTTCATGTTTGTGTATAGATCGTGTCATTCACGACGACGCCTGCCTTGACTCGTAATGTCATGTTATTAAAGGTTATATTTGACAAATCTGCGCATCATCGTGAATGACACGAACTATAATGGTCTAAAATCGATCGTGGGTTCAAACCTCGGTTGTGTTGTAGCAAAAAACATCGTTCGAAAAAATGCAAAATAAGATGACTAATAAAAATTTAAGGCAAAATTATCAACTAGGCAAAATGTTGACAACTTAGGGGTATAAATCATCTATCTAATAACGAGTGTCCCATCTATTTTCGTATTCTAGATAATGCATCAGTTATGTATAGTAAACCATACCTTCATTCGACGCAAGTCACAAATTTGCGTTTAAATTTTTAAGCGTCCGTCTGAATTCTGAAGTGTCGTGTCTTTCTGAACTGCTGTTTAGTTTCGATATCGGGTGGCCATTGGGATTATTAAGATGTTACTTTGGTGTATACTGTCTTACACTAATCAATAATAATATATTGTTAATCAAGGGATGAAAGCCACTCATTTCTGTCGAGGTACTTTGGCGCTCGGACGCAGTGAGAGCGCCAATAATCCGATACTGAAATGGTGCCACACGAGTTGAACACTGTACTTTTCATTTCGAATACGAGGAAAGTAAAATACATGTGAATTTAAAAAACACGGCTAAGTATAAACTTCAGTAGTATTTGTTAAGGGTGTTTTCAATTAAACATTTAGGTAAAAATATGGTTCTTTATGGAAAGGTGATTTAATTTAAATAAAATAGTACAACAAATCCATTTAAAATCATTTTTTATTGCTTATCGTAAAAAAGATAAAAAAGCGTTTTTAGAAAGTGCAGTGCTCTAGAGCAGAAATGGATAATTTTTTGCACACTTTTTAGAACAACAACGACCCACTTTCAGAGCATGAGAAATGAAAAAAAAACTTAACAGCTCAGAGTTTTAAGAAACTGGCAAGCATTTTACTTACTTAAGATTTAAGAAAAGTTAATATTGTATTCTAAACACTTAATTTTACTAGTTAAATGTGCATAAACATTTCTATGGTCAATAGACCAATAAAGTTTTTGTTCATTTAGCTGTGATGATATTTTTTTATATTAAATTTTATGCTCTTATTGTTTTGTATTATGCTGGGTCAAAAAAGATGACTCATTTTAATAAGTGTATTTTTTTCTTTTTTCCAGAGATTAGATACTTATGAAAACTTTCCTTTAAATTTAAATCGAAAACTTATTTGTAACAAGACAGAATGCTACAACAAGTATATTTACAATACATATAGTGCTACTTTATCGCACTAGTGCGAAAATTAGCATATTGCGTTACTGTGCCGAACATTAAAATTGCCATATGTACTGTAAAACTTTGTACGATACATGTGCGAATAGGTAATTCGCAACTCGTGTCGATACAAAACACTCCCTTCGGTCGTGTTTTAATTTATCGCCACTCGTTTCGAATTTCCTATTTTTCGCACTTGTATCGTAATGTACTATTATGTGTAAGGCAGTGTGCTCGGTCGATGTGCCCCAACCTATAATTAAAACCAATGAACCAAATGCAAGCAAATGGTTACATGAAATAATAAATAATGCCATCCACCAGTAGCAAGAGCCGGTTACAATACAACACAATTATAATGATAGACCAATCTAAATTACTTACTACCTACGAATAATAATATTATTTCGATGCAGTAACATTATTACTTTTTCATTTTGTTAATATTAAATTACTGATAGATATGTATATATAAATGATTTCGCAAGGAATGTAAAAAATCCTCGTCGAAAAAAAAACGCTTTAAAGATTGTCAATTCTTCGGAATCTTTTTTAAATTATAATATCCCGATTTCTTGAAAACAACAGGGACGATATGATTGTTTTTTTCTTTATTGAAAGGTAGGTAAAAAAATAATTCAAAACGTTTATTTAGCGAAAAGACCACAAGGGCATCTTCCAGCCAAGTTCAAAGAAAAAGGAACTGGCGACGCAACCGTGTGTAATATTACACGAACCATTTCGAGCTACTTTTGACCCCTTCACAACTTGAAACCTATTTAACCTGCACATATGAAATTTAACACATTTATTCAAGCCCCTGAACTTGTCTAGAATACAAAATTTCGTAAACTTAGCTCAAACTGTTATTGATAAATTAACGTTTAAAATACGGCAATTTTGTGACTGACTGATTTTACTATACTTACACTTCTAGAGAGTTATTAAGCATTAAAAATATGGTACATTATGATACAAGTGCTAAAAGTAGGAAAAACCTTTGCGCACGTGTATTGTACGTTTTATAATAGGTACATATGATTCCTGAAATGAAAGAGACCTCCCCGAGGTCCTACTCAACATTAAAGGTTTGATAGGATTCCTCGAGGAGCTGGGCTGGCAGGACTAGCCCACCCCCAACATACTCGTATCACGCAAAATAGGCGCAAGTCGTCGAGTTGCGGAAAATCGCCCGTATACAATACAATAGGTACATATGGCTGATTAAATTTTCGACATACGCACGTATAGTACTAGTTACCGCACTAGGACGGTAAAGTAACAACATATGTAGGTACTGTAATATACTTTTAAGATACAAGTTTTAATTATGCAAGCAAACTACGTACAGCAAAATAATCCTTGTCACTTCTACTGTAAAATTTATATAAGCAAATATTTAATCAAAATCGATCCAAACAGGTGTATAAGACATTAACAATTACATAGAAATAAAAACCAGAACGACATAAGTCCAGCATTAAATTCAAGCCATTAGAGTATCTATGCACTGGCAATTAGTAGTATTATGGCATAATAAATTAACTAGAAAGAGTCAATCTAAGTCCCATTTAGAGAATATTTTATACGTAATGGAGAAATCAATACGCAACTTAGTTGCGATTAGGGAACTTATTCCCAATTATAAACCAAAATAATCTGACCTTCCTATACCCATTGTTAATATGAATTGTAGGCTCAATTTATAGTGGAAGTATTTAGATTGGGTAGTAGACCAGAGGTCGGCAAACTTTTTAGAAAAGGACGTTAACAACAAAACTTAGTAATAACATGTACCTCAAAAAGCTGTTGTTTTCAATAGTCTATAGATTACTGGGAAACAAATTGCCTAAATTTGTTTATATGAAAATATTTTCATTAGTGTGCAAATGTTTCATTGCAAGTGGAAAAAAATTGCAAATTGAATTAAAAGTTCTACTTTTAGCCCACTTTAGTGTCCCACTGCTGGGCAGAGGACCCTGTTATTGACATTTTCCCACCATTTTGGATAGAATGCGTCCAAGTCGTCCCGCCATCTCCTTTTCGGTCTCCTGCACCCCGGCCTTTTTTTTTTTTTTTTTTTTTTCAGGGGGGAAAATGCATTCCGCATACCACCCGGGTGCGGGGGGCGACCCGAGTGGTTATGTGGGACTCCCGTCCAGGCTAATGAGGCCGACGGTATACCCACTAAAAACCATATATGCCACCTCGCCGCCTTATTGGTGGGGTTACGGGAACGCTTGTGCACTCATCCGCGACCCCACCGGCGGCAGCTGCCCGCGAGCGGCTCCCTCGCAACTGCCCGAAGGCCCTTCACGCTAGGCGCGCCAGATGGTTCGACGCGCCTTCCTCCTCGGCCTCCGTCCTGCAGTGTAGCGGACCCCCCCGAGCCCGCCACAAGGAGGCCACGGGCGCCAGAAAACTCCCAGCGCCCGGTGGCAGATGAGGTCCATGGTTCTGCCGCAAACCACAACTCGGCTGCAGAGGACAGGGAGAACGGCACACCGTAATACCGACACTCCTCTTCCTCTGCAGCCCCACCAACGCCGCTACTGCGGAACGGCCCCGCCAAGGTCGCAGGGGATAGGGAGAGTGGCGCATCGTGATACCATCACGCCTCTTCCCCTGCGATCCCACCTCGGCCGTCGAGGATAGGGAGAACGGCTCACCGCAATACCGACACTCCTCTTCCTCGACGGTCCACCTCCAACGCGTCACAAGCGGGCTCACCAAGCCCACTTGGAGCGTCCTCCTCGGGCCAGCCCGCACCTCAAACAGGCCGGCCCTGGTTGCCTCTTCGCTTCACCGTGGGTGACCAAGCCACGGCTACTAAGCCCCTCCACCACGACAAGGTGGGCAACCCGCGGGGGGTCCTGCACCCCGGCCTGCACCATCTATGGTGTTCCGTGGGTCCCGCTCAGTAACCATTTTGGCCCACCTTTCCGGGTGCATGCTTCCCACCGACTTAAGCTTAGCGGTCTTGCCGTAATATACAAAGGAACAAATGACCAAGGCCTCCAGTATCCAGTGGGCAGTGCAGCCCAGGGCACTGGATGCCTTGGTAGTTTTTTCGGCCCGTACGACATTCATTTATGTCTAATAACTTATATCTTCGCAATTGTATCTGGGAAAAGCCGCATGAGGCTTACGAGCCATGGTTTGCCGACCCCTGAATTAAACGTAAGTCTTCACATTGAATGCGGATCAGCTAGGTGTGCGAACAGGACATCGCTATACACCCGTATAGCGCTGTCCCGCTCAGTTAGCATGATAACTAAGGAAAATTCCCATTGATACTGAAGCAGCCTTTAATCATCAGGACAAAGACAATTTATAAATAAATAAGCGTGTCCTACATACCTGGAGGAAATTCTGCTCATTAAGAGTTCCGTACCGCTGGCGTGGTGCAAGCTATGGGCGAAAACAAGTATTTAGAAATAGGTAAGTATAAATCAATAAAACTTACGCGTTTTGACACGTATTAAAACATTAGCCATTGGTTGACTGGTAGATAATGCCTTAAGGCATTAATTCCACCATTTGTACCTTCATGTATTGTGCAATAAAGATTAAGTTCTACCGTGAATTTATTTTTTACCTTTATTTCCGTCGTTTCGATGCAGGTTTTACTGGTTGCGATTGCGATAGTCCCGGTTATTATTTTATTAATACGTATGGTTCAAATGTAAATCAGACTATATATGTCCTCATGCTGAGCATAAGCCTCCTCTCATGGACGATAGGGCTTGTACTAAACTCTCCACGTTGGCCCAATGAGGTTTGGGGTCTATATATCCACCCTTTGAATTTCTTCGTGGATGTATGCTGGTTTCCTCACGACGTTTTCCTTCACCGAAAAGTTATAGTGGTAAGGCACTTACTCCATAAATAAGTACCAAAAAACAGCCCGAATTTGAACCCACGACTAGCGGATTAAAAGTTGGACGCCAGTCGGCCTCCACCGCTTGTTTTAACTACAGAAATAAAATCTAACAAAAACTAGAAAAGAAGTGACAGTTCTAAAGTATAGAAGATGATTGTTTCTTAAGTCACAGAATAAAATAATTGTACTACGTACAGAAGTTTCTCTGTATAAGAAAACCCCTGTTTAGGTATACCGAACGTGCCTAAACGTTGCCAATTGGACCGAGCTCTTTCGAAAGGCTCTAAAATTGGCGTAGGCACAAGTTTTCACGAAAGCGACGGCCATCTGATCTCCCAACCTAGAGGGCTAGGCCTTATTGGGATTAGTCCGGTGTCCTCACCATGTTTTTCTTCACCGAGAAGCGACTGGTAAATACCAAATGATATTTCGTACGTAAGTTCCGAAAAACTCATTGGTACCAGCCGGGGTTTCAACCCGTGACCTACGGATTACAAGTTACACGCTCCGCTTGGCCACCAGCGCTATTCAGACTAGAAAAAGGCGACTCTTAAGTATGATAATAAATATAATTTTGTAATGTTTGTACCTTGGGCCACACTCCTAAGTGGCATTAAGTCGTTACCATCATCAAAAGACAGCGACCGGCCGCTTCGACCATTAAATATTCACACCCAATTCGCTGGTCAATTGCAGAAATTCTCTGGAAAACAGTAATGCTTTTATGTTGGAAAAACTAAGGCTTTCGACAGACCAATTCGAACATGGACTACATGACCGAGCCAGCGAAGCCTTCTCTGCTTTAACATAGCAGTTAAGCTACAGCTATGCGTTCTTGAGAGTACTACCTCATTACTAATTTTATCTTGCCAAGTAACTCCAAGTATAGTCCTCAGGCGGCGCATGTGGAAAACGTTGAGCTTGCGTTCTTGTTTCATGTATACACCGTGTTTTTATTGAATTGCGTTAACTCCGGGGTTTCGGTAAGTACGTTTAAGGAAACTAAATGGCATAGTTAATTTAAAAAAAAAAAATATTTTTTTTGTTTTTTTTTTTACTATTTTTATTTTTATAAAAAGTAACTAAATGTTGCATATAGCGTTGTTGTAACACAGGCATTACATTTAACTCAACCAAACAATTGAAAACTGTGACATATCAATGTCATTTCTAACATCGATCGTCCGAGATAGTACGTACGTTTAGTAGCAAATGTATGAACTCGCACTAAACACTAACTAATAAGTAAACAGGTCCTAAAGCAAGTGTACACGCTCGTAAGGGCCTTATAATATAAAAATTTATGATTGATTATCTCCGAAATGGAGTTAGTTAGAATATCGGTATCTTTGAGAAAGTTACTTAATTTAAGCTCAGGAATGCACCCTCGAAATTAACGCAAATCAAAAAAAACACGGTGTATAGTCACGATAGATTAACTGAGTCTTACATTACATTTATCCTGAAAATACTTATATTTAATAGAAAAATAAGTAAAAGCAAAACGAAACCAGCAAAAATAGTCCAAAACACACTAACGCCTTATTCGGATGTTTGAAAGGAAACACCTATAAAAGGAAAGGAAATAGGCGCGTTCGCGATATCGCGTACAACCTTGTCGTTGTAACTCAGTTGGTGGATTCATATGGTTCTGCGTGTACTTAGTTACTGCGACAAGGTTGTGGGTGTGGGTGATAGCGGTGGGAAAACGTTAGGTTTTAGATAAATAGTGTCATGTTCCTAATATACTCTAAGTAGTAGGTATTCTGTAGTTGAATATTATACATCTAGGACCCAGTTTTGGACGGTATCAGGTTAATATTAGTGTGTGGACTACCCAATTCATGAATGCATGATGACATTAAAATAATCATGGAAATAATGGTTTCAAAGAAATAATTTGATTAAAAAAATGGCGCTATTTCAGTATAAACCTTAGGATTATTAATATTTTCAATAATTTTTTAATTTAATCGTATGGCTTCAAATTGGTCGCTTATATAATATTGGTTGAAGTGTAATAGTTAATTAATTGCTTTTTGAGTAGGTACTATAATTTAAGATCTAGTTTCTTCACCCATCGGGCTGCGTTCACATCAGGGCAGAGCAGGTCCAGGGAACTTTTTCAATAATATAAAATCCAACCAATCAGAAGCGAGCCAAACCGTGACGTCATCACTCCATGACATTTCTTTGAGCAGCATAGACGACCTCATAGACCGTAATTCATGCGTCTACACCAAAGAGTTTGGATATTCAAAATATGTATATTAGGGTTCCGTAGCCAAATGGCGAAAAACGGAACCCTTATAGATTCGTCATGTCCGTCTGTCTGTCCGATTATGTCACAGCCACTTTTTTTATTTTATTTCACCATTAATCATTTAATACGTACAAAAAATATTATTACACGATATAAAGTAAATATTTTATTTTGTTATTATAAAAGAACATACCAAATAATACGATATTTCACTATTTTTTTTTTATTATTTTGCTGAATTAGCGCTGGTGGCCTAGCGGTAAGGGCGTGCGACTTGCAATCCGGACGGAGGTCGCGGGTTCAAACCCCGGCTCGTACCAATGAGTTTTTCGGAACTTATGTACCTACGAAATATCATTTGATATTTACCAGTCGCATTTCGGTGAAGGAAAACATTGTGAGGAAACCGGACTTATCCCAATAAGGCCTAGTTTACCCTCTGGGTTGGAAGCTCAGATTGCAGTCGCTTTCGTAAAAACTAGTGCCTACGCCAATTCTCGGGATTAGTTGCCAAGCGGACCCCAGGCTCCCATGAGCCGTGGCCAAATGCCGGGACAACGCGAGGAAGAAGAAAAATTATTTGGCTGAATGGAACTACGAGTGCCATTGTTCATTGCCATGTTGGCTGTCGTAAGCATAAAAAACTAAAATAAAAAAATTAAAACCAGCGCCCGATATTTCCACTCAAAATTTACATGTATCCATCTTAAATCGCATATGAGTTATTATGATAAATTTTTGTAATGAATTTATCATTTTTGAAAATGCATGGTTATCAAACATACAAAGTGTAAATGCTATCCTCAATTAGTTTCCAAGTTCAATGACGACGGACGAACATAAATGATCACTTAGGTACTTGCTGATTTTCCCCCTTTCAATTATTGTTTATGTTAATTATTTTATGTCGTTTCCAAGTTCAAGACCGACAGAGACAATTATTACTTACGCTTGTTATGGGAAGCGCCGACGCTCAATGCCATGCGGGTGCATTGCTCAGGTAATGTTGGACAACTTGCGAAGTGAACAAATGCTATTACTCGGTACCACACAGTAAACAGCGGCGGCGTGAGCCCGAGCAGAGAGTCCGCTCAGTACAAAGTGCCATTTTCGCCGCACGCACAAAGACGTGACATTTACGCACACAGACGTTACATTGACAGGCGTTCTCGGGCACTCTCGGGCAGAGCTTAGTCGGGATGTGCGCGC
This sequence comes from Cydia pomonella, assembly GCF_033807575.1. Taxonomy (NCBI): domain Eukaryota; kingdom Metazoa; phylum Arthropoda; class Insecta; order Lepidoptera; family Tortricidae; genus Cydia; species Cydia pomonella. Next base: position 18,313,870 of record NC_084720.1, on the reverse strand, counting down.
GTAGCTCACTTGACGTCCCCACCGCTACGTAGGTACCTACTTTTTTTTTTTATACTACGTCGGTGGCAATCAAGCATACGGCCCGCCTGATGGTAAGCAGTGTCCGTAGCCTATGTACGCCTTACTAACTTGTAAAATAACAGAATGAAAAACCTAAAAAAATATATGATATACATTGTCATGCAAACTTCCACCGAAAATTGGTTTGAACGAGATCTAGTAAGTAGTTTTTTTTTAATACGTCATAAAATTTAAAAAAAAATCATCAAACCCACGTGTGGGGTATCTATGGATAGATCTTCAAAAATGATATTTATTATTTTCTTGTATTAAGGTATGCAATAAACTGTATCTTGTATTTGTATTCTACAGTATATAAAGCTTCTTGGCAAGCAGTACAACAACAAAAAAATCCGGAAGAACATTTGCACGACATACCGACGCATGTTGTATGCAAATACGACGTAATATATGCCTAGTTATCGTAAGTGCCTCACTGCCGTATGCGTAAGGTAAGGTCAGAGACAATGTACCTACCTTTTTAGGGTTCCGTAGTCAACTAGGAACCCTTATAGTTTCGCCATGTTCGTCTGTCTGTATGTCCGAGGCTTTGCTCCGTGGTCGTTAGTCCTAGAAAGCTGAAATTTGGCATGCATATATAAATCAATAAATCCGACAAAGTCGTACAATAAAATCAAAAAAATATTTTTTTAGGGTGCCTCCCCCTACTCGTGAAGTGGGGGTGAAATTTTTTTTGCTTCAACCCTACAGTGTAGGGTATCGTTGGAAAGGTCTTTTAAAACTAATAGGGGTCTTCAACAAACATTTTTTGACAACGTAAATATATTGGGAGATAATCGCTCGGAAAGCAAAAAAAACTAAAACGTTTTAAAACGTTCGCGTTCTTAAAAAAGTTCGGAGGAAAACCGAAATAAACCGGTATTTTACAAACCGGTTCCGAGCCTAGCTGTCAGTGATGTTTGCCGAACATTACAGCCGCGATTTTTTTATTTATTTTTGATTTTGACGTTCATTCCGTCACTTATTTTATCCAGAAAATTATCAGATAGGGACCATCGGCCACACTGTTAACTGTCCATCCGTAGACCTTATTACATAAGGCATAAGGTCCACCGATAGACAGTTAAGAGTGTTACTGTTTGGACAAACAACGAGAACGCAACTGCAATGCAGTTGACTTCCAAACGTCAGCTTAAAGGCTGGCATCTACTAGGCTCGCCGAGGCGAATCGAATTGTAATAATTCGCCTTCCATAAATTTACTATGCCGCACGGTATTTACTGTGGCCCGAAAACACGGCTCATGGTGCATGAGGCTGGTAGTGTGGAGACCTTGGGAAGAGTCGCGCCCCGCAGGGAAGCCAAAAATGCGTTGGTATGACGATATCAAGAGAACAGCTGGATCGAAATGGGTACATAGTACGTAAAACAGACCAGAACGGCAAACATTTAAGGAGGCCTACATCTCAAAGATTGAAAAGAGCTAAGAAGAAGAAGAAGACATTTACTATGAATGGTAAATTCAATTCGACGCGCTGCGGCTCTTCGTCAATAGACGCAGTTTCATAGTAAATGACTGTGTAGTGTGTTCTACACCCACACACAAGCATAGCCTTTACATATAAAAGTGCATGTACGTGTTATTTAAGCCATTATACGTTTCACCTCGAACCTAGTTGTTTGATTCAATGCCCAACATCACAAATGTATAGAAGGCGAATTATTGATTCGGCTCGGCGAGCCTAGTGGACGCTAGCCTTAAAACTTTGTAATACATATGTACATATTATATCACAGAATATTATTCAACACCATTCCTCCCGAAATCGCCCAAAGCGTTATGAAAGCTATAAATATCCAAATGCAAATCCGAATCTACCAAATAATAAATAACTCCTGGATCCTGCGCGAGCATAAATAATCGAGCATATTCGTAACTTGCAGCATAAACAGATTTGAAACAACGTAAACTCAACAGATTCAATGTGTATTTTAGAATTAATTTTAGAATAGATATTACTCAATTCCTGGAATGCTTACGGTTACACTTTAATTGTGTTGCAGCAGCATTGCTGTTGCGGCATGACGCACAGGTCAATTCGAACTTGCACCTGACGTCAAAACAATATTGGAATCATATCGTATCGTATCGTCTCGCTCGCACTAATACACGTACGGACAAAGTCCGAGTAAAATGAATGCGCCAATGACAGCTAACTAATACGATTCAAATATCGTTATGATGTCAGGTTTACTATTCATATCACTGTCAATCTCTTTGAGAAAAAAATATTATATAATAAAAGAGGAAAACAAGCCCCACAAGAATATTGTTGTTGATGGTAAGTATCGCAGGCGGGGACCAACAGAGGGTTACTTATAGTCATTTTGGTTGTTGGTATAAGTACTATAAGTAACCCTCTGTTGGTCCCCGCCTGCGATACTTACCATCAACAACAATGTTCTTGTGGGGCTTGTTTTCCTCTTTTTCAGTGTGCAGTCGGGTTTTTTGTTTTTTGTTTATAATATTTTTTTATTATTTATATCTTTTTAGTTTCCCCAAAAAAACATCCTTTGTTCCACTCCCGTGATCAAGACGAATCTAACGATACCTCATACATCAAAATCCGTCAAGCCGTTAAGGCTACAGGAGGCCACAAAAAACAGACATACATACATACATACACTCGAAAAACATTACCCTCCTCCCTTTGGCAGTCGGGTAAAAAGTGAAGGATTGCACGTTATAATCGCCACAGCAATGCAATTATTCAATAAAATTATTGCATAAAGAAAGAAAATAAGGAAAGAAAAGTCACAAGCTTTAGCTAGTTAGAAATAAACGTCACATTAACTAAATCATTTGATCTCAATGCCGTGTTTTTGTACAATTGAGCCTGATTGCTTACCCGACTTGTATACTGCGTAGTAGAACAGCGCTTTTATTTACAGCAAATTCACTCTCAGATAATTCATATAAAAATGCATTAACGCTTTGCTTTCAGCTTTGTTATGCGATCGGTTAAAGAGTTAAATATTATTAAATAAATAAATATTATAGGACATTATTATTATTACACAAATTGACTAAGTCCCACAGTAAGCTCAATAAGGCTTGTGTTGAGGGTACTTAGACAACGATATATATAATATATAAATATTTATAAATACTTAAATACATAGAAAACACCCATGACCCAGGAACAAATATCCATGCTCATCACACGAATAAATGCCCTTACCAGGATTTGAACCCGGGACCATCGGCTTCATAGGCAGGGTCACTACCCACGAGGACAGACCGGTCGTCAAAAGAGTTGACGTCATTTTCTGCAAATCTTTTCCCAGCTGACTATAACTTGATCTTTTAAAATTGAGACATCTTTTAGGTAATTGAAACCTGACCAAATATATGATCAAGCACCATATTTCGGAGTTTTATTGGAACAAAATTTTTGCCTACGGTTCCGGGTTCAAATCCTGGGAAGGGTATTTATTTGTAGTAGTAGTAGTAGTAGTAAATCACTTTATTGTACAAAAAGAAACATAAAACAGGAAAGAACACACATCATTTGTACAAAGGCGAACTTATCCCTTTCGGGGATCTCTTCCAGTTAACCTTTGAGCAATTGAGGAAGACTTGGAGAACGGTAGACATCAAAACTACCACACACACATATCACAAATATTTGTTCCTGAGTTAATATTTTCTATGTACAGTCAAGTGTAAAAATATGGGTGTACACATCTTACTCAAAAACATGTCCCATAGCATCTTATTCCAGTTTAATAAGAGCGTAAACAAAACCAGCCTTATTGAGGTATAGCCTTATAGAGTTTACTGTGGTACTTAATATATCGATCTATGTAAAATTGTTCTATATTAAAGTGGACACTCTGATATGTACGCTGTGGCGCTGCGCAGGCGTCACTTATTGCGCTCATTTGATAATTTCACTTAATCTGCCGCAATAGGTGTAGGTCGGTGAACCACGCTAGTGCAGTTGCAATTGCAGATAAAGTGCATTTTAAATTTATTTCGAGATTGTGTACAATATTAAATTGCATTTTATATTTATTTCAAGATTGTGTATAATATTAAATTGCTTTATATATTTATTTAGAGATTGTGTACAATATTAAATAGCATTTTATATTTATATCGAGATTGTGTACAATATTAAATAGCATTTTATATTTATTTTAAGATTGTGTATAATATTAAATTGCTTTATATATTTATTTAGAGATTGTGTACAATATTAAATAGCATTTTATATTTATATCGAGATTGTGTACAATATTAAATAGCATTTTATATTTATTTCAAGATTGTGTATAATATTAAATTGCTTTATATATTTATTTAGAGATTGTGTACAATATTAAATAGCATTTTATATTTATATCGAGATTGTGTACAATATTAAATTCATTTTAAATTTATTTCGAGATTGTGTATAATATTAAATTGCATTTTATATTTATTTAGAGATTGTGTACAATATTAAATAGCATTTTATATTAAAATCTAGACTACATTGTTAAATAAAAACGTTAAAATTAATTATATATAAAATAATATTTAATCTATAAACTATAAAACTAAATCTAAAATAATCCCCCTTGGATCGTACCTGGCTCAAAGGTCCCCATTATTCCCGCTGCGTTTCCTCGCTGAACCGCAATGGAGACCTGTTGAACCAGATACGACCCAGAGCGAGGATCGCAGCCCCTCTCTCGCAGGCGACGCCCTAACTCCCTGCAAAAGGAGCTAGCCTCTGAACCCCAAGGCCCCACTGTCTCAATAGCCACCGGCACAAAGTCATAAGCTGATTCCAACGCAGAGTACTTTGCGTGCTTAGACTTTGCCGCGGACTCCGCTGCTGAGCCAGCACAACTTGTGGTGTGCCTCAAATAGGATGCAGCGAAAGTACTGACACATGTGGCATCCCATAAAAGGCAGCGCCCCCTTCGCCATGGAATTAAGGTTAATCCTCAGGCCTTTTACCGTCTGTGCGACTCAACCCCGGCGGCTCCAAAACACACGGCACATTAGCCGATACCAAGGCCCGCCGCACGATCTCGTTAATTGAGTGATGCCTCGGGAATCGCCCAGCACACCTCTCGCAACTAAGGCCGTGGTGCCCATTTTCCTCAACCATCATCCCGCAACGGCAACGATGAGCCTCACACACTCTTACCCCCAGCCTAAGAGCCGCTGATATTCGTAACGAATCGTTATCTAAGAGCGTCCCAAGCTGAGTTGAACGCAAGGCATGTAACCACGCCCCAGACTCAGCCCGTTCAAGGGCTTTAAGGCGTTTTTTATATTTATATCGAGATTGTGTACAATATTAAATTGCATTTTATATTTATTTCAAGATTGTGTATAATATTAAATTGCATTTTATATTTATATCGAGATTGTGTACAATATTAAATTGCATTTTATATTTATTTCAAGATTGTGTACAATATTAAATTGCATTTTATATTTATATCGAGATTGTGTACAATATTAAATTGCATTATATATTTATTTCAAGATTGTGTATAATATTAAATTGCATTTTATATTTATTTAGAGATTGTGTACAATATTAAATATCATTTTATATTTATATCGAGATTATGTACAATATAAAATTGCATTTTATATTTATTTCAAGATTGTGTATAATATTAAATTGCATTTTATATTTATTTAGAGATTGTGTACAATATAAAATTGCATTTTATATTTATTTCAAGATTGTGTATAATATTAAATTGCATTTTATATTTATTTAGAGATTGTGTACAATAATAAATTGCATTTTATATTTATTTCAAGATTGTGTATAATATTAAATTGCATTTTATATTTATTTAGAGATTGTGTACAATAATAAATTGCATTTTATTATTTTAATTTAATACCATCAGTAACAATTGGATAGTGATAGCCAAATATATCAAAACACAACCATATATCTGACACAAAACAACAAAGGGGTGTTACAATTTGGCCTCTTTGCCCGTCAGTCTGTCTAACTACTTGCCAGAGTTCAACGAGGGGGAGGGGGGTTTAGGGTCGGCAACGCGCATGTAACTCCTCTGGAGTTGCAGGCGTATATAGGCTACGGAAACTGCTTACCATCAGTCGGGCCGTATGCTTGTTTGCTACCGACGTAGTATAAAAAAAAAGATCTATCTACGATATTTGTAAAGTCAAAATGACATTGGTTGCCCGAATCGAGCTGCTTCTGTCAATTCTACGACATACAAACGATATCTAAATGAGAACTTATCTAAATCAGAACTTATCGTCATTGTATTTCATTCTTCGAATCGGGCCGTGTGTCAAAACATTTTCAAAATGTCAATATCCAGACAGGAAAATGATACGTTTGTATGAAAAAGGCGATTTCGCGAGCGTCCTTCACTTTCATCTGAAGAAGTGAAAATTGGCAAAGGAAATTCTACCCATATGCTTAACCCTTACGGTAATTCCATACAAAATATGCGAAGCACGCTCGACCTTCTCTTATTATAAAAGGTATGAACCCATGTGCACTTTTACCGCACTCATTATACATGCAAATGACATCCTCATACAAATCTCGCACGGACGCGCCAGGTGTGGCCCTGACCTTACCGCAGTCAAGAGTATTCGTTGAAGTACATTGAAAATTAAGTAAAGTATTTTTTTGGAGTCTAGTCACATTTAATGACAAAGAAAAATGGTTGTTAAGTGAAATGATTATCTACTAAACTTATTACTTTTAATAAAAATCATGTAATATTATTAATGTTTTTGTTTTGTTTGTTTGTATGTGACTTTTTTTGCCACTTTTGAGTTGTTTCTAGTCAGTATCGCGAGCCCTTTTCATCCTTTAAGGGGAAAAAAATTACGCAAAATTTTCATACATTTTTCAAACTCCTTTTGGTTATCGCCATACAAAGTATATGGGGAAATGTTAACACAATAGGAAAAAACTCAGGGTCGTGATTCTGTGTAGAATTAACACAAAATTCATAAAAAATACAAAATTAATGTCATTTAATTAGTGGCATTTTTTAAAAGAGACGCTCTTTAGCAAGACAAAATAAATTAGGATATTAAAGTTGACACAAGTAGGAACAAGCCATTCTTAAAATACAGCGAGCAGTAAATATTTCTTACAAAAACTTAAACCAAAACAAACCATTACAGCCGTAGAACCTACTGGAAAACACATTCAATTGTTTTATCATCTTTAATATAAATAAAAATAAATATTTAGGGACAATCCTACTGAAATCGACCCAGCCCCAAACTAAACAAAGCGTGTACTGTGGGTACTAGGCGATATACATACGTATATAGATAATTGCACACTTATATACATAGAAAACACCCATGACTCATGTACAAATCTACAAATATCTGTGTTCATCACACAAATAAATGCCCTTACCGGGATTTGAACCCGGGACCGCCGGCTTCACAGGCAGGGTACTCACCAAGGGGACTCACTAGGCCAGACAGCCAAAAAAGAATAGCTATTCCAGTTTTTCAGTCACTGCTTTGGAAATTTTCAACAAAAAAATCCACGAAGTTACGATACTGTATCCAATAGATATACTGCCAGCATTGTAACCTCAGTGTGAACACTGAAGCCCTTTTTTGTGGCGGAGTTGGCTTCGGCGCCAGGAACTCATCGGTGACATTGTCACAGTTGTCAAGGAACTCACTATTAATACCTACGCATTATTGTCTAAAGCCCTGAGGCATTCTCTTGGCTTAAAAGAAAATTCTTGACTAAAGAGATAACTCGTGAACATTCATATTCATATTCATACTTGTTCGTTATCTACGCTGTGACGCATCAGGGCTCTAACCGCGAAAATCGAAGTTCGTCAATTGCGGGCATTTTTCTCTGTCACTCTAATTACGTCTTAGTGAGAGTAAAAGAGAAAGATCCCCGCAATTTGCGAAAATCGGTTTTCGCGGTAGGTTCCCTGAACAGGACGGTCGAAGTTGTCCTTTAAGCTGTTGTCTGTTAACATTGCAAACGATTTCTACCCACTTTACCTTAGAACCTTATAGAATTTATACTCGTAGGTATTAATCTTTACAAAATTAAATGGTGCTCACTTGCCTGAAAAATGTTGTTATATAAGTGTATCTCCGGATCCCTTTGTTTGGCCTAATTATTGAAAGTCATCATGTAATGATAGTCATATTATCATTAGTCATAATCATAACTCTGAAACCGTTAACTTTTCAGGAATTTCCTTAGGTTATCCTATAGATAGATAAGGTTAAGTTTGTTTTATGGCCATCCTGAAAAGTTACGCGTTTCTGAGAAAAACCAAATTATGGCTAACGATAATGCGGACAAGCAATACATTATGACTTAAAACTTTACGGGAAACAATAGAGACCCGTGTATCCCATGTAAGTGAATTTTGTAAATTCTTTATGAGATAATAAATGTCTTAAACCACAAAAAGATAATCGCGACAGTACAACAGCAGCAGTGCAGTAACTGACCTCCTTTCACGCATTACTTTTTTTTTATACTACGTCGGTGGCAAACAAGCATACGGCCCGCCTGATGGTAAGCAGTCTCCGTAGCCTATGTACGCCTGCAACTCCAGAAGAGTTACATGCGCGTTGCCGACCCTAACCCCCTCCCCCCCTTCCCCTCCCTCCCCCCTCCCTCCTCCTCCTTCCTCTTATACATATACTCGTATATAGCCGTAGAGCCCATTAGATAGTATTCTATTCAATCGTCATATAATAGAGAGCATTTCAGTCGAGTACCGTGTTTAGGCAACGAAGCTTGCTGAGTTGCCTAAGTAGGGTACGAGATTGAAAACCTTGGTTATATCACTATTGTATTAAATACTAAGTTATGGGCTCTACGGCTATATACGAGTATATAACTAATGCTTACGAGCCATCAAAATAATACTTTTTTTTAGTATAAAACCTAAATAAACAATAAAAATTGGTACCTCAGTAGACAGAAATGTAGTATAAAAGATATAAACGCGCGAAGCCCGCCCGTCCCCTGTTTAGTCTTTTCTGTGGGAGCGTGGCGGTACGTGATTGGTCAATTTATTTATAGTTGACTACAGCGTATTGTAATAGTACATTACGATACAAGTGCGAAAAATAGGAAATTCGAAACGAGTGGCGATAAATTAAAATATATACAACCGAAGGGAGTGTTTTAATTCGACACGAGTTGCGAATTACCTATTCGCACATGTATCGTACAACGTTTTACAGTACATATGGCCCTTTAAATTTTCGACGTAGTTACGTGATGTGCTAATTATCGCACTAGTGCGGTAAAGTAGTACCATATGTACTATAAAGAATATTATAGTTGAATTGAGACCCCATACATGAAAATTATGCAATTATAGTTTGGTATACGAAATCTTAAGTCAACCATTAAAATCGAATCGAATATTTTTTCGAATTTTTTCTACTCTAGCTCTCTTATTTGTCGATTAAATGACTGCCAGTGAGATCGAAATCAAGGTATCCGGCCTTTTCGCCGAAAAACGTATTGCCGAATTTCACTTGCCAACCACCTTTTCGCAGACGTTTCATTTGGCCGAATAATTGGGAAACCCCATAGTTGGGAAATGAAAATTGCGTACCGTAAAACCACCCAACTATAGTCCAATACTGCAACTATGGTCCACAAGTTTAAAAGGAAATTAAGTATCTATACCAATGTTCCATTTGGTTTACTCCTAGTTTTACCTTCCATTTATAAACATACTTTGCCTTAGAACTACAAAAATATAGTAAAATACACACCTGAACGAAAAAAATTGAGTTTATTTGTGGACCATAGTTGGGAGCTTTGGACTATAGTTGGGTGGTTTTACGGTACTACGAGTAGGTTGGGTTAGGTTAGGTTGGATTCCCCCCGAGGGTTGCCCACCTTGTCGTGGTGGAGGGGCTCAGTAGCCGTGGCTTGGTCTCCCACGGTGAAGCGAAGAGGCAACCAGGGCCGGCCTGTTTGAGGTGCTGGCTGGCCCGAGGAGGACGCTCCAAGTGGGCTTGACAAGCCCGCTTGTGACGCGTTGGAGGTGGACCGTCGAGGAAGAGGAGTGTCGGTATTGCGGTGAGCCGTTCTCCCTATCCTCGACGGCCGAGGTGGGATCGCAGGGGAAGAGGCGTGATGGTATCACGATGCGCCACTCTCCCTATCCCCTGCGACCTTGGCGGGGCCGTTCCGCTGTAGCGGCGTTGGTGGGGCTGCAGAGGAAGAGGAGTGTCGGTGTTACGGTGTGCCGTTCTCCCTGTCCTCTGCAGCCGAGTTGTGGTTTGCGGCAGAACCATGGACCTCATCTGCCGCCGGGCGCTGGGGAGTTTTCTGGCGCCCGTGGCCTCCTTGTGGCGGGCTCGGGGGGGTCCGCTACACTGCAGGACGGAGGCCGAGGAGGAAGGCGCGTCGAACCATCTGGCGCGCCTGGCGTGAAGGGCCTTCGGGCATTCGCGAAGGAGCCGCTCGCGGGCGGCTGCCGCCGGTGGGGTCGCGGATGAGTACGCAAGCGTTCCTGTAACCCCACCAATAAGGCGGCGAGGTGGCATATGGGGGGTTTTTAGTGGGTATACCGCCCGGCCTCATTAGCCTAGACGGGAGTCCCACATAACCACTCGGGTCACCCCCCGCACCCGGGTGGTATGCGGAATGCATTTTCACCCCTAGAAAAAAAAAAAAAAAAAAAAAAAAAAAAAAAAAAAAAAAAAAGGTTAGGTTGGATTATGTATAGTTGGGAAATGAAATTCTGCGAAACGTTGGTTGGCAAGTGAAATTCGGCAATACAATTTTCGGCGAAAAGGCAGAGAGCCACAGGGGCGCGCCACTCTCTGGCACTGGGTCCCAATGGGGCCGCACGCGTCGCACTTCTCATGAAACTGATTTCAGGTTCTCTCATACTCATACTCGTAGTTTCTTAATAACGTAAATTACAGCTCAGGCTTACATGACTCATATAAATTAAAGGTAGATAAATATACAAGATTCATCAATTTGAGAAATAAATTTAATTAACAAGTTATTATTACGACATTATTACTATTATTTTATTATTATTTATTTTAAAAGATCCTAAAAGCAGTGTTCTAAGGAATTTTCATACAATATTATGCAACATATAGTTTTTTTATTTTATTTTGACTTTTAGGCAAAGATCTACAAACCAATATTTACTTTGATTTTATTTATAATTTTAGATGTTTGCTGCTGTCTTAGTAAATAATTAGGTCTTAAAATACTCGGGCCTGTCTTTAGAAAACTCAACAACTTTTTATTACTTCGGCCCTTCAATTTTAAGAATCCTTATTATGTACTTGTTGCACAATAGTACATTACGATATAAGTGCGAAAAATAGGAAATTCAAAACGAGTGGCCATATATTAAAACACAACCGAAGGGAGTGTTTTAAATCGACACGAGTTGCGAATTACCGATTCGCACATGTATCGTACAACGTTTTACAGTACATAATGGCCCTTTAAATATTCGACACAGTAACGTAATATGCTAATTTTCGCACTAGTGCGGTAAAGTAGCACCATATGTACTGTAAAAAGCTATTATAGAATTATTGCACAATAAATTATTCTTTATTCCAGGTAGAAGATCACATAATCAAAGATTCTAAACCTATTTTGTGAAGTTGTATAAGCAAACGACTTCGTTTTGTCGTTCGCTTTGCAGTGACAGTAATGACACCATGTGATTACTGTCAGTCTATAATTTGATTTTATATTCATTTACCTTGTCCTTGTGTTGTTGTGTGTTGTTGTTGTTGCAATCCGGTCCGGCGGATACCATACGGATACCATCACGCCTCTTCCCCTGCGATCCCACCTCGGCCGTCGAGGATAGGGAGAACGGCTCACCGCAATACCGACACTCCTCTTCCTCGACGGTCCACCTCCAACGCGTCACAAGCGGGCTTATCAAGCCCACTTGGAGCGTCCTCCACGGGCCAGCCAGCACCTCAAACAGGCCGGCCCTGGTTGCCTCTTCGCTTCACCGTGGGAGACCAAGCCACGGCTACTAAGCCCCTCCACCACGACAAGGTGGGCAACCCTCGGGGGGGAGGGATTATACATAACCCCGTAGAGGGGTACTGTATTCGAAATACCGAAGCCTTGCGAGGTTATTGGCTGGAGCAGTAAACTCGCCGAGGCCGGCTATATGCGACATAATAGAAAACATCATCTGATATGCTAGAACAGCATCACATGCGCGTTGCCGACGCTTTAAGGGGCTCCCTGACGCTAATGACTTTCGATTTGAATCCCTTAGTTTTGTAATGGTTTTTGTAGTTTGTCATATTAAAAGCAACGGCTGTGAGCAATGTAGGATGCCATATTTACTTCAAAGTTCAATGTCTTAGAGATATTTGCCATCAAAGTTGAACAATTTTAGGCCAAAAACTGGTTTTCTGGCCAAAACTTTTGTGTTAATTAGTTTAAAATTAAAGTCTCTGGCCAGTTTTAGACACGTCAAAGATCAACCCAAATATGTAGATTTGATATAGGTAAGATCCTTTACAGAAATCGAGTTACGAAAAAGGTGTGTTTTAGATAATGTTTAAAAAAAAACATAAAAAAATAAGATTTCATTTCATTCAAAATCCGGCAGACAAAAATGGAGACAAGAGATTGAAGAACCGATAGCCGTTTGTCTTATAATTCGATCTGTAGCGCAAATATAGGAGTAACGGCTCAAAACTTGTCAAAAATCGATGAAAACTGCAGGGAGCCCCTTTAGAGCCTTTTATTGAAATACCGAAGCCTTGCGAGGTTACTGGCTGGAGCAGCGAACTCGCCGAGGCCGGCTATATGCGACACAATAAAACCGTTTAACGTCGAGTTTCCAAGGTTTTCATAACACGACGTTTCCCGGTGCTAGGGTTGGCGACCGGAAAATTATTATTAGCTATTTTTTTGATCAATGAAATGATGCGTATTAATTTTACTGAATTATTGATTTAAAATTTTATAGCACTCAAAATAAGGATAAATGGCAGACTATTATCAACCTCATAACATAATTGAAGAAACAATTCAGTTTAGGATATGTTATTATTACAACTTACCCACGTTTGTTGTAGATTGTATATATTGCTGTCTAGTATCCACAATACACACCTTAATTTTTTAACATTCGTTTTTTCGTTAGGTATAAATTATATGTAATTTTTTTCCATTATGTTTTTTTTGTTTAATTTGATGTGATGTATGTGATTTTTAATGTGGAATATGCAATGAACTTATGTGGAATAGCGCTGCTAATGAAGAATTTATTATTATTATTTAAACTTTATTGTACAGTAAAAATAAGTAAAAATGGCGGACTTAATGCCTTAAGGCATTCTCTACCAGTCAAGATTATGTCATGTATTTAAACTTGGGAAGTGAAGAACTATGTACTTTTGTTTTACCATGAACTTATGCCCATTAAAGGTGATAGCTATTGTACTAAAATATTAACATATATAGGCCCCGCGAAAGGGTAACAGATTTCGATTTATGATCGAACAAAAATTAGTCTAAAAAAATAAAAAAATATGTAGGCTTTCTGCAAATAGACATTATGTCGACAAATTATTAATTATGATTATAATTTGTCGTTACTATTAAGTATTAATTATTATTAATCCTGGTAAGGGCATTTACTTGTGTGATGAGCACGGATATTTGCTCCCCAGTCATTTCTATGTATTTAAGTATTTATATTATATATATCGTTGTCTAAGTACCTATTTACTACACAAGCTTATTGAGCTTACTGTGGGACTTAGTCAATTTGTGTAATAATGTCCTATAAAAATAATAATAATAATAATAATTCAGCCTATATACGTCCCACTGCTGGGCACAGGCCTCCTCTCATGCGCGAGAGGGCTCGGGCTATAGTCCCCACGCTAGCCCAATGCGGATTGGGGACTTGACATACACCTTTGAATTTCTTCGCAGATGTATGCAGGTTTCCTCACGATGTTTTCCTTCACCGAAAAGCTAGTGGTAAATATCAAATGATATTTCGTACATAAGTTCCGAAAAACTCATTGGTACGAGCCAGGATTTGAACCCACGACCTCCGGATTGAAAGTCGGACGTCATATCCACTCGGCTACCACCGCTTATAATATTTATTTATTATTGTTGGATGCAGCAGTGGCAACCCTAGCGAAGCGCACGCGCACATCAAAAGGAAGTGCACCGTTTAAATTTGGAACGCAAAGTAAACTCTCTCCAAGGCCTCGTACTCCTCGTTTTTGACACTTGTCAAATGAATCTGCGAATGTAAGCGAACATGAGCTAAATAAATCCTACTGTATTGAGTATAATATATTTTTCAACACACTTGCTCAAAACGACGTTTTAATTCCACCGATTTTTGACTCATAATCCTAGATATTAAACACGCGTGCTTTTTCAGTATATTATAACACTTGGGCTTTTTCATTATATTATCCGACTGAGTTAAGAATGTAACTGATTGCAAATAATATGCATGGAAACGGAGCCTTCTTAATTTGGTCGAGTAATATATATTTTTTTAAACCAACTATGAGGTTTTATTTTCAAATGCTAGTTCAAAGAGGTTTTATCACACCAAACATAATTTATAGATTAAATTATCTCGTAAATTACATTAATGAATAAACATAAAATTTTATCGATTTGATCTCCATTCGTCGAATAGAAATACAAAAATAGGTATTAGCTTTTTTACATTTTTTAAATTTGTCGTCGTTTGTCGATTTCGTTCGCGCCTTTGCCTTGCGCGCGCATTGGAATCGTGCGTAAAAAAAAACTTAACGCGCCAACCATTTTCCGTATTTGTCATAAAATTGGAATAGTTTTGCATGTTTTTAGTTTATATATCGACGAACATGTCATTTTCAAGCATTGAAAATGAAGAACACATAAAATTGACGCTGCCAGTAATACTAATAGAGGCAAGAGCCGAGAACGATAGCTTTTTTCCATCAAAATTGGGTGAAAAATAATTGGCGGCTTATGAAACTTTCATTCAATGGAAAATCAGCAAAAACGCCCAGTCTTTCTTGGAAAACGTGTTGGTAGCTTATTCCAATGAACTGGCGAATAAGTGCCTACAAGCCCAGGACGCTTTGGTGCAATTATTCGATGTTAAAACTGTAATGGCTTACATTTTGAAAATTGTAGGTACCTTTACTGTTTTGACAAAAAAATCTGATTTATAAGTTTTGTTTTTTCCTCGCAAGTGTGTTGAAAAACGTCGTATGAAACGCGTGTGCATTGGTCATTACACACATCGGCTTTCTTATTGCGCGCTCGCTTACAGCTCGCGCGCACAATATCGCCTCGTGTGTAATGACCAACTTAGCACACTTGTATCATAATGTACTATTGCAGTACATATGGTGCTACTTTACCGCACTAGTGCGAAAATAAGCATATTACGTTACTGTGTCGAACATTTAAAGGGCCATATGTACTGTAAAACGTTGTACGATACATGTGCGAATAGGTAATTCGCAACTCGTGTCGATTTAAAACACTTCGGTCGTGTTTTAATTTATCGCCACTCGTTTCTAATTTCCTATTTTTCGCACTTGTATCGTAATGTACTATTACAGTACATATGGTGCTACTTTACCGCACTAGTGCGAAAATAATCATATTACGTTACTGTGTCGAACATTTAAAGGGCCATATGTACTGTAAAACGTACGATACATGTGCGAATAGGTAATTCGCAACTCGTGTCGATTTAAAACACTTCGGTCGTGTTTTAATTTATCGCCACTCGTTTCGAATTTCCTATTTTTCGCACTTGTATCGGAATGTACTATTACAGTGACTTATGAAAGTTACAAGTATCAGAGACTAAAAATAACCAGAGGGCCTACCGCGGACGCCGAAGTTCGCAAATTGCGGGCATTTTTCTATTTTACTCCAATTAAGGCTAAAAGAGAAAGATGCCCGCAATTTACTAACTTCGGTGTTCGCGGTAGGCCCTCAGCAAATCTTACCATTTTGAAATGAAAGTGTTCAATTTCATAGAAGTGTATAATTTACTCTGGTAAAAGTCATACAGTGTGTAAATCCAACACGGGCAATAAATTAAACCAGATATATTATACAGTGTGTATTTTTGATAAGCAAAGGGTGACTGTGGAATGAACTGTCGCCTGCGGTATTTCCGGACCGATACGACCTTCAAACCTTCAAGAAAAGAGCGTACTGCCATCTTAAAGGCCGGCAACGCACTTACAAACCCTCTGGTGTTGCAGGTGTCCATGGGCGGCGGTATTCGCTTACCATCAGGTGATCCGTCTGCTCGTTTGCCACCTCTACCATAAAAAAAAAGTTAAGGCTTTAATGAACACTTTTTCATAGGTTTTGTGAAAAATGGATGACTTTTATTTTTCCCAGGAAGGAAGGAAAATGCTTGTGTTGAGGGTACTTAGACAACGATATATACGATTATAAATAAATATTTATAAATACTTAAATACATAGAAAACACCCATGACTCAGGAACAAATATCCATGCTCATCACACGAATAAATGCCCTTACCAGGATTTGAACCCGGGACCATCAGCTTCGTAGGCAGGGTGCCACTAGGCAAAACCGGTCGTCAAGATTATTTATTTATACATTGGAAATAGCAGAAGGACGTTATTAATTATTCCCGGTTAAATTTAAGTTCGATTTTCAAAGATTCAATACAACATATGAATAAGAATTAGTATAAGATTTTTTTTTATTTTTTATTTATATGATTGTGACAATCTTGGCGTTTTTTTTAGTGATTTGTAACTCCATACAAAACAGCTTTCAATAAAAAATATGTAATATAAAAATATATGCATTAGTTTAAAAAAACATGGCCATAATTAGTATTGAAATATCCCTCACAATGGTATAAATCATATTACAATCGTGTGAATAGAGCTGGAGCTGCTAAATACTTTCGTAGCAACCCTCGTATAGACATATTATTTATTTTTATTAAGTTATTAGAGAAAATAAAATAATTTTGACGAGTAGTGATACGTTACTTTTTGAAGCTGAATATACAATAAAATAAATAAGTACAGTCATCTCGATCGACCCCATACCTTTCGCTAATCGATATCCTGATCTCAAACCCAACCAATTTTGTCCACTACGTAAACTCAGTTTCTCGGTATAGCGACCTGTGTAGTGACTAGTGATGTACCAAGAAAATATCCCAATTTATGGGAATGTAATTAAAAATGGTCCCAAAATTTTTACTAATAACAATAAGAACAGCCAAATTTGAATCTTTATTCTTTTTCATTGAACTAAATGGAATAAAAATTAGAAACGCAAACCTAGGTAAGGTTCCTTACAATTATGACATATGAAATAGGTGAATTAGTTACATAGGTACTTCCATTATAATTATATATTGAAAAGTAATTATAATGACTATTTCAGGAACTTGTCGTGATGGCATTGTTATAATATAAATAAATAAATATTGTAGGACGTTTTTACATAGATTGACTAAATTCCACAATAAGCTCAAGGAGGCTTGTATTGTGGGTACTTAGGCAAGCAACGATATATATATTATACGATACGATATTAAATACTTGAATGTATAGAAAGCACCCATGACTCAAGGACAAATTGTACGTCCTCATTACATAAATAAATGCCCTTACCAAGTTTCGGGACCACCGGCTTCCTACGCAGGGTCACTCGTCAAAAAAATTAAACAGGAAAAAAAGTCCCTTATTGTACCATTGACAATATTTACATTTCCGCGAACATCACTACACCTATATTTACACCGCACAGTGGTCCGTCCCTCTTTTGTGCGCAAAAAATTCGCAATCATTTGTCCATCAAGCACAATGGGTTCCGTTACGGTCATAATGCAGGATGCTGAATAATTACATATTTTCGTATAACGGCATTGCTCGTTTTGTGATGTTATTGTTTACGGCAGTTCGACATTTAAATGGTATGACATCGATTGTTGTATTTTATGCATGAATCGAATGGGGTTAACCTGGGACTTGATTTTAACACGCGTAAAAAAATGTGAAGCTAAAATTATTCAAGCATGGATATTTAATGAATTTAAATTGAAAGGCTGGGATGGTGGCAAGAGGCCTGATGGAGTGTCCTTGGTTCCTTGAAGCCTGGGATGGATGTTAGTATGGTAGGCTACCTGCGTAGGAAAAATAGTAGATTGTTAACCAAGGGTGGAAACTGAACCATATCACCCGAGATATTTTAGTATAGTTCGAGGGTGAGATTGTTACTTTTACCCGAGTTAAACACTCTACTTTTAATTTCGACTATGAGGAAAGTAAAACACAAGAAATGTAGGTTATGACTGGAATTGGCGCCATTTACATTTTGATCGGATAAAAATCTAAAACCATAGACAAGCCGATCTTAAATTGGAATGTGTCTGAAACGGCCTTAATGTATACGCGCCTTATAAAAAGTGAAACTGAATGAATGAATGTAATGTAATGATAATATTTTAAACATTAATCTTCATTTATATTGATTTATAATCATTAAATATTAAATACAATTCGTATATTTTTTTAATAATGCAATACAATTGATTTTTAATTTTGATAATACTTGGTCTGAAAATGTGGAAGCTAATGAATGAAGCAAATGTTAAATGAAACAGTCATCAACAGAGGGCCTACCGCGTACCACGTTCGACGTGTTGCCTCTCTGTCGCACTTGTAAATTCGTACGTAAGTGTGACAGGAAGACAACACCTTGGAACATTGAGTAGTAATCCTTGATCTGAACGGGAACTTTCTAAGTGGAAACTTGCACTAGAATATTCTCATGAAAATTTCCAGAAATTTTGGAAATAAAGTTAAGACAGTATCTCAGAAACATGTCACGCGATCGGCAATAAACAGGGGTGATAATAATATAATATCTAAGATAATAGAAAATATAGCAAAAATGTGACAGTCCATATCAAAAGGGACCTTATGGCGGTTGGCGCTTATGTCGCGTAGTACATTAGTATTGGCGCGCCGCTAATAACGGTGTAAGCGCCGACCGTCATAAGGTCCCTTTTGATGTGGACTGTCACAAATAATCAAATACAAGACGACCAGTCTGGCCTAGTGGGTAAACCTGCCTATGATGCCGATGGTCCTGGGTGCGAATCCCGGTAAGGGCATTTATTTGTGTGATAAATACAGATATTTTGTTTCTGAGTCATTCGTAGTTTTAGATGTATGTATTTATCTATATAAATATGTAGTATACGCCTTGCTTACTTAGGGGCTAGGTTGATATGTGTAATTTGTTCCCAGGTATTAATTTATTTAAGTAGTTACATACCTGAAGCAAAATAGGTCTTTTACCAGGGTAGAAACTTGTATTTGAAATAAAAATTGTATTCTTTACTAAACATGAAGTTGAAACTGAAAAAATCAAACCATTTAGATACAGTAACGGGGAACGAAACACCACCAAAATATCAGTTCTTCCCCAATTTTCCCCCGTTCGTGTAACCACATTCCAATATCAGAACCGCAACATGCAAACTCAAACCTTGGACGACGCGGAACGCAGGCAGACTGACACTAGCGTGCTTAGTTCCGGGACAGAGTATGGAGAATAGCGGAGATGATTTTAAGTTACATATTTTAATAAATTCCAATATCTAAGCGCAACATGCAAATTCGAACCTTGGACGGCAACGCAGGCGGACTGACACAAGTGTGGTAGCGTGCTTAGTTCTGGGACAGACTATAGACAATAACGGATATGATTGCGATATTAATATTGTATGTTCTGTCATTCTAGGACTTCTAGGTCCTAATAAAGGTACCGTTTGAATAAAGAGTACACTAGTAGCCCTGCAGTAGTAATAGACTAATATCGCGCTACAATACTGCTACAGTTATGCCGCCGACTGCATTACTGCAGGATGCGACAAATTTAATATCAATGTCTCGATAAAATTACCTTTTGAAGTTTTCTAAAGCAGTGCCGTCGATACGAAGATGGTGGGTATATTGATGTTGGTGGCCGTAATTTTGACATTTGTGGCAGCAATGCAGTTAGCAGCAATGCATTACTGCAGCGGTATTACTGGTGTAATTCGAATCCGAACGGTACCTTAACTCTTGATAGTTATTACACACTGAAGAATCTTTCTTTGACACCAACAGGAGGGTTTTTATCGATTTACGATCATAGTTTTCAATTTAATTATTACAGGATGTCGTTCCTTTATTTTCCTTAAAACTTGCGAAAAAACGTTTTTTTTAATCCAAAGCTCATGTATCAAATGTAAAATTATACTATAAAATGTAGTAACAATACAAGTGTGTTTAATGCTTTATTTGTGGTATAAGAGGCTATCCCGCAAACGAATCGCCCGATGGTAAGAAATTGGCAACACCAGAGGGGTTGCAAGTATGTTCGACGAGATATACGTTTAAATGTACAAGTAATATGAGTATTCGAACATTTTCCATGTTTTCTCTACCCCGTGGCACAAGGACTGTACCTCGCACGGCATTTTATTTCCGATTTCTATTGAAAAGCATAATTTGTGACCACCAACCCGTCAGCTTGATGGAAATAACACATTTTGTTCCTTCTTTATTATCGCTCGCGGCCAGGAGTGAAAATTCTACTCAATTTTTACCGCATTGTTTTACGGAGGAATGAGTTCGGAAAAAATCTAACTTAGGGGCATAGCTGTGGTTGATATACAAAAATTGTGTTAAAATATGTGACAGTCCACATTGAAAGGGACCTTATGGCGGTCGGCGCTTACGCCGTTATTAGCGGCGCACCAATACTAATGCACTACGCAACGTAAGTGCCGACCGCCATAAGGTCCCTTTTGATATGGACTGTCACTTATTTTCAATAATATTAATATCCAGAGAACAAAATGAGGACTACGTTTGTATGAAAAAGTGATTTCACGTGTGTCCTCCACTTTCGTCTTAACTACGGTGTGATTAAATTTTGAAAGTTATTGAAAAAAAATTTCATCGTTTGAGGAGTATAATCTATGTTTAAATTTATTTGCTCGTGTTAGAGGCAACACCCGGTATAATGCAGGGCGTTTATTTAGTCACTCGCAATAATTTACGGGCTGAATATATAGGTCATACTGAGAAACTTTTACTATAGGACTAATCCCGAAATCGCGAAATAAAAATTTAGCCTCTCATAGAAAATTTCATTTCATTTCATTTATTTTGTGATTTCGTGGTTGGTCCCACAGTAAAAGTTGCTCAGTATAAAATATAAATAAATATAAAAATAGTTAGTATGACCTATATATTCATCCCGTAAATTATTGCAGGTGACAAAATCTAACGTTATCTATGAAAAGGGACCTTATTGTCGATGGCGCTTCCGCCGCCGTCATAAACGATGCTCCGATACAAATATTACAAATACAACGCAGTGCGCGTAAGCGCCATCGACAATAAGGTCCCTTTTCATAGATAAATGCCACAAATAAATATTCTGTTTAGGTATATTTTTATGTTTTTCAAATGCCCCGTATTATAGCACTATAACTATAAAAAGCATTCACAGCAACATTGCGGTTTTCCCGTTTTACCTTCCCAGTCAAACTGCACAAAACAACAGCACAGACAGTTGATATTTACGATCGTTCACACGTGGCTCCTGCGCTAAAACCGAGATGTTTTATGGCTTTTCGTTATTTTATTTGTTTGAGTGAGCGTGCTGGATTGTGTGAGCTGTGTAAATAATGAAGTTCAATGAAAGATTGACATATAAATAAACACTTACGTTGCTGTGAAAATACCTATATTCTGAGTAAATAAATATATATATATTTCATATTGTAATATCTTGTGTCACATGTGCTTTTGTATCTAGTGCGTATTTTGTAATTATATATACAGTTTCTATTTGCGAGTTCCTGTAATTGGCTCTGTACTACTATCTAAAAAGTTTAATGTATTTTTTATAGCTGTTGGAATTCCTTGTATAAATAAATAAATATAAATAAAGTTGCATGTGACGTCCACGGAAAAGGTACCTTATGGTGGTTGGCGCTTACGTCGCGTAGCACCGCATTAGTATTGGAGCGAAGCTAATAACAGCGCCGACCGCCATAAAGTACCTTTTTCCGTGGGACGTCACATATGTAATTACTTAAAAAAATACTTATTAGAACAGACAACAATATACCCTTACCAGGATTCGAACCCAGGACCGTCGGCTTCATAGACAGAGTCAGTGTACCCACTAGGCCAGACCGGTCGTCGAATTCACGTAATCGTTTTACGAATCGGGCCGTTCTTAAGACACATTTAAGATCTTGGACGGATCGATAACTAAACGACATGTCAAAATTGACTTTTATTTCGATTCCGCTGTGATCCCAATAAGATCTATCTACGATATTTCTAACGTCGAAATGACATTGGTTGCCCGAATCGAGCTGCTTCTGGCAATTATGCGACATACAAACGATATCTAAATGAGAACTTATCAAAACCAGAACTTATCGTTATCGTATCTCAAGTAGAATTGGGCCGTCAGTCAATTTGTGTAATGTCCCTATAATATTAATAAATAAGTATTTAATGAAACCGCCGAATTTAAATTAATTTCTACCAAATGGGTGTAATAAACACTAAACATCAAAATACTGGAGTTACATGAAAAATACTTGGGACAGAATTCTGTCAGTGCCTTTTAATTTACACTCTGAACTAAGTTGCATAAATTATTTCCTCACAAACCTAAATAAATTCCAACGCTCCTTAAAATATTTACAAAACGCGTAAAATGTCACACAAACTCTTATGCACTTCAAATAACAATCGAAAACGAAAATCTTTGACAACGAAACCAAAAAAAGACTTAAAATGTAAAGAAAATCACAGCTATTAAGCCCTTTTTCTTTTAAATTTAACAGTATATTCGTACAATGTAAAATTTGACTCGAACACATAATATCTGTCTCCCTTTCATCAAAGCATTTTCTCCGAAACCGAATATCCTAACCTATAAAACCTAACCTCCATGTTTTTCTCTTTCAAATCTGAACCTTATAGCTTTAAGTTAAAGTTAATTTTCCAATGAGAATGTTTAAATATAATGCATTTAACTGCCAAAAGTATTAATGTGACAAAAAGATGCGCTTGAGCCAAATTTCGTTTTCGAAAGGATTTATTTAGACTCGGCCTTAGTCGTAAATTTTCGGGGGCGATCGGAATTTTGAAGTAAACTGTTGGTTAAAATTGGAAATTAGTAAAACTTTAGCGTTTTTAAATTCGGGTCCGGGTCTATCGCAAATTTATATTGTTATAAGTAATAAACTTAAGTAAGTCACCTGTTGTATATGTAGTTGTGACGTGTTCGAATCGAATAGACATTTGTTTTGTTTGTGTGTGCCTTTTAAACATGTATTGTCTATTCGAACACGTTACAACTACATACAACAGGTGACTTACTTAAGTTTTTTACTTATACCTTTATTTCCGACGTTTTGACGCAGGTTTCTATGGTCGTGGTCGCAGATAACACATCCTCTGGGACATCAGCAGACATAGAAGTTTTTGTGGCAAATAAAGTGATTGACAAAATCAAATATCGACATGTCTATTGTATAGAGCGTTATTGATATTTTTAACATTGTATAACTACAGTTTACGTTTTTATTTTTAAATACTTAATATATGTAATAAAGAAATTATGGTTGGAATTCTAAACTTCTAACTTTCATTCTCCCGGTAAATACAGCAAGTAAAATTTACATCTTTTTATCATTAATCCATGACTGACGTTATTATTTGTCGATGTTTCATTTTTTCAAGCACTCGTTTTTGCCACAATAACTTCTATGTCTGGACATCAGTTAGGGCTCGGGTTATTTGCACGGTGCGAGAACTCGCCTGCGAGTTTCATTACCAATACATTGCGGTATTCGTATGATCGGTCGGCCGAAATGGACCTTAATAGTCGGCAATGTAACTAAAATCGCATACGTGTTCGTATGCCGTCTAAGTCAGCCCTTATCCGCGATTGCGACCAGTGAAACCTGCGTCGAAAGTAGAAACGTCGGAAATAAAAGTAGCAAAATAAAGTCGCGTTTTTAATATGTTTTAAAAATGGGAATTATATTGTCAAGATTTAACTACTTCCAAGCTTCTTCTTACTAAAAGTCGTTGGAAAATAGTTTAATGATACCATTATTTTTATAACGGTGAAAACCAAGATTAGGATAGTGGGTATATTTTCCTGTTGACAATGCCGTAGGGAAAATTCAACTCATGACTCGCTGATTGCGCTCCGGGACTTGCCAAAGAAATAAACATATCTATGAACTCGCTATGTTCGTTTGTTATCTAATAAAAATGTACGGCACAATAGCGCCTCCATCGCTATTGATGCAGCGTCAGCTCAGGTGGTGTGGGAATGCTCTCCGAATGGACGATCGCCGCTTGCCTAGAGCTGTATTCTACTAAGAATTAGCAGAGGGAAAGCGGAAGCACGGCTGTCAACACCTTCGATATAAGGACGTGCTAAAGCGCCACCCAAACGCGTGTGCGATCGATAATGCACGTTGGGAGGAGCTCGCTGCGAAACGGTCATCTTGGCGATCTACCATCTTCGAATCTACCAAGTCGTTTGAGGAAAACCGCCTCGCGACATTAGACGTAAAATGCCAACTACGCAAGGATATACCTAAGCCTTCCTACGTGTATACATACAACGCGGCCGGTCATCTATACTGTTATGAATGTGAAAGGGTGTTTAAGAGCAAATTTGGCCTGGCCAGCCACATAAGAGCTCATAAGAGGAAAACCCTTGATTGCTGAGGTCGCCGTCATCGAAATCGATGTGGAGGACTATATAATAAACTAAAAAATAACTGTGGTGTTTCGGCGGTTCCGGGGCAACCTGCCGAATCCTGCGCCGAGTCAGACGACGCTACGGAGCCACGCTGTTACGTCGTCGCCCAAATCCAATGTTTAAATTGTATTTTGTTATTATTTGTTTTATCTCGTATCTTTGTATTTTTTTTTACATGTTTTGTAGTTCGCAGTGCCTTAGTAGTAATACTGTAATGCTGTGTAACTAATTTGAATAATAAAAAAAAAAAAAAAAAAAAGGGTACCATCATCAGACTTTAATTAGGGTTCAAACTAATTTGGTTCTCAATACTAACGGTATGAAATGTCTAATGTAAAGTAAAACCAAAAATTGGTCTCATCGGAAGATCAGCGCTGGAAGCATGCTGAGATCAGGCCATTAAGTGGCACTTAATACTTTCTATGTTTTTGTTATACATATTATGTAATTTGTCTTGTTTATGTTTACGACTAGAATAATTCCATTTTATTCTATTCTAAATGGTTCATCAATATAAGTTCGTGACTGTACATACACACAAAAAAAACTGATAAAAAGCCTAAAACACCCGTGAAACTTAGAAACTATATTTAAATATTTAATTGAAAGTATTAGGTTCAGTCGACTATCGACGTAACAGATCGAAACGTCATGTTCGCATTCTGTATTCACATCGTGAAATAGATCTAAGATTTGAACCGCAAGGATTAACAGGCATATTCTGATTTTAATAACAAGTTATCAATTAGATCTAATCCAAAACGAATCCGGATCTAATTTACAGAATACGCCTGAGAGTCCGCTTTACCTCTGCACCGTATTTGACAAAACAAATATATAAACGCGAATTTCTATAAAATTATGTGACACCTTCACACTTCGTCACTGTAAAAATTTGTGCAGAGTTATATAGTTCGTTTTTCTAGCATTGAAAAAAAAAGTAAACAATATTGACATGTCTTTTTTATTGACAAACGCTTTTTAGAAATCAGTAACTATTAATTTATGAAAGCTAAAAAATGTAAATGATCGTATATGATTTATAATTTGTACATATCTGCGGTGACTTATTTTTTGGTGTTTTTCAATAAAAAGACGTCAAAGTACCTTAAAGTCAGACCAAGATAAGTTGGCAATGATTTTGAAAGCCCAGACGGTGCCAGTGTCTAGTAAAAGTTATAATTTCATATAAGTTTGACGTTTAAAATACACGTGCCGTCTGGGCTATCAAAATCGCTGCGAACTTATCTTGGTTTGACTCTATGGCTTGTGACTCTAAAAGCCTGTGAAAACAACTGTCATTATTCAGGCAGACGCGTAAATTGATCGATAGCTCACGCAGGAAATGGCGCAGACGCAACAAAAAAAGCACTTATTAACGTTTGCGAGGTAAACGGTTTAAGTGAAACGGCCTCGAGACACTTGACCGGGTCGGGGTGAGAGTTTTTAATGACGTCTAAAGGTGAAAAATACAGATGGCGCTGTCGAGAGTTAGATAAAGATAGTTTATTATTCAAGTCGGCATATTACAATGCGCTTATGAACGCCAAATAAAGCTACACCGGATCTAACCCTACACCTCTGACCCGAGAAGATTTAAATCCCCCCTCAATTGGCGGAGGGTATCCCAATATGGACCAGCAAGGAATTCGGTAGGACACATCTTTTCAAAACATTACATCTTATAATTAACATGCATTAAATAAGAACAAACACAGACAGAGACATACTTTACTTTATAGAAATTTGATTAAAAAATATATATGTACATCAAATCATACAAATACTTAGCTCTTTCAGAAAACATATCGAATTTATAAAAAAGGAAAAGAAAATAAAATTAATAAAGAAATAAGAATATACATTATATAAATCTGACTGATTGCTATGAAATACCTACATAAAATATTGCACGAGCGGTTTTATATCGCGTTAGTGGAAATCGGATTGTTATTAGTGGATGTTTTACTTATTAACGTTTGCAAGGTAAAAACGGTTTACGTGATTCGGCCTCAAGACACTTGTCCAGTACCCCTAGTGTAAATATTTTCGACAGCGAAACGTGACGTACGCGTTTGCGTTAAGTGTCATTTTGTATGAGATTTTTGACTTTCCAAAACGTCCCGCTTGGCGCGCTGTTCAAAAACCCATACAAAATGAGACTTAACGCAAACGCGTACGTCACGTTTCGCTATCGACTAAATTTACACTAGGGGTACAGGTCGCGGTGAGAGTTTTTAGTGTTACGTCAAAAGGTGAGGTGACGAAAAATAGATGGCGCTGTTGGTGAGACTTCTAGATCGCGCTAGCGGCAATAGGATTTTCATTGCCTTCACTAATAGATATTTTCCTCCTATATCTTTCGTTGTCTTTCGTTCTCGTTTCGTCGTCTATCTTTCGTTGAAGTTTTTAATCACATGAATCGTAGACTACTTTTTAAGAATTCGCCATATTAGACCTTTCTACCCAAGGGATGGGGCCAAATATTAGAATTCGGCCAGTATTTATTATCGACTTACACAAATATACTGAGTTCCAGTTCCAGTGGATCCCGGGGTAACGATGCTGCGGACGAGCTTGCCAGGCAAGGATCGGGTGCGGGGGCGATTGGTCCGGAACCGATTCTTCCGATACCGTTTAGCAAGGTACGCTCAATGCTGCTGGCACGTACAGGGAAACTACACACAGAACACTGGCTGAATCAGACTGGATGCAGACAGGCAAAAGAAGCCATGCCTGGCATCAACGGAAAGCTCACAAGGGCGCTCCTTCAACTAGGGAAGGTCCGACTGAGTATGGTAACCAGTGTCATAACAGGTCATGGACTATTTAACAAACATCTTTTCATAACAGGTGTCACAGACAGTCCCTTATGCCGAGGATGCATGGAGACAGAAGAAACAGCCTCTCACGTGGTGCTGGAATGCAGCGGAGTGGCCCCATACAGGGCAAAACATCTCGGATCCCCGAGAGACCTCCCTGAGGTCCTACTCAACATCAAAGGTTTGATAGGATTCCTCGAGGAGTTGGGCTGGCAAGAGTAGCCAACCCTCCACCCCCCCTTGTCACGCAAAATAGGCGCCAGTCGTCGAGTTGCGGAAAATCGCCCGAACTACAATACAATACAATACAATACTGAGTTCCACAGTAAGTTCTGTAGACTAAGATGGTCGGTGTTTTGTCATCTGTCATCACGCCTGTCACGTTCTAACAAGTGTGTAAGTGCGAAAGTGACGCATGACATGTCAAGTGATAAAAATATGACCATGATACCGTCGTTTGTTTTACGAGTAAATGTGACTGCGGCCGGCAAAACTTCCCACTTTGTCGCTTGCCATAAGGATGCTTTTTCAGGTTATTCGTATAAAGATACAAACAGATCTCGTCCTTATGGCAAGCGACAAAGTGGGACGTATTGCCGGCCGCGGTAACAAATACTCAGACGATGATAATTCGAGAGGTGCGTGGTTAAAGCTGATAACTCGAGCAAAAGGGTTTTTGAAATTGGACTATATGTGACACACGTGGAGTTCTAATTTCAATGAAAAAAAAATATGAATCGGGTTTGACCTCCGAGCCCTAGATATACTATATATATTTTTTTCAAACTTTAAATACACAAATACATAGACTTATATATACACAAATACATAGACGTCAATACTGAGATCCGAATCCAGAACCAGCATTTCCGTAGGCAGCAACTGAGCTCAGAATTCACCAAAATACCGAAGAGTAGGTAAAATGTCGATCATTTTTCTGAAACTAAGTAATCAATCAACAACTCAATAACACAATTTATTGCATATCAACCATAGCTATGCCCCTACGTTTGAATTTTATCAAATTATTAATTATTATAAAAGTTAGAAGCATTTAAATTTTTTATGAAATCTGTTTTCCGCTCTTAATTTTTGCAACGATCAAAAAATCGAAAAATGTCAAACGTAGGGCATAGTTAAGGTTAATACGAATTATATAAAAATATTTTTCATAATGTCAAAATCCAGAGAGGAAAATGGGGACCACGTTTGTATCATAATTATCAAATTATTCAAACCTAAAAAGCCAAGTCAGCGTAACTATCGCGAACAATCAATCATTTACTGTTAAAACGTCAATTTTCACAAAAATCCTGTTACTTTACATGGTTTCAAATACAAAGCTATTCAAAATGCAACCGTCATCCATCAAGCTCAGTTTTCCAACGGTACCTACTGAATATTACAACTAATTTTAGTGTGAATCCGCAGACATATACATGTACATAGACTGTCCATTAGGGTAGTCAAATTTTTTTATATTTTATTTTGAATAAATATGAAAATGTGTTACAAGGTGAGGTGTTGTAAGGAGGTAAGGCGTATAGTAGGGCACAGCACAGCGGATGTTCTTCCAGATTTAGAGCAGAGCCCAACTGGGGAAGTACTTGCACTTTACAGAAAACAGCAGCCAAATAACACTAGACCCTACTCATAGGTGTTAGGGTCGGCAACGCGCATGTAACTCCTCTGGAGTTGCAGGCACCATAGGCTATGGAGACTGCTTAAAATGTTTGCCACCGACGTAGTATAAAAAAGGTTATTTTTAGTCAAAAACGTATAAAAATTATATACTTAAACCCATTTTGAGAACAATCAAAAATTATTTAGAGATCGCTCAAATGGAGCAATTCTGCCATACTAAAATGTATGAAATGTATTCGACCATTGAAAAAATCTTACCTAGAGGCGTTTTTTCAGAACTATTTTTTTATAGAAAATATATACATAGGTACTACGTTGAGTTTACCCAAAGTCATAATAGTTTTAGCTAACCAGGGTCAAACAGAGACACGTGCAAATGGTCCAAAGAGAAAAGTTTTGCACTTACAAGCCTTTG
Organism: Cydia pomonella; assembly: GCF_033807575.1. Classification (NCBI taxonomy): domain Eukaryota; kingdom Metazoa; phylum Arthropoda; class Insecta; order Lepidoptera; family Tortricidae; genus Cydia; species Cydia pomonella. The sequence goes on along the minus strand of NC_084720.1, from coordinate 18,284,065 downwards.
CAGAAAAAAATCTGTCCGATAATGTAGTCTAGAAATAATATATGTCTGTGTACAAATCGGATCCTAGAGGTCAGTGACCGACTAATGCAGCTGCAGTTTCGATGTGAGCCATTTGCACACATTTAATGTGAGGTAGGTATATTATTACACCCGAGGACGCTATTGGACATTGCTTTTTGGCTAGTCGTGACATGAGAAGTATCACGAGCCACAAATACCTACATACTTTTTGTGAGTATTGGATTTTTTGGCGATTTATTTTTTATACTATGTTGGCGGTTTTATGTATTTGATAACAGGTTATGTTAAGTAGCATATAACATATATTTTATGAACCCGGATATTATTTATTATCCATACAAGTGGCTATAACAATATTTAAAATGGGTCACTCACGTAATTTAAGAAGACCAGTTTGGGTGTGAGTGACCAGTATTTTTTTTTATCAGTATACCTATTTAATTGAAAAAAAAAGACACTAGAGTTTTATAGTTAAAATGGTCAAAATATGCTTACCAACTTTACATATTATAGATCGCGTCATTCACGACGACGCGTGCCTTGACTTGTATCGTCATATTTTTGAAGGTTAGATTTGACAAATCTACGCGTCATCGTGAATGACACGAACTATAGGTACATGTCGTCAGTATTTTTTTTTCTTTTGACATTATTTATCGGTTGTTCTTTTGTCATTATTTCAAATGTCAGTTACTATAAGTAAAACTTCTGACCAACTCTCAGTGGATTTCGGTCCCTAGACATAACACCCGCCTAGAGAGAGTATCCATCCATCCATCCATCCATCTATTGGCCTCTCTATACTTTTCTACATTGGTGACCCCGGCGAAAGTCGAATGTGGTCAATATTTGGTCAGAAATCAGTTTTGCTAAATGAAATGCTTTGACGATTATATAAATGATGAAAGCCTGTTAACTGCGGATTACATATAACTAAAATCAGGTATTTTGCCAATTTTGTTCATTAATGAACAAAATATTAGGCTTACAGTAGGTATTATATATGAAGCTTAGAAACAAATTAAAAGTGGAATAAATCACTGTTTTGGGTGGGACTTGAACCCACGACCACTGGGTCGCAAGACCAGTGCTCTGCCATGTGAGCTACCAAGACCTTACCCAATACAGCGAATATTACCACTATATATGAAGGGTTCCGGAGTGGTCGGGGTTCAAGTGGGAATGGTGTCAGTAACTTGTCAGATGACTGCTTGCCATGTGGACCGTTCTCTGAAGTCGCAAATGTCCTAAGAGCTTCGTCTATATATATATTCCATCGCTGTCCTCTAAAGTTGTATTTATATTTATAAATTCAGCTGTGCACTCAACTGTGACTGTTTTCTTATTTTCCACGGCTGTACTTTTCCCACATAAATCCTTTATATATGTTCAGCTTTTATTGAACAAATGTATGTTAATCCGTTGTTTTTCTGCAGCTTGTAAACAAGCCTATGGACGTTTACGAGGCATCGGCATCAAAACAGCTGCGAGTTACGCCAAGTGCATAAAAAGTGTATTAAATTGTACATTTTATGACAGTGCAAAGTAACGAACGGACAGTTATTAGTATTCCGTACGATTTCAGGTATTCATAAACCTAAATAGATAAATAAATACTATCTTAACTAAAGCGTATATTTTTGATGCGGGCACATATTATGAGGATAGTATTTTTGCAGAAATCAGGAAGCGTCTGGTTGACGTAACTGGTGACCGAAGAGCTTGTGGCTTCCTCGCACAACGTATCACCATTGCGATACAACGAGGAAATGCCGCCAGCATCCTTGGTACATTGCGAAAAGGGCCTATTTCAGATTACTGAATACCAATAAAATAAAAAATAAAAATAAATACTAGTTACAGTCAACTAGTTATCATAACACCAGTGTATACATCCAATATGTATACTGTTATTGTAAATAAAATATGAATGAACTAGTAAAGCTAATAATGCACAGCAAAAATGTTTTTTTTTTTATGGTAGAGGAGGCAAACGAGCAGACGGATCACCTGATGGTAAGCGATTACCGTTGCCCATGGACACCTGCAACACCAGAGGGGTTGTAAGTGCGTTGCCGGCCTTTAAGATGGGAGTACGCTCTTTGTATGTATTGGGCTGCGCTTGTTTGCCACCGACGTAGTATAAAAAAAAAAGTTTTTAGGTACGCGACGTCTCATCTGTCACAAGTAATGTCTATGTATGCAAAACACTGCCGTTCGACAAAAAACAGAAAATTAATTACACTGTTAATATTAAAATTAAACCCAAAAAAACCTAAACTTTCAAAAAAACCTAAGCCAAGGCGATTGATTAGGACTGAGCTGGAACGAGGCCAAAACGGTTGCTCAAGAAAGGCGTGGGAGGATCTTATGGAGGCCTTATGTACCTCCGGGGTGCCCTAGGACCAACAATAACAACAAGGCGATCGTCAAGATCGTATCAAAACCATAACAGATTATTAAATTTGAATCGAGCTCAATATATTTTTTAAACACAATTCCACGGTCTTAGCCAGTGATGAGTGTAATGACGTCATTTTATATTCGATCGTAAAGATGCACAAAATTTAAATGATTCTGAGATGTCGCATTGAATTAGTTGCACAACAAAAATGAAATAATTTATGGCATTATTTTTATTAAATGGTAACGAACTTGCCGTATTTTCTTATTTTTCCTTTCTTTTTAGGGTTCCGTAGTCAACTAGGAACCCTTATAGTTTCGCCATGTCCGTCTGTCTGTCTGTCTGTCTGTCTGTCTGTCTGTCTGTCTGTCTGTCTGTCTGTCCGAGGCTTTGCTCTGTGGTCGTTAGTGCTAGAAAGCTGAAATTTGGCATGGATATATAAATCAATAAAACCGACAAAGTCGTACAATAAAATCTAAAAATTTAATTTTTTTTAGGGTACCTCCCCTACACGTAAAGTGGGGGTGAATTTTTTTTTTCGCTTAAACCCTAGAGTGTGGAGTGTGGAGTATCGTTGGAAAGGTCTTTCAAAACTAATAGGGGTTTTCAAGAAACATTTTTTGATAAAGTGAATATATTCGGAGATAATCGCTCCGAAAGAAAAAAAAAATGTGTCCCCCCCCCCTCTAACTTTTGAACCATAGGTCTAAAAAATATGAAATAAATCGTGAAAGTAGAGCTTAAGAAAGACATTAAATGAAAACTATAGCGGACATGATCAGTTTAGCTGTTTTTGAGTTATCGCAAAAAGTTTTCCCTTCATAGTGAAAAGACTTACTTTAATTAGGTACTAATTATGCAAATTTGCCTATTTGTTTAACTCGGGTGAAAGGTACCGTGTCATCCCTTGGTTAACAATTTACTATTAGTACGGTCAAATTAACTCAAATTTCACTAAAGTCAGGAACTAATTCTAAGGACTAATAAAATCACTACGGATTGTTTTGTATGGGCTAAAAATCGAACTTTATACAATCGTTACTAAATTCACCCCCGGGGGGGTGACCCCCCCGGAAAGGGGTGAAATCGGCTGAAAATAATGTAATGGTTATAACTAAGAAGAGAAAAAAGGTGTACTCGGTGTAATTTGGCGTACGTTTTACAACACTTATATCTAAATTCGCACGTGTTATTTATGTTAATTTAAGCTACGGAACAGGTAAAAAAAAAACAACATTAAAAAAAATCTATTTTGGCCATTGCGGGTCTGGGGAAAGTAATGTACTCGGTGCAAATTGAGTAAATAATTAGAAAAAATATCTAAATCCAATGTCAAATTCGCACCATGGTGCGACACCCGGAAAGTAGTTTTTCATGTTTTACTGTCGTTGTACTTCGGGGGAAATTTTAATACTATTGGAAATTGATGCAATCATATTCATTTGATTTTGTTTACATTCGCACCCCATAAAAAATTGGCATTTTTATACGGAACATGCAGTTTTGTAATCAAGTACCAAAAACGTAGAGCAATAAATACACAGAAGCGACAAGCGCGTGATTAGTGGCAAGAGAAGGAACGCGCGTAGATGCACCGACGAAGCACGGCTCTTGAGGCACGAGTAGTGGCATGTACTGCAAAAATAGTAGGGTTTCTGAGTATAATAAATAATAATAATAAATAAATATTATAGGACATTATTACACAAATTGACTAAGTCCCACAGTAAGCTCAATAAGGCTTGTGTTGAGGGTACTTAGACAACGATATATATAATATATAAATATTTATAAACACTTAAATACATAGAAAACACCCATGACTCAGGAACAAATATCCATGCTCATCACACGAATAAATGCCCTTACCAGGATTTGAACCCGGGACCATCAGCTTCGTAGGCAGGGTCACTACCCACTAGGCCAAACCGGTCGTCGAGTATGCAGACAGACAGTCAACAAATTAAATACAGGTACACTCAATGTTTGTTAAATTCGAAAAATCGCGTTTTTCCATATACTTACGAAAACGTTAGACTACTTAGTTCACTCAATGATTGTTGAAAACAATAGTTCCGTTTTAATGCCAGAAGAAAGATTTGTGCTCGTTGCCCGTCTAAAGTGTCAAACAAACTGTCTCGGATATCGGGTCATAAGATCCGGATATTACGGATCCGTTAAATATGGTTATTGACCTATAACGGGAACAATTTTCTAATGAAATTTATGAATAATTTTCATATTATATTTAATCAATTCAAATACTAACAGCACATCAATTTTGATAGGTACATCATGTCACGCAGTAACTTTATACAATTAATGCGAATGTTGCTTAATGCAAACATTAGATCATTGGATATCCTGATGACTTGGGGCTATAGGCTCAAAACAAAAGCAACCTGAAGGCCAAGGCTAGGATAGTAGAGTAGGAAGGAGAGAAAATTGGTCTGATAATCAACCACTAGAATATCTCCAAATGAATAGGGCTAAGATGGTCGGCTCTTTATCATTTGTCATGAAGGGCATAGTGACAAGTGATAAAAATAGAACCATGCTGCCACCGCAGATCGAAAAGAAAAGACCTACCTAAAGTAATCGCGAAGAGGAGATAGATGTTCAAATCCAAAATGCCCTAAGATGCTCAGCAGCGCTTCGCCGAGTTCTAGTGTCCAAGCTGATCAGTAGACTGTCCATGATTCAAGTCTATAAGACAATAATTAGATTTTGATGAATGACATCGGTAAGTATTACACTTGGACTCTAAATCAGAAAAAAAAGAACAAGTTCTTAGTGAAGAAGACGAAATTCTGGCGGAATATTCTGGGACCTATCAGAGATGAAGATAGAGAAGATGAAAGCGTAGGAAAAATAGGGAGCTAGAGTAGCTAGTTGCGGCACCCAATATAATTAGCGAGATTATAGCCGCACGACTTCGCAGGCTTGGTCACTTGGAGTGGACGGGAGAGAATCGGGCTGTGAAAAGATATACCACAGGAGCGATGTAGCCCTAAAACGCCCTCGGAGTATCCAACTAGCGTGGAGTGGTGCAGAATAGAGCAGAGTGACGTTGTTCTTGTGTCAAAGGCCAAGATTCTTTTTGGGTCACTTCATAGTTAGTATTTCATGACGAATGAACACGAGGTGAGGCATTGGATATATTTCCAACTATGCACCAGCTAATCCAGATATAAACCCTCCTTATTAAGTACGGTTTTAGAGATAACATTATGTTAGCTATTATAGTAATCAAGTAATCATTTAAAATTAGTTGGGGTGATATCATTGTATTAAAACATAGTTAAAAACGTTATTTCTGTGTTATCTAAATCAGTTTATTCGGATATTTATTTTGGTGGATATTCGAATAATTAGAATATCACAATATTCTAATTGCAAACCCTACATATAACTTCCCAGTAGGGACACAAATAGGTAATGTAAATACTGCGAGGAGGATCTTGTTTAGGAAAAACCAGAGCGATCGAGTATATTCCTTCAACAGGATGCTCTCCTACAGCATATAAAAAGGGCTTAACAGACCCACATTGGGACCAATTTACCTGAATAGCGACCCACAAATGCTAGATTCTTGCAACTAGGCTTGGCGAAAGAAAAATGATGGACCAGCGTACACCTCTGCAAGGAGCTATTGTCTTGCAAGTGCAAAGAACGCTGTACAGGGTGTGGGTGAGTATAACACGGATTTAAATACACTATGCTTTGCGCATGCGAAGGTGCATGCTCTGGGACAAAATAATACGTAAAAAAATAAATATTTTTGTTTAATTAGTGTGTAACTTTAATTAGCTAGAGCCGGAGTAAATTACAATAAAACGATCTCAGTATTCTTAATTTTGATAATAATACTTTTATCGAAAATATTACTTTACTATAAATATCGTTCAGCAAGTTACCTTTACTTAAACATCATTTGCCTTGCAAATTGTATTGAAACAGCCATCCGACTCTTGGTGGTGTCATCCGGTATGGAACAAAAATAGTGTAATTTGCTTGTTTATAAACCGATTTTCAAAATTATAATGGAATTTTATAGCTTATTAATGTAGCATTCATATCTTGATATAATGTCTTCCTGTAAAGTTACTAGTAAAGTTGATGAAAACAAAAAACGGATTTTTTTTCGGGAAAATTTAAATAAAACTTAAAATTTCTCGCAAACTATGGTATTTACAAGATCAAATGTATAAACGATATTGTAGCGCATTTAATTTTGCTTTTTATGACACCCCACACAAGCTTACATGTGATATACTTGCTGTGGTATACGCAATATTCTGAACACGGCACCGGCCATTTTGATGACGTCATAACTGGTGACTTAACCACGTTAGAAACTGTCTCCCGATGGTTTTTTAGTCAGAATAACATGCTTAACAACATACTAAAATATGATGCTGGTTTCATCAAAGGCACCTTTTGGGCCCTATATGACCATAAGGGAAGCGACTTCATACCTACTCGTATAACATTTTTTTATACAATCAAACACATTTGAATAAGTAGTCGATAAAGCAGTCAAACACCGATAGATTATTAATATGTTGTAACATGACATCACTATTTTTGATCTCACATAGACAATTTACGCACAAACTTGCATTTCATTTTTGGTCGCACTTTTGAAGTTTGACAGTCGTTCTTGATATCCTATTTCTATGTATCCGGATCCGAAAAATTGTCGGATATTGCAAACCCTAGCTGCGCGCTGCGCTATCTCCCCGCCCCGCGCGCCCCGCGCCGCGTGCTGCCAACCACCTTCGCTTGCAGTTCGTAGCGATTAATTCTATTTACTTTTTGACAAACTTCCGGTAAAAAAAATCTATTTTTTATTTAGTGCAAATGTAGTGTCTTTAGATAAGTACCGTTTTTAAAATTTTCACGTCTCTCTTAATTTCCCCCGAAGCACAATGTACAAAATAATTAAAAATACATGTTCCATAATTTGCCCAGGCGTGCAAAGTTAACTGAATGTTTATAATGCTTTAAAAAGCTTAACTTGAGATTGCACCAACCGACTGACTTATCCTCGAGCCGCAATCGAAAAAAAAAATTTTTTTAGGGTATCATACATTGCACATCTTTTTAATTAAGATATACTATGCACCAGGGTGTTCTCTATACACTACTTAGCTTGAACCTAATAGCTTTTAATTTACTCCAAAATTACGGCACTTTATAGTTTATACCTAAAATTTAACGGTCTTCCGTACATAATAGAAACGGTGCAACTCGGGGGAAACAATCTAGTTACGCCATCTAACAAATCCAAAAAAAGCACGACTACACGACTTACTTCCATACTTTTTCTTAACTTGACTATACTATATACTTTAAGCTCCAGTTTAGCTTATTGTGACGGAAGAGTAACTACGGAACCCTACACTGAGCGTGGCCCGACATGCTCTTGGCCGGTTATTTATATTGAAATTCACTGAGCGTTTCACATTGTAATCTATAGCCACCTGTATTCTGAAATGTCGCTCAACACTTTTTAAATCTGAAACGGGTCACTCACTTTTTAAGTTAAAAATCAAAATTAAGTGAAACATGTCGTGCAATTGTCATCTCATAAAACATGAGTGACTCTGGTATTAATACGAGTCACTCACTAGGTACATGTTCGTCGCGGAAGTTTTGTATTTAAATATTTGTTTAATGAGACATCATCTAACTAACTAACTAACTAACTATCGTGGCGCAGTGATCCAAAGAGGGTCTTGGCCTCCAAAACGAGAGAACGCCACCTGTCCCGATCCTGTGCCACTTCCTGCCAGTTGTCGGCTTTGAGTTGGCACAGATCCGCCTGTACACTGTCGCTCCAGCGGTATCTGGGCCGACCCACTGGACGGCGACCAGTCGGTTGTCCCAAATAAGCTCTCTTAACACCTCGATCCTCACCCATCCTCAGTAAATGGCCGAACCAGCGAAGTCTGTGGCATTTCGTTTCGCCGATGATATTGGGTTCGGCCACTAACTCCTCGATTTCGGCATTCTTACGGATCCTCCAGGTGCCGTCATCTCTTTTGATAGGTCCCAGGATCTTCCGTAACACCTTTCTTTCCGCTACCAGGAGCTGACTCTATCACACATCATCTATCATCACACACACATCACATCACATATGAGACATCATCTATCTAGCCACATTTACACAATGAGATACACATTTTTTTTTTATTCCATACATTACAAACAACATTGTGATTATAAAGATTCTTAAAAAAAAAAACTTGAGTTATAAACGTCCATTACGTCCTTATAATCCATTTTACGAAAAACCCTTTAATCGTTAATGTAAATTAGTGAAACAAACTTGATAGCATAATTAAAGCTTAACAAAGGTACTTTTATAATTTTAATGCTGAATAAATCCCCTGCGCACGCATCGCATCACGTATCAACTAATTTATTGTACATTTCCGAGTAAGACTTTACTACTTTGTCACATTAAAATAATGCCAAATTTGTAAGGAAATTACTTTCGATGAAGTTGTGAGTGAACTACGACAAGCTGTCAACAAATCTAATTGGTTAATGATCCTACAGTTGGGAAATTAAATAAAAGATAATCATACTACGAATGAAATAAAAAGGCTCAAACAGAATTCCAAAAATGATAACTTTAATGTTTTTTTTTATGCGTGGTTTTTTTTTAATGGTTTAATCCTTTGTGGGAAATATATTCCCTCTGCCTTATAAAGGCTTAAAAGTAATATATTTACTTTTATGGTCTTAGGAACATTATGTGTGACCGAGGCCAGAAAAATGACCCACTATCGCTTACCATAAAGACGAGATTTGCTTGTATCTTTATACGAATAAGCTGTCAAGGCGTCCTTATGGCAAGCGCCAAAAATGGGACGTTTTGCCGGCTGCGGTCACATATTTTACTATAAACTATGAAAAAACTATTAGAATAATCCAGGATTATTTTTGTGTATTTTTTAACTAATTGTGTAATGTAGAAAGAACATAATTTGGAATATTAGGGGAAAAATATATGGCATTTGTTATCTTCAAACATGAAAAACAAGTTAAAATTACGGTCCCATGTATATCAAGGAAGTTTTTCGAAGCCAAAATTTAGGAACATTAACTCTTATAGACAGTGAAGAAGTTTACAATACTTAAATTATACTCAGCTAGTAAATTTTGTTCATTACTTTTATTCACTATTACGAAAGCTGTAACATTTATAAATTTATTAATTACTAATTACATCTTTGTATGTGCCTTACACGTTATTTAGGCCTTATTATAATTCACTAGAGTATGTATAGACGCCCCGTCATATGTACGAATAAATAACAAAAGTTCATAAGTATCTCTGACATCAAAAACATGATGCAATTATCTCGCTATTTATTAAAATTTGAAGTTAGGATGCAGGAATTAATAGATAAGTAGAAGGTAAACAAAATGGTTTATATTTGTAATCAGTTATCACAAATTAAGTTCCTTTGTTTCTCAGGTATTCGGTTATTGTGTTCTGAATATTTTCGAAAATCATTGATAACCTCGAGACACTTTGGCTAGACACAATCGTTTCCATACTTATTAAGCTCTGTTCGAGTTCGTTAAAAATTGTAAGTACTGTCTCCATAGCTTCTTTCTTCGCTTCATCATTTAGAACAACAGATGATGAGTTCTGATCACACGATGATTTCGGCGATTGTTCCATTGTTATTCACTGAAACAGTAAATAGAAGACGATATTTTACTGAACAGTTCTTATAAAATTACAAAAATTCATTGTATATAATTAACTGGGATTAAAATAATTGATATTACGTATTTGGTTTTTCTTCAGAAGAAAGAGCATATATATTTATATTCTACTGACTATATTTTTGTTTTATTCAGCGAGAAGAAATGTAAAAAACGATTAAATCTTCTTTAAACAAAGACACAATTATTTTATTTTTAGTTACACAATCTACGTACTGACCTTTTTGAACTGTTCACTTGATTAAAAACACAGAACAAAATTTAATGCTGTAAGCGACTGTCCACCGCCCGACTGCATATGATACTGCAATTGGTTTCATTTGCATAGCTTACACTCTGACTTATCAGTCGCCGCCTAAACATGCAATTAAAAAATAAATACAGAATGTAAATAAAACGCATAAAGTTGAAGAAGACCTTTATTAACGATTACAGATAGGAACCTTCGTTAACCTTTTGCCCTGGCAGAATATTATCAGTCATTTTCGTTCTTCAAATATTCAGTTACTATGTTTGTCATATTCTCAGTAGCTGCTGCTAATTGCATACTCATTTGCTGTATGTTTGCTATCAATTCTCCACAGCGTGCTGTAATTTGTCTGCGTTCATATAGAGACAGAACAATTTTTTTCCAAATTTCTATTTCTTTTTTGGTGTTTGACTTTTTCTTCATCCCTCTCTCTTTCGCAGATTTGATTTTAGAGAACGACTTCACTCTTCTCGACGATGATCTTGACGGTGGAGCCATACTTGAGAATATATCAATTTGGCACTGGCAAACGTCAAAGAGCTGGCCCTGAAAAATAATAAAAGTTAACTTTACTTTGATCTATGAAATTGTGTAGAATTTCTTATTAGTAAACTTTTGAAAATTTCGCGCCAAAACAATACGCGCAGAACTGCATGTGCAAAAGTTGTTTTCTCTTAGGAAGTTATGTAAAGAATAAAAAAAATCTTAAGCTAAGACGTAATTCTTATTCTTAATCACATATATTCTATACTTACTAATTTTTCCGAACCGTTTACACATTTCGACACGCAGATCACAAACTTTGATGCCGTAAGCGTCTGTATGTTTGCCGACTGCCGGCGATACTGCGTCAACATCGCTTGCGTAGAATACATTTTGTTTTAGTTCATTACCGCACGCTATCTTTCAAGGGCACAAGCTTCATATAGCTGTCTCTTTCATCCCACGCGCAGCAGTTTCATGGTCACAATGTACTGTTTCGATTTTGTCCTCAAACGACTAGACGCAATGTCATGTAAGTCAACAAGGTATGAAGCATAAAATACATTTACGAGCGGGCAGAGGTGATTAAAGTCAATGATTTGGAATTTTCCGCTAGATATTATCGTAAACAAATGATGCGCATGATTACTTTCAGTCGGTATGTTATGTACTGATTGAGATGCGCCTGTAGTTCATTATAAGCTATAATAAAAACTAATACAGGGGAGAAAAGGGTCAATTGAACCCTTATATGAACCACAATATGGAAATAAGTTGTTATTATTCATTAATACCTACTACAAAATATTCTTAAATTTCTTTTAGTTCAATTGACCCCCTTTAGCATTATGTTTTTAGTAAAAACAGGTTAAATAAAATAGACGAAATCATATATCATATACTACATTAAAAATCATTTGACACATTGTTTTAGATAATACAAAGAATTTTTCTTAACCATACTTCCCTCTCATTTCTTGCATTTTATTGCGCAGAGTGTTCAAAATTATGGCTCTATCCCGACGAACCCACTTTTGAGCAACTGTTTGCTGGTCAACGAATTTCAATAAAACATTCCTTGCATGCTCGTCGAGTCCGGGCCTCATACCTGTTCCAGTAAATGCATTAGCCTTTTTCCCAGTAGGGGAGCATATACTCAATGCGCTCTCGCGAAATACCTCAACCAGTAACATCCTTGCCAAGGATTTACTGTCTCTGGCCATATTCTTGCACTGGGTCAGTTTATCAGCGTCCACGTAAATATGAGATTTTGGTATTAATTCAACGAGACCTTCTTTGTACTCTCGGTGCTTTAAGGTCCATTTAGAGTCCTCTGGATCATATTCTGGCGGCAAAATAAACTTGCGCGCTTGACCACGAATTTTATCTGACGGATTACTTTCACTTTCAATGTTATCATCTTCATCTGTTACATCCGTATCATCATCATTATTTTGTACATCTGACCAAGTTAGTTTCTTTTTCTTATTTGGAATCACTTCCTGACCATCATCACCATCTGATATCTTCTTTAATTCCTTGAACGTCTTACAGTGTTGAAGAGTATCGTGGCATAACATTTTAAACAGCTTATAGCGCTTGCAATATTCAACATAGAGCGTACCTACTATTTCTTTGTAATCATCACCCAAAACCTCTCGTAAAGCCTCTCGTAGAATAAATTCCTCTGTATACTTCTCATAGTTCTGCACTGAGCTCTTTTTCTGGCTGTAAACAGTCTCTTTACTACAGCTGCTTTCCGGAGAATCATTCTCCTCAGTTTGATCTACACTAACAGTATTAGCTGGCGAAGACATCCTACTTGTCAGTCTTGTGAAATATCTTCTAGCATTCGGAGAATCTCTAACTCTAGTTTCCTCTTGGGATTCTTTAGAAGCGACCGACTCTTGTCCTTCTGAGGTTTTATTACTCAATGAAGTTAGGCCCGATGTTGATGGTACACCTAAAATCAAACTCTATCAGTAATCGGTAACAAAAATGATTTTTCTAAATTCTATTATTTATCAATAACTTTCTAATATTTTAATAAAATTATACATACTTTCGTCTATTTTTTTGATCTCTTGTTCCGATATTTTGTTTAGTATCTTAATGTAATTAGTCGCTTCGTTGTAGGAATCTGTAAAAATGAAAGTCAATTACAACATATAGTTAAACTAGATAAACATTATTTATATCCGCGCAATTTATAAATGGCCTCTTATCGAACTGTATGATAATAAGAATAAGTGATAACGCGTGACCGAAACTTTATATTCGAAACTATGGCATAATTTCATTTAAGCTCTAACAATCGAGGTGGCAAATACGTCGTCCCCAGAATACATGACCCGGATTCACTAGTACATGCTTTGACGCACGCGGTGGTGTCGTGCAAATGCCAGATACCAATTGAAAAAATGAATAAATAATCAAAACTTACTTGTGCCAAGTTTTATTTCTGCCGAAAAAATTGGCCAGTCATCTGAAGATTCTTCTCTGTTCTGAACACGTCTTTTAGTTACTGATTTCTCTTCCATTGGATATTTAATTATAATTTCACCATCTGATGTCTCGCGGTATTTCATCCAGGAAAAGGGAATACAAACGTATTTATCTAATATCTTCAACGAAACATCTGACAATTCGATCACATAATACTTAACGTCTTTCGGAATCATCTAAAAATAAATCGTAAGTCATTAATGATAACAAATTGTATTTAGGGCATTAGCTAATGCCGTGAAGCTATACATAACACTTATAAGTATTAAAATTTCCTCACAACCTACCTTAGTTATATTTTTAAACTTTAACTCTAAAGAAATACTTTATGGTAAAATTTTTGTCTTTTGTTCAACGACGTACGACTGTTCACCACCAGATAGAGGAAATACTGAATATTTTTAGAGATATCTGTTGGCTTATGAAGAATTGGGGGAGTACGAAAGAGACAGCTGTATATAAACGCTTCAGATTGTATTTACACTTCGCAACGAAAGGGTCAACGAAACTGTGCGTCCCGCTTACAACGTGTGGTTTACATAATAATTATAAGGCCAATAGAACACGCACTTCGTGTTGAATGAGCCATTAAACCACAGTAATAAACAATTGGTTCGTGGAATTTGCAAAATTAAAACATCTCTCAATTAAAAATGTTCGTTTAATTTAACGTAAAGGATAATTGATATAAAATATGTAAGTCAGTTATGTAATAAATATAAATATTGAACAGTTATCAATAAAATTAATAGCTTTGAGAATAGAAATGTCTATATTCATTAGGGTGGGTCAAAAGAAACTTCAATATGTATAGGAAATTAAATACTCTACAAAAAAGGTCTCTTGTGGATAGTCGATTACTCTAACCGTTTTGAAGATATCCGCAATTTTAGTTTATTTTGACAGTGAGAATCCAAGTTTTATCTGATCATTTTTTGTTTGGGAATATTCATGTATATTATATATGCAAATTATATGCTAGATTTATTTTCGACATATATATTTTTCCGTGCGGAATATTTGTTATGTAGTATTTGCATAGTAAAAAACAAACTCACATTTGCATTTATGAATATTAGTAACAATAATACATTTATCAAACATCGCCTCATGTTTATAGAAACAAAATTATCAGCAAAAAACTAAATAATATTATCGCTTATTCCAATGTTTGGCTGATAAGGCAGAATTATTCATTCATAGAATGTTCTTGTTATCGATCGAATGGAAAAACAATTTTTTAGCTGTGTCAAGACAAATTGTCTAGCAAGATATGAGCAAACAATGTAAAACCTTCAGATGTCCTTAGTTATTATTTTAATTATCGGTGGAGGGTGACTAAGTTAATCGAGTATGAAGTTCACATTTGTCGATTTGATGACAAAGATTATTCATATATTTGAAAAGATAAGTCTTTAAGGATCGAGTTTTTTGAAGCTCTAAAGGTGGAAAGCGGAAAGGTAACTTAATAAGACAATCGAAACAATTGGGATATGAATTTATTTTAATAAATTAAATAATTGCATATAAACCATGTAAACAAAAACCTCTTCTACATTGAAGCATTTTACTTTATACTTAATAACTAAATCGTAAAATCTAGCAGCTATTATTGTAACAAATCTAAAGCAAGTGTTGCCTGTTCGAAGTCATCTGAAAAAAAATTAACATATTAGCATTTTATTTACATCTTAAAATTTTGAAAATGATGTAACATACTCACCACATGCATATTCAATACTAGCAGGAAAATTCAACCACTTGTGACTAGGTGGTACGCTTTTTTGTACCAAATTTAAAAGTTTTTTTTGGTTCATTAATGGAAAGGCTATCATCGCTTCCTTTTCTGAAACCGATAGAATCCACGTGGATGGTACTAATTGGTATTTATCGGTGTCCAAGAAAAGCATTTCTCGAAATTTAACAACACAAAATTGTTTTTCCGTCACATCCATACTCTGTAAACAAAAATATTGATTAGTAAAACGAAAAGAATATTGAAATATACTAAAAATTCTGCATATTACCTTTTCAAATTACCATTTCGTGAACATTAATGAGCTTATTCTTTAGATGACAATCCTTACTCCCGACGCAATGACTTGTTTCCACCAATGTAGGAGAATAACTGCTTTGATAGTGGTTTTGCTATTAATTATATATGAGAAGGGTGAAAAAGACAGAGCGATATTTCGTCGTGCTTCGTGCTCTACTTCGTCATTGGCTAATAAACGGAATTAATTTCGTGAACAGAATAACAAGGCATATGTCAAAGGTCATATATCACGATAAGCGGGTCATGAAAAACAGGATTAATATGGAAACAGTTTAGTATCAATTCATTCATGTGACGTGGGTTTGGGACAAGTTTTTAGGTCAAGTTATTTAAAGCACTGAGCTCTTTGTTCCTCTCTCATCAAACAGATTAGCATAATTCTCTTTGAGCTAGGCAAATTGTACAGTCTAGAATAAACTACCATTCAATATCATCAATAGCACTCCCGTCTATTACTTGGCTTTCAATTTCCACAGCGATCAGTCGCGTGTACTTATTCATTAACAGTTTGAACAGTTTTGTAAAGTTAAAAGTGTCTGATATGGAAACCACTTATGTGTGCATGTTACCAGAAGAGTGGCAAAATTATTCGCAAGCCCTACTGGAGATCATTTTGCATAATGATATTCTGAATCAATGGAATTCTTGTGGAACTTTTGTCGGTACAACCGTGGAAATCGATGGATTAGTAACTGTGATGGTTTTCCACAGTGATGTACTTTGGTTTCGCCGGTGTGAAGACTATAGCCTCGAACCGGATGATAAATATTTTATGATGTATCTGACTTTGTGCACATAAGAAACAAAAGCTGGATAACTATTTGGTTTGAATTTTCGATTTCTTCTCTAGTCAGTACAATGGAGTTTTGTTTCGAATTATAGTTGCCAGTTGCTATTGAACTTGACCCGCAATTGAATGTCAATTCTAGGCTAAGAGCGACGGAACGGCAGACGAATATTGTTTTTGATTATCAATAAATTTGCAGTTATTTAAGTTGTTTTATTTTTCAAATCTCAAGACACAAACTTCCGTTACATTAATCGGATGAGATTATATTCATTACTATTGCGTAAGTTAAACCAGCTATCGCCATAGCCGCGAGAAAAAGCAGGGAATCATACCCCGTCGCTCGCCTGGAACAAACAACGTGATGAATCTTAAGAAGAAACAGTTTTCAAACATCAAGGTTTGAATAAAATACTACGGTACCTTTTAGCACGTCGAGCCGAATGTTTTTGCGTTTCAAAATCTATTCTTTTTTCAGGGCTGACTGCTCGTACACTAAAAATATAAAAGTAGTTTAGTAAATTTATAAATTGAACAGCCGGCACAGAAATATATCAACTTACTCTTCTTCAGCCGCTATCAAATGGTAAGTTGTTTTGTTCTTGCTCTGACGGGTAACTATGATGTATTCATCTGACGAAACTTCGTCTGAAGTTGAATCATCTGATTCCATGGAATTAGATAACATATCATTTTCTTCAAACACGACATCAATTACATATGCATCGATCTGCCATCTGCAATGACAGCCACCATTGAAACATCCAATGTCCATCGAATTCAATCTTAGCATTGCAACAAATACTTACGGTTTGGAAATTATTTCGAAGACGTAACGAATTTCGTGCTTTCCTTCATCTCGCACCAACACTGTAGGTATATTATGCACTTGAAAAACGACAAATCGGTCGGAAGTAACATCATCAATAACTGCTTGAGCTAATTTTAGAAGAAATGCCTCTATTCCTCTGATAGGCCACTGGTTAGGCACAAAAATCCTCTTAGATAACTGTACAAATTTTGAAGTAGAGCACTTTCCCATTTTCGCTCTGTGAAACCAAGCGCTCAGGACACCTCGTAGCGAAAGACTAACTCTTAATTATTTCAAACCATTTAACTTTAGCTCACAATGTCAATACTGTGAACGATAATTTATAATGAAGGAGCATTGCTCGATCTTTTGATACTTGCTGTGTTCCAGTGTTTTGATATATGCAACGCTTATCTCAACATATACAACGTAATCAATATCATTTGGACGATTTTCAATGTCACATGTCGCCAAGTGTGTTTCTACTCCAATGACATTTAATCTAATTGAATGTACTTCAACAAATTGTGATTGGATGGACTCATTATTTTTATGTGTCTGGTGACTCAATTCAAACAAATTGCTTGGAAATGGGTGGAAGTTGCTGTTTACCTTATGAAACTTATGGTAAACTTGGATACTTAACTATCAACTAAAGAAATGCTATAAAGTGCACGACAACTGATTCGAATCGCATTTGAAATAAAACTGGCATAGAATACCTAAGAGTATATATTATATACTATAGCAGAAATAGCCTGTCAGATTTTGTTCTGGAGCTACAGTCGAAGTTCCCTTAAGTGATCAGGATACGCTCTTTGTAGTTGACAGGATATTCTCCTACTCTGAGCGTAAATGACCAATCGAGATGAAGAGTTTCAGCTATTCAATCGCGTATAGAGATGCGCTAAATCTACCGTGCATCCAAGTCACGCAATAAGCAAGGCGGGATAAGAGAATGGTCCTGAACAGAGCGAGCAACTTTAGGAAGCGGACTATATTTATATTATGATTGAAATTGTCTTTATCTTTAGAAATTGGTTGTCAGTCAAAGCAAAGCTAAAAACTTGTAGGTAAAACCACAATTTTTTCATTTGAATCATAATGATCAATTATCAGTTGTACATTGAATATCATTATCTTTGTAAGCGCGCAGTGAGGAAAATGATTTTAGATTTATAATTTTTTCTGTGCCGTTGAAAAGTTTTAATGCAACACAATGTAAGTACTATTTTCTAAAATCTGTTTTTTGACCAGCGAGAATTCAAAATTTCGACTTGGAAAACCTTCCTTGTATATTCTTTAAATTGAGAATATCTACGTCCGTATATCAAATAAATAATCTAACAGGTTTAATTTAAGCGCCGGGGTTAAAAACTTTAAACAAATCATGGAGTCTATTCTGTAGCAAACGATTTAATTCGTTCTGGCTGCTTTTATAAATACAAAAATTTGAATTCAAATCAATTTAATTCTTCGAGCAACATCGGGAAGGGAATAGGCATTCGCACTATTTCCCCTCTGCCGAAGCACATGCCCAATTGGACATGAACTGCGCGTGTTGGGACTCGACCGTATTCCGTATTTGTGTCGTCATTACTGATTCGATTTTGTATGTACGAGTATTGAGTTATAACTGCGACTGCATGCACGTTTCCTCGGAAAAAATTGGTAGAACAATTTTTACGGTAAGATATCGCTTGGGCTTCTCCTTTCCGACGTGTCGGAAACCGGTGTTGCTCGAAGATTTAATTAGAATTTCGAGTGAGTTGCCATGAATGTTTTCTCTATATTGAACAGTAATCTATATTTTACCTAAAGCAATTGATGAATACATACGTTTTTAAAACAAGACGAAGCTGTTTGTATCCGACAGTCCGGTCAATTAGAACGTACATTGACATCATAATTATATATTTAGTTATTGTGCATTTTACTCGTACTCCGTACACATGTAATGAGCGAGACGCACGATAACTAAATAAGATGATTCAAATATCAATGACTTCACTGGCAAAATAATATTTAATTTTATTCAGGGACCATAATTTTGTATCCACAACGCAGGCGTCGTCAATATCAATTTGATATCAGCGTACATACAAATTAGCCTGGGTGTCGCGCAGATACTATTCCTACTTACCTATTTAGTTTCTAATTTTTTACACGAGATTATTTTGGAACAGGAGCCCGTCCTGATTTTAATTTCTTCTGCAACTTTTATGGATATGATCTGTCAGCTGTCAAAAATGACATTTCTGGACAAAAATTTAATTCAAAATCGGGCTTCAGATGTCTTTCTTTACTTTAATTGGGCCATGGCAAAATATGAAAATGACTTTTTTAACCTGACTTCAATTTAATTGAATTATGGTGGTGCTGGAATAGAGGCTCAGATTGTACGATAATCCGATGTTTCTGTAAAAAAAAACTCAACCAAATTCACAATTATGCAGTTCCAGTGCCTGAACAAAAATTTATTTTTTATTCTCAATTTAATTGTTTCCGGTACAAATTTTAAGTCAAAAAGTGCCACTTATGCACAGGTTTGATCGTAATCATTTTTAAAATCCTTTTTGAAAATAATTGACGGAGAGCGGTTCATTATTTAAGACCGGTTTATTTTTTGGTTATGCTTATATTTATAATATTTTGTAATATATTATGTGGTTCTCTGCCTTTTCGCCGAAAATTGTATTGCCGATTT
Organism: Cydia pomonella; assembly: GCF_033807575.1. Lineage (NCBI taxonomy): Eukaryota > Metazoa > Arthropoda > Insecta > Lepidoptera > Tortricidae > Cydia > Cydia pomonella. The sequence continues at coordinate 18,264,289 of NC_084720.1, read as the reverse complement.
TCACTTGCCAACCAACTTTTACCAAATAATTATTTCCCAACCATTTCGTTTCCCAACCCCATAGTTGGGAAATGAAAATTGCGGACTAGGTTCGTTAGGTAGGTTGGATTATGTAAAGTTGCGAAAAGTTGGTTGGCAAGTGAAATTCGGCAATACAATTTTCGGCGAAAAGGCAGTACACCATATTGTGTATGTCCAACATCAGATTATCCCTTAAAATGCTGGTTGTAGAGAAGAAGAAAAAGATATCTATTTAATAATTTAATATTATGTATTTAATAAAATTTGTTTGCCTATTAAGTCGATGGTTCTGGGTTCAAATCCCGGTAAGGGCATTTATTTATTTATTTAAACTTTATCGCACACATAAAGAAAAATGTACAAATGGCGAACTTAATGCCAAAAGGCATTCTCTACCAGAATTCATTCATTTATTTGTGTGATGAGTATGAATATTCCGGAGTTTTGGGTGTTTTCTATGTATTTAAGTACTTATGTATTATACATATATATCGTTTTCTGAGTAACACAAGCCTTTTTGGGTTACCATGGGACTTACTCAATTTGTGTAACAATTTCCCTATAATATTTATTTATTTATTATTTTTATTTATTTATAACTAAAAAAGCTCTTAAACAATCTATATTAACTAATTAATTAAATTTTAATATTACAAAATCTGAAAAAGTATTTATTTACAATAACAATATACATAATGGATATATACAGATGATTACTATAACTAGCTTAAATTTAAAATAGGACCTTGAGGCATTGTACCAAGGATGCTGGCGGCATTTCCTCCTTGTATCGCATAAAATAAAACGATACGTTGTGAGAGGAAGCCGCCAGCTCTTCGGTCACCAGTTACGTCAACCAGACGTTTCGCGATTTCTCCAAAAAACTTGTGCGCGCTGGGACCCCATGGACCTAGAGTTTCAACGCCAAAAACTACAAAATTGAAACTAAAGTTTAAACCTAGAAATAAAATAATATCACAAACTATAAAATATACATACATGCCAAGCCACATGCTATCGTACATTTTTTTTTCAGAGGTTGTGCAATAAAGATGATTTGTATTGTATTGTATTGTATTGTATTGTAATATACCAATAAAATCGAAATCAATTACAAAGAGAATAAACTTCTAACAAGTCGACTTGCAGCATGGACCTCATGGCACCGGCCGAGTGACCTCTCTGTATCGCAAGGAAAATGCGTTGAAAGAGGTACGCCTCGATAACAAAAATAAAGTGCGATCGTCCTTAACCATCACAGCGTATCAGTCACCCAAAAATGCATTCGAAATGCTGCAACAAAAACTGCATCCATCTTTAAACACCCGTCAAAAAACTTATTTGACATTAATTGCACCGGATTCGTGTCAGTCATGTCACGGCCTGTCATCCAATATGTATCATTTGCACGAAAATGATGAGTCAGGGTATAATTACATTTAAAATGTGCCGTTCGGATTCTCACTACACCAGCATTACTGCAACAGTGGTTTTTTTTAAGTTTTTTTGTATTGACATGTAAATGAGATGTACTATCGAACAGTTAACAAAATTAGAACATGTCAATTAGAATTGACGATTAAGCATTATAAACTGAACCGGGAACCTTAACGGACGGTTACAGTTTACGGTTCAATTTTTAATGGTTATGGGCAATTCTAATAACGTTCGGCCAACACTGCTATCGAGTGCGTTGGCGGTGAACAACTTCGGAAAAAATTGCCTCTATTCTTACGAGCGAGCTAAACTCCGCCTCCCATAGAGATAACCAATTACGATGCATTTAGGATTCTTTGTCTTAACAGTGAAAAGGGTAAAAGTGGGTAATAAGACAAATAATAAGCAGTAAGGACAGTTTATTAGTTGTGGTTGTTTAGGCTAAACTTTGTCTTCACATAAAGATAACCAATTAGGATGCATTTAGAATTCCTTAGCTTAGTTTGCAAGTTTGCAAATGTGCGAGGATGCGTTGCGAGAGATGTGTTTGTTATGAGCCGATACTGCCGATAGAATCACTACACGCTGAGCGAGGAAAACAAATGAAGTGATTCTGGTTGTTAAAACACACATCCTTCGCTACGCATCCTGGCACTGTATCTCTGGTGAAATAGTAGCCTGATGATTACTTACTTGGCTGGCGCGATGACCCAAAATGAGTCTTGGCCTCCAACACAAGAGCACGCCACTTTACTTGGTCCAGAGCGGATTCACACAAGCTTTCGCCGACGCCGAGCTCACGGAGATCTGCCTCCACTCTATCCACCCAACGATATTTAGGATGACCAACAGGAAGGCGTCCAGTTGGTCGACCCAAGTATTTAAGCCCTTTTGACTGCCCGATCGTCATCCATTCATTCGAGGTGGACAAGCCAGCGAAGAAAATGTGCTTTGGTCTCACCTATTATATTCGGTTCAACAGCGGTTCTGGTGTAGTCACTGTTGTCTGAATCCGAACGTCACCTTAAAACGAAAATTCGTTTGCCTTTTCGCCATATTTGTACACTTATTGTGTGTACTCGTATTCGTAAAATTTTACTGTTATACGGGTCCTTTGACCGTGTTTGTTTAGGTTATGACTTAACGTAGATATAATTATAGATTGGGTTTTATTTGCATTTTAAGGGCATGTTTACATGTGGAAATATCCTTTTTGCGTTCATTGTGGTTGAGACAATGTACTTTTAAATTGAATTGTACAGTCACAGATAAGTAGCTTAAGAAAGAATATAACTAAGGTAAAGAAACATATCTAAATACATATATTTACATATAAAAAATGGGGGCTAGCTCGTCGCCCGATGGTAGGGTGCCCAGAAGGCTGGTGGCATTACTGCGCTGTATGGCGATGCCAATTCGCTGGGCAAGGAAAGAACCAGCCCTCTGGTCACCCGTAGCATCAATAAGACGCTTCGCCAGCTCTCTGAATATACAATGGGCTCCGGGTCCCCAGGGTCCGAGGGTCTCCACCCCAAACGGCTCAAACATGCAACCAGAATCAATGGATGCATGATTAATTGTCGAATTTGTTCAGCCATTTAGGATTCACTTTACATTGCATATTTCATACCGTTAGTTTTGTCATGCCTTGCAAGCATGCTTTTTTCTGAATTGCATGCCTTCTGCCGAATGCGCTGATGCCAATATCGATTATGTATGATAATAACATCTATTATGTACGTGCATTCTCATGGCAAAATTGAATGCATAATGTTAAAAGCAGATTATACGACAAGGGCGTAAAGTAACCCATTTTAGCCGATATATAATATTAGGTCGAGAATAAAATGAGCATTTACGCCCGTGTTATATACTCTGCTTTTTACTTCGATTACAAAGAAAATATACAGAAATATCAAATAATATTTAAGTATATTTTACCGTATTTAGTCAAGGCTAAAGAAATGAGTACTGGAACCCGCGTACGGCTGAGTGAGGAGAGCGCGCGGGCCGCCAGCTGCAGTAGTGGCAAATTATATGTGAGGTTGTGGACTTTATTGCTAAGTCAATAAGGGTCGTAATACATGATTTTACTATATGCGCTAGAACATAAAAAGCAACTTTATGCCGCTTACACGCGACGTAAAGAACTTTATGAGCATGTGAAGTGAAAAAATAATACCGGATAATGGAATATATGGAACGAGAAAATGCTGACATAAACAATTAAAAGAGTTTTTTAATACTAAGTACGCTGCATACATACCTATATGAAATTACGGAAGTTAACAAAAAACTGTTTTGAAGCGGCGGGTGGCCAATTTAACGTCCTTTGAAATGCATTTAAAAGCAATTAGCATTAAGTTTATCATAATTAATTTACCTTAAAGCGCAATAAGTTTTATCCAAATTTTAATGACATAAGGTATGGAAGCATTCATTTTTAGTATTTTTTTATTTGTCGGTAGCTAATTTTTAGCGTCATAAACCTTACATATTGGTTCTTCGCAGACAACAATATTTTTTTGGCAAATATTTCATTTTTGGCACAAGCTTTTATCGCTGACTGTACTTTTCCTTCCTCTTCTTCCTCCTGCCCTTATCCCACGTTATGTGGGGTCGGCACAATATCCTCTTTCACACAATCCATCTCCATAGGCAACTAATACTTCATTGAGTCAATTCTAACAATCCTAAACACAATTAGTTTGCGTTGTTGCTGTCTCTGTCATCATACCAACTCCATGTCATCACAATATTGCATTGTCATCCGATTTACGTATGCACCGAATTTAGCGACCGAATGGGCACCACACATCACCCGAGGCAGAGGCAGTCCAAAAACGAGATGACGAGACGACCTGGACTCATTTTATGGCGACTGACGGGAGCATGCATAAGAAGACAGGGTTAGCCTTTGTTCAGCAGTGAGACACAATGCAGGCTATAAAAAAATCCTTCATAATTACTTACTCTGTTGGCTCAGCGACCCAAAATGACACTTGGCCTCCGACACAAGACAGCGCCACTTTTCTCAGTCCTGTGCGACCTCTCGCCAATTGTCGACTCGAAGCTCGCGCAGCCGCCTCCACCACGTCGCTCCAGCAATACCTAGGGCGTCCGATAGGACGTCCTCCTGCTAGACCACCCACGCTCTTTTTACGTTCCGATCTTCGTCCATTCTCTCAAGGTGGCCCAATCAACGGAGTCTGCGGGCTTTACTTTCTCCCATGATGTTAAGTTCAGCCACTAGGTCTTCAATCTCACGGTTCTTAAGGACTGTCCAGCTTCCATCCGGTCTTCGTTTGGGGCCCAGTATCTTACGGAGGATTTTCCTCTCGGCAACAAGCAGCATGTATAATAATTATTTATGTAGCAGCATAATTGAAATAAAGAAAATATTTTATTTCGCATCAAACCTGCACATGTCCGATCCTAACATTAAACCATAAAACCTGGATGTAAAAACGCGTTTAGGTAAAACGCGGTTCTTTTGAAGTTTTTATTGACCATAACAGTTTGTGGTATGAGTTACTGACTTGGTTACTTTATAATCATGTTTTGGGGTCGTAAAAAAAACTGCTTCTTAATTCTTAAGAAGTTCTGCGTGCAATTAAGGTTAGGTTTAAGTGCCCTTAATTTTTAGAGTGCGCATTTGTTATTTAAGTGTGTTTGTATATAGTTTTTACTACTTGGTAATTTGGAATCGCGTAAGGACTTTAGGTAGCTGAACAGAATTTACGAGTATTTGTAATTAATGAGTTCGAAATTATAACTAGGTACTTTGCAAGTTGCGTGTGATGTCGTTTTGTTACCTAAAGCTAAAAAAAATAACATTTGAGACTTCGTCACATTATAGTTCTTTTTTAATGAAATATTTTTTTTAACGTGCAGGTGAATCGCCTGATGGTAAGCTATTACCATTGCCCATGGACACCCGCAACACCAGAGGTTGCAAGTGCGTTGCCGGCGTTTAATATAGTTCTTTATATCTTAAATACTAACATTAATTCAACACAATCATCCTGCTTTTGTACCAATTTAGTACAGGTAAAAATGTAAGATCAGTCAGATAAATTGAGACAATCAAAGTTTTTGTACATATATAATATACTTGATTTATTGTATACATACTAGTTATGTATTCTGAAGCATTCGTTTATAAGTCTGTACCCCTAGTGTAAATATTTTCGACAGCGAAACGTGACGTACGCGTTTGCGTTTAGTGTCATTTTGTATGAGATTTTTGAGTTTCCAAAACGTCCCGCTTGGCGCGCTCTTTCTAAATCCAATACAAAATGAGACTAAACGCAAACGCGTACGTCACGTTTCGAAATCGAATTTATTTACACTAGGGGTACTGGACGCGATTTATTTAGGTACTATAAGTTTCATTTTAACACTTGGAGCGACCTTACACCTCCAAATCTTATTCTTATTAGTACTCTGACTTTGGGGACCTTTTACATCTCCAAATTTAATGTATATTTAACTATACAGACTATACATCTCTGTTATATTGTAGTAAGTATTCATTTTTTAAGATTATTGTAATGTTATATTTACCCAGATATTGGCTGTTGTATTTATAAATGTTGCTATGTATTTTTCATGTCCTATATAATATTGCTGTAAATGTATTGACTTGTAAAACAGCCCTTGAGGCCTACTTGCAGAATAAATTTTTGAATTTTTGAAAAACAAGATTTTTTAGTATCTAGGAAGAAAAAGTTTATATTTAAATACATATTTACTTCCCCAGGATGCTCCCCCCCGTGTATGCCAGAAAACTAAAATTAGATTAAGAGTGCAATACAAATACAATTCTTTTTATTAGTATGTTTTTAGATACTCGTACTTACCAAATCAAATTATTATTATCAATTATTTTTATTCATGTTTTTCTGATTATTTACTTAGATGTATTCCGAGGTATAACAGTAAATAGTTAAAATCTAACATACGCCCTCGAAGCACCTCTTTTTCTAATTCGATAATTCACAATTTCTGCAAGTAAACAAAAACTTGCTAACACAATCTACATGCAACAAATACCGTTTGACGACCGGTTTGGCCTAGTGGGTAGTGACCCTGCCTACGAAACTGATGGTCCCGGGTTCAAATCCTGGTAAGGGCATTTATTCGTGTGATGAGCATGGATGTTTGTTCCCGAGTCATGGGTGTTTTCTATGTATTTAAGTATTTATAAATATTTCTATATTATATATATCGTTGTCTAAGTACCCTCAACACAAGCCTCTTGAGCTTACCGTGGGACTTAGTCAATTTGTGTAATAATGTCGTATAATATTTATATTATTATTTAAATACCAACATAATGAGTTCCTCATGTTATTATACTTACAACCTTCATTCAAGCGATCTAAAGACCTTATTTTCTTCATAAAGATTATCTCAAACAGAATGCTTGCGATTTCCATGCGTGCCGCTATCATGCAGGAATGCTAGCCTCGCATTCTATGACGGCCCTAACATGCTCGACTGTCATAACGCTGCTTTGAATTTTAATTGTCTACCTCATCGTTATAACGCTCGGGCCGAGTTGTGTGGTTTATATAATTAAAATTACACCTTTAAACGATAATGAAAAAGAGTCTTAAGAAAAATATATATACATTGGAAAGTTCATTAATCCTGTCAACTTACAATTTAATATTCATGAAAACTAAACAATAACAATTAAATTAATATAATTCAAAACCCCCCTACGCTATAAGGTATTTTTGGCTTAAAATGTTGGCATGATTTTGAAAAAGAGCTGATCGATACTCTTCAAACTGCTAGATCGGTTTTTATTTAACATACCTACGAACCCCGCAAGGATATCGCTTTTACATACATACATACATACATACATACATATAATCACGCCTATTTCCCGAAGGGGTAGGCAGAGACCACGGATTTCCACTTGCTACGATCCTGACATACCTCTTTCGCTTCCTTCACTTTCATGACATTCCTCATACACGCTCGTCGGTTTAGGGTGCTCTTGACCTGGCCTTTCTTCAGGATTTCCCCGATTTGATCAGAGAAAGTCCGCTGAGGTCTACCCCTTCCAGCTCCCTATTCTACTTCTCCCTTATACACTCTCTTTGTTAACCTTCTTTCACTCATTCTTTCCACGTGTCCAAACCATCTCAACATACCTTTCTCAATTTTTGTCACTACATCTTCGTTCAGTCCACACCTTTCCCTTATCTCGCTTTTACGTAAAATAAACGTATCGAAATCACTTTATCCTTTAGAGAGCTACAATGCCAGAGACTATCACACACACAGACATTGGCGTGAAACGTAACCACAGTATAATATCATTCACCAACATTTCCTCCATGAGTCATCAAAATCAGAAAATGCATACCTAGTGTCATATTACATAGTTTTATCGCAGTTAAATATTATTCTGTGTCGTCTTCAATTGTGTCCCCGATTTTCGTGACACACATGCTATAGCAGTCTTTGTATGGCAGTCTCCTTACTAGCCCGGCAGGTGCGTCTGGGAGTGGACACGTGCAGTTTGGGCGAAATTCGTACGCAAACTCCATATTGATATTGGGGCGGGTTTAGGGTCGGCAACGCGCATGTAACTCCTCTGGAGTTGCAGGTGTACATAGGCTACGGAGACTTCTTACCATCAGGCGGGCCGTATGCTTGTTTGCCACCGATGTAGTATAAATATTGAGGAATTGTTTATAGTATCGTAATTAATGTTTTTCTAACAATTTCAGTCAGTTTTTAACTGTGTTTTAATAAAAGAACATGTTCTAGTTATTGCACTACATAGTTTTGATAAGGGTTAATATAAAAACTGAGGCATGAATGTATACCTATTACTCAAGTAATTACGTTATTAAAACGTACTGCCATACGATTAAATAAATAATGGTTTAAAATGCTTATCAAGCAATGTACTCGTATTGAATGCATAAGTATAAATTGTATACAAAAGGTACTTTCTACTTTAGTTAGTGACTAATAGTTTTGTTACCAAAGTTATAAAAAAAATTCTAAGCGCTAATTTATTCGAATTTAAACGTTGAAACTAGGTCCATGGGGTCCCAGCGTGCCCAAGTTTTTTGCGAAAATGAGGTGGTGGCTTCCTCGCACAACGTATCTGCATTGCGATACAACGAGGAAATGCCGCCAGCACAATGGTACAATGCCTCAAGGGCCTATTTTAGATTTAAGCTGGTTATTAATTTATTATTTGTACAGTTACTGTAATACCTTAATAAGTATTCGTCAAGTAATTTAATATTAAAAACAAAACGCTAATCACAATTTTCCTCCTTATTTAAAAGTTTTTCAATAAAAAATATAATATAATTTATGAATTCACCATTGTCAAGAAATCTGTCAATACGAAACATTCTAGGAACAGAGGTCACGGGCACCGATTCCATGTAAATTCGACATCAGAAATATCTACTCATTCTTATCCTTATTACAATGGGTTACAGTTCAAAGTTGTATACTTATTTACGACGCCGACACATGAGTCAGGCGTGTTTCCCAGACTTTCAGAACGATTGTAGGAGGAAAATGATACAGCGATGTTAGGAAGTAATTATACTACTACGCGTTTGTGGTGGAATTTTTCTGTTTAGATTTCTAGTAAAATTATAAATTAGGGGAGAGTGGGGTAATTTGGAACAATTGAATATAGAGTACTTTAATTTCAAATTAATCGTTTTATATGAGCTTAAATGCGTATATTGTTAGAAAGGTATGGGCATTGTGAATGTCATCTCGCTCTGTGCGGTAGGGCACAGCACAGCGGATGTCATTCCAGATTTAGAGCAGAGCCCAACTGGGGAAGTACCTCCACCTTACAGAAAATCGCAGCCAAATAACACTAGACCCTACTCATAGTGTCGTGTTCCTGCCGGTGAGTAAGGTTGCCAGAGCTCAGCGAGGGGTGGGAGGGGGTTAGGGTCGGCAACGCGCATGTTACTCCTCTGGAGTTGCAGGCGTACATAGGCTACGGATACTGCTTACCATCAGGCGGGCCGTATGCTTGTTTGCCACCGACGTAGTATAAAAAAAAGAGTTAATTTTACGAGCCGACACGAGGAAATAATTCAAAATTTGCCTCAAATACTTTGCCATTAATGGGGATGAAATGCAACATCTCATCAGTTTTTTGAAGCTTACAGAGAGTCTGGAGCTGGAAAAATATATATCAACATAAGTAAAAACTAAACTATCATATTTCTATCTGTGTCCCAGCATTTAGCCAATAATTGGCTTAAGCACTAGTTTTTACGTAGGTTTTGTTGGGATTCAGGGAGTCAGGTTTCCTCACATTGCTTTCTTTCACCGAAAAATGACTGAAAAAAATCTATAGATATTTCGTCCATACTTAAGTTCCGAAAACTCTTGAGTACAAATCGGAAATTTTACTCCGCGACCTCCAGATTGAAAGTCACAGGCCTTACCTGCGGCTACCAACGCTCTAAAAAAAGGGAATTGTAGGTATTTCTCTCCCACCAAATCTTCAATCTCTTGGTTCCTGCGGAGATTCCAGGTTCCATCCTCTCCACGTGGGTCCTGGGATTTTTCGGTAGATCTTCCTCTCAGCTACCAGTAGCGCGCGCTCTTCCTTTTGTGTTAGTGTCCAAGCTTCGCATCCGTACATAAGGATTTGCCTTATGACCGTTTTATATATCCGGAGCTTCGTGTTCCTGGTGATTAACTTGGACACCAACACTTTGCCCTAGGTACCGCTTGAGAAACGAAGTGCAAAAAGACCTTAGCTAACTCGGCGCCGTCGTCTGGACAGAGCAGCGGTGTTGGTCGAACGGTAATTACAATTGAACATCAACCATTACAAATTGAACTATCAACCGGAATGGACGGTTATAGTTCACGGTTCAATTTTTAATGGTAAATTGTCAATTGGGTACTTGGCACATGTTGAATATTATAACAAAATTTAGTTAAATGGATATAAAATGAGCCATCCATTATAAAAAAGTGGAATTATAAAAATTATATTGAGTTTAGAAATTCAAAAACAAGGCTCCGAAGTCTCAAAAAAAAATTTTTTTTCTTGATTTTCAAAAATAGAAAAGAAAATGGTACCATTCGATTCCTTACATTTTATTGAAAAATAAATTGTACGACAACTATACACATATACGCAATATTTCAGGGTCAAAATGGCAATTTCCTTGATCTTCCATACATTTAGGACTGACTTATATGATGTGACGTCACATCACCTTATCATTTTGTTAGAGGCGTTTCAATCGTCGAGTGCGGGCATCAGACTTTAACTCTCATTTCTGACCTTTGTGTTGCTTAAATGCCATGAGTCCTATAAAGACATTTGATCCTCAGGAAAATTAAGATCGTTTGACATTATTTACAAAAAACAATCAAGGTAGCCAATTGCATTGACGTTTCGGCCAATACTGCAGAGAAGCATGGCGATCTTTGGTGGTGGAGGCCAAGATCCACTTCAGATCGCTGCGCCACAGCAGCAACAGTAGTATATACTATTCTGTTGCAGAGTTCCTGGAGGATAAGTACCTATAATGGAAGAATTGTTATCACCCCATTACATTTGTTTTAAGAACTAGCTTTAAGAATTATTTTTAAGAATATACTTGCTATACCCTGCAGTGGCGGCGCGTAACAAACATTCGTAGGGAACCCGGAGCTAATTTCGCTTTCCTTTTCTCCATGAACCGATCATGAAAGTACTCAACGGGCTGAAGTTTAGACAAACCGGTGGGAATCGAGTTCTTTGAACGATCCGCCACTGATACCCTGTCCAGGTCCATGTTATACTTTAATCTTTTGTAACAACATACTCGTATGTACCATGGTTTGCAATAAAGTAAAATAAAAATAAAATAAAACACATATAGTAGTAGTTTCTCTCAGTAGTTTGAAGAAAAGATTCCTTTCAGTTTCTTTAACATTGTGCTTATATTAATTTTATTTATTTTATTTAATCATTTATTTCAAGTAACTTTAGACTCATAAGTATGTTAGTATGCACTTACAGCTATGTTAATATGTACAAACTTATCACTAAATAATTACTAAGACAGCTATGTTTCTAGAAGCACCTACTTAATGGTTAGACATAATAGGTACTTCTAGAAACATGCATGTCATCACAATGCCTCAAATATGGGCAGTCAAACCTCTCGGCAATCGAGCGCAGGATTGGGTTGGGGCTGGCCCGCACCCGGCGCACCAGGGATGTGCATCGTTTGCGCATAGTTGTATAAAAGCAATCGACGCGCGCTTCAGAAAACATCCCTGATGCGCTACAGAAGCGGGGCAGCCCCACCAATACCCGGAACGCGTTGTTATATTGAACCCGATTAAATGTAACATTCTATGAACAATATATTAAATTTTGTAGGATAGGATCGGATAGGGAGAAACGATTGTCAGTGGTTTGTTAGATTTGACAAACGCTTATTAGTAATAGTCTATACTTATGCAAAACATCAAACAGTGTCATTAACATAACATGGCCTCACAGAGACCGTACATACAAGTACGTAAATAACGACATGATTTCCGTTTCATAATTGAGTGTCATTTAAATTTTCCGAGAAGCATTTTTCCTCGTTTTCCTCCTGTGCTGAAATCTTTCCGATAATCACGCAAGTAGATAATAAATAAATAAATATTATAGGACATTATTACACAAATTGACTAAGTCCCACAGTAAGCTCAATAAGGCTTGTGTTGAGGGTACTTAGACAACGATATATATAATATATAAATATTTATAAATACTTAAATACATAGAAAACACCCATGACTCAGGAACAAATATCCATGCTCATCACACGAATAAATGCCCTTACCAGGATTTGAACCCGGGACCATCAGCTTCGTAGGCAGGGTCAATACCCACTAGGCCAAACCGGTCGTCGGTAGATAGAAATACTGAAATACCTGAACATTTTGAATCTTTTTTTATTAGTGAACACTTTATTGTACGAGAAAAAAGATTACATCAGATAGAACGTAAATGTGTAGTACAAAGGCGAACTTATCCCTAAGAGATCTCTTCCAAATATATTTTTTACTTTTTTTTGTTACTTAAATGTCAAATTTCTAAATGAATAAATTTGCTTAGCTTCCAAAAACTGTTATGTCAGTGTCAAAAGTGACGTTTTTGTTTGAAGAAACTGACATATCTAATCCATATCGTATCAACAGATTTTTCTTTACGTATCATAAAATTCGAATCGGACCGATTTTCGTTTCTTACAACGCCGGCAACGCACTTACAACGCCTCTGATGTGTGTCCATAGGCGGCGGTAATCGCTTATCATCAGGTGATCCGTCTGCTCATTTGACTCCTCTACCTATGCCTTAAGAGGCTGTCAACACCTAATGTCCTTGAAATTGATGTTACTTAAACAGTTTTTTAAGAAAGACTATTTGTTTTAGTCAAGTAAGAAAAATATATGTTCAAATTAATTATATTTCAAAGACCGTGGTTGTACTCGATACACGATTGAACGAAATCGGCTCGATAGAAAATAATTGCAAAGATTGGTCTTAAAATCACAATTAAACGGTTTTATGTCTTTATTGTTTTGACTTATGGGTCTGCAATTAAAATCACAATTTTAAAACATTTCTATCTAAACCGCTGTTGAGTGAAATATTACACTAATAATCCACTTTAATTTATTTAAATATTGTTCTTATTATTCCCTTGCCCAGGCCCAGTAACATGCGACAGTGCTCTCATTTACTCCGATACAAATAGACAGTGTGCGCGCTTTAGGTATTGACAGCCTCTTAAGTGTTAGTCATCCCTTAAAACCCTGGATAAGTATCAGTTTTAAACACTACTAGGAACATTATTAATTCAATGTGTTTAACGGTGAAGCAATGACTCACGAAACGTGCACTTTTATGTATAATTACGTATTTTGTTAGAGGGCAATCACCTCTATGTCATACAATAGTACCTATAATTGGTATTAGTAACTTCTTCTTCCTCGCGTTGTCCCGGCATTTGGCCACGGCTCATGGGAGCCTAGGGTCCGCTTGACAACTAATCCCCAGAATCGGTGAGGCCACTAGTTTTTACGAAAGCGACTGTCATCTGACCTTCCAATCCAGAGGGTACTAGGTCTTATTGGGAATAGTCCGGTTTCTTCACGATGTTTTCCTTCACCGAAAAGCGACTGGAAAGAGCTACATGCTATGTTAAAAGTATGTAATTTCACTTTTGAGTGGCATTAACGTGAGACACTTCATTCCACACATTCGTGAGACACTTGTGTGGTAGTGACCCTGCCTATGAAGCCGATGGTTCCCGGTTCAAATCCTGGTAAGGGCATTTATTCGTGTGATGAGCATGGATATTTTTTCCTGAGTCATGGGTGTTTTCTATGTATTTAAGTATTTATAAATATTTATATATTTATATATTAAGCATGTAGCCTCCCAAATACAGCCCTATCTCTGTGACTCCCAACATGGTTTTAGGCCAAGGCGATCAGTAGAGACAAACCTTTTAACCCTGGTAGACTCTGTTTCTGAGCATTTGGATAAAGGAATACAGGTGGACGTGTTGTACTTTGATTTTAGAAAAGCCTTTGATCGCGTGGATAACGACATACTACTAAGGAAGTTATGTATCATCGGTTTCTCTCCAAAACTGCTTAAATTTTTTGCTAGTTATCTACGCGATAGGCAGCAGTATGTGCAGCACGGATGCTTCGTTTCCAATTCCTACCACACTCGCTCCGGAGTAAGCCAGGGTTCAATTCTAGGCCCTTTTCTCTTCGGCGTAATGATTAATGACTTGGCGTCTCTCTCTAGATATGCCCGATGTCTCCTTTATGCTGATGACCTAAAGCTTGTTTATGGCCTGCAGCAATTGTCTGACTCTGAATCGCTCCAAGATGATATTAACCGAATCTATGAATGGAGTATCACGAATAAGCTGCTTTTTCACCCTGAGAAGTGTTCCGTGATGTCCTTTAGCCGTGCTCGTAGTCCTTTATCTGTCAATTACCGGCTTGGAACTAAATCAATAAAACGCGTTGACACTATGAAAGACCTGGGTGTCACATTTGACTCAAATCTTAATTTTCATGGCCACATAAGAACCCTTGCTACCGACTGCTATCGGAGATTGGGATTCGTAATCCGCAATTCTCGTGAATTTGATAACCCCTTTGTCATTAAGCTTGTTTACACCGCCCTAGTTAGGAGCAAACTGGAGGCAGCGTCTATAGTGTGGAACCCCCACGAGGTCACTTATGCCCTGCTTCTAGAGAAAATTCAAAAGGCGTTTTTGCGATTCTTATATAAAAAAACCTATGGGTACTATCCCTTCCTTTACCCAACAAAATTTCTGCTTGGCACCCTGGGCTTTAACTCCTTGGAAGTGAGACGTAATTATGCTCTCGTGACCGCGGCGTGCCGAATAATACGTGGGGATTCGGACTGTCCACAGCTGGTCTCGCAACTTTTACGCCTTCTAGTGCCCCCTCTGTTTCAATCAAAGACGAATTTTAGGCCACGTAAGCGCGACTTACTGGCAGTTCCTAAAGCGCGCACTGTGGCGTACAGGAACTCACCATTAGTACGCGCCTTACAATACCTAAACGCACTTATCAAATCAGCTCCTGCCTGTGATGTTTTTGCCAGTAGTTGGAAGATACTATGTGACGAATGTAAGAGGTTATGTGAGGCGATGGATGATCGCGCGTCTTCGGTTAGTATTTAAGTTTATTTGTTATTGTATAACACAACTTTACGTTAACGTTTTTGGATAGTAATTATATTGTATGCATTCCACAGTGCCTTAGTGTCTCACTGTAATACTGTGTAATCTGTTTAAATAAAAAAATAAATAAAAAATAAATAAATATATCGTTGTCTAAGTACCCTCAACACAAGCCTTATTGAGCTTACTGTGGGACTTAGTCAATTTGTGTAATAAGGTCCTAATAAGGTCCTATAATATTCGGTTATTGTCTGTTTGTCTGATTTTATTTCTTGTCTTTTAATTATTTATATAAGAATTCAAGTCTTGGAGACCCTTTTTAAGCCTAAGGATAATTTCATGATTTTTAAATTATATTTTATCTCTGACACTTAGAGACTTACACATCTCTAAAGAATTTTAGTATGTGTTGTTTTTTTTTCATGGTTTTTTTTTTGTGTAATTTGACATTTAGAGACTATACATCTCTAATAAAGTATATATTATTTCATTGATTCCATATTTGTAATAGTATTTTGTAATATTTATTGTTTGTAAAAATTGTCATGAAATAGTGCCCCTGTGGCCTATTTGCTGAATAAATGTTTGATGTTTATTTATTTATTTATAAGGGGTCCGCAAGGTCTACAGCTCACAGACCCACTAGTAAATAAATACGTTTCAGTTTTTTCTTAAACTTCATTGCCTAAGGCTGCGGTCGTTAACCGCAGACGTTCGCGATAAATAAATACTTCACGTGCCTCTATGGTTTTCGATGCGTCACAATTGAGTATGTAAATAAATCTATATGAAACTTAAGGTGGCATTTGGATGGCAACTGCAGCTGTATTCCTGTTGCGGCATTACTGTTAGGGTTCGGAACCAGTTTGTTATAAACCCCGACTAGTGTTGGTAGTCACTGGACTAAAGTACGCCTAGTAAGGGCCTTGGTTTTCGCAATTTTCATGTACGGAGCAGACACGTGGACAGTACTCACCAGAGGGACAGAGGATAGACGCATTCGAAATGTGGTGCTGGAGGCGAATGCTTAGGATACCCCGGACGGTCCGGCGCATAAATGCGTCAATCCTCTCACAGCTGGACATCAAAACACGCCTGTCCACCATATGCCAACATCGGTTGCTATCCTACTTTGGCCATGTTATGCGTAGAGGTGAAGAATGTTTGGAGAACCTCCATAGACATTTTGCTGGGACGTCAGTCTTTCGTGACCACAGCTAGTCCAACCTGGCTGAAACGTCGCGCCACCACACAAAGCGAGATGACATTCACAATGCCCATACCTCTCTTTTGGACGTAGTTTAAGGACGTACCCGGGTCCAAAATGATGATGAAACATTTCTATGAAAATATACAGTTTATAATGCCACTTCTTTACTTTGTTATATTAAAGTCAGTTTAAAGTTAGCTTAGACATATTCTATCAATTTCACAATATTTATACCATGTGTCATAACCTCGACGGAAGTAAACAACTTTGTGGTTTTAAATCCAGCATTTATAATTGATAAATTAAATTAATTGCTAAAGTTTTTTCTTTACATATAGTTGATACCTATTTTTGTTGTGTTTATTAAAATATATTAATACTTATAACTATTCAGTACCTACCTACACACATTTTTGTAGGTATTTATTCGTCGGCGAACTAAAGTTGTTATGGAGAAACCGGTTATAATTTAGATACAGTGAAAAAAAAAACGTGTTAACTCCATATATAGTCCTCCTCATCGTTTCCGATGACGGCGACCCTAAATAAACACATTATGGACGTTGTCTAGCATGGGCCCTAATGTGGCTGGCCAGGCCGAACTTGCTCTTAAATACTTTATTGCACGCGTAACAGTAAAGTTGGCCAGCTGCGTTGAACGTGTACACGTAGGAGGGCTAAGGTCTCTCTTTCCGTAACTGGCGTTTTATGTCTAGGCTAGTGAGGCGGTTATCTTCGAATGTTTTGACACCGTTATGGATGGTAGAACGCCAAGAAAACCTTCCAGCAAGCTCCTCCCAATGCTCAGGGTCTATGGCGCAAGCGCTCAGATGCCGTTTGAGCACCTCCTTGTAGTTCACGTCCTTGCTGTTAACTCCATATAACCTCACTCGAAATAACCATTTCCTTATAACGTCAACATTTGTTAGCTATAGTTGGTTTACATTAATATTAATTTCTCTCTATATAACGAAAACTCAATAGCGTCAAATAACGTCTATGGGGCTACCACCAGCTCGGCACTGACATTCTGACCGATTCGAAGAATGAGATACGATAACGATAAGTTCTGGATTAGATAAGTTCTCATTAAGAAATCGTTTGTAGGTCGTATAATTGACAGAAGCAGCTCGATTCGGGCAACCAATGTCACTTTGACGTTAGAAATATCATAGATCGATCTTACTGGAATCACAGCGGAATCGAAATAAACGTCAATTTTGGCATGTCGTTTAGTTATCGATCTTTCCAAGATCTTAAACGTGTCTTAATCATTCTCTCTTGAGTGTATATTAGAGTTTACACTGCATTTTTAGCCTAGTCGGTAGTAGTGACCCTAACTAATAAGCAGGAAGATTTGAACACGAGATGGTTCAAATTCTTTTAAGAGCTTTTTTTATGTGTGCATTAATATATTTTATATTTATTTATTTAGTCCTGAGTTGTACCTACTCTCATATTTTATAACACAGTTTATTATCAGGTATTTCATTATGATATACATTTTAATTAAAATCCAAATCTTAGACGCGGGGTCACTGACCCGAGAATCTCTCCTCAGCAATAATAGTTGCAATTAGAGCGGCAGCAGTTGCGAGTGTCATCGCGAGAGTAACGCGACACTTGTGTCTGCACTGTGGGCTTTACCGCACAATTCTTGGACAAAATTTATGTATTTAAAAAGTTATAAATAAGAGTAAGAGACAAATTACAGGAATTACTCATATACCTATATAATTATTATAGGACGTACATTCTTACCCAAATTGACTAAGCCCCACAATAAGGTCAAGGTTTGTGTTATGGGTACTCGGACAACGATATACATACATACATATATAATAGAAAACACCCATGACTGAACAAATATCTGAGCTAATCACTCAAATAAATGCCCTTACCGAGATTCGAACCCAGGACCGTCAGCTTCATAGTGATAGATTCGATTTATGAGAAAAAAGTAGATAAAACATTACGCAATTGAATTTTATCAGCAGTAGCAGTATCAAGGTCGCATTTTTATCACCTGTCATTTCATGCGTCACTTTCGCACTTACATACTAGTCAGAACGTGACAGGCATGGTGACAAATGATAAAGAGCCCTTTAGCCCTACTGATGTACGTAATTATTTTAAATATTATAGTTGTTTATCACGATCGACATAACATAGATAAATCGCTTGTTTAACACAAAGCGTTTTTTTTTTATACTACGTCGGTGGCAAACAAGCATACAGCAGCCTGATGGTAAGCAGTCTCCGTAGCCTATGTACGCCTGCAACTCCAGAGGAGTTACATGCGCGTTGCCGACCCTAAACCCGCCCCCCCTCGTTGAGCTCAACCAGTTACTTTCTTGCTTCTAAACAAAAAGAAATATATCATCGTACAATCACGTCTGAAAACATCGACACGATCGAAGTGTCAAAAATATGTAAACACGACCTTATGGCCCATATATTAAGGAAGTGTGTACATATTTTTGGCACTTTGTACGTATCGATATTTTCAGACGTGACCGTACAACTGAAATTTCTTTGTTTTAGATAGTTGTGTCTAGTATGTTTGTTTTGTATATTCCATGAAGTAAACCAAAAGTAATCTACCTGTTACACACATACACTACCTATCACAAACAACGTAGCTGATATTACCTACAAATAAAACCTACTTTTTAAAAGTATTAAATGGAAGTGACGGAGATGAAAACAAAAACTCAGTCACGTAAAAGTTTTAAAGCCTTTTCACTTTCTTAATTTTGTCCACTTCGCTTACAAACTGAACCACTGTGCACACACTTGGAGCCTGTCTCACCGTAATCCGCGGCATTCAACCTCCACGAGGCTAATTCAGAATATGCATTTGATGCATCAAAATTATATGTAAATCGTACTGGGGGCGTAGCCTAGATACATGAAGTGTGCATGGAAATGAGCACGTGACTTTTCGCTCCCTTGTTACCCTGTTAAATTTTTGCTTTTCATTTGGCACTTGTCGATAAACAAAATTTAATATCATCTTGGCTATGGTTGCATACGCTTGCTTGCCTTGCAGCCCGGTTCGAACTTTATGATACGTCAAATATTAGGTCTAGATACAATATGGATCGGATATTTCAATGTCAAAAGTGACGTTTTTGCTTGAAGAACGTCAGCTGTTCCTGATATTTCAAAGTCACGAATATTAATTTGGTCTAAATGGTAATTTTTTTTAAAAACAAAACACCGAAAACCGCAGCCAAATAATATTAGTCGTAGTGTTGTGTTCCTCCCGGTGAACAAGGTTGCCAGAGTTCAACGAGGGTGCGGAGTGACTCAATAACTATTATTGTCAAATACTAAGATTTCTCCACTAATATTAGTAATGAATTCATATTACATCAATATTTTAATTCCCTTTCTGAATTCGTCCCCACCCCAGGTATTTTCTGACGGCTCATATAACACAGTACGGGAAGGAACATAGGACACAGATTAAACTTCAAGGAATTTAAAGATTATCATTAATAAGATCGATTTCAATAACAGGAATGTAGATCATGGAAGAAAATAATAAAAACGTGATTTTAACTTTATTCCATTCGCAGTTTTCTTTGCAGTGGTTTTAGAAAGAGGTGTTCCACAAGGACCTGGTTTGGGTCCTCTATTATATGAGTCAAGTCAGGTATACCACAAGGATCAATTATTTACGGTCCTCTAATATTTATCTCATAAGCAATAGATTAATTGAATGGTGCAGATGATACTTCAGTCATGATGGTATAGAAATCGGTATATTTCCTTATTTCTACCTACGATTAAGGTTTAAGGTACCCGCTAAGGTAAGCGCTGGTGGCCTAGCGGTAAGAGCGTGCGACTTGCAATCCGGAGGTCGCGGGTTCAAACCCCGGCTCGTACCAATGAGTTTTTCGGAACTTATGTACGAAATATCATTTGATTTACCAGTCGCTTTTCGGTGAAGGAAAACATCGTGAGGAAACCGGACTAATCCCAACAAGGCCTAGTTTATCCTCTGGGTTGGAAGGTCTGATGGCAGTCGCTTTCGTAAAAACTAGTGCCTACGCCAAATCGTGGGATTAGTCCCAGGCTCCCATGAGCCCTGGCAAATGCCGGGACAACGCGAGGAAGAAGAAGGGTACGTTGGTAGGAGTAAACATTTTTTATGAAACAACTTTTTAATTGCAAATTACTCATTTTCTAGTAGAGATAGGTACCCGATAAAAAAGGTTATAGTTGCGTCACAAAACACAACTTTATTCAACATTCCCTTGTTCAGTTCAAATGCACACAATCGGAATATAAAGCATTATCGGGCATAGTGCATTAGGTTGTAGTATCTGTGGTTCCCAGTACAGATACTAGCTGATTATTTGCAATACAGTGTACTCAACTATGAATAAACCAACGTATCTGGAACCCTCAGACTTGTGTGATAATTTTTTGTATTAAAGTATAAAGGCGCCACTATTTGATATTTAACAAATTCTACACAAATTAGTGAAATAATAAGGATCAAAGTCAAATGGCGTTCTAAAAGTTTTAATCATGTGTCGAAAGATGGCAGTAAATTTAGTGTGGCTACAAAATTTTCTTTGAAAATCCACCTCTACTCGAAGTTCTCTTGGGTACCAGTTAACGCAGTAATATT
Source organism: Cydia pomonella (assembly GCF_033807575.1). Lineage (NCBI taxonomy): Eukaryota > Metazoa > Arthropoda > Insecta > Lepidoptera > Tortricidae > Cydia > Cydia pomonella. The sequence continues at coordinate 18,243,222 of NC_084720.1, read as the reverse complement.
TTCACTTTTTTTTAATTTATTCCAAGCTTATTATACATTTTTTGTTTGAAAGGGAGAGCTTCCTTCTGCTCTACCGATACCGAGCTTCTAGGTGGAATGTGTGTAACGCAAGAGTTAGAAGCGACCAAAGAGCTTGTAGACGGTCTTACCTAATAACCGGTCCTCACCAATGTGGTGGGCAAACTTTCTTCATCGGGGGCCAGAAAATTTAAAAAAATACGAGGAGAGTCGAAACTGAAAAATAAATCCATTTTGAATTGAAAGCGTTATGTCGCGAGCCATACACTAATTATTTCGAAAGATCGGCGGCGGGCCGGATGAAACCCTCGCGCGGGCCGGAGCTGACCCAGGGGCCGTACTTTGCCCACCACTGGTCTATCATGTCAATTACATGTAAACAGAACAAAATTATGCTGGATCGTAGCAATGTCAACTTGCGCGTTGTGAACACATCGCGGTCTGATCAAAAGAGCCCCGGGCGGACAGATTAATTGAATAGATGCGATAGTCTTTTAAAAATGGCGTAAAATAAAATAAAACTAATTGACAGTTGAATATGTTGAAGCAATTCAGATCGTCTACTTTATTTGGGGTGCGTGCGAGTACGGTGAGCTCTCGGGTGAACAAGTCAAGTTCAGGATTTACATCAGAACATGGTGAAATTGGTCGGGTTTGGCAGTCTCAGTAGGCTAAAGTATATCTGTATTTACATCGCCCCCATCGGAGGGGTCCCCGTTGTGAGAAAACTTCTGGAACCGATGTCAATTAATGAGATATCGATAGATTCTATTATATGTATTTTAAATAGTACTTATGGTCAATATTTAGAAATATTTTACTAGTTTACTGGAGGAGATAGGGGATAAAGGAGGTCTAAAATACTGCTTATTTATAATGTTTAACTCCATAATATGCTGAGACAGGGCCTTTTCCTTACTGCACACATTGCTGGACCCAAGTATGTAATTTTCGGATTTTAACGTGTACATAATTTATATCTGTTGTTTTTTTGTTTTTGTTTTGTTGTTCTTATCTTTATTTTTCTATCTTATTTCTTTCATCTTCTTGTCCTGTGTATGTATGCTTTATGGAATAAATGTCATTTCTTCTTTCTTCTTCTTCTTCATAATTTGTACATGATACTCGTATATTTTTATGATACAAGAGGCAAACGAGCAGACGAATCACCGGATAGTAAGCAATTACCGTCACCCATGGACACCTGCACCAGAGGGATTGTAAGTGAATTGCCGATTTTTAAGATGGGAATACGCTCTTTTCTTGAAAGCTTGAAGGCCGTATCGGTTCGGAAATATCGCGGATAGTATTTGAACAGTATTTTTTGTAAGTTTGTAATTATGATTTGTGTATGAATGATTTCGTGTATTTATAACTTTGTTTATTGTAAGTATAATAGTTACCAAACTATGAATAAAAAAATTGATAGTAAGCTCCAAACGGGCTTAGGAATGAATAGTTTCTTTTTCTACAGTTTTTACCTATTTTTTGGCTATCGTAAAACATTCCCGCACACAAAAATTCGGGGTATGATTTGTCCTCTCTGCGTCTGTTTCATCTAAGAGTGACTCACACCGCAGTTGCCACAGCGTCCAGATAAAATAATTCAATTAGAATCATTTCGTATTCAACAAAACTGATGTTTCGCTGAAATGCGATAGTATTGTTTCTACCGAATGCGGTCTGTGGGCATTTAACACAGTTTTAATAGATATGTACGCACGCCGTCATTTTTACATGCTTTTATTTAACTTATATTATTATTTATTCATTTAACTTGCAATGTTTGTATGTTGGTTTTGGCGACCGGTTTGACCTATATCTTCAGATATTTCTTATAAAATTAAACGAACAATTTGTACATTTTGGAGCAGTTATAACATTTATTGGTTAACCAACCAAATACAAAATCGCCTGGATCTGACTTCAACCTACATTATTTGATCATGTAATATGTTCATCTTTTTTTTAATACTATGTCGGTGGCAAACAAGCATACGGCAGCCTGATGGTAAGCAGTATCCGTAGCCTATGTACGCCTGCAACTTAGTTAAGGCTAAACTTAGTTAACACAATCTCCAAATATAGAGATTATAACTGAGTGCTGACTGTACCTCAACAAAAAATTGAAATAAACAGATTAAATTTTGAATTTTTTTTTTTTTGAACTCCAGAGGAGTTACATGCGCGTTGCCGACCCTAACCCCCTTCCACCCCTCGTTGAGCTCTGGCAACCTTACTCACCGGCAGGAACACAACACTATGAGTAGGGTCTAGTGTTATTTGGCTGCGATTTTCTGTAAGGTGGAGGTACTTCCCCATTTGCTGGCCACTGACTTAAGGAGACATTTGAGGGTAGATTTTTTACTCTTATTTATTTACCTAAAGATACAGAGTATAGTCGGTTAGTGACCCCGCCTATGAAGCCGATGGTCCTGGGTTCAAATCCCGGAAAGGGAATTTGTTTGTGTGATGAGCATTGATATTTGTTCCTGAGAGAGTGGGTATTTCTATGTATTTTTTATATTATATATATCGTTGTCTGGATACCCACAACACAACCCTTCTTGAGCTTACTGCGGGAAGTAGTCAATTTGTGTAAGGATGCCTTGTAATATTTATTATTTATTTTCAAATTTCGGAAGCTAAATAAGACTTATTATAATACATTTTATAAATTTTAAATATACCAGAGAAAAATAGAAAAAAAAACTCTACAATAAATATTCTAAGCACTATTCAAAACACCTCAAACTTAAACTCGGAATGCCAAACATATCAATGTCATTATTATACTTGCACGCTCTACTAACGAAGGAATTTGTGTTATATCTTTTTCGTGTAAATGCATACACATAATATATTAGTAGTTTTCAGTACATATGGTACTTTACCGCACTAGTGCGAAAATTTGCACATTATGTAACTATGTCGAAAATTTAAAGGGTCATGGTCATGTACTGAAAACCGTTGTACGATACACGTGCGAATAGGTAATTCGCAACTCGTGTCTATTTATCTTGTATCGTAATGTACTATTACGATATACAAGTGCGAAAAATAGGAAATTCGCAACGAGTGGCGATAAATTAAAACACGACCGAAGGGAGTGTTTTAAATAGACACGATTTGCGAATTACCTATTCGCACATGTATCGTACAACGTTTTACAGTACATATGGCCCTTTGAATGTTCGACACAGTAACGTTATATGCTAATTTTCGCACTAGTGCGGTAAAGTAGCACCATATGTACTGTAAAAAACTATTATGTGACTGCTACATAATGAAAGGCATTAAAATACGAGTGTAAGTTTATGAACGAATGAAATGGGTTTCATAAAAGGATCACACGAGTATTTTAATGCCGAATTATGTAAAGTTACATACGTTGCTTTATCTACATACATCAATATAATAAGCTTCAACAAAATAAAGTAATTGTATACTTACAAGCGAATAAAAAGACAAAATAAACGTCAAATGGCGGTAATAAATAAATAAATAAATAAATATTATAGGACATTATTACACAAATTGACTAAGTCCCACAGTAAGCTCAATAAGGCTTGTGTTGAGGGTACTTAGACAACGATATATATAATATATAAATATTTATAAATACTTAAACACATAGAAAACACCCATGACTCAGGAATAAATATCCATGCTCATCACACGAATACATGCCCTTACCAGGATTTGAACCCGGGACCATCAGCTTCGTAGGCAGGGTCACTACCCACTAGGCCAGACCGGTCGTCATGGTCGTAATGCAAACTTATTCACGCGTGTAACACATCCGTTGTTTTCTTTAATTCAGAGACAATCTAGAGTTGGAGATCGACTGCCATATCGTTTGATATCAAGTATCATGCGAGTTGTGTCAAAATTGTATGCAACGGACACTTCATTTCGAATAAAACATCATCTCCACTGATATTAGAAAAGAGGTCAAATCTAATGTGACACCCCCCCACCCCCCATAGACTACACACATATAGACATACATATGCACATATATTGATTGTATGTAGGGGGGGTCACCTCTCTCTGCAGCTGACTGTACATATCAAATAGCTACTTGCATTACATCTAATTGGTTGGACTGCATTCTAATGACACAAATTTATATAGCTGCATGTAAAACTAGCAGTTATATAATTTATTTCCTAATAATTACTGTGGGAAACACGTCAGATGGTGATTTTTATGAGAAAATTTTCTCGGAAACCGCAAACATTCTAGAATATATACAGGAAAATGCAATTTTATTGCTTGTCATTTCTAAAATGAGAAATTTTGTGCTTTTGTTTTGAAATGTTGTTCGTGAACGTTTATATTGCTTATAAACGAAATGATGGGGAAAAATAACGCAAAAAATTGTATTTGAAGAAGCAGAATATGAACATCCCGAGGTCAGAATTTTCACACATGATATGTTTCAGTTGTGAACTGAATTTCAAATCTGCTCATCCAATAATCAACAGTAGTGGATGATAGAACGCGGTTAATTTATCTATCACCAGAGAGTGAAGTATTAGAAAATACTTTTCTCTATTTCCATCTAGAGTCAGACCAAGATAAGTTAGCAGCGATTTTGATAGCCCAGACGGTGCAAGTGTCAAGTAAACGGGGTGTGTAATGCTTAGTATAATTATAAAAAACTAACATACATTTTGTTATAATGCCATTTGATATAATATTATATATTATAATGTAATTTGTATTATACGTTTCTTTTGTTAAATTGTGATATTTGTAATATGGCAATTAGCCACTTTCCGTGTTTAGCAGTGACACTATGGTTTACTGCGACATAAACGCATATTGCTTGTGTCAGCGCAACCTCACGTGTATATATAGGCAGGCTTTTACAGAATAAACGTTCTTATACTATCACACATAAGGTGTTTCACTACTACTTCCTGGACCAGCTCCAAACAATATTAACAAGATTATATTGCTTTGTTATTTGATTTCATCTAAACTGTCATTGATATAATGCCTATTGTAATATAATTTTTAAGTAGTATATAGACATCATTTATAATGACTTTTGTTATATAATATTTTTGTATAACATAATATTTTATATAATTTTATCAAGTATAAATACATTTATTTTATAACATATTTTTTCATATTTAATTTAATAATAACGTAAAGTTTTTCATAACTTTTATAACAAGTAGTACGCAGGCCGTACAACTAAGTACAGATTATCATCCCACCTAACCCAACCTAATATATATTCTATTGTTTTATTTATGCGGGGGTGGCAGGTCATACCTAACCTGAACCACATTTATGTAAGGTTTTTAATTCTACGGCGGGTCGAACTTCTAACCTAACCTAACCATCCTTTTGCTAGGTAGTTGGGTCCAAATGTCTTGTTTCTGAATACTCTGTCACGCTTGTTTCTATGTCTTCGATCAAAAATAAAAAAGTTGAGTCCTATTTATGTCTTTCTAGCTATAGATTATATTTTACATGAAAAATTATAAAAACTAAATTTCATCTCATACAAAAAGCTCCATTCCGTCACCTTTTTTGGGGATAATAAAATAGACAACGAAAAGAATTTTGACCAATTTAAGAAAGGCTAAAGGTACTGAAGCTGCCCACACTCAAAGCCAGGAGAGCGAGAGGAGACCTTATCGAGTGTTTTAAGATTGTTACCCACTGTTACAACCTCCCCGACATTCACGATATAATCAACAAGAGAACTATCAGCCGCGAGACCCGAGGTCACAGCCTAAGAATAGTTCGCACTCCCACTACTACTAAAGCTGCATATCATTCTTTGTCCAACCGTGTCGTGGCGGCTTGGAACCGTTTACCGGATAGTGTTGTAACTGCTCCCTCGGTCAATGTTTTTAAAAACAGATTGGACAAGTGGCTTTTAAACAATAAGTTAGACTGATGTTACTTAGTGATGTGATACGACTTTACAAACTTTGAACTGTATAATACAGGACACTGTGTGACATAGGCTCATCAGCTAAATAGCTGCTCGCCTATAATTATATAATAATAATAATAATAATAATAATTTATTCGTTTGTGCGGACTCGCAGTTCCAATCTAACCTAACCCATTTATGTCTTGCACTAATTATGGCACAAAAATAATTATGTGATGTCACTTGTTAGACCAAATAATAATTATGGCTTTAGAGTATGTAATAATTATGGCAAAGTATATTATACGAAGTGTAAATATACCTTATGACCATTATACCAATAATAACATTATGTTTGCCGTTAATTAGGTATTACGGTAGTATACCATTTATTACTTTATTCAAAATAACTATATATGAAAAGTAATTGTAAGAAATGTAGTGCAGGGTGCCAACTTATCTTGGTTTGACTCTACGCTTCTAGTTATCGTATGAGGAAATCATAAGGCCCATCAAAGAAAGGACTGGTGTTTACTTTACTCCACAAAAAAGAGCAGTGGTCTTAAGCTATGATGATTATGATCTGATAATTAAGATACGTTTGTAAAATGATGAACCTCTATCCCACGAAATTAATATTGTTAAAATCTAGAGTATATTTTTTATTCAAAAACATTGATCACAAATACCTTACGATATACATTAAAGTAAATTAGTAATTCTTTGACGACCAGTTTGGCCTAGTGGGTAGTGACCCCGCCTACGAAGCCGATGGTTCCGGGTTCAAATCCTGGTAAGGGCATTTATTCGTGTGCTGAGCATGGATATTTGTTCCTGAGTCATGGGTGTTTTCTATGTATTTAAGTATTTATAAATATTTATATATTATATATATCGTTGTCTAAGTACCCTCAACACAAGCCTTATTGAGCTTACTGTGGGACTTAGTCAATTTGTGTAATAATGTCCTATAATATTTATTATTTTATTTAATTCTGTCAACATACTTTGTCGTTTTCTCATTACTTTCGACTAGTTTCGACTCAGTAAATCGAGGACGGCATAAATCTTTCTCTTTATTTTCTACGCAATTCGTTATTACTTTTATGACTTCGTCTAGGATTGAGTATAAACTTATTTATTACCTACACAAACAATAATTACAATTACAAATGAGTTACTTTATAATTTATTTGACAAGAAACAAATTAACCAATATAATTATAAATATGAATACTAAGTTGACCTCGATTTAAGGAAAACAATTAGCGAAGCAAAATTATTATTGAACAATTACATATTCGGATCACTGTTTAAATAATCCTTGAAAACGAAAATTAAACGTTTTTAACCTTATGACAGTGACCAACAAATCCAAGGAAACGTCCAAATCTGGCTTACAACATGCGCGAGAGTCGACCAACTCACAAATGCAGTTAAGCACGTCGTCACTGCTGCGCGTTTCAACAAATATAGTATGGAGAATTTTAGTTCTGAATTTCACCACCGGTAAATTGTAAGTTTGTAGCGCGCGAATTTATTCTACGTATTAACTCTTATTTATGTGTGCGTATATGTAGTGTTATCTTAAACGCAACACGTGCATGCTATTATTGTAATATTGGAATATATTTGATCATTTTAACTCGATATTTTATTTATTTCCTAGGTTTACATGGGTTATCGCCAATATAGTGTTCTAGTAACCTCTAATCGTAATTGCGATGACTTTTTTATGCATTTGTCCATAAAATTGTTCATTCGAAGTATGGCTGTAGTACTGGTGATTAAATTGAAAAATAATTACTGTGTCGTATCAATAAAAGTATACAAATACGGTATGTAAGTGTAGGTACATAATTATACTTTTTTTACTTAAAAAAAATATACTTTTTTGGGTTTTCAAAATAAGTATAAAATAAAATACATGGGTTGAAAATATTGCTTATAAGAGGTGTATCATACGCAAAAGTATCTAATTTAAAAGTATTTCTAAGGTATACAAAATAATAGGTTTATGTAATTGGGTCATATTACGGGTCACCTACGTATTTTAAGAATCGACCAAAACATGAGTGACCTGCTATACCTACTACTTACTTACTCCGTTGGCTCAGCGACCCAAAATGAGACTTGGCCTCCGACACAAGACAGCGCCACTTTTCTCGGTCCTGTGCGACCTCTCGCCAATTGTCGACTCGAAGCTCGCGCAGATCCGCCTCCACCATGTCGCTCTAGCGATACCTAGGGCTATACCTAATTAAACATATTTAATATACATTAATTAACCATGAGTAATCCTCTATTATCATAGAGAACGACCAAGGTAACTATGCATGTCCTTCTCAATGACAAAGCCTGAAATGTCATCGTTACTGTCAAATTTCTATGAAAATAATGACGTTTGTAATGACGCTTCCCCACTTTAATCCATTCAAATCAGTGCAAAGTTCATCTGTCTAAGACTTGAGTCTAATTGGACTTTCATAGTTAAAACATTTCCAAAGTTAAAATAAAGTTGAAAGTATCAATATCTGGAAATCGCGCAACATTTGCATTTCTGTTGATGTAAACAAACCATTCACGCACACTAACGCAGTTGTCTGTATGCACATCGTGATGATAGTTGGTGTACACTGCTGCCGTGTCAACAAATTAATATACGTGAGCGGCATTTTTTGAGTCGTTGCGGCCATTGCGCCTGTAACCTTCTTCTTTCTCCGGCCTTATCCCATGTTCAGTTGGGGTCGGCTCTCCTAATCGCTTTTCGCCAGCTTGTTCTGTTCTGGGTCGTCATTGGATCTAATTCTAGAGCTTCGAGGTCACTATTTACTACCGATAGCCATGTGAGACGGGGCCTTCCGGAACCTCTTGGACCGGTGTCGATAGCTAGCACTTTACGGGCCATATGGTCTTCGGGCCTTCTCATAACGTGTCCGTACCAGCGTAGTCTCGTTTCGGCTAGCTTATCAGATATCGGTGTTACATTCAGGTATCGGTGTTACATTCAGGTTGCGCCTGTAACCGGCAATGGAAAAGTCATTAAAATGTTTTTTTATTTTATTTTATTTTTTATTTATCCAAAAAAAGTTGGTACAATATACATTTACATAATATTTCGCCAAACATAACGTTTATCGGCGAATGTTGCACTCACTTACAGTTTTTGTGTACCCGATCTTATCTTATGAACTATTTATTTATCTAAGTATTTATGATTATGACTTATTCTAAGTATTATATGTATGTTTACTTTATTCTCTCGCTAAAAATCCTAGATATACTAGTTTTTCACTATATACAAGTTTTGAAATGTAACATATGATACGATATGGCCTCTCAATTTGCTTTATTTTGACATTATTAGTAAGACACATATGTACCTCGGCCTGATACCTTACAATGAGATCTCATTTTGTTACGTATCATTCGTTCACACCATTTTTTTTATGATATACTAGGAGGCAAACGAGAAGACGAATGGTATGCTGGTAAGCAATAACACGCCCATGGACACCTGTAACACCAGAGGGCTTGAAAGTGCGATTATAAGTATACAAACAAGAAGAATTTCAAGTAGATATATCAAAAAATCATACACATTTTGTCATTTGTCGTTTGTCAAAATCACATGAAGTTTAATGATTTAATGCAGACCAGAGTCTTAAATATAGCGCCTTATTAATATTTTTTCATATGTACTCAATAAAGCGTTTTTGTGTAGTATCGAGTTTATTATGAATGCATGAAATAAATTTTGAAATGTATTTTTAGAATAGACCTTACTTTCATAGTATTTATGAACCTTTTGAATAACCAATAAAATTAAGGCAATTCAACCTAATTAAATCGAACAAAGTGTAAATATAAATAAATATTATTATAGGACATTATTACACAAATTGACTAAGTCCCACAGTAAGCTCAATAAGGCTTGTGTTGAGGGTACTTAGACAACGATATATATAATATATAAATATTTATAAATACTTAAATACATAGAAAACACCCATGACACAGGAACAAATATCCATGCTCATCACAGGAATAAATGCCCTTACCAGGATTTGAACCCGGGACCATCAGCTTCATAGGCAGGGTCACTACCCACTAGGCCAGACCGGTCGTCAAATGTATGTATGTCAAGTGTACCAGTACAAGTGTATAACTTTAATTAATTAATTATTAATTCACCCTTCTATGTATCTTTATGCATTTAAGTAGTTTATAAATAATTTATGTGAATTAGGACTCTAATTCTTTCAGAAACAATTTCTTTTAGTCTTAAATGCACCGCCTACAATCTTTTCTGCTTTGCCCTAAGGTTGACTGGTAGAGATAGAGTACATTAAGTTTTTATTTTATGCAATAAAGTTTAAATAAATAACATTAATTCAACCTTGAATATTTATTTATATTTGAAGACGTACGCACTGTGCGCCTCACGCACACACGCTTACATGCGCGTGGGCATCGCATTGAGTCAGGTCATGGCACTCGGCGCGTGCTAGCGCTGCGCCGCGGTTATGCTCGCTTTTTATTTTGTTTTAGTGTGGATGAAGTACAGTCAGGAGCAAACGGGGACATACGGCCCGATTCGAAGAATGATTAAGACACGTTTAAGATCTTGGAAAGATCGATAGCTAAACGACCTGTCAAAATTGACGTTTATTTCGATTCCGCTGTGATCCCAATAAGATCAATCTACGATATTTCTAACGACAAAGTGACATCGGTTGCCCGAATCGAGCTGCTTCTGTCAATTCTACGACATATAAACGATATCTAAATGAGAACTTATGTAAACCAGAACTTATCGTTATCGTATCTCATTCTTCGAATCGGGCCGACAGTGAAAAGTTACTTATGATATTCAGTCATTTTATGTAAAAATTTCAAATATTTGTTAATACTATTTAGCACATACATAACTATTGTTATTGTACACTTGACATATTCGTGACACGTGAATGTCATCTCGCCTTGTGTGGTAGGGCACAGCACAGCAGATGTCATTCCAGATCTAGAGCAGAGCCCAACTGGGGAAGTACCTCCACCTTACAGAAAACCGCAGCCAAATAACACTTGACCCTACTCATAGTGTTGTGTTCCTGCCGGTGAGTAAGGTTGCCAGAGCTCAACGAGGGGCGTGGGGTTAGGGTCGGCAACGCGCATGTAACTCCTCTGGAGTTGCAGGTGTACATAGGCTACGGAGACTGCTTACCATCAGGCGGGCCGTATGCTTGTTTACCACCGACGTAGTATTAAAAAAAAATCATATCTTAAATTTACATGATAATATCTGTCTCTCTTTTTATCGTCTTAATAATTTGCCTTTCTACCAACAATCTCTTTCGTCACTGACTCGTAATTTTTCGCTGCAATTTCATAACTGACGGTCACCCATCCCAAAACGGTCCTCACCAAACATTACTTAAATATTATAAATAAATATTATAGGACATTATTACACAAATTGACTAAGTCCCACAGTAAGCTCAATAAGGCTTGTGTTGAGGGTACTTAGACAACGATATATATAATATATAAATATTTATAAATACTTAAATACATAGAAAACACCCATGACTCAGGAACAAATATCCATGCTCATCACACGAATAAATGCCCTTACCAGGATTTGAACCCGGGACCATCAGCTTCGTAGGCAGGGTCACTACCCACTAGGCCAAACCGGTCGTCACATTACTTGGCTTTCCAAATTTCAACAATGTCGCAATTATATTTACTTTTTACAAGTTTTTATTTAGTATCTTTTCTTGTTACCTGCCCTGTTTAATATCTATTTATATGTACCTAATAATACAATTTTCTAAGTTAATTTTGACCCACTTTCCAATAGAGTTATAGGATAATACAATGTGGAAAAAATGTATGGGCCCTGGAGGAAAAGTACCTTAAAACCTTAAGTTAGCTTATTTTTACTTAAAGAAAACATTTTTTTTAAATGAAACAAACCTTAAAAAAAGTTAGCATTCGCTTGTCTTGCCCGGGAATCGGATCAACTAAAAATTCCAAAAAATACAATTGCATATTTCACTACTCGATACAGTTAATGTTAATATTTCTCCAAGAAATATTAGGTCTTACAAAATATCGATAGAATCAAAAATTTTGTACAAATTTTAAAAAATCTTTTCACCTTAGCAGCTCGAACAAGCCTACTATCTTCACTCCATCATGAATACAGGAATATTTCTAGAAGCTTTCGTCATAATGATGACTTTCATTCATGAATGTAAATAAATGTGGTTAAATTTACTTGATTCTTTATTCTTTATGTTGAATTTTGTTCTCACTACTGAGGTGAAAAGTTGTATGAGTCACACGAGAGCAAAGTTGTTTTAAATCTCGTGTTTTTGAGTCTCTCGCTACGCTCAAGATTATCACTTAGATGATTCTACTATAGAATCTTTCGCTTACTCGGTACTCAAAATCAACACTCGCAAGAAAAACTAAGTTTCCTCTCTTGTTGCACAAATAACTATTCAATGCAGTCTCGTTTCTTTTTAAAACTAAAATAATGTTTCCATTTGTTTCCTCTAAGTAAAATTAGCTGACTCATGGTTTTCAGTACCCCTAGTGTAAATTTGATCGACATCATAACGTGACGAACGCGTTTGCGTTAAGTCTCATTTTGTATAGGACTTTGAGTTTCCAAAACGTCCCGCTTGGCGCGCTCTTTCTAAATCCAATACAAAATGAGACTAAACGAAAACGCGTACGTCACGTTTCGAAATCGAATTTATTTACACTAGGGGTACAGGTTACAACCATCCAAATAATATAACATACGTCGCGCGGTAGGCCCAGTCGGAGATGGCGGGATGACCTCGACACCTTCCTAAACAACTGGCCGAAGAGGCGCTGAATCGGGAGTCCTGGAGATCAAGGGAAGAAGCCTTTGCCCAGCAGTGTAACACAAAAATAGGCTAGGAAAAAAAACGTACAAACCCTTACCTAATACTGCCCAGTATTTGTCCGGATTCGAACCCGCATTGCAATGACCTTTCTCATTGTTTCCTCATGTGTTGCAAGGCCTTCCGCATATCTGAGGTGCGTCAGACATTGCCACATGCGGTAAAAAACGCGTCGCCTATGATATGGTAGATGTTTAAGCAGTTAACATCATGTTTTATTTTATTTATTGGAGAAACAACAGAAGTACAGTAATAGTACAAATACCTCCTAAAGCGCTCTCACTAACAAGGAAGGGTACCCAACTGTCCGACTCGACTCGAAAATCGACATTCGAAGTTTTATAATATCTTATCGCTAAAGTTACACATAAAAACAGGTATTTTTTTAGGAAAACTTGAGTTTAAGCAGATATAACAAAACACGTGCTCATTATTTTTTGCTGCTTTCAAACATATACTCAAACCAGCAATTAACTAGCAAGTTGCTTGAGCATCACTTTCTATAGGAGTTAGAAGATTTAGTAACTTTTTAGTACTTTGAAGGTCATTTTCTCCTAACAGGTTGAGTTTGGGCAGCTAAATAAAAATACGTGTCCGTTATTTTAGACTACTCTATAACATATATCAAAATGAATCAAATCGGAGTCGGACAGTTGGGTACCCTTCCTTGTAAGAACTATAATACAGGTTGTTTATTAGGCACCTGCAATAATTTACGGGGTGAATATTATATAGCTCATACTAAGCAACTTTTACTATGGCACCAACCCTGAAATCCCGAAAAAAAATAATTGTCTGTTTCATACATTTTGGCTGTCTGACCTTGACATTTTCTATGGGAGAGGAATTTTTTTTTCGCGATTTCGGTCTTGGTCCTATAGTAAAAGTTGCTCAGTATGACCTATTCACCCCGTAAATTATTGCAGGCAACTAAATAAACACCCAGTATAAAATACAGTAGTAAACAACGCGCCAAAAGTAGTAATTCCGGATTTTTTCTCTAAATGTAGATAAATCACTAAAATTCACGTCCAAAAGTATATCTTTTACAGTCTAAATTGTTCTACATATAGAACTATCACTTCTTGTGAAGCTGTTACAGTATGGTAGATACTTTTGAAGCGTTGTTTGATCCGCTACTTTTGATGCTAACTGTACATGTTAATTGTACTTGGTGGATCTACTCTTACGTCAATTGATGCCATGGTTACGTTGTCAAAGAACAACTATACTACCGTAATAAATTTTCGGCAAAAATTTCATTTTTAGTACTAGCCTTTATTGCTGAATGTACTTTTCTTTCCACAGGCAACTAATACACATCGAGACAAGTCTAAAAACCTCCAAACAATTAGGTTGTGTTGTTTTATTTATATTTATTTTGTAACTACTAAGTACCTGAGTATTTAGTGCGAATGGGAGCCGATCGGGCCGTGAAAAGAGCGTTTGAGGGAAAACTGACAGCACGCCGCTCGGCCGGTCGACCTAGGTATCGATCGGTTGAAGACTGGCGAGAAACTGCACAGGACCGGGATCAGTGGCGAGCAGTAGTGTTGGAAGCCAAGACACACTTTGGGTCGCTGCGCCAAAGGAGTAAGTAAGTAAGTAAGTAACTGACAGTAACCCAAACGGATGAAAAATAAATCTAATATAACGATGTGTTTTTCTTTAACAATTAAAAGAAAACAATAACAAGTCTTAGAACTCAATTTCATAGCCTGGTTTTTCATCACACATAACGCAATAGTCGTCTAACTACTTCTCTGCATGGAAAATAATATATCAGTATTTCTGAAAAATTATCCACTATTAAAACCTGAAGTATTTATTTCTATTACAAAGCGAATTAGTACTTCCCGTGTTTTCTCCATAATAATGTAGACTGAAAACCCCATCGATTGTTTACGCTTAAGGAAAATATCGGGCACAGTATATGTTGAGAAATCAGATAAATCGTTTTAATAATTGCGACTTTAGTAAAAGGGCTATACTCGTATTTTAAGTCACAAGAATCCGCCGGCATAAAGCCGCTTCCATACAATTGACGCTCTCATTTTAAAACGACACGATTATTTTACATTTAACTTGGCACGAACATTTACGTAATATATTTGTATGTATATCTCCCACTAACCTCGCCTAGGTACTAGTTTCTGTTTTTGAAAATCGTTATAAAAAAGTCGTATTCTGTAGCCATATCAAAATATTTTAAGGTAAAATAGTTATTTTGAACGCATAGACCTACAATCTTTCTAAGGCCTTCTTGTGTTAATTTATTTTCATATCTTAGACTAAAAAAAAAAAAAAAAAAAATTAGCTATTATGTGTAAATTGTAAAACAAAAACACCTCATGTACGCCACTCATCCCGCTCCTGCATGGGCTAATCGTATTCATTCAGGGTTCAAAGCCCGGCTCGCATTTAATATGTCTGTCATTGATATTTTCTATGAGAGAGTAAATTTTTTTTCGCGGGTTGGTCCCAGAGTAAAAGTTGCTTAATATGACCTATAATTATTATATTCAGCCCGTACATTATTACAGGTGACTAAGTAAACAGCCTGTAGGTATATTTATTTATTTGTACTTTATTGCAAATAAAATATTAAGTACAAATGGAGGACGTAATGCCTTGAGGCATTCTCTACCAGTCAACCACTGGGTCAAAAAGAGACGTTTGTTAGATGCAGGCTTTGTACTTAAGAATAATTAACCGATATCACTACCTACTATTTACAAATTAAATACAAATTAATATAATATAATGAAATCATAAACTTCAACATACTTTGTATGATATACTTATATAAATATCTACATACATTTATACATATACGTACTATGAAACACTACTTACATCTGTCAGGTAAATGCTTGTGCAACATGCGCTTGAAAGTGAGCTTTTCTGATATTGTGTAGGTATATTCACAATTTTAAGGGTTAAAAAAACACGTTGTGTAGAAATAAAATATTGTGCTATTTCAAAATGTACAGTGGTAGTATACTCGTGGATCGTGGAAGCAATTACCCATTGTTTGTCGGAAAAAATCTAGTTTTTCCGGTTCAGACCTAATTGGTATTTGTTTCCCTTTTAGCGTTAAACTAGATATTTTATAGCCCTTACTTTGTTGCGCTGTTTTATACAGGAAATATTTACATTATTTATTGTGACAAGCAATTAGGTACCTATTAATTTGTTCATAAACTATAAGATTATAAAACTTTTTGTAAGTACGTGTCAAATATTTAGTATCATTTAATTATTTATTTCTCTCTTCCTACCTATATATCCCACATGGCGGTGGCGTCAGCTTTCCTGCTTAACCTTCTCCACTTCGCCCTGTCGACGAGATTGTCCTCGGATAACTTGCACTCACTCATGTCCTTTCATCTTTCCACCTTGATCTGGGACTCTGGGTCTACCCCTAGATCTTCAACCTGAGATGGAAAGTTGTAGTGCCAAATTTCCTACGTAGTCAGAACTTCAGAAGGCCTTTTTACATGATCATATCATCGCATTTAATTATTTATAACTTGAATTGTTTTAAACACTTCAATTGTACATGTCTTTTCGAGGTTTTCCCGAGGGTCTACAGTATGAGGTTCTTCAAAAAAGGAGTGTACAGATTTTTAAAGGGTCGGCAACGCGCATGTAACACCTCTGGAGTTGCAGGCGTCCATAGGCTACGGTGACTGTTTACCATCAGGCGGGCCGTATGCTTGCTTGCCACCGTCGTGGTATAAAAAAAAAATGTCTGTGTGGATCATTCACTTGTGTGTTTTAAAAATTAATTTGTATGGAAACAATTCAACCAATGCATTTCATTAATAAAATAGACAAGATGTCAAGCCATTTTCTATGATTTTCATAAATCTGTTAGAAATCTACGCATTTTATGTTTTACTAGCACTAAAATATTCACTCAATATTTATACGTCCATATAAAAATCAGCAATAATTTTAAACATGTCAGTCGATAAAATTATTGTATATCTAAATAAAGATGAGAATTTTTCAATAAAATTCTCCTTTTTATAGTCAACGCTATAAAATCTTAAAAGGATATACAAGTCACTGAACTTCTCATAAAGAACCACAGACTATAGAAATTCTAACAAAACACATGAATATTATGACAGTCTGGAAAAGTTATCTTCTTATAAATTTTAGTCTGTGGTCGAAAAAGTGCATCGGCATAGGTGGTTGCACCCAAACCGCTGTTTAAATATTGATTTTGTGATTTAAGGAGTAGGTAAGATTAATTACCTGTCAAAGGGTATTGTCTTTCGTCTGTTTGTTTCGGCATTTGTTTGGCAATACCTGAGTTCTCGTTCTGATTTTAATGAGTTTGGGTTCCAGCGGAAAAAATGATTTTAAACTGTGAAATTCAGCTTTAAATTAAAGTTAAATAAATAAATAAATAAATATTATAGGACATTATTACACAAATTGACTAAGTCCCAAAGTAAGCTCAATAAGGCTTGTGTTGAGGGTACTTAGACAACGATATATATAATATATAAATATTTATAAATACTTAAATACATAGAAAACACCCATGACTCAGGAACAAATATCCATGCTCATCACACGAATAAATGCCCTTACCAGGATTTGAACCCAGGACCATCGGCTTCATAGGCAGGGTCACTACCCACTAGGCCAGACTGGTCGTCAAATGATTACGTTTTAAAGGCTACCTATTCTGGCTTGTACCTATGAGAATTTCGGAACTTATTTACGAATCATTTGATATTTACCACTAGCTTTCCGGTGAAGAAAATCGTAAGGAAACCGGCATACATCCGCGAACAAATTTAAAGGTGAAGCGTAGCCCAAGCACTTTCGCGCATGATAGGAGGCCTATGACATGCTTATAGGCAGAATCATTGACGTATATCTAAGGACGGTCCTTACGGGCACTAAGAATGGTGTTAGTTCAGTGGTGTCACTCACGAATTTGAGCCAATCGTGCTGTCTGACGCAACTAGTTGCGACCAATCGCGCGCGTGATGCGAACTCATCAACGAATCGCGTTGTGGTACAGTCAAAAAATTTAAAACAAGTTGTGACCTATTTCACAGTGACAAACAACATGAAATCGCTAGAGACCTCATACTGTTGTCACTGCGACAAGGTACGAAATGGGTCACAAATTAAATATTTTGACTGTACTGTACTAGACTGCACGATTGGTTCGAATTCGTGTGTAATGTCGTTGTAGGATATGTTTTTTGATTTGTTTTGTTTTTAAGTCTTCTGTTGTTATAAATATATGCAAATATTCACACGTGTTAAGAATATAAAAACACAGAAATATAGCACCACGTAGTCAATCGTATTAAGTAACATAATTATCATAAACCGTCTGAGAATAGGTAGTAAATATTACATTTAAATATTTAGGTAATGATTTAACTTGTAGTCTTGTGATCTCACCCTAAGGCATAGCCATAAAAGTGAAATAATAATTTCAACCTAAAGTGTAGAACATAGAGTTGATTTTGGTTTGGTGAAAATTGAACACTATTCCGAATGAAATAAAATATTATTTTCATTGAACTTAATAGATACATATAGTTACTTTTACAGGATTACTAATTCCTAGACGAATTTTCATTTTGATTGTTTTAAAGTGCTAGTATACAATTAGGAAAATTAAATTATTTTTAGTTAACTTTAGTTAAATTAAATTTTTTTTAGTTAACTTTAGTTAAATTAAATTATTTTTAGTTAACTTTAGTTAAATATTTTTTTTTTTAGTTAACATTCAAAAACGCTACTAATAAATTATAAACTAAAACAGATGGCATACATGAAAGAACAAGTAACCAAGACCTCCAGTGTCCGAAGCTGGAATCGAACTTAACGTCCTCTGCATTCGCGCCAGAAGCCCTACCGCGAACAACGTTCGACGTGTTGCCTCCCTGTCACGCTTACGTACGAATTTACAAGTGCGACAGAGAGGCAACACGTCGAACGTGGTTCGCGGTAGGCCCTCAGATACCTAGACAGCTCGGACACGTGGGCCACATTTTCTTTCAATAACAATTTACTGAGTTACAGAACCCTGCTTCCAAATATTTGCAGTAATAATTTAAAGTGTTACTTCGTGCACACACTCCGTTATGAGTAAGTTAATTTGCAGAGGCATCGCAAATCAACAGATTTCGAAATTTCGCATGAGGTTACTGACTTTTTGTAGGTCGATCATTTACGCTACCGGTTAAAAACCTTATATTAGTACATTTTGAGGGAAATAAGACGCCAGTGTTTGACACGCTGATTCCAATAATTGGCATCTTGTTTTTCAGCTCTATTGCTATGATGGTATTGTGCCAACTATTGAACCTATGTTTGACAACTGGTAAGAAGTTTTACATACTTAAGTATAAAACATCTACTCGCGCTATTTTCTATTTATAACAATTTTCTGTAACAAAAACCCCTTAACTTCGATTTTATGGAAGCGGCTGTTTGGTGTATTCCCATCTGTGCCCGCCTCTTGTATGGTGGTCAAGTGGGGCGGGCACAGATGGGAACACACCGGCTGTTTGGCGGCCGACGGCTGGTCAGTGATTGGTAAAGATAAAGTTAGTTTATTTTTCAAGTAGGCATATTAAAATATGCTTATGAACGTCAAATAAAGCTACGCCGGCTCTAACCCTACACCTCTGATCCGAGAAGATTTAAATCCCTCCTAAATTGTAGGAGGGTATCCCAATATGGGACCGGCAAGATACTCGGCGGGCTACATCTTTTCAAAACATTACATCTTACAACTAAGATGCATTAAATAAAAAAATACAATTTAAATTAATATGGAATTAAAAAAAAAACAAAATAACATACAGTACGTACTTTCTTATGCAGATTATCATTGCCAAACATCTCTATCCATGATATAATCGCTTAGTTTAGTTTGCTTAACAATAGTTTTGAATTTAGAGTCTAAAGAACCTGGGCGGTGATTTTGTGAAAGAAGGCAGTTGCGTTTTGATTTGAGACTTAAACCAAGGCTCGGAAACCGGTTAAGTTTCCAAACCGTTATTCTTCGCGCAAAATCCTCTTAATTTCGGTTTCACTCGAAAAAACGGTTATTTTTAAACCGGTTTTAATGAGAACATAACAGTTTCTTCATATGTCAGTGTCTATGTTTACCTGGCACACCAGCAGTCCGGCCGCTCGTCGAATAAACCGGTACAAAGTTCTTAAAACGTTTGCGTTCTTATAAAAGTTTGGAGGAAAACCGAAATAAACCGGTACATTACAAACCGGTTCCAAGCCTTCACATTCTTACTTTCTTAACATAGGTATTACAATGAGCTTCATGCAGCCAGTTCTCATCCTGAGCTGACCATGTAGTCAGACCAAGCTAAGTTGGCAGCCATTTTAATAGCACAGACTCAGTAAGGGCTAAGTAAACGTCATAAATTCACAGAAGTTTGACGTTTAAAATAACACTTGCGCAATCTGTACTATCAATATCGCTGCTAATTTAACTTGTTCTGACTTAAATTACTTCTTACCAGACCGCTTCAATTAAACAGTATAAGTCTTAACCTACTTAAGGCTTCCTTTCGGCACCTTCAGCAATTTGTGGTGATATTACATTTTAAGCGACCATGTCAAGTAGGAAATTTCCGTGCATACGTACTTGTGCCACAATCCGGTCAAGCGTGAGTCGCTGTTTATAAAGGTTCTTCATATAACATGTTACGATATACAGTCAGTATTGACGACCAGTTTGGGTTAGTGGGTAGTGACCCTGCCTACGAAGCCGATGGTCCCGGGTTCAAATCCTGGTAAGGGCATTTGTTCGTGTGATGAGCATGGATATTTGTTCCTGAGTCATGGGTGTTTTCTATGTATTTAAGTATTTATAAATATTTATTTATTATATATATCGTTGTCTAAGTACCCTCAACACAAGCCTTATTGAGCTTACTGTGGGACTTAGTCAATTTGTGTAATAATGTCCTATAATATTTATTTATTTATTTACAGTCTCTTTAGTTATTCTCTTCTTCTACCTAGCGATATCCCGGCCTTTTCCAGGGTCCGCTTTCCTGCTTTTCTCCACTTTGCGCGATCCTGGGCGCCCTCTTTTGTGAGAACGTTTACGCTCATATCCGCTTTCACGACATCGAGCCAGCCTTTAGTTATTCTATCATAACAAACTATAGCTTGTTCATATAACTTTTGATATATTTTCTGGAAGAATTACATATTTTATAAGATATTTTGATGTTTTATATGCACCTCGCCTAGTTTTTTGCGCCGGTATCTTCTTGGAGTCTAGTGTTAGCGCTAAGCGTATACTCACACTCTTTTTTTATACTACGTCGGTGGCAAACAAGCATACGGCCCGCCTGATGGTAAGCAGTCTCTGTAGCCAATGTACGCCTGCAACTCCAGAGGAGTTACATGCGCGTTGCCGACCCTAAACACGCCCCCCCTCGTTGAGCTCTGGCAACCTTACTCACCGGCGGGAACACAACACTATGAGCGTTGAGCGGGGTCTAGTGTTATTTGGCTGCGGTTTTC
The DNA here is from genome assembly GCF_033807575.1 of Cydia pomonella. NCBI lineage: Eukaryota > Metazoa > Arthropoda > Insecta > Lepidoptera > Tortricidae > Cydia > Cydia pomonella. Next base: position 18,221,811 of record NC_084720.1, on the reverse strand, counting down.
TGTACGGTGGAGATACTTCCTCAGTTGGGCTCTGATCTAGACCTGGAATGACATCCGCTGTGCTGTGCCCTACCACAGAAAGCGAGATGACGTTCACAATGCCCATACGTCTCTTTTGGACGTAGTTTAAGGACGTACCCGAGTCCAAGGTTCGAAATATGAGTACGGCGACTCCAGCACGCACACTATAGGGGCTTTGGTGTTGGGTTAGAAACTCAGAACCGGTGGTAGTTTTAGACACCCATAAGTCGCCCATTGTAATAATGGCCAAATTGAAGAATAAGGACTTTCACTTTCTTTTGAAGTTTATCTGATAAATGAATGAAAGTATTTGAAATATATCCCATATTTTGCTCGAGTAGATTTTGAATTCTTCGGAACTGTGGGCAAAATATGTATGTTAGGCGATAATTTGAGATGATAAAGTTCAACAGCATTCCCGAACAAACGGCTAGCTAGGGAGTATTAAAAAATAAATTATGTCTTCCAATATCTTCAGATGATTTATATTACATAAACTAGCGTTTTATTTTAATTTCCAAGCATATATGATTCCGTTTATTTTCGTGCGACGGAAGATAAAGGCATTCGCGCTGATTTCTACCATTTGCCTAAATTACTTTGAAAATATACTTCATGTTTATAATTTTCTAAATATTATCTATTTTATTCTAAAATAATATTGCTATAGCCTCTGAAGGTCCTATAGTACTTATCAAATTCGATGAAATTTAAATCATATTCAATTGGAGTTTCATATGTTTTTTTTTCAGTCTATTCCCAAACTAAACAAAATAAAATCTATTTTCATGCACTATAGGTCCAAATTTTAGTGGCAAATTTTGGATTTTTCATTTGTATGGATAGACATTAGGAGGATATTATGCGTAAGCGTAAAAATATATGAAAAATAGACATAAATAAAGAAATAATAAATAATTAAATGTTATGTTACATTCTCACACAAATTGACTAAGTCCCACGGTAAGCCAAGAAGTCTTGTGTTGTGGGTACTCAGACAACGATACATATAATATACAAATACTTAAATACATAGAAAACATCCATGACTCAGGAACAAATATCTGTGCTCATCACACATATAAATGCCCTTATCGGGAGTCGAACCCAGGACCATCGGCTTCATAGGCAAGCTCACTACCCACTAGGCCAGACCGGTCGTCAACACATATATTTTGGTGTTTCTTTTCTACCGAACCAACTTTAACATTTTCTGATTTTGGTTGGAGTCCGCCCTTTTAAATATCATCTTATTTCCGTGTGAATTTTGTAACATTGGCCCTTGATTAAAACGTGTAAAAGTTCAAAATAAAAACTAAAAATACATGAAGCTCTTAATCTATTTGCCCATTGTATAATATACCCACCTAGGTCACTGCTTATCCTACACAGTATTCATAGACCGCAATATAATGACCCTACACATAAACGTGCCTTCGCAAAACCCAAAAACTTCAACAATCAACATTGTCCTTCACAAAGCACATTGTTAAAACTTCGTCGCACCTTACCCTACCTAACCCTAAAGCAGAGTAATTAAATTAATAAATATTAATTAGACGTAGTACTGTGAACACGCGAGGGTTGCACGCAAGCAGGCGAAGGGTTACTATGTGTTTAAAGGTACTGTTTGTCCTTTTTAAATGACCAATTTGCGCTAAATACATACGGGCTATACAAAGTACGATGAAACTGATAAAGGTCGTTTTATGAAGCTGTCAAAGCATATTCATTTTGAAGTTTGTTTTTGATGGTCATTATGATACCCGTTTTGAGAGATTTTAAAGTCATTTGTGGTTTCGGATTGAACTTTAAAATGACGAAGTCGATTCATTATTTATTTTTGTTTATTTTATTTTATTTTACACTTATGTATGGTAAAAAAGTGGTGGTGGCCGAGTGGATATGACGTCCGACTTTCAATCCGGAGGTCGCGGGTTCAAATCCTGGCTCGTACCTATGAGTTTTTCGGAACTGTACGAAATATCATTTGATAATTACCACTAGCTTTTCGGTGAAGGAAAACATCATGAGGAAACCTGCATACATCTGCGAAGAAATTCAAAGGTGTATGTGAAGTCCCCAATCCGCATTGGCTAGCGTGGGGACTATAGCCCAAGCCCTTTCGCGCATGAGAGGAGGCCTGTGCCCAGCAGTGGGACGTATATAGGCTAAATTATTATTATTATTATCATGTATGGTAGCGAAAGTTGGGTATGGCAGAAGAGGCATTAGAGTCAAGTGAATGCAGTGGAAATGAGAGCGTTGAGAAGTGTGTGTGGTGTAAAATTACAAGATAGAATTAGGAACAGTGAGATAAGGGAAAAGTGTGCACTGAACGAAGATGTAGTGACAAAAATTGAGACAGGTATGTTGAGATGATTTGGACACGTGGAAAGAATGAGTGAAAGAAGGTTAACAAAGAGAGTGTATAAGGGAGAAGTAGAAGAGGGAGCTGGAAGGGGTAGACCTCGGCGGACTTTCTCTGATCAAATCGGGGAAATCCTGAAGAAAGGCCAGGTCAAGACCACCCTAAATCGATGAGCGTGTATAAGGAATGTCATGAAAGTGAAGGAAGCGAAAGAGGTATGTCAGGATCGTAGCAAGTGGAAATCCGTGGTCTCTGCCTACCCATCCGGGAAATAGGCGTGATTATATGTATGTATGTATTTTATTTTATTAATGTTGTGTTTGGTTGTCTGGAAGAGATCGCTTTTTAGCAATAAGACCGCCTGTTGTTTACCTCTTCTTTATGTGTTGTATTATTTGTACTGTTTCTGTATTGAGGTGTGCAATACAGAGTATTTGTATTGTTTGTTTGTTTGTTTAAACTTTATTGCACAAATTTACAAAAAGAGTACAAATGGCGGACTTAACGCCTTGAGGCATTCTCTACCAGTCAACCATTGGGCTGTATTGTATTGTTGTTTAAAGTGTAATATACCGGGTGGGCCCTTCACGAGCAAATAATTAAAACATAAATTGTACTTCTCAAACGATAAACCTTTCGTTAAGCAACTTTTTTTAAATTATGAAGTGTTTAGATTTCCTCTTTTTCAAACAAATTAAATATTATTTTAATGAACGCTGTCATCAGTGTAATTAACGTTGCTTGTCACGCTTTAAACATAACAAAATTCGCAATACGTTGCGTCCTAGAATAAACTTTATTGTTCTAAAACGTTTTGGGTTTTATTATTTCCGATTCTATTAATTATTTTGTATGGAAATAGTGATGTGAGTTTTTGTAGCATCTCGATATATTTTTGCTTCGCGTTTTGGCGTCTGACGATTAACGACTGTCTTGGCTACCCCAGAAAATCACGATTTTAAGAGTTGTTTTCCCCTGGACGATGAACCGTGACCATGGCAACGAGCGATACTAAAAAGTTAATCATAAAGGAAATACATATACTACGGAAGGTGGAGATAAGGAACGAAATCTCCATGTCCCAAAAAGTGTCATCAAAAAACTTTAAATAGGTGGCGCTACAATACCTAGAGTACTTGAACAAAAAAAATCAATCATAGACATCGCAATTCACTCCGTCAATAACGCCTAGGTTATTAGCTACTCTAGCGCTACTCTGGAGAGATTTGGAACTATTATTTATAGCTGACAGCTGGACACTTTTGCAACAGTTCTACCATAAGAGATGCCACTCCTCTTAATTCCACACTCCATAATAAATAAATAAAATAATAAAATTTTATTTATTCGTTAGCATACATGATTTTTACAATAACAGGGTAGATGTCTCTTTTTAAGTATTCAGAGATACTTGTGATAAGAGACACCGCTCTTCCGCAGTAAAGTATCTTAACTAACAAAGGCGATACAGATTAACTTAAAAAACAGAAAATGATACTACATGATGAGTTGAGTAGAAAATAGAAAAGAAAATTAATAAATTTACAGGGTAAAGATGCCAGGTTTCCAGTTCACTTAAGAGGGGAGTAGGGGGGGGGGGGGGGTGTATGTGTGTGAGTGTGCGCGTGTGCGTGTATGTATGTATGTACTCCATAACATATACATTTCAATCTTAATAGTCAATCCTGATGTAACGTGTAATGTCAAATGCCTATCGCAATAATACCATGTTTAGTATTAATTCCATCATTACATTGCTAATTTAATTACTATAATTAGCTGCATAACAACCAGATCAGCTGGATGGAGACACGTTCTATTGTTTTTTTGTATTTTTTGCTGTTATTTTCCTGTTTGCAGGTAGATAAATTGTTTTACGATAATTGATACGACGTAAGACATTGCATAATCATTAGCATATCAATCGAAAGAAGGTCAAGGGGCCTAGCTAAGATGATATTCGTTGATAGAATTGCATATCAGTCGAAAGAAAGTCTAGAGGCCTAGCCAAAGATGAGGTTTGGCGTTTGTCGAAATACGATTGTCATCTTGGGCCTACCCTACCCCAAATGCTTACCAATGAACATAGGTACTACTACAGTTGCCAGAAAACACAGTGATAGCCTGGAAAAGTTGGTAATTACTGGTAAAATCGAAGCCGAGATGCAGGAGCCCGATGAGGTGGACAGACCAAATTAGATCAGCCCTGGATGTGAGGCTCCACGGTGCCCTGCATTCGGCGACAGACAGAAAGAGGTAGCGGGTAGTTGTCCAAAAGAAGCTGTTCCCTAGATGAGGAAACCGATGCGAGGAGGAGGACTACTACAATGAATAATCTTAATACCTAACCATTAAGTCTGCCATCGCTAGATTGACGTCATATAATGTTATCAACCCTAAACATTTTATAATTGATTAGGGACCCGCTTGGGCTTCGCACAGGTTTACAAATTTTATACCTATTCCTTCCTCAAGAACCACGCTATTGATAAGTGAAAACCGCATGAAAATCCGTTCAGTAGTTTTTGAGATTATCGCGAACATAATGACAGACATGGCGGGGGATTTTGGTTTTTACGTTTACTTTCGAACAAAAATACATCAACTGGAAAAAATATTAGAATACATTGTCATTATAGTAAAAAGTAAGTCATATATCGTTAGATTTTCATAGTGTCATAAGACCTTCTGCTTTTCAACGGTGGTGACGTGATGATAGACAGCTAGACGCCTGCGCAGTGCGCATTGCGCATGCGCACATGACTGTGTACGTCTGTGTGTTTGTACGTGTGTGTGTGGTTTATCTAGATCACGTTTTGTGAGGAAATATGTATTGGTATACGTATTTATAATAGATAACAAATAAGTGCCTCTTTGTTTTGCGAATACCCCAATGGCAATGTGTAATGAAAACCGGTTTCTAGGGTTCATGATAGATTCCCACTTAAACTGGAAAAGTCACGTGGATAAACTTTGTGCTAGATTGAGTGGTGCCGTTTTTGCACTGCGAAAACTAAAACCCCTTATATCTCGGGACGCCTTAAGATTCGTGTACTATACGCATTTCCACTTATTAATATCTTACGGGACAATAATATGGGGAAACGCGACAGATGCAAGACGGGTTTTAGTTATTCAAAAACGCGCACTACGTATCCTGGCCGGAGTGAATGCTAGACACTCGTGAGATCTGTTTGTAGAACATCGTATTATGACGCATTTTGCCTTATATATTTTTGAAATCATTACTTCGTTAGAAACAATATATCCGATTTCAAACGTGTTCATGTTGAGGGTATAAATGTCCGTTCAACGGGACGGCTGAGAACTGTTCCCCGCCGTATGGCTTTAGCTCAAAAAAACCCTCGTGTGATAGGACCTACATATTATGAACGACTTCCAGTCGATATAAGAAGTGAACTGTGTGATCAGATGTTCAAACGCCGATTGAGAGATTTTTTGTTGGATAGACCGTTGTATTGGTCCGTGTAAGTGTTGGTCGTCAATGGTGAAGAGCATATATTATACCAATAGGATATACTACATAGATTACAGACTTTATGCTTTTGGTACAGTATTACATACAATAGTACCAGTAGCATAAATTCTGGAATCTATTTGCAACGAGTATAAAAGAAATAACAACAAGTTTCAGTACAACTAGCGACATCTATTGCCAAATGATGGAATTAATCGATCTTGCGCAGATTGTTTGCATGACGAAGTGTCGATTATTGGGTGGATAATAATAAATAAATAAATAAAAATAAATATAAATATTATAGGACATTATTACACAAATTAATAAATAAATAATCTAGTGGGCGGCGAGTCACTGCCTGCCTCGATAACTAGTGAAAACATTGTTATGGCAGGTGTCCGGACGTCTTTGCAATAACCCAGTCTCATTGTCCTCCCAAACTTCAATCCATAGATCGTTCACTTTCGTTCTACTGTTCACTTTTGACGACCGGTTTGGCCTAGTGGGTAGTGAACCTGCCTACGAAGCTGATGGTCCCGGGTTCAAATCCTGGTAAGGGCATTTATTCGTGTGATGAGCATGGATATTTGTTCCTGAGTCATGGGTGTTTTCTATGTATTTAAGTATTTATAAATATTTATATATTATATATATCGTTGTCTAAGTACCCTCAATACAAGTCTTATTGAGCTTACTGTGGGACTTAGTCAATTTGTGTAATAATGTCCTATAATATTTATTTATTTATTTACTTTTACTACAATAGTCATAATGCCTACTGCGACCGGTTCATGGGTGTCTATTGTTGCGCCTGTGAACGGTTTCCAGCAGGCGTTCTACATGACATTAAAGCTCTCCAAGGGGCCTCTACGTGTTGGATCTATATCCCCACGCAAGCCTATCAAAAGACCGAGATTTATAGGCCCGTGAAATCCAAAGAGGTACAATAAATAATAATAATCGAGTATGTAGTAATTTATGGAAAAAATATAACACGAGTTTCTGAAAAAAAATGTTAAGATTAATATGTGATTTTTGTCAGTCAATGACAATTGCATAATTTAATTGCTTTAGTATGATTTAATATATATATATACCTACCAGTCCTAGTTTATTATTGCAAGTTGTTTTTAATGGGTTTTAGTTTTAACCAAAATAACGGTAGGTACTTTTTCTATAAAATTTCCATTTCGGGAGAAAACGGACCACTAAGTAAATTTTAACAAATCATTCTGATTTTGATGTCGACCTATATTCTAGGTTAACCTACAGGTTTGTACTACAATTTTGAAAAAAAGGAAACATATTAACCTAGTTATTTATTGTGTCAATAACATAAAAATCATGAAGAATGGAAAATATTTAGAAATGGAAAAAAAAAATCTTTTTGTATCAACAATTACGTGGTATATTTCCCCCTTAAGGTATAGGTTTAAATACGCAAACTAATTTTTAAGTAGAAAGAGGCGTTAATTCAAAATATGTATGAAAAACCTATATTTTGTGCCTATATTTTTTTTACAAAATGATATTACCAGATTATTTTTTTCAGTTCAAACACCCATGTCAGACCCATAATATGGACCATGTTATGGACCATGGTCCATATTATGGGTCTGACTTAGACTAAGAAAAACTTTTTCATGCAAATAAATAAATGCAAATAAAAGGTAGTAACCATAATAGTAACATTTAGAGTCCCTATCGTAAAATGCAGTGTTAATGGTTATTTTTCTCAAGAAATGTCAGATAAAGCTTATTATTAGCATAAAATAACAATACTGGACTTTATGTTAATCATATTGAACAATGTTTAACAAGGAGCAAATATAATTTTTAAAAAGATCGGGCGTCCCATAGAAAATATCACTACACCCTAATATAAAACTAAGTCCCCCGCCGCGTCGGTATGTCTGAATGTTCGTATACTCACAAAGGACTGAAGGGATTCCCTCTGGTCGCATAACAACTTGTCATATTTTTAATTGTCATAACACTTTATGCATACAATTGTAAGTCATAAAAGTCAGAATTATTCCTGAGCATAACTGGGTTTTAGTCCTAAATGAGTTTGTCATAATTTTTATAGTCATAAATTTAATTCGCATAAAATTTTAGGTTAGGTTCGTTAGGTATGCACAAAAAATATATGAACTGCTATGTATGCTATCAAATATGATGGCTAAAAATGTATGACACAATATAATATGACTTTTCATTTGTATGCGCAATGATGATTATGACAGAAGTTTTTATGCGTACCGTAAAACTACCCAACTATAGTCCAATACTGCAACTATGGTCCACAAGTTCAAAAGGAAATTAAGTATCTATAACAATGTTCCTTGTGGTTTACTCCTAGTTTTACCTTCCATTTATAAACATACTTTGCCTTAGAACTACAAAAATATAGTAAAATACAAACCTGAACGAGAAAAATTGAGTTTATTTGTGGACCATAGTTGGGAGCTTTGGAGTGTAGTTGGGTGGTTTTACGGTATCAAAGATATGACTTATATGCAACCCAATATGGACCCAAGACTGAACCGGTTTTTATGCGGTTTTCACTTATCGCTTATAGAGTGATTCTTGAGAAAGGTTAAAGTGTATAATTTGGTGAGATTCTATTCGTGAGAAGCCGGGGCAAGTCGCTAGTAGATTAAATAGGGCCAAGACCTTTTATAGCAAACGTAGTGTCGGATGCCTCGGCCTGGACCCGGACTGTTCTAGCGTGAATCAACATGTCATATATAAAGAGTTATTTTTTTTCTGATATTAAAAGTTGTTATGTATGATTTACCTATTTATTTCTCAAGAGTATGGTTAGACACAAAATAATCCCATAAATTCAGAATTCAAACATAAAAATTCTTATCTTTTTAATTTTTTTACCTATACGACCTTAAAGAAAAAAGCATACTCCCCTCTTAAATTCCGGCAACGCATTTGAAATCCCTTAGGTGTTGCAGGTGTCCAAGAGCGTCGCCAATTGCTTACCATCAGGTAATTCGTCTGCTCGCTTACCTCCTCTATCATTAAAAAAATCATAGATACTATAAATATCACTTAATCAATTAAAAATAAAATATGCGCATATACTAATAAATTAACTTTTTTTTCATTATCTAGCACTCATATAATTAAAATGATGCAACTGGAATTGCACATTGGACTAATATACCTAATTAATTATCTTACTATATCACATTATCGTACGACCTTTTCATCGGACCGATTATATCTATAATCATTCCATAAGAGCGTAACTCCATTTGCAACGTACTAACAGCTACATAAAACTTTGACCGTTTGTGAATCTTATTCCCTTGCAATAAGAGTCATGATTAGTCAAATGATTTGATAGCCGTCGGTTGTATATAGGATGTTTTAGAAATACGATATATTTGCACGTGGCTCGGATAAGCATAGGCGTCATACTGTCTGCGTGTTTATGTATGTAGATACACATGTAAAGAAACGTTTATGTCTGACGGTTTTTTCCATGACTTTGCTTGAACCGTGACTGACTTTTTTGCTGACTCGGACTGATTTGACACAACAATTGAAGTGGTACAGTCAGCAACAGCATCAATAGTAGCAGATGAAATAACGCACCAAGTCTATATGCCAACCTGGAAATATTTTCTAAAAAAAGATACATTTCTACAAGTCTTTAGAACCCCTAGTGTAAATTTATTCAATAGCGTGACGTGACGAACGCGTTTGTTGCGTTAAATCTCATTTTGTATGGGATTTAGAGGCAGCGCGCCAAGCGGGACGTTTTGGAAACTCAAAATGCCATACAAAATGAGACTTAACGCAAACGCGTACGTCGCGTTTCGCTATCGAATAAATGTACACTAGGGGTACAGTTCGTGTTCTAAAGAATCTGTTACCGTGTAATGAGGTTAACTAACGCGTTCAATTTCGCCGCTAGGGACGGACGCTCTAGAGCAGACGGAGGTCTTTCAAAATGTGAAAGTCATAGTTTTTGGGGGTAACGAGTTTTTTTATTTGTTATTTATTTTATTTATTTGGGGCATCAACAGCAGTACAAAAAGTAATACATAGCATAGTGAAAAACAATGATAGCAGTATGACATCTTTTATATTTTTACCTGTGGTCTGACAATAAATAATTTCTATTCTGAATTTATCGCAAATTTTAAACATTAGATCTAGTTCAATAAATTTTAGTGGTTTTGAAAAAGTGTCAACTAAAATATATGCAAAATTAAACAGGTTTACAAAAAGGCAAATTTAGTCGTTACTACTTTTCTGTATATTAGCACGTATTAATTATTTTTTGAATAAGCATATATATAGCAGAATTTTGAGAGCTGTTGGACCATCATCTACAGTGGCGCCAACTGGTGAGCTCCAAAACGGTAGCCCTCATTGTTCTATATACAGGTACTTTTATATCTTTTTATAAAGCTATTAAAGAATGGACACTAACTCAAAAAGAGGAAAGTCAGCTCCTGATAGCGGAAAGAAAAGTGCTCAGGAATATCCTGGGACCTGTCCGAAGTGACGACGGCTCCTGGAGGATCCAGAAAAATGCCGAGATCGAGGAGTTGGTGGCTGAGCCCAATATCATCGGCGTAACTAAATCCCACAGACTTCGCTGGCTCGGTCACGTACTCAGAATGGGGGAGGATCGCGCAGTCAAGGAAGCGTACTTGGGGCGACCAACCGGCCGTCGGCCGATCGGGCGCCCCAGGTACCGCTGGAGTGATGTCGTGGAGGCGGACCTGCGTCGGCTGAATGCCAATTCATGGCAGGAAACCGCGCTGGATTGGGTCAGGTGGCTTTCTCTCGTTTCGGAGGCCAAGATTCTTTTTGGATCGCTGAGCCCAAGCAGTTAGTTATTAAAGAATAGTAACAAGATACGGACAAAACAGATATGTTCTGACTTACTGTGCTGTGGATCTTGGCCTCGGGCACCAAAGAACGCCATGCTTCTCTGTCCGAAGCCGTTTCTATCCAGTTCGATAAGGTCTTTTTGCACTTCGTCTCCAGCGGTACCTAGTCAAATTTGTTCAAATAAGATAAACTCTCTAGATACTTACTTATTTACTGTGCTGTGGCGCAGCGATCTGAAGTGGATCTTAGCCTCCGACACCAAATACCGCCATGCTTCTCTGTCGGAAGCCATTTCTATCCAGTTCGATAAGGTATTTTTATACTTCGTCTCCAGCGGTACCTATAGTGTTGTTCAAATAAGATAAACTCTCTAGATACTTACTTACTAACATACTGTGCTGTGGCGCAGCGATCCGAAGTGGATCTTGACCTCCGACACCAAAGACCGCCATGCTTCTCTGTCCAAAGCCGTTTCTGTCCAGTCGACGGCGCTGAGTTCGATAAGGTATTTTTGCACTTCGTCTCCAGATCTCCAGCGGTACCTAGTCAAATTCTTTTTTTTATACCACGTCGGTGGCAAGCAAATATACGGGCCTCCTGATGGTAAGCAGTCACCGTAGCCTATGGACGCCTGCAACTCCAGAGGTGTTACATGCGCGTTGCCGACCCTCAAATTTGTTCAAATAAGATAAACTCTCTAGATACTTACTGTGCTGTGGCGGAGCGATCCGAAGTGGATCTTGGCCTCCGACACCAAAGACCGCCATGCTTCTCTGTCCAAAGCCGTTTCTGTACAAAGCCGTTTCGGTCTAGTCGACGGCGCCGAGTTCGTTAAAGTCTTTTTGCACTTCATCTCCCCAGCGGCACCTAGTCACATTTCTCTTTACCTTTAAATAAGCTATATTGTGTTATTCAGATGATCACTCAAGTCAATAATTTAGAAATTATACTTTATAGAACACAAAATATATCGCTTTTCACGACATTCTAGTTACTGAACGCAGCTCAGTCACAGTCTATTTATTTGTACAGGCAATCCACTTTAGGGATATTATATTTGGTGCCAGGCTTTGGTATATTAGCAGTAGTAATTTGGTTTTTGGAATGTTTACAATAAATGAAACAGATGCTTTAAAATAAATACAATAATTCAGAATGGTAAACTACTAATCAAAGTCCATTGTGCTTCTGCAAAACACATGTTGAACTCTGCTTTAATAAATAATTTTTTTTAGTAAGTTTTAAAATTATTATAATGTAATGTTTACCCAGGTATTGGCTGTTGTATTTATAAATGTTGTTATGTATTTTTCATGTCATGTCATGATGTTACTACAAATGTTGTATTGACCTGTAAAAGAGCTCTCGAGGCCTACTTGCAGAAAAAAAAATTGAATTTAGAATTTTTGAGTACTTAGAAAATCATCTCAATATTATCCACACACGAATTTTCAAACGCAAGTTACAATGTCGTATACATCCGATTATTTCTCTGTTTTGTTAACCATGACGAGTTAATTCTCGTTTTAGTTACCGACTAATAAATATGACGTGACGTACGCGTTTGCGTTAAGTCTCATTTTATATGGGATTTTGAGTTTCCAAAACGTCCCGCTTGGCGCGCTGTTTCTATATCCCATACAAAATGAGTCTTAACGCAAACGCGTACGTCACGTTACGCCATACGAATAAGTTTACACTACGGGTACAGATCCTATGTGGATCACTACCTAACTAGATTTGTAGCCATATTGTCATAGACATGATTGACTTAGTAGTGCTACTGGTAGATGGCACTAGATTATATCCCGCCAGTGCCAGCTCAGCACGAACGCAGTGATGACACTAATTTGACGTGCAACGGCCATGCTGGATTCACTAGCATGCACGGAGAGAATCGATAGACGTGGAACAATTTCCGTTCGAATTAGATTTAAAAGTGGTAAATTTAAATAGGAAACAGGATTGATTGGGGAAACTATCTAATTAAATTTTTACCGGATTTTTAGACCGCGGGCCAGGAGCATATTTTTCGTCAGTCATCGCCTCCCGGCTGATACTTTGTCAGATAGTTAAGTAAGTAAGTAAGTAAGTAAATATTCTTTATTGCACCACAAAGAAGACAAATTAAAAAAAACAAATTTACAATGTAAAGAAAGGTAGCAACAGGTAAGAAAGGTAGTTAAGATGCTGTTTTAAACTAAAAAAAACCGTCAGCCGGTGCTATCGCGGTGGAATGACAGTCAGTTGTAAAATGAACATGTAAAAAATATCCGCCTACCACTTTATGTGCGGCAAAGTATGTGTAATATGTAAATTGCGTAATCCGTTGATGGCTTTTGTTTACGCCTGATGAAATGCTACAATTTATTTTTTTGTTTTATGTGTTTCGGTGGATGCCATTCCTCAACCCACCAACGGAGCGGCAGCTGACGTCCACGAGGGTTCATCATACCTAGCCGTTAACCACTACACGAGTTTTCAACCGGGAGGCGATTGGTCATGGATATTGTTCCTGGCTCGCGGTCTATTTTGGCAGTCACAGTTCGACTATGTACAATATTGCCTATCAATTGTAATGATGTTTTATACTACGTCGGTGGCAAACAAGCTTACGGCCCGCCTTATAGCAGTATCCATAGCCTATGGACGCTTGCACCTTCAGAGGTGTTACATGCTCTTTGCCGACCTTAATACTCCGCACCCTCGTTGAGCTCTGGCAACCTTACTCACCGGCAGGAACACAACACTATGAGTAGTGTCTAGTGTTAGTGTCAAGTGACGTCTCAAGTATTGTATTTAGAAATAATAAATAACTGCGAAAATGATTTGTTTTTATAACTGTATATTCTAAGATATAACAACCCAACGTGTATACTGAATACAGTTTTTCGTATTTTCTAGTCCGCTAAGGGCCATTGCACTATCCCACTAACCCGGGATTAACCGGTTAAACCTGGAGTTACCATGGTTACCTGTACATTTTAACAATGGTTTAACCGGTTAACTTCGGGTTAGTGGGATGGTGCAAGTAGCGCTTAGGGCCACTTGCGCAATCCAGGGTTAGACACTAACTCGGAATTAACCGGTTAAACTCGAAGTTAACAGTAAAAATTATCGCTATCTTAACGGTTAACCCAGAGTTAGTTGGCTAATCCTGGATCCCGCAAGTGGCCCTAAGCTTACGTTTTGACACATTAAAGCGGCCATTACCATGTCATCTAGGTTCAGACGTTGAGAGACAGACAGACAGACCAACAGAGTTACCTTCACATATATAAAATCCCTGTAGATAGGTATACCTACAGTTTGTATTGTACAGTTATAGAGACGGTACAAAAACGATTTACCCACGCTTAAAAAACACATCGATTATACAATCAGCACACCCTGTACGTAACGAGTCGCCATTTTAGGGCTTACGGAACCCTAATACTGAACCGTGTGTAGATTAGAACAGCTTGGCCATTTTTGAAAATAATCAGAAACATTTTTACTTCGTGATTTTCTACACAACGTAGAAGAGTCGTACACGATTCAAAAAAAGGTGTCCTCTAAGGGTGCAGTACAATTTTTTTTAATACCACGATGGTGGCAAACAAGCATAAGGCCCGCGTGATGGTAAGCAGTCACTGTAGTCTATGAACGCCTGCAACTCCAGAGTTGTTACATACGCGTTGCCGACCCTTTTAAAATCTGTATACTCCTTTTTTGAAAAACCTCATACTTCTTTTTTGCTTTTGTTTTTTTTAACTTTGCGATGTCTACGGGATAGACACAAACGAGTTAAGTACCTATACAAAAAAAATATGTATCACCCAGTATTAACACTATTGCTTGCTCTCAATTGGGAAATTGTATAATTTCTCGACTTGGTACATACTAGTTATGTATTCGGTAGCATTAGTTTATGATACTGCTTGCTTAACAGTTCAGACGCGATTTATTTATTTAGTATAAATTTTATTTTGACACTTGGAGAGACTTTACACCTCCAAATCTTATTAGTATTAGTACTCTGACATTGGGGACCTTTTACATCTCCAGATTTAATATATTTTTAACCATAGAGACTATACATCTCTATTGTATTGTAGTAATTATTAATTTAAGATTATTTTAATGTAATGTTTACCCAGGCATTGGCTGTTGTATTTATAAATGTTGTTATGTATTTTTCATGCCACTATATGATGTTACTATAAATTCATATTTCAAAGTAAAAAAGTTTTTACTTTGAAATATGAAACATTATTTTTCAAATGTCAAATGTTGTGGAATGTTTTAATTCAACTCGTTATATTTATGGTTCCGTATCTTAAAGGGAAAACGAAACCCTTACAGGATCACTTTGTTGTCCGTCTGTCTACCAAGACCCTTTATCTCGGGAACACGTGGAGGTATCACATTGAAATTAAAACATTATACTCAGTCTATATTTTCTTGATGTTGTGAAAAAATCAAACTTCTAAAATTATGCAAAAAAAAGATACGACCGTTTATGCCGCAATAAAACGTATACATATTTACACTCTCGAGGAAATCATATAGGGTACTTCCCGTTGACCTAGAACTATACAATTTAGCAAGTTATATGGTCTTACACTACAAGTACAGGGAAAAATTAGAAAATTATAAATTTGTAAAAAATAAAAAATAAGTCAAATTATTTCGGAGCTCTCGATGGGCGAGTCCGACTCACACTTGTCCGGTTTTTTTATTTTATTTCAACTAGCAAAGCGATGAAAATAGGGTTGAAATTGCTCAACAAGTTCTACGTGGCAGAATTATTACTATTTCTAATTTTTATATAGTAGGATTAGTGGACTTTCTGTTACATAGCGCTATGTCTTCGTAGTATAGGACTAACCAGTTACCATAAAAGACTATGCTGCGACGATGGCTTTGCTCTGATTCGATTTAAATATAATTTGCTTTGTTGGACTAACGGATAGCGGTATTAAAGATGGCTTCTATCTAATGATAATCAGGTAGCAATTCAAAATAAATATTATTTAAGTAAAGTTTACAGTTAATTTTGAATTAAGATTAAGTAATGGAGAAGAATAGTAAACAAAGTTTTAATATGATTGATATTAACGGCCTGATTCGAACTGTAAGATATGTCAAACATTTGCTAAAGATACGATATGGATTAGATATGTCAGGTCAGTGTCCAAGGTGTTTTTCCAAACAAACGCATCACTTTTGACTCTGACATATCTAATCTATATACAAACACTAACTACATACAAAATGGGACTTAACGCAAACGCGTAGATCACGTTACGCCATCGAATAAATTTACACTAGGGGTACAGTTATCCGCGTCCACCAGTCAAACCTGCGTCGAAATGTCAGAAATAAAGGTAACACAATAAATTTGCGATTGACCCGGTTTAAAATATGTTTTTAACTAAATATATTGCACTCAGCTGTATAAATGTCTTGTACTGAGAGCACTATTCATTAATATAAAATCTAAAAGAGCCGTGAGACGAAACGAATTGCTATATTTAAAAAAAAATGTCTAAAACGGCTACGAAAAAGGAATAGAGATAATACCTTTTTAAAACTCTCCTAGAATTAGCAGAGAACGCGTTAAAAGCGTTTACGACGGATTGTGCATTGTCTGTGGTCGTTAAAAGAAAAGCAAAGTAATTGTCTATGGACTAAAGTGTTGCTGAATAATAAGTGTTAAAATGTACCTATACTGAAGTTATGGTAAGGTCATGGTACCGTTTGGAGAGGAGAAAAGTACGGTTTTGCTAATAAAAATACACTAATAGTAAAGCTGAACGCATATCAATTTTGACGACCGGTTTGGCCTAGTGGGTAGTGACCCTGCCTACGAAGCTAATGGTCCCGGGTTCAAATCCTGGTAAGGGCATGTATTTGTGTGATGAACATGGATATTTGTTCCTGAGTCATGGGTGTTTTCTATGTATTTATATATTATATAATATCGTTGTCTAAACCCTCAACACAAGCCTTATTGAGCTTACTGTGGGACTTCGTCAATTTGTGTAATAATGTCCCATAATATTTATTTATTTATTTATCAATATATCTAACCATAGGTTTATATTGTAGTATGCTTTTCCACACTGCATTTTGTGTGGTCGTTACACAAAAATCCTTGCTGAAACGCTTATTGGTTTTAAGACTTTTTTTAAGTGCTGCCACTTCATTCTGGCAACACATTAAAAACCCTTAATCCTTATCTTTACTGCAGATACGTAAGTTAAAAGTCAAATTGGGAGCAGCTCACATAAATTAGTGCATGCCATCTTTGTTCGGAAACAATCGTACGTGGCCGGTTTCCGTCGGATAATTAAAACTACTTGTAATGGATAGAGAGCACAGCCTTTTAGTTAAGATAAAAACGTACAGTTTTTTTGTCGTCTTGGAGAAGCAGGAGTTTATTTGAGTTTGCTTTACTGTATCTATTGATATTCTGTATGATAATAATATAGTATTCGATAAAAGTCTGAAAAGGAGATGGCGAGACAACCAGGGTTCGTTTTTAATGTGGCGACTGGTGACAGCAAGTAGAGAGTCGTGACGAGTGGCGCAGGACAGAAGAAGCCATTTCCCATCATACGATAAGGCTTAATAAGATTAAGATTCAATTCGAGTAACTGCTGATATTTGAAATATATGACTATATATACTTGATATGAACGCACTAAAATTGTCTCGGAATATGTCTTATCTTACCGTGTAACGTCAGTTATAGGCATCATTTTAAAATTAAACTGATTATTTAGTATGAATGATCTGCCCTGTTATCCGATTCCCCTCGGTCTACCCGAAGAAACCTGAAGAAATATAATTATATTTAAAATACTTAAAAAAATATATTTTAAGTACGCAGACCTAATTTAAAATCAGGCCAATTAACTGCTATGATACATATGACCACTAAGATATTTTCGTTAAGCCCAACCCAATAATTGGCAGAATAGCTTTTTTATCACCACGGTGCTTTTTCAGCTTTTAAGGGTTCCGTACCTAAAGGGTAAAACGGGACCCTATTACTAAGACCCCGCTGTCCGTACGTCACTCTGTCAGTCTGTCACTAGGCTGTATCTCATGAACCGTGATAGCTAGACAGTTGAAGTTTTCACAGATGATGTATTTCTATTGCCGCTATAACAACAAATACTAAAAAGTACGGAACCCTCGGTGGGCGAGTCCGACTCGCACTTGTTTGGTTTTTAGAGTGCCATAACCAAAATGATTAAAAATATGGATATATATAGATATGGTATGGATGGTGGTCATCTCGCTTTGTGTGGTAGGGCACAGCACAGCGGTTGTCAGTCCAGATTTAGAGCAGAGCCCAACTGGGGAAGCACCTCCACCTTACAAAAACCGACTCTAAGTTGTGTTCCTACCGGTAAGGTTGCCAGAGCTAGTTTATTTAGCAGAGAGTATTTGTTGTTATAGCAACATCAAATACTAAAAAGTACGGAACTCTCGCACTTGACCGGTTTTTAATCAAACGCTGAGCCAAAATAGTCGTTCTTTCCTTAAGAACAAAATACGCGCGTTTTTGATCAGTAATTATATTATTCTCTCTGGCTCTCAACACGTTTTTAAGTTAACAAAAGCTCATTAATAATACTTGATTGCTACAAGCTCGCTAATGCGTCTGAGACTGTTAAATCGAACACAAAGGATAGCGTACCTAAAGTGCATTTAATGGCTTGTCGGTTTATGATAAAATACAAATTAGCTTGCTGGTGATGAGGGTTTAATAAACGAGGTTTGCACGGAACACTTGTTAAGTGTTTTTGTTAGGATTGAGCGTTAAAATTGTGGTGCAAAAATTGATCCGGTCAAATTGTTTTTTGAAAAACAATTTATATCCAAATTGAAAGTAATGCAGTATACCTTTGAGTATGGTGCTAGCGTCCCCTCTCCTCCGCCTGACGCAACCCCCCTTTTTACATCAAAAATATATTATCCCGGTTGAAAGTTTTTTTTTGGGAAAAGTATACATTTTAGGAATAATGATCATACTCCTTATTAAATTCATAACAAAAAAGTTTATATACATTTTTTTGATATGATGCACCATCCATTTTCATGGTACAGATAGATGAACTAGAATATAACATAGTACTGAAAGAAATCGTATAAGGAGAACCAGCTTGTTCAACGGCTAAATGTTGTCCAAGTTCATCCAGCTGTAACATGAATATGGTGCATCATATCAAAAAAATGAATATAACCTTATTTTTTAAGAATTTATTAACGTCTATTGTTGTCGTCTGTAATAGGAAGGTCTGTAGTGGGATTAAGTGGGATTAAGTGGGATTAAGTGTGATTGTAAAGAATGAATTATTTATTGTTATGTTATTAATGATGAAATTGATAATTCAATGTATATATATACCGTATTTTTTGACATTTAGATTTTATTCTAGAAAGGTTCTAGACTAGTATTTTTATACAATTTTGATGTTTGACGATCTTTTTGTGAAATTCTTATTATTAAGTTTACCATATCTATAATAGTTCAATGTTTTTTTTAGAACAATAATAACTGCATCAATAAATTGCTCTGATATTTAGATTAAGATGATATTTGTAAAATTTGACGATTTAAAAGTGCTTGTTGCTAGGCCTATTTGAATAAAGAATATTTTGACTTGACTTGACTTGACTTGGAATTGTATCCCAATAAATTCTTTTGGATTATAAGAACATGTTAAACTACTTTTAGGGGACCTGTAATGACCATATTTTTGTAAATATTGAATTTAAAATATCTTTTGGCACACGTCACGTGACACGTCACGTTATAAGTTTTCTAGGTTATAAAATTGTAGCTACATATATGTATGTGCTAATAGTCGAAACAAAAACTAGATTTTGTAAAAAAAATATCAATTTAATAACGACTTAAGTAAAAAAGTGCTCAACGCTACCTCCCCTATATTGTACATTATTATGATTAATTGATTCATGCACAGCGTTCACAGCTTCCCTACCTGTCTCTCTACATTAATCTGTCCAATTTCAGGGGCTTAGATGAGCTTCATTACTTACTTCCCGGGGGTCTACTTGACTTTACAAACTTTGACAAATTGGTCGAATTTCGTCATTATTTGCAAAAGTACATGTTACTTTAGCAAGTAACTTGAAGCACAGGTACAGTCAGCATCAAAAGTAGCGGATGAAACAACGCGCCAAAAGTATCTGATATTCCGTATAACTTTTCCAAATGTAGATAAATTTCCAATATTAAAGACAACACTTTTTGTTAAGCTGTTAAGTACAGAATCGTAGATACTTATAAGGGTTATTGATCCGCTACTTTTGATGCTGACTGTACTGTACTTCAAGTAAGTCTTATTTGGACTTTGTAAAAAAAAAAGTGCCTACAATTTTTTTTTTTATGGTAGAGGAGCCAAACGAGCAGACGGATCACCTGATGGTAAGCGATTACCGCCGCCCATGGACACCTGCAACACCAGAGGGGTTGTAAGTGCGATGCTGGCCTTTAAGATGGGAGTACGCTTTTTTCTTGAAGGTTTTAAGGATGAGGTTGCTAAATTAATGTCAAAACGAGCGAGGTGATGATTTTAAGGCTGGTAGAAAAAGTTATCCGAGTGTACCTTTAGTGACACTGTACGATGTCTTCTTAAACTTTGTCACTAAGTTCAAGTACCTAGGCCACTGGGTAACTGACGACCTGAGTGATGATTTAAATGTTGAGCGAAAGCGTAACTCGTTGGCTGTCCGATGTAACATGTTGGCCCGCAGGTTCTCGAAATGTACTGCACAAGTAAAGATTTCACTTTTCTAAGCATACTATCAGTCATTCTATACATGTAGCCCGTGGGCCAAATATCCACAGAAGGCATACAACGACATACGTATCCGATATAACCGACTTCGAACGGGAGTTGGTCGGTCAAAAGATAATCTTCTCAGATGGGGTATTGACCGACAAGGTGATATTTTCTGCGAGTGTGGAGTCCTCCAAACAACAAAACACATGATCGAATGTTCCCTGTGCTCAACGATGTGCACTGAGGAAGATCTCCTGAGGGCTACACCCAGAGGGCTAGAAGTGGCAAAGCATTGGCAGACAAGAATTTAATTTAAAAAGTTTGATCCCTTTACAGGAATAAGAAGAAGTCCGATATAATAACGCGTTTCGAGTGTTGATGGGGTTGCCGCGATTTTTTAGTGACTCTGGTATGTTTGCAGAGGCACAAATTGACAGCTTTGCGGCGATAATGCGCAGGAGGTGCGCCTCACTGATGCGTCGCCGACGCGGGAGCCCCAACAGCATTCTGAGCGTGTTTATGAAACGTGAAAATGGCCCCATGCTCAATCGTTGGCAGAGACTGCACGCAGTCACTAATTAGTTTTTAGTTTTAGTTATACACCGTGTTGTTTTTGATGTCCGTTAATTTCAAGGGTGCATTCCTGAGCTTAAACTAAGTAACTTTCTCAAAGACACCGGTATTCTAATTAACTCCATTTCGGAGATAATCACAAATTTATTTTTATCTTATAAGGCCCTTACGAGCGTATACACTTGCCTTAGGGCCTGTTTACATATTGATTAGTGTTTAGTACGAGTACTATCTCGAACGATTGATGTTCGAAATGACATTGATATGTCACAGTTTTCAATTGTTTGGTTGAATTAAATGCTATGGCCGTGTTACAACAACGCTATATGCAACATTTAAATACTTTTTATTTAAAAAAAGAAGTTAAAAACTTTTTATATTGTAGGTACTATCACCAGTAATAAGATTTGATTTTAATGTTTACTATGTAATAATTATTTATTTTATTTAAATTTAATTCATAATTATTTATTTTATTTTTAATTAAAATTAGCCTCGAGACCACTCTAGATAGCACTCTTTAGCCAAGGAACCCTTAAAAAATCGGCCAAGTGCGAGTCGGATTCGCACAGGAAGGGTTCCGTACGATAATCTATAAAAACGGTCACCCATCCAAGTACTGACCCCGCCCGACGTTTCTTAACTTCGGTGATTGGATGAGAACCTCGAGATTGGAAAGAAATATTTATTTTATTCTGTTTTTAGTATTTGTTGTTATAGCGGCATCAGAAATACATAATCTATAGAAATTACAACTGGCTTACTATCACAATTCATGAGATTCAGCCTGGTGACAGGCGGACAGACGGACGGACAGCAGAGTCTCAGTAATAGGATCCCGTTTGACCCTTTGGGTACGAAACCCTAAAAACAGCTATCCAATGCTCTTTTCAACTTAAAATCTTAAAAGCTCATGCAAACACCAGAAAATTCCAATCAATATTCCAAATTCTTATAATTAACCGCACCCTTTTTAACTCGCCAACTCGGAGCGAAGTCAAATGCACTTTGTTTTACTTAAGCGGGGTAAAGATGGAGCTCCACTTCATGCAGAGAAAGGCATATGTAACACTAATTTACTAGTATTATACGCCCTTTTTCTATTAAGACGGGGCTTCTCCACTCTGTTCATAGAAAGGCCTATGTAACACGAATATTCTAGTATTATAAGCCATTTTTCTAAGTCCTGGCTAAAGTTATTAGCATGAACTGGTACGTCCGAGCAAACTTTCCCTGAAATTGATAACATACTACCAGATTTTCCGTTGTTCGACTTTGTAATTTGATGGATTTTTTTATCATAACTTAAGCATGATGTTTCGCAGTAGTTGGGAAATTGAAGTCGGTGGAAGCTCGTTGTGAGGTGAATTCTTTAAGAAAAGTTCTTTTTAGTATAAAACTATGTAGCAAGGGTCATAAAAATGTAGCGATAGCTTGATCTTACAATATAGATATGTACGTTTACGTACGTACGCACGTAGGTTTACTTAAACTTTCTAGAATAAAACCTACGTGAGGTTTACTTAAACTTTCTAGAATAAAATCTAAATGTCAAAAAATACGGTTTATACATACATTGAATTATCAATTTCATCATTATTAACATAACAATAAATAATTCATTATTTACAATCACACTTAATCCCACGGTGTTTCATCAATCATCATTCATGTAGTCTTGTGTGCTATAATAGGCTTTAGAGATAAGCTTACGTTTTACATTAGTTTTAAATTTACTAACAGACAATTCAGTTTTAATTTTATGGAGCCTAGTGAAGGGCACTGCGAGATTATGCTTATTTCTAGTATTAATATTATGTATTTCACAGATGAAATTGCATTAACATTTAATGCTGTAAACAGTTCCATATGACCCAATCGAACAAAACAGTAAATTTTACTGTTCCGAAAAGACATGGCTTGATTATTTGGGGAAATGGTGGTAAATACAGAGAGCATTTGTTGCTCAAAAAAAATGTATTCGTGCTATGTGTGGAGTTAACCCTTTAGAACCATGCAAACCTTTGTTTTTAGGGTTCCGTAGCCAAATGGCAAAAAACGGAACCCTTATAGATTCGTCATGTCCGTCTGTCTGTCCGATTCTGTCACAGCCACTTTTTTCCGAAACTATAAAAGCTATACTGTTCAAACTTGGTAAGTAGATGTATCCTATGAACCGCATTATGATGTTTACACAAAAATAGAAAAAAAAACAATAAATTTTGGGGGTTCCCCATACTTAGAACTGAAACTCAAAAAATCTTTTTTCTTCAAACCCATACGTGTGGGGTATCTATGGATAGGTCTTTAAAAATGATATTGAGGTTTCTAATATCATTTTTTTCTAAACTGAATAGTTTGCGCGAGAGACACTTCCAAAGTGGTAAAAAGTGTGTTCCCCCCCCCCCCCCCCCCGTAACTTCTAAAATAACAGAATGAAAAATCTAAAAAAAAATATATGATATACATTGCCATGCAAACTTCCACCGAAAATTGGTTCGAACGAGATCTAGTAAGTAGTTTTTTTAATAAGTCATAAAATAAAAAATATTTTTTTTTTTCATCAAACCCATACGTGTGGGTTATCTACGGATAGCTCTTCAAAAATGATATTGAGGTTTCTAATACCATTTTTTTCTAAAATGAATAGTTTGCGCGAGAGACACTTCCAAAATGGTAAAATGTGTGTCCTAAGTGGTAAAATGTTGAACGAGATCTAGTAAGTAGATTTTTTTTAATACGTCATAAGTGGTACGGAACCCTTCATGCGTGAGTCCGACTCGCACTTGGCCGCTTTTTTTTTAAATTGGATACACTACCTCTTCCATGTTTATATATTGAAGAAGTGTCTAAATTTGTAAGAAAGCACGGATCACTGTTTAAACAGCTAGAGATTTATATCCACGGAACACAAGAAATAGTAATCGGCTTGTGGTTGACAAACAACAAAGTGGATTTAGAAAGAATTGTACCGTGATGTGTGTAAACATTTACAATAAAATACCACAACAGCTCAAAGATTTGCCTGATTGTCAATTTATTAAAAAAATACGGGAGTGGCTAGAGCATAGGTTTTATAAACTAAATGATTTTTTAAACAATTAATGCATATTATAATATAATGTAAGACCAAGGCTCGGAACCGGTTTTTTAAATACCGGTAAATACCGGTTTATTTTGGTTCTCCTCCGAACTTTTATAAGAACGCGAACGTTTTAAGAACTTTATTGCAACCTAAAAAAACCGGTTTATTTGACGAGTGACACAACGGCTGGTCGACCTGGTGGTGTGCCACGTAACTATAGACACTGACATAGGAAAAACCCGGTTTTTATTGTTCTAAACCGGTTCATTTGACAAGAACTGTTCTCATAAAAATCGGTTTAAAAATAACGGTTTTTCGAGCGAAACCGAAATAAAAAGGTTTTGCGCCAAGTACATGATAACGGTTTGGAAATTTAACCGGTTTCCGAGCCTTGTGTAAGACGAATAATTTAGTTATTTTTTTTAGTTAAGTTTCAATTCATTATTTGTACATATGTAAATAATTGTGAATATTTTGCATGCTATATAGATTATGGCTAATTAAGGATAGTACAAGAGAATATTGTCATAACACCTGGTAAACCAACACTTTTTATTGCAAAATAAACTGATTGATTGACAGTAAATTCTGAGGAGCTAAAATATAGTGACTGTTCGTTTTTTTTTTCAATACTTAGAAATGTTCGAACAATTAATGTTACCGTTTTGTGTTTTACTGTTTTTCAAACATTTGTTGATATTGTTTAATTAAAGCAGTTAATAGAGACGATGGCACTAATTCAAAAAATACCTTTAGCTGAAACTGAGACGCTTCGCTTGGTCAAATATACTTTTCTTCTTTTCTTTCCTTTACCGCAGATTTCTAAAATTCTAAAATTTCACACCGACTAGACATTTTCCAGTTGGTAATAAAGTAAACTAAAAGTTTGGCCAACGGCGCGGTCAAACTTTAAATTATCCGAACAATGCCGGCAATAAAAATGAATGTTTCGCACAGAATGCTTGCGCGGTGTGGACGGCGCGGTGGACAGGAACTGGCTCGTATATTGCCAATTCTATTCGGCCAAATGCTCGTCCAAAACAGCCAATATTGTTATATTTTTAAAGCTGAACTGCAATTGTGGCCGCCTCTCCCCTAGCCGCCTACGGTATATAAATGAGACCGTAAAGAGGGGAAAGGCGGCAACTTATATATGTGTTATATTAGGGGGGAATCTATTGGGGTATAGAATGCATCGCATACATACCTTCATATCCCATAAGGGACTCCTCATCCTCACTCTCTCTGCACCTCAACTCCTGGGCCAGAGGAGCCTTAATCTGCTTCGCTTATCTTAAGGCGGCTGAATGTAGGACACCCGAGATCTGTGGGTAAAATTGCTCTATGAACATGGTATTCTCCAAACCATTAACCCCCACACATAAATCTATATATCTTACTAGTGAGCCCCATCTTACCCGGCCGGATGTAGGTTACATAATGCCAACTACCTAAGTAGCTGTATAGTCAAGGGGGCGTACCGCAGCCGAAGCTGCCCCTTGCGTGCTGATAAAGGAGTAACTAGCGGCCGAAGCCACCTTACTCCTACACGGGGATAAAGGAGAACCTAGCAGCCGAAGCCACAGAACTCCTAACGCCTTTCTCTGGTTTCAAGGGGGCGTACCACAGCCGAAGCTGCCCCTTGCGTGCTGATAAAGGAGTAACTAGCGGCCGGAGCCACCTTACTCCTACACGGGGATAAAGGAGAACCTAGCAGCCGAAGCCACAGAACTCCTAACGCCTTTCTCTATAGTAGCCGCTATATAGTACTTTCTCTGTAGTAGTTGCTTACGGGGAGCATCTAGCAGCTAAACCTGCCATTCTCTTACACATTGATATAGGAGGATCTGCGGCCGAAGCCGCACAGATTCCGGACAGCTGTAGACTTCCTCACTTTATATCACATTTTATAGAACTAGCGCGTTTCGCGCCATACTGAATCTAGCTTCACCAACTTACTACGTTGGTTAACTTACCACAGTTCCACATAGAGGGCGCTGTTCGGTGTTGCCGCAGGTGAATTAGTATTGTGGCATCGGATTTTCGCGTCCGTCGCGACACTCCCCAACACAGGCAGGAATAGGGCGACTAGATTGCTGGTCCATTCTTTGATCTTCTCAAGGGCTCGAAGAGCTGCGGCTCTCTTAGGTCTTGACTCGTTGCCTCGCGTAACCTCCTCCAGGTTGTGTGATTCTGGCTTAGTGTGCTCGTAAGATTCAAGGTCGACGACCGCGACCGGTTCTGGTTCGGACATAGACTTCTTAGGCTTAGGCTCGTTTGATTCACTATACATAGGCTCTAGGATTCGTTGAGAGGAACTCCTTCCCTCTACTGGCGAGGCATAAGGTTGTACTTCTTCTTCTGGCTTATCTCTGACTGCTTGCGTGCATCTTTGCTCAGAAAGAGACTCGGATTCGGCAACATCGTTGACGGAATCCACCGTCATGTCATCTCTGCGTGACGAACGGGGTAGATTAGGAAGTTGCAGAGGTTCTTCTGCGCTTTCGTCGTAAGATGATGTTTGTTTACACTGTTCTTCTCCATCTTCGATCTCTAACGGGTAGAGATGCGCGATAGATCTTGTATACTCTGTATCTCCTACTCGTACCGTGGCAACCCTACATAAACCGTCGGCGCCTTTTCTTAAAGATACTATTTTCCCAACTTTCCAATTGACTCTGTTCTTCGTGTCACCTTTGATCTGCACGATTTGACCTATCTTTGGAGCCAACTTGGATATTACCCTAGGTTCTTTAGGATGGTGGGAATATCTTTCTCTCAAATTTAGGAGATACCGGTTCTCGAACATCTCTTTAAATTCTCTTAGAATTATCTGTGCTTTCTTCCAACCTTTAATTAAATTGTCTTTAGTCACCGTTCCTTGTGACGTAGTAGGATCCCTTCCTGACGTTTCCATAATGATACATTTTCCCATGGTAAGAAAGTCTGAAGGTTTTAATACATGATCAGGCTCCGAGTCCACGTAAGTTAAAGGTCTTGTGTTAAGAACCGCTTCTATTTCTTTAACCACTGTAACCAGCTGGCTGTCATTCAATAAATGTTTCTGTAAAGTTTTCTTCATACAGTTCTTAACCAATCCGACTAATCTCTCGTAGAATCCTCCATGCCATGGTGCTAACTGTGGTATAAATTTCCATTTTATTTCTTTATCTACGCAGTATGGATTCTGAAGAATCTCCGAGAGTAACTTAAAGTGAGCTGCGTTGTCAGAGGTTATCAAGATAGGCACTCCTCTTGCTGAAATCATCCTGCGTAAGGCCAATAAACCTTCTTCCGCTGTTAGGTCCTTTACAACTTCTAGGTGAATGGCTCTTACAGCCAAACATGTATAAAGGCTAATCCACCTTTTGCAATTGCCATTCCCATTGTTAACTAGAAGTGGTCCCAGGTAGTCGGTACCAACGTATGTAAATGGAGAACTATAGTTGACTCTCTCTTTCGGTAAAGCAGGAGTTTCCGGTAGTCTATATGGCCCTCCGTCATGTCTCATACATTCAGGGCATTTCTTCAGGATCCTTTGAACTTGGCTTCTTCCTTATGTTTCCCTTATCTTGTCTAACGTGTGACTCACTCCAACATGTTTATTTTCTTGATGAGTCTTTATTATAATTTCGTTGGTGAAATCTGAATTTTTTGGAATAAGTATAGGATAGCGTTTGTCAAATGACCAGTTTGTGTGTTTCATACGACCTTTGCACCTCAGTAACTCATCTATATCTTTAAATATGCCTAAATTCAAACTTAAACTAGTTACTTTTCCCTCTACTTCTAGAGGAAAATACTCTGATTGAATTTCTTTCAATTTTTGAAACTTATTGTCTGGCATCTGACCATTCTCTTGATTTATTATCTCTTTTGCAGTTGTGCCATCTTCCGTTTCCACCGGGTTAACATTAGGTATATCTGGATCATCTATTTCCATCAGTTCTTCATCTTCTTGGATCCCAAGACCCTCCCCAGTCAAGAGAGAACTGGTGGGTCCACTGCCGGATGTAGTTGGCCACGTCTTCGGATCTTCTACTATAAATTGTGGACCACTCAGCCATTTCTCCCCGTCCTCTCTCGAACAGGTGGGTCTGGTGCCTACGTCTGCTGGATTTAGGTCTGTTGGAAGGTATCTGATTTCCAGATCTTTATTTGTACTGATCTCTTCTATCCTCCTGGCAACGAAAGGTGGTAATAGTTTGTCAGATTTACACCATTCTATGACTATCTGGCTGTCGGTCCATAAGACTTGCCTTGCTATCTTCTGCTGGAAGAATTTAAGAACGAACTTTATCAATCTACTGCCAATCAGTACTCCTAATAGTTCAAGACGGGGTATCTTGAGACTCTCCTGATCTTTACTTGGTATTAAACGGGATTTACCAATGATGAAGCTTTTCCCCGAGCCGTTGACTAAAAAGACTGATGCTGCATAAGCCTGTAGGGAGGCGTCAGTGAAACAGTGTAGTTGGTAGCCTTTTCCCACTGGTGTCTTCATGTAGCATCTGTTCACTGACACTTCCCTAATGGCTTCTAAGTTCTGTCTGATGACGTTCCACTCTTCTGTTAGTTCGCTTGACAATGGCGAGTCCCACGACACTCCAGCCTTCCAAAGTCCTTGTAGAAAGAGTTTAGATGATAGAGTATAGGGCACGGCATAACCACATGGATCATAGATTGATGCAATAGTCTTCAGTATTCCTCTTTTTGTGACTGCTTCCTCTTGCAAGTTAGGTTTCAACTGAAGAGTATCTTTCTTAATGTCCCATTCTAAACCAAGTACCTTTACTTTATCTTCTTTACATGTATCAGAAACTTTCTTCATAAATTCTCGAGAATTTGAGCTCCAATCCCTGAGTGACATTGAAATATCTTGAAAAGATCCTTTTAGATTTCTGTAGAGCTCCATCGCTTCATCTGTAGTGCTGGAACCCGAAACAAAGTTGTCCACATATATGTCATTTGCTTTTAGTCTGACTTGTTGATGTTCCGCACTAGACAGGTGGTGTTTGATTGTTGCATTAAGCAAAAACGGTGACGAAATGACGCCAAATGGAACTCTACAAAACCTAAGGTGTAATAGGTTGTCTTGAGATATCGGTTTAGAGGTATCTTTGAGCCACAGGAATCTGGTTACGTCACGATCCTTTTCGTGTAACGCCATCTGTAAGAACGCCTTTTCAATATCTGAGGTTAGTCCTATCTGATGAGTTCTAAATTTTATGAGTAAACCTGTGAGGTCTTCTAACATGAGTGGTCCTCTGTATAAACATTCGTTCAGACTCTTGGTGTCTTTGCTGCTCTTGGAGCTAGCATCATAAACTATTCTCATAGGTTTCCCTCGATGGCTTACTCCATGGAAGGGTAGGTAGTGAACTACGTTATCCGTTGACGTTCTTGAAGCAAGTACAACTTCTATTATACCCTTATCTAATTGTTGTTTAAACGTATCATCGTATGATAACAACGTGCCTTGATCCATACGCTTCAATAAGCTTGATAAGCGACCAAAAGCCATTCCATAATTATTGGGTAGGTCCGGTGGGTAAGTTATCCACGGCCAGCTTACCGTGTAACGATTATTTAATTTTAGAGTGGTATTATTAAAATACTTGATTGCTTCTTCTTCTCTAGTTGCTTTCGGTGAATCACTAATACCTACACATTCTAGTTCCCAGAGGCTCTTTATGTCTCCATCACAAAGGGGTGGGTCAGGTTGATGAAGCTTCGTTTCTATACAAGTCTGAGCGTAAGTCACTACATAGGGCTCGTCACTAAGCTGTGGTTCTGTTCTACCACTTATGATCCAACCAAGGGCAGAATCGACCAGGAACAGGTTACTACCCAATTGTATTTTCTTCTCGTAAATTAGGTTGAAGTAATACTCGTTTCCAACCAGAATCTGCACCTGTCCGCTTAGCGAGCCGTCATCCGCTAGTATATATGACTCCGGTAAGTCCTTCAACTTGACAGTGGGTATGTATCCTCTTGAAATACGTTCAACGCAGTTGGCTTTTATAACTATCTTCTTATTTGTCCTTGACAGCAATTGTAAAGTAACTATTGGACTATGTATTTCTTTAGGAGGATCTTCACCGAAGGTAAATATAGTTAAATGACTTTCCTCTTCAATGGGAAGCTTCAATTCCTTGGCAGTTTGAAATGTGACATAGGAGCGCTGAGAGCCTGGATCTAAAAGAAGTCTATATTTATATTGTTTATTTTTATCATCTAGGGGGTTAGCCCTAACGACAGAAGTTTGAAGAGTAGTGAATCCCTTTCCTAGAACCGCCAGGACTGTTTCTTCATTGCAGTATCCTTCTGAAAATTTAAATGGCATAAAGCTCTGTTATGCGGTGTCTCACTACAGCAAATGGTACACTTACGTTTGTTCTTGCAGTCTTTTATAAAGTGGCCTAACTTCAAACACATGAAGCATTTCTTTCCAAGTCGTTTCTTTCTTTCTGCTAAGGTAGTAGCTTCAGAGCACTTATCATTGTAATGATCACCTTTGCAAAAGATGCATGTCCACGCTGTTCTCCCCTTCGAAGAGCCCTGCTGAGGTTCTGGTTGATCCTTGTTAGAAGTCGGAGTTTGTTTTGGTCTGTTCCATTTATTGGGTTTATTAATACTATCAAACTTATTCTTCCTTTCCGATCTTCTATCAAAACCTCCTTGAGGATTTTGTTTCTTAGGGGGACCTTGTTGCTGTTTGGGTGGATATGCGCTTCTTGCACGTTTCACATTTATATGTAGAGTTCCGACTGTACTATCTTCTGCTTCATGCGTGCGTTTTCTTCCTGAAATCCTTTCAGCATCCTCTTTTGCGGTAATAATTCTATCTAATTGGTTCCTGATTTCTTGTATAGAATCATCATTAACCTTCAGCTTAATTTCGTAAACTAGATCGGGTGGAAATTTCTCCAGCAACATAAAACGAAGATGATTGTGATTGATGTTTTCACCTAATGATTCCAAAATTTTGAGATTTCGTTCAACTTCGTTGAATGTCTTTCTACAGTCTTCAGCGGTGCTTTTGGCCATCTTAACCTTATATAGTGTTGCATAATGCGCGTCAATGAGATGAGAGGTCTTGCCGAAACGCTCCTTCAGGATTGATATGGCTATTCTATAATTAGCATTAGTAGTAGACAGACCATCTATGGCTTTCTTGGCATCTCCCGTCACCGAGGCTTTAAGATAGGAGAGCTTGTCAACATCAGGCAGATTTCTTGAATCAATGTTGCTCTTGAAGGAGTCCCAGAACTCACACCAAAAGAGCACGTCTCCACTATACACCGGCAGCTGAAGTTTAGGGAGTCGGCACGAGGCATTCGCTTCCGGAGGTTTCTCTGTAGCGTTGCTTTTCAAAGTTATTTGATCGATCTTCACTTTAAGTTCAGCCAAAGTCTCCTCTGCTTGAAGTTGCAATCCACTCAGTAAACATATTTCATCAGAAGCAGGTGTTGAAGCCAAGCGAAAGTACTCCATCAAGTCGTTGTCAAGTCTTTTCAGAGATGCATCTAATTTACTGTAAGTAATTTGAGCCTGCCCTAAGTTCTCTGAATTAATGGTAACAGGAATAACTTCTAGGTCTGTGGTGAGTTTGTCGTTAATGAGCCTAAGCCTTCTTAAAAGCAAATCGTCCATTATGTTGTTTGTGTAAGCTCTTTTCTTGTTTAATCCTGTAACGTATAGAAATAAACCCATTTAACCTAAAGTCCTATTTATTTGCTTATGTATGAAATGATTACGCTTGTAGATTTAATTAATACTGCCTTGCAGTAACTATGTTTCATACTTACTTTAGGTTGTTTAATTTTAAATTATTTTATTTATTCTTTATTTTAATGATCTCAAAATATTGAAATCTAAATTTAACTAATGATCTCTAAAATCCTTTCAAATTTGAAACCAAAGAAAGAATAAAAATCAAAGTCAATTAAATTACATGAATGAAACCATTGACCCAATTATAATCCGATGTTTCATTTAAATATCATGAGAGGGAGTAAAACAAGGGTGGAAGGCAACATAACATACACACCTACATATAAATGTGTCTAGTTTTATCTTTATAATTTATAGGTTACACCAATACAAGCGTCATCGACGTCAGTAAGTGATGTTGACGTTTATACACTGTTGCCACAACACAACCTCTAATGTTGGTGTCCCTGATTCAAGCTCACTCGTAGCACAACGAAAATTAATACTTTATTTCCATTTCACTTGTTTTATTGATCTATTTAATGATTATTTTAATTTTATTTCACTTGTTTGGTTTATTTATTTAGTAATGATTTTAATTTTATTTCACTTGCTTGGTTTATTTATTTAGTAATCATTTTAATTTTATTTATTTGAACACTTCAAAGAATCACTTATCTAATGAGTCTAATTGCACATAAAAGTCACCACAATAAATCTGGAAAGAAGATGTTAACTTATATATACACACATACACACCACAATTGCTTTCGTATACTTAATATAATCATGGACTTCAATATGGAATGCATGTAAAATAAATCAAGTATAAGTTCCCTTTAGGCCTATATACATAATATTGTATATAATTATACTTCTTCCTTAACGTTTACTTACTCAACTAAATCCTTTGTACATACGCCGTAAATCAATTCATAAAGAAATAAATTGTCTTTCTTAGTTTAAATAAGGTAGCGTAATAATACCAAACTATCTAACTAGGGAACCCGAGATAACATTCCAGAAGGCCTATAGTAAGCTTGGAAAATTACTAAGGTTCGCCTCTTGTTTGGAAAATTCTAGATATTTCTAAAACTGAGTCGTACTAATATGAGCCGTGTTACCTAAACAATAGGGTTGACTCTTGTCTACGGTCGTCCCCAACTATCAACTTCTAGAAAGTGAAATTATTTCAATAAAGTAGGAGACGAAATCGACTCATAATTCATACATACGGAAGGATACTTAGTTAAAAAACGGATTCCTTTTCTTGTTAGAAACCCAAATGATCATGGCCGCCATGCTGTCGGATCGCTTGCTATGAAATAATTTTCGTCGCGCGCATTTGTTTTACAGAATAGAGCTCTGTCACTGTGAAGTAAATGTTTAAAAACTTACCGAGAAATAGTCTAGTCCGATAGCAGGTCTAATCAGGGGGGGTTTTCGTCAAATCCGAGTTGTCTTGTCCGGTGTGGTTGGCGGCGGCGAGTTCACTGTACCTATGAAGTAAATACGTAGTTTTTCACAATCTTGCCTATCTACACGCTTATCCCTTTGTTGGTGCCCTTTAAATTATAATATTCTCAATATTTACCAGCATAATATGAGGAACCTTCCCGGGGAACTCGCGTCTGCTTGGAGATCTTCCGCCAACGATTCAAAATGGTGGAACGTTCACTTTGCAACAGTCAGTGTTGCCAAAGTCAACTCAAACCCCATAAATTTCGATAAATATGAAATGAATTTAGGGCCAAAAAATCGCACTGCTAATTAATGATTATTTCCTCGGCGAAACGGGTAGATCACTAGTGTTGTAGCTTCCACTGTTTTTACCTTTTATTGTCGTTAATTCTTTCGGCTAAATCTCACTCCGAATTATTTCTTCGGCTAAATCGGTACATCACTAGCCACTAGTGATGTATCTTCCGCTGTTTTTACCGTTTATTGTCATGGTAAGTCTCATGTCGTGTAAGTGCCCGTTGAACAACTTGAAGGCAGTTCGCAAAACAAATATGGATGTTTCTAAGAATTGTCGAGTTGCCTTTGATGTGAATATCGTTTGATAAATGATAAGGAATGCTTGAATTTTATAACATGTATGATTTTATAAAGGAATATATTACATTTTTGTTATTATCGATTTTTCGGATGTTTCCCTAAAATGAGCTAGCTCTGGCAACATATCAGAAGGTCTTTGAAGTTTAGTCACGTGTTTAAAAAAACCGGCCAAGTGCGAGTCGGCCTCGCGCGCCGAGGGTTCCGTACAAAAAATTACGGTTTTCGCATTTTTTCCTTTATCTGTGCTATAAGACGGTGCTTCGTACCAAATTTCAAAATTCTGAGTTCACGGGAAGTACCCTGTAGGTTTTGATTCCCTTGCGAGTGTCGAAAATTTGCGGAAATTTTAGGCATAAACGGCTGTATCTTTTGATTGCGTTGGCTTAGAAGTGACAGGCACAGCTCCAAGAGACAGTAGACCTCCACGCGTTCCTAAGAAAAGGGGTCTTGACAAACCGACAGACGGACGGACGGACAACAAAGTCATCCCATAAGGGTTCCGTTTATCATTTCGAGGTACGGAACCCTAAAAACAAATTAGGTTGTATTGTTTTGACAACATTTTTTTTTAATGTGTGGTCAGCAAACGAACAAATAAGCCGCCTGATGGAAAGCTGTCACTGTTGCCCATGGACATACGCGACATCAAAAGAGACACTTACACGTTGCCGATCCTTGGGGGCCCGGAATATACCCGCTTCTTGAAGACCTTCATATCGCAGGCCAAAGAAAATACTTCAGGTCAGGTCGTTCAGTACCCCTAGTGTAAATAAATTCGATTTTGAAACGTGACGTACGCGTTTGCGTTTAGTCTCATTTTGTATTGGATTTAGAAAGAGCGCGCCAAGCGGGACGTTTTGGAAACTCAAAATCCTATACAAAATGAGACTTAACGCAAACGCGTTCGTCACGTTATGATGTCGATAAAATTTACACTAGGGGTACAGATGGTTGAAAAAACTAAGACTTATTGAAGTCCTTGATACCCAAATAAAAGTAGGTATTAAAACGCTGGATCATAACTATTAAATAAAATAAGTTTTTGGGAAAAATTTCATTTCTGGCACAAGCTTCTATCGCTGACTTTTACTTTCCTTTCCACAGGCAACTAATACTCATAATAGACAATTCTAACCACCCCAAATATAATTGGTTAACGGTATTTTATCACAGGGTTCCCGTGGCCACCTCCTGACTCCATCATTAGATCAGATCATAATATTTCATTGTCATCCGATTCACATATGTATGCAAACTTTCAGCTCAATCGGAAATCGGGATGTGGGTCAAATTTAGCTTCCAAATTTGACCCACACTAACATAATAACTTACTAATAGTTAAATAAAGCTTGTAATAATAACTTTGAATACCCATCTTCATCTTAAGAGGAAAGAGGACGGCCGATTCTCCATACAAACGTAGTCCCCATTTTCCTCTCTGGACATTATGGAAAATATTTTTACATGATATATATTAACCATAGCTATGCTACGAGCATTTTATTATTATAGAAATCAAGAGCAAATAACAGATTTCTTACAAAATTATAAATACTTGTAACTCCTATAATAATTAAAAATTAACTAATAAACGTAGGGGCATAGCTGCGGGGGACAGCTGTGTTGTCGATATATGGTACCTAAACAGTATTGTTGTTTTCAGGGGTCGGACAAAAAGTGCGGATGACGTAAAAATGACGTAATCTTGCACACAGGATGATGTTTGAGTTTGTATTTAAACTTCCGTGTGACATGTAGTAACAAAGTAGTATTAATGAAGTAACAAAATAATCGTAAATAAATCCATGGAATTAATAATACAGGTGGTAGGGTGATGTAGTGAATAAAATAAATTTCACGAAACTTGTTACCATAAGGTATAATTATTTGAAATTAGTTAGAACAAGTCTGTGGGATTGCCACAATATTCGAGTAAAGATGACATTTTAGAGCGTTTTCTTATACATTAGTAAATATAAATTTTTGCTAAATATAATCGTGAAGATACAATAGCTAAACAATAACGAAGTCAATTTATTGTTCATCTGATTGACAATGTGTCAGTCAAAAACGTACTTACTCGTTTCAAATGGCGATATCGTTTAATAAAGAGGTTGATAAATGATAAGTGATAATTGATTATGAAAATCAAAAATGCTATTTGAAATCATCCTATAAGTAGTTTGACGTCATCCGCACTTTTTGTCCGACCCCTGGACTTGTTTTAGTTTAGTTGGAGCGCATCGCCTACAAACTGTTTTACAGTTTAGCGAAACTTTAATTATAGGTACAATGTATATTGTGATTTGTGAAAAAAAAGCTGTGTTAATATACAAGAAATTGTGAAAAAATATTTTCAATAATGTTAACATCCAGAGAGGAAAATGAGGACTACGGTTGTATGGAAAGGCGATTTCACACTGGTCCTTCACTGTCAACTTAAGAAGCTAAAAATTACAATATATTTGCTAATAGATTCGTTTATTTCATAACTTTTTTTTTATAGGACATTATTACACAAATTGACTAAGTCCCACAGTTAGTGATGGGTAGGACATCAATTTAAAATGAGTTTGTATGAGTACCTCATTCTCTAAAATGAGGTGTTACAATGTCTTACTTCAAATGAGGAGAGGTACTAGCACTTTTGCAGCATCGACTATTCCATCAACTCCAACGGCAGCAAACCATATTTAATGTAAATACATATTTAGGCATTGCTAAACTTCCTTTTAAATATTTACTTGGAGTGCAATTCTGGAGGTTTAAAACAGAACTTTAACAACAGAAGACATACATTTAAGAATCAAACTAAGGAGTTAAAGTACATACATCCTATTGCAACTTAATATGATGCTTTTATGAAACTTGTTCTAATTTAGCAGTTTATTATTTTTATTGTTAGATTGTTCAGTATCAATCCTTGCTACTTGATATCATTTTAAGTTTAACATTCATATATTGAAATAAATACTAACCATAAACTACCAGACAAACAATTAACAAACTAAGGAGAACAAATCCAATATTTTTTGTACAGTCAGCGTCAAATACTTCGTAGCAGTCAAAGTGGCCAAATAGTTCGGTACACCATACTAAATATATGGTGTACCGAACTATTTGGCTACTTTGACTGCTACGAAGTATTTGACGCTGACTGTACCATTATTATATAGAAATTACTAACTTACCACCTCATAATTTATCAGTAATAATAGCATTGTAATATGATAACAAACGAAAGCCTCAATAACGTTCGCGCGGTAATGCCACCGGCGTGTAATATACACTTGATTTTTGTATGCAAAAGACACAAAGAAAAACCCACAGGTATATTTTATCGCGAAAACAATGTTAATATATTGTTATTTTGGTATAATTATAAGAATGGTCACTGATCACTATTTATAAAACACAACTAAAGATTACAAACAACTTTTTCGAGTTTCTCGTACTATAAATATGTCAAAATCATAAATGATCGAAATACTATACGAAGCACGTTAACAAAAAGTATTACAAATTCAAATCGTTAAAATGTACATGTTTATTTCACCTATACAAATTATATTTACTTTTTTATTAATAAACTAATGTAAAATATCATATTTTGTGTACGCCACTATATTATATTTCAATAATTTAAATAATATTTTGGTCTCTTAAACGATAACTGTTTAGCTAACTTCGTAAATGCCCAGTGAGACTTGGTTGGCATTTCAATCGCTTATCAAGTAACCATTTCACTGTCCAGTCTAATTGATTCAGATTATACATGACACCAGCAATATGAGTCTTGAGGTCAGGTTATACTGGTATGCGCGTTAGTACAATAATAGCTAACAAATATGGAGGCCTACCGCGAACCACGAAGTTTTGCTTTGCTGTCGCACTTACGTATAAAATTACAAGTGCGACAGAGAGAAAAATCTTTCTTCGGTAGGTTCTTTGATGACTTAGATTTTTCGCTTTTGACAAGTAACTTAGCAATGCTAGGATCAAAATGACGTAATATGTATGTAAGCTTGCGGACGCTTACGCTTGTTTTTTTTCGTGTTTAATTTTTAACGTATTTTCGATGAGGTGTTATTGAAGCACGGCGCGTGTCTCTCTCACTCCCTCTTTCGGTAAATCTAATTCATTGTTTCATTTTGAAAGGATTTTTGAGGGGATGTCACAGTGAGGCGAGTGAATAAACACAACGCATTTCTCGGTGGACCTTTTGTCCTTGCAATAAGGTTTGTAGTTGGGCAGTTGATAGTGTGAGCGATGAATGCGATGACGTCAATGACTCATTTCTTCATTTGAATGTCGGCGAGCACCGAGCGCCTCGCGACTCTCTTGCGAGTTGTGAGGAACGCGAGTGAGTTTGAAAGGCTGAGAGTTTTTTTTCAAATTTGAAGTGTTTGAATGGTTTGAGTGGTAAGAGCTGTGTGTGATGCGCGCGAGTAAATGAGTAAAATTAATTGAGGAGTGATGTATGACATTTATGCGGTGTGAAGTTCTGCGACAATTTAACTAGATGAGTGGTACAAATGAGGTGCCTCACGAGTGAGCAACTCAACACTACCCACAGTAAACTCAATAAGGATTGTGTTGAGGGTACTTAGACAACGATATATATAATATATAAATATTTATAAATACTTAAATACATAGAAAACACCCATGACTCAGGAACAAATATCCATGCTCATCACACGAATAAATGCCCTTACCAGGATTTGAACCCGGGACCATCGGCTTCATAGGCAGGGTCACTACCCAAGTACCGACGAGCCCAGACTGATCGTCGAAACAACTTCAACCGAGAAAAGTCTTAAATCCATAACAGTATAAATGAAGTTTAATCTTTTCTACTGGCAACTCAGGTTTCTCGAGTGCTGATTGATTTACATTTAGATCACGTAGGTTGTGGGACTTTTGTCCTTACTTTCGAACTAAAAAAAGTTGAAAAGTCTCTTCATGACTTTAAAGTCTGATCACGTTAAATTTGTATACTAATTGCTACGTCAAGTAGGGTTATCCTGCTGACGACCGAGTTTCAAAATTTGCCAGAATAAATTCAACTGACAAATAGACTAAGAGACAAAACTTAATTCAGGTCTATGTACTATCAGTAGGACGTTGGCTTTGGTCGAATTTTTTTCATAATATTAACATTACTATAAATTTTACAGGAAACATATAATCAGTACCTACCCCTAGTGTAAATATTTTCGACAGCGAAACGTGACGTACGCGTTTGCGTTAAGTGTCATTTTGTATGAGATTTTTGACTTTCCAAAACGTCCCGCTTGGCGCGCTGTTCAAAAACCCATACAAAATGAGACTTAACGCAAACGCGTACGTCACGTTTCGCTATCGACCAAATTTACACTAGGGGTACAGACCTCTATCTTGATAACTTTTTTTATGAAAAAAAAAAAACATTTTCGAATTTATTTTGCAATTAAACCAACTTTACGTGTGTTTATTTACATTTAAAATTTCTATAAGATTACATTAAAGACACCTTTTTTCAAATAAAAGAACTATTTTTGAAATCGGTACAGATGATAGAGAATTATCGTCGAAAAACCGACATACGTGCATTGTTTACTTTTATTTATGTACCTAAAAATACACAGAGTATAAGTTAGGCTACTTACTATAGCCCGAGTCTAGGATTGTGTTGTTATTCGCTGCAGCTGCGTTGTTAGTGGCTCAATTTGAATACCTCAGCGGGTTAATATTTAAATTAAACACCATTTAGTTTCATGAAGGCTGAGGGAGATAATACACCTATAGATAAAGGTCCTTTATTAGATGACAGACTCTAAACACTTATATAAAAAAGATGGGTGAAGATCGAGCAGTCAAAAGAACATACTTGGCTCGACCAACTGGACGCCGTCCTGACCGTCCTGTTACTTACTTACTTACTGCTGTGGCGCAGCGACTCGAAGTGGATCTTGGCCTCCGACACCAAAGACCGCCATGCTTCTCAGTCCAAAGCCGTTTCTGTCCAGTCGACGGCGCCGAGTTCGCTAAGGTTTTTTTGCACTTCATCTCTCCAGCGGTATCTAGGGCGTCCAGACGGTCTTCGGCCATTTGGAACTCCAGACCGCACGATCCTCACCCATCCGGACTACGCGCCCGAGCCATCGGAGTCGGCTTTCGCTTCTCCAATGATGTATTGATGAATGATGAAAGGAAAAGGAAGAGCGTCCTGTTGGTCATCTTAAATAACGTTGGGCGGATAGAGTGGAGGTAGACCTCCTTGAGCTCGGCGGCGGCGAAAGCTGGCGTCAATTCGCTCAGGTTCGAGCAAAATGGCGGACTGTTGCGTTGCAGGCCAAGACTCATTTTGGATCATCGCAAAACTAAGTAAGTAAACACTTACAGTATTAGAGGAGATCTATACCCAGCAGTGGGATGATGTGATGGCAATGACAATATAGAAAATGTATGGCAAAGTAATTTTCTATACATATAAGACGCAAATGACGTTCCATACCAATTCCTATGGGCAGTAAGTACTTTATAGTTAACTAAAACAGACTAAGGACAATGTGGAAAAGACAGTCTATCTGGCAACTACAAGCATTTTGCTCATTTTTTTCTAACTACTTATAGAAGGATCTTTTGAACTGTGCCTGGTCGAAGCACTTATCGAAATACTCTAAGTTCTTCCTCAAATTGAACTTTTAGCAGTTATTTGGCACTTTGCATGCTGTAAATTACACCTATCAACAGAACTTTCATGTAATATTTGGACTAGACATTACTAACTGGACATTAAACACAGTCCATACGTACACGTAACGTACGTATACGTACGATACGTCTCGTAAATCAATACGGAGCAGCCGGGTCATCGCCGCATTAGCATACGCAAATTGTTTCGTGCACCTGCACCCAGTTACTATAAGGAACAGTATGGGAAGATTGGTTTGATTGGTTTGACGATCGGTCTGGCCTAGTGGGTAGTAACCTTGCCTACGAAGCCGATGGTCCTGGGTTCAAATCCTGGTAAGGGCATTTATTTGTGTGATGAACACAGATATTTGTTCCTGAGCCATGGGTGTTGTCTATGTATTTATAAAGATTTATAATAATAATATAATAATATTTTTTTTTTTTTCAGATACATGCGATCCATAATTACACAATCATTGATTTTGTAGCAGTTTTGACAAATTGTATTAATTATTACACAAAATATACCTAAATTAATAAAAACAAAATACATTAAAATTACAATACTTACTTAATTACTTGCACACATATAATTAGTTATTAAAACGAATAACATACAACTGATAATAATAAAAATAAAAATAAACTAATAAATCAGTTGGAGACCCTGTGCAGCTTCTCCCAATGAAGCTGGAAAGGGCCGTCTAGGCGCTCTGCCACCGTCTGAAGGAGGCTATTCGGGCTGCCGCGCAAGCGCCTCACCAAGGACGCAACGCGCTTGCGCATTATGGCATTTATATTATATATATATATATCTATATATCGTTGTCTAAGTACCCACAACACAAGCCTTAATGACCTTACTATGGGACTTAGTCAATTTGTGTAATAACCTTTAAAGAAATTATTTATTTTATTATTTATTATAATGGAGACAGAAAAACACTATTCTCCCTCCCCTTATCTCCGAATTATGATTTATTATACATCAAATAAATATTACAGGAAAAATATAAACTTACCGCTGTTTAACAAAACTCAATCCCGAATTTAATTTGCAATTTAAACACCTTTGCGCGTGTTTATTATACCTGTAATTTATTATGAGCTAAACTACTACTACTAAAGACACCTTCTTTGAAATAAAAGTTTTTTTCTTATTAAATCGGTTCATTTGATTAGTAATTATCCCTGAAAACCGGACAAGTGCGAATCGGACTCGCCCACTGAGGGTTCCGTACTTTTTAGTATTTGTTGTTATAGCGGCAACAGAAATACATCATCTGTGAAAATTTCAATTGTCTAGCTATCACGGTTCATAAGATACAGCCTGGTGACGGACGGATGGATCGACGGACGGACAGACGGACGGACGGACGGACGGACGGGCGGACGGACGGACGGGCGGACAGACGGACAGCGGAGTTTTAGTAATAGGGTCCCGTTTTACCCTTTGGGTACGGAACCCTAAAAACCAACATACATACAGGCCGCGCAAATTAATTAGCCAATTGCCGATAGATGGCGCTGTAAATGTACATAGTACGCTAGTATGCTACATAATTATGCATAGTGTACTTACGATCAAAAGTCTTTCGTGGTTTTATAATGACTAATATGAAAACGTGAGTCTCTACTGTTCTACGCGGGCACTGTGTCGGAATGTGCAGCTTCACATGATATGCGCATATCAGCGGACACGCGACATAATCCGTGCTGTCTCTGTCGCACTACACAGTATACTACTAATATGAAAACGTGTGTCTCTACTGTTGTACCCGGGCACTGTGTCGAAATGTGCAGCTTCACGTGATATGCGCATATCAGCGGACACGCGACATAATCCGTGCTGTCTCTGTCGCACTACACAGTATACTGCTAATATGAAAACATGTGTCTCTACTGTTGTACCCGGGCACTGTGTCGAAATGTGCAGCTTCACATGATTGCGCATATCAGCGGACATGTGACATAATCCGCGCTATCTCTGTCGTACTACACAGTATACTACTAATATGAAAACGTCTCTCTACTGTTGTACCCGGCACTGTGTCGGAATGTGCAGCTTCACATGATATGCGCATATCAGCGGACACATGACATAATCCTCGCTGTCTCTGTCGCACGTTACGAGGATACTTCACCTGATATGGAAATGAAGTGTAATCGTTCATACAATGCGTCATTGACGGAGCGCGCAGCACGAGCAAAACGTCTGTTTCAGCTTGGGCAAAGATGCTATGGTTATGTGTTGCCTGTTGAGGCTCATTTGAAAATCTGCCTCGCGTTGAACCTTTTAACGATCAAGAAAAAAAAAAGATCAAAAAAAAAACTGCATACTAAAAGTATAAGAAGAATGTTATAGGGTGGTAGTTTTTTTCGATGATATCTAAGTGTGCCCTATAAAGCCAAGGGTTAAAAGACACTCCCATGCCACTCGGCAGGGGTTATTCCCACTAGTTACCACCAAGATGTTACGAGTGGTAACTGCTGGTTTTTGAAGTGAAAACTTCTTTAGCGGCGCTGTGCACTTTTTGCGATGGGGAAAAAATGTTAAACTCGCGACAGTTCACGTGACCGACAGATTCGACAGATTGAAAATTCGTAAGACGGACACGTGACCTGATCGAAAAACTGTTAGGTACAATGTCATTGAAGCCAGTTGACCGCCGGCGCGGCGTAGGAAAGGAAGTATTGTATTTTACCACGTAAGTAAATGATAGTACTTTTATTCTAATTATTCCCTAACCATTCCAAAATATCAAAAATGCACAACGTCAAGTTCACATTCAAGTTTTCACTTCTGCCGGCACTCCCGGAGTGCAACCCGTTGTTTTTTTTTCCACCGTTTACCACTGTACCACAAAATTCCCAGTAGTTACCACTGGTAACAACTTAGTGGTAACTAGTGGGAATAACCCCTCGGCAGCTACTACTTTTACATCAAAATACGTCTCTTTTATTGAGGCTAAATCATGTAATCAAAGGAGCCATCGTAAAATGCATTTTTACTACTGTCAGCTGGTAGTTCCATATAGCCCGAGTAGCCATTGAATGGCCAATCGAATGTGCATTTTATGTCCGAGAATCAGAAAACCACTCGAGTAGTAGATTGAGTACATATTTCAAAAATACATTTGGGATTAGTTCGATTCCCTCCCAATATTTTTTTCCCCTAAAACCAGTACCCAATAAAATACCCCTATATTTTTTTTAATACTACGTCGGCGGCAAACAAGCATACGGCCCGCCTGATGGTAAGCAGTCTCCGTAACCTATTTGCGCCTGCAACTCCAGAGTTACATGCGCGTTGTTGACCCTAACAATCCGCACCCTCGCCTCGTTGAGGTCTGGCAACCTTACTCACCGGCAGGAACACAACACTATGACTAGGGTCTAGTGTTATTTGGCTGCGGTTTTCTGTAAGGTACTTCCCCAGTTGGGCTCTGCTCTAGATCTGGAATGACATCCGCTGCACTGTGCCCTATCACGCAAAGCGAGATCACATTCACAATGCCCATACCTCTCTTTTGGACTTGGACGTAGTTTAAGGACGTACCTGGATCCGGGTCAAGTTTTAAAAAACTAGATACCTACAATATGGATCTTCCAGTATATTAAGTGCCTATTGTAATAAGAAAACCCTAAAGTCATGATTAAACAGACTGTTTAACTTATTTAGTCAGAAAGCAAGGGCTTAAGTCCACACTGAAAAAAATGAACTCCAACTAAGTAGCATTTTCTCTTAGTTGGCGTTAAAATAATTGAAATGACCTTATTATTGTTTACTGAAACCAAAACCATGTAGTTGTAACAGAAACCTGAATATGTTTGAAGTTACACACAAGTAAATTGTTGATGTAATAAAAACTTTTTATAAAAACAACTAATACTTTTTTGAATTCATACACTACACTCGTTAAATTAGTTATTTTTTATAATTTACACTTGCAAAGACTCTGTGCATGCATTAACCATTTATGTCTATTATATTAACGAGGCGCAAAGTTAAAATAATAACTGGATATGTTACATTAAAGACGCTATGAAGTAGAACAAAA
Organism: Cydia pomonella; assembly: GCF_033807575.1. Taxonomy (NCBI): domain Eukaryota; kingdom Metazoa; phylum Arthropoda; class Insecta; order Lepidoptera; family Tortricidae; genus Cydia; species Cydia pomonella. The sequence continues at coordinate 18,177,092 of NC_084720.1, read as the reverse complement.
CAAGACAAAATGTAATATCTACCATTTTCTTTAGTAGCACCAATTATTTAGTATTTAGTCGTATTAATTATTTACAATGTTACTGCAAATAATTTATGTGGTATATAAACAATGTTGATTATAAAATTAAACATAATTAAGTTATTGTTTGAATAAACATAATGATAGCATTTACAAATTATAATAAGTTATTTTAATCATATAAAGTGATAGTTGTGTTCAACTAGGTACGTTATACCTAACAATCTTCTTAGTAGATTCAAATAAGATTTGACTGAAACTAATAAGAGCGAGTCCCCCCACGCGTGTCCCTTCCCCCGCGCGCGGCGCGTCTCGACTTGCCGTCTGCCGCCACGCGCATTTTCCGGCGACGCTTCAATAGCGCCACAGCTCTGAGCATTGTGAAGTGGAGTTCTGCCTCTGGCAACGCGAGCGCAGCCTGAAGCCTCTATTTAGTGATCCGCTTACTGATACTTACGTATTGATAGTGATTTTGTGTTGTTGTGGTCCAGTCAGAAATGGATGACGTTGCCGAACTTTTGAAGACCTGGGAGCTACACGACTTAGTACCAATTTTTACAGGTAAGTACCATAGAAATATGTGACGATAATATGTTAAATAAATATGTTCTCAATTAAATAAATCTAAGCTTCAGTATCTAATGTCCCAGATACTTATTTATTTATTTATTTAAACTTTATTGCACAAGTATTACAAATAATGTACAAACGGCGGACTTAATGCCTTTAGGCATTCTCTACCAGTCAACTATTGGACTAAATAGAAACAGTAATTAAAGGTGCTTTAAAGAACAATACGTGAGAGAGATTATTGAAATAAAACAACAATATTCTATGTTATACATATTATGTTAAATAAACTTAAATAGGTTGTATAATAAACTTACATATACATATTCACTCTCTATGTACCTGTAGAAAATATCATACCTACTAAAAATCAATCTCGAAGCTAATCCAAAAAGTGCTTACGTAGCATGTGCTTAAACGAAAGTTTACTCTGTGCTTGCCTGACACACAGTGTTTTTTATTATTCAAGGTACTGAACAAAAGGAGGCGCTTCCAACAATTAGGATCCTTGACAACAAAAAAAAAGAAACAGAGAAGAAAGCCCAGGACCATCTTCTTCATCACCAAGACCAATGCCAAGAATAAAGAATAAATTTATTGTCATAAAAACCTTAGTTGGTAAACAACTAAGGTTTTTATGACAATAAACAACATTAAGGTTGAGTCCTCCTATTAGGTATTAATGTAAGTAAGTATTGTAAAGAAAGAAAAATAAAGAAATAATTACGTAATGTATTTTTTTTTATAATCTCCTAGGTACAAGGATTCAATTAAGAACTTTTTCAAAGTAGGTAGTATATTGGTGACTACCTAAATCGTCGTTTTTATCAAGTGTAAGCGAATTCATGTAACATACATAGGCATTTACTAAGTACATAGTGTACTGTGTGTACACTTAGTAAATATCTATGTAAGTTACATGGATTCGCATACACCTAGTACATACGACGGTTAGGTAGTCATGAGTACCTACCAACTACCTTGAAAAAGATCTTAATTGAATCTATTTCCTGTCGTGACTACATCAACAAATCATTCTTAATAGATTCAAACAAACCTCAAAGTCAAACTAGCCTAGATCTTAGTTGAATGAACTTTTATCTTAGTTGATGAAGCTATAGGATCTTGAGCGATTCTATAAATTATTTTGTTGTCTTCTTTGAAGCAAGCATTATTTAGATAGACTCAACTAAGCGTCTTGGTTAAATCAACTATTATCTAATTAAATACAACTGCGATTACTTGACACATTTGACCACTTTCATTATTCGGATAACTCTTATCTTAGTTGATTAAGCTATAGGATCTTGAGTGATTCTATAAATTACTTTGTTGTTATTATAAAGTTTAATGCTTGCGGATAACAACATAATAATTGACATAAACAAGTGGCCTTTTTTAAAGCAAGCATTATTTAGATAGACTCAACTAAGCGTCTTGGTTAAATCAACTATTATCTCATTAAATACAACTGTGCGATTACTTGAATCTACAAATGAACTTTATTAATATATTAAGGTTTAATGCTTATACTGGACAAGATAATTAATGAAACTAACTAATCAGTGTTTATTAATTCTACAACAGTACTTGATAGCCGGAACTAAGAACATTTTAACTAAATTCTCTTTGTCACAGTAGTCATGATCTTGACAGGCTCATATGGAGACAAGATACATGATTTTAATAAACAAGATCTTAGTTAAAATGATCAAAATTTTTTTTCAGTGCACAACCTAGGCGATCTAAATGCAAATCAAACTGCACTCGAGGAATCGGAGTTGCCAGAAGAAAAAGATTAAACTTCATTTATACTATTATGGCGTTTACGATCTTTTTCAGTTGTAGTTGTGAAATAAATTGGTGTATTAGCGAATATATTAGGTACTGTTTTTGTTGAAGACATCTACGAGTATTTAACATTTATTTATATATGTAGTTTATAAGGTACAAAAACATGTCAGAAACAATAAATAAAAACTTAAAATTACAATTAATCTAAATACAGACTATACAGAAATCAAACTACACTAAACTAAACTAAATCAGTGTAGGGTTCCATAGTTACTCTTCCGTCACAATAAGCTAAACTGGAGCTTAAAGTATAGTAAATTGTTAACCAAGGGATGAAACGGTACCTTTCATCCGAGTTAAACAAATAGGCAAATTTGCATAATCAGTAAGTACCTAATTAAAGTAAGTCTTTTTACTATGAAGGGAAAACTTTTTGCGATAACTCAAAAACAGCTAAACTGATCATGTCTGCTATAGTTTTGTTCTTTCTTAAGCTTCCACTTCCACGATTTTTTTCATATTTTTTGGACCTATGGTTCAAAAGTTAGAGGGGTGGGGGGGACACATTTTTTTTTCTTTCGGAGCGATTATCTCTGAATATATTCACTTTATCAAAAAATGTTTCTTAAAAACCCTATTAATAATCTAATTAGTTTTGAAAGACCTTTCCAACGATACCCATCACTCTAGGGTTAAAGCGAAAAAAAAATTTCACCCCCACTTTACGTGTAGGGGAGGTACCTTAAAAAAAAAAAATTAGATTTTATTGTACGACTTTGTCGGCTTTATTGATTTATATATCCATGCCAAATTTCAGCTTTCTAGCACTAACGACCACGGAGCAAAGCCTCGGACAGACAGACAGACAGACAGACAGACAGACAGACGGACATGGCGAAACTATAAGGGTTCCGTTTTATGCCATTTGGCTACGGAACCCTAAAAAGGTCCCTGCGGCAAGGTCCCGATGATGCTGGCTGCGTTACCCCGCTGAACTGCCAGACTGATGCGTTGAGCGAGGTAACTGCCAGCTCTCCGGTCCCCAGTTGCGTCCCTGAGTCTCTTTGAAAGGTCTCTAAAGAAACTCAGAGCGCCAGGACCCCACGGACCCAGGGTCTAGACGCCGATCGGAACAAAACTGTAGGTATTCGGCACCGAGACCGCGGTATTTCCCCACCTTTGCGTTTTCAGCCGCCTCTGCAGTAGCTGCCGCCCTTACCGATATTTATTACCTATCTGACAAAAATAACATGACATTTTTTTGTGTAACAGGTTAAGTATTGTTTTGTTTTGTGTATTTTCCTAAATATTTCATGACCTATTAAATGGCAGACCGGTAGACTACGTAGGAAATAGATGTCTCAACCTCACTGTCCAAGGCCCTCGATCACGCGGTAAGCCTAAGAAGCGCTGGCTGGACTTCGCGATAGCGGATATGGAAGAGAACAAACTCACACCTGAGGATGCCGAAGACCGGGCAAAGTGGACAAGATTAAGTAGGAAAGCGGACCCTGGCGCTAGGCTGGGAAAACGCTAGGTTGAAGAAGATTTCATCACCCATTAAATAATTAACCGATTTACCTATGGGACACAATCATTGATTTATTGCAACTTTGCACACCATTTTATTTTCTGCTTGAAACTACATATATACGTTTAAAAGACATGCATACCTACTGGCATAATGAGGTATAGTCATCACAATAAACAGCCAAGGCCGCTTCATTAGCATTTTCAGTGTAACCAGCAGGGCATCGCTCGCCCTTCACTCAGTCGATAAACTTAAAGCTGTAATTCGATATCAGACTGCACCAACATTACTGCTGCAGTATTGCAGTGCGACATTACTGCTGCAAAGCCAAAATTCCGGGCAGTAGCATAGATTTCGAGATTTGCGGGAGTAATGTCGCGGCCGCAATAAAAAGCCAAGGCCGCTGTTCCATAAGCATTTTAGTGTAGTTATTTAGTAACCAGTAGGACATCGCTCGCCCTTCACTCAACACATAAACAACGCTGAAGCAGAGACACTTCCCAGATAGACTTTCGTACAATAACTTGCCTGTTACAACAGGCGGGAATGTACGAAAATCTATATCTGGAAAGCGTCTTGTCTTTCGTAAAGACGAACGAGTATTGTAATTAAAGGCATTGTAACAAATAAATATTATGGGTCAATTTTACACTAATAGGCCTGAATTTTAATGTTAATTTTTGCTGGATTTTAGACTAACAGACTGCAGATGATAGACTATGATATTATGTATGTAATAGATAGATACAGATAAACACTTTAAAACATAGAAAGCCAGAGTGAGTGACCTACCAGGATTTGAACCCCGGACGTCCCGCTTCGTAGGCAAGGTAGACCAAGATAAGTCTGCAGCGACTTTGACAGCCCAGACTGTGCAAGTTTTATTTTAAAGCTTCTGCGATTTTTATACCTAGCCTAATTGAGTGCCCCACTGCTGGGCAAAATCATTCTCAGTTCTCCTTAACTCCCGATTTTACGCTGTTTCTGGCCAGTTGTTAAGAAAGGCGTCGATCTATGAAATGATGACGTATAAATAACACTTGCACAGTGTGTGCTGTCCAAATCTTTGCAGAGTTATCTTGGTCTAGCTCTAGTGACCTGACTAGACATGCTAGACATGTTGACATAACTAAAGAAATTTAATAAATAAAACAAAAAAGTAAAAGATTTCATTTTCATGAATGAATGCCGCTTGAGTGCAATCGTATGGAATTTTATCTACATATCCGACTAAGATTATGTAGATAAGAAACAGGCGATACTACTTAGCATACAACAGTCTTAAAGGATCGGCCACACCGCACACCACTACTGAAAAAATATGTAGAAAAAAATCCGATTTACGCCCTGCGGGTTGCGTGTCATTACAGATTTTTTTACAAAGTTCCGATACATTTTTGAAGAAAAAAGCGTACACCAGTCATAATTATGCCGGCAATGCACTTGTAACCTCTCTGGTGTTAAAATTGTCTATGGGCGACGGTATTTGTTTATCACCAGGCGATTCGTGTTTTCGTTTGCCACATAAAATAATTTAATGTTTTCCTTAGGGCCAGTCCGGCTCACGCTTGACCATTATGATACGCCATTAGATCCAAAAACCCAGAAATATGATTTATGGTACAAGCTTTTATCGTTGACTGTACTTTTTATCGAGACAATTCTAAAAACCCCAATCAATTGTGTTGCGTTGTTTCATCACAGACTTCCTATGGCCACCTCCTGTCTCCGTCATCAGATCAGCTCGATGTTATCATAATATAGTTTTGTCACCCGACTTACATATGTATGCAAATTTTCAGCTCTATCGGAAATAGGGAATTGGGTCAAATCTAGCTTCCCAGATTTGAGTCACACTAACCAACTAACATACTAACAGGGCAAGTTACTCGTAAATCAAAGCTTGTAAAATAGTACATTACGATACAAGTGCGAAAAATAGGAAATTCGAAACGAGTGGCGATAAATTAAAACACGACCGAAGGGAGTGTTTTAAATCGACACGAGTTGCGAATTACCTATTCGCACATGTATCGTACAACGTTTTACAGTACATATGGCCCTTTAAATGTTCGACACAGTAACGTAATATGCTACTTCTCGCACTAGTGCTATAAAGTAGCCCCATATGTACTGTAAAATACATTTATGGTATGGTTAATCCCGTTATGTACACAATGTCTGTGACAGAAGATATATTATACGGACAACATACATTATAGATATATTATGTAGACGGTCGACGCCATTGACATATACTCGTATCTAAGGACGGGCCTTACGGGATATCTGTGAAGTTGGCATATCAAAGACTAGCAGATCACGTTTTTATTGGAGTTCTGTTAGCATGCACCATAGTTCTAGAGTTCCTGATACTTTATATCAATAGTTCTAGCGTTTTTATCATTCAAACCAATACTATGGATTTTTACCAAATGATATGCTAACTTTCACACACTAGCATATCATTTAGTTACAAAAGGAATAAAAAAATTGACTTTGATATGCCAACTTCACAGACATCCTTACGGGCACTAAGAATGATGCTAGTTCAGTGGTGTCACTCACAAATTCGAGCCAGTCTTGCAGTCTAACGCAACTAGTTGCGACCAATCGCGCGCGTGATGCGATCTCATCAACCAATCGCGTTGTGGCGTTGGGCTCGAATTTGTGTGCGTGACACCGCTGTACTGGCTCCATTCTTATTGTCCTTAAGGTCTTAGATATATGGTAATGGGCGGCGCTTATGCTGTTATGAACGATGCCCCGATACTAAACGACGCAAGCGCCAACAACCATAAGGTTCCTTTACCTGTAGGACGTACGGTGAAATTTAATTTCAGTACCATTTCGTACCTGTCATAGTGAAAATAGTATGAAGTTTCTAGTGGTTTTCATATTGATTATCTGACAAGGTACGCAGTGGCGGCTTTAACCATCGCGAGGCCCCGGGCGGCCCCTTGAAATATCTGCTCTGCGAGGCCCTTGTAAACATGTGATCGGATTGATGCAAGGCCCTCGCTGGCGCGAGGCCCCGGGCGACTGCCCTGCTCGCCACCCCCTAAGCGGCCTTAGCTTAGCTTAGCCACTGAAGGTACGAAATGGTACTTAAATTCTTCGACTGTAACAAATCCGCCTTTGTAGTAAAAAGGCAATAAGTATACCTATAAGCGATCCCTTCTAGATTCATTTATTATTATATCTTTATTCATCATACATATTTACTTATATTTCTGCTTATTATTAATTATTGATTAAGCAAGTTCTAATTAAAATTACTTCAAGTCCACACTCGTTAATCATAATCATGTTTCTTAGATTTAAAAAAAAGGTTTTCAAAAACTAGAATATAATTAGCTATCTATGTCTCGTAAATAATATTTCCCGTCTGTTGAAGGCCTAAGGCGAGCGTCCGCAGAGTCAGGGTCGTGCACGCAGTGTGTTGCACTCCCAACGCGGCTCAGAACACAAGCAAGAGCGGTGGCTGATATAGTCGGCACCTAAAGTAGCAGATGAAACATCACCATCACCATTAAGCAAAACGAAGCTAATGCAGTTTAGAAACTTTAAATCAACTCCCATATCATTAAACATTAGCGAAGCTGGAGTTTTGGTACAAGAAGTAGAGAGTATTCGTTTTCTAGGAGTGACCATTGATACCCATTTAAGTTGGAAAGCTCACATTAAAACGATTAACAATAGCATTTCTAGCAATTGCTACGCTTTGTCAATATTATCTGCAACATGTTCAGAGAACAATATCGTTAGAAATGCCTATTTCGGGGATGTGTATCCATTATTAACATATGGTATCATTTACTGGGGAAACTCTGTCGATGTACAGTCTACTTTTATTTTACAGAAGAGATGTATACGCACCATATACCGCTTGCATTACCAACATTCGCTTCGAAGTATTTTTTTAAAAAAAGGGTCTTCTCACTCTTACCGGTATATATATAATGGAATTATGTCTATTTGTTAAAAATTACCCACACTATTTTATTACCAAAAACTCGTTAAAAGAAAATATAAGGTCCCAATATAAATTTAATTTACTGCGTCCAATGGCTAACAATACGATGTATTACAAGAGCACATTTTTAACGGCAATACGTGTTTTTAATGAACTACCTAACGAATTAAAAATGTTGCAAGGTAATATTTTTAAGTATAGGTTAAAGAAATGGCTGATTGAGAAAGTGTACTACAATCTTAAAGAATTTTTTGACGATGCAATGTGGCGACAAAATGTAAATAATTAGTTAATAGTAGTTTTAAGAATTATATTGTATGTTCGCAAAGGGCAGCTGTTGATACCATTTTTTGTACAGATCATCTATATGTATACCTACACAGTGGACAATAAAAACTTTCTTATTCTTATTCATCATCATCATATCAGTCCTTTATCGCCCACTGCTGAGCATATTAGGCCTCTCTTCTAGTACGCCACTTGCCCTGAAAATCAGTGCCGCGTCTAAAATACACGGCTTATGCTGAGCGGCATTCTATTTGGTGTACGTGTAATTATTTAGGTACTTTGTTGTTTTCATGCCAAATAAATATTTTTCTATTTCCATTTTCTATTTCTACTTGTTCCGGTCCTGAACTAATTTCATCCAGAAGTGACCAACAAGCTTCCGAATGTCGTCCACCCAACGAGCCAACGGACGCCAGGCCCTTCTTTCATCCGAAAGCGGCAACCATTGCGTTAACATTTTAAGCCACCTGCCATCATTCTGCCTGCATTATAGTTTGGTAATGACAACTCCATTTCGTTTGGATGAAACAACGTGCCAAAAGTATCTGCTACCCTTGAATATTTTACCAAAATATAAATAAATCTCTATACTTAGTAGTAGTAGTAGTAACTGTTCTTTTCGTTAAGCTGACGCGTAGTCTGATTCGCTACTTTTAATGCTGATTGTATTATAGCAGTAGCGGAGGTAGAACACAAGTGGGTGCGGAGGCGGGTACGAGGAGAATAGGCTAATGTCCGCATAGTCAGGGCCATAGACATTTATTGTGTTGCACTTTAGACGTGGCTGAAACTTCCACAAAAAGATCTGATTGTTAGCAACATTAAAAATAAACTAAATGTTCTTTATTTAAAAACTATGACATTATTGATTTTTGTTACTATAGAAACACTCTTCATAATACCTTCGAAATGTAACGTGCTTCCATTTATTTCAGCTGAAATAAATATTTATTTTCCCTAGTACATCTTTTAACTATAAATACCTACAGTCCACTCAGCTCCATCTGACCATGGCTCCGACATATGGTCCTTCAACGGAAAAGATCAGCGCCGAAGATGGAATCACGCAGTAAATTACATTGAAGGTCAGAAATCATTCTTTATCTCGTCGACTTGAATGAAAAGCCGAGCGGCGCTATATAAAAGGATAAAGAATGCAGTAATACATTTTTTTTCTCGCCGACGGCGCAATTAAAGAAGAATAATTGTAATATATCGTTTTTTCTTTCGTCGTCTTGCAAGGCTGAGCGGCGCAATACGAAGAAAAACGCAAGATTCATATAACGCAATGATGCACCAACTAGCGCTATCATGAAAGCGCGTGCAAGCAACATTTAAATCGTTTCGTCTACATTGTGGTCAACGTGCAATCTTGAACGCATCCCTTCGTGCTTGTGCGGGCGGCAGCATTGCGCAGTCATCGAGTGCGACTAGCTCCTCGACCAATCGCAGCGCCGTACGTGAACGCCGAGAACGCAACACACTGCGCTTCAACTCACAGCCACTGACGTGACGACGCCATTATCCGTTTCGTGTTTGAACTATTTAATTTCTTTACCGAAAAACATATTTAGTAAATTAGTCGTGTATTGGTGTATTCCAGTAGTGTGAAATTGTAATATTTAAGTGTATTAGTGATTGTTTAAGGCATTTTATACAAAATTGTAATCGTAAAAATGTCAGAGGCTGAACAGAAAGAAGCCATAGCGGCGCGAGGTCGCGCTAAAGCCTCTATCACGCGCTTGAAAAACAGCCTTGACCGCGAAGCGCTCATAAATTCACCGATAGAATTAGTTACAGTAAAAAGGGCTAGACTTTTGGATGCCTTTTCTGACTATGAACGCCTTACTAGCAAGGTTGCCTCGCTTTTTTCTTCCCCACCAGCTACCCTCGCCAGCGATGACGAGGAGGTGGAAGATAACTACATTTTGTTGGTAGCGCAGCTAGATAGCATCATAAATGTTATCCGCCAAAGGGACAATCCTCAAGTGAACGCCACAAGTAGCAGCGCAACTGGCGTAAGTGTAAAGTCGGAGAACCTCAAACTGCCTCGGATCGTGATAAAAACATTCACAGGTAAATACACAGAATATTACGAATTTATAAACATGTTCACAGCCATGATCGATAAGTGTACTTCTTTTTCAGCAGTGCAAAAGCTATATTATCTTAAAGGTTTTTTAAGCGATGAACCGCTCGATTTAATAAAAAATCTACCATTAGAAGACAACAGCTACCCAGAAGCATTGTGCTTGCTGAAAGAACGATACGATAATAAAGTTCGAATTACCCAAGAACATGTAAATACACTGCTAGATATGCCTACAATCACGCGATCTAATGTCACTAATTTACGAAATTTTATTTCAGTTGTAAAACAGCATCTTGCTGCTCTGCGAAACTTGGGTGAGCCTGTAGACAAGTGGGATGCCATAATCATTTGCATCCTATCTAAGAAGATCGACCTGCCTACCTACAGAGCATTTCAACTGGAGCGAAATAACAATGAGTCACCCACGGTAAAGGAATTCCTAGGATACGTGGAAAAACGTGCCCTAGCATTCGAGAACACTGACGTACAGAAGGGGCCGTCGCAGAGCTTTGTCAGTCATTCTATAACTGCACAAGCAAAGCCGTCAGCGCATCAGCCTCAGCTGCAATGTTTATATTGTAAGTCTGCACACAGAATATATAGTTGCCCGAGTTTTAAATTAGCTTCTGCTCAAAAACGCATCGAGTTTGCTTCAGCAAACAACTTATGCAAAATTTGTTTGTTGCAACACAAGCGCAAATGTAAATTTCATTTTCGGTGTGAGGTGTGCAAGCTACAGCATAACAGCTTGTTGCATCAAGACGAGTCTCCTACTCCTGTAACTTTGTCTGCAACATCGAGTCTAACGCATATACTCTTGCCTTCTGCTCGTGTGAAACTAATTACCAGGACAGGGTTAGCTATATATTGCAAAGCTTTATTAGACGGTTGTTCACAAGCATCGTTTATAACACAAAAGATTGCAGACATATTGGGGTTACCAATGCAAAACACTAACTCTAAAATAACTGGTATCAAGAATACTAAGCATGCGATTGACAAATGCATAAATCTTGATGTGCATTCTGCTGTTTATCCATTCAAAGTAAATGTCAATTGCCATGTTGTTGATAAAATAACAACAAAACTGCCACAAATTCCTATTGATATCTCGCACATTGCATTGCCTACTAATTGCAAATTGGCCGATGAAGACTTTAATAAGCCTAGTGATGTGGATTTATTGCTAGATGCTGGTATCTTCTTCCAGATTCTCCTGACACAGCCGGAGTCCAATAATGGAAACCTAGCAACCCTCCAGCCTACAGTGACTGCAGGCAGTGCAAGTACTTTAGCACCGAGCATTACAACCTCGAGTGCTGCAACTACGAGTACTTCAATAGCATGTGCCGCTACATCACAAGGACCTACGCTTGTGCAGACAGCATTTGGCGTAATCATTGCCGGCCGCACGCAGCTACCTGCAAGAAATTCTGATCAGGTCACATCTTTGTTTTGTAGTAAATGCAATGACAATTTAAGCGAACAGTTAAGTGCATTTTGGGAAACTGAAAAAGTACCTGAAATTTTTCCAGAAAAATTACCAGAGCAAGATTACTGTGAAAAGCTTTTTAGGGAAACCACAAAGCTAGTGGATAATAAATATGAGGTCTCACTGCCCACCAAGGTCCCTTTAGAGCAAATCAACTCTGAGTTAGGGGAATCTTTTCACTTAGCACTCAATAGGTTTCTTAATCTAGAAAAGAGGTTACACATGCCAAAAAATCAAGCTCTTTTCACTGAATACAAAAAATTTATAGATCAATATGTTGATTTAAATCATGGAGAATACATTGACATAAATAAATATGATTTAACTAGATCCTGTGAACTTTGTCCCTCATCACCCCGTGATTCGCTTAGAAGCACGGACTACAAAGCTCCGTTGTGTTTTTGACGCTTCAATGCGCACAAATAAGAAAGTTTCTTTGAATGATATGCTTCTAAATGGCCCTGTGGTGCAGAGAGATCTGTTTGACATACTAATATTGTTCAGAGCTGACAAACTCTTTTTTATTTGTGACATAAAATCAATGTTCCGCTGTGTTAATTTAAATCCAGCTCAACGATCACTACAAAACATTCTTTGGCGAGAGTCCAAAAATAATGACATAAGGTGTATTCAACTTAACACGGTAACTTAGGGCATGAAACCAAGTTCCTGGTTAGCCACAAAATGTCTTAGTGATCTTGCAGAAAGAAATGAACATTCTATGCCATTGGCAGCGTCAGCTATAAGAAACAACACATATGTTGACGATATTCTAGTATCTTGCAGCTCTGAACAAGAACTAGCACAAACGCAATCACAGTTGGTCAATATGCTCAATCTGGGAAGTTTTCACTTGCACAAATGGGCCTCGAATTGCATGCCAGTCTTAGAGAGTGTACCCAAAGAAAGTCACTACTTAGGAGAAGTAGATCTCCAAAAAGATCATGCCTTTGTGAAGACGCTAGGCATTCACCTAGATGTCAAGTCTGATGTCTTCAAAAGCACACGCCCTGAGCCATACAATAGTTCAAACGATTGTAAACGCGACATTTTGAGCTATATAAGCAAATTTTACGATCCATTAGGTCTAATAGGTCCTGTTTACGTTCGCGCAAAGGTTATTATGCAAATGTTATGGGCAGCTCATGATCTGAATTGGGATTCCACTCCTCCAGATAACATTCGTAAAGTATGGACTGACTTTATTGATGATCTCTCTCTGATGGAGCCAGTAGTCATACCGCGTTGTGTCAAGTCAGAGCAAACAGTGGCCAATCAGCTGATTGGATTCGCTGATGCCTCGTCAGTGGCCTATGGCTGCTGTTTGTACTTGCGCACAATAGATGAGCATGATAATGTACGTACTGAGCTATTATGTTCAAAGTCTCGAATTAGTCCATGTAAGAAATTACTTAGTACTGCAAGACTTGAATTGAATGCTAGCTTGCTCTTATCTGGTCTAGTAAAACGGGTTCATGACACTCTGACAATAAAATTAGACATTCATGAAATCCATCTCTTCTCTGACAGTCAAATAGTGCTGGCATGGCTAAAGACAGACGTTGCAAAATTGTTGACATACGTCGCAAATAGGGTCCGAGCCATCAAAGAGTTGACAGATGGCTATCATTGGCATTATGTGAACACTAATGACAATGCGGCGGATTGCCTCAGCAGGGGTCTCTTGCCTCAAGATATCGCAGGCCACGCCATATGGTGGCGGGGCCCGATATTCCTGCATAATAAAAATTATATTTTTTCAGAAGAATCACCCATGCCTACCGATTTGCCAGAACTGAAACCTGATCATACTAGTGCTCTGTGCCTTACAACCACGACGCACGACCCTGATCTCTTTCAAATAATAAAAAAGTTCTCTACTATAGCGAAAATGACTCGTGTTCTTGCATATATCCTTAGGTTTTGCAATAATGTTAAACCAACTTCTGAGAATCTTAAAGGCTTCTTAACTATAGTCGAACTCAACAAGGCCCTCATGTTAATAGTTAAACATGAGCAAGCTCAATTCTTTTCAGATGACTTAAGTATGTTACGATCTGGCAAGCAGCTTAAAGGTAATTTAAAACCACTAACTCCCTTCCTTGATGGCGAAGGCATCATACGAGTTGGTGGTCGATTGCAAAATGCATTGCTTCCTTATGCTGCACAGCATCCGGCAATATTGCCAAAACAGTCGCCTATAACAAACTTGCTTATAAGAAATGAACATATATGTTTACTACATGCAGGACAAAAGTTAGTCTTGTGTTCTCTAAGGCAAAGGTTCTGGATAGTAGATGGTTTACGTACTGTAAAAAAGATTATACATAAGTGTATAATATGTTTCAGACTGAAGGCGACTGCAGCAGCTCAGCTGATGGGTTCGTTGCCTGCAGCACGCGTCACTGCCTCGCGCGTGTTCCAGAGGGTAGGCCTCGACTTCGCTGGGCCGGTCTCAGTCAAGAATAGCCGCATCAGAAAACCAGTAATTGGAAAGGGATACATAGCTCTGTTCGTATGTTTCACTACCAAGGCTATACATCTTGAGCTCTGTAGTGATTTAACGACCGAGTGCTTTCTCGCTTGCTTCAAACGCTTCATAGCGCGTCGTAACCTGCCCAGCGAGGTCTTTTGTGATAATGCATCTACATTCAAGGGTGCAAGGAATAAATTAGCCGAGTTGTATCGCCTGCATGCTTCTCAAACCCATAAACAAACTGTGACCTCATTCGCAGCTCAAAAGGGCATACAATTTCATTTTATTCCTAGCTATAGTCCGGTGTTTGGCGGTATATGGGAAAGCGGAGTGAAGAGTGCGAAGCACCACCTTAAACGTGTCGTAGGTAAAAGTCTCCTCACCTAGGAACAGCTTAATTCCGTGCTTGTTGAGATAGAGGGCGTACTTAATGCCCGGCCCATTACAGCGGTAAGCAATGATCCAGAAGACTTTTCATATCTCTCTCCAGGACATTTCCTTACTGGTGCTCCTCTAAATACTTACCCAGAACAAGATGTAAGTAATAAACCCACTAATTTGCTTAGGTTCTGGTCTACCATAACCTGTATGAAGCAAACCTTCTGGAAGTATTGGAGTAAGCATTATTTAAATCAATTACAAAACCGACCTAAATGGCAATCGGTTACGCCAAATGTAGCTATTGATAGTTTAGTCATACTGCGTAGCGACAATTCACCTCCTCTCGAGTGGCCCATGGCGAGGGTAACTAACTTGTTTCCAGGAAAGGACGGTATAGTACGCGCAGTCGAAGTACGCTTGGCAAATGGTCATACTCATAATAGGTCAATCACAAAAATATGTGTACTGCCTATAGATTTATAAACTATTATGAAGGTATACATATGTATTTATTTTTAGTGTAAACAAAGAGCTTTTGTTTACATCTACTAAGCTATGGGTTGATTTATATGCGCTCGGTCTTAGTGCTATTTAATTTTGTTAAATGTTAATAATTAAAATGTTAAACTTAAACATGCCTTTAAAATGTAAATGTAAAATAGAACTGAAATGTAATATTATAACATGATGTTTAGCGTGTGCGTAACATAAATGTAACTTTAAGTTTATCTTATCTTCTAGTATACTATGCATATCTTGTTAACTTATGTTAAATGTTGCTCATGTTAATACGCTTTTAATTTAATAGGATTTCATTTTATTCTCGAGGCGCAATAATGTTAGCAACATTAAAAATAAACTAAATGTTCTTTATTTAAAAACTATGACATTATTGATTTTTGTTACTATAGAAACACTCTTCATAATACCTTCGAAATGTAACGTGCTTCCATTTATTTCAGCTGAAATAAATATTTATTTTCCCTAGTACATCTTTTAACTATAAATACCTACAGTCCACTCAGCTCCATCTGACCATGGCTCCGACACTGATAAAAAAAACTACACAGCCTAATTGTGTTTAGGTTTATTGGAACTGTCTCGATTAGTATTAGTTGCCAGATACAATAGATGTACCATCAGCCACTAAAAGCTTGTTTTAAAACTGAAATTTTTGACAAAAAAATATTTTAAATAACCGCTACCTGCCTGCGACTTGCGCCATACGCGGAGACGTTATAATTTTGGACAACAACTGAAGGTGAGAGTGCTGTTCGTATTTATAAACGCTGTGACTGACTTCTGCACAGCGTAATTGGACAGCGGGGGACACTGTTATAAAAAAAACTGCAATCCGAACCATATAGAATATAAAACTACATGACAATATTAAAACGGATGATTCACGTTTCAAGTCGATATTGCTCGACATGTTTTGCCCCATAACAAGGCCAGAAATGGGGTTTTAAAATGGTGGGAATGGGAATTCACTTTTTTACCAACGTTGTTTTTCAATTGCACCATCTTTATATTAATCTCTTATAGTTACTACGTAGGTTTTGTTTGCTTCCTGGAAATGCATTCAAATTTTCGAAATCCAATTTGACTAAATATTATTGTTATAATTTCGTAATTTAGTATCCCATGACTTCTGAGGTTAATAACTGTTTATGTTTAGGTAGTAAGTCAAGTTTGGTTTAATTTTCAACTAAATCAAAATTTCAAGTAACTACAAACCCATACAAACTTCTACGCCCTTAAGGGATTTTTTTTGGAATTAAAACTATCCTAAGCACCGATATTTGTTCCTGAGTCTTGGGTGTTTTCTATATATTTGTGTATTTGTATATTATATATATCGTTGTCTGAGTACCTACAACACAAGCCTTCTGGAGCTTATTGTGGGACTTATAGTTAATAGAATGTTCTATAATAATTTGTATATACACATGTCAATCACAATGAAAAAATACAATTTATAGATTGTAATATGGTACGTTCCACAATATAAATATAAATATAAATAATTTATTCAGTAACCACGAACGAAGGGACGAAGTGGGAAATAATATCTCCTTGTACTGAATAAGGATTAAACGGAAATATATTTTCAAATAAACAGTAAAAACCCGCGCAATAGCCAATTCTTCCGTCGCAAGTTTTTCGCTCTACTTACTTACTTAATGGCGCATCGACCCAAAATGAGCTAGTTGTCTCGATCCTGTGCCATCTCCCACCAGTTATCGGCTCGGAGATCGCACAAGCCCGCTTCAAGAGCATCGCCATATCGATACCTGGGACGTCTGGTAGGCCTTCTCCTTACCGAGCGTCCTAGGTATGTCCTTTTAGCGCTGCGATCCTCCTCCATTCTCAAAACGTAGTGGTGGTTCTCGACCTTTTTTTTCTAATTTTCTAGCTTTACAGTATGTAAAATCAATCAAAATTAAGTCAAAATAAGATCTTTAACGTTCGAATGTGGCTCCAGTAACGTGTCTCTTTGGGTGACTGCTTAAATGACATTTATTATTTACGTCAGTATGATGTCTCTGTGAACATTCATTGAGTGTATTTGTGAACGAGTTATATGTCCTTGAGGGGTGGATCACCTTTGAGTGAACACTTATAAACAAATATGTTTGCCTGTTCCACGCTTGGAAATAATTTCACACCATGCAAGAAAAATATCAGAAAAACATAGACCGCAGTTATTTTCAGACCCAATTTCTATTGAATAAATCCGAAAATAGTACATTTCGAGGCTAGTGCGGAAAATATGTCATTACTTCATGTGTACCGAGATAAAGAGCCGTAGGCGAGTGGCAAGACTCGGGACGAGTGAAGAATGACATTTCTGCACGTGTAGCGAACGAGGTTTTTTAATACAGTAGCGAAAAAATAAGAAAAACAACAAGTACTTTTTTTTAATGCATGTACTTATAAGACACAAACAATTGTAAATATATAATATTATACTATTATTACCTAAGTATCGTTATTTACGATTATTTGTGTATCGTATATTTAAATTGTATGAAAACAATAGCGAATGTTGCCTTTGGAAACTAAAAACATTCTTGCGGTGAGAAAAAACGCCTCTGCTTCGACAGGCGTTTCGGCAGCTATTCCGTTCCATTCAGACAACTTATTAAGAACGGTTTTTCAATATTCAATATTAAAAAATAAACGTGTTGTAATGATAAAGAGGTAAGCAATAAAATATGAAATATGCTTATATTTATTATTTTTACTTTAACAGTAGGTTTTTATGTTGATTACGACTTTTAAAGGAAACTAACATTAACACTCGTCAATAAGTAGTCATGAATTGGAACACGTGGAAAAGTAAAAAGCAATAGTTCGCGAAATCCAGCTTTCCGCACGCTAAACAGCTACGTAAAATAGCACTTTTTGTGCAACTGTATTAAAAAAACTACAAAAAGGTAACTTGATCGTTACGCCATTTGTTTTTCATATTGATTCCATTGTAGCTAATCGTTTTGACAGTTTCAAAAAAGAAAGTGATTTGACTATTTGGTCAATCGGTAATAAATCGATTAACACTTGTTTCACGGTTAATATAGAGACACACCACCACGATCGATTCAGACCACCGTGTCGAGATTGCCAAGTGAACCAGGGCTATAACCGCGAAAATCGGAATTAGTCAATTGCGGGCATTTTTCTTTGTCATTCTAATTAGTCTTAGTAGTAGTAAATGAGAAAGATCCCCTCAATTTGTTTTCGCAGTAGGCCCCCAGCGCGTTAGCCGCATACGATGAAGACCCCGATTCGAATCCGGTCTTTTCCTGGATCTTGGTCACTCTTTTTTAAATATATGACATCGATTTAAGTTTATAAATAAAGTTTGCTATTAAATTTAATATTAAAAACACTAAAATGCACTTCATGTTTGCATTCAAAATTACGAGCAAATTTGAATACAACTATATTCGCTCCATAACTCAGAGTCATAACTTGAGGTGTTGCCAGCTATCGATTTTCCGCGTCGCTCAAATTCAAAGCGCTATAATTTTTACGACGGCAACACTTGCGGCCCGCCTACAAAGATATGGGGAATAGGATTGCTAGCTATTAAATTTAAGATTCTATTTTATAGTTAACGATTTTGCTACATGAATCGAGGTGAATATATGAAGCAAAATAAAATGTTTTTGCGGAAAGTACGTACGTACCTCAAGACGACAAATGGCTCTCTTTTTCCGGGGGTTCCGTAGCCAAATGGCAAAAAACGGAACCCTTATAGATTCGTCATAACCGTCTGTCTGTCTGTTTATGTCACAGCCACTTTTTTTTTTGAAGCGATATTATGAAATAAAATTAAATTTTACATGAATATTCAAGTAACATAATATGTTTGTATCTGTATGATAAGCAGTTTCCGTAGCCTATTTACTCTGTCAGTCTGCAACTCCGGAGGAGTAACATGCGCGTTGCCCTAAAATTTATTGTTTTGTTCAATAGGCTCATATGGAACTGTTGAAAGCGTTGAAAGTATTAAACGTTAATGCAATTTCAATTGTTTTCAATGTTATTTTATCAGCGTAGGGTTGCTAGCGGGTCTATATTGTTTCCTATAAAGTTTTAAGTCATAATGTATTGTTTGTCCGCATTTTCGTTAGTCATAATTAGTTTTTTCTCAGAAACGCGTAACTTTTCAGGATTGCCATAAAACAAACCTAATCTAACTTAAATAGTATCTAACCTTACGAAAATGCTGAGAAGTTAACGGTTTCAGAACTATGACTAATCATCAATCATTACCTTATGACTTTCAATAATTATGTCAAACAAAGGGATCCAGTTGCTAGCACATGGAGGTTTGATTAGTTTCCTATGTCATGAAAAAGACGCCAAATGTCTTAAATATAGCTATCCTACACCGTCCGTCGTGTCATCGTCGGCATTGATGGAACATAAACCGGACGCAGCTGCCGACCAACCCTTCGTAAACTGCACTTCTTACTGTATTGTCCTCTTAGACGATGTGGCATGAAAATATATAGCTGTATATTCAGTTACATACCAGATATGAGTACATATTAGAACGCATAATATCGATTCAATGCGTGGCGTTTTCTCTGCCACTGTTAACGTCGTGCCACAAGATCTGAATATGAGAAAAATTAAAAATGTTTATTTCTGTTAAACCATACAGTAGGCCTAAGATAGTCGGCTCTTTACCATGCCTGTCACGTTCTAACAAGTATGTAAAGATCTCCTAATAGGTATACAATATGTGGTAAGAAACCCTGCTCATCCGCTACGTTAGTTACCTAGAGAATAAATTATAAAGGATAAATAAATATTCGGCGACAAACTAAGCAAAATTTGTATAACAAATATCTGTGTTCATCATAATAAATACATTCCCTTTCCAGGATTCGAACCCAGGACCATCGGCTTCATAGGCAGGCTCACTACGCACTAGGTCAGACCGGTCGGTTTATTTACTTTTGGACGAAGGAACCATGGTGCTGCCACAACCTCCAACCTTTTGGACGACCTGTCTGGCCTAGTGGGTAGTGACCCTACCTATGAAGCCGATGGTCCCGGGTTCAAATTCTGGTAAGAGCATTTATTTGTGTGATGAGCACGTATATTTGTTCCTGAGTCATGGGTGTATTATATGTATTTAAGTATTTATAAATATTTATATTTTATATATATCGTTGTCTAAGTACCCACAACACAAGCCTTATTGAGCTTACTGTGGGACTTAGTCAATTTGTGTAATTATGTCCTATAATATTTATATATGTACTTAAATTTTACTTGTAAGTAGGTAATACTATGTCTTCAAACGCATCTTAGACCATCTGAAATATCACAGCAAATATCGTAGATACTTATAAATAAAACTTAACCATTCTATATTCGACACAAGGAATATCCTTTGTTTCATATCTAGTCCCCCGAGAGGTCTGTGAGTCGTCTCGAAGACTAGCTCTCTAGGGCACCTGAGTTAGCTTGCTCAAGTCACCGAGTTATAAGTTTGCCTGGCTGTGCTCGTCGAATTGTCGATGGATTTGAAGATTGTTGTTGCAATTTTACTTCCATTTTCTTGACTATAAAGTTTAGATATTGATATAAGTATCAATGACAGGACACGATAATAGGTGTATTTTTGATATATCATTGATATATTAATCATTTCAGCTACAAACCTATGACCTGGCCTAATGGATAATGACCCTTCCTATGAAGCCGATGGTCCCAGGTTTAAATCCTTATTTATTTAAAAGACATTTATACTTAGTTAGGTCATAAGTTCTGTCATAAAGTTTTTGACCGATAAAACGTTTTAATAAAAAAAAGTTTGCCATTATTTGAAAGCTTGTTTTATACTGATCAAAATCTAATATAATTCGTTTAAAATTTAGATTGCGTCTTTATTTACTACTTGTTTATTTTGAGACTGTCGTTAGACGCAAATACGCGGCTGGATTGTGAAAAATTATACTTTATAAAAGGGAGTAAAAATCAGTGTCACATTAATAAAATAGATACAATTGTTTATTTGTATGAACCAATAATTTTATTAGAGCGTTATTTTAGCACTAGCATTTAGTTCTCCGACAAGTCTGTACTTCAGCTATTACCCTTCAAAATTAGGGTACTTTTCAGTGACACGCAAATTTTTGACTGCCATCCAACGAGTACGAGTAGGTTTGGTATAAACACGTACAGTTGCAATTTTGGCAGGCCACATGAATTATATATTTTAAGAAAGACAAAATATCCACTTTATTTTATGTAAGATTCGACCATGTATTAAAGAAAAATAAATAAATAAGGATCAAAATCACCTTGAACAGGTAGCGTATTTTTTGCATGTTTTTGTATTTTTTTTCGAATATTACATAGAATTATGCACAACTGAGACAGCAAGCAGTAAAATTATATTATAAGTAATTCAGCATTAAAAAAGCTCTCAATTACGTTAATACGGGTATATATGAATAATACGGGATCTGTACCTATAGCTATTTTGACAAAGTATTTATGAAAACGGGACAAGAAGTCAAATTAAGCAAAGCTTTCATTCGTGTTTCCCGTTGACCAGAAACGCTGTAAATGGTTCGAAACGTCGGGATGTATTTTAAATTCATTATTCGCGATATAATCCGTTTACATAGTTTTATTTCAAAACACTTTGATTTATTTCCTAGTTGTTTCTTTATTCGAGTAAGTGTAAATTCAATTGCTTGGTAAAAATGGTATAACACATTCAAGATAATATTATAGTTTTTTTTTTCCTAGTTAACATTAACGATTTAGATGACAACCATTTCCTATTAGGTTTGAATAAAAAAACCCATAGTCGTCTAATAAAAATGCATAAGGCCATTAGTTTGTTTTGCACGTTTAGCTCTGTCTCGCATACAAAATGCTAATAAAATCGCAAATGTATTGGCAGCCGTCCAAACTATTGATGGTTGATGATATTGACAACACTTCATAACTTCGAATAAGATATTGGATGTGGTAGGTATTTTTGTTTGTTTTGGACGGTTGATTTTCTTTTTAGGTTCGTTGGAGTATATTACTTACACAAGTTGTTTTTTCATATGATAAAGGAGGTAAACGAGCAGACAAGTAGCTTGATAATAAGCAATTACCGTCGGTCATGGATCACCAGAGGTGCGTTGCTGGTATGAGTGCGCATTGTACGTACTGTAGTTTAATATTTGTACATAGGTATATAAGCTGTGTACGGTCACGTCTGAAAATATCAATACGGACAACGTGACAAAAATAAGTATACACTGCCTTAATATATGAGCCATAAGGTCGTGTATACATATTTTTGGCGCTTCGATCGTGTCGATGTTTTTAGACGTGACTGTACCTAAAGGTACGCCGCACTAATGCATCGATCCTAGATGAACTGAACATCACAACCAGGCTGCCATCTGCTTACGCAAATTTTGGCTACATTGCCAGGAAAGACAGTGATAACCTGGAAAAGCTGGTAATCACTGGTAACATTGAAGGCGATAAGACGAGACAGACCAAATTCGCTCAACCCTTGATGTGACGCTCCACGGTGCCCTACATTCAGCGACAGACAGATAGAGGTGGCGGCAAATTGTCAAAGAGAAGTTGTTCCCTAGAAGTGGCCACGACCCTCAGTGATGAGAAAACTGATGCAAGGAGAAGGGGGGGGGACCTAAAGGTTAGTTAATTCGGTGCATCCAGAATAGATATACTCGTACTTTATATCCACTGTCTTGGCCCATAAGTCTGTGTCTTCCATAGGTGCGAGGTCTGCATGGACGCCATTAAACTTTCTGTTATGGCTTTCGTGTTTATGTGGTAGATAGTCTGCTTTGGGGCTCCGCAGTCACACTTTGGCGTACTTCGCAACCTGCACTTTAATCGGCACAGCGTCTATGCCCAGTTTGAAGTCAGTTGATCTGACATCATTCCTTTATGGGAGCGGAAAAACATCCTCGCTTTTTTATAGGGTCAAAGTTCGATAGGGAATGTCTAGGTGGATCTGACATGCAGTTCTTTCTCCATTCCTGATTTATATTGAACCCACATTCCTGCAGGGTTTTTGCTGTTTCATATGGTGCTGTTTCAGTTTTACTCCTACACCCACCAAAGCACCCTCTAAAATCTCGGAATTCACCATCTAAAACAGCAAAAATCCTGCGGGAAAGTAGGAACTCTTGATAGACGGGCAATGGTTTGGTAAAGGACATTTTTTCGCTTTCCTTTACCGTTTAAGATTACGTTTGGTGTACGGTAGCAGACCTGTTGGTAAGACCTGTGTCCAAATACCGCCTCCATATTTCTTACATGCCCAACATACGCAGACGCATGCAAAACCACAGGCTTCCCTCAACATCCTCAAGGTTAACGGCGCTGGCTCCGGATCACTGACACCCGCCATTTTGAACTTTGCCCATATCCCAGACAAAGTTGTAGTAGTAGTTGTAGTAGTTGGTAAGTTCAAAATATATAAAACAATCTTCGTAAAACGACGATATCGTGAAGGTCATTTTATTTAATGTTTTTGTTGTTCTACACTACACTTTTATACAGATTTGGGAAGTTTTGTGTTATTTCTACTCAAAATCACGACCTCTTCCGATTCTAATAGCAGAAAAAACTCCTACAATATCCATATATTATTCGTTCTTCCCATTCCGTTACCGCCATACAAAGTCTATGAAAAATGGCAACAGAATGGAAATAAACATCTTGGGACTCTTTTTTTCTCCTATTAAAGTAGAAAAAAACTTGTAATTCTGCAGTAGAATAACTAAAATACCCAAATGTGAAGAAAGCGTAGTGTACCTACAACTTTAAATAAAATGGCACGTCTATATGCTACAACATGCATTCTAATATATATTAAATATTTAATATCTAACTTAAGATGCCCAAAATGATTCCTCCGACTTAGTGCAAAGCGCATCACAGGTCAATAAATCTAAATTGCACTTTACTACACTTAAAATTACACAAACCCCTCATCAACTTTGATTCTCAAAAATTAAACGTTCGTAGAAGAAGGGTGTAAGCGCCGAATGAGGTTATAGAAGATAGACCTTTATTGTTGTGAAGAGCGATTTGATGCATGTTATCAGAGATCTGCGGTGTCGTCAATTATGTGAAGTGTTGTTTCAATCGTCTGTTTTTTAAGCGCGAGTTGACGGCTCTGTAGGCCCGTTCAAACGTACATTTTGACAACAAAATGATATCTAAATGATGTTATGTTATTATCATTCTATTCACCCGTACGTCTCGCTCGCGCCAATACATGTACGGATAAGTAAGAGCAAAATGCACGCGCGAATGATAACTGAATAACACCAATTAGTTAAAATTTGATCTCAGAATGTTATTTTGAATTGGCCTGGTAATTATAAAATTTAACATAATTACTTGATGGGTGGGATAAGGAACACATTGGTTAATTAATAGTTAAGAAATGTCAATAGAATCAAAATTATAATCTCATTAAATTTCACAATATTGCCTAAAAAGGAATCTTTCATCGTTATTAGATTCCTCATCATGTGGTCCGCAAAGCCGATAACACCGCTTTATGATGCGCGTGGTTTTGACGGATCTCTGTATCTTTACTATAGTTTGCCAGTGAGTAACTTAGCTACCAAATTTTGAATTACTCATTATTTCTATCATTTTAATGAATAGGAAGGAGGACACCAGTAGGAAATCTGTCATCATAAATTCCAAATAATTGATTATAATATACAAGACCACAAGGATTCAAAATGTATTTTTTATTGTTCTTATCCTTAGATGCAATATTATGGATATGTAACGTTACCTACTGCAATTGTCTTGTATATATTATTTCTATTACTCTGAAACTATTAACTTTTTAGGAATTTCCTTAGATTATCCTATAGTTAAGTTAGGTTAGGTTTATTTTATGGCAATCCTGAACAGTTACGCGTTCCTGACAAAAACCAAATTATGGCTAACGAAAATGCGGACAGACAATACATTATGACTTAAAACTTTATAGGAAACAATAGAGACCCATTTCCAGCGCACTCTAGAAAAATACAACTTTAATTTTACCGACAACCTTCCGACGGACCGTTATGACCTTCAAACCTTCAAGAAAAGGTTGGCAACGCACTTGTAACTTTGTTGTTGCCAGGTGTCCATGGGCAACAGTAACTGCGTACCATTAGGCAATTAGTCTGCTCGTTTGCCTCATGTATCATAAAGCTTTTGTAGTGCATCGATACTATTTGGTCCCAGATACACATTTAACCAGAAAATTATATTGACTTGCGCTCGCGCACCGCACGAGAACGCGTGGCCTGGACTGTGTAATTTACATGGGCCCGTCGGGTCACGGTTGGTTTCCCTTTTTGTTCGAATGTGCCTTTTTCACTTTTTATTGCATCGTCTGCATTGTTCGTGATAGTTAAGGTGTGTTTACTTTGAATATGTTTATGTTTTAAGTTATGGCGGTTATTAACTATTCTTCTTCTCTCGTGTCGAGGTTCCCCTAAACAGTGGATGCCCAGAAAGCAGCGGTACTGACAGCCCGGACCGTGGCATCTCTCAGGTCAGATTCAGAGCACGAGTGCGGGCATGTGGGGCAATCCAGCAGGTGCGCCATGGTTTGTGGTGCAGTGTCGCAAGCACATTGCATTAACTATTAAAATGTATATATATAAAAAAAATAACATTAGCAGATAAAACGACACGTTCATTCTTGTCAAAGTTCTTACTTTGACCAGTAGAATTAGACTAACTTGGCGTAAATTCTTCTCTCTGCTAATATAAAGCACATGACAAGGAATGTAACTAGTAACTGTTAATTAAGTTAAAATATATCGATGAACTAACATAAATAAACTGTTTTTGTAGAGCTCTATGAAATATGAATATGTCCAGAAAAAACTATGTACCTAAGTTTTTTTAAGCTTTAATTTTGGAACAGAAAACAATCGTGGAAACAATTTTAAATGAATAATCAGTTTTAACTAAACTATTTTGTATATTGCATTTTGTCTTCTCTCTCAGGTACTGCTTTTATTTTTTAACTTCAAGTTTGTAACTTTGTAAGTTTGTAAGTAAACAAGTTTGTAAGTTTAACTCAAAGTGCTTTGTCAAGCACATTGTGCAAAATTAATGTTTGGTTAAATGAGACGATGGTCTCCAAAACCCCAATGTCAATTCCTACATACATCAAAACTGATTATAGTCGTTACCGACTGATGGCAGTTCCAAACAGAAAAAAAAAAAAAAAAACTTCAAGTTTGAAGACATTGCAAAATGTTATTTACGCATACAGACATACACAGCCTTACTTTTCGAAGATTCCCAAAAATCTGCACGCGTGGCCGCGCGTTCAGTGTGCATAACGGGCGATGTTTCACCGATAGAGGGCGCGATTACACAACAAGGGTACAAGGGTCACTGGATTTTGAAGGTGGCTATAAAATAAATCAACACGTAAGTATCTTGTTGGGGCCCATTGGTCAAGAGGTCTTGCAGTATAATTTTTTTTTTTTTTTTTTAATTTATTATAACATTAAAATATAAAATATGTGTACCACAAAACAAAATATTCGCCAAACTGCGAGACAGTTTGTTGGCGATGAGCTCGCTCGTTATACTATAAAAAGGTACATAATTTTGCACTGTCCTACCGTCCCGTTTACCTTATCCATACTAATTTATATATGATAGTAACTGTCTATCTATATGTCTGATACTTCACGCATATAACGCGGAACGATCTAGATGACATGGCACAGAGATAGTCTGAGTTCTGGGAAAGGGCATGGGATAGTTTTTATCCCGGAAATCATTCCTTATAGGGTTGAAAATGGGGGAAACCATCATCATCATCCATCCATCATCATATGGAAATATTAATTTTACTCAGATGAAGATGCAGGCAGAAGCTATATATGTAATAGGTTCAAAAAATATTCCGACAGGTCATCCTTTTTTTTGTAACACTTGTTATGCTGATATAATACACCGAGTTTTGTAACTTTTTCTCAACCACTTTGAATTTGAAATCGTTTATGATGTATGAAATATATTATATACCATAAAACCAGAAAATGCATCATGAAGAAACATACATACAGGATGGGTTCTAGGCACGAGCGAAAATTGAATTTATAATTGCTGATTCGAAAAATAATTGGACCCGGGTACGTCCTTAAACTACGTCCACAAGAGAGCATTGTGAATATCATCTCGCTCTGTGTGGTAGGGCACAGCACAGCGGATGTCATTCCAGATCTAGAGCAGAGCCCAACTGAAAACCTTACCTTACAGAAAATCGCAGCCAAATAACACTAGACCCTACTCATAGTGTTGTGTTCCTGCCGGTGAGTAAGGTTGCCAGAGCTCAACGAGGGGCGGGAGGGGGTTAGGGTCGGCAACGCGCATGTAACTCCTCTTGATTTGCAGGCGTACATAGGCTACGGATACTGCTTACCATCAGGCGGGCCGTATGCTTGTTTGCCACCGACGTAGTATATAAAAAAAAATTAAGATGCATAAAAAAGAAGGAAGAGGGAGGCGAAGACCAAGAAAAAGTTATATGAGCCAAGTAAAGGAGCATGTAGGGCCGTATCGTATCAGGACAAAAGGGCTGGCTTCGGATCGACCAAGGTGGAGACAACTTCATCACGCTGCATCGACAAGAGTCCAAAGGTTCGAGTTCAAAGTATATTAGAAACAGAAATCGAATAGTCTAATCTACCTACACTGAAAGAAATGTTTGCATAACTGTAACAAAATTTTGGTTACTGTTTACACAAGAATTGGGACTTGCGAACTATGTGTTATATGTTACAAAACCGTGTTTGGCTATCAGTGTTCAGGTACTGGGTATACACTACAAAATAAGTTTGTAAATTTATGCAAAGTTTATTTTCTTATAACCGTAGTTTAGTTATTTAGTAAAGTTACAAAACCAGTTCGGCTATCTATTTTTTTCAGTGTACAGCTAAGACACTTGCTTTACGCTAACAATGTAAAATGTAACGTTCCCATACAAATGATTCTCGATAACATTTAATTTGCCATTTAATGACCAATTAGGTTTTTACAACCGCGTTTGTGTCTGGAGAAAATTAAAACCAGTGTTCATTACAAGTGATAACGTGTGAGGAACAGTGCAGTGACTTAGTCCAGTCAACGAGAACATCAATACCATCATATTGACAATAACAATATACATAATGGATATATACAGATGATTACTATAACTAGCTTATATCTAAAATAGGCCCTTGAGGCATTGTACCAAGGATGCTGGCGGCATTTCCTCGTTGTATCGCAATACTGATACGTTGTGCGAGGAAGCCGCCAGCTCTTCGGTCACCAGTTACGTCAACCAGACGTTTCGCGATTTCTCCAAAAAACTTGTGCGCGCTGGGACCCCATGGACCTAGAGTTTCAACGAATATTATATTATCATATTTATATTATCATTCGTCAATTAGTTCATTTAAATGTAAATTTAAAAAACATATTTTACACTTATAAAAATGATAAATATTGGGTTTACTCCTGTGCCATCACTATGCCATGTACTAGAACGAACGCCTACCCTATAATTTATTTCGCCTTGTATGACGACTGATTGACTGTTTAGGTACCGATAATTTAAATAATTTGTTATTGTAGTTTTTAATTGAATAATAATTATACCCTTATGATATTTACTTGAAACTTTTGTACTGAAATATATAAAATTTTGTACTTTAGCGTGTAGCTGCGCTCTCTCGGAAAGGTTTCCACGGAAGACCAGCGTCGAGATCCTTAGGTGGTATCTTGACATTAAGCTGAGTGGAGACCTTTTCAGTGACGCTTAATAATAAATTGATTCTGTCGTCTCATGTATTACCTAAACCTAAGCGTTTTCTGAATAAATTTATTCTATTCTATTCTTATTAAATGACCAAAACCAAACCTTAGAAATAAAACAGTTTGTATGTAAACTTCGTCCCAAACAAACCTTTCCATTTAAGTTTCCATCTCACATTGAGGTATATCTATATCACTTATAAATAAATAAATATTTGGGGACAATCTTACACAAATGAACGTAGCCCCAAACTAAGCAAAGTTTCTACCATGGGTACTAGGCGACGATATACATTATGTAATATAGATGTACATATTTATTTACATAGAAAACACTTGTGGCGCATTAATCAAGACTGCATGCGCACATCACTATTCGCAAACCCGTCCAGGCGACAGCGGGGCGAAGAAGACGCGCGGAGGGAACCTACACGGACCGGCTCCCAGATCGCTGCACGGAGCCTCAGAGCGCATCCGATCGCCTTCGACGCCGCACCTGTGCCGCTCTGCCCCGCCGCTCGCGCTTACGCAAACGCAACCTATCGCTTCGCTCGCTATTGCATTATTCATTGCGCTTTTGTAGATTTTAATATTATAGTTTATATTTATACGTGGAGTTCGTGTTTGATTTAACGATCATATAGATAAGAACACCACACACTCATTACTCAGGAACAGGTATCTGTGTTCATTACACAAATAAATGCCCTTTCCGGGATTCGAACCCGGGACCATCGGTTTCTTAGGCATAAGTATATGTCCGCCTTATTTAATTTTTGCAGGTACCAACATTATAATAATATATATTACGTATATCTACGCATGTATCTTACGTATAATATCTAGCATGAGGTTGGTACAGTAGATGTAGTCACAAATCATTTACTGTCACATGCAATTTTTTTTTATTTAATAAATAAACGTGTTAATAGGGGGACCCGACCATACGGAAGTTATGTTTTTCTTCACCAATCTTAAAAGATATTTCGTATGGTCATCAGACGGGTTGTATGCTTGTTTGCCTCTAACGTCGTATAAAAAATGCACAAGGTTAGACCACGACATTAAGATTAGAAATTGTGGCTCTAGTTGCAGAAAAATAATCAAGTAGGTATGTCTCATTATATATACGCTTATTATCCTTACCAAGTGTTGGGAAAAAAGTGTACTCCCATGACAAAGGCCGGCAATGCACTTACAACCACTCTGGTGTTGGAGGACTTTGGGCAACGGTAATCGCTTACCATTAGGCGATTTGTCTGCTCGTTTGCACTTTTGTGTTTTGTTGTGCAGCAATGGACGTTTTTCAGCTTACGTAATAGTTCTCTTTGACTGGACTATCTACTGTAAAATGCAAAACGATGGCTTTATTGACTGGAAAGTTGTTAATTTGGTGCTGAGATTTGATAAGATAAGATGTAATGAGTAAAAAAACACTTTGCGGTAACACAAATGAATTCCAGTCGAAATATACTCATTGCAAACGAATTTTGTAGGTACTAAAGTGTATTTTTTATGTAAAAAGAAATACCTATACATGATTTGTAATAAAATTTTCATCACACTTGCTAGAAAAATATCTTATTTCATGCAGGTATACTGAAGGACACAGGCATGTATTATTCCCAGGAGAGTTTTTTGAAAAAAAAAGCTATAACATCCGAGTAGGTAGGTATAAATGAGTTTAACTTTTAAAATACTGACGTTTATAAATGATTTTATTGTTTATCTTTAAAAAAATATTTTATTAATTTAATAGCTGTTTAAATTATTTTTACAGAATTTTCAATCGTGGCTGAATGCCGGATGGGTCTATGCCTTAGATGCCTTATGAATGGCAATATCGGGGACGAATTTTTGAAATGGGACTTTAAACTTTAGTTTTTTCTTCGCAAGTGTGATGAAAAACATTGCGTGTAACTCCGGGGGTAAGAATATTGCAAACTCGAGTCTTTAATGCAAGCTGTCGTGCACCTAAGGACCTCGTTTGCAAAATTCACTTCCCTCCTTCGTTGCACAATGTACTATTGGCTGTTTCATTTATTTAACACAATATGACTCGACTAGCCGCTCCTCTCAATATACCTGCCACAGCAACGCAAACCATAGCACATCTACTGGCGTGCCCCGCATGCCCGCATCACTGCTCGGAGCTGGACACTTGCTGAGGGACACAACAGTCAGGGCTGTCAACACCTACTGGGCATCCAACGTATGAAAAATCGGCCAAGAGCATATCGGGCCATGCTC
Source organism: Cydia pomonella (assembly GCF_033807575.1). Lineage (NCBI taxonomy): Eukaryota > Metazoa > Arthropoda > Insecta > Lepidoptera > Tortricidae > Cydia > Cydia pomonella. The sequence continues at coordinate 18,145,866 of NC_084720.1, read as the reverse complement.
AGAGTAGGGTTCCGTAGTTACTCTTCCGTCACAATAAGCTAAACTGGAGCTTAAAGTATAGTAGATTATTAACCAAGGGATGAACTGTGGATACTACGTCTTTTTACTATGAAGGGGAAACTTTTTGCGATAACTCAAAAACAGCTAAACTGATCATGTCCGCTATAGTTTTCATTTAATTTCTTTCTTAAGCTCTACTTCCACGACTTTTTCATATTCTTTTGACCTATGGTTCAAAAGTTAGAGGGGGGACACATTTTTTTTTCTTTCGGAGCGATTATCCCCGAATATATTCACTTTATCAAAAAATGATTGTTGAAGACCACTATTCGTTTTGAAAGACCTTTCAAACGAAATCCCACACTGTAGGTTTAAAGCAAAAAAAAAAATTCACCCCCACTTTACGTGTAGGGGAGGTACTCTAAAAAAAATTTAGATTTTATTCTACGACATTGTCGGCTTTATTGATTTATATATCCATGCCAAACTTCAGCTTTCTAGCACTAACGACTACGGAATAAAGTCTCGGACTGACAGACAGACAGACGGACATGGCGAAACTATAAGGGGTAAGAAATCTCAACACGAAAAGAAGCAGAAAGGTTGAAAAAACAACCTGATAAACTAGTAAAAAAATGAGTATTTACATTAAATATTTCTAGAAGAACTTTTTCGAGTATCGACAATGCCTAAGTGAGTATAAAATGATACGCCTGTACAGAATACAAGTTCATTATTTCATTATCATCTTCAAAGAAACCCATACTTAATAAACAAGTTAAGTTAAAGCAAAATGTACAAGGAATTAAATTCATATCGCTTAGCAACCAATCGCCTCGGGAATAATAAGTGTGATATCCATATACCGGGTGTTTCCTGTAACAGGAGCAATAAATTAAACTGTAGGCTGTTCTCCTCAAACACACCAACATTTGTTCAGCAACTTTGAAAAATAACTTATGTTTTAATTTTTATTACACGTTGAAGTTAATTCTAAGAGACAATGTATTGCAAATTTTGTTATGTTTAAAGCGTGACAAGCAACGTCAAATACACTGATATCAGCGTACATTGAAAATAATATTAAATTTGTATGAAAACACTAAAATTTAAAGATTTCATAGTTTTTTAAAGTTTTAATCAAAAGTTATATCATTTTAGGAGTACAATATATGGTTTAATTATTTGCTCGCGTTACAGGAAACACCCGGTATAATACTGAAAGTTTTTAGAACAAGTCACTCAGAGATCATGCTTTAAAAAAAAACAATTTATGGGTCTAAGCTTTTGTGTTAATTTATGTTTCGAAGGTATTATAATTTCAAGGCAAAAATAAAATGTTTCATAGATCTAGACCAAGCTAAGTTGGCAACAATAAAATGTTTCATAGATTTAGACCAAGCTAAGTTGGCAACAATAAAATGTTTCATAGATTTAGACCAAGCTAAGTTGGCAACAATAAAATGTTTCATAGATTTAGACCAAGCTAAGTTGGCAACAATAAAATGTTTCATAGATTTAGACCAAGCTAAGTTGGCAACAATAAAATGTTTCATAGATTTAGACCAAGCTAAGTTGGCAACAATAAAATGTTTCATAGATTTAGACCAAGCTAAGTTGGCAACAATTTTGATAGCCCAGCCTGTGCAAACGTCATCATTTAATAGAGTTTGACGTTTAAAATAACACTTGCACTATCTGGGTTAACAAAATCGGCAACTTATCCAGGCCTGACTCTAATAATTAAAACACAGAAATGAGATAAAAGATAAAGATAAGATTTCTTGCAGAGAAGAAAAAAGGGAAGAAGAAGAGAGTTAAAATTTTAATATGATATTTATACGCTTTATGACCAAAGTCAACAATAAAAATCGCCATAATTTCCAGCTTTCTATGACGGGTGATCCTGATCGCTTAATACGTCACGCTTTTCTATAGAAAAAAAGTGTCGGACGCCCCGGGCCGGTCTAGCGTGTGTCATCCTCAGGGCTCATATCTTACAAATTATCATTAAGAAAAATATTTTCAACAGCGATAGGTTTGATAATTAATGTTCTTTTTTGTTTATTAGCTTATTTGTGTGTCCCACTGCTGGGCAACGGCCTCCCAACATATCCAAGTCGTCCCTCCATCTCTTCCTCGGTCTGCCTCTGCCACGACTACTCTGGGGATGCCAGCTAGTGGCAGTGGCTTAATGATAGAAAGTGACAAATAGTTTTCCGTCGGAAATGTATGGGTTCCTCTTCATATTCATATTCATCCCGCCAAGACGAGCAAAGCGAAACGCAAGGGCACTACCTACCTTTTCTTGAAGCGTTTCCTCGGTACCTTTCCTCGTTTTTTAGGGTTCCGTAGCCAAATGGCAAAAAACGGAACCCTTATAGATTCGTCATGTCCGTCTGTCTGTCCGATTCTGTCACAGCCACTTTTTTCCGAAACTATAAAAGCTATACTGTTCAAACTTGGTAAGTAGATGTATTCTATGAACCGCATTATGTTTACACAAAAATAGAAACAAAACAATAAATTTTGGGGGTTCCCCATACTTAGAACTGAAACTCAAAAAATCTTTTTTCATCAAACCCATGTTACGTGTGGGGTATCTAAGGATAGGTCTTCAAAAATGATATTTAGGTTTCTAATATCATTTTTTTCTAAACTGAATAGTTTGCGCGAGAGACACTTCCAAAGTGAAAAAATGTGTGTCCCCCCCCCCCCCTATAACTTCTAAAATAACAGAATGAAAAATCTAAAAAAAATATATGATATACATTACCATGCAAACTACCACCGAAAATTGGTTTGAACCAGATCTAGTAAGTAGTTTTTTTTAATACGTCATAAATGATACGGAACCCTTCATGGGCGAGTCCGACTCGCACTTGGCCGCTTTTTTGAACCCTCATAACTTATGTTTGGATACCAGATAAACAAAATTCTCGGTATACCGGGTGTGGTATACAGGAGCAAAACTGTAGGCTCAAACTGACCAACATTTGTTCAGCAACTTTTATAAATAATTGATTTATAGAACACTTTAAAATTTATTCTAAGACGCAATGTATTGCGAATTTTGTTATGTGACAATCAACGTCAATTACAAATTTTCGCTCAAATTTTACATACCCCTTTACGACCGGTTCGATATAATTCTGCAAATTACTTTTAAAAAATCCTGCCCGCAAGTAAATTGTCTTTTCGAGCTCAGACCTATTCCGATCGAATCTGCAGACATTAGCGACACGTTTCAGTACTAAATACCGCAGGTCAGTAGGATCAGTCCGTCGCGAGACTGCTTTGAAGATGGTGGCATTTTTTGATGGGAGTAGTGGCACACGTAAGTTCTTAATTTTGTATAATTTTGGTATCAAACTTGTTATTTAATACTTAATTATTACAGTAAAAGAGTTATGTGTGTTTATTTATCACAAATTAGAGTAACAATAAGTTATTAAGGGGAAACTACATGCTCCTAAAAAAGAAGTGCACGAATTTGTGGGTTCGGCAGTAGCCCGTAAATCGATGGTCATAACTATTTGCAAGTTTTTGTCTATCCGGCTTCTGCGCAGAAAATCAAATCAAAAGAAATAGTCATATGTTTGATAGTTTTATAATACTTTTCGTTTTGTAATGTTAGATTTGTGTTTTTTTTAAGCGTCCATTAAGAGGCAAAAAATTCCTTGAAATTTTGTGCAATAATGATACGAGTATATCACATATTGAGGAATTATACGATGACCTCGAAGAATTCCCTTATTCGCTTTTTGAATGAATTGAAAACGAAATCAAAGAATCAACGACGAATACGATGAGATGTACCTAAAGAGAGTCTGCTGATGGTGACAGACCCAGTGTCACTAGTTAGGAGGAAAGAACAAATATGTTTTCCTACTGTCTAACTGCTCGGGAACGATCAGCATTAAGGTTGTCAAGAGATGGGAGATAAAGATTCGGTCATACGTGTATGTTACAGCTTCAGAAAAAGTTATGAACTAATAAACCCATGGGAGGCGTTGATATACCTTTTTTTAAACAAGGATATGGACACTGAAACTAAATTCTTTCTTTCTTTTTACATGTGAATGAATCAATATTCATTTTATGGATATTCGCTTGATTGTGATGCCATAGGCCGTCCTAGGTGCGAAATACTGGATTTACTCGATTTTCGCTTCAAAATCTTAGAAATGTTGGTTAAACCACCAAGAAAACGACGTAGTGAAGCATGTCTGAGGCGTCTGAGTGATGTTTCAGATGATGCTTCAATTTGACGATACCAAATCTCCAAGAGCCCGCCAATTTCAGACTGCTTCAGCAGGGCTATTACTCGTTGTATTAAATGCAACCTGTTCGTTACACGTCAAAATATTTTTTTCAAGCATTTCCTTTAGATGTAGTTGAATTGAGAGTACTTTACAATTGTTGATTATTGTTTTTAATCATTCTTTAATCGTTAAGATGTTGATTCTTAAAGAAAATTGTGATAATTATGCTAAATTGAATACTGATTACTTCTGTAAAATGTTGCGTTTTAGTCATATTATTTTACAAAACTCAATGAGTTTGCACGTTCGTGCATTTCCAGATAGTTCCTGAACGTCACTTTCGTGCACGCGATTTTTTTTATGATAAAGGACACTAGGATTTTTTTAAACATTTTATACGCGTATTTTATAACAATTAAAAACGGTTCACATGCATTTTTTATGAATCTTTGCAAAATATTTTTCCCGGCCGTAAAGGGATACAATATATGCTCTTCTGCGGCATCTGCCCCCCCCCCCCTCTCCCTCAAATAGTGCGATTGCCGACCCCCTTCCCGGTGTTGCTCGAAGCCACAAACACTCGAGCAATGAGAATAACAACCATTGTAAGTAAAGAAATAGAATTGCCGTGACAAAAGAAATTTAATTACTTGTACCTCACAGACCTTTATTATATTGTAGAAAGAGTTTTTATAAAGCTTTGTGAAGAAAATAAAGCCATTTTACGCCGGTGACGGGGTTGAGAACTAGTTTACTAAATTGACAGCTGTTTGGATTGTTTTAACATTGGGCTCAGATTTTTCGCTTGTGTAATTTTAATATAAAAATATTAATATACGTATCGCACTATAGAAAAATACGACGGACACAATAACATTTCGTGTTATAGCTAGACGTGAAAAATTAGATAGTGTTTTACGTCCGTACTCTTTTTACATTATAGTACATTACGATACAAGTGCGAAAAATAGGAAATATTAAATCACGACCGAAGGGAGTGTTTTAAATCGACACGAGTTGCGAATTATCTATTCGCACATGTATTATCTATTCGCAAATGCCACAGTAACGTAATATGCTAATTTGCGCACTAGTGCGGTAAAGTATCACCATATGTACTGTAAATAATTTTATTTTAATAGTCTTTGAGATAATGTAGAGTTGACATCATATTATATACGTTTTTGAACCTTACCTGGAGACGTTAAATGTAAACATACATTTGATTTCCACTATACAGAAGATCTATTGTCTAAAGAAATCGACGATTTTTAGTCTCTGTGCACAAAAGCATAGCCAACATAAATATGAACATGTAAGTATTACTTAGATAAGTAAGAATAATGGGATTGGGCTGGTCACGTCTGCCGAATGCCGAATGAGTTGTGGGGCAAAGTCACTACAGAGTGGGAGCCCGAAAACTCGAATCGGGGATCTGGCAGACCTCACCGGCGATGGCGGGATGAACTGGACTCCTTCTTGAAGGGGTGGCCAGACATAGCACTCGACAGAGATCAGTGGAGAGATTGGGGGGAGGCCTTTGCCCAGCAGTGGGACACGACAGGCTCCAAATAATAATAATAATAAAGTAAGAATAAAACTACACTCCATAATAAGTAGTTCTCCTTAAACGCCCCCACATCACATGGCGACCCTGCCAGGAACCCATCCGCACCGCATTATTTCACATGTTCTTTTTTGTTTACGATAAAGGGAAAGTGACAACCTCTAGCGACCCACCATACAAGGAAAATTGGCAATATATGACAATTTAAACCAATGGTTTAAGAAAATAGAGTTGAATTTGCTTTGTTTTATAATTGATCAAAACAAAAGCAACTATGTTTCATTTGATTAGGAATTAAATTTCATTGGAGGTGATTTGTACTAGTTTGGTTATTTGGACATTGAACCCGAAGAGGATAATACTTTGTATCCCGAAAAGTCAAATCTAACCTGTCCTAACATGACATTACGAATCAAGGCACGCGTCATCGTGAATGGCACGATCTATAAAGGAGTAAAATGGATGTCGAAAATACGGAATAACTAACTACGAGTTGGTTTCAACGCAGAAGAAATTGCGGGCAAAAGTATTTTAATATTTAATTAAAGCCATAATATTGTCACATTAAATATTGCAGTGTCAATATTCCATTACGTGCATTAGGTTAATTTATGATCCATATTTGCGAGCATTCTGGTGACATGTTTATTCCTTGTTGTTTGTTATTTGCTATTTCATATTCAATACTATATTTATAGAGGGCATTTTTGGGTCAGGTGAAATGGATTTTATTTGACCCTGTAGCAACCTTAAAACTATTAGTTATCAGTAAATTTAGTACCGTACTGTATCATAAATCATATCTTTTTAATTTAAATCTATTATAAAAGAGGTTACAATTATCTAATTTCTTGACTTAACCAGGTATGAATCGCGTTATTTTTATAATTATATTTGACAAATATGCACGTCATCTTGGATGATAAGAACTATAATCTAATAGCTAAGTACTGTAGTGTTTGTGTATCCTAGATATACATATACATTGTCTCATGTACACCAGTGACGAAGTAGCTGCCAACAGTCACTCTATGATCTGTGGCGGAAGGAGCTAGACGCGTACTTGCGTACTGGGTGTGTCGATGAGCCAGTGGTTCACTTATTGACTTGACTAATATACAGGAGGTATTCGTGGATAGATACTACAGCTACCACATAGTACCACATAGCAAATGTTTTTTTTTGTAGGTATCATATCAGCTGCTTCACCACGCACGATAACCATACCTACGTTACGGGGCGCGGCAGTACTATGAGAGAACTTAAGTTAAAACAGATTAAGTAACAAAATATATTGTTCTGTCCTCCGGCCGCAAAGCGTCAACTTTCGGCCCACTGCGCTAAACAAAGTTGCCGCTTTCCGGTTCCGTCGAGCAGAAAAATAGTATAGGTACCTACAAACCTTGGGCACTAAAGAAATCTGATCAACCTGAGATATTTTGTGTGTGTGTGTGTGTGTGTGTGTGTGTGTGTGTGTGTGCATGCGTGCGCGTTCGGGTGCGTGTGCGTGTGCGTGTGCGTGTGCGTGTGCGTGTGCGTGTGCGTGTGCGTGTGCGTGTGCGTGTGCGTGTGCGTGTGCGTGTGCGTGTGGTGTGCGCGTGCGTGTGTGTGTGTGTGTGTATACTAGTATCAATATACTAGTATCGTTTTCATTTTGGATTATTTAGCTGTCTGATAGCATGACTATTAATGTGTGAATAGAAAGACTATTCATTTTCATAGACTACATGAGTGCGAGTCCGTTTTACGCACCGTCGATTCTGTGTCATCACAATTTTTGTCACATTACACATTGCATCTGACACGTTTTTGATGACTTCCTTCCTGAGGCTGACTCAGACTTGACATGATACAGCCTTTGTCTGTTAAGATATAATCGCAGTTGACTGCACATGTAATCAAGTCCAACTTGACTGACATTTACAGCACCAAAAAACAATTAAAATTGTTCAAATCAAATAAAACAAAGACTTATTCGCGGAACCACCAGGTGGCCTGGAAAGCTGGCATGAACAAATTTTGAAGACATACATTAATTAGCATTTTTAATTACATTACAAGCACGCTTAAATCAAAAACTGTAATCAGATGGATGCGTCATTGTTGTTTGTAAAGTAATACAAGGTGGCCCAAAAATATGGTTCCCAAAGAATTTTAAAGAACATTTTTCTTACTTTTACAAATTCAGATGAGATTGTGGTCAGCTACCTAATGGTAGCTTTATAAAAAAAATACCGGGTACGCGCGTAGCACAAGTGAAGCGTCTCCGTCTCCGCTTAGTTTAAGGCCTAAATGGACGCTCGAAGTGGAGCATTTGGCGGGGCGTACAGCGTGGCGTCAGACGCACAAGTGATTTGAGCAGCGTGCACTAAGTCCGCTCCTATACGTTTGCATTTGTTTAATATGCACGCCGCACGCCCCGCCCCGCTCGCACGCACGCCAACTCGAGCGTCCACTCAGGCAAATGTTTTCGTATGTCTGTCCTTACAGTCTTTGTTTTCTCTATAGGTCACATTTCTCAAGATCAAAGAGTCTTGAGATTTTTGGTGATCAGTTTCGATATTATGGATCTTTTTTTTAAACTACGTCGGTGGCAAACAAGCGTACGGCCCGCCTGAGGGTAAGCAGTCTCCGTAGCCTATGTACGCCTGCAACTCCAGAGGAGTTAACACTCCGCACCCTCGATATTATGGATCTTTTTGAAGATTTGGTTTTTGTAATTTTTTCAAAATTGCAGAGTCGTGGGGTTCATGAGGTCTACAGATCAGAGTCACTATTAGTACATACATACATAGACAACATCTATAACTAGAACATAATGTGATAAACACACAAATATATTTTACCAGGATTGGAGCCCGGGACCTCCTGCCTCGTAAGCAGAGTCACTACAGACTAGTCAAGGACGCCGTGTTATGTGTGCGTTCGATATCTGTCGCCACCGGCGATTGGTCAAAGTTAATTAATAGTCGATGCGGACAGAAATGGTCGAGGGACTGTGAAATTAAACATACACAGCTGTATACTGTAATATACAGGTTGCATCAAACGGATGTACTTGTTGTAAATTGACGGGGTACGGTTCTTTGTAGAATTGTTATCGAATGACTAAATTTTCGTGACTGGCATATGTCCTTAAACATGAAATCTAGATGTGAAAACAGGAGTTCTTCTTAACATAATATACATAGACATACTAAATTTCGGGATTTCAGAACAGCTCTAATTACTACGACATTAGTCCAAATTAGATTACATATATTAAAAACCATCGTTCTAGAACCAAATTACAATCAAAAGCTGTCCCAAAGGACTAAAAACCTACTAAAAGTTTTATAAAGGTAAAAGGTCACTGCATCCTTGTCTAACTAACGTAATTATCAGGCCAAGTTTACAACTTTCGTCAGATGTAAAATTATAAATTTTCAGTTATTGCGCTTCTACTGGCGGTCTATGAGCGCTTGAGATGTTTGTTGGCCTGAGACGTCAGGATAGGTCAAAAATAAAATAATTCATCATCATCATCATACAAATACCCTCCCAAGCCAACACAAATATTAGGGACACACACTCACTTGGACATCAACCAACATAAAAAAAAAACATACTTAACCAACTTTTTTCCGAAAATATACGCAAGTTTCCATAAGATTAATTCCTTCGTCGAAGAGAAAATGTTACCTAAATCTGGTTTAAGTAAAACGAGCTTTGATATTTCCATTCAGAAACATTAGTACCTTCGATCCCCGCGGTTTTCGTCGATTTTTTTCGTTTCGTTTCGTTTCGTCGAAGTTTTGAGTCCTTACTCCTACATTATCACTATAGATAGAATTATAAGACAAATGGCTATCGGTTCTTCAATATTTTATCTCCACTTTGGTCTGCCGGATTTTGAAAGAAATGAACACTTATTTATTTATGATTTTTTTAAATATTGTCTAAAAGAAAACCTTTTTCGTTACTCGATTGCTGTGAAGGATTTAACATGTACAAAATTTACACATTTGGGTTCATCTTTTACGTCTCTAAAAACTGGTCAGAGATTTTAATTATAAACTAATTAACGCAAACGCTATGACCAGAAAACCAGTTTTTTGGCCTAAATTTGTCCAACTTTATTGCCAAATATTTCGAAGACAATGAACTTTGGGATACTATATTGAATAAAATCGTTTCTGTTAATATAAGCTACAAAAACAATAGAAAACTAAGGGATTCAGATCGAAGGTCATTGGCGCTTGGGAGCCCCTTAAATAAACTTGTTTTTTTGTCATTTAAAGTAAATAATTATATGTGTTTTTATTTCGTCGTCTACCTTGTATTTTAAGTAATTATTGTCCATATTCGTAAAGCGGTCTTTAAATTTGATTTATACGTTTAGATTAGAAAAACCATTCCCGAAATAAAAGCTTGATCACTTTATTTTATCACCCGTTATTACTTCTAATTACATCTTTAAAACGAAAACCGACTCGTAAAGTAACACTGAAAGGCAAAAGCAGGTAACCCGCAAATCATAAATTCCGGGCTACCCGTCGTTAGACCGCGATGCTTATCGCTTCACGGGTGTGTAGCGCGATAATTTCTTTAATATTACGCTTTTAGGGTAGAGTGACATAACTATGGTTTTGAAAGTATACGAGTTTAAATTTTGGGTTAATGTCGGGACGTATTAGCAGGCAGCCTAACATTAAAATATCCATAATACCACAGCACCATCGAATATAAATACTGCAAAGATTACAGCTTTAAAAAATAAGTAGATTTTTTGACGACCGGTCTGGCCTAGTGGGTAATGACCCTGCCTATGAAGCCGATGGTTCTGGGCCTGGGTTCGAATCCTGGTAAGGGCATTTATACTACGTCGGTGGCAAACAAGCATACGGCCCGCCTGATTGTAAGCAGACTCCGTAGCCTATGTACACCTGCACCTGCAAGGATGCTTTCAAGAGATCACTGCGGTACGATAACGATCTGTCAGTGTCAAAAGTGATATTTCTTAATCCAAAAACGTCACCTTTGACACTGACGGATCGGTATTGTACCGCAGTGATCTCTTAGAAGCTTTGTTCGAATTGGGCCGGCAGGCATACCTATCCAACTATGGCTTACAAAAAAGTACGAATGTTAAAAATAAATAAATCCAACTTATAGCCTTTTACCATCTTGCCAACAAGCAGATCACATATCTAGAACCGAACACTTGTCTCGTAATGCGAAATTAATTATGGTGTTTAAAAACACCATGACTAAACCCCTGCTTAGTCATTATTGACGCTCAAGCGATTTTTACCCTTATGAATTTAATAAACGTGCTCATTTAAACAGTAAAATTATGTTTACTTTTTAAATGCGCACATTACTTTGCATTATTTCGTTTACAGGAGAGAACTTTGCCTAGCAATAGGACAAAACATAGGCTATAAAAAAATATATCTGAAGTAACAATACAGTTAACATACCTGTCCATTTTAGAAAATCAGGAAAATAGTATTACAAGAATAACATATAGGTATATCGGCCCTGATTTGTTCTGAAGCAACAAAAATATAACATAATTAGTTAGGTAGCCATTTCGTGGGTTATATGTTATGTTTTTATACTTATTATTTTCCTCTTTTATTTTGCCACGAATAAACGTTCTCTACTCTCTACTCTACTCTTCTCTACTCTACTATTTTTTTATTATAAGTTTAATCAAGTCTAACGTAGGTTTAAAAATTACCCAAAAAAATCCCATAATAGATTCACAATATGCCAATACCTGCAATACAAATGCCTAATACATCACAAAGTCATGCTTAAGCTATGTTCCCACATGCATTTCCTCATACACATTATACCATAAAGAACCAGTCACGGTCGCCGCGCCGTCTGTGGAGATATGCCCTTATATGCTTCATGATGTATGGGAAAAAAAATTACGATTGGCACATTCCGCATAAACCGATCCAAAATAGTCGAGGAAGCGAATTAGGAGTGTGAATTAAAGTGGGAAATAAAATAATAACTGTTTTATTAATAGAAAATGACACTTGAACACTTGTTAGAAATAACTGATTTAATGATACCGTTTTTTTATGATGTCGACTATATAGGGTGACAGCGTAGAAGGAAATAGAATAATTTTAGGCATGGTTTTTTTTAAATACTTTTGTCAGAGTTATTTATAACGTAGTTCAATACACTTTAAGAATGATACCTTCTATGAAGTACAACAATGTCATGTTGAAATTATTATTAAATAATCGATGAGCGCCGATAAAACTTATTATTTACAAAATACTTTATGTTACTCTAATATATGTAAAGTTTACAATTTAACACAAAGACGACTTGACATGACATTTTAGTCAGCTGTTATGCGCCTGAAATATCTAATTAAATGAACTTACGTACCTATATTAATTACTATATTATTAGTTAAATTCTCAGCCTAAGGGTGCGCCAGTTATTCCATTAAAGCATTGGTACCTTATTACTCATTTACTGTCTCAAAATGTTTTGATATTTTTTTTATCTTAGCTTGTAAATATAAATATAATAAATATTGGATATTCTTACACAAATTGACTAAGCCCCCAGTAAGTTCAAGAAGGCTTGTGTTGTAGGACTTGTAGGTAGTCAGACAACGATAAATATAAAATACTTAAATATAAAGAAAACATTCATGACTCAGAAACAAATATCCGTGCTCATCACATGAATAAATGCCCTTACCGGGATTCGAACCCACGACCATTGGCTTTACAGGCAGGGTCACTACCCACTAGGCCATACCGGTCGTCAGTTTATAGTTTAACTTTGGATCGATACAGATTAAAGAGCCGAGTAGATAATTGTTTCAGTGTAACAATGTTTGTTTTGATTAGTTCAGTACCCTAATAAAACATAGGTATAAAGTTTATGCCCTAACCTAAACTATTCCCGTTTTAAAACAGGTCAAGCTTATCATACTACGCAGCAGCTCGGTTATCGGCTCTGACAGGACCGCGTCATGCAACGTGTGACCGACATTTATGGATGGTGTTGTTAGAAAGTGAAATATTCAGAGGCTATTTGTTAAATGATTTAACCTTCGTTTGCGAGATATGTTTGCTTTTGAGCGATAAGACCGCCTGTTGTTACCTAATTTAATGTGTGTTCTTTTTCTGTATTTCCTTTTCATTATGTGGTGCACAATATTATAAAGAATATATTATTATTTTTATTATTTGTATCTCCTTGGATATCATCTCTCATTGCATCCTCCTTAACGGGCCTATAAATCCCGGTTTTTTTATAGGCTTACGTGGGGTTATAAATCCAATACGTAGAGGTCCCTTGGAGAGCTTTAATGTCATGTAGAACACCTGCTGGAACCCGTTCACAGGCGCAACAATAGACATCCATGAACCGGTTGCAGCAGGCATTGGAACTATTGTAGAAAAAGTTAACAGTATAACGGTCTATGGATTGAAGTTTGGGTGGACAATGAAACTGTTATTGCAAAGACGTCCGTTATTGAGGCAGGCGGTGACCTGCCGCCCTTTAGATGGGCCCCTGAAACTGCCGTCGTGAATACTATGTATTACACTAACTATATATGTAGATATCATATATAATTTTAATCTAGCACCTACAATAAAAAGCTTTACTGAGCTTACTTTGTGGTTAGGACGATTTGTGTAAAATTCTCCTTTAATATTTATTTCTTTATTTAGGGATGCTACGCCTGCCCTGACTGTAACGATTTTTGTAAAGTAAGATGAGGAATTGTTTCATTGGAAATCCTTTCTTGGTTCTGCTTTTTTCTCCGCCTGTTTATCGATCATTCAAAATATGCACCTTTATCCGTCGTAATTTGTGACAGGAAATCCATGCCACCATAAGCAATTAAGCATTTTTGAAGCATTACCTATATTAAGTAGCATCTGTTTGAGACACATAATATAAATAGGCGCGTTCAGATTGCCCAAATGTATCTCTTGAAAAGTAATTTCTACTTTCAGCCATGTTTTTTACGCTAGGGTATGAAGATAAAAACATTAAACAGTTTTATACTCCAACGTACCTATTGCCGAATACATGCAAAAGAACAATTTAAACTAGTACGCCTCTTTGCTAATACATATATTGATGTGAAATAACGATAACAACCCTTAAATTAGGAAATCGTTAATCATGTAAATTCATTATCGGAATTACCCAAGTGCACCATATAAAAATTTGTCGCACCGAAAATAAATTTAAATAATAATACCCTGTAACGTTTTAAATTATTACTATTACCAGTAATTACACGTTGTTGCATAACGCCGACCAATGGCTAACACGCACGCCTTATCTGTTTCACTTTTAATTACTATTAAACTAATTAATTATTTAAATAGTGCAATTTCGTTTAGTAGTAAAATGTCGTTTTATTCTAAAACGTAACTTTAGCATACTTGTATGATTCTCCGAAAAATGTACTTAATTTTGTTCAGCACTTACGTCATTATAAACAAACTAGTGACATTTTTAGGGTTCCGTACCTCGAAAGGAAAAATGAAACCCTTACAGGATCACTTTGTTGTCCGTCCGTCCGTCTGTCTGTCTGTCAAGACCCTTTTTCTCAGGAACGCGTGGAGGTATCAGGCTGCAATTTATATCAAACACTCGGTCTACTGTCCCTTGGAGCTGTGAAAAAATAAAATTTCTAAGCCAACGCAATCAAAAGATACAGCCGTTTATGCCACAAATTTCCGCAAATTTTCGACACTCACGAGGGAATCACAACCTACAGGGTACTTCCCGTGAACTCAGAATCTTGAAATTTGGTACGAAGCAACGTCTTATATTATAGCACAGATAAAGGAAAAATTGCGAAAACCGTACATTTTTGTACGGAACCCTCGGTGTGCGAGTCCGACTCGCACTTGGCGGGGTTTTTAAATTTAAGCGTCTATTTGACTAAAGTCCATTTTCTCTGAAAACGTTTCACGTATTTAAGCCTTTTTAGAATAAGTAAATAATAAACACGAACTTGTCAGTACTCGTTTTAGGAACTGTTTGATTATGGAAATTAGAACGACACATTTTAAGTACGAAATGACTGAAAATTAAAAAAGTAATACTTGAGTTATGTCCTTTTGGCTTTTGATGGATAGTGATAGTATTTTGTTTTATGTTTGAGTTTCGGCAGATTGTTGAAACGTGTTCTATGTTGCTTACTAACTGAACATTTACGCGTCAAAAGGTATCTATCTGTCGCAGCCAACTGGTTAAATTAGGCAGATAATTGGCTGGCTGATGAAGAACCAGCCAAGTCATTGATCGCAGCGTTTAACCAGATGGCTGAACATTGTGTAGTCATTTAGTTAATTTGGACATTGATGAATTTGATGTTCGGCTAGGTTAGGTTATGGTATGTTAAAGATAAAGATAAAGATATATTTATTTGCAAAATGTAGTGTGGTAAACATAGTTGGTCTGTAAGTAATTTTAAGTGCGTACATTTTACTTAATGAAGCATGCAAACTTTCCTTATTAACTAGGTACTATAACTAAGTATAGCATATAAAAATTTTTGAACAATATAACCATGCATTATAATCATATACTTAACATTAATTAATTTATATCTAAGATTTACAAAATATTATAATCATTATTCATTATTATTTATTAGTTTAAACAAGTTAATTTAAATATTCATCAATTCTATAATAACACTTATCCAAACAAAATTTATATAATTTATATTTAAATTCAGGCATGTCGGAATCCCTTATTTCTACGGGCAAATTATTAAATATTTTTATAGACATACATAGCACATTGCTTGCAAAGAATGCTGTCTTTGAGTGGAATGGGTAACATAGATCAGTGCTGTTTCGAGATTGATATATTGTAGTAGATGCCTTATTTCTAAATAAACCTATATTATATTTGACAAATAAACTTATCTCATAAATGTATAATGAGGGTAGTGTCATCACTTTTAATTTATTAAAAAGAGGTCGACAGGGTTCTGTTTGATGCACACCACATATTGCCCGTATACATTTGTTAATATTTTATTGTAAATTACAAGCTTTTATTTACTTTCACCTGACCGTTGGCTGTTTGTAATCAAATCTTGCAAGTTAAATTTGATCCACTTCCCGGTTTCCGATTGAGCTGAAAATTTGCATACATATGTAAGTCGGGTGACGATGCAATATTATGGTACCATCGAGCTGATCTGATGATGGAGACAAGAGGTGGACATAGGAACTCTGTGATAAAACAACGCAACCTAATTGTGTTTGGGGTGATTAGAATTTGCTCGATGAGTATTAGTTGCCTGTGGAAAGAAAAATACAGTCAGCGGTAAAAGCTTGTACCAAAAATGAAATTTTTGCCAAAAACTTATTTATTCATTATTTATTTATCTTTTGTTATTTCAGTTCTTTAATTTAAATTTAATAAAATTAGGGTTAGCCAAGTGATTTGATGAGTAGGTAAACTAGTCGTTTCCAAAGAACTGACGATATTAGCTTTATTAGTCAGATAGCTTATTCAGGACATGACAGCAAGTAGCTTATTCAGGACTTGACTTGGACATTATGAAGGCCCTTAAGGTCAAGGTTCATTTTTGATAAATACCTTTACAATTTAAGGTAGTTTTATATGGCAGTTAATTTATTTGTTAATTTGCTATCGAATTCTATACTCAGATTTTTGGGAAAACGGACCATAAGAGAAATTTTTAAATTGAGAATGAAACCCAATGTCGTGTTGCAGTTTTCCAAACAATAAATTTGTCAAGTAATTACTTTATTTGGTCTGATTGACATTTTTTTTTTCTAAAACAGGACCGTCCACACCACGAAAAAAAATAGGCATTATAAAAAATATTTTCCGTTGTTTATTGTAAACTAATTACAACTGTGTATTTTAATTGCCATGTTTTCATGAAATGACAGCAACTGAAGATGCCGCGGGCATTGAACCTGGGACCTCAGACACAACAACCACTAATTTCGCTCGTAAAATTGTTTTGCGCACTATAATTTTATTAGTTTTACTATCGATACTATAACTTTATTATCTCAATTAACAGTCACAATAATATTTACGAGTTCCTTATCACAGAACAAGTGTTGACATGTTTTATTTTCTCTACGCATCAACTATTAGCACTTTCAAAAACATAAACATCGTATTTGTATTTTTAATGCACTCAAAAATCAACCTTAAAATGTTACTCCTTAAGTATATCTTACAAAAGCGCAGAGACATAATATAGGAGCTTTTGAAAATAATTGTCGCATGTACTACTATACTATCCTATTTACAAATCGAAAGAGCGTATAAACCGTAAGTAACGTTTGGATTTCAACTCTTTCACGGCGCATTAAGGTTCATTCTTGATTGGTCTTGTTGTTGTTTATTTCTTTATAAGTTTAAAATTTTATACGCATCTAGATTATGCAGATATTTAACGCAGCTGTGTAGGTCATCGCTTGTAGTAGCAATTATAATTGCATATTATAATAATAAATTATTTCTTATCGCCATTGTAGGTACTAAGTAGGTGTGTGTCATGATGTGTCATGTATGACCGTACGCATTTGTATACTGATAATAAAATAAGACGTTTAATAAGATTATGTATACCGGGTGTTTCTGAGGATTTTTAATGGTGCGTGTTCCCTGTAAACATTTTGTTTAGAAACGGTTTCAGAAACAGAAATTTACGTGTTTCTGAAACAGAAACCCTTGCGGTAAACACCATTTTTTTCGCCAAGTTCATTGTATCAACATCTGCATAGTGTTTCACTAACAGTGTATCCCAAACATTCGGACTGATTCGAATTTTAAGTTACGTCAACCGTTTGCTAAATATACGATATGGATTAGATATGTCAGTGTTAGAAGTGGCCTTTTTTAGACAAAAAAGGCACTTTTGACACTGACATATCCAATCTACCGGTGTTTTTGTTTTAGGAGCAATAACTTTGAGGATCGCTTCTGCACCACAAACGTAGCAACATTTATTGTACGACTTTTGAAAATAACTTATAGTTTACTAAAAATTAAAAAAAGAAGATTTTCCAAGCACGCAATGTATTGCGAAAACTATGAAGTTTGTAGGCTGACAGTAAATGTCAACTAGACTATTGGATGCTGTTCATTGAAAATACTATTTAGTTTGTTAGAAAAAATCACAAGTAATAAATTACACAATTTTTTTAAGTTGTAGAACAAATGTTGCTACGTTCGTGGTGCAGAAGCGATCCCCAAAGTTATTGCTCATATGACGGAAACACACGGTATATCGTATCTTTAGGAAATGATTGACGTATCTTAAATTTCGAATCGGGCCGATAGTTTAAAGTGTTTTAAGAAGTTAAACGTCAAACATCCATGAAATTATGACGTGTACTTAACATTTGCACAGGCTGGGCTATCGAAATCGCTGCCAACTTAGCTTGGTCTGACTCTAGTTAGTTTAGGCTATAATTAATACACTATCACATTTTATAAAAAATGAACGACTTTTATTTTTCCATATTAAATAATTCAGCAAGCATCACTACTTTGTTTTAAATCATGACGTCGCGTCGTCGCCATTTTTAATAATGACGCGATATCCCAACTGTCATAAGTGACCATGATGCAGCAGCTCGATTTTTTTAGATGAATTAAGTAAATATGCTCTGATAATTAAGACTAAATTAAAAAATCTTTCTGAATGGATTTATAGATCTAAAACCTACGTCTAGTTTAAGTTTGTGGTTTTATCAAAAATATTATACACTGCAGGTACAGTGTATAATATTTTTACGACATGCAGGTATATCGTCGCGTAGTATCCATAATTATACGTAGTATACGTATAAGTATGTATATGGTCGCATAGTACCCATATACGTATATATGTATATAGTACAAGTTTTGCTTAATTTAGGGCTAGGTTGATCTGTGTAAGATTGTCCCCAAATACAAATTTATAGGAATATTTTAATGCAGCTGCAGTTGACATCCAAACGTCACCTTTTTAGATACTTAAATCAATAAATCATGTAGATAACCTAATAACCTTGCACGAGTGTGATATCGCCAGGGATCCAACTGGGGTCAAGATTTGTAAGCATAAGTCTGTCGTACAATAATTTGTTATTGTACCTAATGGTTGTCATTATTAATTATTGTTAAATATTGTTATCAAATTTCTGAATTTAGATGAATTTATAGAATATTAGAATGATTTTCTAAGAAACATCAGGATTCTGCCCAAAGTCCTGATTTAAGGACATTTTTGTTTGCAAAATTCAAAAATGTATTGTCCAAGTAGGCCTCAAGAGTTTTTTTACAAGTCAATACAACATTCATGTCATGAAAAATACATAACAAAATTTATAAATACAACATCACATCCACACATCTGGGTAAACATAACTTAAAATAATAGTACATTACTATAGAGGCCGGCAACCCTGTTTCTCGCCGAGATATGTATAGTGCTTTTCTCAAACTTGCAATTAAAACAAAAAATTGTAGTCAATTTGTTTTGTGGCGACCTACTCGGCTCGCCACTCTACCAGCGGTGTACAACCTCACGCGCGTAAGTCCGCGCGCCTGCGCGTTGCGCCAACGCCGTTGCCTAGCAACGAATATGCACAACAAATCACCGTACCAAGCTAACTGAAGCTAGTTGATGGTTGGATGCCAAGACGTTGTGTCACAATTTGACGTTAAATAACAAAAGAAGGTTGCTTTACAGTCCTAGGTGTGTAAGGCAGTATCAAATTCCTTTACATATCATCTTCACTCATCGCACCTGATATGTAGTATTTCCGCACCTAATTTGACGTAAGTCATGTCATCATTTCATAGCAAGTTTGAGAAAATAATTATTACAATACAACAGAGATGTATAGTATCTATAGTGGTCCATTTCAGAGTACCTGGACAGTAGTAAGTATACATTGACAGTTATTTAACCCTTTAAAGTGCACTCAGCAGATGCCCACAGATTTTTAAAAATATTAAGTAGGTAATGTAAGGGCTCCTCTACACGATGGCCCAGCGTAGGCCAGGCTAAGGGACGAAGCTATGTGGTGGAATGAGATAGCAATATCACTTAAGCATAAATGCGTCCCTTGGACTGGCCTGCGCTGGGCCATTGTGTAGTGGAGCCATAAAACGCACTTAACACAATGACGTTTAATACAACTTTCCTTGTAATGCACTAATTCTTACTGGTCCCTACAACTTTACCCTCCTGCTCGACATTTTAGTTAAATAAATAAATATTTGGGGAAGATCTTGCACAGATCGACCTAGCCCCAAACTAAGCAAAGCTTTTACTATGGGTACTGTGTGACGTATATACATACTGAAAAATATAAATACATACTTATATACATAGAAAACACCCATGACTCAGGAACAAATATCTGTGTTCATCACACAAATAAATGACTTTATCTGGATTCGAACCAGGGACCATCGGCTTACCCACCCACTAGACCAAACCGGTCGTCAAATTTTCATAGTTGATATGATTTTTCGCTTAAAGCGCGTTTTGAGAATCTAATAAATAGGGTTTACTGTATTTTGAACAAGAAACGATTTAGGCGTCAAAGAATTTTGAAGAAATAAGTAGGTATCTGGATATAATTAACTCAAATATCTATAATTGTGCCGAGATCTAGTCAAAGGCCAACTTCGTTGCTTAACATAAGGACGAGATTTGCTTATATCTTTCTAGAAATAACCTGCCAATGCGTCCTGCGACAAGCAAGCGGCAAATTAGGATATTTTTCTGGCACAATTTATTTTGTGGCCATTTACATAACATTACATAGATATTATATGACATTCTTACACAGATTGACTAACAAGGAAATGTACCCAACTGTCCGGTTCCGATTTAATTTATATTTATATATGTTATCTAGAGTACTCTAAAATAACGGACACGTATTTTTTTTAGCTGCCCAAACTCAACCTATTGGGAGAAATTGTCCTCCAAAGTACTAAAAAGTTACTAAATCTTCTAATTCCTATAGAAAGTGATGCTCAAGCAACTTGCTAGTTTATGGCTGGTTTGAGTATATGTTTGAAAGCAGCAAAAAATAATGAGCACGTGTTTTGTTATATCGGCTAAAACTCATTTTTCCTAAAAAAAATCGACATTCGAAGTTTTATAATATCTTATCGCTAGAGTTACACATAAAGACGGTTTTTTTTTTAGGAAAACTTGAGTTTAAGCAGATATAACAAAACACGTGTACATTATTTTTTCCTGTTCTCAAACATATACTCAAACAAGCCATTAACTAGCAAGTTGCTCGAGCATCACTTTCTATAGGAGTTACAAGATTTAGTAACTTTTTAGTACTTTGGAGGACAATTTCTCCCAATAGGTTGAGTTAGGGCAGCTAAAAAAAATACGTGTCTGTTATTTTAAACAACTCTATAATATATATAAATATAAATCAAATCGGAACCGGACAGTTGGGTAACTTTCCTTGTAAGTCCCACGGTAAGCCCAAGAAGGTTTGTGTTATAAGTACTCAGACAACGATATACATAATATAGAAATACTTGAATACATAGAAACACCCATGACTCAAGAACAAACATCTGTGCTCACACTAATACATGCCTTTACTGGGATTCGAACCCAGGCCATCGGCTACATAGGCAGGGTCACTATCTACTAGGTCAGATCGGTCGTCAAAATACGTTACATAAAATATTAGTACTAATAAAAGCTAAAAGTCATATTGGTGACATAGTTTTCTGCTGATAATTTTTCTGATGTTCTCTGGTGCACTCCATCTCCGTTTTTATTCGCCTGTTGATCTAAACCATTATTATGTTTACGCTGAATTATTAGCCCAAACTGCTTGAGCCGATGCCAATGCGAATAAAAGTTAAATTGTTTGTAAAACTCTAGGCTGGGGATATGAATTATTTGAATGGCACGATTTGGGGCTTTTAAGACGACTAGGAAGGACATTTTATGCAAATATAGACTAATGCCCGCAATTTCCGCCTAGCATTCACAATGGCTTAGGATTTACTATGCAATGGTTTGTTTTTACAAGCATTTTTTTAACTTGCAATGTTGGTTTGTAATACTTTTAATAGGGTCAAATCTTGCAAGTTAAATTAGACCCACTTCCCATTACTCAATTGAGCTGAAACTTCACATACATAAGTTGGGTGACAATGCAATATTATGGTGCCATCGAGCTGATCTGACCATGGAGACAGGAGGTGGCCATGGTAACTCAGGAATAAAACAACGTAACCTAATTATCTTTTCGATTTGTTAGAATTGTATTGAGAATTGTCAGCGAAATGACACTTTTGACGAAAAACTTATTAGCAAAATACTTTGCTTACCGGGCGACTCCATCTCCTGTATCACAAACCTTGAGTATCTTATAAAATAAAGATATATCTGTTTATTGAAAAATATAAGATACATACTATTCATTAAAATGACTAATAATGAAGCGGTTACTATAAATTAATAAATTATTATTTGGGGACAATCTTACACAAACTGACCTAGCTCCAAACTAAGAAAAGCTTGTACTATGGGTAATAGGTCGTTTTATACATACGTATACCTTTAGATAAATACATACTCATATGTATTGTACATAGAATACACCCATGACTCAGGAACTCTGTGTTAATCACAGAAATAAACTGCTCTTCCCAGGATTCGAATTCGACACCATCGGCTTCATAGGCAGGGTCACTACCCACTACGCCAGACCGGTCGCCTATTCCGGGTTATTATTAGTTTGCAAATAATTATTAGGTAGCAATTTATGACAGGTAAGTTATATAAACCGGTAGTACATGAATAAATTTCATCACCTTTTTGCAATAATTGGAAGAAGGACATTAATTCATTGTCAGGTGATATTTCCAAAACACTATAAATTCATATGTCATATTCCAAAGCGTGAGAAATATCATTTTTTCACTAGAATCGTAAACAGGGGGTAAGCGTTTCGCCATATTTTAATAGCG
Source organism: Cydia pomonella (assembly GCF_033807575.1). Taxonomy (NCBI): domain Eukaryota; kingdom Metazoa; phylum Arthropoda; class Insecta; order Lepidoptera; family Tortricidae; genus Cydia; species Cydia pomonella. Next base: position 18,123,021 of record NC_084720.1, on the reverse strand, counting down.
GAATAGTTGAGCCATAAACTCGTTTGATTTATTTTATGGCCCCAATGCGTGGCGCCACTGTCGGCGGTTAAAAGCTATTACCTAAATAATTTTACTGTCTTTTCTAGAGTGGTGACATTTTATTGGTCGGTGCTAGAGTAACCGTTCGGATTCAGAGTAGGTATGTACTTAGATACATATCGATATTGGTGTAGATACACCACCATTACTGCTGCAATATGCGGCGTCACATTGCTACCTACTTCATTACTGCCGCGAATGTCAAAAATCCGGACAGCAAGATTGATCTTGATATTTGCGGCAGCAATACTGCTAGCAAGGTCACGCTACAATAGATGTGTCAATACCACTCAAAAAGAAGTTATTATACATAACATACAACCCGGGTAAACCTAAACAGACTTTTCTTCACAAACAGCACCCGTTCACGAGTATGACGTGTATTTTCAGCCATCGTCCTTCGGGTAACCTATACAGTGGAAACTAAAAGTGTTCTGAGAATTTTATTTTATTCCGTTATAATTTTTCATATTGTTTGCATGACGGTAACCTGATGGAGGGAACGAAAAATGTATGTAAATTTTGAATATTTTTTTCCTATTAAGAATTTATACGTAAATGACATAAAAAACTCATGTTATATAGCTGTAGTGTACCTACATTTTTCAATAAAATTGCCGTTATACTCGTACTTGGCCCCGCTTGCAGTGAGCCGCACGACCGGCCAGAAGAACCGATTAACGGTTATACGACGCAGAAAGCTTTTGAATTAGTTAATGGAGAGCAGCTCAAGTGGAGCTGTTTTCTTCTTTACTGACTTTGGCAAGGATTCAGGAGTAGGCTGGAATTTAGGACACTATGATCTACAGATAGTCCTATTGGAGCGTACACTGACATCAGAATGATATTTGAATCATATCATTTAGTTACCCTGCGTTTCGCTGACGCCAATATAAGGTAATTATTGACAAGTACGAGTGAAATGCGAGTGAATATTTCAATGACATCAATCAGTTAGATATAATTCTGATATCAGTGTATGTTCGATTTGACCCTAGAGTGTCCAACAAACTTAACGTTATTAGTGATTAGATCTCACAATGAAACTCCAAGCCAGTGTTGCCAGGTGGTTCACATTTTTTGTGACTCTTGACCCTCGTTTGTGACATGTGCGATAATGTGAGTGACTTATGATTTGGTCGGTTTATTATTTTTTAATTCAAGAACAAAAAAATATGAATTTTCCAATGAAAATATGACTTTTCATTAAACGAAACGTAACTTATGACTCAAGAGTTCTGGCAACACAAGCTCTAAGCTCATTTCATTGCTGTTTTGAAAATTATATTGATGACAAATTTATTGAGAAGAGAAATATGTTAAAAACACCGATATAACTAGCTCTTATTTGTCCAATTCCTGTAACAGCCGTGAGCTATAAAATTAAATTAAACCGTCAACAAATAGGGCTACAAAATGAACGATTTCTAGAAATTAACGGGCCGTTAAACTCCACGTTAAATAGGTCGTAACTCGTAAATGATTCGAAATTGAAAACGTCAGCGAGTTAACATTGGGCCGGGGGCGACGGTTAGAATTACTAAGCTGGAAGGTATAACAGAATATGGGAATAACTAGAAATATTTAAATAACTCAGTCGAAGAGAGAATGTAAGATTCATTACCTTTCTATATTTTGTACTTCCTTACTGTGTGGTCGTCATCCGAAGTGAATCTTTGTCTCCGTCATCAAAGACCGCCATACTTCTCTGTCCAAAGCAGTTTCTGTCTAGTCGACGGGACCGAGTTTACTGAGGTCCGTGGGTCATAAAAATATCTAAAAACTTAACTTAGTTCTACTGTAATCCCTCCTGACGACTCCCGCTCGAAGGGTTCTTCTTCGTTACCCACAGTCATATCAAGTAGGCTACCCAGCTTAATGCATATTATAAATGTTGACGAAACTGAGCATGTATCGCTATATTTTGACTTTGGGTCCAGATAGGTGAACATAATACGCACGCATTTTGTTTACATACTTCATTGTTCTCTCAATTTTCTATTTTAATATAATCAAAGGTGTTGTCGCGTCTCATATGTCATTGTCGACGACGTGTCACAAAGGAATCCTTTACTAATAATATACCACTTCTACCCTACTCTACTGTAGGCACATAAGGATGGGTATGTACTAGGGCTCGCGGTCGGATCCGTGTTTCGTTTACACGTTCCGAATACCCGTTTCCGAATAATAAGTAAACGGTTTTCTGGCCCGTTCCACACGTGTAATTAAGAAACGTGTAATTAAGAGCCGTTTCCACGGATAAACGGGTATTCGAAGAAACGGATCTTATTTACCCGTGGCTCCGGAAACGTCCTTGACGAGTAGCAAAGGAACGGACCGGCGTACGTAAGAGCTACAAATGATTAGACAAAAGATTCATGACTTTTATGCCATATTTAACCTTATTCCGTGGTTCATAGAGTCGAAATTCAATAAACGGTTTATTTGCAAAACCGTTTTCTGAGCAGAGGGCCTACCGCGAACCACGTTCGACGTGTTGCCGCCCCGTCACACTTACGTAAAATGTTATAAGTGCGACAAAGAGGCAACATGACGACCGTGGTTCGCGGTAGGTCCTCTGTTAGTTTTTGCTTGCAATGTTTTAAGTTGCAATAAGTACGAGTAGAAAATTAGAAATACTGTATAGTGCTACCATAGTAGTATTTTATATAAAAGTTCAAATACTAAAACTTTATTGTTTATTATATAACTTGATAGCAATAAATATAAAGTGCTAGTAATAAAAAATAAAATCAATAAAGACTGTACACGATAACATCTGCCAAGTGCTTGATCTGGTATTCTTTTTACCAACTGAACATTTTAAACAGTTATATTTTTAATAATCTGTAGATATAAGTCCTATTGGGGTACCTATGTGGTAAAAATTCAATCAATTGTCAATCATATTACAATGTATGTGTGAGTTTTCTTGAATATACTATACATTCGGTCAATATGAAATATATATTTTTATTTTTTAACTGACGTGAGCCTGACATCTTTGTCTTATTATAGTAAACCATGTAAAAATTATTAAATTATCATTTGTATAATGATCTGCCAATAATAAATGTACTTATAAATTGTATTGTAATTAATTTTGAATTTACGAAAAGTTTTACATATTATTATCATATAAAATGAACTTTATAAGTTTAAGTGTACTAATAAATATAAGATGGCCCTTTTAGCTTAAAGCAATAAATGTCAAAGTCTAAATTACCATAATGCGCAATGGTGGAGTCAATATAAATATTACTAAAAATCATAGACAACCTAACTATGTTTGTACTTTTATTATGTAATTCTTGTAGTCTTTAGTAGTTTGTGTCACAAGGGAGTAAAAAGACATATTTACGGCGTGGGTGTAAATTAAATCCTAAACGAAACGAAGAATTTTACAGTAAAACTCCAAGCCTAGCGAGGGACTCTAATCAAAGTGAGGGATTCAAATGTTAACAATCAAACTGGAAAAAATTCCAACATAAGACTCATACTGTTTTTCACATCGCCAATAGTCCGAGGCTGAAATGGTGCCTTTCTTCTAAGTTAATTTTCACTCTCAACTCTAATTTTCATTTGGAATACAAGGAAAGTAAGATACATGTGTTTAAAAATATATAACTAAGTACATATAAACTTTTATAGTCTTTCTTGAGGGTACTTACATTTAACAATTTAGGTAAATGTATCGTTATTTATAGAATAAGAAGTTAAATATCAGAATGGAAATTGTACAACAAATCCGTTTAAAATTAAAGTTTAATTGCTTATCGTAAAAAAAAACAACTAGTGCAGAAACGTACATTTTCTGCACACTTCTTAGAAAAACAACGACCCACTTTCAAAGCATGAGAAATGAAAAAGCCTTTTTAGGAATAGGTAATGTTATTTTTTTTTATAGGATCGGTCGAGTTCAGTAAGTAGATTAGATATAACAGAAGTCAAACAAAGGCTCAAAATTGACAATATTTACTAAAATTATTTACTTAATTCCATCGAATATCGTTTAAAACAAAAATGTATAAGTATATAAACAAATGATATCAATAGATTTCGTTAAATGTAGTGTATAATCAACATAAATAGTTGTATTTCAAAAATAGGTAATCTTGGGGAACGTATGTAAAAATATAATATCTTAGAACACAAAGTTTGGAAGTTTAATAAAAAAAAAAAAAACATGATTACGACTACAAGTAGACTACTTATTTAAATGATTACACAATAAAATTGAAATCAAAATGATATTCGTAAAAATTAAAAAATGCAATATCTTAAAACAATTATTAAAAAACAATCAAATGCTAGTATTAAGATTAATTTGAAAACAAATTACAATCAAATATATACACCTAAGTAATAACATCTTGTAGCTCTCACTCTCGTCATAGAAAAATGCCTTTTAGTGTGGTGCGGCTACAAAACAATGGGATACATTTACTTTAATTTTTGCCGCTGCATCTGTTACAATTTTAATATATGCAGATATATTTACCTTATTACAAGGACATAAAGCTCATAATTGGCTGTGACAGTTCTGATAACTGTTTGGGAACCTATTTGTTTTGGCGATATCGTACAATAGGGTCTTCGAAAAACAATACGTTCTAAGAATCTAGTGAATGGAACGCCACCGGGCGGCAAACTGTGAAAGTGTCCCAAGTGAATATGAATGATTGCCAATTTTGAGATCTATCTTAATGTATTAAACAATATAATCGAAAGGTAAGAAAGGTAGCATGAGTCTTTAAGGTTATCGCGTGAAATTCTTCGTTTCGAATGCCGCTTGTGTGTGTATTTTTTTTTGCATCATTGGCAGATTTGTTGTTTTCGCATATCAGTAAATTGATAAAAATAACCACAAAGTAATTAATAATTATTTTCTTAACTGTTATTTTTAACTAATATAGGTAGTTTTTGTCTGAATACATATTCTTCACGAAACTATTACACCAGTATATATAAAATGTGTTTCTTTCATTGAAATATAATATGTAATGATATTAGGTTAAAAACAATAATACTAAAAAAATAAGATTCTAAACTAGGGCCGAATAGGTTTAAAATTATAAATAATAGACAATATAGAATAGGGACACCTACTTCGATTTATATATAGTATAGTTGGCTAAATATGTAATATCCACCCAGTTAGAAACAATTAAAAAAAATTGTACGCCTAACAAGTTCATCTGAAGTCAACATTCAATAGTAGACCTTGTAAGCATTGGCTCAAACTGTTTCGGATCCGTTCGGGCCGGTCTTAAGTACACGTTTAAACGGAGATACGTATCTGAGAAACGTTTCTTGGGAACGGTTCTTGGAGACGGATCCGGATCCCGGCGGTTCCGTTTAAACCGTGTTCTTAGCACCGCCGGGCTTAAGAACACGGGTATCCGTTTCGGCGTGTAACACGGATACCGGGAGCCCTAGTATGTACCTATTTTACCCACGTTGATGTAACCTTAGATTAGCCGCGGCTGCGCCCGCGAAACATATTAAAAGTCAGTCATTAAATTACTAATTACTGGACTACACGTGTTTCACTGTTTCAGGACCTACATATATATTTGCAACCTTGAACTAATATTTGTATACGTACAGATGAAAGGTAGATACCTTTCATAATATGTGTGTTAGTCAAAAATCCTGGGTTTAAACATCGATTTTGCTGTATAGAGCACTTGATTTCGTGTGGCACCTTTAAATATATATCCATTACTAGGCATTTAATTTCTGCTAATATCATAAAAAACAAGTGGTTATTTTTATTTTTTTATACTACGTCGGTGGCAAACAAGCATACGGCCCGACTGATGGTAAGCAGTATCCGTAGCCTATGTACGCCTGCAACTCCAGAGGAATATATAGGAGGAGGAGAATACTCCTAGATTCCCAATTTTTATTGATCGTATTTCAAAAGTATCAATTCGCCGTTACCACAGAATGTTCGAGTGACGAAATCGAGCGCTCGAAATGCAAAGATCGGTCCCAAGAATAGTGTTCTACATTTTATTTAAAGGTGCCTTAAATGAAGTAAGGATCCGATAGACAGGGAAGAGGTTAACGCCAAATAGGGACAATTGCAGAGAATAACTAACTAACTAACTACGGGCGTATGCTATACGATATCTAAATCTACCTATATCGGAATTACAACCAAGACACCATCACACTGCACTTTAATCAAATCTCCATTTCATCTGGAGATAATTGTAAGGTGATGTGATTATATTCCGGGCTTCTGGGCGCCGTGACAAACTGCCGCAGTAATAATATTAGTGCCTTAGACAAATGAATATTACATTAATCTATGAAATTTCGGAATGCAAAAATTTTGGAGATCTAATAAGTTGTGTCAACTTCAGTATTTACCTCTGTAATCCATGCCGAAGGCAAATGATGTTTAAGTAGGTATATGTTGTTATATTCTCATTATATTAGTCATAATCATAATCATTTTTATTTGTAAAAACAATTAATTTAAATTAAGGAACCAAAGGACTTAGGTAATTTATTTAATGTATTTTGGAACCCCTGGTTTAAGCCGTCCAGATGGTAAGAGGCCGGACGGTCTAACACTACTCCCGTGGGCAAAAGGCCGGAGCCTGCTGTAAGATGCCACATGTGTGTGTACTTTACTCCCACTCATGTCAGCCACACAAGCAAGAAGGCAGGTGCTGCAGCTGAAGCTGCTGCTAAGCTCAAACACTGCAAATGCGCCAACCTTGGACCAGTGTATGATTTTATTCCGGTCGCTATCGAAACGGCTCGGCCAGGGTGCGCCAAGGGCAAGAAGCTGGTTAGGGAGATGGAGGCCTGTTGAGGAACAGAGGCTGCGACCCCCGTGCTGGATCTTATCTGGTCCAACAAATATGACGACCGGTCTGGCTTAGTGGGTAGTGACCCTGCCTACGAAGCCGATGGTCCCGGGTTCAAATCCTGGTCAGGGCATTTATTCGTGTGATGAGCATGGATGTTTGTTCCTGAGTTATGGGTAATATCAAATGGTATTTACCAGTCGCTTGAAAACTCATTGGTACGAGCCGGGGTTTGTACCCACGACCTCCAGATTGAAAGTCACACGCTCTTACCGCTAGGCCACCAGCGCTTCGCAGGTGTACTGAAGGACATAGGCCTATTTTGTTCACGCGGGAGTTATAGATTGTGAAGCTTTTTTTTAATTATGTTATTTATACATACAAACAAAGTAATATAAATGAGTTTTACTTTTAAAATACTGACGTTTATAATTTTATATTTTTGTTTATGTTTAAAATTATTTATATGATTAATTTAACAGCCGTTTATATAATATTAAGATATTCTTACACAATTTTCAATCGTGGCTTATTGCCAAATATGTCTGTGCCTTCGATATCTTACCTGTCAAGAAATTATAAAATGGCGCAAATGTATTTTCAATCTTTTGGGGTAGCGTTATATGTAAGATTTTGGTTTCCAATAAGGGGTATATTACTAAACACATGCCATAAACATGGTGCATGTACAAGCCAGATATCAAAAGACTAGACACGTACCATCTAAAATGTCTAAGATCTATACTTAGGATTAAGTGGCAGGACGGTATACCAAACTCTGAAGTTCTGCGTCGCTCCGGGATGTACGGCATGGAGGCGATTGATGCAGCGTCAGCTGAGATGGTGTGGGCATGTTCTCCGAATGGACGATCGCCGCTTGCCTAAAGCTATATTCTACTCGGAATTAGCAGAGGGAAAGCGGAAGCACGGCGGTCAACACCTTCGATATAAGGACGTGCTAAAGCGCCACCTAAAGGCGTGTGCGATTGATAATGCACGTTGGGAGGAGCTCGCTGCGAAACGGTCATCTTGGCGATATACCATCTTCGAATCTACCAAGTCGTTTGAGGAAAACCGCCTCGCTACATTAGACGTAAAACGCCAACTACTCAAGGATAGACCTAAGCCCTCCTATGTGTATACATACAACGCGGCCGGTCAACTATACTGTTATGAATATGAAAGGGTGTTTAAGAGCAAGTTTGGTCTGGCCAGCCACATAAGAGCTCATAAGAGGAAAAACCCTTGATTGCTGAGGTCGCCGTCATCGAAATCGATGTGGAGGACTATATATTATATATATATTACTAATCATTATAGAAACATGAGATACTCGTATTAAAGAAACCAACTTTGACGCGTTGTTTCCATAATTATGGCTTAGGGTATAAGCAGCGATAGCCACTGGCGCCTATTACCCCGTGTCACAGGAATCGTAAAACACTCAGACGCAAAGCAAAATGCAGTTTTGAAACAGCGTATGTGGTTATGAGGGTGTTTTAAGGAACAGGACCATAGGGTTTCCGTGTTTGACTAACTACGAAACCCTACAAAATATCATCATCATAATCAACCACCTAAGGTAAATGTGGGGAAAACCGGCGCATTGGGAAGTTTGTCATAGGCCAAAAACTCTCGTATATGAATACGTAGTTCGCTCACAGTCATAAAATCTTTCGGTTTAGCCCATTGTTGACTGGTACAGAATGCCCTCTGTCATTAAGTCCGCCATTTGTACTTTCATGTATTGTGCAATAATGTAGAAATAAATAAATAGGAAAAGCTTCGCCCCTTCTGTTCTGACCTTCTGTAGATGAGTGAAAGATATGCAAACGCAAGAGAAGCAACGAATGAAACTCTTGAATACAGATTCTTACAGCCACTGTTGGTCGAACGTTAATTAGAAATGGCCATATTGAAAAATAACCATTACAAATTGAACCGTTAACAACAACATTGGACCCGGGTACGTCCAGGACCCGGGTACGTCCTTAAACTACGTCCAAAAGAGAGGTATGGGCATTGTGAATGTCATCTCGCTTTGTGTGGTAGGGCACAGCCAGTGGATGTCATTCCAGATCTAGAGCAGAGCCCGGTAAGTAAGGTTGCCAGAGCTCAACGAGGGGGGGCGGGTTTAGGGTTGGCAACGCGCATGTAACTCCTCTGGAGTTGCAGGCGTACATAGGCTACGGAGACTGCTTACCATCAGGCAGGCCGTGTGCTTGTTTGCCACTGACGTAGTATAAAAAAAAATAACATCCAACACTGCTTACAGCGTACTCACTGTAATCTCGTCCCTTTTCTTGCGAATGACACAAATGTTAATACGTCATTTCAGTTCTAAGTTCAAGTAAGAAGTTATTTACTAAAACTGTAACTTAACAGTTTCCAATACTTGAAGTTAAACGGTTTACAAATCGTTTTATGATTTCTTACGAACATAAATATTATAAATAAGGTTGCTAGTTGTTGAAAGGCTTTAAGGTAATGAGATTTTGAAAGCGTAGGTAAATTAATAATAGAAAGGTCTAAAAACATATTAGACCGTTACGAATAACTAGTGGTTCTGTGAGTTGCGAAAAATATTCAATAATGGAATCGAAAAAAAGACAAATATCTTGATGAAATGAGAATCTCATCATTTAGAAGTATTTGTAAATTAAGTATAGGTCAATTTACTGCTGCTTAATCTACTGTTCAATGTTATTGAATGACTGTTTGTTTCTGAATAAAAAAAAAGTGAATGATTTTTACTGACTTCAAAGTAAAAATCATCGGGAAACTTGCGCATTTTCTACATCATCTGTGAAAATTTCAACTGTCTAACTATCACAGTTCATGAGATACAGCCTAGTGACAGGCGGACAGATAGACAGACGGACGGACAGCGGAATCTTAGTAATTTTACCCTTTGGTACGGAACCCTAAAAACACCGTGAATAAAGTTTTTGATCCTCATTGTTTGATTGATTGGTTTAAATTTGTAATGTTAAAAAAAAACATATATATACACAGTGAAGTCAGCGACCCATTTCCATTGCTCTCAAGTGCAGATCTGGAGATACAAAGGCAATGAAACATTTCATACGATTTTCGACGAATTTATTCCAACAAAGAGGATCGGGCTACCGGCTCCTATGATTTCCGTGAGTATTACAGCTTTAAAATCTGATTTTGATATGATATTAAGAGGGCTGACGTAAAATAGCAGTTTTTATATTACATTTTTACATGTTTTAATCAAGGATGTTTGGCAATGTTAACGTCCTGCATTAGCAATCTAGTGCATCATATTTCTATAAGAAAGTACCTACTGTATGTTATTTTGTGTCCCGCCGAGTTTTTTTGCTGGTTCCATATTGGGATACCCTCCTTCAATTTAGGAGGGATTTAAATCTTCTCGGGTCAGAGGTGTAGGGTTAGAGCCGGCGTAGCTTTATTTGACGTTCATAAGCGCATTGTAATATGCCTACTTGAATAAGTTTTTGGCAAAAATTTCATTTTTGGTACAAGCTTTTATCGCTGACTGTACTTTTCTTTCCACAAGTAACTAATACTCATCGAGACAATTCTAAAAACCCCAAACACAATTAGGTTACGTTGTTTTATCACAGAGTTCCTATGGCCACCTCCTGTCTCCATCATCAGATCATCTTGATGGTACCATAATATTGCATTGTCACCCGACTTACATATGTATGCAAATTTTCAGCTTCATCGGAAACCGGGAAGTGGGTCAAATTTAACTTGCAAGATTTTTAGACAAACAGACAACGGTCAGGTGAAAGTAAATAAAGCTTGTAAAATAAACTATCTTTATCTATCTTAGGACAAAATAAATGCCATTAAAAAATTGAAACGAAAACTAGACTATAGGGACCATGCGCGTTGGAGGGTCTGCCATCTTGTGGCCTAAATTGGAAACATAAACATTTACATTGACACTTCACGCCAAAGCAAGTGCTGCCATCTAACGTTTCCGTACATTTTCTTGTGCTTAGTAGATTCTGCTATCTTGTGGGCTACATTTACGTAGGCATAAACTTTAAATTTATACCTCCCACCAAACCATACCAAAATTGACGGTGGGGAATAATAAAAAATAAGTCTGCGACAAGTACAAACCATAATAACGCTTTCTCTGTTACTCTTACTGAACGATACATAAGACTATCCCGGTCTGACCGCCACGCTCTTGGCCGGTTTTTTTACTATCTATTGGGCAGGCTGTCCAAGTCGTCCAACCAAATGCAAAGGCCAAGAATTGAATGCGCGAAAAAAAAGTTTTCTACTTTTTCCTATACGATACCAAATATTATGCCCTTAATCGGAGTCCACTATTTTTGTTGTACTCGTATTCTGTATTTATTTTTATTGAGGGAGATTTTTTTTATTTTTTATTATAACATTAAAATATAAAATATGTGTACCACAAAACAAAATATTCGCCAAACTGCGAGACAGTTTGTTGGCGATGAGCTCGCTCGTTATACTTATAAAAAGGTACATAATTTTGCACTGTCCTACCGTCCCGGCATGGCCTGCGAATGTCAAAGCAAGAACATATTTTTAAAGTCAGAATACCTGTGCCTTTGCCTCAGTTCAGGTATTTCCAGGATTTGATTAAACTGCGTTAAATAACGCTGATATCCCGTTTCAGAGAACAAACCGAAATGAATACCGTACTTGTTTCAAAGGTCCATTGTAGTGCTAGTGATGGGAACGCGACTATCTATCTGTTATCGATAGATATCAGTTTTATTAGATTTCACATTTGTTTCGGTTTAACCTGTCAGCAATGTAGTCATACCAAGATAAGTTGGCAGCGATTTTGACAGCCCAGTGCAAGTGTTATTTTAAATGTAAACATTTTCAAACTGCCAACTTAGCTTGGTATGACTCTACAGACATTTTTAGATATTATTTGGATATATGGATATGGAAATACGTTTTTTATTATTAAATGTTTGCAATGTGTTTATACTTGTTTCATAAAATAACACAAAACGAAGTGCGGAGAGATTTGGTAGTCATTCTCTACCTACTAGTATTTGGCAAGTCGTAAGTTACGTGAGTCAATCTTCGGTCTTTGGGCTGAATGGTGTTTGGAAACATGAAAAACAAAAACATTGCATTTTTTTAGCAATTTTCATATTTTAACTTTTCTGCATAATTTGTTACAAATTTTTAAAGTGCTTCTTCAACAAAATCAGGAGTAATTTGATGTGCTTTGTGTATTTTTCTAAATTTGCTTCCTAATCATCACGCAGTTAAAGAAAGTAATTGGGTGACTAACTCAATAGCTTACCGTAATATTCTGAAGCAAATAATTCCAAATTCAAATTACTTTCTCATTGGCCGTTGTGTCGCCTACTTTTCCATTGACCCCTGGGCTAGAATATAATAATAAATATACATATATATGTATAAATAAATAAATATAATAGGGACATCCTATCACACATCGACGAATTCCCACGGTACGCCAAGAAGGCTTGTGTTGTGGGTACTCAGACAACGATGTATAAATATACCAATACTTAAATCATAGAAAACACCCATGACTCAGGACCAAATATCTGTGCTCATCACACAAATAAATGCCCTTACCGGGATTCGACCCCAGGACCATCGGCTTCATAGGCAGTGTCACTACCCACAAGCCCAGACCGGTCGTCAAACGGTCAGAACAGTCGTCGAATAATAAAACTAACAATCATCGATATCGATATGTATCTATATTTATCGTTATAGTCCCCCACTACCGTTAGCCGGACTTCATCATAGTCAAAGCGTAGTTTAATTCAAATTCCTGCTTTTCAGTCATTTTACACCAGCCGCTTGCTGCATGGGGAGGCTGTTTATTTTAATGCATATAATGTAATGATCCCAAATGTTGAATTATTGATATAGGTACTTATGCAAGTTCGATAAGCTTCAGATTTTTAAAATAGTGAAATGAAATAAAAAGTTAATAACCAACCTTTTCTGGAAGCACTTAGTCGTTTTTTGAACCCAAGTTATGAGGGTTTGGTTTGGATTATACAGATAAACAAAATTCTCGGGATATGATGTCAATACGTAGTGGACTTAATAAACATAGAAAGTTTCAAATAAGGAATAGGATCAGTCGTTACTTTGCGGAAATCCATACTAATTAAAACAAAAATTATTACTTTGCTAATCCGCTAAAATTGCACGTTATGCTAGTCAATCTGCAAACACGTTATACTTGCGTATTTTTGCATTTTTTATTTTATTTGGTTTCAGTTGTCGTCCGACCGTCAACATCTCCAGCATCTCCTGAGGATGCCCCGTAGAGGGGCGAAACACGTGTCGAGTTTTGTACTTTTGGTGGTGGGTTGTTATATTTATTTGCGTTTTTTTTTCCACATTAATTGCATGTAAAAATACGCAAGTAAGTATAACGGGTTAGCACTGATTGACTAGCACGTTAACGTTTCGCGGTTCAGCAAAGTATTATTTTTTGTTTTAAATAGAGAGTTTTAGTTTAACTGTAGGAACTACAGAGGTTGCAAATAACATTGACCGTTTCTATAAAATATATTCGTTGACGTACAGTCACGGACTTTAATTGATGAGCCACTTAGGGTTCAAGCTAATTTGGTTCTCAATTATAAAAAATTACTTTTGTTAGTAACAGTAAATAAGTTACAGACAAAAAAATAATTTTTGGTACAAGCTTTTATAGCTGACTGTACTTTTCTTTCCACAGGCAACTAATACTCATCTAGACACTTCTAAAAACCCCAAACACAATTAGGTTGCGTCGATTTATCAAGGAGTTCCTATGGTGACCTCTTGTCTCCATCATCAGAACAGCTCAATGGTACCATAATATTGCATTGTCACCCGACTTACATATATATGCAAATTTTCAGCTCAAACGGAAACCGGGAAGTGGGTCAAATTTAACTTGCAAGATTTGATTACAAACAGACGACGGTAAGGTGAAAGTAAATAAAAGCTTGTAAAAAGAGTTCTTACTTACACCCTACGTTAGTGCCAATTAACTTACATAAAGCTTAATTAAAATTAAATTATCCAGCTTATTTAGCCTAGCTTATCAACACGTCTACCCAGTAGCTCGTGAGATGGCAATCAAGGCGTTCAGCCAATGTGCTATGCTTATGGGCTATGCTTGAATTAAATGATTATTTTATTTTATTTTAATTTAGGAGGCGTGCACGCGTGTCAGCAGAGACGCTATTCTTTTGCGCCTAATGGCATAAAAGTCAACCCTAAATATCTATTATTTCTCTAAACTTGTTCAACTCTTTATTAATTCAGTAGAATGTAGTTAATGATTTGCTGTGATTTTATTTAGAAACCACAAATATATTATAATAAACAGTCAACACAAGTCCACTTGTCTAAATTCCACAAAAAATGCCTCTAGAATCCTTTGATCTCAAGTCTCAACCTGCCGCTTCCAACATTGTCTCACAGCAGTTTCACATAATTAGCATATTTAGATTAGTAATTAAGGAGTTACCAAACTCGTCTAATTTTTTATTGGCTATTATGTCATGGGTTAAATTAGAGCGGGCATTATGGGAGCGATTTGGACGTCATCTTGTTAATACAAAGATGTATAAGATTATTTTCTAGATTTGAGTCTAGAATATTAACGGCTCTCACTCTGGTTTTCGTGTTAGAAATTAATGGCCGACTAGATGTAAATTTAATTATTCCGAGTGTCTTTTATCAAACATCACACCTTTCGTATCAAATTTAATTAAATGTATTTAATATCTCAACAAAGTTTTTCTTCTATTTCAGGTTTCTGTTGACAAAGTAACAAATGTGGAACCTTTATGTTGTAGTCACGTAGGTATTGAAATTATATAAAAATTGAAATAAATCAGGATTTTTGTTAGCCGCTTTTTTTATATAATTTTTTTTTTTTGATAAATATGTCTTTTGTATGTAAATATGCGGGACTACTGCTGTAGAAAGTGAAAGACCACATTTCAAAAATAATATTTAGTAAAATGTGTGATTCCAGTGTTTAATGTAAATAACTATGTACCACATTTTAAGCGGAATAAATATCTTCATTGATTGATTGATGGGTTGATTGATGAATTGATAGAAAAACACATTTTTTATTCACCCGATGGCGTGGCGCGAGAATAAATTCGAATCTGCTGGATAATCCAACCGATCTGATCACAAAATCTGGAATCTAGAAATAACTAAGCCATTAAAAGTTCAGAAATAATATCTCTCTAACCTCTTCGTACCGTCATATTCTTACCATTCCTTTCCAAACATACATAGTACTTGCATCCATCACGTATCTAAATAAAAGAACAGCATATTTTTTGAAACCATGAACGTGATTAACGAATTGCACATCGTTTGATAGAACTTTTAAAATAGTTTAAAGATTGTTTAACATGTGTTTAAATTAAGTTTAGGATATAATTACCACAATAGTCTTCTCTTCTTCTTCAGTCGGTCCCTCAAGCTAAAGATCGTGCCATCATGTCCTTCTGTTGAAGACCAGATTCCTCCATAGGATTCCTATTCCTCGCCAAGAGCATGGCGTCGATCGTCGTGCAGTTTTAATTGCATAGATGCAATGATTTGAGTACACCATCTAGTAGGGAGAGGGCCCTCAGGTCTGGTGCCTTCAATTTTGCCCGTCATAATAATCACGATAATAATCAACCCCATTGCAAACTCATCCTAACTCCTTTACTTAAAATTAATGTGGCTGTGCCTCTTCTAGTAAATCAATATTCAGGGTTGTCACACACAATCCGTGTAGATCAAAGGGCGCATCGGCATCCGCTAATTAGCTTACGGCATCTGCGACAAACGGACCGACCAAGAATTCCTTATACATACACAGTTGCCTGAACTAATGTAGGCTTTATTACAAAGGCAACAAGGACCAGTTATGGTCAATGAAGTGTTAAGGAATGAACAATTCCTTATATAGTCACCGTCAGATACATCGGAGCGGCCGAGGTGCTCAAAAATATCTGAACACGCCTTAACTGCTTTAGAATAAAGGCGTGTTCAGATATTTGTGAGCACTTTGACCGCTGTCATATATCGGATGAAGACTGTACATACACAGTTGACTAACCTATTGTAGAGCTTAAGTAAAGGAAATAAGGAATAGTTATGGTTAGTTGTGTTAAGGGACCGTTCGGATTCAGATTCAGACTACACTTAGCATTATTGTGGCAGTAATGCAGCGCGACATTACTGCCGATCGACTTGCAAATTGGTCCGAAAGCAATTGATTATGACATATCAATTGTTTTCGGACCAATTTCGCTCACATCCCAGTACGTCAGTACGCAACGAAATCATTACTCATTCGCGGTGAATACGTTGCGCGCTCGCGGCGATCTCGCTGCGCGCTCGCCTGGCTTTCTACTCACTCGCAAATCGCCAGTGTGCCCGCGCCCTAAGTCCCGAGCGTAAGGGCCAACCCACACTAGCGTCTTTTGAGCGTCTGCGTCTAGTCAGCGCTATGGGAAATGGCGTCGCTGCGCAGTTGCGCCAACGTTGCGTCGAGCAGCAGCCATAGAGTTGACTAGACGCCGACGCTCGGAAGACGCTAGTGTAATCTCTCTGTAATGTTGCTACAGTTGAACTATCGTCTGTAAAACTGCAGCAGTAATGCTGCTGACCGCATTACTGTAGGAAACTTCAAAATAGTACATTATGCAACGAGGGGGGTAAGTGGAAATTTGCAAGCGAGGTCTCTAGATGCACGCCAGCCGCAGGCTGTAGCGCATTAAAATCACGAGTTTGCAATAATCATAATCATAATCATAATCAATTTATTAGTAATAAAAATTACAGGTCACAGTAATTGCCTATATCTATAGGAAAATATAAAACATTAAATTAACACATAAGATTATGGCTGATAACTGCACTAATACATGCAGAGTACGTTATATTATTTACATATTTGATTTTGTAAGATCACGGCTGTAGAATTCTTTATGGTCATAGAAAGCCTGCTCGATTAGCCAACTCTTCAGTTTTGTTTTGAAGATTGTGTTGCTGTGTGTGTTAACTATTTCATTGGGTAGATGATTATATACCTTCGGACCCATAACGTGCACGAGTTTGGCTGACTTGGCCAGCTTGTGCGACACGGCTGGGAGTCTTCTCCCAATTCGAGTGGAACGTACCGCATAACGGCGAGACGTTTCGTTACTTTTGCTCAAAACTGTATTTTCCAACTGTTCTCGCGCGTGCACTGCTGCTTGGAGTATCAGCAGCGATGGCAGTGTTAATATGCCCAGAGACTTAAAGTGAAGCTTCGTAGACTCCGTTTGTGAGATGCGAACTATGGCTCGATATTTTTATCCCTGGAGTTACACAATGTTTTTCATCACACTTGTGAAGAAAAAAACTAAATTTTAAGCGAAATAATTCTTAAATGCCATATTGTCATTCTTTGACAGATTAGGCATCGAAGGCACAGACCTATCCGGCATTCAGCCACGATCGAAAAAATCTGTAAAAATATTTTAAACAAAATATTGAAACTAAATCTTTTTTACATAAACAATAAAAATAAATTATAAACGTCATTATTTTAAAAGTAAAACTCATACCTACTTGGTTCGCATGACTTAGTGACACGATTTTAAAAAAAAGCTATAAATCATTCGGGAGTTATAACTTTTTCTTTCACAATCCGTAACTCCCGCAGGAACAATTACAAATTACATTACAAATGTCAAAATGTGGACCCGGGTACGCCCTTAAACTACGTCCACAAGAGAGGTATGGGCATTGTGAATGTCATCTCGCTCTGTGTGGTAGGGCACAGCACAGCGGATGTCATTCCAGATCTAGAGCAGAGCCCAACTGGGGAAGTACCTCCACTTTACAGAAAACCGCAGCCAAATAACACTAGACCCTACTCATAGTGTTGTATTCCTGCCGGTGAGTAAGGTTGCCAGAGCTCAACGAGGGGCGGGAGGGGGTTAGGGTCGGCAACGCGCATGCAACTCCTCTGGAGTTGCAAGCGTACATAGGCTACGGATACTGCTTACCATCAGGCGGGCCGTATGCTTGTTTGCCACCGACGTAGTACTAAAAAAAAATTGATGTTGCCTGTATTTTTATTGCAGCAGTAAATGTCGCGCTACAATACTGCGGCATATGGTGTGGTCAGAATCCGAACGATACCTTAAAACATAAAATAGTGTATCTTTATTGTCTTCGTTTCGTCGATTCTCGATAAAATCGCGGAATGAAACCAAAGCGACCGGCTTTCTGTGTTTTTTGGGATTGTTCGAATTTTATTGTTTTTGAGAATTTATTGTGATACAGGTTGTTTCTTGTGAGGTGGTCAGTGAACTTTGAAATTAAAACCTATTTTTATTTTTTGAGCGTATGTATGTCGATTTCTTTGGCACGGTTCTTGAATGTGGTGTCGATGAATTCTTTTTTCTTTCTTACCATAGCAATATGGGTATCTAATGAAAGAAACTGAAAAGACCATTTTAAAAATATATGTAAATAAGTAGACGGGTTTTTTGTTTTTATAATAATTATTATATTTTTAAAGTTATACGTTTGGTTCTGTGTTTTTTTTTTATGATAAATACCTACCTATTTCATTCTGAGGTTTTTATTTAATATGGACTAAATTAGAATCGCTGGCTACATACATTACATATCTATCAGCAATCTAATCTATTATTAATCTAATCTAATTTAAATATAATTTATTTAGGCAACCATATCTTAAGAATTGTTGGACAGATATTTACGAAAGCTACGGCCTTCTCATTTTTCAACCCAGAGAAGAAACTTAGCGACAATGAGTATTCTATTTTATTTATCAAATAGCAAATATTTTATTTATCAAATTCATATTTATATATGAAAATTATTTGAATTCATATTTCTCCAAGTTTATTATTAAGAGAATGTCCCCTAAAAGAATATAAGCGCTAAGTCTGGATTCAACAAGTATTTTCTATATTCTTTAACAAGTTGTATTTTTTCGGCAAATATATTTAAGACTTTTTGTGTAAAATTTAATAAGCTTTAATGTTGCCTTACACCATATTTTCATAGAGAACGTCTCCAAATGTCAAATGGTGTGGTGTGGACATGAATTTGGGGTCTTTAATTTACATAAATACTAAATTTCAAGACTGTTCCATAGATTTCGATTTTTCCTATGATTGTTGTGCTCTTAGTTTTAAATTCAACGGTACCTATTCAATAATAAGAATAAGAATTGTTTATTTAAAAGAAAAAAACCTTAAGCATTTCATACAGGTTTTTCAGGCTAATAACGTAGCTGCCATACTTGTCACGTCCCCGACAAACTAAACCTCTTTGTGGAATGCCTTTACTGCTAAATTTTTTATAAATTATATAACTCTACATTTAAATTAAACCAATTTCCACGATCAAAGAAAACACTCTGTTGTAAACACCCAGTTAACATGCTTCCATCAAAGTTAATGTAATTCCCGCAATAATTTGTATGAAACCATACAATTTAAGTTACTAATTTAAATGACTTCCTCTATGAACAATGCCGCGCTATCTGAAGTACATTTGCGTATGATAATGAGACTAGGTGCTTCAAGTTACGAGAGAGAGCGTTATGAGGATGACTCACGCTGGAGTCCAGGCCGGAGTGTCTGACAGTTCATATTCTATGCTTCCCGTAGAGCTTTCTAGCATGAGTCATCCCTTATTGCTTCGAAAATTATTCATGATTATTAAAATTAATACGCAATACACAAAAGGTTCTATAGTTCTTTCACGTTCAAAACGTCAAAAGCACTGTAGGAATTTAATTAAAACATTTTGAGTAATTACCAACACAAAACCAAATTTGTACACTTAATGCTGGCAAGACATAGTGATACTAGGTAATAAATTGTAATATTTATATACTATACAAATAAAAATATTGATTCATTGAATAATGTTTTACTAAATTGCAGACATTTAATAAAATATGTAGCTACATGAAGATTATGTGACAATCGCAGCATCGTTATTATTCATTACCGTTGTAGCGTTATGGTGTTATTCGTATGACGATTGCAACAGCATAACTGTTGCAACAACATTACATTAGAGTGTCTTTCGTTCCCGCCGCATTACTGCCACGATTATGACGTTTTAGATGCCATACATTTATTAAGGCAATTTTAGGCGCAGTAGACTACTGCTTACTATAAGCAGAACCGTAATGCAGCTGCAGTTGCCATCCGAATGTCACCTTTACTGCTGCAGCATTGAAGCGAGTGACATCACTGTCTAAAGGCAAATTATATAGTTTAACCATCTACAACCCAACAAACTTACTTACTTCTTACTTCCGATGGCGCTTCAACCCTTTATGGGCTTGGCCTCCTCCACTATCTTCCTCCAGTTATCGCGATCCTTGGCAACCTTCCTCCAGTTGGTATACTTCCTCATCCTCTTAAGATCTCCCACACAGTCCAGCCACCTTTTCTTAGGCTTACCAGGCCATTTCTGACATGATTACCAGTTCGCCGGACGTTATCAGCCTGTCAGTTATTCGCAAAAGCTGACAATCGCGAATAACTGACAAGCTGATATCGTCTGGCGAACTGGTAATCAGTGGGCTCTTTAACATACTCGATTGGTCCCGCTCTCGCTTATGCTTTAAACCGCAAATACCAACATAATTCATGTATCTGCTAAAATACCAGCTATCAATTGACTTTACATATAAATCGTTTGAACAAGTTCCAACTGACGTATTACGTCGTTGTCTCATGTTGGCGATAAGAAAAAATGCCCTCATATGTCTTCTGACGTACGCAGTATCAAATACTAGTTAATAATAAGGATTGGCAACTTCATACATTTAAGTTGTAGGTATGTGGAGTTACATTTTGTTACTAGCGACCCGCCCTGGCTTTGAACAAGTTACACAAAACCTTAACAAATTCAATGTGGCTTTCTATCAGAGAAGAGTAAGGCTTCATCTGTAAACATTTCTATCAGAATTTCTGTTGGGATTTCAGATGGAAACGGACTTATTGCACTTGAAGCATAAAGACTTTTCTGATGAAAAGCCACATACACCTAAACCTTCCTCAAGAATCACACTATCAATAGGCGAAAACCGCTTGAAAATGCGTTGAGTAGTTTTTGAGTTTATCGCGAACATACGGACAGACGCGGCGGGGGACTGTTTTATGAGATGTAGTGATAATACAGGAGACAAACGAGTAACGAATTGCCCAAGTAATTACCGTTGCCCATGACGAGTGCAACACCACAGGGGTTGCAAGTGTGTTGCGGCATTTGAGATGGGATTACCCTCTTTTCTTGAAGGTTTTAAGAGGGAAGAATAGCTTTGCGATCGTAACGAAATAACGGTACTTTTTCTATGAAATTCCATTTCGGAAGAAAAAGATTTCCACTAACTCAGTTTGTCATGTTATAAGTGGCTTTTAACTGTAATAAATTATATAGTTTTACCCAACAAACTAAGCTTAATAAAGTTTTTTTTTAATACAACTAAGCTCTGTTGGCTAATCTACTAGATGTCATTTTAAATGTACGGGGTTTAGAATGGATAAAATAAAATAGCTTATTTGATTCTATAGATGAAATAGTCATATCATTTTGCAGTCGGTAGAAAACGCAACATTATTAATATTGATATTGCAAGTCTCTGTTATTCATTTGTCTTTATCAATTACAAAAACAGTACTGATTGTATTCGCCATTGATATTAGGTTACAAATATAAACATGGACGATTTCGGTACAGTTTTTTTTGTATTTCTTTGTTTATTATGAAATCAGCCATGAAACACGTGTTTTATATACTAATGCGTTAATCATAACTATTATGATTGATGTTTACAAAAAATAGGTCATCACATCTGCAATTTTTTTTTATTTATTAAAGTTCTAAACATTAAATTAATCGCAGAGTTTCTTATTTCTTAACTGCTAAGCCAAAGATGGCTTGTTTACAGCCAGAGTTCGGACTAATGCACTAAGAATTTAGTTATGTTATAATATTGTACACATGTTACATTAATATTATTCTAATGTTATCCTTTATAAAATATGTTCATGGTTATTAGATGATAACAAGTATTTTTTTATATCTTTAGTTGATTCAGGATTGGTTAGGTATAAATCTTGTAAATGTTTCGGAAGGCTGTTTAGTGTTTTTGGAAGCAAGTAATAGTTGGTTCTCATACCGTACACATTTTTTACTGTTGGTAATATAAATCGATGTGAGTCAGGTTAGGCTTAAAAATGGATGGTTCGATAATATATATTCTACATAAAAAAACATTAATAGCTTAGGAATTAAAAATATGATATACACAATAAATGCCCTTACCTACCGGAAGCGGTATCATTTTATCGCCTCTTCACCATGCCTGTCACATTCTAACAAGTATGTAAGTGCGAAAGTGACGCATTACGTGACAAGTGATAAAAAGCCTACCATGCTACCGCCCCTGGATTCAAACCCTTCAGCTTCTTAATCAAAGACATTACCGCCTAGACTAAGAGGTGAACAAGGGTAGAAAGTATCCAAGTATTGGCGTGATTCAAATCTGTACCACATTGTGCCTTTTTATCCAAAGCTAAAAGGTTTTTTACTTAGGGAAAGCTTGGTTAGCCGTTGAAGCACACATATACTTTATTACCTCCTGTTCCGTCACGGCCGTGTCCTGTCACGGTCGCCATGTGCGGATGGCGTTAGGAAGAATATAAATCAAACAAACGTTAGGTTCGAACTGTAAGATGGTCGGCTTTTTGAAGTGAAAACTTTTTTTATTATTTGTCACCATGCCTGTCACGTTCTAACAAGTATGTAAGTGCGAAAGTGACACATGACAGGACAGGTAATAAAAATGCGACCATGATACCGCTGCTGAACTGTATTGGGCCTAAGCATGATTATAAAGTGTACATAAAGTTGAATATACATAGCGTTCATGACTTACCACTACAAGAAAATTTTAAAATACCCTCAGACGGACGGATAGAGAGAGAGAGAAATGATGAAACCACGACCACTTAATCCTAGTCAGCATAGGGTTAAAATGTAGTGAATGTGGCTTAAATTTAGCACGCTTAAAGCCGCCATATGTATAATATAAAGAAAAATTACAGTGCTTGACGGTAAACGGTGCTTAAGATAATTGCAATTAAAGTAATCATGTAATAATGATATGAAATGTTACAGTCATTTACGCTAGATGGAGCTAAAAGTCTAATTAATGAGGGAAAATAAGCGAAATCATGTGTACAGTAGTTTAAAGGCGTGGACTTAGGCGGGTATGTATATTTGCTGGAGATATAGCTTTTATTCTTACCTAAGATTACTTATTTATAATAATGCAGCGGCTTGCGCGAATAACTCGCGAACGCGAAACGGCGCGGCGCGGGTGAATCAATCCTTTGAAGTCTATGGAAGTGTCCTACGTGAGCGATCTCGTTGCGAACGCGAATGCCTTGGACCGCCGCGCTGCGCCGCGCCGCTTCGCGTCCGCGGGTTATTCGCTCACGTAAGCCGCTGCGTAACAGTACGAGCAACATACTTAACTGACTACAATAAGTTTTACGAATCGTTAGTTATTTTATATTTTTATTTTATTATTTCAGCACGGTTAGTACGGTTATTTCATAAAAATCTCAGATATTTGGTGTTTAGTTTGGTGAAAATGTATTTTTTTATTACAATGAGCACAACTCCTACCAGTCCCGTTAATACATTACGATACAAGTGCGAAAAATTCGCCACGATTAGTGGGGATAAATTAAAACACAACCGAGGAGAGTGTTTTAAGTTGACACGAGATGCGAATTACCTATTCACACGTGTATCGTACAACGTTTTACAGTACATACTTATATGCACCTTTGCATTTTTGACATAGGCTTGTATAGTGCTACTTTACCGCACTAGGGCGGTAAAGTAGCACCATATGTTCTGTAAAGTGCATTATATATCTGCGGACAGAATACAAATCGCTGGCAGACACATCTGTGCCTATTATCCTGGTATACATTGACAGATGTACGCTAGGTACAATTTAAGTTCTAAGTATCTTGGAAAGATCTTTAAATGATCGATAACTAAACAACATGTCAAAATTGACGTTTATTTCGATTCCGCTGTGATCCCAATAAGATTTATCTACGATATTTCTAACGTCAAAGTGACATTGATTGCCCAAATTGAGCTGCTTCTGTCAATTATACGACATACGAGTATAAACGATATCTAAATGAGAACTTATCGTTATCGTATTGCATTCTTCGAATCGAGCCGTATATACCTAGCGGACAGCTGTCAGACAAATATGGCGGACAAATCCATACGTATATATATTCCTATATTCGTACGATACGTACGATATATTCGGACTATTATAGTCCGTCCGCTCCCAACCCTATGGTAAATCCTCTTCACTAATAGTCCATAATAAAGGTAATGCGACTTAAATTGCGATTCTCCCCCAGACGTACATGTACATACTTGTACATACGGTTTTGTTTGCCGGCATTAATTACTTTTGAGTGGCTTGGTGGATTCAATAGCTCACGAAAACATAAGTACAGGGCGTGATTCGACTCATTTTGCTATAAGCCATATTATGACTCACTGGGACTATAAAATCTGTTATTAGTATGAGACCTAGACTTCAATCGGTATTTATATCATGCTAATTACCTCCCTCCTTGCACAATGTACTATTGTTGAATAAAGATTAAATCAATCTTATACCTTTAAACGAGCAATTCTTGTATGTATATATATATATATATATAAATATTTCTGTGATCTCGGAATCGGCTCTAACGATTTCGCTGAAATTTGGTATATGGGGGTTTTTGGGAGTATACAATCGATCTAGATTAGTCTTATGTTTGGGAAAACGCGTGTTTTCGAGTTTTCATGCGTTTTTATTTCGACGCAGAATACGGTCGCTAATTTCGTGTTGCCGGCCACTGTCCGTCTGTTCCAGCGGGTTAAAACGCGGACGGCTAGAAACGAGTGTTACGGGTTCGAAGCTCGCCCGGTGACCAACTTTTGTTTTTTTTATATGTTCAAGTTTATATATAATTTTTTAATTTTTATTGTTTTCGACAAGTTTAATTTAGTAAAAAAATGTAGTTAAGATTATCATCTATACGCCACCATATTACAATAAATAGTTATAACCGAGCAAAGCTCGGTCGCCCAGGTACTAAATAATTAAACGTGGCAAGGTCCAAAAAGGCAAACCCCAGGGATAAAAAATCCAAACATATGACAACTACCTACAAAAATTCATATAATTCATTTCTGATGCTCTGAAAGACGGTCATTGGTTGTTATAAAAAGTGTGCAGAAAGTAATACGTTTCTACATTAGAACCTTTTACTATCTAAGTACGATTATATTCATTTTTTTACGATAAGCAATTAAAATTTGGTTTAAAATGGATTTGTATACAATCTTCATTCTGATATTTAACTTCCCATTCCATAAATAACGATACTTCTACCTAAATGTTATAATTGAAAGTACCCTGTAATTATACTTAGGCATGTTTAAAAGCACATGTGGTATACTTTCCTGCTATTCGAAGTGAAAAGTAGAGTATATAACTCTGGTGAAAGTCATCATTTCAGCCTCGGACTATTGGCGCTCTTACTACGATCGAGCGCCAAACGACTTCGCCAAATGTGAGTGTTTTTTTTATTATTATTATTATTTTTAATATTATAGGACATTATTACACAAATTGACTAAGTCCCACAGTAAGCACCATAAGGCTTGTGTTGAGGGTACTTAGACAACGATATATATAATACATAAATACTTATAAATACTTAAATACATAGAAAACACCCATGACTCAGGAACAAATATCCATGCTCATCACACGAATAAATGCCCTTACCAGGATTTGAACCCGGGACCATCGGCTTCGTAGGCAGGGTCACTACCCACTAGGCCAAACCGGTCGTCAAGGGGGAAGTGCTTTTCATCCTCATTTTAACAATTTACTATTCACATCGTCCATTTATATTAACTTGCTGTCCACTTCCTCTATGCGCTTCGCCTGCGTCCTTGCAATTTGCAGCTGAAGGTTGCAACGTGGGTGTCCACACTAACAGTAAGTTTTACTCACAAAGCAGTAACGGAAGATGAGTATTGTACCCTTGTAACGAATTCACAAGGACCGCTAACAAAGAGCTGACCTTGACATTGATATCAGGGTTGTAATAACGCTTACTGTTCTGGTAACCAGTGTATTCGTGATCTTTGGTTAAGGTATTATTATTACCGTAAAACTACCCAACTATAGTCCAATACTGCAACTATGGTCCACAAGTTCAAAAGGAAATTAAGTATCTATACCAATGTTCCTTTAGGTTTACTCCTAGTTTTACCTTCCATTTATAAACATACTTTGCCTTAGAACTACAAAAATATAGTAAAATACACACCTGAACGAGAAAAATTGAGTTTATTTGTGGACCATAGTTGGGAGCTTTGGAGTGTAGTTGGGTGGTTTTACGGTATGCTGTTTATTTTTCTTTCATCTTAGGCTAGGATTTTATAATATGGATATAAAATAAATACAAAAAGTTATACAAAAATAATACAAAATACATGTAAACATATTATAAAAAACCTAACCTATGGTGCTGCCAGCAGCGAGGCAGGGCCCAAGCCGACGGTGGTCAGGGCTGCAGAGAGAGGAACCGATTATTATTAAGAGTATTATTGATGTTTGTGGGCCTTTGACTGCCACGTCGACCAGGCAGTGATCTATTGTGACAGCCCTTTAAAGTTCATTACTAATGTCCGTTGAATCCAGGAAATTTCAGATTCTTTGGGCTTTGGTTAAGGTAGGTACGATACTTTAATTTTTAAAACATTGTATACTTTAAGACAATGATAAAGGCTGTTAAATAATGTAATAAACAAATAATAATAAAAAAGACAACGCCTGAAATTTCATTATTTATTTGTCATCTTTCAAAGTGAACATTAAATTAAAGGCAGGGTAAGCTGTACGCAATACTAGAAGCCACGAATGTAGTGCCTGATCCGCGTACTCTTATCGACGTTAATGCGTACTCTTATCCAACAGGCCTTATAAGACTACGCATTTACCATTTTTGTTTATTGATATTATTTTATGACACTTATCTAAATTTTGTGGCTTTTTATATTACTTTATGAAAGATGATGAAATGGTATACGAAATAATGGTAAAGCAGATTACGTACTTATCATATTTATGTATATTTTTTAATTTTAAATGCATAAACCTAGACCAGCTTACGTACCACTTTAATACATACAGGTACGTACGGGGTTAACCGATTAAACCGTTAACCCAGTGTCAAATTGCACTAGTAACCATGGTAACTCTAGGATTAACCAGTTAACTCGGGGTTAGTAGGATGGGGCAAGTGGCCCTAAGACTAATAAAAAAATAAATTTATGTACTTATATTATACATTTATTTATTTATTTATTTTAAACACACAGTAAAGAACTCAAATCTAAAACAGATCCCAGCAAAACTATTTTATTTACTCTCTCTACACACATCTACATTTTAGGTATGTATAATATAACATTTAAACTATTTTTTACACGTATGCAATTGTCACTTAAATATTTGCAGTAGGTACTGTTTTAAGGGGGTTTTAAACTTTTTTTTGTTTGGCTCATGACAAATTATCGAGTATAGTTATTTTTTTTAGGATTAGAAATTTTTTAACCTCAAAATAGTGATAACTTTTCCTCCAAAATGAAATCTGAGTAACTGTGCACTGAATTATAGTGTCGTTTACATATTATTGTACCGCAATATAAGACATCATAGGAACCCTAGCATTTTGGAAGAAAAAGTTAATTACCACTCCTTATAAGGTTAGAAAAAATTTTATCTTAAAAAACGGAGTATAGACAAGGTAGACTATTCAGCATATACGGAAGTTTTTTGCTCGGAGTTCTATTTACAAAATAGTATAAATAGTAATATAGGGATCACGTTTATAATGGTCAGACTGAGGTAAAACTCGGTGGTCAATGAAAATTGAAGGTTACTTCTGTCCTTGCATGTTAGATATAGTTTTATTATTCTATGCTAAAAGGAAATATGTGCATTGACATATACGGTCCTTAGGTTGTTTTAAAATGCAATAGTTAATATACTCAGCAGAGTGACAGAGGTATAATATAATTAATTTAGTTCATGTGGATCAAGGACAACATATATGTGTTATGAGATGAGAAAGTATAGTCAGGCCAAGCTATGTTGGCAACGATTTTGAAACCACAGTCTGTGCAAGGGTTATTAATTTAAACTTCAAACTTCTATGAAATGATAACATATAATTAACACATGCAAAGGCTGCCCTATCAAAATTACTGCCAACTTATCTTGGTTTGACTCTAACTTACCTAAATATAATAAATAGACTAGTTAACTAGTTGACTAATTCAAGTCAAAATGATATCAATCGATCAGGTTTGTATTGAGGAACAAATGTCTGTATGGGACTCATTACATCGCATTTTTATCACCTGTATGTATGACATCGTCACTTTCGCACTTACATACTTATTAGAACGTGACAGGTATGGTGACAAATGATAAAGAGCCGACCATTTTAGCCCTACTGTTTGTTGTATAATGTATTTGTTTGGGTCACATCTTATAACTTAAATATGAACCACTTCCTCGTATCCGATTCAGCTGAGATTTGGAATACTTCGTTAACCTGACGACAATGCAATAATAAGCTAACATGAATCTGATCTGATGATGCACTCGGAAGGTGGCAAACGAAACTCCTCGATGAAAAAATACAAACACATTGAGTTTAGGTTCATTAGAAAACTCTCGAGATATTGACATGAAAAGCGCGCAGCTGTTTTGCGATAAACGTAAGGTTGTATGCATGCGTTAAGCTGGCCATACATACACACTACAGTTTTGCCAACTGCACAGGTAAAGCCTGGCGTATGTGGCGATCTACGGCGCAGTTTTCTAACTAGACAGCCTAGCCAAGGTGACAATTACTATCGGTTCGACAAAGAAACGCTTTATCACGCTTCCATATTAGTGCGACAGTGACAGTTGCGTTTCGATCGCTATGGAGCGTAAGGGATTTGCACGTTGTCTAAGCGGCCAGCTCTACCTGTGCAGTGGAACTATATCAGCGGGCGTACGCTGCTAGTGTGTAAGGCCAGCTTTATACTTAAATAGAAAACACCCATGACTCAGGAACAAATATCCGTGCTCAACACACGAATAAAAGCCGTTACCAGGATTTGAACCCAGGACCATCGGCTTCATAGACAGGGTCTACCCACTAGGCCAGACAGGTCGTCAAAACATTAACTTGTAAAACATTCACTTATAAATCTTGTAATTTAATTTAAATTTCATTTTATTTAAGGACCAACGTTAGTATTAACTCCATACATTGTACAGTCACGTCTGAAAATATCGATACGAAAAATGTGCCAAAAATATGTATACACTACCTTAATATATGGGCAATAAAGTCGTGTAGGTATACATATTTTTAGCACTTTTTTCGTATCGATATTTTCAGGTGTGTCCGTGAAATGTCATTCTATGCATTTTATAATGAATAAATCAAGAGAAATTAATAAGAAATGAAATTAAATCAAAGTAAATTTTAATAATAACAATCTTGTAATGCATTTCAACTTTTATTATGCAACAAAAAAGGAAATAGGTATAAATTTTTACACAGTGCGTAGTACCAACAGTCCACTAGCCCGTGCCATCAGATAGGACGATTGTTCCGAACGCAGTCGACTATTAAAATTGCTAGTTTACTGAGTAGGAATAATTGTGCTAATACGATGTAATGCACTTAGCCTGTGGGAAGTGATAGTGCGGGGAAATATGCAAGTTACCTCATTTGATAAACATATTGTTGAGTAAAAAAAAACGTAATGAATTATAACAAAAAATATTACTTTGCGAATCTGCGAATCAAAAGTAAATTATTTAATCCAGTAACTTTGTCGAGTTTTGTAATGGGATTCGTTTGCGTCATTTTTTGATGACAGACTTGTTTATGATGTTGGCTCATTAAATAATCCAAGTTTGTGACCTCGAGCGCCGAACTCAACTTTGTCAAAAAACGAAAAAACTGCGAAAATTTAGTTTAGATTTGGACGATTGTAACCCTAAAGGACTAGTTTGCGCGGTTTTCTCGATTTTTGGCAAAGTTGCGTTCAGCTCTCGAGGTTTCAAACTTGCATTGTTCATTGGGCCTAAATTACAATTATTAATGTGAATAAAATCGTACGTTTTAACTCATAAGCTAGTAAAGTTAATAGTTGTAATAGAGGTGACCGGTCTGGCCTGGGGTTCAAATTTCGGTGGGGTTCAAAATTCATTGGTGTAATGAACACAAATATTGGTTCCTGAGTTATGGGCGTTTATATGTTTATACATATATATGTATTTATCTACGTATGTATATCGTTGCCTAGTATCCATAGTACAAGCTTTGCTTAGTATGTAGCTAGGTCGATCTGTGTAAGATTGTCCCCAAATATTTATTATTACTATACATATTATAATTACCTCATTTTAGTATCTACCAAATCTTATAACGCCGACAATTACTTACAGTTCTGTTTTACCTCAATTTGTGGTCTGAAGTTACACTCCCCAACACAGAAGAATACGTTATTAGTAAAGATAATCATTATATAACCGTTTGCTAATTGAATTTAATTGTAAGTACCTCCACCGATCGTAGATAATGACTTTATAATACCTCTACTTTTATAATACATTTCAACTAAGAATGGTATAATTATCCTATATAAGCATAGGTTGGGTCGTATTTCAATCGATAGAGCGTTGTTACGTGCTTATCACACATATATTTTCTAATCGCTATTAATATTATAAATGCAAAAATAACTCTGACTGTCTATTTGTTACCTCTTTACAAATTCGGTAGGTATGGAGACAGTTTGAGGCCCGAGGAGGAGGAGGAGGAGAAGGGAGAGGTTTCAATGAATCATAATGATGATCATGATTTATATCTCCTTTATATAATGGATAATTCTTCCTCTATTATAATGATACTCATTCCACGGAGACGAATCCACGGGCAAAAGTAAAACTAAAAAGATTGTACAGTAAGTATTGAAATCATCAAAAACTGTAATAAAGAAGATCTAGCATCATTGTCTAAATGTTTTAAGGTTACGCATCGATAAACAATAAAATCTTAAAATGCGGCGCTTACTTGCTTCCCGAAACCCCTTCCCGATTCCTCGCGCGTAATTTAATACAAATATAATGTTGACCAATGGTGCACGGAAACTACAGAAATGAAGTCCATGCCATAAGTTCACCAAACAATACTTACATGAGTTTTGTAATTCCTGACATAAGTGAAGATACCTGACGCCAAAATTTACATGTAGGTTACTTACATACGATGGAATCAATTCGAAAAGCACACGACTTCATTTTTATTTTTATGTCTTGGAGCTTTTTATTAGACTATTGAAAGTGTGTGTATGATTTTGTTCAGATATTTGTGAACATGGCTGGCTGATGACGTATATGCACATGTGCAGCATGCTTATCAAGATCTAAGCGCTACTTGCACCGTCCCACTAACCCGGGGTTAACCGATTAAACCTGGAGTTACCATGGTTACCAATATAATTTGTCACTGAGTTACCGGTTTTCTTATTATTTATTTTATTTATTTAGGGCATCAACAGCAACAAAAACTAATACATAGCATAGTAAACAGAAGCATAGCGAATAATAGATGTCTACAAAAGTACAACTAACATGCAATAAATAAGTGGAAACAAGAGATTACAAAAAAAAGGGAAATAAAAAGCTTTTAACTGCTTAACCACGGGTTAGTGGGAGGGCTAAGATTCTTAACTCATTAATATTGTTTCCCCTGTTACATCCTAGTTTACAACGCCCCTGTAAATTTGTACACTGTAAACATGTACCGAAGTGTAAACTTCGGTGCAGTTTAACGTACGAGTGTAAACACGCGAGCATCGTAGTATTCGTAGTTCGATGCTTCTAATCCCTTTAGTAGAGTGCACAGTGGCGTGAAAACACGCTGATAACTAACATAAATTAAAAACAAAGAGATATAAATCAAAAGGTGCCGTTCGATTTCAGACTAGACAGACATTCTAAAAAACATTTTCGGCAGTAATGCTGCCCGCTGCAATCATCATCTTCCTCGCGTTGTTCTGGCATTTTGACGACGACCGGTTTGGCGTAGTGGGTAGTGACCCTGCCTACGAAGCTGATGGTCCCGGGCTCAAATCCTGGTAAGGGCATTTATTCGTGTGATGAGCATGGATATTTGTTCCTGAGTCATGGGTGTTTTCCATGTATTTGAGTATTTATATATTGTACATATCGTTGTCTAAGTACCCTCAACACAAGCATTATTGAGCTTACTGTGGGACTTAGTCAATTTGTGTAATAATGTCCTATAATATTTATTGATTTATTTTGCCATGGCTTATGGGAGCCTGGGTTCCGCTTGGCAACTAATTCCTAGAATTGCTTAGGCACTAGTTTTTACGAAAATCGGTCCCATAGTAAAAGTTGCTCAGTATAATCCCAAAACCTCCCTGGCAACGGGAATGCACATATTTTTTGGCCACCCTGCATAAAATTAGGCGGATAGATGCCTTACCTATTCTTTATAATATAAACTCAGTTTTATGGTACGCAATTTTATACGTCGTAACTCAACGGAAGATTACATTACCTACATTTTTGTCGAGACAATAAGTGATTTCGTAGGTATACATTCCGGCCAGAATAAGGAGTTCTTAAAAATCAGTCAAATTTTAAAATAGAGTCATATAAGATAAATTTTAAAATAGAGTCACAAATGTCTATGTGTCGGCGGCCGATCGTAAGATCAGGCAAATTGTCAAATTCACAGGCATATCGTTAAAATCTTTGTCGCGTTCCCTGAGTCCACGGAGCCCAGCTATTTTTGGACAGTTTATCCTTCGGCCACAATATTGATTTAATGAGACTACCCAAGACATTATACAGGACAGGGACATTACGATCTGCCTGATATTACTATCGGCCGACAAATATATAAACAAGTAAATAAAATGATCGTTGGGACCTCGCCAGTGTACAAGCGGAGCGAGCTAGTTGTTTTAGAGGCACAATAGCGTTCGATTGCAAGTACGTTTTATTGCACTGCACTGTTTTTCAACTCACATTAAAAGTGTCCGTGAAATTGCATCGTTAAGCGATTGAAAAGTAATTGCTTTTCACTAATATACATAAAATAAAAGTTTCAGTGAGTATTTATTTCGCTTTTTTACTGTTTGCTCAATAAAAATAGCCTTTGCTTATCGACAATGATAAACATTACGAAAGACAAAAAGCTTCAAAAACAAAAATACATAAAATTTTAGATAAATTAAAGATTAGTATTAGTACTTGTACGAATAATTTACTGTGATTTTGTATTTTATTGCAAGTTATGTATTTTATCTTTTTTATATTTTTTTGAATGATTGCAACCTAAATCTTGAATTACAGCGAAATTTTCCAACCAAGTACAAATGCAATTGTACCTATACAGGATGTTTATTTAGTCAACTGAAACAATTTACGGACTAAATATATAGGTCATATTGAGCAACTTTTACTATGGGAACAATCCCGAAAGCGCGAAAAAAAATGTTACTCTGAATTAATCGACATTCATGCCAATATCATTTCTTCTTAATCAAAATTAACTATCAAAAAAAAATTAAATTATCCAATTAATTATCTTTTTTTTTTTAAATATAATAATATTAAAAGCTAGCTTCGGGTTATCACGTTAGTAAAATAATCCACATTACTAAAGCTGATCATAAAAACTAACCTTTGCAAATACTAAACATAACAGTTATTTTAACACTACCTCAGTTATTACCAGTTTTAGCTAATTATCATTACTACTAACTGCTCAAAACCCGAAACTGCTACTGATAACAGTTAATCTCACTTGAGGAACATCAGAATTCTGTCCCCGAAACTACCACTTCACTTCAAAAGGCATTAACTTAGCTGAAACTATTAAAGACTTACGCCTTTTTGATTTTAAGGAAGTAATAATTTACAAAAGGTCGTAAGTCACTAAATATTCTTAGAGAGATAGGTCTTTTTGGTTTTAAAGCGTGAAAAGTATTTGCAAACTTATCCTGTCGTCTGAAGAGGCGCCACTTGTGAATGTAACTTGGAAAGTTAGTATGTGGCCAGGCTAGTTCCAAATTTGCCCACCTGAAAGACTAACTTTGCAGCGCTGTGTATTAGTAGTGTCCATTGAGTTCCGAGTTGACATCTTGAGACCGCTTCGGTAACTTCGGAAACTGATTTCCGAAAGTTTGCAAAAGTTTACCGAATTATTCTGGGAGTCGAAGCTGTGGTGATAGCGATTTTGAACTTTAATATCTGGGAATAAATGCGTTTCCTTTGGCTCAAGTTTGCTGGAGTCCATTTTATAAATTGGTGCTTCTACATTTTGAGTACTGGATATTTTAGTTTTAGTTTAGTTCTTATGTACACTGGGTGTCTCAATAGTTTTGTAGTTACAGCGATTTTAAATTGCTCGTTATTTCCCCGAGTTTTTGATCAGAGTGAGGTAATTCTTCTTTTTCATTAACTTTAACTTTTCAGAACTTAGATAGCCTCCTATCTTTATTTCTACATCGTGCGAAAATATTATCCTTCGCATGTTACTAACATGAAAAAGTATAAATTATTAAGTTTAGAATTAATTTAAAAGTGGAAAAATTACTGCCTACTTGAACTCACGGCCTCCGGATCGATACTCGAGCGCTCTTGATGAGGTCTTGGTGGGTCAGTTGGCAGAGCGCTGGAGTATCGATCAAGTGATCATGGACGACCGGTTTGGCCTAGTGGGTAGTGACCCTGCCTACGAAGCTGATGGTCCCGGGTTCAAATCCTGGTAAGGGCATTTATTCGTGTGATGAGCATGGATATTTGTTCCTGAGTCATGGATGTTTTCTATGTATTTAAGTATTTATAAATATTTATATATTATATATATCGTTGTCTAAGTACCCTCAACACAAGCCCTAATGGGCTTACTGTGGGACTTAGTCAATTTGTGTAATAATGTCCTATAATATTTATATTTATTTATTTATATTTATCGTTCGCAGACGTTTCTGACTGTTAAAAATTAATTTAAATAATTATGATTTTATTTTCCAATATACTTATAAGAACAAGTTGCTATTAGTGCTAATGCTAACACAAGATTTTAACTCTATATTTAAAGATTATTCGACGTTCATGCCAATTTCAGACAAGCATCATAACCCGAAATAACTATTAAATTATATTCTATTCTATTCTATTCTATTCTAAATTAAAAATTTAATAACCCCTAGGTCATATGCCAAAAAAATCAATTTTATACCAAAAATGCCTTACATAATCTTGGAAAAGCGCAGATACTCTTCAAACTGCTCGATCAATTTCTATCAAATATAGCTAAGATCTAACACAAGGAAACTCGCTTTGCATCCAAAAAATCGCATCAAAATCGGCCCATTCGTTGGAGAGCTATGATGCAACAGACAGTCGGACATTGGCGTTAAACATATAACACCCCTTTTTTGTGTCGGGGATTAAAAAGAGCCCGATACGTCAACCCGAGCTGATACTATCTTTTATTTATTATCTGTGCTCACGCGCCGACGGGTGGGAAAAAACGGGGAAAAATGGGAAATATTAAATAGAGGCTTT
The DNA here is from genome assembly GCF_033807575.1 of Cydia pomonella. Lineage (NCBI taxonomy): Eukaryota > Metazoa > Arthropoda > Insecta > Lepidoptera > Tortricidae > Cydia > Cydia pomonella. Next base: position 18,087,282 of record NC_084720.1, on the reverse strand, counting down.
CGTAATCTGTGACATCATAATTTTAGGCAGTTAGGGGTCTGGTTTACCGACGGATTGTTGTTAACTTATTTACAATTTTATTAAATATGAAATAAAATAATGAATTTCATGTAAAGGTGAATAAAGTGTATTTTTAGTTTACTTAATTGACCCAGGTGATTTGAGCTGGGTGAACAGAGTCAACTACAGGATTTTTTTTTATACTACGTCGGTGGCAAACAAGCATACGGCTCACCTGATGTAATCAGTCTCCGTAGCCTGTATACGAATGGAAATCCAGAGGAGTTTCATGCGCTTTTCCGACCCTAAGACTCCGCACCCTCGTTGAGCTTTGGCAACCTTACCCACATCCTGCCGGTGCCATAACACTATGAGTAGCGTCTAGTATTATTTGGCTGCGGTTTTCTGTAAGGTGGAGCTACGTCCCCAGTGGGCTCCGCTCTAGATCTGGAATGACATCCGCTGTGCTGTGCCCTACCACACAATGCAAAATGACATTCACAATGCCCATACCTCTCTTTTAGACGTAGTTTAAGGATATACCCGAGTCCGTGTAAAAAATATATCACAATTTACATATAAGTACATAGAAAGTATTTTAATTTTTTAGTATTTTCAGCTTTTCAGGCTGATTGAGTTTTTAAAGCCGTTTAAACATGTTTTAATTTTATTAGTCCGACCGCCATTTTAATCCTCACTTAAAAAGGGGGCGTTATAAGTTTGTGTGTGTATGTGTATCTGTCTGTGCCACCGTAGCTCTTAACTTTTTACCATAAATCAACCTATAAACTCCCCAAAACAAATTTTACAAAACCCCCACTGCACAAGATCGAAAACAATACTTACCAGTAATAAACCATGATTATAATAGCAACCCCTCCGCCCATAACTGCTCGTTATAAATAATAACTATACTTTTGTATGAAGATTAAAAAGAGATCTAATTAAAACTCCCGGGGGTGACTTTCGAATGGGATTTTACCCCTTTATTCCTACGAGTAGGAAATATGATGTTGTTAAAAAAAATTGACTAACGAAATTTATATACAGGAAATTATTCTGTTGTTGATTTTTTTTCGTCGGATTTCGATAAAATTTCGTGAATAGATAGTTCCTTATTTTGTACTAATAAGCATAAATTTACGGTATGTCCTACATAAATCTTCTTCTGAAAACGAAATTTATATACATGAAATTGGATAGGCCGATATTTTCCGTTGTTGATTTTTTTTCGTCGGATTTCGATAAAATTTCGTGAATAGATAGTTCCTTATTTTGTACTAATAAGCATAAATTTACGGTACTTATGTCCTACATAAATCTTCTTCTGAAAACGAAATTTATATACAGGAAATTGGATAGGCCGATATTATTCTGTTGTTGATTTTTTTTTCCGTCAGATTTCGATAAAATTTCGTGAATAGATAGTTCCTTATTCTGTACTAATAAGCATAAATTTACGGTATGTCCTAAATAAATCTTCTTCTGTATCGTGAAATCACATGAGTAACTCAACTCATGTAGTAAATCAACGGAAAATAACTCACAATTTTTGGCCAAAATTGGGATTTTGTATCAAGAACACTAATGAAATGTTATGTTAAAGTGTATAAATGACTAAATAGATGCCGCAACATAAGATGGGACGGGAGTACGTCTTCTATTTTCTACTTTTCATTTTATTCCCTACTTTTATGTATATCCAAAATTCTCATATTGCTACTGTTAATGTTGATTTGTCTTTTACCTGTTAGTGTTTGATCCTTTCGCATTTTCTCAAAGGTTAGCTGGAACAGATCCCTTTTAGGGATAAGTTCGAATTTGTACATAACATTTTTTTTTGTTCTGTCTATTTTATGTTAACCTGTTTATGCGCAATAAAGTGACATACATACATACATGACCAAAAAGTATAACAACGGGAATTGTGGACATCAAGGATAGAGTCCTTTACCTTGCAGTGGGACACTTCAACACGCTAAGAAAATAAAAAATAAAAATGAATTGTCATTCAAAACATTACTGAAGTATCTTTAGATATTTATTGACCGACATATACATTTAAAAGTAAGCTCTGAGCATTTAGTCCATATGATTGAGGTCAATGACACACAGTGTAATCAGTAATTAATTAGGTTTAAGCTCTTAAAGGATAAGGGACGGAAAATACGCCTTATAATCAAAGGATGGGTGTAATTTTTGTGACATTTACTGAAACATTTATTTTTTTAACATAATTAAGTCTTAATTTTCTCTGTGAACGAATACTTTAGTTTACAGTAATTAGTGACGATTACAAATTCAAATGTACGGAATTTAACTCAAAGAAAATCACATACATTTTTAGGGTTTCGTACCCTAAAGGTAAAACAGGACCCTATTACTAAGACTCCGCTGTCCGTCCGTCCGTCTGTCACCAGGTTGTATCTCATGAACTTGAAATAGTTAGACAGTTGAAATTTTTACAGATGATGTATTTTTGTTGCCGCTATAACAGCAAATATTTAAGGGGGCTCCCATAAAACAAACGTGATTTTTTTGCCGTTTTTATAGATATTGTTACAGAACCCTTCGTGCGCGAATCCCACTCTACTGGGCCAGATTTTTTTAGATAGATAGATAGATAAATCATTTATTTGGCAGCTGCAAAAACACACAATATAAAGATTATATCATCATAAGGAACACAAATTATTACAGGAACAAAATAAAAATGGCACAAAAGAAAATTGAGACAACAAAATAGGCATAATTAATAAACAATAAAATAAAATAAAAGTACCTACATACATACTGTGTACTTTTACAAGTTCTGATTTCGTATTTTTTCTCCCAGAATTAGGAGACATCCAAACATTATCGTAATATAACGAAAAAAATTCGAAAACTAAATAAAAGTCGGGCCACTTACGGACTTGGAAAAAGATCATAACTCTTTTTTGTGCATTGTTATGAAGGCTGAAAGAAGGATTGTATTGTGTATTATATTCGTAAAAGTTCAATTGCGTTCGTAATTGAAAATATTACTTCAAAGGGCATGAGGCTTTTACAAGCTATGAGGGTAAGGAAATATTATTTGTGACCACTGCAAGCAGAGAAATGTAGTGCCCGATCCGCGTACTCTTATCGACATTAATGCGTACTCTTATCCCATAGGCCTTATAAGAGTACGCGTTTCCCATTTTTATTATTTTGTGAAAAATATCAAAATTTTCTGACATTTTATATTACTTTATGAAACATGATATAATGGTAACGCAGATTACGTTCTTATCATGTTTTTTTTTTACTTTAAGTGCGTACACCTAGACCAGCTTCCCCTATCTTTTTCTGACTTAGTCCTTTAAGCAATGGTTCAGTCATCGCCGTTACAAATGCAGTTTCGAAATGGTTCCTAGTAACTAAGTATATCCTTTAGTCTTAGCCCAACGTGTACGAAGTTTACTGTCAAAGGAAGAAGTTGCGGGCACACCCGAAATGCAGACGTCGCAATAAAGGGTATCGGCAGAGAGCGGGTAACGCGTTAAGTTTGCCGTCAGCGTCACTGATACGAGTACGTGCGTGGTGATGGGGCACCTTTAAAACTTTCGATATCGATAATATAAATAAACCATAAGTATTATTTTAAGTTACCGCCAACGTCTTGAGCGCTATTTGGCTTTTGTTACGCAGTGGCTTACGTGAGCGAATAACTCGCGATGCGACGCAGCGCGGCGCGGCGGCCCAACGGCATTCGCGTTCACAACGAGATCGCCCACGTAAGACACTTCCATAGGTATCAAAGGATTGAATTCACCCGCGCCGCTTCGAGTTCGCGAGTTATTCACTCACGTAAACCGACACCTTAAAGAAAACATGATCGATCGAAGTACATTTTCATTTAGAATTTTGCTAACTTTTTTCGCAATTTAGGTGATGGTCCCGTAGTGAAAGTTATTCAGTATGTCCTCATCTATTCAACTCGCAGATAACGATAAACACCTGTTCAATGTTTTAAAGGCTAAACATTGACAACAAGGTACAGTCAAAAGATTTAATTTATGACCCATTTCGTAACTTGTCATAGTAACAATAGTATGAGGTCGTTTGACGTTTGGTCGTCGACTGTGAGACTGTGACAAGGTAGGAAATGGGTCACAAATTAAATCTTTTGACTGTATTCATCTTAGTTTACTTAATTATGCGCAATGTTCTGGCACATCTAGTTTAGATTTATCTACCTCTGTCTACCAAAAGTTTACTGTCAAAGCAAGAAGTTGCGGGCACACCCGAAATACAGACGTTGCAATAAAGGGTCGGCAGAGAGCAGGTAACGCGTTAAATTTGCCGTCACTGATACGTGCGTGATATGACATCTTTCAAAGTTAAACGTCGATATCGATAATATCTTTTTAACGTTGATAACTTTGGCTATTATACTGTGAAATCGAAAACTATTCTGCTTAGGCACAACGTTTTCAATGTAGCATTTTAGGCCTGGACTCCATGAAACTATTATTCGTGCACGAGATCCTTAGCAATGCACCCCGTTTGCCGTCACCTCCGCGCCTAAGACGCCAACATGCGGCACACACCCTTAAAGTGACCCCACACTGGTTATTACTTACATATAATAACGTTAATCAATATTGTTCGAAAAGGATAACATGATAAAACACTATCAATACTATCGTGTTTTCACTGTAACACGATGTTACATAACAGACAGTGTGGTAGCAGTATAAAATGACAGTTGATATTTATACATTATGACTATGTATTATTATTATACGTCTAGTACCCAAAACACAGGCCTTATTGATCTAACTGTGGGATTAGTGTGCCTAGTCAAGGTGATAATCGCTGGCGCTACGACAACAAAACGATTTATGCCTCTATCACTCTTTCGTATTAGTGCGACAGTAACATGTGCGTTTCATTCGCTACGGAGCGTAAACGATTGGCATGTTGGCACCTAGGCCAATTTGTGTAAAATAGTGCTATAATATTTTTTTATCGATAAACTAACTTTAACATGCATAACCCCATCTCTAGTAGTTAATAGTTACTCGTCTTTGCTCTCTTAAGACAATTTCCGAGCGTATCCACTGCACCCAGTCACCGGGTTATTGGAGCGGCGACACGACACGACTAATTATTTATTATACCAACTGTTTCTAGGAAATTGGTAATTTTGGATTTCTTGGAAAATTTGTATTTAACAACTAGGAATATTATTATTCTATTAGACGTGTCTGGTTTTCTGGCAGATGTGTGTAGTGAAGTTAGCACAGATAAGGTGAGGTAGGGGAAGTGCGCCATGCCGTCTAAGTGCGCCTACCTTGAATACATTAAAAACTGCTTATATATTACTAATATTACTAGTATTCTACAACACTCTTAGAGTCTGAGTACTCTGAGTGTTGTAGAATACTAGTAATATTAGTAGTTTATAAGCAGAGTACTCCCATCTTAAAGGCCGGCAACGCACTTACAACCCCTCTGGTGTTGCAGGTGTCCATGGGCGGCGGTAATCGCTTACCATCACGTGATCCGTCTGCTCGTTTGCCTCCTCTACCATAAAAAAAGTGATTTATTATAAGAAATTCTAAAATTAATTAAGTACCTACTTACTTAAAAAATATACCCCAGGACGTGCCTATCCCGAAATAACCAAAACACAAAAAGGCAAAATAGCGGGTTAAGTAAATTTATTCGCGCTTCGAAAATTAATTGCCTAAATAAACGCCCGAAGCAAAATTAGGCGAAAACAACTCATTTCACAGACATCGTTTAAGTCGAAAAAAAAGAAAACAATAATTATGACACTAAAAAAGCGAGCGAAAAGAATCCCTCGCTTCGCTAGTACTTTAATTTCCTCTCCATTAACTTTAATTATCTACATAAAACTCTATTGTTTGACATTTTATCCCTCTACGTTGCCAGATCATTGGATCGTTTGAGGAAATCACGTTTTTAATCCAACTACTTTTTAAAATGGCTATTGGCAGTACCTAGGTACGGGTTGGAAATCGGTTTAAGCTTGCGAAGATTAGAGGCAAAATGGAAAGTTGAATCGAGGTAAAAATCGTACTAAGAATCAATTTCACTTTAGATGACGCCGTTACTAAATCTTGTATTGTTTATGTAGTTAATACTCGTACACATACAGCAAAAAGAAATGGGAGGATTGGAGCTTAGGAAAAAAAATGTAACTTTTGGCAGATGCAGATTTATATAGATATAGATAGATTAGGTTTCAAATGTTAGTTAAAAGACACCAAGTTTATGACACCAAAACAAAATTTGTAGATTAAATTATCTCTTAAATTATATTAATAAATGAAACATAACATTCTATCGATTTGATCTCCATCCGTGGAATAGAAATACGAAAATATTAGCTTTTTGAATTTTTTGTAATTGGCTGATTGTCGATTTCGTTCGCGCCTTTGCCTTGCGAGCGCATTGGAATCGTGTGTAAAAAAAAACACGCCAGCCATTTTCCGCATTTGTCATAAAATTTGAATATTTTTAGTTTATATATTGACGAAAATGTCATTTTCAGGCATTGAAAATAAATAACACATAAAATTGACGCTGCCAGTAATACTAATAGGGGCAAGAGGCGAGAACGACAGCCTTTTACCATCAAAATCGGGTGAAAAATAATTGGCGGCATATGAAACTTATTCAATGGAAAATCAGCAAAAACGTCCAGTCTTTCTTAAAAAACCGTGTTGGTAGCTTACTTCAAGGAACTGGCGAAGAAGTGTCTACAAGTCCAGCACGCTTTGGTGCAATTGTTCGATGTTAAAACTGTAAGTCACCATTTTGAAAATTGTACTTTTACTGTTTCGACAAAAAAAAAACTAATTTATATGTTTTATTTTTTCCTCGCAAGTGTGTTGAAAAACGTATGAAACGCGTGTGCATTGGTCATTACACACATCGGCTTTCTTATTGCGCGCTCGTTTGTAGCTCGCGCGCACAATATCGCCTCGTGTGTAATGACCAACTTAGCACACTTGTATCATAATGTACTATTTTATTTGATATTGCCTATTGATAACTGATTATTTATTATTATCTGTCACACAAGTCGCGCAGTATGCCGTTCCGCACACCTCGCTGGCTCCACAGAAAACCAGCGCCGTTGACAACGCTTAGTCGTGCCAAGTGCAATGCTGAGTGGAGACCATTTCAGCCTCACATCCTTATCTGTTCTGTATTCTTCAACTTCCACTGTTTTTTTTTTTTTTATTCTTGTTGTTATTAATGTATTTTCTTCTTTGTAATAATTGATGTGTTGTCTGAATAAATATTATTCTATTCTATTCTAATTGGATAAACATCTATCCTTAATACTACAGATTATTTTTTCATGATCTGTCTGTTGGTGATCCTTAATAAATACAATAAAAAATAAAATAATAATACGTGTGTATATTACTATTTCGCTATATTTTAACTCGGTTTTAATAGAAAACAGATACTTCATACATTTATATCTATTATCATGTTACTTCAAAAAAGTACGTAAGCACATGGTTTTGAACTAACCTATAGAATTGACACCTGTCATTGTTGTATTTTTTATATCAGAATGTCATAATGCCTGTGCCACAAATTTTTGTGGAATGGAAATTAAAAAAGAGGACTTTTCCGGCCTAGGCCTGCAAGATTTGTATGAAATTCCATTAACGACCTCTTGTCCTAGCTGCACCTGAAACGTCATACTTCGGAGCCTATTATAACGAACATAACGTCAATATTTCATTGCATGTTTGAGAAAATTTACTTTTACAATACATTAATACAAAACAATACAAAAATGATGGTTGTTATTTTTTCAGTGTCAATAATCGACTTTTGTTTTTCAGCGTCTGTATAACCCATAAAAGCCACAAGGTTCAATTTTAACAGCCAAACTATACAGGTTCTATCTCAAACAATAAAATCCAAGCAGGTTTTTCTTAGCGTTATGGAATAGAACCTTAAACATGAACTGCAAAGTGCAGTTTATGTGCTAATATTTTATTTAAGGAGCTGACGTGCACGCTACTCTGAGTTATAAGTCTTCTATACACCGGGGGTTTGTGATAAACAAGTGTACGGACCATTTGTGAGCGGCCATCGGATCTTTTAGGAATTTAACAGGGAAGTTATATTATGTGATTGTCCATTTAAAAAGATTTCCTTTCTCCATGATTTTTAGTATTTTATTGACACAATGAAAAACTAGGTTTATAAGTTTTCCTTTTTTTTTCAAAATTTTTAGAAAAAAATTTTTTTTTTTTCAAAAAAATGCGAAGCCTTGAAACCTAGAATATATTATTAGTGGAAACCGTTTTCTCCCGAAATGAAATTCGATAGAAAAATTACCGTTATTTGGGAGCTGGCAGACGAGTATCTTCTAAATCTACATATAAATATGTTGCCACAAGTCTCACATTTGTATCAGATGATGAAAATTCCACTTTTTTCGTGGTACCTTTAAAGTGCCCGGCAGACGTACTTTTGGGCATTTTGGAGCCGGCAGACGAGTGGTTTTTGAACTTACACATAAATTCCTATCTCTTGTCACCAATCTCATCTTTGTAACTATCAGATGAGATGACGTAAATTCAACTCTTTTTAGGTGCCCGGCAGACGTACTTTTGGGCATTCGGGAGCGGGCAGACGAGTGGTTTTTGAACTTACATATAAATTCCTATTTCTTGCCACCAATCTCATCTTTGTAATTATCAGATGACGTACCTACTCGTAAATTCAACTCTTTTTGGTACCTTTAAAGTGCCCGGCAGATGCAATTCCGGCCATGTATAAACTAGCAGACGAGTGGTTTCTGAAGCTACATATATATCCTATCTGTTACCATCCATCAGTCTCATCTTTATATCAGATTTTTATGTATTTCGCCATTCAGTATTCAATTAAATTCCGACATTTTCGGTGTTTGACGTCTGTCACTAAGCGTACTAGGCTAGGCTTCGTGGAGGAGCTGGGGTGGTTAGAGTAGCGCTACCTCGTTTCACGCAAAATAGGCACAATGGTTGTCGATTTGCGGAAAATGCCCAGAAGCACTAACTAACTAACTAACTAAGCGTAAGAATAATAGCTAGTCAGAGGCGAAACTGTTTTCTGTCTAAATACGTACTGTAAAGAATCTAGATACAATTTATTTATTTCCATTAAAGTGTTCCAGTAATAATGATTATTGTTCCTTTTGTGAAACTGCCGATATTAAATTCCTAATTGAATATAATTGTAAAATAATATATGTCCGCCAGTTGTATTACTTACTAATTTATTAATTTTATTTAAAATGTAATCGAAAACTCATAATGTATATAATAAATAATAATAATAAATAAATATTATAGGACATTATTCCACAAATTGACTAAGTCCCACAGTAAGCTCAATAAGGCTTGTGTTGTAGGTACCTAGACAACGATATATATAATATATAATTATAAATACTTAAATACATAGAAAACACCCATGACTCAGAAACAAATATCCGTGTTCATCACACAAATATATGCTCTTACCAGGATTTGAACCCGGGACCATCAGCTTAATAGGCAGGGTCACTACCCACTAGGCTAGACCGGTCGGTCAAATAAAATTGCATGAATTGCATAAAATTATAAATTTAATCGTAGTGTGTAAGTTTAGGTTTATATATTGTACATAGTCAATTTAATTAGTATAAAAACAATATTTGTACGCCAGTCATGAAAAACAAGTATCGTCCAAAAAACATAAATGTATCACCTATGTATGTACGCTTGTTTGATTTAAATAAACACTCATTCATTCATTGCGAATTGCGAATGTCTAACAACATTTTAACGTAATGGATAGGCAATTAAGTTCCTTGACTGTACCTACAATATACACAGAAAATATCTATAACTTAGGAACAAATATATATAATGGGATAAGCACATGCCCATGCACGCGAATTGTTTAATTTATTTCTGACTTATTTTGTTAAGAATAAAGTATATTCCTTCTCATTTTTTACTTGTCGACTGTAACAGTTGAATTAATATTTTGTATACCAAACTATAATTGCGTACTTTTCATGTCTGGGCTCCTTTACCCCACCTATAAGATTCCTTTCGATACGCTGTAGTCAACTATAAAAAAAAATTACCAATCACGTGCCGCCGCGCTCCCATAGAAAAGACTAAAAGGGCGCGGGGCGGGAGTCGCGCGTTTATGTCTACATTTTTGTCAATTGAGATACTTACCAATTTTCATTAATTATTTAGGTTTTATAGTAAAAAAAGTATTATTTTAGATGACTCGTAGAAAGAGTATTGTATAAAATAGTGATATAATCAAGCTTTTCAATCTCGTACCTTACTTAGGCAACTCACCAAGCTTCGTTGCCTAAACACGGTACTCGACTGAAAAGCTCTCTTACAGAATTTTAGTGATAACGAAACAGGTACGAGCTTTAAATTAAAAAAAAAATAAGGATCTCCTTCGAATATATTAACATATTTTCTCTGTGGACTCTTTTTTTTTTTTGAGTCGGTTAAAAAGATATAGATGTATTAACCATTCGGTAGATACTATGAAAAAAGCCATCATCACCTAACGTGTATTAACACCCTTATAGCGACTGTTACGCGAAAATTGCATGTTTTACAAAAATATTACTTTATTTCTTTATGACTTACCTGCGGGCTTTCATGTTACGTTTTTCGGAAACATAAATTTGATAATGTTCCTAATACATGTAGCCACGGGTGTGTTAGCCCTGATTACTATAATTTTAATATTATATAAAAGCGTTGAATTTTATAATGTAACGTCACGTAAGGCTGTTGTAAACCATAAGCATACCCCAGATTTTTGGATGCGTAAATTATTTACATTAGTCAAGCCAAAATAGGTAAAAACTGTAAAAAAAAGAAACTATACGTATTTGAACATTTATAAGCCCGTTTGGAGCTTACTACCTAGTTTCTATTTATATATAAATAAATAAATAAAATGTTATTTATTCAGGTATCAAACCCATTAAACACAATATATATCTTTACATACATACATATATATATTTATTATATACATATAAATCTTTTTATACTATGTTGGTGGCAAACAAGCATACGGCCCGCCTGACGGCACCTGACGGCAAGCAGTCTGCGTAGCCTATGTACGCCTGCAACTCCAGAGGAGTTACATGCGCGTTGCCGAACCTAACACTCCGCACCCTCGTTGAACTCTGGCAACCTTACTCACCGGCAGGAACACCTATGAGTAGGGTCTAATGTTATTTGGCTGTGGTTTTCTATAAGGTGTAGGTACTTTCCCAGTTGGGCTCTGCTCTAGATCTGGAATGACATCCGCTGTGCTGTGCCCTACCACACAAAGCGAGATGACATTCACAATGCCCTTGCCTCTCTTTTAGACGTAGTTTAAGGACGTACCCGGGTCCAACGAAATTTAGTTTATATTTATAATTTTATATTTATATCGTATATTTATTTGACGCGAATCAAAAAACGATGTAAAAAGATTATATTGCGTGTAATAATTTATATGCATACTACATGCCGACGTTTTGAACTCTTTACAGCATTAGTTGTCAACCGGTACCTGTGCAGCAAAGAGAATTTGAAATAGAGGAGGATTGTCAAAGAAAATTTCGTAGCGACAGTAAATTTACTGCCATCTGTTGACACATGATTAAAACTTTTAAAACGCCATTTGAATTTAATCCTCATTTTTTCACTGATATTCGTTAAATATGTTATATATCAAAAAGTGGTGCCACCACCTTTGGCCTTTCATCTGTAAGATGGCGCCACTTTTTGATATTTAAAAAATTAAACACGTATCAGGGAAAGGATAAGGATTAAAGTCAAATGGCGTGCTAAAAGTTTTAATCATGTGTCGAAAGATGGCAGTCTATTTAGTGTGGCTACAAAATTTTCTTTGAGAATCCACCTCTATTTCAAATTCTCTTTGCTACGTAGTGTCTCGTGTCTCCCGTTGAACAAGAGCGCCGGTTCCATTTTTTAGGGTTCCGTAGCCAAATGGCATAAAACAGAACCCTTATAGTTTCGCCATGTCCGTCTGTCTGTCTGTCTGTCTGTCTGTCTGTCTGGCTGTCTGTCTGTCTGTCCGAGGCTTTGCTCCGTGGTCGTTAGTGCTAGAAAGCTGAAATTTGGCATGGATATATAAATCAATCACGCCGACGAAATCATACAATAAAATCTAAAAATTTAATTTTTTTTAGGGTACCTCCCCTACATGTAAAGTGGGGGTGAAATTTGTTTTTCGCTTCAACCCTAGAGTGTGGGGTATCGTTGGAAAGCTCTTTCAAAACTAATAGGGGTTTTGAAGAAACATTTTTTGATAAAGTGAATATATTCGGAGATAATCGCTCCGAAGAAAAAAAAAATGTGTCCCCCCCCTCTAACTTTTGAACCATAGGTCCAAAAAATATGAAAAAAATCGTGGAAGTAGAGCTTAACAAAGACATTAAATGAAAACTATAGCAGATATGATCAGTTTAGCTGTTTTTGAGTTATCGCAAAAAGTTTTCCCTTCATAGTAAAAAGACTTACTATAATTAGGTACTGATTATGCAAATTTGCCTATTTGTTTAACTCGGGTGAAAGGTACCGTTTCATCCCTTGGTTAACAATTTACTATACTTTAAGCTCCAGTTTAGCTTATTGTGACGGAAGAGTAACTACGGAACCCTACACTGAGCGTGGCCCGACATGCTCTTGGCCGGTTATTATTTCTATTTTGGCCACGGAACCCTAAAAAATAGTTATAACCTTTCCCGTTACTGCAAAGAGCATACTCGTACACAAGTACATTGTAGATAAGTGTCGTAGTAAAAAATGTAAAAGCGCATGTATTAATTTGAAAACAAAGAGTACTTAGGGATAGAAAAGCATGTTGACGCGTCTCGTTCCACTTCAACTCGCCGATTTCCATGAAAGTTTGCATAATCAATAACGAGGTACTTAGTATGTCTTGAAATCTACTTATATTCTAATCTCTTCTTCCTCGCGTTGTCCCGGCATTTTGCCACGGCTCATGGGCGCCTGGGGGTCCGCTTGACAACTAATCCCAAGATTTGGCGTAGGCACTAATTTTTACGAAAGCGACTGCCATCTGCCCTTCCAACCCAGAGGGTAAACTAGGCCTTGTTGGGATTAGTCCAGTTTCCTCACGATGTTTTTCTTCACCGACGCGACTGGTAAATATCAAATGATATTTCGTACATAAGTTCCGAAAAACTCATTAGTATGAGCCGGGGTTTGAACCCACGACCTCCGGATTGCAAGTCGCACGCTCTTACCGCTAGGCCACCAGCGCTTCTCTCTACTTATATTCTAATATTTAATAAAATTATTTGATTTGTTCCGTAGTTGTACAGACTACAGATGGCAGCAGCAAGAGTTTGTATATAACGTTGATAAATGGAGATTGAATACAGAAGTTGACCACACATTTTGTTGATTTTTGGTAGGAAGTACCGCCTGGAAATTTTTGTTATTTATGCAAGTAGGCCAATGTATGGTCTATGACTAGAAAAAAATTAGAGGTGTCACTACTTCACAGCCACATAAAAAAATAATTGTCGTTTTTTTATGACAACTGTGGTGGGGGCCGAGTGGATATGACGCCGGACTTTCAATCTGGAGGTCGCGGGTTCAAGTCCTGGCTCGTACCAATGAGTTTTTCGGAACTTATGTACGAAATATCATTTGATATCTACCACTACTTTTCGGTGAAGGAAAACATCGTGAGGAAACCTGCGAAGAAATTCAAAGGTGTATGTGAAGTCCTCAATCCGCATTGGGCTAGCGTGGGGACGCACATGAGAGGAGGCCTGTGCCCAGCAGTGGGACGTATATAGGCTGAATTATTATTATTAATGACAACTGCTATTCGTTTTTGGATAGCATATCTAAATAAATAACTTCATTTTACAATTTTAATGTCTTGAATACATCCCGAAATACATTACATTATAGAAAAAACTTCAAAAAATCACTAGTCAAAAACTGTGACTAGCAGGATGATGATACTTAGCATAATTATCCTTCACCAGAAGAGGTACTCACAAAAAAATGCCCGAGTCAAATTGATTTAAGGGCCGACTTACTATCGAAACACGACTATGGCCTAAAAAAAAAAAAAAAAATTGAGATAGTTTGAGCCCCGTGAAAGGACATAGGATAGTTTTCATCATTATCGTTCCGACTAGGGTTTCCGAAATGTATGAAATTATCCGAATTAGGATCCGGATCTGCGGATCTTCCCATACATTTCAGATCCGTCGTGCAAACCCTAGTTTCGACAAAGTCTCGAGCAGATGCAAGAAAATATAATCTACTCGTATAATATATATACGTTAGAGTAGGATCAATACAGATACCACTGTTTCGCTTCTAGTTTTTTATTTCCGAGTTCAAGCTGGAAAAAGCAGCCTGATTGATTCTCCCTGGTCGGTAGTCTATTGGTTCTTTTTGGAACCGCTGCAAACCAGATTCGGAAATACTTTTAATTAGGATTGTTTTTGTTAATTGTCGTGTAGTCTGTTGCCATGGTCACCCATACGACTTGACAGTTCACAGACTAGTAATATTAGTTTAATACCGTTCGAAAAATGGGCCCCTATATTAGACTAATATTATTAGTAAACAAGGCCTTGTTGGGCTCCGCTTTCCTCACGATGTTTGCCTTCACCGAAAAGCGACTGGTAAATATCTAATGATATTTCGTACATAAGTTCCGAAAAACTCATTGGTACGAGCCGGGGTTTGAACCCGCGACCTCCGTATTGCAAGTCGCACGCTCTTACCACTAGGCCACCAGCGCTTCCAAAAAAAAAGTAAAAGTTAGCTGCCTCTTCATCGCTCGAATATGCAAGAGTGATAGAGAGGCTAGATAACGAAATTTTGATTTTCTTGTTTCACGGTAGACCCTCAGATTGTGATGGATTGCAGTAGTGGCGCCCCCTACGCAAAGTGTCGCGTAATATTCCCTATAAAAAACGAGTGGTCAATACCAATTCCCAATTTCTATCGCTGGTATTCCAAAAATAGTATTTCGCCGTTTTTTACAGATTTTCAAGCGACGGAATCGAGCGCTCGAAATTCACAAATCAGCCCCCTGATCGTTATCCTGAAAACTACGGCCATAAACCGCTAAAACACTTCACAGGTAGCGTTTATAGGCTATAAAACCGCTTACTAGAAAATGGTCTCTAAGTTTTTTGTCAATGTTTGATACAACTTTTTGACGACCGGTCTGGCCTCGTCGACCCTGCCTATGAAGCCGATGGTCCCGGGTTCAAATCCTGGTAAGGGCATTTATTCGTGTGATGAGCATGGATATTTGTTCCTGAGTCATGGGTGTTTTCTATGTATTTAAGTATTCATAATTATTTATACATTATATATATATATCGTTGTCTAAGTACCCTCAACACAAGCCTTATTGAGCTTACTGTGGGACTTAGTCAATTTGTGTAATAATGTCCTATAATATTTTTTATTTTTATTTTTATTAACTTTTATTAATTTTTTTAACTTTTATCGCTACTGTACTTTTATTTCGTCAGGCAACTAATAACCATCGAAACTATTCTTAAAATCTCAAACACAATTAAAATGCGTTGTTTTATGATAGAGTTCCTATAGCTACCTCCAGTGTCCATCATCAGATCAGCTCGATGGTACCATAATATTGCATCGTCACTCAACTTACACATGTATGTGAATTTAGCTGACAAGATTTGACCCGAATAAATACAAGGTGATTTCGGGGACGTGACGCAACAGAACAAGACATCTTACAGAATTCACAGATGAGCCTAAGGATGACTAATCCTTTTGGTGTTGCTAATTATTTATTCTTCCTCGCGTTGTCCCGGCACTTGCCACGGCTCATGGGAGCCTGGGGTCCGCTTGACAACTAATCCCAAGATTTGGCGTAGGCACTAGTTTTTACGAAAGTGACTGCCATCAGACCCTCCAACCCAGAGGATAAACTAGGCCTTGTTGGGATTAGTCCGGTTTCCTCACGATGTTTTCCTTCACCGAAAAGCGACTGGTAAATATCAAATGATATTTCGTACATAAGTTCCGAAAAACTCATTGGTACGAGCCGGGGTTTGAACCCGCGACCTCCGGATTGCAAGTCGCACGCTCTTACCGCTAGGCCACCAGCGCTCAATATTTATTATGACCAATTTATAATGATGATTATTTTTTCACCCTATACCATACAATTTGGTCACCCTACTCAATGTGACGTATTTAGTGTTGGTTAAGACTCGAGTCCTTTGAGTCCTCTGCTTTAAGACTCGACTCAGTTTTTCAGATTCTTATAATTAAGACGAAACTCGAGTTCTTCTCAACCTTTTAGAGACCCGAGTCTTTAGTAGAGACTTGACTCTCCTTTTCGGAGAACTTGTAATTTTTTTACAAATAACTTCGAAATGCGTTGTTTTTATGTAAAATTCATGGATGTACATAACATAAGTCATACAATAACGCCTATTTCCTTTACTGTTGTTTAGGTAAAACCTATAAAATTGTTGACTGAGTCTTTATTCGGAGACTCGAGTCCTTTTGAGTTGCACTTAAAAAAGACTCAATAAAGGACTAGACTCGGGACTTAAAAGACTCAGAAGTTTTTTAAGCTCTGAGTCTCGTAAAAACGAGTTGAGTCCTTCAATTTAGACTCAAAAGACTTGAGTTCCTACCAACACTAGACGTATTGTCGATTTCTTAGTAAGGTAGAAGTACTAGTGCTCGACGCTGCACTAGTACTCGACATGGGCACTTTATGTCAAAGTGACAAGGATTAAGTTCGAATACAGAAAAAACTCCGTTGTTCAAATTTAACCTTTATTTTCATGAAATAAAGTGCCCATGTCGGTGACTAGTGCAACGTTGAGTACTAGTACTTCTACCTTATAAGGTTAATTTTATTTGAAAAATAAGAAAAATTAAAGTAAATATCTTGATAATGTGATAATGTGGATCATTTACAGAGCCAGAAAAAATGGTTCTGGATCACGACCCAGAAATCACCACATATTACATACAAACATTGCAAGTTAAATAAAAGCTTGTAGAATAGCAACTAAGAATCCAGAAAGAAAAATAATAGTCGTTTAACAACAATTTCCCAAAACAATAAGCTCGTAATTCAATTATTTTATGCAAGAATTGATTTATAGTCTCTGGTCGAATAAAATGGCGGGCGCGGCTTGATGCCAAAAATTCGGACGCAAAAAAACCCCATCTGTAATTTTAATGGGCAAAAATAATAAGCTTGCGGTCATATATCAGGGGTAATGTAGGAAATTACAGGCGATTCGCTATTTCGTATGAGTATTTTAGCGAAAATAAGTAATAATAGTAGTTTATATGAGTGCTAGAAAGGCATTAAAAATACGACGATTTATGAAACGATCTTAACGCGAGTTTCATTAAAACAGCACAGGAGTGTCTTAATGTCTAATTATGTACAGTTATATAGTAGGGTAGACCGCGGACAATACTACCACTGGACAATAGTACTATCATTATTGTCTTCACAACTACAACGAAATATGTATGAGTGGGTATGTAACAGATGAGATGATTGCAATGTTCTTTAAAGAACCTGCTGAATTGCGCATTATGTCAACCTTCAACCAAAAAGTCATTTTTGATAATGACAGATCAGTATCAGATCAGTATCATATTGGAATGTCATTTAATAACTAAAACTCGAATTGGCCTGTACCCCTAGTGTAACTTTGATCGACATCATAACGTGACGAACGCGTTTGCGTTAAGTCTCATTTTGTATAGGATTTTGAGGTTCCAAAACGTCCCGCTTGGCGCGCTCTTTCGAAATCCAATACAAAATGAGACTAAACGCAAACGCGTACGTCACGTTTGGAAATCGAAATTATTTACACTAGGGGTACTGATAGTTATTCTTACACACGAAGGTGCTGGAGATAGAGCGATATTTGGGCGACTGAGCCAGATAGACATTATTTTTTCTAAGATAATAAACGATATTTATTAATAAATTATTCATCATCATCATCATTTTAGCCTCCAGTCGTCCACTGCTGAGCATAGGCCTCTCTTCGTTTACGCCACTTCCCGGTCCTGGGCTAGTCTCATCCAGAAGTGTCCCGCGGTTTTTCGAATGTCATCCACCCAACGAGCCAAAGGACGCCAGGCGCTTCTCTCATCCGATTGCGGCCACCAATCCGCCAACATTTTGGTCCGCCTGCCATCATTCTGCCTGGCAACATGTCCCACCCAATTCCATTTCAGCTTGGTAATGATGTCACCCACGTCTCGCACCTTATGCAGCGTCGGATCTCGACATTCTTCACTCGGTCTTGAAGTTTAATGCCGAGCATGGCGCGCTCCATGGCTCTCTGTGCTACTCGAATTTTATGCACAGTCTCCTTAGTGAGCGTCTATGTCTCGGCACCGTAGGTCATGGTGGGCAGAACACATTCGTTAATGAGGCAAATTTTCAAGCATATTAACGAATATATGAATGATCCTTCATATTGGAAAACATTTAATAATTTCTACCAGTTTATGTATGTACATTATTTGCATTTAAATTACAATACAAAAAAAAACAACGCATTAAATCAATCATGAACCAGGCCGTTACTCACAAAGATTTAATAAATGATTTTATTCTTGTCGCGCCAAGCGCGATGTAAGTTGGTAAGTGGTATCAACTAGGTTACTACTTTGTCATGTGGCAACACTGACTGCTCGGATGACAGTTCCGATGGCGGAAAAAGCACGATGGCGCCATTGGGAAGATCAAAATGAAGGTACGTGCATGAGGCGTGGAATGGCGCTGGGTGTGCTGAGAAATTAAGTACTCAGTGTGCCTCCACGCGGTAACGGGAGCCTGCCCTGGTGAGTGTTTATACACATATTTACGCTTATATAATCGACATCCTAGCTGCATGGGAGTGGAACAAGGGGGTTGACCAACGGTCCTTGGTTAACGTAGTTTCACTAAGGTGTAGTCCAATCTTGAGGTGTATGTACCTAGACAACAAGGACATTGGACAGGGAAGCCCGTAGCTTCATGGAGTGTGTACCGGAAGCACACAGGCAAAGCATGTAGTACGGTCGGTTATGAGTTGGAGTACAAGGGCCGGGTCTAGGGGGCAGGCTTATGGAGGACCCCGTGGGGGCATCGCCCCCACGTCCAGGTGGTGTGTAGGACACCAGGGTACTAGTCGGTAGTACCTAGTCTGGAGGCGAACCGATCGTACGGATGAGTCACTCTGGATAGGCCAGTAGACTAGACTCTCATATTGATGCGTGCGATGCCAACTCTGAAGTAAATATACTGTACATGTAACAGTGTGGTCGAAGGTGACCCCCTTCTCCTACTCTCATGTGGCATGGTATTATATGTATTGATGATGTGATATATATTTTGTTGCCCAAGCGAATTTATACCCGCTTGGATTCAGGCACTTGTGTTACACAAGGTGGGTATAGAAGGCGCGACAAAATTGGTGGAGATGATCTGAGGTGTGTAGGACACCAGGGTACTAGTCGGTAGTACCTAGTCTGGAGGCGAACCGATCGTACGGATGAGTCACTCTGGATAGGCCAGTAGACTAGACTCTCATATTGATGCGTGCGATGCCAACTCTGAAGTAAATATACTGTACATGTAACAGTGTGGTCGAAGGTGACCCCCTTCTCCTACTCTCATGTGGCATGGTATTATATGTATTGATGATGTGATATATATTTTGTTGCCCAAGCGAATTTATACCCGCTTGGATTCAGGCACTTGTGTTACACAAGGTGGGTATAGAAGGCGCGACAAAATTGGTGGAGATGATCTGAGATTTTAGATGATGGGAAGCCAGATTAAGTTTGGCTATTCCATCTGTAGATCACTTTGAAGGGCCTTGTAGCGGAGATTGTCAAATTAAGTTTTGAATTGTTTGAGCTCAAGGTACCCGGTTGGCGTATTTTCTTTTGAAAATACGTACGAAATTAATTATTATTACTTTCACAGCATGCGACGAGTTTATTAAAGAATTAAAACGGAATGTTGTTTCAATCCCGTAGTACTAATTTAACCTTTGTTTCGTTTTTGTGGTAAAAGGGTGCACCCTAGGCTAGATTAAGTATTGGGCTACATTAAAATATTACCTAACTGTTATGATTATACACTCGATCGTTGTTGTGTAATTATTATTTTAAGATATATTCATAAGGTATTTTTGTTATGTTGGCTATCATACCTTTTATATAGATGGTAATAGATAATTGTTCCTTTTTTACCTTATCTATGTCCTTAAGCGTACGTTCAGATTTCATCATTTTATTTTTAGTGATAAACGAACGAGCGTGGTATAGAATGTCAGATGAAGGGTAACTATAAATTACCTTTTATTCAATAGATTACTTATGATAATTTATATTTCTTATTCGCGTTTAATTAGATTTACTATTTGGTAAATTTACCGATAAGTCAAACAATCTTCCAGACATGAATGAGAATCGGAACGCACCACTGCGCACTGGCAATCC
Source organism: Cydia pomonella (assembly GCF_033807575.1). Lineage (NCBI taxonomy): Eukaryota > Metazoa > Arthropoda > Insecta > Lepidoptera > Tortricidae > Cydia > Cydia pomonella. Next base: position 18,066,700 of record NC_084720.1, on the reverse strand, counting down.
TAGCAAGACCCAACGTCAAAAAAAAAAACAACGAGGAAAAAGCAGAAATTTCGCGGTATTCAAAGTTACTCGAGCGACTTGAGCGAGTGGCGTCTTCAAGTTTCTTGCTTAAGCTTATCATTAAGTGTATTAGGTAGTTGATAAATCACAGTGTTGTGGGGATTGCTGTCTCAGTTCTGGTACAGGGAATCATTTCCAAAGCGAGTTGCAGCACAATTGCAGGTACGAATAAGTTGTAATGTAGTTGGTTAAGCCGCCATGGCGCCGTCGGCCTCTCGGCGACAAAGTTTATCTTAGAATTATCAACAAATATGTTAGATCATTTTGTAAAATGTGGTCATTTTGGTATTCTGTGTACATTACAGCTGCACCAAGAAGCAGGGAATGTACCTGGCCAGTTCGAGACGTGTTTTGTGATATGTAGCATACGCGTGTTCATTCCACCGCCCGGAACGAAAAAAAAAAAGAATAAGTTGTTTACTTGTACGGCCGCACGGTTTCCTGGCTGGCATCATGGCAAGTTTATACAGTCGGGTTAAGCTGCGCCATGAAAAGTTACTAACGGTGACTGCGGACTCTCAGGCCCTCTGGGAGCAATTGCAAGCAGACGGAGTTGTCAGTGAAGACAAGTTCACGGCACTCCACCTAAAATTGAAACAGTGCTTGGGGACCTTTGAGAAGGAGATATTTCAATATTTAAGTGTGGTGCCGGATGCAGACGTGGTTAGCATGACACAGGATCAACTCAAGGCCGAAGATATATTGACAGAACTGGAAATTGCATGGCAGATTAACAAGAGGCGAAGTGGAGCTGTCAATAAGTCAAAGCTACCCGAGTTGAGCCTGCCAACCTTCTCCGGCGATAAGCTGAAATGGTGCGAATTTTGGGACCGATTTGCTGCCAATGTAGACCAGAGACAGTTACAGGAATCAGAGAAACTTATGTACCTCCTGAGCTGCCTAAAAGGTGCAGCTCTTGAAACGGTTTCAGGAATGGCAGCTACCAACGCCAACTACTCTGTTGCAGTGGATACTTTGAAGCAACGTTATGGGTCAACTGACACTTTAATAGACGCACATTATACAGCACTCAACCAACTTCAAAAGGCAGACCATACTAGTACCAGCTGCCGGAGTGTTCTGGATAGTGTTGAGCGAAATCTCAGGGTGTTGGAGAAGCTCGGGGAACCAGTTGGAGGCAACCATTTAAGAGCGCTGGTATTATCAAAGTTCCCAGAAAGGGTGATCCATGAGCACCACCTCATAGGTGAAGGTACTGACTTGAAGGCCATCAGAAATAATTTAGACCGCATAATCACGGCAATGGAGAAGTCAGCAGCTACAGTAGTACCAACTCCAGAGACCATTGCCGTGCATGGTAGTAGCACAACTGAGGCACTGCAAGTCCGTACAGAGGTAAGGTCTTTGAGTAGCCGGAAGCGGAAACATGCGGGAAATGCTGGTGCAGGTGCACCACCTTCAAAGCGACCAAAAAGGGCATGCTTGTTTTGCAATCTGAAAGGACATGCTAGCAGGGACTGTCGAAAATACAGTACAGTTGAAGCTCGTCAGAAGCAAGTGACAGGAAGGTGTCTACACTGCCTTCGACGCAATCATACAACATCATCCTGCAAGCGCAAGATTGCTTGCTTCCGCTGTAAAGGAGACCACCTGCTCATATTCTGTCCCAATCCGGCCTCAGATGGTGAGGAACATGATATTTTAGAGAAGCACTCTTTAAAATCCTTGTGTGCTACTTCTAACAAACACACTTTTTTGCAGACCGCAGTGGCAACTCTTCAAAATCCTCTAACTAAGAAAAGTAGCAAAGGCAGAATCTTCTTAGACTGCGGTAGTCAGCGGAGTTACATTACTGTAGCAGCTGCAAAAAAGTTAGGCCTGCCTACCCTCCAGGAAGACCTGCTACTCATATTCACCTTCGGAGCTTCTGAACCTCGGGAGACGTCGACCCCCTCAACAACAGTCAACATCCTGACGAAACGCAATGTCACCAAGCAGTTTACGGTGAACGTCGTACCAAGAATCACAGACAGAGTTCCGGTGACATCCTTCAAGTATCCTGGAGTCGATATTGTTGCTGATGATGAGACAGTTGGAGAGGTTGTAGATGTACTCATCGGAAATGATTTCTTTGGCGCTATCCTCAGAGAAAGAAAGATCCAGGTGTCGGAAGATTTTTGGTTATTGGATACTGATTTTGGATGGGTGCCTACAGGGAAGCTTACATCTGAAGAAAGAAGCGAGGTCCTCTCAGTGGTCACATATTGTCAGTGTCACACTCCTAGCTGTCCGTATTTCAGTGAGCCAGATCTGCCTTTAAGAAACATAGATGTAAGGTTCTTATGGTCATTAGAGAACCTAGGGATCACAGACTCACCAAAGGCTACGAGACAAGAAGAAGCAGTTCGTCACTTCAATGAGACTGTGCAATATCAGGAAGGCCGGTACTTAGTAAAATGGCCCTGGATTGAGTACCCACCAGAATTGCCATCAAATTTTGGATTGGCCTTAGGTCGATTGAAGAGTAACGTGAAGAGACTGGACTTGCAGTTAATTAAGGAGTACGACTCTATCTTGAGGGAACAACTGGATCTAGGAATTATAGAAGTCGTTACGAGAGGGTTAGACTTGAACGGAGACCACCCAATTCACTACCTCGCCCACCATATCGTGAAACAAGATGGCGGCAAAGGGAGGATAGTATACGACGCTAGTGCCAAAAGTACTGGACAGAAAAGCCTCAATGAGTGCCTTTACAGTGGACCTTCTATGTTAGAAGACCTAACTGCATTACTTTTGAAGTTCCGAACAAAGAAGTATGGCATACTGGCTGATGTAGAGAAGGCGTTCCTACAAGTAGCACTTCAAGAGGATGATCGCGATGTCACAAGGTTCCTCTGGTTAAAGGACACGACCAAGGAAGTGACGGAGGATAACCTACTGTATCTGAGGTTCTGCAGAGTACCTTTTGGAGTTGTTGCTAGTCCATTCTTACTGACAGCGACGATCCGACACTACATAAGCCAGTCAAACAAGGCCTTGCTGAAACAAGTCGCTGACAAGTGCTATGTGGATAACCTAGTGACTGGAGCTGATACCTTGCAGGAGGCTAAGCAGATCTATGACCAAGCAAGAACGGTGTTTGAACAACTGTCTATGAATATGAGGGACTGGATATCAAACAATCAGAGCTTCATGGATATGATACCAGAACATCATAGGTCAGTCAAACATGGACTGGTCAAAGTGCTTGGACTTATGTGGAATGTCGAAGAAGATACGCTGAAACTGAATTTGACTGAGGACCACTTCAGCACAGATCCTCCGATAAACACAAAGAGAAAAGTTCTTCGGGCTCTAGCACGTGTATATGACCCCTGTGGCTTTGTATGCCCACTCATGTTGTCAATGAAGCTGATCTTCCAGGATATCTGTGAAAGGAAATGTAAATGGGATACAGAACTACCTATGGAGTTGACACAGTCTGTGAAAATTGTCATGGAAGGTCTGAAATCCATAGTGGACACAGAGGTGCCTAGGTACCTTGGTACAGATGTCTCAAGGAGTGACCTTAAGTACCACTTGCACTGTTTCACAGATGCTTCCAAAGACGCTTATGCTGCCGTTATCTACCTTAAAGTGATTGAAGATGGACAAGGAAAATCAGTCTCTCTGTTGATGGCAAAATCGCACGTGTCACAGACCAAAGACAAAGACGAATTAAAAATTCCTAAATTGGAACTACTAGGATTTCTGATAGGAAGCAGACTCCTGAAATACGTAAGGAACCATCTTGATCTTGATATTGAGAAAGAATATTTGTGGTCAGATAGTTTGGTTGTACTTAGTTGGATGAGGTCAAACAAACTGCTTCCACCCTTTGTCGCCAACAGAGTGAACGAAATCAAGCGTGACCACCCTAACACAGAGATGTTCTACGTTCACACAAAAGCAAATCCTGCTGATATTGCTACGCGTCCTGAACTGTTTGAAGAGAAAAGGCAACTTTGGTTTAACGGACCAGAGTTTCTCGTTAATAAAGAATCCTGCTGGCCCCAAAATAGACTCTACGAGGCACATCAGAACCTTCTGTCTGTTGGGGAGGTCCTGGGTGACAACCCAGGTGAGCTGACACAGGAAGTATCCATTGGTGAGGTTGCAGACCAGAGTAAGACCCCCGAGCAAGGAAGTCCCAGTGATCCCGTTGAACCAATGGAAACCCAGGATTCGAGCATACCTACAGAGAGTGGTGAATATCCTACTGATGGAAGCATGGAACTCGACAATCCTGCCGATGAAGGAGGTATCCAGCAGCAGACCATTGTGGCCAAAATAGTGTCCGAGATAAAAGATCTACAAAGGAAGCACTTCCAAGAAGAACTAAATGGCAAAAGAACACATTTAGCACGAAACTTAGATCTCTTTGTTGATGTAGACGGCTTTCTTAGGTGCCGTGGGCGTATGGCGAACACCACCTGGAGCTATGACATGAAGTATCCGATACTACTGCCAAAAAATTCCGAATTCACTGACAGAATCATAAAGGAGACGCATGAGAGTAACTACCACGTCGGTGCTCCACACACACTGAGTATCATCAGGGAACGGTATTGGATACCCCAAGGGAAAGCCCAGGTAATAAAGGTGTTAAAGCGATGTACCCAATGTGTAAAACACGGCGGCGGTCCGTATCGTTTACCAGCCACACCGGCGCTGCCTCCAGAACGAGTAAATTATAGCAGACCCTTCACTTTCACTGGTGTGGACTATCTGGGACCGCTATTTGTGAGTACCCAGACTGGTAAAGAGAAACGATGGGTAGCCTTATTCACGTGTTTGACAGTAAGAGCGATACATCTTGAAATCGTGAAGGACCTTTCGGCAGAAGAATGTCTCCTAGCCTTGCGACGATTTATAGCTGCTAGAAACAAGCCACAACGAATGTACTCGGATAATGCGACTTGTTTTAAGTTAGTCGCTGAAATGGTACAACAGCCATACTGCATTAAGAATGACATCCAGTGGAAATTCATATGTCAACTAGCACCGTGGCATGGAGGGTTTTACGAGCGGCTAGTGGCCTTGGTGAAGCATTGCCTTAAAAGAACCCTAGAAAAACACCTTCTCAATGATACCAGGCTACTGACAGTGATAAAGGAAGTGGAAACAGTACTGAATTCAAGACCACTGGCAAGAGTTGGTACAGAAGTGGAACATGTCCTCTGCCCGGCAGATTTCATAAGCCTAGGACAATGTTTGACCATGAGACCATCTGCCGTGGATATTCCGACTTGTAACACTGCTACAAAGAGCGACCTGTTTGAGAGCTGGAAGAGAGGATGCAATATCCTAGAAGAATTTAAGAGGATGTTCGTCAAGCAGTATCTTGCTAGCCTGAGAGAAAGGTACAACAACTCTCCCAAGCAGCCTAGAGTTAAATCTCATCGATCACCACAAGTAGGCGACCTTGTACAGGTTAAATCGGACCTCAAGAACAGAAACCTCTGGAAAGTGGGGAAGATCCACGAGCTGATCAGGGGAAGTGATGGTGAATGTAGAGTAGCGAGGGTCAAGGTTGACGATTCTTCCTTGACACGTTCCATTGGCCATCTCTACCCGCTGGAGGTAGATGACGAGACGCCTGTGGTAGAACCGGTAGCGGCAGACGCGACTGAGATGGAAGAGGACAGCGGGGAGTTGGATGCTCCAAACAGTTCAAATCCTCATACACCTGCACTTGATGAACGGCCGGATGTCGACGTGGATACTCTGGCTGGATGTGACATGACCAGTAACAATGAAGTACCACCACCACCAGAGGAGCAGCCAGAAGAAAGAGGCGTTGGCAGAATCAAGCGGATCGCAGCCATTCGCGCCAGGGATAAAATCCTGGAGTGGACGCGACACCTGCTTGCCTTGCTACAGTAACCTTCCTTGTTCTGGGGAGTGTCGCGCCAAGCGCGATGTAAGTTGGTAAGTGGTATCAACTAGGTTACTACTTTGTCATGTGGCAACACTGACTGCTCGGATGACAGTTCCGATGGCGGAAAAAGCACGATGGCGCCATTGGGAAGATCAAAATGAAGGTACGTGCATGAGGCGTGGAATGGCGCTGGGTGTGCTGAGAAATTAAGTACTCAGTGTGCCTCCACGCGGTAACGGGAGCCTGCCCTGGTGAGTGTTTATACACATATTTACGCTTATATAATCGACATCCTAGCTGCATGGGAGTGGAACAAGGGGGTTGACCAACGGTCCTTGGTTAACGTAGTTTCACTAAGGTGTAGTCCAATCTTGAGGTGTATGTACCTAGACAACAAGGACATTGGACAGGGAAGCCCGTAGCTTCATGGAGTGTGTACCGGAAGCACACAGGCAAAGCATGTAGTACGGTCGGTTATGAGTTGGAGTACAAGGGCCGGGTCTAGGGGGCAGGCTTATGGAGGACCCCGTGGGGGCATCGCCCCCACGTCCAGGTGGTGTGTAGGACACCAGGGTACTAGTCGGTAGTACCTAGTCTGGAGGCGAACCGATCGTACGGATGAGTCACTCTGGATAGGCCAGTAGACTAGACTCTCATATTGATGCGTGCGATGCCAACTCTGAAGTAAATATACTGTACATGTAACAGTGTGGTCGAAGGTGACCCCCTTCTCCTACTCTCATGTGGCATGGTATTATATGTATTGATGATGTGATATATATTTTGTTGCCCAAGCGAATTTATACCCGCTTGGATTCAGGCACTTGTGTTACACAAGGTGGGTATAGAAGGCGCGACAATTCTGTCAAAACAAAGAATTTCCAACGCATCAACAGTCCAATAAAAGTCCGGGGGCCGAATGACGCCATCTATCATTTTATTTCAGCGCATAGGCCCACCGCATCGCGATGTTTATGGATGTATGACCTATTTTTGGAATTCATTTTTGTTTTTAAATGCACGCGATAACGAGAAAATATCTCTGTTAACTCATTAAAATGATTTGAGATAAATTATTACGACCGCTTTATGACAATCGATACATTACAATACAAATATTATTTATTGCTCACCAATATCAAAATAAACATGACATACAGATTAACCTATAGTAGACAACCTACCTATGGTAGATCGTGTATCAACAAACTCCAATCTTAAATGAAAATACCTATGTTCGCTTACCATCAAGCTACCTACTAAAAGTGAAATAATGTACTTTTTACTTTTATTTCATCGACGCCGGACATACCCTATACACCAAACAATCGTAGCATGTACAACCTACCATGCATATGTACAAACTCACATGCCCTACGGGCTTGTACTGTGAGGTAAGCAAACATCACAGAATTCAGAACGCCGTTTGCACCTGCTATTGTTTTCATTTGTCCCGTGGCCGCAAAAAAAGGACCCGCTGATTGCGGAATTTGTGGACACTGAGGCCCAATTTGCTTTGAGGGACACCCGCATGAAGGGAACCCGGTTTTTTACTCATATGTAAGTAAACCTCCTGGGACCCGCATCACATATTACAATTAAAAATGCTATTTTGACTTACAAAAGGAGGTTGCTAAAACATTCTGGGGCCACGATAATTTTAGTATTAGGAAAAAAATGTACCTACCTATTTATCTATTACAAATTTGTATTATATAGGTATCAGGATCTGACCGAGTGCGAAATACTGAAGTTCTGCGATGAGCGAAGGTCGGTGGAATAGAGGCTTAGGTACCTAAAGCGCCGGCATCTTCGGTGGTGCAGTCACGTATGGCGGAAGAGAGAGTGGCGAAGCACATCTTTTACTCTGAACTAGAGGAAGGTAATCGGAAACTTGGCGGATAACGCCTCAGATACAAAGATGTTCAGAACTGACACATGAAAAGATGCAACATCAAATCCTCTCAGTGGGAAGATTTGGTAGCACAGCGTCCTGAGTGGCGCAGGCTGGTGCATAAAATAAGCAATTTTTGTTGTACAAACTATCGTCTGTTTACTACATTAATTATGTCTAATGATAGTAATGATGATAGTGACTCATATATTTTTATCAACAAGTCTAAGGAACGAAAGTAAAGTTACAAGTATGTGTGTATAACTATAATATTTTATATCTGTGAAGCTCGAGAAATAATTAGGACGTTCGAGGAATAGAAGAACTGTTTTATTGATATCAGACACATTTTGACGTGAAATCGTAGAAAATTTTGCTCAGAAGCCTAAAAATAACCTTCAATTTCGGACGAAACATTTTTTTCGCTAATTGGCAAGATCTCCAGAATCCCCTCAACACTTCCTTTGATATTTTCGGCTCAACACTGTCGTTGCAATCACCGAAATTAGTGTGAAATTGATTAAGTGCTAACAATTTTTTGACATCGACTTTGATATGTTTAAGTGTGTGCGTGTCACGGCGGGACGTTGACAAAAGGGATTTGTACCGAATTAAGGACGCCAATTAGGTTTAAATACGAGTATACATGGATTTAAAGATGGCGCTGACGTTTCGCATTGAGTTTTAAGAAGGTTTTTGGAAGTTGCGTCTTGTTTTTAAGCCTTCTATATGGTTATATTTTAATGCCTAATTCTAGTAAAAAATTTACTGTATTGATTTTTTTTGATAGAAAATGTTGATTTTCATTGAAATTAAAATTAAATAAAATGAATTCTTTTGTAGCTTCTATATGTTTGGTTAGGCATATATTGGGTTCTTATTATTTATTACAAATTACAAATATAATAGATAGATGATCAATATATATCTACATTTTTTACCATCTAAAATATACCTACATCATGTACACAATATCTGCATTACTAACAAGTGCAACTAGTCAGGAATTTTTAAACAATGTAGGAAATTGCATTTCATATTTTTTACATTCAAACTTCATTAAATTCGTTTATATGTTATGAAAAGTCTGCTTAATAATACTTAGTCTTTCACTTGGGCACGAAACACTCAATATTGATATTTTTTGAGATACTCTGGTAATCTATTATATAGTATGTAATTAGGTTCATAACACAGAGTTAATATTTTATTTCTCAATTTAAAATCAACCTAATTAACAGAAATATAATTTGCCGATCGCTATCTATTGTTAATTATTACTAGTTAAACCTAGTAATAGTTAACGCCACCTACCTACGGGTACGTAGGTACATTCAAGGTATGAAATATCGACACGGACAAAATGTCAAAAATATGTATACACTACTTTAACGTATAGGCAATAAGGTCGTGTTTACATATTTTTGGCACTTTGTCCGTGTCGATATTTAATACCTTGACTGTACCAAACCAGATGCACACACAATATCATATTTAATTATATTGAATTCCTACGTTCCTAGAAAACAAATACAGTTGCAAAATACCCGTTTCCATATGCTTTTACATCAGAAATACGTTAAAATCTATCGAATTATTGAGGCCCTGTATGCATCCTTTGTGTGTTTAACAGGAAAGCGTCATGGTACAACAAAGGCACAAATTTCGAGCAACACGTAACATAGTCTGGGTTTTGTTATTTGAAACGCTTTTGATCAAGGCAGATATTCACATGGAAACAGAATTTCCAACATCGTGTTAAGGCTAGGTTCTATTGACGAGCACGGAGAGGTATTATGATTATTTTCGAGAACGTTCCCCGTTTTGTATGGAGAACGTTCTTGGGAACGGCACAACTATAATTATGATGGCTGCTGCTATGAAGCGAATGACAGTATTTGTCAGCGAGTGACAGTTGTGTTAAAAAGTGAACTTGTTTTCATTTTGCTCTAAAAAGCTATCGGATTACACCAATTAAGTGTTGACAATTTTTTCAGTTTTAGCTGTATCCGAGCTGTATCCGAGAATGCAGGTAGTGGGACTCAAAAAACACGACATTACACGCAACAACGGAAATCAAATAGCAGATAATATTAATAAAAAATAGATATAAGAAACCGACGACGACCGGTCTAGCCTAGTGGGTAGTGACCCTGCCTATTAAGCCGATGGTCCGGGGTTCAAATCCCGGTAAGGGTATTTATTAGTGTGATAAATACAGATATGTGTTCCTGAGTCATGGGTGTTTTCTATGTATATAAAAAAAAATAGGACATTCTTAAACAAATTTATTAAATCCCACGGTAAGCTCAAGAAGGCTTGTGTTATGGGTACTCACACAACGATATATATAATATAATACACAAGTACTTAAATACATAGAAAACATCCCTGACTTAGGAACAAATATCTGTACTCATCACAAATAAATGCCCATGCATCGGCTTCATAGGCAGGTTCACTACCCACTAGATAAGACCGGTCGGCAAAAATAATATAACTATGTATTTATCTATATACGTATGTAAATATATCGTCACGTATACGTATGTAAATATACTAAGGGTACTACTTAGTACAAGCTTTGCTTAATTTGGGGCTAGGTCGATCTGTATAAAATTGTCCCCATATATTTATTTATAAACAATTTTATTGGCCTTTTATTGCGAAATTGCTTTTAAATCAAAATACATCGATTTCGAATAACGTGGCCTTAAATTGGAATTAATGAACGCAATACCAGGAAAACTTAATAAAATGGATGTACACATTAATCTGTTTTCCTACCGTATTGTGTTTCGTTTATCAGAAATGTTTTCATTAAATTAAATATTATTTAAACAACATGATGCACTATTAATTAATGAACATTGCAATTTACTGATGTATTTATTTAGCATCAAATTTCTCACAATAATAAAAAAGTAAGAGGTATAATGTATATATTGATGAGATATAAAAATTAACTGCATTATATAATATCAACGTTAAATTCGTGGTCTCTGCCTACCCCTCCGGGAAACAGGCGTGATTATATGTATGTATGTATGTATGTGTGTGTGTGTATGTATGTATGTATGTATGTATGTATGTATGTATGTATGTATGTATGTATGTATGTATGTATGTATGTATGTATGTATGTATGTATGTAATATGTATACAATATCAACAAATGTTTAAAAAACAGTAAGATACAAAACGGTAAGGTTAACTGTTTGACGTTAGTATTGAAAAAACCGGCCAAGTGCGAGTCGGACTCGCGCATGAAGGGTTCCGTACCATCATCTAAGTGACAAGTGTATACAATAGTCAAAGTGCCTGTGCTACGGCAAGATAGGACATTGGAAGGATCAATGCACCTTGCGTTTTAGGAAGCGACACATCTTTAGGCTATGCTCCCTAATAAACCAAGCCTAAAAATTGTGGCTTGCTCCGAAGAAAAAGAGGAACATGTTGGAAACTAATGAACTAGACGACGTGTCTGCCCTCCTAATTTTAAGTGCAATAACTAATTTTGTAATCTCATTCAATTGAGTGATTTTAATATGAGTTATTGCACTTTTCGTTAGGAGGGCAGAATGATGTATCCGGCATTTATTTGGGATGTAAGTTAATAAAAAAACACCGGCCAAGGGTGGGATTGGCGCATGAAAGGTTCCGTCCGTACCATCTATAAAAACGGCAAAAAATTACGTTTGTTGTATGGGAGGCCCCTTAAATATTTATTTTATTCTGTTTTTTTAGTATTTGATGTTATAGCGGCAACAGAAATACATCATCCGTGAAAATTTCAACTGTCTAACTATCACGGTTCATGAGATATAGCCTGGTGACAGACGGACGAACGGACGGACAGCGGAGTCTTATTAGGGTCCCGTTTTACCGTTTAGGTACGGAACCCTAAAAACGATAAAAATAAATGAACAGCCACTACATTTTAGCTACTCAAAACAGTCAAATTTACTGTCTTATCGGAACAATACGTACTGTTTTGTTTGATGGGCTCATATGCAACTGTATAAAGCATAACGTTAAAGCTATTTCAATTGTTTTAAATGTTTTTTTTTTCAGTCATGTGTACAGAATACGAACTTTATCGAAACGACTAAAACACATCGATAACTAAATAAAAATAGGGTTGTTTCCATCTACAAATCTTAGGGCAGAATTGTATCCCAATAAATTCTTTTGGATTATAAGAACATGTTAAACTACTTTTAGGGGGACCTGTAATGACCATATTTTTGTAAATATTGAATTTAAAATATCTTTTGGCACACGTCACGTGACCAAACTCGAAACGTCATTGAAGATTGTGATGACGTCACAACTCTCGGATTGACACTGTTGACAGTTACGCGATAAACAACAAATGACAAATGTCAGTTGACAGTTCGTATCTTCTACGTGTGTATGTAGTTATGTGTCAAACCGTAAACTGTGACGTCACACAATTTTCAAAGAGCGTTTTGGGCGCGAAAGCATCTGTCAAAATATATTTTGTTAATTTAACATATTTAAAGCAGTTTTTAGTATAAAAGTTGAATTTTAGGGCAACTTTTAGTTAATATAGAACGTAATACAAGCGTTTCAAAAAATTTGAAACAACCCTATTCTCCCATTTACTGTCAAAGTCAAAAAACCTTTCCCAACTCATACATTTGTGACTTAATAATACACTTTCCCGTCGTCTGATGAGTTATCCTTTTGGAACGGAATTCTAAAATAAATTCTTGGCAACAATAAGCCGTAAATTTAAATTATGCTTTCGTTACGTTCTACTTGTTTTGGATGAAAAAGGTCCTTTGTTTTACTCTTCCGCGAATAAAGTGACAGTAAGATGAAATAACCGAGCCTAATTAAGGGCGTGGGGACACACGGGTGGTTAAATTGGATGTTCGTAACGCGCGTAAAAAACGCTCCGATGAGAAGGCACTTACGGTCCGATTCGAACTTTAGGATACGTCAAATATTAGGTCTGGATACGATGTGGATCTAAAATGTCAGTGTCAAAAGTGACGTTTCTTCAAACAAAAACGTCATATACGTTCCATATCTAGATCTGATATTTGATTAGGTAATTATTCAAGTAGGGATATTGCAATATTTGCAATGCGCTTATGAACGTGATATAAAGCTACAACGGCTCTAACCCTACACCTCTGACCCGAGAAGATTTAAACCCCCCCTCAATTGGAGGAGGGTATCCCAATATGGACCGGTAAGAAATTCAGCGGGACACATCTTTTCAAAACATTACATCTTATAATTAACTTTTTTTCTTCTTCCTCGCGTTGTCCCGGCATTTGCCACGGCTCATGGGAGCCTGGGGACCGCTTGACAACTACCCCAGGATTTGGTGTAGGCACTAGTTTTTACGACAGCGACTGCCATCTAATCTTTGAACCCAGAGGGTAAACTAGGCCTTGTTGGGATTAGTCCGGTTTCCTCACGATGTTTTCCTTCACCGAAAAGCGACTGGTAAATATCAAATGATATTTCGTAGGTACATAAGTTCTGAAAAACTCATCGGTACGAGCCGGGGTTTGAACCCGCGACCTCCGGATTGCAAGTCACGCGCTCTTACCGCTAGGCCACCAGCGCTTCTACATCTTATAATTAACATGCATTAAAAAAGAAAAAATACAATTTAGAGCATAAAGCGTATGTAAAAGCTCCAATCCGGCCATTACTGATTGATTTAATTATATTGATCACGAAATATTTGGTGCTCTACGCGACTATATACGTAAGTTGCATCTGCGTTTACTATGTACCAATGACTAAGTAAATTACAAATTAATATTAACAAAAATAAAACTGCCTTCAAAGCATGATATTTCCCTATATATGCGCTTTGAATCATCCATCAAGAATGAGTTCTCTCAATTCCTCATGGAATCCATCATGAAAGCTAGACCTTAAAAATATGTTTCTATTAAGGAACCTTACCTTACTTGCTTAACAAACTAACGGCCCGATTCTAAGATTTAGATACTTTTCTTCTTCTTTTCATCCTGTTACCCCCTGCTGGGGTGTAGGGCTCGAACCATTTTCTTCCACTGACTCCGGTCCTGGGCAGCTTGGGTAACCTCCTCCCACCCCATCCCCAATACACCCAACTCTTGCTCCACGGAACGGCGCCAAGTAGATTTAGGGCGACCATGTTTCCGTTTTCCGGGCATCTTCCAAGTCAGGGCCACCTTGGATAGGTGGGTGTCAGGCTTCCTGAGGATATGCCCTATCCAATGCCATTTGCGCGTTTGGATCTCCTTATGTACGGGTGCTTGTCCGGTTATTCTCCATAAGTGAGCGTTTGTGATCCAGTTAGGCCAAAAGATGTGCAGAATTTGCCTTAAGCATTTGTTCACAAACACTTGGAGTTTTGTCATTAGGTCTTTGCGGACAAACCAGGTTTCGCACCCGTACAGTAACACGGCCTTTACATTGGAATTGAAAATCCTCACTTTAGGTCGTCTCGTCAGGGTAGAGGAGTTCCACACAGGTTTAAGCTGGCTGAATGCGGCTCGGGCTTTGTTTATTCGTGTTTCAATGTCAGCTTCCGTTCCTCCACTCTGGTCGACAATACTGCCCAGATAGCAAAAGCTAGCCACTTGTTCAATCTGATTTCCCTTGATCAGCATTGGGGTTGAATCGGTGGTGTTCTGGCGCATTTCCTTTGTTTTATTGTAGTTAATGCGCAATCCTTCCTTTTCAGCCTCTTCTGCTAAATCTTCTGCCTTGTCTTGGAGTTGCTCACGCGTGGTTGCTATAAGGCAGAGGTCATCTGCAAAGTCGATATCCTCGAGGTCGTTTTCAGATGTCCAAGGCAAGCCTCTTCGACCTCTGCTGGTAACCCTGCACATCACGTCGTCAAGCACCATCAGAAACAGCAGATTTAGATACGATAACGATAAATTCTGGTTTAGATAAGTTCTCATTTAGATATCGTTTGTATGTCGTATAATTGATAGAAGCAGCTCGATTCGGGCAACCAATATCACTTTGACATTAGAAATATCGTGGATAGATCTTATAATATTGGGATCACAGCGGAATCGAAATAAACGTCAATTTTGACATGTCGTTTAGTTATCGATCTTTTAAAGATCTTTCCAAGATCTTAAACGTGTCTTAATCATTCTTCAAATCGGATCTTCGAATTTCATTAAAGTGTACAGTTTTGAGAAAGGTCCTTTGGTTTACACTTCCGCCAATAAAGTGTCAGTAAAATTAAATAACCGAGCTAAAATCACTTAAGTGTGATTAAATAAAAAGGTGTGATTATTTAATGATATAAACGGGTCTGCCGGGATTTAATTTAATTATTTTACCGTTAATACCTATGTGTACAAAACGTGAGAATTTAAGATGTTATATAGGTGTGATTTTTTCGAGGTTATGTATGAGAATTCTAAGAGGAAGATTCAAAGTACCGGTAGGGGGGTAACTGGAACCTCGTAGGATCGGGTTTCTTGACTATAAATATCAGAAATCAAACTGATTTCAGTCAAATTTTATGCATTTATTGGTAGACTATTAATAAATGCATACAACACTGTACAGACACTGCACTAATTGATTTCAATTTGATCTCATTTACATTTGATTTCATCTCGCCCGCTACTACCTATGTCCCTGCTATATATAATTATGCATGCGAAAGTAACATTTGGCCTGATTCAAACTTTAAGATACGCCAAATATTAGATACAAGATACGATATGGATCGGATATGTATATGAAATATCGTATCTAAAAGTTCGAATCGGGATGTTTGTCTGTCTGTGTGTCTATCTGTTACTTATTCACGCTTAAGCCGCTGAATCGATTCAGATTAAAATTTCATATGGAGATAATATGAGGCCCGGGAATGGACATAGGTTACCTATTTTTTTTATCAATCATCATCATTTTACGAGAGATCTAGAGCAGAGCCCAACTGGGGAAGTACCTCCACCTTACAGAAAACCGCAGCCAAATAACATTAGACCCTACTCATAGTGTTGTCTTCCTGTCGGTTGCCAGAGCTCAACGAGGGTGCGGGGTGTTAGAGTCGGCAACATGCATGTAACTCCTCTGGAGTTGCAGGCGTACATAGGCTACAGAGACTGCTTACCATCAGGCAGGCCGTATGCTTGTTTGCCACGGACATAGTATACAAAAAAAAACAAATGCTACACCTACAGCGCGCACGTCCGAAACGACAACACGTATGTTTCCAGCAGTAATGCAATATTCAGAATATGACAATGCAGTTTTGAGAACTGACGCGCCGTTTGACAGAAGTGGGCTGACATTCGTCTCGCTGTCATTGTCTGCCGTTTTTACATTTTAATTATGCATTTTTTAAGTTCATTATATGGCCTAAATATGTCACGACGGAATTATTAATATTTATTTGATGCAGTTACAAACATAAGTATTAGGGATTTCAATTTTATCATGAAATATAAATATTTACCTAGGAGTTAAAAAAATAGAACAGGATTTAAAATAAAGATAGATTTATTGTTTAAATTAAGGTACAATTTAAGTAAAAATAGTACCATTTCTTAGTCGGCCGGCCACAGTGGAGTCGTTAGAGCTATAAGCTCCAGGAGTTGCATAAGATTGCATAAGATGCGAGTAGAAAAGTGCATAGAAAGAAGCGTACACCTCTCAACACCCCTGAGCCGCTCACACCGGTGTTGCCCTTGACCCATCCTAGATATCGCTTTTTTTGGTGCCCATTTTGTGGGGGCAAGTCACCGTCTGCCGGAAAGAAAATTGAATACCCTTTTATTAGGCAGGCGTTCAGTTTTTTACCAGATAGCCCAGTATTTAGTCCATCGCTTTCACTCTAGCCTAGCTCTGTTTAGATTCCATAAACTCTCAAATAGTCCTTACGCCCTGACGGGTGCTGCCTCTCCGTACGTCCCATGACACGGGCAAGGGCAGCATCCACTCGGTGCACCCCTTACATTTCATTAAAGTGTCAAAACTTCAAAAGGGCATCTACGTGTTGCCTTCAGCTCCGCGCACGTCGCCCAAAGGTCCGGAACACCATTGTTCCGTGATGGGAAAGACGTACCCTTTCTATTATAGCTGAATTCAGCCTCTAAAGTTGACTGGAACCATCTCATTTTGGATTGATGTCAGATCCATGTTAGATCAGTATCACATTATATTATTGGAATTGCCCTGTAAGTTAAGGTTATGCGGCTTTCAGACTTTTCTAAATTTCGTACTCAGGATATAACCTAAACTAATACTAAATAATACCGGTATGTTAAAATCTATTTCTTTATTTTTTTATTGTGAAAGCCTTTGAAAAAATATCCAAAATGTGAACTTTTGTATTATACAAAGAAATGACGCCAGTTTTTCCGAACATTTTGATCCATTTTTACAAAATCTTTAGAGCAGTCGGTTAATGCACAGAATACGCGACTTGTTGTCTATTCAGGTACAACGATGATTGAATCATAATTAATTTATGCGGTTTTAATATCGAAAT
This sequence comes from Cydia pomonella, assembly GCF_033807575.1. NCBI lineage: Eukaryota > Metazoa > Arthropoda > Insecta > Lepidoptera > Tortricidae > Cydia > Cydia pomonella. The sequence continues at coordinate 18,049,360 of NC_084720.1, read as the reverse complement.
AGGTCACACATATTTAGAACGTAATTATGATTGTTCTATATGAATATATTACGAAGCATACTATAGGTACTGAAGGGGTAATAAGTATTTTTAGTAAGGACTGATATACACTGGCCAAATCTTTTATCAAATATATAGATTTATTTATTTTAGTAATTTTAGAGGTATTTTTCTTCTCTGTTTTAATGGCGACTTTACGGGTGACTCATGCTAGACCGGGCCGAGGCATCCGACACGTCATTTTCTATGACGGCTGATCGGTGATCACGTGATCCATAGAAAACGAAGCGCCGGAAGCTCCGGCCCGGAGACATCCTTTATTAAATAAGTTATTTAACCTTTAATTGGACATTTTCTAAAATACCGGAATCATTAAACAGGTTCTTACTTCTATTGACCACCAAGGAGGTGTGACTCACCACCTTCCGTATTTTCTATGGATTTAAAGGTTAAAATGTCATATGTAGTATTTTTTTAAGTGAAATTAACATGCCTAGTAACTTTAGATCAAACGTATGATAATTACTAATTGTTATTAAGCTGTCAATTACAATCAAGTATCAGTTTACTTTGATAATCTTATTACAATGCCAAAATAAAGGAGGCTCTGATGCTTTGGACCTTTATTTCTTGCGGGGCCGAAGATAAAGACATTTTAATAACAAAAGAATGGCCTTGGATTCGCTGAATAGACTAAGTATGAATCACGTTAGAACGTTCCGTGTCCGTGCCGGAGCATCCGACACTTCTATATAGGCATCACGTGATCAGCGATCACAGAAAACGAAGTGTCACAGAAAAGGAAGCATATATGGTAGGATCGTATAGATGTGCTATGCCGCGTGCACCTATGAGGGACAGAACATACGTAATGCGACAAAATTAAAAACACGTTGAAACATTCCTGACAACATACCAAAAATAACCTACGTAATTTGGTCGGGTTCATTGTTACCCACCATAAAAAACGGTGGGCAACAAAAAATGTCTAGGACGTCACTTAGGACTTTTTATAAGTAAGCAGAAAGGACGAGTGAGACTATGACAAGGATAAATAATAATAGCGCTTTCTCTGCTACTCCTGCTGAAAGATACATAAGACTATCCCGTTCTGTCAGTTCCATCCAACACTCGTGCCCAATTCATACTAAATACTATATTCATGGTGGGAAGCCCTGGCCCGGTCCCGGGCCGTTATAACATTCGTCATCTTTAAATCGATCCCCACACTATATCACACTACCGTCACAGTGTAAGTATTTGGGTACTAACATAACACATGAATAATAATAACAAAATTTTGGATAGAAAATGAGCCATCCATTATAAAAAAGTAGAAGCTAAAAAGACATATTGAGATTATAAAAAAAAAACAATGTTCCAAAAAACATTTTTTGTTTTACTTTCGAAAACAGAAAAAAGAATGGTGCCATTCGATTCCTTACATTGCATTGAAAAATAAATTATTGAAAACTATATACATAAACGCAATATTTCAGGATCAAAATAGCAATTTTCTTGATCTTCCATACATTTAGGACAGACTAATGTAATGTGACGTCATATTACAATATCAATTTTTTACAGGCGTTTCTATCGTCGAGTACGAGCGTCAGACTGTCGGCCCGATTCGAAGCATGAGATACGATAACCATAAATTCCGGTTTAGGTAAGTTCTCATATAGATATCGTTTGTATGTCGTATAATTGACAGAAGCAGCTCGATTTGGGCAACCAATGTCACTTTGACGTTAGAAATATCGTAGATAGATCTTATTGGGATCACAGTGGAATCGAAATAACCGTCAATTTTGACATGTCGTTCTTATCGATCTTTTTAAGATCTTTCCAAGATCTTAAACGTGTCTTAATCATTCTTCGAATCGGGCCGGGTAACTCTCATTCTCATTTCTGACCTTTGCTTAAATGCCATGAGTCTTGTATAGACATTTGATCTCCAGGAAAGTCAAGATCGATTGACATTATTTACAAAAAAGCAGCCAATTTGATCGCATCACCTTAAAAACCAAACGTAACTTGCACTTGTTTTACTGAAAACTTGACCGATGGAAACCCACCTTTTCCCTTACTACGTGTCCTAAAATATTAGCGTTTCAAGGCTCCAGCCCTGAACCATCACCCGTCAATGAATTGAATCGTGAATTTAATTTCAATAACTGACTCATTGTTTTATGTTAATGAAGTAAACTTCAAATGGAAATTTATTGTCTGTATTTAGTGCTATCATTAACCTTATGAGAATTAAATCAATAAATATTATAGGACAATCTTACGTTCCATAAATAAATAAATAATAATAAAATATTAATAAATAATGGTTGGATCAAGGGTCAGATGCAGAAGGCGGTGATCTTGGACACGGCGCGGATAGTGCGGCGGTTCCTCTCTGCGGCCCTGACCACCGGCAGCTTGGGCGCTGCCCCGCTGCTGGCGGCACCCTAGGTTAGGTTTTTTATAATGTGTTTATATCTTTTGTATTGTTTTGTAAGTGTTTTTATATTTTACTTTTATATACATATTGTAAAAGACCTAACGTAAGAAAATAAATGGAATAAAGGGAATAACAAATAAATACTTGGGAGCAATAAACAAATCGACCTAGTCCTAAACTAAGCAAAGCTTGTACTATGGGTACTAGGTGACGATACACATAGGTATAACATACATACTTATATACATAGAAAACACCCATGACTCAGGAACAAATATCACCGGCGATGGCGGGATGAACTGGACTCCTTCTTGAAGGAGTGGCCAGATAGCACTCGACAGAGATCAGTGGAGAGATTGGGGGGAGGCCTTTGCCCAGCAGTGGGACACGACAGGCTCCAAATAATAATAAAGTATCATAACACAAATAAATGCCCTTACCAAGATTCGAACCCGGGACCAACGGCTTCATAGGCAGGGTCACTACCCACTAGGCCAGACCGGTTAATTAACTTAGATCTACGGTAAGCTCAATAAGGCTTGTGTAGTGACTGCTTAGACAACGATATAATATCTTCTAAGGCAGGATCACTGCCGATATTACTGACTTAGCTAGAGTCGACAAAAAATAGGACAACGATCAGTAAACAAAAGTTAAACATAAATTTTTATGTACTTTGATTTGCTCATATACTTTGTACTATGATTTATCAAAATATTGATGTTATCTGAGAGACAGCAAACTTTTGTTTGCGATTTTATGGTGATTTGGTTCAATGTATGGTCCAGTTTGACGTAAGTAAGAAGGGGTATTATGCTAGCTTCGAAATTGAAACCGGGATGATTAATTGAAAATCATGATTAATGAAATTTAGTATAATATAATATGTCATCATCCCTTTAGTATTATGTATATCTTGAAACTTGTCTCCTTGGAGGTCGTTTGGTCTTCGTCTAGGATTGGATGTTCGGATTATTATAAATAGGGAATATTACGCGAAACTCTGCGTAGGGGGCGCCACTATCACAATCCATCACAATCTGAGAGTCTCCCGTGAATCAATAACATCGAAATTTCGTTATCTAACTCTTTCATATTCGAGCGATGAAGAGGCTGATAACTAAATTTCGTTTTTCGCGTTCCCGGTAGGCCGTTTGTAAACAAAACGCCTTGATGCATCCATGTCATATTTTATTATCTGTGAAAACTTGTCAAAAAACAGTTTAAAGCACATTATGTATAAGTTACTCTATGAAAGGTGCTAGTGCTGCACTCTGGCGGCAGAACATTGCAGTAGTATTATAATGACTAAATATATAGAACTCGCTGTGTTTACTGTGGACATTACAAGAATTAAGGATTTGGGCACACTTTTCTAAGACTTTTATCATACAATTTGAAATAAGTAGAAGGTTATCTTTTGTTACTAGTCTATTTCTATTATACGACCGGTCTGGCCTATTGGGTAGTGACCCTGCCTATGAAGCCGATGGTCCTGGGTTCGAATCCCGGGAAGGGCATGTATTTGTGTGATGAGCACAGGTATTTGTTCCTAAGTCATGGATGTTTTCTATATATTTAAGTATTTGTATATTACATATATCGTTGTCTGAGTACCCACAACACAAGCCTTCTTGAGCTTATCGTGGGACTTAGTCAATTTGTGTAAGAATGTCCCTATAATTTATTTATTTCTCTTCTTTCTCCGGCCTTATCCCATGTTCAGTTGGGGTCGGCTCTCCCAATCGCTTTTCGCCAGCTTGTTCTATTCTGGGTCGTCATTGGATCCAATTCTAGAGCTTCGAGGTCACTATTTACTACCGATAGCCATGTGAGACGGGGCCTTACGGGCCATATGGTCTTCGGGCCTTCTCATAACGTGTCCGTACCAGCGTAGTCTCGTTTCGGCTAGCTTATCAGATATCGGTGTTACTTTCAGGCTTCCACGTATATACTTATTTGCCACTTTATTCATGAGGGTTACACCTGCTGACCAGCGTAGCATCCTCATTTCGGCTACATGTAGTTGTTGCGCCTGGTCTTTTCTGAGTGGCCAGCATTCGGCACCATAAATCATTGCTGGTCGTACAGCGGTCTTATAAACTTTACCCTTGACGCGGAATAATAATTAATTTATAATTTATTTATTTATTATTATTTATTTATTATGGTGTCCCGCTGCTAAGCAAAGACCTCTCCCCTGAATATAATAAGTATATAAAGATTACTCAAGAAAATTTATATTCCATTTATTTTTGAACTCCACAAAAAAGAGGCAAAATCACTCATACTAAAAAAGTTATTGGCTGTGATGACTTTCTTTTTGGAACCTTTCAACAAATTGGTCGTCAAAGAATTATTTTCTTAAAGTCTCAAAAACCAATTATAAAAATATAACCAATAATAAATAATATTAAGCTTACTTACCACACGAAATTACTTCAACAAGAACGATTCTTCTGAACTAAAATATCTTTTAAATTCCCAAAAACCCTCAAAGAAACCTAATATCATGTAATACTACAATATTGCTTATTTCAATCGGCTAAAGATCCCTATAAATAAAACATTTGGGGCTGTCCGATAGATAAACGGTCTGGTTTTTGTAAGGTTATAGCCTGATAAAAGAAAACATTGAAAAGTTGATGAACAGTTGTTGATGTAGGATTTGGTAAAAGGAGAAAGTATGGTGAAATAATATTAGTTTAGTTTAGTTTATTTATCTCTCAATACAATGTTCAAAGTTAATGTAAAAGGATACATAAGCAATTACTTATCGTATAGTGATCGTCGGATACATGTGAAATTTAATATTATTACAATACAATATAATGTTATAGAGGTAGTTATATACAATGGTATATAAATCTATCATATAATATTTGCCATAACAAAATGTCAAAAATAATTAATTAATAGGAATAAAGAAAAAAAACATTATTGTCATTAGAAGTGATGTAAAAAAACATGAAGTTAAGCATAGATAATACTTGTGTGTTTTTGTTTATATGGCTCATACACATTTCGTAGTATGTTTAGGTCGTTCGCATTTTTCCTGTAGACTAGGAATGTCACGAATATTCGCATTCGCATTCGTATATACGAATATTCGCATCGATATTCGAATTCGCATCAAATGAATTGCGAATGCGATTGTGCGCAGGTCGTGCCCTGTCTCATCGATTCGCGTATGGGTAGTGTGCACAAAGTTTTTCAAGTAATGCATTTTTGACCAGTAGACAGCATTTTCAACACTTTTCATCACACTTGCTCGAAAAAGATCTTATTTCATGCAGGTGTACTGAAGGACAGAGGGCTATTTTATTCCCGCAGGCGCTATGGATTGTGAAAAAAAAGCTACTCTAAACTAAACTCCCTAGGGAATTATAGCCTTTTTTTAATTCATGTCACTTATTCATACAAACAAAGAAGCATAAATGAGTTTTACTTTCAAAATACTGACGTTCATAATTCAATATTTTTGTTTAAGTATGTTTAAAATTATTAACAGCCGTTTAAAATATTTTACAATATTTTTTAATCGTGGCTGAATGCCGAATAGGTCTGTGCCTTCGATGCCGAACTTGTCAAGAAATTACAAAATGGCGGACGAATGTTTGATATGTCACGGTGTTTAAGAATTATTTCGCTTAAAATTTAGTTTTTTCTTCGCAAGTGTGATGAAAAACAGTGTGTCTATCTCCGGGGGTAAGAACTCGGGTCTTTAAATATTATAAAAAGCCACCCTCCTATCCAAAATTTCACTCACCCCCCTCGTTGTACAATGTACCTACTGTTCTAACATATTATGTATTTATTTATTTATTTAGAAAGATTTGTTTTATGGACTAATTGATTTTTTTATAATTAGGAATGATAATAACAACTACATTTATTTATTTATTTATTGTATTTTAAAAGAACGGTAAAATGCTTATAGAAAAGAATTTTCTGTATTCATTCGTATAATTTATCGAGGTAGTTTTTAGGGTTCCGTAACCAAAGGGTAAAACGGGACCCTATTACTAAGACCCCGCTGTCCGTCCGTCCGTCCGTCCGTCCGTCCGTCCGTCTGTCACCAGGCTGTATCTCATGAACCGTGATAGCTAGACAGTTGAAATTTTCACAGATGATATATTTCTGTTGCCGCTATAACAACAAATACTAAAAAGTACGGAACCCTCGGTGGGCGAGTCCGACTCGGACTTGTCCGGTTTTTTATATCAATATCCATACAGGGTCGTTTAAATAAAAATATTTTCGGGTAAAGGCTGACAAAAATATTTGACATGCATCCAGACTGCATATTTTTTATTAATAAAATTGATGCAAACGACGCACACTTGGCAAAATACCATAAGTAATTTTTTTTGTTTTTTTTTTATGTTTTAAGTTTGGGCACGACAAGTTGTGCAAATGTACATGATATACAAAGAATATACTAAGTAGCAATAGACGGGACACATAAATCAAGAAAGTGACCAAGTGCGAGTCGGACTCGCGCATGAAGGGTTCCGTACCATTTATGACGTATTAAAAAAATCTACTTACTAGATCTCGTTCAACATTTTACCACTTTGGACACACATTTTACCACTTTGGAAGTGTCTCTCGCGCAAACTATTTAGTTAAGAAAAAAATAATATTAGAAACCTCAATATCATTTTTGAAGACCTATCCGTAGATACCCCACACGTATGGGTTTGATGAAAAAAAAAATATTTTTATTTTATGACTTATTAAAAAAACTACTTACTAGATCTCGTTCAAACCAATTTTCGGTGGAAGTTTTCATGGCAACGTATATCATGTTATTTTAGAAGTTACGGGGGGGGGGGGGGGGACACACATTTTACCACTTTGGAAGTCTCTCGCGCAAACTATTCAGTTTAGAAAAAAATGATATCAGAAACCTCAATATCATTTTGAAAGACCTATCCATAGATACCCCACACGTATGGGTTTGATGAAATAAGTTTTTATGAGTTTCAGTTCTAAGTATGGGGAACCCCCAAAATTTATTATTTTTTTTCTATTTTTGTGTAAAAATCCTAATGCGGTTCATAGAATACATCTACTTACCAAGTTTGAACAGTATAGCCCTTATAGTTTCGGAAAAAAGTGGCGGTGACATAATCGGACAGACAGACGGACATGACGAATCTATAAGGATTCCGTTTTTTGCCATTTGGCTACGGAACCCTAAAAAGTGCTAGAAAAGCTACAGTAAGTAACATTTTGCCAGAAGATGTGAGGCCCCTACACCGTAATAGACTAACCATCTGGTCAGCATATCGCAGAGAATTGTTATATGAGAGCATCATACATCACTATACAAGTAAACTAAGTGGTGAGTCAGGTCACAATGCCATCTCTTTCACTCTTGATTGGTCATAAGAAGGAGATAGCATTATAATTACAGTCACTAGTTGGTTTTACGGCAAGTATAGTTTATTGTAGATATCTTTGGAACGCTTTTAGGAGGAAAGGGGACGGTCGCTTTCCATACAAACGTAGTGCCCATTTTCCTCTCAGATATTGACATTATGTTTTTACATAATTTGATGTTAGTATATTAATAATATTTTGTTTGACTTTTTTGATTATTATAAAAATTAGGAGCGAAAAACTGATTTCATACAAATTCGTAATGCTCTTAACTTTTACAACAATTAAAAATTCGAAAGAAAATCAAATCTAGGGGCATTTTGGATGATATGATAGAAGTAGCAATAGCAATATACACTTATTTGTACATTTTCACAAAAGACGATACTTTATAATGACGCGAAGTAGAAAAATAAAGTTTGGTATCGGACCCTGGGGTCCGAATATATAGCTGAGGATACAACCGGGATAAACACTAAATAAATAAATAAATATTATAGGACATTATTACACAAATTGACTAAGACCCACAGTAAGCTCAATAAGGCTTGTGTTGAGGTTACTTAGACAACGATATATATAATATATAACTACTTACAAATACTTAAATACATAGAAAACACCCATGACTCAGGAACAAGTATCCATGCTCATCACACGAATAAATGCCCTTACCAGGATTTGACCATCGGCTTCGTAGGCAGGGTCACTACCCACTAGGCCAGACCGGTCGTCGAACACTAAGATATGAGACAAAGACAGAGAGAGAGAGCGAGAGAGAGTAGGTACAGAAATTTGAAAAACATCAGTTACTTAAGTTTACTACTACACACCGCTGCTATGTTAGTACACTGTCTATTTCGCTCGCAAATTTATATAGGTATTTCATACGGCACACAAAAAATAACATGAATATTCCGCTTTTAGCGGAGCGGAGTAAAAACAACTACAGTTGAATGGTTCGCTACAAAGATTAAAAAAGATTTTAGTTAATAAAGGTTTTGAGGACCCAGTGAGCCTAGTTTTTGGTCATCCATTAATTACGTCACAGGAATTTCTAGTCTTTTTGACCCCTCCTTTGAGGAGGGGTCCTCGTCATACTTTGTCACATTTGGCAAACCCCGTGTGACGTCACATATTTAGCAGTTTTGTTTTCAACGAAATCGGTGATTCGAATGGTAAATTAATGAAAAATTATTCTTAGTAGCTAGATTGCCCTGAAACTTTGTACTTACAATAGAATATGGCTTATATATGCCTGTAATTAGTTTATGTAGATTCATATTGTATAGTAAAAAATACAGCGAATTTATGGTTTTCATACAAAACTTGTTTTTAGCTATATAAACTAATTGCAGGTATAGATATACCCCATGTCATTGTATGTGCAAAGTTTCATTACAATACAACACGTGGTTTTAAAATGAGAACGAGACTCAGTTTGTTTGGGAAGGTGAAATTTAGCCAAACTTGCTGCGGACCCTTAAGTTAAATATTAGACAATAGATAGTTAATATTGTTAGACGAAGTGAACACTCTTCTTCTTCCTCGCGTTGTCCCGGCATTTTGCCACGGCCCATGGGAGCCTGGGGTGCGCTTGACAACTAATCCCAAGATTTGGCGTGGGCACTAGTTTTTACGAAAGCGACTACCATCTAACTTCCAACCCAGAGGGTAAACTAGGCCTTGTTGGGATCCGTTTTGCTCACGAAGTTTTTCCTTCACCGAAAAGCGACTGGTAAATATGAAATGATATTTCGAACATAAGTTCCGAAAGATTCATTGGTACGATCCGGGGTTTGAACCCGCGATCTCCAGATTGTAAGTCGCACGCTCTTACTGCTAGGCCACCAGCGCTTTTTTTAGACGAAGTGAACACTTATGTAAGTAATTATTTTTACAGTAGGTACATATGGTGCTACTTTATAGCACTAGTGCGAATATTAGCATATATATAAAATTCGTAACGAATTCATCCGAGGCAGCTTTAAAGTCGCTATCACTGAGAAAATCATCGAAAACCGCTTAAGATGGTACGTACATATTAAAAGACGCAGCAAAGATCATGTGGTACAGATAGCGCTAGATTTACCAGAGCAAAACAAAAGGAAGGGCCGCAAACCAACGACCTGGTGGTCAAAAATACAAGGAGACCTCAAGCAAGCCCAATTGCCAGAACAAACAACCCAGGACAGGACATCCTGGCGCAAATATGTGAGGAGGCCCGACCCCAAATAAAGGGAAAATGGATGGAAGAAGAAGAAGAGTGCGAATATTAGCATATTACGTTACTGTGTCGAACATTTCAATGGCCATATGTACTGTAAAACGTTGTACGATACATGTGCGAATAGGCAATTCGCAACTCGTGTCGATTTAAAACACTCCCGGTCGTTCGGTCGTGTTTCAAGTTATCGCCACTCGTTTCGAATTTCCTATTGTTCGCACTTGTATCGTAATGTACTTTTGCAAAACATACAATTTTATTTATTTATTGTATTTATTCAAACAAAATGTATACAGTCTGACAGTCTAAACCAAATCACTGTACAATTTAGAGACAACTTATACGCTACGGTACACAACACTTTACAACAGTTTTATAAAATAGGTACCTAATATTAATAGATAAAGTTCTACTACAAATATAAATATATATGTATAAATGTAATAAGTTTAAACAGTATCGTAAAATGCTATAAGGAAGTCATAAGGAAACTAGTTCCGTCCAGATCTAGATGGAACTTGTTATCTTAGCATCAAAGCTGTAAACATCTTAGTTTATTTAGCTGCTAGTTCGTGTCATTCATGATGACGCGTCGATTTGTCAAATCTAACCTTTAATGAGAAGACAATAAGAGTCAAGGCGCTGGTGGCCTAGCGGTAAGAGCGTGCGACTTGCAATCTGGAGGTCGCGGGTTCAAACCCCGGCTCGTACCAATGACTTTTTCGGAACTTATGTACGAAATATCATTTGATATTTACCAGTAGCTTTTCGGTGAAGGAAAACATCGTGAGGAAACCGGACTAGTTTACCCTCTGGGTTGGAAGGTCAGATGGCAATCGATTTCGTAAATTGGGATTAGTCAAGCGGACCCCAGGCCGAATGGCACGAAAATAGTTTTAAAAAAGGCAGGGAACTAATAGACTCTCGGGATTGTAAGTCATATCCATGTTAAGATAACGGACTTAAAACCCGGGAAATTGTATCCTAGATCCGATCACTGATTGTTATACTAATATATGGTTGACAGATTTGCGAAATTCTAATGAGGCGAAAAACTCAAAATTGTGTCTTAATGGTCACACACACACCGGAATTAAAATAATAAATAAATAAATATTATAGGACATTATTACACAAATTGACTAAGTCCCACGGTAAGCTCAATAAGGCTTGTGTTGAGGGTACCTAGAATTGTAAATAAACTTTGGAATTATTCTCCTCCATCACAATATAAACTAGTAGCTTTACGAGCTGTAGGCCTCACGATAAGCTTTAAAATATAAAAATATAAAATATTTCTCTTGGAGTCATTTTTACAGCGAACTCACAATAGTCTTAAGTGGCGCTTAAGTCCTTTTGCTTAAGACATTTTTAATAATAATAAAAAATTACAGAAAAGTTCCAAATTACCGAACCTGCTCACAAAATTTCGAGAGAATCTGTTAAGAAATGCGACCTACAGAGGAGAACTTCCGGACACACGTAAACGTTTTTGGCCAAGCTAAAACAGACACCTTCGCTAACGGTCGATCAATAAGAAAACCCCCTTTGAGCAGATATTACTTTTTTTTGTTATACCACGTTGGTGGCAACATACGGCCCGCCTGATGGTAAGCATTTACCGTAGCCTATGGACGCCTGCAACTCCAGAGGTGTTACATGCACGTTGCCGACCTGTTACACTCCTTTTTTGAAGAACCCCATACTGTAGACCCTCGGGAAAACCTCGGGGAGCTCATTCCACAGCCGGAGCGTCCGCGGGAGGAAATTTCTCTTAAACCGCACAGTGCATCTACTTCTAATCTTACTATTAAACAAATTTCATTTAGACTGATCATTAAACTAGTCATCGAGCTTGTCACGGTGCCAAGATGATATAAATTGGTCACACGAAATGACACAAACTACAAACATATCCAGAGAAGGTCACGATCATTTGTTTCCTGTTGACGATGATTCCTTGCATTTTAATCACAGATTTTATGCTTCAGACTCCACAATGTGAAGCATGTACGAAGATTTGCAATCGCCGCACATATTTTTTACGAATACAAATCCTTTATTCGTCAATCATGGGTGCATAACATGATATTGCGTAAGGCCAGGGGGGTGAACTGATCTTTTCGGGCATTTTTTGGCTCCTTTCGGTTCAGCATTGCTCCGAACGATTATTAGGGCTGGCACAACTTGACGTCCCTTTGTGTGCACAACCACAGATAAGATAATTACTTGGAAATTTACGATCCTAAATAGCCGATAGGGATAGTGCCATACATTAAAAAGGCACAGCATTCGTTCCTGAAGTTTCTTTTGTAGGAAGTTTATTTTCTGTATGGTAATACTATTACTTATTCTGTGGTATGGTGATAAAGCATTGGCATGTTTAACTGTGTGGTATTGGTAGCCAAGGAAATAATATATCTAGTCGAATTTTTAACTTTAGTTAAATAAATAGATATACTTTACGGATAGGATGAGATCAAATTAATATCGAATGATGGGATTTTGGAGTAAACAAGGAATGTCTTAAAATATTATTTCCGATCCGAAGAATAAGATACGATAACGATAAGTTCTGGTTTAGATAAGTTTTCATGATGATATCTAAATATCGTTTACAGTACATATGGGGCTACTTTATAGCACTAGTGCGAGAAGTAGCATATTACGTTACTGTGTCGAACATTTAAAGGGCCATATGTACTGTAAAACGTTGTACGATACATGTGCGAATAGGTAATTCGCAACTCGTGTCGATTTAAAACACTCCCTTCGGTCGTGTTTTAATTTATCGCCACTCGTTTCGAATTTCCTATTTTTCGCACTTGTATCGTAATGTACTATTGTATGTCGTATAATTGACAGAAGCCGCTCGATTCGGGCAAACAATGTCACTTTGACGTTAGAAATATCGTAGATAGATCTTATTGGGATCACAGCGGAATCGAAATTAACGTCAATTTTGACATGTCGTTTAGTTATCGATATTTTAAAGATCTTAAACGTGTCTTAATCATTCTTCGAATCGGGTCGTCAGACACTTTCATCAGTAACTGGTCGAAAAAGCACAATAACGGAGGTCAAGGGGAGAGGCCCTTCCCAGCAGTGGGATGGACGCTAACTGGCTAAGAATAATTTTTTTATATCAGGTATGCATTTAAATTTGCTCCCATCGTGGATAAGGTGGTGGAAAGTCGTATGCGATGGTACGATCATGTAATGCAACGAGACATTTTTGTCAGGTTGTTGTGTGTTGTGTGTGTGTGTTGTGTTGTTGTGTTTATTGTGTGTGTTGTTTTCAACGCTGTAAATAAGGCCCTAGCTATCCCGGATAAAAAGGTTGAGGGCGACCGGCCATGTGGTGGACAACCGTTGCTAATGATCTAGAACGAGCTGAACTGGTCAAGCAGACAACCTCGTTTCACGGCGCCAAGACCAACTTCACTGTCTTGGCATAAAACGAGGAGGGCCGAACCCAAATAAAGGGATAAGGCACGGCAGAAGAAGATGAGGTATGTATTTACATACTTGTACATCCTAGAGGCTGTTAACTCACACACTGATGTTCATTTCATTTCTACAATTAGAAACAAATACACACAAAACAATAATATATAAATAAACTACGAGTACAATGCTAAATAAACTATCTTATTCTAAAAGACCTCCGTGAGCTGCACCGGGTGCAAAGGTACCCATCACACTTGCCGCGTTACCGCGCTGGATAGCGATGGCCAACCTCTGCACCAGGTACGAACCCGCGTGGGCACTCACTCACTCACTTACATTCATCATCATAACATTCATCATCATTCATTCATTTTTGTTTTCATTTCACTCACTTATGTATCTCGCTCGTAGTGTCGAGTAGAAAATTAATAACAGTGTTTAAACTTCGAATGCAGCAACAGTCACACAGTCATTTGTTTTACGAGCTGTATAGCCGTGCGCACGAGTCCCGGAATTAACACGAGTCAAGGCTAAATGCTGCTTTACAGAAAACGTCGTAATAAGCGACATGAAATTTTATATGCGATGTGCCTTTTTTCATCAAGAAGGTACACCATGTGTTTGAAAAGAGGTCGTAAGCGATATGAAGTGTTATACTTATAAGATTCCCTAGAAGATCGACGGACGCTCCTAGATGCAACTTTTTTGTACAAGTTAGTGAACCACAAAATAGATTGTCCACAACTGCTGACATTGTTGAACTTTCGTGCTCCATCCCGTTTCCCCCGTAATGCTATCACCCCTCTTTACGCCCCGCCTAGAAGATCAGTTTCAGGCACTAACTCTCCAATATGCAGGTTATGTAAAATTGCTAATGGTTGCTGTGATAAGGCGGATATGCACTATGACCCACTAAATAAATTTATAAAATCTGTCCGAAAATATTTTTTTAAACATAAGTAATTAGAATTTAAGTTAAAATTTTGGTACTTCTATAGTTGTTTACTTATATTTGTTTCGCATGCCGTGTTTACCTGTAAGTAATTGTGACACCACTCCTTACATGTATTAGCTTGTACGTTTTGAATGTATCGATGTCAACAATTGTTGGTGAACCTTAAATAAATAAAAATAAAAAATAAAAAAGATGGTCCCTTTTGGGTGTGGACGGTTTAATGCACTATGTGATTTAAAAGTAAGAAGTCGTAAGCGGCTTGATATTTAAGATAGGACGTGCCTTTTTGATCTTGGTTTATTATTGCCAGTAGAATTGTAAGTACAGTAAGGCATTGACAGTACGAGTACAGGTAATAACGCGAGTGACTAAAAACACAGGCGTTAAACCGTAAAATTAACTTAAAGCCTCATTTTAATAGTAAGAATTATAAAACATGATATTTTCCACATTTAACCAGCATTAGGTATACAGGCCAATTCAAACAATTTGATGTGATGCTGATCTAACATGAATCTGACATGATTCCAATATGAGATGAATCCAATCTCCTTTAGAGGACCTGCTGAATTGCGCAGTATGACAATCTTCAACCAAAAACGTCACTTTTGATACTGACAGATCAGTATCATATCATATTGGAATGAGATTTATTATTTATTTATAATATCTATATGGTATTTTGACATGTTTTGTAAGTAGCGTTTAAGTTAAGATTTTTAATTTCTGAAATAATAAAATCGTCATACGGTCCGATTCGAAGAATGAGATACGATAACGATAAGTTCTACTTTAGATAAGTTCTGATTTAAATATCATTTGTATGTCGTATAATTGACATAAGCAGCTCGATTCGGGCAACCAATGTCACTTTGCGTTAGAAATATCGTAGATAGATCTTATTGGGATCACAGCGGAATCGAAATAAACGTCAACTTTGACATGTCATTTAGTTATCGTTTATCGTCCCTTTAAAGATCTTTCCAAGATCTTAAACGTGTTTTAATCATTCGGCAAATCGGGCCAATATTTAAATTGTGGCAATGTATTACGTGTGATTTTATCACCAGTACAATCAAATGTTTGGCTCGCTTTAAGAAAATATGGAAATATCATATTTTCTAATTATTGTGTATTACTGTTACTTTGCTGTGTGCTATACTCTCTAGCCGCTTATCAGTCTCGGCCCGACAACGCTCGAGTGTGGTCATTGCGATAAAGTGTCCGTGCGTGCAGTGCACTGAGCGGGGTCATTGACCCCTGCGTACGTGAATAATGTCACCCAAAAAGACTCTTGTTAAATGTGCTAAATGTAATATTGTAATTAGTGAAGTGTTGTGTTTTGTTCAAAATAGATTGGAAATCATGAATGATATAAACATCGTTCAAATTTGTACCTCGGCGTTCTCGGCGAAGGAGCTGGAAAATGCGAAAAGTCTTCTGTTTCAAGTTGTACCAGAAAGCAAGAAGCAGACAGTGAGAAAAAATACGGGCAAAGAGATTAGAATTGTTGAAGATATTATCGAGTTGTTTAGAAATACAAACTCTCAGAACTTGCCATTGTTTGTTGCTCGTGATTTAAAAAAGCTACCCCCGGTTAACTTTGACCATGTTGACGTAACCCAACTACTTAGGGATTTAAACCAACTCAAGGCCGAAATAAAAACCGTTAAAGATAATTATGCGACTCAAACACAAGTGGAACAACTAAAAAACGACTTGGAGGTATTCAAAAATTGTACACAAGGCAGTGAATGCAGTGAAAGCTGTAATGTAAACAGGCGGCGAGGAGCATACAGATTGCAAGACAGTTTTAATTTTAATACCTACAATCTAGACAGCGGACCGATGGGCCTACCGCACTTAACACCGCGTTTAAAAAGGTCAACGGTCGACATCACTAACGACAAGGACATAGATCAAGTTCAAGGCTCGCTCTCGCTTGCGCCTGTGGGTTCAACTGATGCGGTTGTCGCACCTCAATCGCCGAGCGAAACATTGGGTGAGCTCGGGTCGGAGTCAGAGCGCGTGGAGGCGCGCACTGCGGTTTCGAACGAGTCGAAACCGTCGCAGGAGCAGGTAATTGAGGCCCGCGTACATGTGACAGAGCAGATAAGCTGTGTGGCAGGTGGTGACGTAACGACTAGCGAGAAACCGGTAGCCGCCGTTGCGAATGTAATTGCCGCGCGTAATTGCAACTTAAATAAACAAAGCAATGATGTTATGGATGTCGCTCAGAAAACAATGGCGGATATGGTACGTGAAGGTGGTACTTTTCATAATAAAAAAGATGAAGGCTGGATCACAGTTCAGAGACATAGGTTGAGAAATCGCTTTATGGCAAGTAAAGGAAAGGCTAATACGGAAACTAGTGGAACTTTCAAGGCCGCTGTGACAAAAATTCCATTCTACATCTATAACGTGGATAAGGATACACGTGTTGCTGATATTGAGAGTTATGTATATAAAATGACATCTGTGAGCATTGTTCCCGAGAAAATTCAAATGAAACAACAGAAAGATTATGTTGCATACAAGTTTTATGTACCTAACAATAAACTTGCATTGTTTATGGATGAAAACCTTTGGCCTGACGGGATAGCGTTTAGGCAATATGTGAATTTTAACAAGAGATCGAATTCGGTAAATTCCCCCGCTCAAGTCAAAGTTTGAAGTTTTTAAATAGATATATTAATTTATAAGTTGGTTAGTTTAATAGTATGGCTCAGATTTCTCGGGCAAAATTTATTACTTTTAATTGCAAGAGTATTAAACGTTCGTGGGATTGTGTTAGATCGCTATGTAAACAAAGTGATATAGTGGCTCTGCAAGAGACATGGCTTATGCCGCACGACTTAGAAATGCTAGGAAATATGGACTCCGACTTTGGGTTTACGGGGAAGTCAGCGGTGGACTCTGCGGCCGGCATTTTTCGAGGTAGGCCCTTCGGGGGTGTGGCCATATTGTGGCGTAAAAGTGTGTTTCGTCAAGTATCTGTGATACCATGTAACAGTGATCGAATTTCTGCTATAAAAGTAGTTGTGCATGATAGTCCTATTTTGATATTTTGCGTGTATATGCCTACAGATTCTATGGATAATCGTTTAGAGTTTAGTGACTGTTTGAGCGAAATTGCGGCTATTGCTGAGCAGAGTGATGTGGGTCCAGTGTTTATTCTAGGGGATCTAAACGCTCATCCTGGCGAGTTATTTGGTAACGATATGTTGAGCTTTTGTACTGATCAAAAGTGGTCGTGTATTGATATGCAGTTCTTTGGGGAAACCTCTGATACTTATACTTTTATAAGTGAGGCCCATGGTTGTAGTCGGTGGCTCGACCATTGCCTAGTTACTGAATCCGCTAGTAAATTGGTAGAAAATATAAAAATTCACCACGACATCTTTTGGTCAGATCATTTTCCAATGGAGCTACAATGTAACCTAGATATAATTAGACCTAGGAAATTAATGTCATATCTTGTGCAAAACAATGTTATATGGGGAAATAGAAATGCTATTGAGATAGATAAATATAGGGAATTATGTCAAAAGTCACTCAGACAAATAGATTTTCCTCAGGAGCTTAGTAGCTGTTGTGATAAAATGTGTGATAATTCTGACCATAGGCAAGTAATAGATTCCCTGTATAGAAGAATAATTATGTCCTTGTCCGAGGCTGCTAGTGATGGCCGTAACGCTGTGAGACATGTTCGCGGTAGGAATAAAGCTGGCTGGAATGAACACATCGGGGGCGCGCACTCGGAGGCTCGTCGAAGCTTTCTCAATTGGGTAAGTCATGGTAGGCCTAGCTCTGGTCCGCTATACGATGAAATGGTTAAAACTAAAAAATGTTTCAAGAGTAAATTGAAATTCCATCAGAATAACGAGGAACAAACAAGAATGGATAAACTCGTTAATTCTCATAAAGAAAAGAATTTCAAAAGTTTTTGGAAAGAAACAAACAATTTGAAACCTAAGGCGAGTCTCCCGGTGTGCGTGGGTGGCTGTGATGACCATAAAGACATAGCCAACATGTTTCAAAATCATTTTAGGATAAAGCCGAGACTGGCCGGCGATGTGCAGGGTCTTGATGCTGCTGCTGACGTTGCGAGTCACCCTGTTCTTATTACAGCTAAAGATGTTGACTCTGTAATTAATAAAATGACTCGTGGAAAATCTCCAGGGCATGACGGGCTAAGCATCGAGCACCTGCAACACGCTGGCCATCACATCCATAGGCTGTTGGCTATGCTCTTTACCCTTGGTTTGAGACACTCCTACTTACCAGACGAGTTTTTGAAAACGGTTGTTGTGCCAATAGTAAAAAATAGAACCGGCGATGTATCTGATGTCAATAATTATAGGCCAATCTCTTTGGCCACAATTGTAGCGAAGGTTCTTGACGGTGTGCTTGAGCGTTACCTCAGTAGATACGCAGTGTTAGATGATAGACAATTTGGTTTTCGTGCTGGTCTATCTACTGAGAGTGCTATTTTGGTTCTGAAGCACACCGTCAGGTACTACACTGACAGGAAGACCCCCGTGTGCGCGGCTTTTCTCGATCTTTCAAAAGCTTTCGACCTAGTGTCGTATGAAAAACTATGGGAGAAGTTGCGGAAGGCGGGTCTTCCTCAAGAACTGATAAGGCTGTTAAAATATTGGTACAACAATCAGTATAATGTTGTGAGGTGGGGGATGTCGGTCTCGGACGGTTATAGAGCTCAGTGCGGAGTAAGGCAAGGGGGACTTACATCTCCACTGCTGTTCAACATTTATGTTAATCAACTGATCGTCGAGCTCAGCAGCACCATGGTTGGCTGTTCGATCGGTGGCAAAATGGTAAACAACATAAGTTACGCCGACGACATGGTGCTGTTGAGCCCGTCGATCAGCGCTATGAATAAATTGTTAAAGGTGTGTGACACGTATGCGGAGTCTCACGGGCTCATCTATAATATTAAAAAAAGTGAGATACTCATCTTTCCAGCTGGTAATAAGACCCTACCAATAGTTGAGCCGGTGACACTCGGAGGTGTTACCTTAAACAGAGTGTCCAGTTTTAAATACCTGGGACATGTCATTACAGAGACCCTAAAGGACGATGCGGATATTGAAAGGGAACGCAGGGCACTGGCAGTAAGAGCTAATATGTTGATTCGCAGGTTTGCGCGTTGTACAGTGGAGGTCAAGAAAACATTATTTATGTCGTATTGCCAATCATTCTACACGTGCAGCCTGTGGATCAATTATACGAAGCGCGCTTACAGTGCTCTGCGTGTCCAGTTCAATAACGGCTTCAGGATGCTGTTGGGGCTACCACGCTTTTGCAGTGCCTCAGGCATGTTTGCGCAAGCACGAATGGACGATTTTCATGCAATTATGAGAAAAAGAATCGCCTCTCAAATGCATCGCTTGCGGGGTAGCACCAACAGCTTGCTGATAGATATAGCGGAGAGATGGGACTGTCCATTTTTTTGTCACTGGGCGTCAGCTCATCGTCCTGTGTACCAAGACCCCAAATGAAGCCGTGAGACCTAGGTTAAGATGTACTAACACTAGTATTGTAAGTCTGTATATAACTAACAATCTATGGGCAAATTAGCCTGAAATAAAGAAATAAATTAAAATTAAATTATACTAACCAGATTAGTAAACAGTATAATTCTTGGCTCGCTATTAAAGTCAGGTTTAGCAATGAACCGCATCAGGATTTGATCATTAATGTGTGAGACGTGTTGTTTATGTACAGTTCACCTCCAGTATATAGCGAGATATCTTTTTATAGTATATAACGAAGTTACAAAGAATTTTTACTAGACTAGACTACTTGTACTATACAATTTGGATAAAATAAGAAATCTATTTCAATCTATTTTCAAACAATCCAAGTAATTCAAATATATTTAATAAATTAATTCAAATATATCCGTTTGTATTTACTATAGCCCGAGCCCTCTCGCGCATGAGAGGAGGCCTGTGCCCAGCAGTGGGACGTATGTAGGCTGAATTATTATATTATTATATATATCCGTTTTAGTATAAGGTGGCCAGTTATTGGAATGGATGGCGTGGCATGGCATTGGCCTGGACTGGTTATTATTTTGATTTTTTTTTCCATTTCATATTATCTATTCTAGTATGTTAGCTAGAATTGAAATTAGATACAAGTTTAGTGTATCAATCTGAACCCCTAGTGTAAATTTATTCGATATCGTAACGTGACTTACGTGACGTACGCGTTTGCGTTAAGTCTCATTTTCTATGGGATTTAGAAACAGCGCGCCAAGCGGGGTTTTGGAAACTAAAAATCCCATACAAAATGAGATTTAACGCAAACGCGTACATCACGTCAGGCTATCGAATAAGTTTACTCTAGGGGTACTGAATGTGTGAGAACTTTACTATGCAATCAGATTCATGCCTCGATGCAGGTGTGTAGGTATATCTTGCCTTTTTAGGTAACCACATTATAATAGCAATATTTAAATACAAACTCAACAAACATAAAATAATTTTATTGCAAACGCTCTGGAAACATGAAGCCATCATAATCATCAAGTCATACACGGAAGAAACCCACGCATGTCTGTCTGTCCGTCTGCCAAAGAGCCTAAACGACGTATTTTATTACTACATCTCGCCTTTCTGTAAAGTGAAGAAGTTGTTTACATAGTATGTATTTAATTTAATGCGTTGTTTAAATGCAGTTTATGGCGGTAATAATATGCAGATGCATAAAAGAAATTGTGGAAGGTCAGAGCGAGTGTAATCGGAGTTAAAAATATGTAAACGGACTAAGTGGCAGAAATATGTAAACAATTTTTTTTATTTTATTTGTCGACAGATCTGGCCTAGTGGGTAGCAGGGGCGGCGCCTCCATACAACTCGATTCCCACCGGCTTGCCTAAAATTTATTGCTACATATACCAAACTTATAAATCATCATTAAAATTAAAAATATATCCACATTGAAAACACTACGTATTTACATTACCTTGGAATTGATAACACGATTTACTAAAGCTTCACGAGCGGGCGCGCAAAGTCAAGCTAGTTAAGCCTAAACTTGACTATTCATTCATAAGACACTACACGGATACGAAAACTCACACACACACTCATAAAGTTTGCTATAGAGAGTCCGCGCGAATGAGCTTCAAAGCAACTCGGTCTTGTATCGAGTTATTCATTTGAATAAAAACCTTAAACGTAATAATTAAGGTTTATATTGGAAAAATGCACACACACATTCATAAAGTCCACGCGAGTACTGAGGGGCCTACCGCGAACCCCGAAGTACGCAAATTGCGGGCAACTTTCTCTTTTACTCCAATCATGGTGTAACTAGAGTGACATAGAAAGGTGCTCGCAATATTTGCAAACCAAGGCGTTCGCGGTAGGCCCCGTAGTACACGGCCGCAACAACGTCCGTTATATTAACATGCTGCTTTATTTGAATTTAAACTTTAAATACAAACAGGTAAGATTTATATTAGAGTGTAATGTTTCACAATTTTGAATCGAGTGGCGTTTGCCGCGCGTATGCTTAATATTGCCATACAAAAACATTGAATTGAATAAACGGGTAAAATTTTATTGTATTTTGCTATAATTAATACCAAGGTTTGTAAAAACCTTTAAAAAAAGATACATTTTATTACATAATCCAAGAAACTTATGTAGTTTCAATTTTTGTAATTTGATAACGAACGTTTCTTCAAAGAAAGTTCTGTTTGAAGGTTTGTAGTAATAGGTTTTAGAATTCGTGGGTGAAAATGGAATAATGTTATGACAACACTCCCGTCTCGGTTGTTCCCAAGGCTTGTGTTTTTATGTGATTTTAGTTAGTTTTGTGCATTTTATATATTATTATGTTACTAAACCAAAACCAGTGAAATTTTGTGCGTGTAAGTGTTGGATATTGTTCGTAGCGCAGGTGTTTTCAAGGGACTGACCTTGTTTTTAGGAAAAGGTACTTTCTTTTATTTTACTTATGGCCGCGTTAGTCCACTTCGATTGTTGTGTAGTAGATTATTTATTAAATGACTCATTTCGCTCTTGGCTAACAGAGGAGTTTATGAATATTTGATTCCATATTCGAAGGAATTCAAGGCTATAGTGAGCCCCCGCGACGTCGTCGCCGATTAAACACAGAAATGGACTTAAAAACTCAGTATAAACTACTATATCAAAAAATTATTCATAACGTTTTAATTCAAATAGATTCCCGATATCGATCATTGAATAAACTCACTTTCTTGGATTTATTAAACAAACACAAAATACACCCAATATTGCAGATTATTCCCCGATGAAAAAATATCCGATTTAATGAACGAGTTTCCAAATGTTTTCAATTTCACGGCCTTAAAAATGAATTAAATGTTATGTACACCTCGCCAAGTCTAAATACATTAGACGCGTACGAACTTTATTTGTACCTCCACAATTCATCCTTGAGGGACATATTCTCGCAACTTTTAACTTTGTGTCACATTTTTTTGACTCTTCCCGTATCGGTTGTATCCGCGGAAAGATCGTTTTCGGCCTTGAAGCGCATTCATACCTACACGCGAAATTGTCAAAAAGAAGAAAGATTGTCAAATTTGGCCATAATTTCAATAGAAAAACATTTACTGCTAAAAATTCAAAAACGTCACGAATTTTACGATAGTGTTTTGGCTCATTTTGTTAAAAAAGCCCGCAGAATTATGTTACAATACAAATAGACTGTTATTTAAAGCCTAAATCAGAAATTATCATTTAAAAAAATCAATCAGCTTTCAACCTATTTTCAGTTTAGGTAAATGCATGTTTTTTTTAATAAATATTTAGCGTTAGCAAGAGGTGTTGAGACTGTTAAGTCTATTACGGCTCGACCACACGGACGCGGATCCGCGCGCCGTGGCGTGGCGTTGTGCAAACGAGACATCGCTATGTAATGACCATAGCGCTGTCTCGCTCGCAAAGCTTTACGGCAGGTTGCTGGTTTCGGTTTAATAATGTGCAAGATAGTTTTTAATTGGTGTTTTTTAGCTGGTGATTTAAGCTTTGCTTTACTGATTTGGTCATTTCTTATTTCATTAAAACGTGTAATCCTTGTGTTTTTTAAATAACGCGTGGAACGTGCAGGGATTAACAAAACCTAAAAGTAATTTTGATGATATTTGCAGGTTTAGTAAACGCACGTTTTTCTAAATAGGTGTTTAGGGTTTGAAAGACGTGTTGAGTCTATGAGGGCAGGTTTCGGTTTAATAATTCAATAATGACAATAATAGGTTTTAATTGACGTGTTTTAACTTGGTGATTTTGTTTCACTAATATGGTCATATTTTAATTAATTTACATGTGTAATGTTTGTATTTTTTAACCAACGTGTGTGCTGCTTAATTCACCGTTTTTTTTTGTAAATAAGCAAGTTGCGTTTGCAAGAGGTGTTGTCTATTAGAGCAGGTCGTTGGTTTCGGTTTAATGATGTGCATGATAGCTTTTTAAGTAATGATTTTTACTCGGTATTTTAAGTTTCACTGGTTTGGTGTTTTTTTATTTAATTAACATTTGTAATGCTTGTGTTTTTTTTAAACTAACGTGTGTTACGTGCTGGGATGTGAATGCTGTTCAAAAGGCTTTTTTCAAAGCCGCTTTTGTCATACTCGATATACACTGTTTACGTGAAGTCAGTGATGACTAGTATGGCAAAGGTGGTTTATGCACTAACTGCAAAAGGTCGCGCCCAAGGACACACATAGCGCACGCTTCACTTTTATCACGGAAAAATAAGTACATAATGTCAAGGTAAGTGTTTTTTTTTTGGTCCGAGTTGCCTAGCCAAAATTTCCACGCGCCGCTACTGGTGGGTAGTGACCCTGCCTATGAATCTGATGGTCCTGGTTTTGAGTCCCGGTAAGGGCATTTATTTGTGTCATGAGCACAGATATTTGTTACTGAGTCATGGATATTTTCTATGTATTAAAGTATTTGTATATTATATTTATCGTTGTCTGAGTACCCACACCACAAGACTTCTGTCAAGAATTTGTGTAAAAATGTCCTTATAATATTTATTTATTTATTTATTTTGTGGTATATCTGTCGGCGGCCGATCGTAAAATCAGGCAGATCGTAATGTTTCCGTGTAATGTTTTGACGGTAGTCACATTAAACCTAGAAAGGTAGGATAGGTTCGTTAGGTACTTCAGATGCCCGAAGGGCAAACTGTCCATAAATAGGAGCCCCGCTGCGGGGGAAAGAGACAAAGAATCTCAGTTTCACGATATGTCTAGACATAGACAACTTTTGGACCCGGGCATATAATGTCCTTTGAACCCGGGTATGTCCTTAAACTACGTCCAAAAGAGAGATATGGGTATTGTGAATGTCATCTCGCTTTGTGTGGTAGGGCACAGCATAGCAGATGTCATTCCAGATCTAGAGCAAAGCTCAACTGGGGAAGTACCTCCACCTTACAGAAAACCGCAGTCAAATAACACCCTACTCATAGTATTCTGTTCCTGCCGGTGAGTAAGGTTGCCAGAGCTCAACGAGGGTTCGGAGTGTTAGGGTCGGCAACGCGCATGTAACTCCTCTGGATTTGCAGGCGTCCATAGGCTACGGAGACTGCTTACCACCTTATGCTTGTTTGCCACCGACGTAGTATAAAAAACTCACGATCTGCCTGATCTAAAGACATATCTTTAGTGTTTGTTCAGTTTGTTTAGACAAGGTAAACACCCCCAGTGCTGGACTAGCTAATGCCCTATAATTGACATCTTGCTGCCGCGACCTGATTGCTATAATTACCTAATTTTTTTAAACATTAGAAAAATGGTAAACAAAACAATATGTAGGGCTAAGATGGTCGGCTGTTTATCATTTATCACCGAGCCTGTCACGTTCTAACAAGTATGTAAGTGCGAAAGTGACGGGAATATGGACGAGTGATAAAAATGGAACCATGCTGCCACCGCAGGATGTGATTTTTTATTGAAAAACACTTTCGAAATATAAGTCCCAGCAAATATGTAACAATTTTATAGCATATATGATCATATACATTATTTTTGTACCATTTTTGTTTTTTGACGACCGGCCTAGTGGGTAGACGACATCCATGACCCACGAACAAATATTCGTGCTCATCACACAAATAAATGCCTTTGCCAGGATTTGAACCAGAAACCGTCGCCTTCATAGGCAGTAAGTACCATCCACTAGACTAGACAGGTTTGTTGAGGTTCTATATAAATATAGTTCGTGTCATCCACGATGACGTGCAAATCTGTCAAATTCTACCTTCAATAAAATGACAGTACCAGTCAAGGCACGCGTCTTCGTGAATGACACGATCTTTACACACATACGACATTACAGCCATCTAACGTTAACTAGTCCATCAAATGGCAATAGCCAGCCGTTCTTAAACAGTTTCACACTAGACGGAGTGTATCAAGTAATACAGCCTTAAGCGCAACTTGCAAGAACTTGCGAATTCATTTGTCTGTCTGGCAGTTCGTATAGGTAGACGTGGTACGCACGGCTTCGAAGGATAGCAAGTTTTCTTAAATTTCACAATGATTTGAGGCCGGCAACAATAATTTTCAAATGTCATATTCCAAGGAGTGATTTTGTTATGTCTCACCACACTCTGAGGGGTAAATATGTTATTATGTAGCATACTGCACCCCTAGTGTTCATTTATTCGATGGCGTAACGTGACGTACGCGTTTGCGTTAAGTCTCATTTTGTATGAGATTTTGAGTTTCCAAAACCTCCCGCTTGGCGCGCTGTTTCTAAATCCCATACTAAATGACACTTAACGCAAACGCGTACGTCACGTCACGAAATCGAATAAATTTACAGTAGGGGCTCTGAACAACATTTACTGCGGAGGCAAACCCGATAAAAAATCTGCTGCTCCATAGGAGACAATAACCGATAACTATTCACAAAATGATCAAAGTATAAGCTGAGGGTCTACCGCAAATATCGAAAACTGGACATTCGTTATCTGCCAAGCGACACAGATACAAACAAAGAAATTTCGACTTCCGTTATTCACGGCAGGGCTTCTTATACTTATACCATATCCTCACCACATAGATGGTTGGCAGTTCTCAACTGTGCGCCTCTCCAGAAACTTTCTGCCTCGAACAGCTAAACTGTGGAATGAACTGTCGCCTGCGGTATTTCGGGACAGATACGACCTTGAAGATTACGACCTAAGAGCGTACTCCCATCTTAAATTTCGGCATCGCACTTACAACCCCTCTGGTGTTGCAGGTGTCCATGGGCGGCGGTAATCGCTTACTATCAGGTGATCTGTCTGCTCGTTTTCCTCCTGTATCATAATAAAAAAAAAAACAATGATCATACCAATACAGCTCGCTATACTGCCTGGCCGTGTGTCACGCAGACGGGTACTGACCCGGCCGCTACACTAGCCATTCACCCCGGCGCCGCTTGCCCAGACGACCTGCCGCTGATGTTTATGAATGTTTACACTGATTAGGCGGTTAGAGGCTTTTGAGGAAAGTCTGGGAAACTTCCAGTCATTTATTCAATTTGAAATGACACAACGACAACATTGGGTATATTTGTAGATAAATAAGGTAGATCGGTCGGTTTCTTTAACATAAGTATCTATGATACGATATTCCGTCATGGAATGCCAGTGCCTATCTCCAGATCTTTATTAATTTAGCAGGGCGATAAATCTGAATTCAAATCTATAACTGAGGCCAGTTATCTACAAAAAGACTGTGAAGGTTCCAAACCTTCAAGGTACTTCTATCTATTCTGCCCTGCTAAGCTAAAAAAGCAGTATTTTAAATGAAAATTGTATGCAAACATATACCTTAAAAATCTTGAGCAAACAGTTCCATTATCTAGTTAAATGTGTTTTTGAAATAACCCATTTTTAGCTCAGGGCAGTATTACTCTCTTGAGTAAAAAGGGATTTTTATTTGCTGTATTATTATTAGTGACCTTTGAGTGCCACTTCGACCAATCAGTGATCTATTGTGATGGACTTGTTTTTATATGGACACTTGTATGGCGGTAAGTTGAAAGTAATATAAATTAATTCGTCACGCTCCGCTAGCGTACCTATCACGGCGCCGCTTGCCTACGATAACGATAAATTCTCATTTAGATATCGTATGTATGTCGTATAATTGACAGAAGCAGCTCGATTCGGGCAACCAATGTCACTTTGACGTTAGAAATATCGAAGATCTTATTGGGATCACAGCGGAATCGAAATAAACATCAATTTTGACATGTCGTTTAGTTATCGATATTTTAAAGATCTTTCCAAGATCTTAAACGTGTCTTAATCATTCTTCGAATCGGGCCGTATGAATGTTCAGAGTTATTAGACGGTTAGCGGCTTTTCAGAAACGTCTGGAAAACTCCTAGTCACTTGTTCTATATGAAATGTCAAGTTCGATTTACGATTTCAATTTAAAGTATGTATTATTATGATTAAGTGTGTAATTAAGTTCCTTTTTGACAAGGCCCTACTTAGGAATGTTTGAAGTTGATGGATTCTATTTTAAAATAAAATATTAGTAAAAAATTACAGGTCGCACTTTTAATTTCAATACGAGTTTTTATATATATATTTACGACAGGCAGATGAGTGCATAAAACCATGTTATCTTGCTTTTAGCGTCGATTTTTTGTGTCGTGTCGTGTCGTGTCGTGTTGTGTCGTGAGTTACGAAAATTCCGTATGTTTTGTAATTCAGGGGAACATTTTTGGACATACAATGAAATTGTGCTAATATTTTTGGACATACGGTGAAATTGCGCTTATAGTTTTGGACATACGGTGAAATTGCGCTCATATTTTTGGACATACGGTGAAATTGCGCTTATATTGTACAGAATAAGGATATCCAATTATTTACCATATTTTATCGAGATCAGTAGGGCTAAGATGGTCGGCTCTTTATGATTTGTCACCTTGCCTGTCACGTTCTAACAAGTATGTAAGCGCGAAAGTGACGGGCATAGTGTGACAAGTGATAAAAATGGCACCATGATACCGCCGCTGTCCATCAACGGCGAAAGTCAACGTTCCTACTTGCAGATTACTACATACGGCCCGATTTGAAGAATGATAAACGATAACGATAAGTTTTGGTTTAGATAAGTTTTCATTTAGATATCGTTTGTATGTCGTATAATTGACAGAAGCAGCTCGATTCTTGCAACCAATGTCACTTTGACGTTACAAATATTGTAGATAGATCTTATTGGGATCACAGCGGAATCGAAATAAACGTCAATTTTGACATATCGTTTAGTTATCGATCTTTTAAAGATCTTTCCAAGATCTTAAACGTGTCTTAATCATTCTTCGACTTGGGCCGTTTGTCTACTTATTTAGCGGAAATTATGTTTTCATATTGTTGAATAAATTAAGAGGGAAGGGGCGGCCGTTTCTCCATACAAACGTAGTCCCCATTTTCCTCTCTGGATATTGACATTATGGAAAATATTTTTACATAATTATGTATATTAATTAAAAAGTCTAAAAAAATCAATCGTATAATAGTAAGCTGTGGTTGTCGCAACAAATTATGTCAAAATATTTTCAATAATGTTAATATGGAAAATGATGACTACGTTTGTATGAAAAGGCGATTCCTCCATTTTTAGGGTTCCCAAAGGGTCAAACGGGACCCTATTACTGAGACTTCGCTGTCCGTCCGTCCGTCTGTGACCAGGCTGTATCTCATGAACTGTGATAGTTAGCCAGTTGCTACAGATTATGTATTTCTGTTGCCGCTATAACAACAAATACTAAAGACAGAATAAAATAAATATTTCTTTCCAATCTTGATATTCTCATCCAATCACTCATCAGTCAGTACTTGGATGGGTGACCGTTTTTATAGGATAATGGTACGGAACCCTTCCTGTGCGAGTCCGACTCGCACTTGGCCGATTTTTTTATCAAAAGAGACTCAACATAAAACGTCGGGCGAGGTCAGTACTTGGATGGGTGACCGTTTTTATAGGATAATGGTACGGAACCCTTCCTGTACGAGTCCGACTCGCAATTGGCCAATTTTTTTATCAAAAGAGACTCAACATAAAACGTCGGGCGAGGTCAGTACTTGGATGGGTGACCGTTTTTATAGGATAATGGTACGGAACCCTTCCTGTACGAGTCCGACTCGCAATTGGCCAATTTTTTTATCAAAAGAGACTCAACATAAAACGTCGGGCGAGGTCAGTACTTGGATGGGTGACCGTTTTTATAGGATAATGGTACGGAACCCTTCCTGTGCGAGTCCGACTCGCACTTGGCCAATTTTTTTATCAAAAGAGACTCAACATAAAACAAGTAAAGTTCTGCGTTGAAGTCAATCCAACAACTCTAAGTCGTTTGGATAATACATTAAATATCATTTAATATAGTGCAGTTGAACTGCAAATTGTAATAAAGAAGCGAGCAGCCGTGACAAACACGTCTTGATAATCGCCGCTGGATGCTGTCAGCTTACCCAGGGCTGCCGCTAATATCCTCAATTATAAAAAAAGTGTTTTAAAAACATTTAAGGACGATATTTGCTTGTATCTCTTCTTCTTCCTCGCGTTGTCCCGGCATTTTGCCACGGCTCATGGGAGCCTGGGGTCCGCTTGACAACTAATCCCAAGATTTGGCGTAGGCACTAGTTTTTACGGAAGCGACTGCCATCTGCCCTTCCAACCCAGAGGGTAAACTAGGCCTTGTTGGGATTAGTCCGGTTTCCTCACGATGTTTTCCTTCACCGAAAAGCGACTGGTAAATATCAAATGATATTTCGTACATAAGTTCCGAAAAACTCATTGGTACGAGCCGGGGTTTGAACCCGCGACCTCCGGATTGCAAGTCACACGCTCTTACCGCTAGGCCACCAGCGCTTATATCTTTTTTACTTTTTTATATTTGCTTGTATCTTTATACGAATAACCTGACAAGGCGTCCTTATGGCAAGCGACAAAGTGGGACGTTTTGCCGGTTTCGGTCACAAATATTGGTTTATGTTGTAATTATTTCATTGGGTCAACTTTATGTACTTATTTTTTATTTATTTTTTTATTATAACAGCACATACGTATATTTTTTATATTTATAATATAAAAATAATCGTTGCATATGCTTTAGTAGAAACAAACTTATCGATTTTTGAAAATAACATATCACGGTGCGGTCGTATCTGCAAAATGTCAGAGCAATTTAGGGTATCTTTAGTTAAAATCGGAAATCATGTGAGTGGATATGAAATATGTTAAGTTTGTTGTTCAAATCATCCCAAAGATGTCGCTGTTCCCAACGCAAACTAGATAACATTAGTATTACTTAGAGCCTATAAAAGACGATGTCATATTATCTTAATACATCATCGAGGGACATCCCGGCGTCATCCCTAGGATATGGTAGAGGAAATCCTCCAAATTCCTATAATAATCCCAAAAAAAAAACAATACATCATTGCTAACGTAGCAACGTCTTCTCAACCTGCTTCAAATTGATCCGGTAACTATTTTAACTCTTCAAGTGTAGTTTTTCTTTTGTCTGGTCTCGTAAAATAATTATTATAATAGTATTTTAGATTTTATCTCATTGCCCTACTACCTAATTATTAACTCGCCATTTATTTTAAATTAATTTTACCTTCGAGGTAAATTAAATAACCTACCTAATTTACGAGTATTAGCATCTCTTTGAAGTATATTAAATGAATACAAGTAGGTGTTTTGCTCATTATTTGTGAACACATTCACTAAATATTGAGTTAATTTATACAAGTAAAATTAATTATGAATGAAAACGTAACTTGAGGCAAATTAATTTTCTACCTTCTTAATATTTAACACAACTGAAGAATAAAAGTTTCGTGAATTTCGTGTCGTTTTCTTATAAAGAAATCTGAAGTACTTAGTAGTATCATTTTGTTACTCATATCAGGGTGTTAATGTTACTTTAACGCGTTTAATCAATAATGTTAATGGTTATTTCTTAATGATGATGACAACAGGGTAAAATTGTTATCCAACACCACGTTATTATTGATATACCCGAGCAAGCGATAAGCTTTAAAAATAAGATTTCAAAAGTGGAATCTTGAGCCTTGTGAGGGACACGAGAATTAAATAAACTTTGCTACCGAATGAAACAAAAAAATTTACCACACCAACGCGATGATAATACTTATCCTAACTATAAAACAATATCGATTAAATCAAAATCACCACTTAAAAGTCAATTCCACCAGCCAATATGAGGTAAACAACTTTAAATTAGCGTCAAGTTACTTTGTCACACTTGGGAATAAAATGCAACTTTTTTATCAAATAAAGAGGCCTTAACGTCTGTCGTCATATGTGTCTCGGGCGTCTTCGTCTCCTCTCTTACTCCGTCCTACTGTAAAAGAGATATTTTCCGGCTGCCGCATTACTGGCTGGCGCAAATTAAAAAGATGCCAATAAATATAATTGTCTTTTTCCGAACTGCAAGTTTCTCAATAGCAGTGGAATATGATTCCAACATTTGGAAGCAACATAACGGAAACTTGGAAGGTGGCCGGGGCATGGAGAGGCGGGGACTGAAGCCAATTGAAGGAATTTATACTTCAATTCTCCAAAGAGCAAACAAGCCAAGTATACGACGGTGTTTTATTTTAAGAATCTTATATATTATATTAAATCATTGTCTAAGAACCAACAACACACTACAGGCCTTGTTGAGCTCAGTCAATTTGTGTAATAATTTCCTGTCCTCTTCTTCTTCTTCCTAGCGTTTTCCCGGCATATTGCCACGGCTCATGGGAGCCTGGGGTCCGCTTGACAACTAATCCCAAGATTTGGCGTAAGCACTAGTTTTTACGAAAGCGACTGCCATCTGACGTTCCAACCCAGAGGGTAAAACTAGGCCTTGTTGGGATTAGTCCGGTTTCCTCACGATGTTTTCCTTCACCGAAAAGCGACTGGTAAATATCAAATGATATTTCGTACATAAGTTCCGAAAAACTCATTGGTATGAGCCGGGGTTTGAACCCGCGACCTCCGGATTGCAAGTCGCACGCTCATACCGCTAGGCCACCAGCGCTTCTGTGTAATAATTTCCTGTAATATCATTTATTTTATTATTGTTTCCTCGCCAACCCTAGGAAAGAGTGTTTACTTTTAATCCGTCTTTATTCCTGTCCCGCGCTGCGTATTTGTCTCGTGTTTAACAACTCCGTCCTACTGGAAAAGAGATAGTTTCCGGCTGCCGTATTACTGGCGCAAATTAAAAAGGCCCCAATTAATATACTTAAGTGTCTTTTTACCGGACTTAGTAAGTAGTGGGAGGATTTTGTTAGGTTTCCTATTTGTTTTTATAGGTTACTTTTTTGGCACGCCTTAATAATTCAAAGATTTAAAGGTTTATAAAATGTGTGGTGACGTCATCTAGACTTAGTATTAAGGATGCAGCTCAGGCAGAGCTGACACACTCTGTGATTGAACCTCGTTCTGTTCGGACAGTAGCAATAAAGAGACTGCATTACACCTCGCATCTTAAGTTCTCGCGTTAACATCTATGCCCCTAAGGAAGTGCATCTAGCCAGTCCTGAATGCATCTAGCCAGTCCTGAATACCTAAATCTATCTTAAGCTTCGACATCAATTTTTGTTGTGAAAGTGACATTCCTAATTGTGAAAGGGACCTCGCCTTAAAGCATTTTAATTTGGAAATTTGCTATATCCAAGTACCCATTTTGAATATGAAACAAATCAAATCAAACAGTTAAAACTGACCCTTTTCATTGCTCTTGGCTGTATTTTACTTGAACCAGATCAGTATCAATTTCAAATCCATTGCGGACCATGTCAAATTGCAGGTTTATGATGTCATTACATACAGACAGACGAGCATTAACGCCCACGAGTCATCAAGTCATTACAATAATTTATCAGTATCGAAATATCATTTGCCAAAAGGTACATATACTGTTGAAATCAATACAAAGTTAGGACGTTTTGATAATGAAGTGTAGGTATTAATTGTCGTTCGTAAGATGTAAGGATTGTAACTCACTAAATACATGGGCCATATTATTTTAAACTTACAAATAATATAACCCTGATATATGTATAATGTTGGGTACATTGGGTTGGTAACTTTTATTGTATTTATACTCAAAGTCACGTGCTATTTCGATTCCAATAGAAGAAAAAAATGTCTCAGGATTTTTATTTTTTTTCCACCGTCATTTTGCAAAACCTTTGTATGACTGGATGGATGGATCAAAAATGTATGGAATATTTGGGACACTTTTTTTCCATACCAGGATCAAAATATGTGTGTACAACTTTAAATTATATGGCCCACATATGTTTTACATACATTTTTTACATCCCCGAAAACAAATTTCTGACATGATCCAGCCGGTACCTGGAGCCAATAGTGGCAAAAAACTCCATTTTAACTGTAAATTGACATTATATTATAATTTTCTGACATTTTGCTCGTCTACCCATGTTTTTTTTCATCTATTTTAATTTGTTGTTATATCAATTGTAATTTATTTCATACTGATTAGCACGTAAGGTTAAACTGTTAGTGCTAATTTTAAAATAAAATAATAAAGAAATGTTTGCGTAGAAGCCGTCGTTTTGTATGCGAAAAAAATTTAACTCCATTTTCATATTCAAAATTTAAATATTTATTCTGCCAGTGAACTATCTCCAGGGCTCTTACAGATTTTAGTAAATATCCATTTATGCGGACAAAGGTACTGCGATTCAGATTTTACCATCACTCTTCTTCTTCTTACGGCCCGATTCGAAGAATGATTATAGTCTGTATCTTTAGGTATTTAGATAAAAGTAAACAAAATTTACCCTCAAAAGACTCCTTAAGCCAATTGAGGGTAGATGAAAACATTACATGATCAAATAATGTAGGTTAAAGTCAGGTCGTTCAGTGACACATCCAGGCGCTTTTGTATTTGGTCGGTTAACCAATAAATGTTATAACTACCCGAAAATGAACAAATTGTTTGTTTACTTTTATTTAAATACCTAAAGATACAGAGTAGGTATAGACACGTTAAAGATCTCGGAAAGATCTCTAAAAGATCGATAACTAAACAACATGTCAAAATTAATGTTTATTTCTATTCCGCTGTGATTCCAATAAGATCTTCGATATTTCTAACGTCAAAGTGGCATTGGTTGCCCGAATCGAGCTGCTTCTGTCAATTATACGACACACAAACGATATCTAAATAAGAACTTATCTAAACCAGAACTTATCGTTATCATTCTCATTCTTTGAATCAGGCCGTTAGTCGTTTCACTCTTGACAGAGTGGTCGAGGTCATCATCGGATGGTGACGTGCTTCACAACACAGTTTTTTCAGATAAGAAAAACAATACACACCTACATACATACATATAATACTTAGAATAAGTCATAATCATAAATACTTAGATAAATAAATAGTTCATAAGATAAGATCGGGTACACAAAAACTGTAAGTGAGTGCAACATTCGCCGATAAACGTTATGTTTGGCGAAATATTATGTAAATGTATATTGTACCAACTTCTTTTGATAAATAAATTAAAAAATTAAAAAAAAAACACGCCGCCATTCTTCTCTATTGGCTGCCTTCCTGGCACATTTGTGTGTCATCTCATCCACTGCATCACCAGCATTACTGCACCTGTATTGCAGAGCGACATTGCCGACTGTATTGCTGCCCCAAATGTGCAAATCTGTTGTTGCTGTGCGGATTTTGGATATTTGGGGCAGCAACGTAGTTGGCAGCCATATTAATGCAGCAGTTATGCTGGTGAAGTCAAGGTGTAGCCTGAATCCGAACGGTACCTTAACACACGTCACACACACGTCGTAGCTGATAACATGGATTTCTCGGTATGTAGCGTAATTGCAGGAAAAACGACCACGTGTCCTGATAAGCGCTAAATGGGTTAAGGAGTCAATCAGCGCTGATGGCCTAGGGGTAAGAGCGTGCGACTTCCAATCCGGAGGTCGCAGGTTCAAACCCCGGCTCGTACCAATGAGTTTTTCGGAACTTATGTACGAAATATCATTTGCTGTTTCGTTTTTCGGTGAAGGAAAACATCGTGAGGAAACCGGACTGGTCCCAATAAAGCCTAGTTTACCCTCTGGGTTGGAAGGTCAGATA
Source organism: Cydia pomonella (assembly GCF_033807575.1). NCBI lineage: Eukaryota > Metazoa > Arthropoda > Insecta > Lepidoptera > Tortricidae > Cydia > Cydia pomonella. Next base: position 18,013,697 of record NC_084720.1, on the reverse strand, counting down.
GCAGTCGCTTTCGTAAAAAACTAGTGCCTACACCAATTCTTGGGATTAGTTGCCAAGCGGACCCCAAGCTCCCATGAGCCGTGGCAAAAATTTCAGGACAATGTGAGGAAGCTGATGGGTTAAGGAGTCAATCCAAAAATTAGTTATAAATGTCTCCAGGCACCTATATTACCACGCTGACAGGTGCGACAATTATCAAAAAAAAATTACAGACCCCCAAAATGACTCCTGTTTCACAAAATTATTGTCATTAAATTTACGATGGACAATGGTACCGAAATGCCTGTCATATTTATAAGCACTTCTATACGAGTACAAAGTTTACCAAACTGTCACTTGTCACTTGACATATGTCACTGACAAATGTCGGCGTGGTGAAATAGGGGCCAGGAGAGAAGAGAACCTAAATGATGAGTATGACCCTCAACATAAATAGCATAGATGAGATCTAGATATTGTTATCAAAACATGAAACAAATAAGTAAATAAATAATCCAGTTATTATAATAAAGACGTTACTAAGTGGGCACGAGGCCTAACAGTAACTATTGACATAAAATAATATCACCGCCCAATAGCCCATCTCGCTTGTATATTAACGCTCATTTGACCGATATTAGCTTTCGAGCAGTGATGTCCTATTTTTGGGAATATTCCGGTAAATTTCAGTAACTTTACCCATTTTAATGATAGATTATTATTAATAAATGATAGATTGTCATAATTGTAATAAAATGGTGTAAAGATAGGAACAAGTTAAAATCACGTTTATTTTATCATGCCAAGTAAGATAATAGTGGTTTACGGAAAATTATTCATAAAATGATGAAGCTAATATTCAAATAAAATTATCAAGTACGTTTTATTGTATGGTTAACTTGTTCCCATCTTCCCTGTAGAGATCGCAAAGTTAAGAGGCGTTTACAAGCGTACATATTTTTTTAGTACTTTAAGATTCAAATAGGAAACCCTGATATATGTATTATGTGGGTACATATAGGGGGGGGAGGGGGGATATTTGAAATTCGTGCGCTCGATTTCGTCACTCAAAAATCTGTAGTTTTCGGCGAAATGATGTTTTTAAAGTAAAAGCGATAGAAATTGGGAATCCAGTGGAATTTACCACTTGTTTTCAATTATATTAGTAGAATTTAAATGCCTAGTAGTGGAGATATTATTAAAGGGAGAACCACCACTCGGTGGTGTACGCGGGCGCCGCAATTGTGGACGACTCGACTGTACTTGGCTGCCCGGGGCTTGATGAAGTGCTCGCCCTTCTACTGGCGAGAGTAGCGTTGGTGGTAGGTGTGGCTGCGGTGGATCCTCCACCCAAAATAGCAGCCCGAACGTAATGCGGCGCGGTAATGCGGCCATTATCTTTGGGACTTTTTGCGGATTTTACCTTGTTCATTTTTGACAAAGCCTGTGGCGGATTATCACAGATGTAGATTGGACGAAGTTTGTTGCGGATTCCGTTTAGTACCTACGCGTTTGACAAAGCTTGCGCTGTTAATATAGATGATGGTTTTTTTAGTACTTATGTTTTCGTTTAATTTTTTTTTAATTATATTTTACCGTGTAGAGATATCACGGCACATCACTACTTCCGAACATAGATTGCCAACTATTCACCGACCTACCAAAATAGACTCCGCGAGGAGCCGCTGGATATCCGTATATTAATAAGGTATTCCGGTTTTATGACGACAGTGGATATATTTTAATAGGTTATTTCAGGAGAGTTCAATGTTTGATGAGAAGGTGAGTAAATTTTTTATAATATTGAAGGCGCACAACCAAACGAATCGCTTTATGGTAAGCAATTGTCGTCGCCCATGGACACCTGCAATACCAGAGGGGATGTAAAGGCGTTACTGGCCTTTGAAATAGGAGTACGCTTTTTACGGGTCCGCTCTTAAGATTAGAAGGTCGTTTGATAAACTTTGATGATTGTGTATAAATATTCATAAGTCAATTTAAGAAACTAAGCAACGACTGGTAAAATACATGTGTTTGAAATAAATATAATCCAATATAGACTTATGGGTAACATTTTGTAGCATATTGGACTACTTACTCCGGTTTTGGTTAGAGCCTGCTGTTAGATTGGAAATATGATATGATCTAATTTCTGTGTGAATTTTTCATGGCATTTTCCTTGTTAAAAACGAGTATTCAATTTCCATATTACAATTTTGTGTTAAACTTAACCCGTCTAAATTAAATATTAACACAATAAGCTGTAATTCAAGAATTGACTTCATATTTTGCTTCAAACATAAAAATCAGTGTATATAAAACGCCTAATTACCCAATATCCCAATTACCCAATATCCTGGTAGATGGCGTTGTTACGACCGGCGAATATCCTACATCGCGCGAACGTTTGTGCATCCCAGAATCTATAAGATGTTCAACTTGTTTTTGCGTTTTTGGGGAGAATTGTGTGGAGATATTCCAGCTTGAGTAAACATTATTATTTGTTTATTTGTAATTAAATTCACAACACAGGCGTATTTTGATTGTAATTCATAGAGTAAACTTAAGGATGGGATGTGTTAGTGCACGTTAGTGTCAAAAGTGACATTTCTTCGAAAAAAATTGTCACTTCTGGCACAGACGGATCAGATCTTATAACAGCTAATCCAGAACTAATTCATAGCCTGTTATTAAAATCAGAATTCGCCTGTCAATGTTTCTTGATTCCCCTTTGAAATCTTAGTGCAATTACGTACAGTCAGATCTATAAATTTTCCCCTATATAAACAACAATAATAACGCACTTATTAATATTATTATGTATTTAATTAAACCACAATTTCACATCATTTTCACCCTAAAGTAATTTTAATGTATTATTTAGTTTCCACTCCGCGCCGATAACGTCATTTATTCGATTTACATTAAGCCATGTTTAATTATGACGTCATTATCATTATTTTAATTTAACCATATTGGAAAGGATTGCGTCAGTGAGTATTATCATAGGTGTAATTTTAATTTATTCGCAGTTTTCAGTCCAGAAATGATATTGAAAGTAATATTACTTTCAATGATAATATTATCATTTAGTTACCGCAACGAAAAAAGTATTTACAGATGTAGTAAATAATACTTTCCAATCTTATTTTCTCGGGATCGTTCGTATTTGGCATGCTATTTCAGTCAGTCTCAGTACAAAATGTACTGAGACTGTGTAATAAGATTGGAAAGTATTATTTACTACATCTGTAAATACTTTTTTCGTTGCGGTAACTAAATGATAATATTATCATTGAAAGTAATATTACTTTCAATATCATTTCTTAATAACTAACACGTTTGTACGTTTCCGTAAAAAAAAAGATGGGAAAGGATTATTCACTACATCTGTACCGCTGGTGGCCTAGCGGTACGAACGTGCGACTTGCAATCCGGAGGTCGCGGGTTTAAAGTTTCAAACCCCCGCTCGTAACAATTGTTTTTTTCGGAACTTATGTACGAAATATCATTTGATATTTACCAGTCGCTTTTCGGTGAAGGAAAACATCGTGAGGAAACCGGACTAATCCTATAAAGGCCTAGTTTACGCTCTAGATTGGAAGGTCAGATGGCAGTCGCTTTCGTAAAAACTAGTTACGCCAACTCTTGGGGTTGCCAGGCTCGCATGAGCCGTGGCAAATTGCCGGAACAACGCGAGGAAGATGAACAAAATAAGTTTTTGGCAAAAATTCCATTTTTGGTACAAGCTTTTATCGCTGACTTTTCTTTTTTTTTCTTTCCACAAGTAACTAATACTCATCGAGACAAAAAGCCCAAACACGATTAGGTTACGTTGTTTTATCACAGAGTTCATATGTCCCCCTCTTATCTCCATCATCAGATCATCTCGATGTTACCATAATATTGCATTGTCACCCAACTTACATATGTATGCAAATTTTCAGCTCAATCTGAAACCGGGAAGTGGATCAAATTTAACTTGCAAGATTTTATTACAGACAGCCAACGATCAGGTGAAAGTAAATAAAAGCTTGTAAAAGAATACTAGTTTTCCCTTTTTAGGGTTCCGTAGCCAAATGGCAAAAAACGGAACCCTTATAGATTCGTCATGTCCGTCTGTCTGTCCGAATCTGTCACAGCCACTTTTATCCGAAACTATACGAGCTATACTGTTCAAACTTGGTAAGTAGATGTATTCTATGAACCGCATTAGGATGTTTACAAAAAAATAGAAAAAAAAACAATAAATTTTGGGGGTTCCCCATACTTAGAACTGAAACTCAAAAAATCTTTTTTCATCAAACCCATACGTGTGGGGTATCTATGGATAGGTCATCAAAAATGATATTGAGGTTTCTAATATCATTTTTTTCTAAAATTAATAGTTTGCGCGAGAGACACTTCTAAAGTGGTAAAATGTGTGTCCCCCCCCCGTAACTTCTAAAATAACAGAATGAAAAATCTAAAAAAAATATATGATATACATTGCTATGTAAACTTCTACCGAAAATTGGTTTGAACGAGATCTAGTAAGTAGTTTTTTTTTAATACGTCATGAAATTAAAAAAAAAAAAATTTTTTTCATCATACCCATACGTGTGGGGTATCTATGGATAGGTCTTCAAAAATGATATTAATGTTTCTAATATCATTTTTTTCTACACTGAATAGTTTGCGCGAGAGAACCTTCCAAAGTGAAAAAAAGTGTGTCCCCCCCCCTGTAACTTCTAAAATAACAGAATGAAAAATCTAAAAAAAATATATGATATACATTGCCATGCAAACTTCCACCGAAAATTGGTTCGAACGAGATCTAGTAAGTAGTTTTTTTTTAATACGTCATAAAAATTTAAAAAAAAAAAATTTTTTCATCAAACCCATACGTGTGGGGTATCTAAGGATAGGTCTTCAAAAATGATATTTAGGTTTCTAATATCATTTTTTTCTAAACTGAATAGTTTGCGCGAGAGACACTTCCAAAGTGAAAAAAAGTGTGTCCCCCCCCCTGTAACTTCTAAAATAACGGAATGAAAAATCTAAAAAAAATATATGATATACATTACCATGCAAACTTCCAACGAAAATTGGTTTGAACCAGATCTAGTAAGTAGTTTTTTTAATACGTCATGAAATTTAAAAAAAAAATTGTTTTTCATCATACCCATACGTGTGGGGTATCTATGGATAGGTCTTCAAAAATGATATTAATGTTTCTAATATCATTTTTTTCTAAACTGAATAGTTTGCGCGAGAGAACCTTCCAAAGTGAAAAAAAGTGTGTCCCCCCCCCCCCCTGTAACTTCTAAAATAACAGAATGAAAAATCTAAAAAAAATATATGATATACATTACCATGCAAACTTCCACCGAAAATTGTTTTGAACGAGATCTAGTGAGTAGTTTTTTTTTAATACGTCATAAAATTAAAAAAAAATTTTTTTTATCAAACATATACGTGTAAAGTTTCTATGGATAGGTCTTCAAAAATGATATTTAGGTTCCTATTATCATTTTTTTCTAAACTGAATAGTTTGCGCGAGAGACACTTCCAAAGTGGTAAAATGTGTGTCCAAAGTGGTAAAATGTTGAACAAGATCTAGTAAGATTTTTTTTTAATACGTCTTAAATTGAACGGAACCCTTCATGCGCGAGTCCGACTCGCACTTGGCCGCTTTTTTTGTTTTTTGCAGAAATCGCGAAGCGTCTGGTTGGCGTAACTGGTGACCGAAGAGCTGGCGGCTCACTCGCACAACGTATCAGTATTGCGACGCAACGAGGAAATGCCGCCAGCATCCTTGGTACAATGCCTCAAGGGCCTATTTTAGATTTAAGCCAGTTATTAATTTAGTTTAGTATTTATACAGTTACTGTAGTACCTGAGTATATAAATAAAAAAATATACTTTAAATGCTCAAAAAAAAGTATAAAAAGTATTTAACCTGTTGGGCTAATATGGTTGGCTCTTTATCATTTGTCACCTTGCCTGTCACGTTCTAACAAGTATGTAAGCGCGAAAGTGACGGGCATAGTGACAAGTGATAAAAATGGAACCATGCTGCCACCGCAAGACTGTTAGTGTAATTTTGTTTAAAGACAATGTAGATACTATTTATTATGTTTATATTTCAAATTAAATTCTGCTCAAATTTGACATCTGACGTTACAGAACTGAAGTTGCTTCAATAATTATACATTACGTATGAAAATAATTATACTGCGCATTAGAAAACTACGCACAAAGCAAACTTTTCCTCGCAAATCCAGGGCAGGTTATAATTATATGTTACAATAAACTACAATTAGACTGATTCACTATTATTAATTAACAACATACAGAAACAAAATGATCAGTATCCATTACTATCTTCAAGCAATATTGTACATTATACCTTTCCATTACGGTTCAATGATTCATTTACTAAGGTATACAATACAAGATAGGGTAGTGGCAGCAAAAGTTGACCAGTTGTGTTACTCATTTTTCTTTTGAATGTTTTTTAAACGGAGCTACTTGGCACGTTGAAGAAAGGTTTCGTGTCTATTTCCTTATTACATACATAAGGAACTTATGGATTCTGCCTAATGTTCAATGTGTTGCAATTAAGAGGGAAAAAAAAGTTTATTTGGGTAATATTATGTATTTGGAAATGTTACTTCAAATATATTTAATTATGTAAAATAAGTATTGTAATGTGAGTGTCTTTATGTTGTTATTTATGAAAAGTTGCCTAGCGGGGGTCCGTGTAGGGTATACAGGGTGACCTTAGCCATTGGACAAACCCTGAAATCCCACGTAGGGTTACTTCTCAGGAATGCTCTGACGTTAATATTTTTTTAATTAGAACAAAACATAAAAAATATTTTTTTCGAACAAAAGTTATTTGCAATAATCGACAACAAAAAGAAACACACTGTGTTAATCTTTGGCAGTGTTTTTGACAATTTGTTCGAAATATTTGATAATGATGACATTTTACAAAAGTCAGAAGCTTATTAGACTATTAGTGTCATAAATAAAAAAGATAATCAAAAAGGTCGAAGAAGGTTCCATACTAACATAGGACATACTAACACATACAGGCTGCTCCAAAGTAAAAATTGGTAATTTGTTAATTTCTTCGAAACCGCTACAGCGGTTGTTATGATACTTTGTACACTGGTTCTAAATACCCTAATGCATATGTACACTTCGGCTTTGTCCAATGGCTAGGGACACACTGTATGATATAATCCGTACTACACGTTTTTTTAATTATAGTACTATTATGAAAATTCCTTATAACTTAAAACTTATTGAGCTTAAATCTTGTTACACTTAAATTTTAGCACAGCTCGGTTAAAACTTACCATAAATGGAATTTTATTTTTGTTTGTAGTGTGCACTCTAAGTTTACTTATTTATATGTTTTAGGAGACTAAGTGTACCAGAGTATCAACAGTCCCCCGTCTCCCCTAACCGCAGGAAAAACTAGTGTGAAAACAGTATCCCTAGTGTAAATTATTGCGACAGCGAAACGTGAAGTACGTGTTTTTAATTATGATAATTACTTTAATTACAAACCATGTAATTTTAGTGATACTGCATGCTTTAGTACTTACAAATAAATCTGTAATATTATTGTTTACGTTTATCGTATTATATTAATGCATGTTTGTTGAACCAAACATTTGTAAAACTTAAATACTTTATCTACGCAATGTATAAATAATAATTATGAAATCTATGTAACTATTCATCAAATTTTATAGAAAAATGTTTCTCATATAAGTGAAATGTAAACTTCTTTTTGAGAAAATAAAAATATTCTTTAACCCGAAGTACGCGTTTGCGTTAACTCTCATTTTGTATGGGATTTTGAGTTTCTAAAACGTCCCGCTTGGCGCGCTGTTTCTAAATCCCATACAAAATAAGACTTAACGCAAACGCGTACGTCACGTTTCGCTATCGAATAAATGTACACTAGGGGTACAGAAAGTCATAATAGTTAAACTGTCTCATATAATCGCAGTGTGATTCACTTCTTTGTTTCTTTGTCGTATTATTTATTAGGACACGGAAAAGTACGTAAAATACTAATAGCGGATGAGTAACGCTGTAAATGAATTTTCAAGGATCCTTTTGTGTGAAAAAGGCTTGAGTGACGTTTTTAACGGCGTAAAAGGTGTGTTAGTTAACACGGTTGAAAAGCAAGTGTATAAATACATAAAGGTATCTTATACCTTTAAACGAGCAATTCTTGTATATATATATAATATAAATATATTTCTGTGATCTCGAAAACGGCTCTAACGATTTCGATGAAATTTGGTATATGGGGGTTTTTGGGGGTATACAATCGATCTAGATTAGTCTTATGTTTGGGAAAACGCGTGTTTTCGAGTTTTCATGCATTTTTCTTTCGACGCAGAATATGGTCGCTAATTTCGTGTTACCGGCCACTGTCCGTCTGGCCCAGCGGGTTAAGACGCGGACTGCTAAACGAGTGTTACGGGTTCGAATCTCGCCGGTGACCAACTTTTTTTTGTTTATATGTTCAAGTTTATAAATATTTTTTTTAATTTTTGTTGTTTTAGACAAGTTTAATTTAGTAAAAAAAATGTAGTTAAGATTATCACCTATACATCACCATATTACAATAAATAGTTATAACCGAGCAAAGCTCGGTCGCCCAGGTACTGAATAATAAAATGGACCAAACACTTTTGTTACAAATAATATTTTGTCATATGAGAAAACGAGAATAAAAAAAATAACAGAGGCACATTACATACTCTTGATAACGAGTTACTATACTACTCATAATTATAATAACGTGGATATTTAATAAATGTAGATGTATATTCCTAGAAAATTTGGGCATTTGTTTGATTAAAAATAAAATCAAAAATGGCTTAATCTTATTTTTAAAGATAAAAATAAGATTAAGTTTTAATAACAACAACTTAATTTATGGATTTAATATAATACTGTACCACAATTATATAAAATGACATATTTTTTTGTAAATTTTTTCCATGTCTACAAGTATATGACTTTTTGATTAAAGTAGGTACTTACTTAAATATATTAATATTATCTGTGCAATGGGTTTACCTGAAAACGTAAATACTTATAAAATGTAATTTTTAGTAACGTAATTACTTTTAAATAAAATTAATGTATTTTTTTTTGCTACTTGAAATTAACTTGTCATGTAAAATATTATTTTGTACCAATGCTTAATCTATCTAATCCTGACCTTACCAATCAGTCTACTTCGACATCAGATAATATCTTATGTTTTTTTTATCGAATCCTGGTTTTGAAAAATATTTCAGTGTTCAAATATTTTCTCATAGCATTAAATATTTGACTTCAATTTTGTTGAGTGCAGATTTTTTAGTATATAAGGACATTTTACTTGAAAAAATGTGTATTGGGATATTTTCCTAGTTTTTAAAGCCCTACTCAAACATGATTACGCACGAGTAATATAATTATGAATATACAATACTTCTTCCTCATATGAGTGAGTGAATTACAGCTCATATGTAAAATCCAATCATAGCGCCGAGCGCTGAATAAAATATAAATTAATAGTACCTTATTCCTCTACACACAGAACTCATGCCTTTAGCTTAGTTTTTACATTAATGTGATTTGTAAAAAAGTTCATGCTTAGCTGTAATTTAAAGCAAAAAGTGTGGATCATTTATCAAGTTCCAAACACGAGTTTTTGGCTTAAACGTGCATATTTCCAAATCCCACTTGAAGGGTGAGCCGCCTAGGTCGCTCACCGCGTCTGGCGCTGCCTATACTTAGTAGGTACGTATAAACCAAGGAGCTACGAAAACCTGAACAATTATTTTGTATCGTCATCATATCAGCCCTTTATCGCTCACTGCTGAGCATAAGCCTTCTAGTACGCCAGTTGACCCGGTCTTGGGCTATGACCACGAAAATCGAAGTTCGTCAATTGCGGGCATTTTTCTCTGTCACTCTAATTGCGTCTTAGTGAATGTAAAATAAAAAGATCCCCGCGATTTGCGAATTTCGGTTTTCGCGGTAGGCCCCCTGAACTAATCTCGTTAAGAGGTGACCCACAATCTTCCGAACGTCAATGGATGTCAGGCGCTCCTTTTGTCCGAAAGCAGCCACCATTTTGTTTTTGAGTAATGATGTTTTCCGTTGAGATATGTTAGTGGTATCCATACGCTACGGTAACTGTTTATTGTTCCGGTATGTACGCTTGTTTGTCACCGATGTGGTATTCAAATAATATAATTAACACAAATAAGTTTTGTGAAGAATTCACGATATACCAGGTATTCTTTAACTCCTTGGCCACCATGCTCTGCGAGGTTAATATATTATGTATACTCAGAAACACTTTGTCAGCAGAAAAAGGCGCGAAATTCCAATTTTCTGAGAAGTCAACTATACGCGCCTATAGTTTTAAATTTGCCGTCTTTTTCATCTGACAAAGGGGGTGTGCCAGAGTGTAGATCCCATTTTCATAGTGTTTGGGTGGTTAAATTGCAACGTGCTCTGTGGAACAGCCATATTTTTTCGTAATTTCGAAGTTGGTCCCATAGTAAAAGTTGAAAAGTATAACTTTAACCAACACATTAACCTCGCAGAACATAGCTGAACTAAATGTTCGCCGGACAAAGGTCTGAAAAAACACCCTTAGATTTCCTCTTTACTGATGCGGAGATAAACGGAGATAGGAGGAAACGTGCGGGATTCAACCAATATTTGGTTGTAAAATCCTGAAGAAAGGCCAGGTCAAGAGCGTCCTAAACTGGCGAGTGTGTATGAGGAATGTTATGAAAGTGAAGGAAGCGAAAGAGGTATGTCAGGATCGTAGCAAGTGGAAATCCTTGGTCTCTGCCGACCCCCACGAGATATAGGCATGATTATATGCTTGTAAGCAAGTAAACACTTTATTGTACGAGAAAAATAAATATTACATCGGATGGAAAATAATTGGGTAAGTATACTAAGTATGTATGGTTGTAAACCAGGAGAGCGGAGAAGACATGTGGGTTACAACCAATGCTATTGGATAATTTCTGCACGTCTCCTGTCAAATTCACCTCAGTTTAGATAACCTTACTCCATAATGAGTCCCTGATTTGTACCTCATGTACCCTGTCTCGGCATTCGGTACGAGACATGTACCTGTGTTGTACTGGATAGGGGATTATCGGCTGAACATTTTTGCGATGCATCAATTGGATTTGTTTTAGTAGATTTTTATGATCTTTTATTTATTATTCAAAATCATCACTTAAAAGTTAATTTAGCCATCCAAAGCGCTGGTGGCCTAGCGGTAAGAGCGTGCAACTTGCAATCCGGAGGTCGCGGGTTCAAACCCCGGCTCGTACCAAATTAGTTTGTTGGATCTAATATAGTTCAATAAATGTTAGTGGTCTTAAAAAATAACAAGTAAAATATATGCAAAATTAAACAGGTTTAAAAAACCAACAATTTTAAAATACTTAATACAGTTGCGAAAAAATAAGAAAAACAATAAGTACTTTCGTATGCATGTTCTATAAGACAGAAACAATTGTACCTATATATAAAATATTATACTATTATTACCTAAGTATCGTTATTTATGGTTATTTGTGTAACGTGTATTAAAATTGTATGAAAACTTCTTCGTCTTCTTCTTGCAGTAAGAAAAAACTCCTCTGCTTCGACAGGCGTTTCGGCAGCTATTCCGTTTCATTCAGACAACTTATTAAGAACGGTTTTTCAATATTCAATATTAAAAAATAAACGTGTTATAATGATGAAGAGGTAAGTAATAAAATATGAAATATGTTACTACTACTACTAATTTTTTATGTTGATTACGACTTTTAAATGAACTAATAACCATAGCAGAATTTTGAGAGCTGTTTTTCTGGACCACTATCTACAGTGGCGCCAACTGCTGAGAACAAAAACGGTAGCCCTCACTGTGCAGTTCCACTTAACAGCATAAAACTAAAAACCCGACTTCTGATACTAACTTCTTCAAGAAAAATGGCTGCATTTCATAACGATCTAACATGATAGCAGACACTTAAAGAAAGCGCAAAAAGTGCAAAACTCCTCCCAATATACTTAAGTACAGTCATCTCGAAAAACTTGAAGCGCGTTTTAATTCAAAGCATATCCGTTCCCATCTCCAGTTTACAGCGTTTTACGTTTTTTGTGAAGTTTGCAGACATTTTAGATTAACGTTCAAGTTTGCGACGGTAGTGTAAAATTTCATTTGAGTCGTCTCCATATATTATTTCCGGCTGACGTTACTTTGCTTTTGGATTTGGGTAGTTTTACATATATTTGGTTGTTTTCTGACGTAATAAAATTATTTGTATGCAAGTGATTATAAACAATAAGTACCCTACCTTGTCAGATATCTAAAACGCTGGTAACGTGTTTACAAATTTTAAAAAATGTGATCTTTTTTAAACGGAAAAGTCTTGAAAATTTAATATGACGATAGGTCTGGTCTAGTGGGTAGTGACCCTGCCTATGAAGCCGATGGTCCTGGGTTCGAATCCCGGTAAGGGCATTTATCTGTGTGATGGTTCCTGAGTCATGGGTGTTTTCTATGTATATGCAGTACGTATTTATCTAATCACATACAAGTATGTATAAGTATGTATATAAGTATGTATATATCTTCGCCTAGTACTCATAGTACAAGTTTTGCTTAGTTTGGGGTGAACATCAACTTACGACACTTGAAAAACATATAAAGTACTCGAAGTTATTCCAAGATAATCGAGGTAAAAAAATTAAATACAAAAAGTGAAATAAAAACAAGTATAACCTTCTCTCTCTCTTCTTCTTTCTTCTTTTTTTATTTTTTTTTAACTTCAATTAATAAACCTTCACTAAGGCATGAAGCATTTGTATTTAAAGTGTCTTTAATTTACTTTGTAAAACTACCCTTGGAAATCGCAAACATCATGGTGATATATGGAATGCAATTTATGAGTGCATGGAATTATGTCACGGAGTTTTTCGTTGGAGAGGATATTAAAAACGCGTATTTTAAGTGGATGTCATGTCGGTTTTATACATTTTTAATGTAACTAGAAATTTTCCTGTAGTTTCAAAGATTTCATAGGACATTAAATATTATAGGGACATTCTTACACAAATTGACTAAGTCCCACGGTAAGCCAAGAAGGCTTGTGTTGTAGGTACTCAAACAACGATATATATATATTTATATATATATATCAATCAATCAATCAATCAATCAATAAGAATTTATTTCGAACAATATTGTGTTAGTAACATACAAATACTTAAATCTAGGGTTAGTATGACATGATATTACTACAAATTCCTACATAAAGGGGCATGTAGCTGCACCCAGTGCTTCAGCCACGGTGAGTCCCACCGGTCGGCCAACGTGCATACATATATGATATACAAATTATTATATAGAGAAAACACCCAGGACTCAGGAACAAATATCTGTGCTCTTCTTTGAATCTAAATGTATCTTCTTCAACCTAAGCCTTTTCCCATTATCTGGGGTCGGCTCTCCCTGTCATCTTTCTCCACACGGGACGATTTGTTGCAGTTCCGGCGTCAATATTTGTGTTTTTCAGGTCATTGGTTTGAATCTAAATGTATACCTAATATATAGTTATGTAGTTTAATGCCTATAGGCAAATCTGGTTAGTAACATAACATTTCTTAAATATTTTATTCAATTGAGAGAAACTAATTAAAAATTGAAATGAAAAACATTTTAGAATTCATAGCGAAGTTACAATACAAAAGGTATTTTTTTGCTTCTACAAAATAAAGTCTGGAAAATTAATACAAAAACTTTTTATCCTAGATTTTTTTGCTTTAACACCAATCGTCAACCCGAAGGACAATTTTTACGCCTTAGAAAATGTTAGACAATAGGCACTTAGTAAAATCTACAGTCAAAAGACTAGACGTCACAGATTGATGAAAAAGGCATCATTAAGGAGCGCTTCAATAAATTTAAAATTGTACTAAGTAATTAATAATTTGCTTCATAAAATATTCTTTCTCACTTGTCTAATTAGTCTTTGATCAAACTTTAAACGAGCTTGAAATATCTGGATCTAGAAATTGTAGTTCATAAAAGGAACCTAGCATTGTAAAGTACTGGGGTAATTAATATGTACGATGTCTGACTTTCGTTAGACATTCAAGCTCTCCTAACTAAAACGACATATACCCCTAGTGTAAATTTATTCGATAGCATGACGTGACGTACGCGTTTGCGTTAAGTCTCATTTTGTATGGGATTTTGAGTTTCCAAGACGACGCTTGGCGCGCTGTATCTATCGTATACAAAATGAGACTTAACGCAAACGCGTACGTCACGTCATGCTATCGAATAAATTTACGCTAGGGGCTCTGATCTCGAATAAAGTGTACCGGAGCCTAAATTCTGTTTTTAACTTTTATACATGCCTGTTAGGGTGGTCCAAAATTTTGTTGTTGAATATTGCCACTCCACAGGGTGTTTTAGTCAAAACGTATGAAAATGATATGAACCAATTTTGAGAACAATCAAACATTATTTACAGGTCGCTAAAAAATAAAGCAATTATGCCACACAAAGATGCTGAGATATAAATAAATAAATACATAAGTGTAAGTATAGTATAAGTATTATAGGGACATTCTTACATAAATTGACTAAGTCCCACGGTAAGCTCAAGAAGACTTGTGTTGTTGACTAAGTCCCACAGTAAGCTCAAGACGACTTGTGTTGTTGACTAAGTCCCACAGTAAGCTCAAGAAGACTTGTGTTGTTGACTACGTCCCACAGTAAGCTCAAGAAGACTTGTGTTGTTGACTAAGTCCCACAGTAAGCTCAAGAAGACTTGTGTTGTTGACTAAGTCCCACAGTAAGCTCAAGAAGACTTGTGTTGTGGGTACTCAGACAACGATATATATACTAAACAAATACTTAAATAAACAGAAAACATCCATGACTCAGGGCCAAATATCTATGCTCAACACACAAATAAATGCCCTTACCGGGATTCGAACCCAGGACCATCGGCTTCATAGGCAGGGTCACTACCCACAAGGCCAGACTGGTCGTCAAATGAAATGAACTTTATAGTTCGTGTCATCCACGATGACGCGCAGATTTGTTAAATCTAACCCTTAATAACATTACAATACGAGTCAAGCACGCGTCTTCGTCAATGACACGATTTATTTATACCAAAGAAAAAGTCTTACCTGGAGCATACCTATAATTATTGGATACCTACTTTAAGCTTTGTTGTTTTGGACTGGGAAGGTATACTAAATTAGAAAAGGATTAAGAATGATTCACACTAGAACGGCAAGGCACTATATGAAGCATCACGTGATTACCGATCACTTATCATAGAAAACTATGTGTTAACACTCGGACCCGTTCAAACGTGAATCATTCTTTAATAAAATGAATGCGTGTTAAAATGTCGTTATAAACTGGAATATTGTGTACACATAATAATCGGCCCGATTCGAAAAAGATCTTTAAGAGATCGGTAACTAAACGACTTGTCAAAATTCACGTCTATTTCGATTCCGCTTTGATCCCAATAAGATCAATCTACGATATTTCTAACGTCAAAGTGACATTGGTTGCCCGAATGTTGCTTCTGTCAACTACACGACAAACAAACGATGTCTAAATGAGAACTTATCTAAACTAGAGCTTATCGTTATCGTTTCTCATTCTTCGAATCGGGCCGTATATCAGGAGTACCTAATGTATCCAATTTAATTATTGGTAACAAATGTCGAAATGCTTTTCGTATGAATAATTGTTCAGCCTCAGATCAAACGCTGCGACGAAATTGATATGGATTTTCCTTCGAGACTCGGAAATTCTGTGTTATTTTATTTTTGAGGTAAATTCGTTTAACTTAAAACAAAAGGTCGTAAGTTACTTTGAATTATTAATGTCATAGGCCGTTCTGTGCGTAGAGAAATAACGGTTTTAGTTATGTAACATGTATGAGAGAACATTTATGATATTTTGTTAGGCTTCCACGTGGCAAACGAAACGATGTAATTATGAGGGTTCTGTACAAGCCTAAATATACGTTGACAAATATTTTTTAGGAATATTTTCCTTACTTATATCAACTTATACGTCGTTTACCAAATTTCATTATCATGGTTCTTCATACAAACGTAGTAAAGCTCTCATTTTAAAACAACTTGCTAGCTCTGAAACTTTGTGGAGTCAGCATCAATAGTAGCGGATGAAACAACGCTCCAAAAGTATCTGATATTCCGGATAACTTTTCCAAATATTGATAAATCCATAAAATTTACGTTCAAAAGTATATCTTTTAACGTCTTAATTGTTCTACATATAGAACTACCACATTTTGTTAAGCTGTTACAGAAGGGTAGATACTTTTGAAACCTTGTTTGATCCGCTACTTTTGATGCTGACTGTACTTACAATAGGATAAAGTATATCTATGCCTGTAATCAAATAATACCTATTACAAAATTAAAACTATTAAATTTAAACTTAGAAACATATTTAGTAACCTAACGAGGTCCATGCCACAGGCCGATTTGTTAGAATGGGTATTCTCTTTATAATTGGTTTTTGTTTTTGTAGGTACTTACTTAAGTATATTTTTGTTGTTTATTTTGTGCCTGTAATTAGTTTGTGTATAGTTATATATGTAGTTAAAAAAATACAGCGATATTAAGTGTTTCATACAAAACTTATTTTTACTCTATTGAGTTTATTTTATAATCAGTACCCCTAGTGTAAATATTTTCGACAGCGAAACGTGACGTACGCGTTTGCGTTAAGTGTCATTTTGTATGAGATTTTTGACTTTCCAAAACGTCCCGCTTGGCGTGCTGTTCAAAAACCCATACAAAATGAGACTTAATGCAAACGCGTACGTCACGTTTCGCTATCGACTAAATTTACACTAGGGGTACTGGACTATAAACTAATTAGACTATATACATCATGTCATTGTATGTGCAAAGTTTCATTACAATCGAATACGTAGTTTTGAAATGAGAACGAACCGCCGTTTGTATGGGACGGTGAAATTCGGACGAACTACTTTACGGGCCTGATTTAATTAAATTGTATTTTATCCCTTTCCGACAAATACAGAAGTCAAAATGACAGATAAAGACAAACGATTCATAGCTAATTCAGGCCAGTAACGCGTTTATGAATAACGCCATATAACTGCAACCATTGCATTGCATTTAACTGAAACAAAACGTATTATCTATGTACAAATTATTATCATTTAGCGTTGTTGCCCAAACGCCAACGTATGTGATACTTTTCAGCAATATGCTGCAGTAAAAAACTGACAAATAAAAAAACAAACAAATATTTACTGAATGAAACAACACGCGTTTTGTATGAGAAATATTGCCAAAACTGTAATCATCATCATAATAAGAGCTTTGCTCTTGTCGGTGGATTAATCGCCAATTATTTCTTTCTTGTGCCAGTTTTTAAATTTCATCATACGACGCATTTGATATAGATGTTTTGAATGTAGATATGTAACCGGAGTCCAGACTTTACTGGTATTCTGTAGCGTAACATTTGCTTGCCTGAAGAGCCCGGTCCTTCAAATTTACATAACCACCTCTAACTTCTATCGTAAAACCAAACTAGTGTGAAAGCTGTAAAAAAACCATTCCCGGGACATTTGGGGAACAACAGGCCGTAATTATGTAGGCATATAAAGTCCGACCATCAAATATTTTGCACCTATGCTTGGACTATAAAAAAGATGGCCGCCATTTTGAATGGTTAACTGGTGGTGTAAAATAGAAATTATGATTATGTTGAGTTTTATAACATAATTTAGTAAAGTGGGTGGAGGATCAGTTAACTATTGTAATAAAGTGAGAATAAAATATACATTGTAATGAGTAAATAAAAAAACCTATACACTCTAAATTTTTAACTTTTCTTATACTCTTCCAAATAATATAAAAATGGAACCTATCGATTCCTTATTAGGAAGTTGAAAGTAGTAAAAATACATAGTTAGATGGTAGGATGGTATAGATTGTGTATCGTATGCGCCCGTGAGGGACAGAACATACGCAATGCGTCAAAATTAAAAACACTTTTAACATTCTTGACAACATACCAACAACAACCTACATAATTTTGTCGGGTTCAGTGTTACCCACGATAAAAAACGGTGGGCAACAAAAAACGTCTACGTCACTTACTTTTTAGAAATAGGCAGAAACAACAAGACAACACAACAACAACAACAACAACAACAACAAGTGAAACTATGATAAGGTCAAACAAGAATAACGCTTTCTCTGCTACTCCTACTGGAAGTTCAGTAATAGCACTTCGTTCGGTCATCTCCTTCCTCCCCCATTGTATCTCTATATTATAGTACATCTACAAACCTTAAAATTCAATAAGTATGTGCTGCTAACGGCTATAAACTGACAGTGACAGTGAATGTTGCAACAGTAATTCTGCCAAATTCTGTATTAAGTAGAAATGTCAGCAAACGATGCTGTCAAGCTGGTAAGTCGCCATTTAAATTAAGTTAGCATATATTAACCATCAGATATATTGGTACGGCAAATAACCTGAACAAACCCTCTATTATCAAGGCATTAAAATATTTGTGCAAATGTCTTTGAGCACCTCCATTCATTCATTTATTCCTTTATAAAACAATATCTTTACATGTCTCAAGTTACAGTACCTAAGTATGTCATATTTAAAACCATTTATATTCACTGCTCCTATGTATCTGATGACAACTATAATATAGGTTAATACACACAAATCCTAAGCAGTAGGCAGATAAATGGATATCCTTCTAAACCCCTCACAATACTTGATATACACAATCTTTTAGTGTTCAACCTCCATTGCCATTTCTGACTTAATACTGCTCCTATACTCTGTTCATAGGCGTCGATGGTAACCAAATATCATTAGTGATGTATGCAACTGAAGGGACCGGTTTTATTACGGGCGTTTTATAGTTGGATCTATGGCCGGAAGGAGGCGTAGTTGCAAGGTTTAGGGAATTAGGGTTGGGCCAGAAAAAACGCGTATAGTAAATAAGTTGGTTAAAACGTTTCTGTTAGAAGCTGAAATTGGTCAAGCTATTATAATAGCATGTAAGAAAAGTCGTAAATATGCAATAATACATACATACCTATACGAAAAACATTTTCTTTGTTATATAATGATGTATCTAAAACAATTTTAGAGGATCAGTTCACTCTGAGAATAAAATATATTGTGAATAATACTTTCTCTCGAAATATTTTAATTTGTGTTTTTTTACAAGTACACGACACACTACTTGGCAGACAACTCTGCTCCTATTGAGCAGCCCAGTGTGAGCTTGGAATTGGTTCCAGTCATAACCAATGATTTAAACTAGCTGTTAAGACAAAAGATTCTGTCTCTGGCAATTTAGTTTTAAATAAATATAATGAAAAATACTGTAAACATGGAAAGTATATCCACCTGGTGCATCAAAACATTCAATGTATTAGAGGAAAAGATTTACAGATTGAACTTTTTATGAACGCTTTTTATGTTGATATTTTATGTATTACTGAACATTGGTTAACAAATAATGAATTAATGCCTCAATTTAATAATCATCAGGTGGGAAGTTCGTTCACCAGAATTAGTTCCATACATGGTGGGTCGTTAATTATATTAAATAGTCAGTTAAAATTTAAGGAACGTAAGGATATTGTATCCATGTCTGTTGAACGGACTATAGAACTAAGTGCAGTAGAATTGGAGCAATTTATTGTTGTCTGTGTGTATAGGCCGCCATTAAGTAATTTTGAAATATTTGAAAGTGTAATGGATTCTGTGCTACTTAAAATATCATCTTCTAGTAAGAAATTATTTATATGCGGCGACTTTAATGTAAATATTTTGGAAAATTCAACAATGTCTTGTAGATTGTTGAATCTATTCAAATCTGGTAATCTCAACCACATGTTTATGGAGCCTACTAGAGTGACTGCTACTAGTGCAACCTGTATAGATAATATTTTCACTGATATTGTTCCTATTACTAAAAAAGTTATCAGTAATTTAGAATCAGACCACTTAGGTCAATTAATGGTATTTGAGACATTAAGGAAAAATACTTTGAGAAAACAAATAACTTTTGTACCAGTAACCTCGGACCGCGTAGAAAGAATGAAGCAAAGTTTAGTTCAGGCGCTACCCTTTTTGTCTTCCGATATGGGTCCAAATAGTATGTATAATTCATTCTTTCACACTTTTATGGATCATTATAATGCGATATTTACTTCAAAATCGGTCGTAGTTAGTGGTGCATCAGTTTTTAGTGAGTGGGCTACTGCGGACTTACATCAACGAAGACGTGCACTGTATGCCTTGTATGAGGAACGGCGGTTTAACACGAGTGATGAATTTAAAGAACATGTCAAGCAATATTCGAAAAAGTTTAAAATAGATTGTCATATAGCTAAGCGAAATTATCTAAGTCAAAGAATAAAAAATAGTACCAACATTATTAAAGCAACCTGGAAAGTAATCAATGTGGAGACTGGTCGCTCGAAACACAGAGTGAATGATTTTAAACTAAATATTGATAACAAAATTATAGATTCCAATTTAGAAGTAGCTACAGAATTTGAAATTTTTTTCACTGACGTACCAGTTTTCACAACTAAGGATTTAAATTCATCACCCTCATCTGCTGTTACTCTATTAAAAGATAACGCTCCAGAGTGTTGCGGAGATTTTCATTTTGAACGTGTTTGTACCTCCGATGTAGTAAAGGCGTTTAATTCGGTTAATGTCAAAAAAACGAATGACCTCTGGGGAGTCTCTGTCCATGCTGTCAAATCCTTAGTAGAAATTATAGCGCCTGACTTAGTAATTATATTTAACAACAGTGTTGATTGCGGCGAGTTTCCTGATTTAATGAAACATAGTAAAATAACTCCTTTATTTAAATCGGGTAGCAACTCTGACCCCACTAACTTTAGACCGATATCTGTGCTACCAACGTTCAGTAAGATTTTTGAAAAATTAATTCTTTCTCAATTAGTACGACATTTTAACGTCAATAATTTAATGCATAATAAGCAGTTTGGTTTTAAACGGGGTCGCTCGACAACTGATGCTGGTGTTGAGCTAATTAAGCATATCTTCGATGCCTGGGAGGAGTCACGAGATGCTATAGGTATCTTCTGTGATTTGTCTAAGGCCTTCGACTGCGTTTGTCATGAAACATTAATCAGGAAACTACACTATTATGGAGTTAGAGGAGCGGCACTGGATTTACTTAAGTCCTACTTAAATGGTAGAATACAAAGGGTCGATGTGAATGGACAGCGATCACCGGGGTCATTGGTCTCTATGGGTGTACCACAGGGGTCAATATTGGGACCTTTCCTGTTCCTTATCTACATAAATGACTTGCCATTCCTTGTAAAGACCCACCATGATATAGTATTGTTTGCAGACGACACTTCACTTATTTTCAAAGTCAAACCACAGCAACAAGCTTACAATGATGTAAACGATGCTATTTCTAAAGTAGTAAATTGGTTCAATATTAATAATTTATTGTTAAATGAGAATAAGACTAAATGTATTAAGTTTGTCACTAGTAATGTAAGGCATGTACAAACAAGTGTCATTGTGAAGGATGAGGAATTGGAACTAGTTGATAGTACAGTTTTTCTTGGTATAACTTTAGATTCTAAACTCCAGTGGGGTCCCCATATTGCTACTCTTTCGAATAGACTGAGTTCTGCAGCTTTTGCAGTAAGCAAAATCCGTCAGTTAACTGATGTCAAAACAGCTCGATTAGTATATTTTAGTTACTTCCATAGCATTATGTCATATGGTATTTTACTGTGGGGTGGTGCTTCAGAGATAAATACCATTTTTGTTCTGCAGAAGAGGGCTATTCGAGCAATATATAAAATGAACCATAGAGACTCACTGAGAGATAAATTTAAGGAAATTGACATCATGACAGTGCACTGTCAATACATTTATGAGAATATTCTGTATGTGCATAAAAATATTGCCGATTTTAAGAAAAATTGTGACATTCATAATATTAATACTAGAAATAAACATACCCAAGTAGCACACGGGGTGGGAAATAGCTCGTATATCATATCTATTTAGATACTTAAGTGAAATATATAGCCTTGACTAAGTTCTATATAGGTGGAAGGAACCCATATAGACCCAATATAGACCAAAAAGGAGAAAAATTGCAGCCTATTTTTGGTTCTAAATTGAATCTATAAGAGATCTCTCGATTACCTTAAGTGGCAATTAGAACTATGGGTGACAATTATGCGCAGTGAACGATTTATATTGAACGAATGAATGTATTACAATTTCAGTTCGGTCAAGGAGTGATAAATGAGACGCCCAATTTCCTTTGAGTGGCGTGGCAACAATTAAGACAATAAGTTGTGTTTTAAAAGTGAATATGATCTGCCATTTTAATTTTGGATGTACATATCTGTTTGGTAAAGTGATGAAAACTTCACGTTATACAGGAATTGAAATAAGCACGAAATCCTTGGGAATGATTTTTTACTGTGAAACTATAGTATGGTTTCTTTGTAAATTTCGATGCGCCTTTGATTTGATCCAGGAATATTTAAAAGGAGAGTGTTAAATCAAATGAGGAATTGATACTGATAAGAAATAAAACTGTTAAAAACCTGACCTAATGATTGTAGGTTACGTACAATGTTAAAGTAACATCGTCACAACTATCAAAGGTCTGTGATTATGCGTCAGTGTGATAAAATTCTGTTTAAAATAATTCATTTTCAAGGACTCCATTTGTAAACATGGCGGAACAAAAAATATTTTACAGTGTTTATTTTCACTTATTTGTTCTCTATTTAGAACTATCAGGTCTGAAAATCACTTATTTGTATCTTGCGAGTGGCAAAGCAGTGAATGCTATTGACAGAGGAGGCGCCGCAATAGCAAAAATAAATCTGGGGGCAGGGTAGTGCCCCCGCCAAGACGAGCAAAGCGAAGCGCATGACCTACCTTTTCTAAAAGCGCTTCGTCGTTATTTTGAACCCTCATAACTTGGGTTTGGATTATACCAGATAAACAAAATTCTCGGGATATAATGTCAAAAGTGGACTTATTAAGCATAAAAAAAAATCAGATGCATAGCTCTCATACTTAAGATTTTGTTCGTATCGGAAAAACCCCGTTTTCGTCACTGACTCACTTCACTCACTCACTGATGATCACCAAAACCCTTGGGGTACTTCCTAAAGTCCTAGGAAGCAAAAATTTGGTATGTAGCATAGTATTAGTATACAAACAACAAAAGAAATAAAAAAAAATGGAAATTTATAGCCCTTTAAGGGCTAAAAGGGGGGTGGAATTTTGTATGGGTAATCAATAACCGCTGAACCGATTTAGATGAAATTTAGTGTGTAGATAGTTTTTTCTTATAGGGAAGGATATAGAATAGTTATCAACCCCAAAATCACCCGTAAAGGTGAAAAGGGAAAGAAAAGGGCATTAGAGGGAATAGAGGAAAGTTTGTAGGGGGGATCAGTAAATAAAGAAGATTATATAAAAGATGCCCCCAGATACGTATTTCGGGAGTTTGTGAAGTAAGGGCTTGTAGAGTTAGAAGCTTGGCTCTACAAGAAATCTGATAACTTTTTGACAGTGCGAGCCTTATGGTTTCGTCTTGGCAACATTTTCATGAAAATGTTTTTGATAGGATATTATGTATATGACCTAATTTTGGAACTGTTAGATCGTTAGTGGTTTGAAATAAGTGAAAATAACTGCTTTTGGTTTTCAAGAACCTCCTATTGAGACTTAATTATGCGTTGGAGAGGCAATAAGAGTATTTCTAGCCCTTAAAGTTGCAATCACTTTAGGTTCCAAAAGGGCCGTAAAATTATCTCTTTAGCCACTATTGGTGATATACTACTCTATTATACTAGTCATTTGGAATTAAAAGTTCCAAATAAGGGTATGTTCCCACTTATATGTAGAAGTTGCTTATAAGTGACTTTAGGGCCTTATATAGCACTATTGCTTCTTATTCAGTGACAATTAAAACCTACAAGCAACTTTAAGTAGCAAAATCGACTTTACCCAACCATAAGTAATAAAGTAGAAACAATAAACGTTCCTAAGCAACTACAAGTGACAGGATGAACTCATATACAATTTTGAGTTGTGTTTAAAGGTATAAGTTTTATCAA
Organism: Cydia pomonella; assembly: GCF_033807575.1. NCBI lineage: Eukaryota > Metazoa > Arthropoda > Insecta > Lepidoptera > Tortricidae > Cydia > Cydia pomonella. The sequence continues at coordinate 17,989,448 of NC_084720.1, read as the reverse complement.
ACACTGTTAAACCACTCATTTAGAACATAAAGCTATAAGATAAGCTGCAAAATTCACTAATGTGCTGCTTGGGTAAGCTCGCCGTGCCCTTCACTCGGCTCCATAAAATTAAAAAATCATTCATGGGTAATTGTGTGAGATTTTATAATAAACTTCCAAACCATATTACTGAGTTACCAATTAATAAATTTAAGAATCATGTAAAGCGTAAACTTATTTCTAAAGCTTATTATACCACACAAGACTACATGAATGATAAAACAACGTGGGATTAATTGTGATTCGAAATGATTAATTATTTATTATATTTGAATAATGATGATGAAATGGATATTCCAATGCATGTATTTCCTTTGTTGTTTTTATTATATTTGTTTCACATTTAGAATTTATTCTAGAAACAATCTAGACAAGTATTTTTTATACATTTTTTTTTGTATGACTGTATTTTGTGAAAGTTTTAGTATTAAATTTGATCTATGAATTATATTCATTAGTATTATATATGGAATAATATTTACAACATCAATAAATTGCTCTGATAATTAGATTAAGATAATTATATGTAATACTGTCTTACTATTCATAAGTGCTTGTTGCTAGGCCTACATGAATAAAGTATATTTGAATTGAATTGAACTATTATTTAAACTATAAACGAAATAAATGTCATATATAAAGGAAAAAATAACCAAAGCCTCCAGTGCCCAGGGGTTTAATCGAACCGGCGTCCTCCGTTTACGGGACAGATGGCTGAACTGTTTGGCCAACTGGGCTCGGTGGCATGGGTTTAAATGGGATTTTTTCCTTTGTATATGACATTTATTTCGTTTATAGTATCAGTTCAATTACTCTTTTTGCTCAATTCATCAGTTTTCAAGTATATCAGAGTAATATATACATAAGTTTAGACGAGCTATATTGCTCTTTATTTACTCTTTAATTGTCTATTTTTAAACCTATTGAGTACCTATCTCCACAGGCTTGCGAGTATGAGTTTTACTCGATTGGCTTTGACGATTTTCTACCACGATAGCATACGCTGGTTAACTGGCCCGCCTAGTGTGTCTGTCCCTTACGACTGAGTTTTACGACCACCACTGTGGCCGTACTTCAATTTTTGCCTTCAGATACATTTCCGCCACGCTGCATGCTGTTTTTCTGGCCCACCTAGTGATGCCTGCCCCCTAATCCTCAGTTTTACGACCGCCTCGGTTGCCACGCTGATCTTGTGCCTTCAGGTACTTTTCCGCTACGCTGCACGCTTTTTTCCCGGCCCGACTAGTGGTGTCTGCCCCCTAATCCGCAGGTTTACGATTCTGTCGCTGGATTTTTGCCGTTTATTACGGACCCATTGTGACGTTCTACTATGTTGATCGGTGGATCGAACTTTTGAGGATTTTGAAGGGAAGAACAAATAGGAGGGGTAGGGTGTGTACTGAGGTGTAGTTGAAACGTTGGTTTATTATGTTGATAATAAAATATATTTTCCAGTCCAACGACCGATGTTTTTGATGACCGATCCGACAGCGGTAGTGACGATGGTCCTGGGTTCGAATCCCGATAAGGGCATTTATTGTTTTTTCTATGTATTTAATTATTTATGTATTACATATATATATTGCAATGTATAAATACCTACAACACAAGCTTTCTTGAGCTTAATGTGCATATTTGAAAATCGTTTTTTTTTTTCACTGTTGCATGCAGATTTCCTGAAATTACATGTTATTATACATATTTTATAAATACATAGATCCCAACAATTCCCTTATTGCCGAAGCCTAACGGCCCGATTCGAAGAATGATTAAGACACGTTTAAGATCTTGGAAAGATCTTTAACAGATCGATAAGTAAACGACATGTCAAAATTGACGTTTATTTCGATTCCGCTGTGATCCCATTAAGATCTATCTACGATATGTCTAACGTTGAGGTGACATTGGTTGCCCGAATCGAGCTGCTTCTGACAATTGTACGACATATAAACGATATCTAAATGAGAACTTATCTAAACCAGAACTTATCGTTATCGTATTTCAGTCTTCGAATCGGGCCGTAAGCTTAATCCGAATTCGAATTTCAAAATACTTTGGAAGCGGCCTGCTTTACTTCAGAACTACAATGACTTATTATATATATAAAACGTAGTTCCCATTTTCCTCTCTATAATATATAATTTGATGTATATTAACCATAGCTATGACCCTAAGTTTGCCTTTTTTCGATTTTTGTATTATTATAAAAATTAGAAGCGAAAAAATCGTCTTAAAATCAATCGATTGTTTAAATATTATATTGACATTACACGTTAATCGCAAGTTAAAAGATGCATCTTATAAATACACTAGAGCAATGAAAACCGATATAGTTTGTCAGGAATTTCCAAAAAAATATACCCATTTCTTTGCTCCTGAGTGTTCTAATACACATCCACAATTTGTAACTATAAGCTGTTGGGCACTAAAAGCACTTGACTATAAGTACACCTTACGCCATTGCAATAGAGTTTACAATAGCCTACTCTACAAAGCCATTACCGCAGTTAGCACCGATGATCGCGACAGTTAAGACAGATTTATTTTGACAATAAAAGTAAACACGGTACAATGTGGACCATTAGTGAGAGGGATTTGTGTGTAGTGGGCATTTAAGTTACGAGAGGTAGCGGGAGCGGCTTAGTTACAAGAGGTAGCGGGAGCGATTTAGCACCGGATCGCGACAGTTAAGACAGATTTATTTTGACAATAAAAGTAAATACGGCGCAATGTGGACCATTAGTGAGAGGGATTTGTGTGTGTGGGGGGTCAAGTGGTAAGAAGTAGCGGGAGCGGTTTAGTTACAAGAGGTAGCGGGAGAAGGTTAGAAGTAGGTATTGTGTGTTTGCTAACAATATTAAGTATTTTACTGTTTTTTTTCATACACTAATTGTTAATAACTATGCCTTTAACTTAATCACTATGCTTATAACCCAACGTTCAGGCAAATACACATAAACAACTACACATACTAATATCACGGTAGTTACCTGTTGCGAACCGCTTTGTGGTCTTGGAAGCCAGCTCCAATCGTGGTCGGGGTAGAGCCCCCGATCTTGCTGGTGTTTGAATTTAATGTTCCGAGGTTCTTGATATTTAATGCACAAACACAGAACCGTCACCAATTTGTTTATATACTATTTTCACAATAAAACAATTTTTATTACATCGCCAATGTAAAAACGTTCCGTCCGTCGTTTGTTTTAAGTTGCGACTGATTTCCCTTTTTTGCCACGTAGGGAACTAACCGGCGAGTGGCGTGACTGTCGCGCGGTATCTTGAGTAATTTCCCACTCTATTTGAATTACCTGAATACAAATGAATATGACACCTGAAAATAAACACGCCTCAAGATTTATTTTGCCTTAAAAAATGTACAGGGGATATTTCAAGCAGGTACAGCGGTACAGTCGAAACTTGATCTACATATGAATCACCGAATAAGTTACTTATCCTTTTAAACGGCAGTATTTACGTTGCGTTCGTGTTGCTTTCGTCTTTTCTATACTTAGGTATCATAATGATTGTACCTTTTCCTAATTTTCGTTAATGCTATAAGTGGGAATAAATATTTTTATCTCTTTAAAGAAAGATCCTCTGTAATATTTTGTAGCACACTGAACTACTTAATTAAGTTGCTGCGTTAACAGTTACACCCTTACTTATCATAATACCTATTTAAACCGCCTTCGCCTATACCTTAGGCCACACTGCGTATTAGTTGATGGGAGGGTCAGGGATGTTCTACCGACGAAGAAACGTTTTGATCGTCCCAAAATGGACGGAAGCAAACACGAAAGTGGACACTAACTTTACGACTATTTGCTGAGAGGCAACGCACAAAATGGGCGTAAAGAACGATCCCTCTGCAATATTACTACCTATTTTACTGTGGGTCTTAGTTAATGTGTGTAATAATGTCTTATAATATTTATTTTATTTATACTAAAATCCCCCCTCTTCCTCTCCTTCTCGAACATGAAAGGATGCCTGTGGCCAGCAGTGGGACGTATATAGGCTGAATTATTTATTATATATTATAATACTATCATAGCACTATACAACTGAAAATAATTAAAAAAAAAAACGGTTGTCTGTAAAGTCGGTTTACTGACGATAGTTGAACGTGACAACGTCATAAGAAAATACTGATGGAATGGTTTCATTTTTCAAAAGAAAATTTTAATTTTATTTGTTTGATAGATATTTTGTATGGATATAGAGGAGGAGGTTAAATGGAAATCACAATTGAATTGATCAAGTTACATTTATTTGGTACGCATAAATACAATTGCTGCCGAACGCGGAGGCCGATCGTGCCTCTTTGTCGCTCGTTGCGCGCTCTCGCTTGCACTTCAAACCTTAAATGGAACGCCTCAGAGCGAGGTAACGCCGCATGAGTCATGTTTTTTCGTGCGTGCAGCCGGCTCCATCGAATTATAAGACGTTGTCACGTCAAAATCGACCAAGAGCATGTCAGGCTATGTACAGTGTAGGGTTCCGTAGTTACCATTCTGACAGAATAGGCTAAACGGGGGTTATTAGTAAATATCATGTACATTACAAGCATAAGGGAGGAAGTACCTTTGCAGCGCTTTGTACGTCTTTCACTAAGAAGAGAAGACTTTTTGCAATAACTCAAAAACGGCTGGACCGATAATGTTCGCTATAGTTTTCATTGAAAGTATTTAGGAAGCTTTTGTATTACAATTATTTTTTAAGTATATTTTGGACCCACAGTTAATTTTTTTTCAAATATCAAAAACGGTTGATGGAGACACTTATTCGTTTAAGACCTATCCAACGATACCCCACATCATTGGCTTGAAGTGAAAACAAAAAAAATAAAAAATAAAATTTTGTACGGGGATACCTACTTCCCTAATTTTTTTTCTGTTTTCATTTTACCGTTCTGTCGCCATGTATGGTTTATGTACCTTATGTCAAATTTCATTTTTCTAGCGCTAACGATCAGGGAGCAAAGCCGCAGACAGACAGGCAGACGGACATGACGAAACTATAAGAATCCCTAGTTTACTACGGAACCCTAAAAAAACATGTTTTTGTTTAGTTTATCAAGCCAACTTTAAACTTTTATGGCGTTATAGATCGTGTCATTCAAGAAGACGAGCGTTTTGACACGTAATGTCATGTAAGTCATGTTAAGGGCTGATTTTGGACCCGGGTTTGTCCTTAAACTACGTCCACAAGAGAGATATGGGCATTGTGAATGTCATCTCGCTCTGTGTGGTAGGGCACAACATAGCGGATGTCATTCCAGATCTAGAGCAGAGCCCAACTGGGGTAGTACCTCCACCTTACAGAAAATCGCAGCCAAATAACACTAGACCCTACTCATAGTGTTGTGTTCCTGCCGGTGAGTAAGGTTGCCAGAGCTCAACGAGGGTGGGAGGGGGTTAGGGTCGGCAACGCGCATGTAACTCCTCTGGAGTTGCAGGCGTACATAGGCTACGGATACTGCTTACCATCAGGCAGGCCGTATGCTTGTTTGCCACCGACGTAGTATAAAAAAAAAATTAGACGGTATGCGAACTCGCGAGCAATTTTAGTTACCTTGCGGACTTTTGAGGTTACAACCAATTCGGCCGACCGATCAAATACCGCAATGTAATGAAACTCGCTACCAGTTCTCGCACCGCGTTGGGCTCTAAAGCAGGCGGCGCGCAGAGCCTCAAATTTATCTTGCTAGTGCTCGTTCAGCAATCAGAACAACTTGGAACAGGGTTTTATGAACGTGTTTAGACACGTCAGTTTACGAGCTATGAACAGAAACTCAGGTTATAGGTAAAACAGGTGTGTTAAATATTTGAGTGCCAGTGCCTGCGGAATTTAACGAACTGATTAAAGTTAAACTGGGGCGTTAGTACAATTTATTTGCTTTGAAAGTTTATTAGATAATAAAAGAGCTTCAGAAAGCGGAGTTAATGGAGAAATATTGTTAACATAGTTACATAATATAATGTAAAGTTATTATGTATTTCTTGCAAACCGATAAAAACTTTTTTTTTTTTGGAATTGTTTGACATGATGCCAACGGCCACTTTCTATCACCGCACCGCTCGCCGTCGGCAGGGTGTTCATCCTCACACCTTAGAACCTAAATGGTCGCGTACTGTGCGGTTCAAGAGGAAGTTCCTCCCGCGGACGCTCCGGCTGTGGAATGAGCTCCCTTCCGAGCAGCGGCGTAGCGTGTGCTCTTGCCGCCCGGGGCCCAGCAGAAATTTGCCGCCCCGTTTATAATCAACATTAGTTAATAGATAAGAAAAAGTTCCGTAAAAATTGTAAAATACAAAAAATAAGTTCAAAAACTAAAACTCGACTACTAAAACGATTTTAAAATAAACGGCTCTAAAAATCATTTATTTTTTATTATTATTTAATAAGCAGGCAGGCAGTTTGACAACTGATATGACCTGTATCCAATATTCATAAAGATAGTTATCAATTATCATGAACGAGTAGTAGATATCATGTGCTTGTCTAATTTATTTTTAAACTGGTTCACATTTGGTGCTGAAACCACTACTTCTGGGAGCCTGTTCCAAGCCCTCACCACTCGATTGCTGAAAAAGTGTTTGTATGAGTTACTGTGAGCCCTATGCCTTTCCAACTTTAAATGATGACCTCTCAGACGGTTGTTGTTGTTGCGCTTGAACATCTCTTGGAAATCCTTGAGGTCATAGTGCCCAGATAGTATTTTGTACGTCTCTATTAGGTCGCCACGTTCTCTGCGGTGCTTTAGAGTAGTGAGGTTTAGTTCCTTTAGTCTCTCTTCATATGGCTTGTTTTTAAGTTGCCTTGGCAGTTTCGTGAAACTGCGTTGTACTTTCTCGAGCATCTCAATGTCCTTGGCAAAGTAAGGACTCCAGGCTTGAAAAGCATACTCCAGTACGGGTCTGACATATGTTTTGTATATTTTTAGCATCATATACGGTGTTAAGGTCTTGAAGGCTTTTCTAATGAGGTAAATCATGCTTCTGGCTTTCTTAACCATTGTAGATATGTGCTCTTCCCACTTTAGGTCCTCAGAGATTTTAACACCTAGGTCAGTTTGTGCCTTTACAGCCGTTAGTGGAGTGCCTTCCAAGTTGTAAATCTGGCGGGGATTCCGATTTCCTATGTGAAGTACTGTACATTTGGCAGAATTCAGATTGATTAACCATTCCTTAGACCAGCTTACTATTGCATCTAGATCGTCTTGTAGTTCTCGTAAAAAATTATGAAAAAAATCACACAGAAAATGCTTTATATTTATAATCTTTTAGATCAGTGGTGGGCAATCTTTCTTCATAGGAGGATTTTTTTACGAAATTTAAGAGGAGGGCTAGAATTGCAGTAAAACTGAATTTTGATCTGCGATTATCATGGGCCAATGCCATATACTAAATATCATGGACTGTCGGCGGGCGGGATAAAATCCTTTCGCAGGCCGGAGCTGGCCCGCGGGCCGTACTTGGCCCACCACTGTTTTTGATAAAGAAATACAACTAAACATATTTTACCTACTAAATTCTGTATACAATGTGGGAACAAGTAACCAGACAGATTTAACCTCGCATTCCTGAGGTCATAAGGAGCAAAAAATGTTGGATGACTTATGGTTAAATTTGGCAAAAAAAAGTGTGGGTATATGTTTTGTGCATACGACATGTCATTTATTTTTATTTGCGAGTTTCCTTTAAAACTTTAATGTCTGTCAGTAAGTATCTATGTCTAAACCAAGTCACATAGTACCAGCGTCGCAGCCATAAAGGCGTTTTTCGCTGAGTTATTTTATTACCTAATACAAAAACATATCCCATCTAAAACATTTTCATATAAAATGTTGCCAAGACGAAACCATAAGCCTCGCACTGTCAAAAAGTTATCAGATCTCTTGTAGAGCCAAGCTTCTAACTCTACAAGCCCGAACTTTATGTAAGTTACTTATGACAATGTTCCATGATTCATCCCCACAATTGCCATTATCTGTATAACAAGACTGAATTTAGAAAACTTGGTCCCTAAATGCGGTCAAGAATACACCTTTAAAATCTGTCAGGTTACTCATTCCCACGGTGTATATTCAATATTCACAAACATATTTAAAGGGCAGCCGTGGTATGCTACGGTCAAAAGCTTTAAGGTAAAAGTAAATGATTAGTTCAGATAAGATTGTTTTCTTGTTTCATATGTTTTAGAGCGCGATTTTCAGTAACTAGTTTTAGTTTTTGAACTTATTTTTTATTTAATTCATTTTGGGGTTATCATTTCGTGATTAATTATTTACATTATTTTTGTGCGAGGGCGCCTTAAGCAGCAGCGCACGCAAAGCACCCAGTACCTACGTCAGGCTACGCCCGATGCTTTTACCATGATCGTGACAAATACTATTAAGTACTTATTAAGTTCATTGGCATGAGGGCGCTGAGAGCGCCCGGTACCCGAACGCGCGCGGCGCGCCACGTAAGTAAGTACGTACGTACGTCGGGCTATGTCCGACTTTTTTAGAATGAAGGCGCCGACGGCACCCGGAATTAAATGGCGCGCAGAGGGCGCTGTGTTCAATTTGATGTGACGTCATATAACATATAGTTAGCGGACAATCGTGTAAGCTCGGCGGTGGCTCCGAACGCCGGACTCCGACAGCGTTGGACTGCCCCTGGGCTACAATGGCGAAAATCGAAGTTTGTCAATTGCGGACATTTTTCTCTGTCACTCTAATTACGTCTTTGTTAGTGAGAGTAAAAGAGAAAGAACCCCGCAATTTGCGAATTTCGTTTTTTGCGGTAGGCCCCCTCGCCTAGCGCCGTTCGTTTTCGTGGCGCGATTTGAAAATGTTGAATTCTTAATTTTTTTTAATGTCGTGTTTGCCGCCCCCTCTCATGTGCCGCCCGGGGCCATGGCCCCCCTAGCCCCCCCCTCGCTACGCCACTGCTTCCGAGGTTTTCCCGAGGCTCTACAGTATGGGGTTCTTCAAAAAAGGAGTGTACAGGATTTTAAAGGGTCGGCAACGCGCATGTAACACCTCCGGAGTTGCAGGCGTCCATAGGCTGCGGTGACTGCTTACCATCAGGTGGGCCGTATGCTTGTTTGCCACCGTCGTGGTATAAGAAAAAATTAACCATTGTAAATCCTAGTCTTAAGAGGCCCACTGATGTTCGCCGGACGATATCGGCCTGTGTGTTCGTGATTGAGAATAACTGACAGGCCGATATCGTCCGGCGAACTGGTAATCACTGGGCCCTTTTGGCCACGGAGTGGTGGCAAGCGGCGAGCGGCACATTAAGGCCATTCATACAATTATTTCGCTCGGCCAAAGTACGGTACGGCACGTAAGGTGCTAATTACCGCACTAGTTGTAAGTAGTGCGGTAAAATAGCTATATATGTATATGTACCTACTTTAGTGCAAAAAATAGGAAATTCGCAACGAGTGGCGATAAATTAAAACACGGCCGAAGGGAGTGTTTTAAATCGACACGAGTTCCAAAGTACCTATGTATTTGCACCATTTTACAGTACATATTATGGTCCTTTAAATTTTAGACGTAGTTACGTAATGTGCTAATTATCGCACTAGTGCGGTAAAGTAGCACTATAATAGTACATTACGATACAAGTGCGAAGAACTCGTGTCGATTTAAAACACTCCCTTCGGTCGTGTTTTAATATATCGCCACTCGTTTCGAATTTCCTATTCGCACATGTATCGTACAACGTTTTACAGTACATATGGCCCTTTAAATGTTCGACACAGTAACGTAATATGCTAATTTGCGGTAAAGTAGCACCATATGTACTATAAATATCATTATCTACATTGAGTTGGCCCAATGAGGCATGGTGCGCTCTTGAGAGCGAATAATCAATATTAGCCGACCCAGTGTGATTGCCGATATAATTTTGCAAATCCACATATTAATTTGATAGTACCTGGGCGACCAAAACTGGATCGCTGGACCAGACGGACAGTGGCCGGCAACACGAAATTACCGACCATATTCTGCGTCGAAAGAAAAACGCATGAAAACTCGAAAACACGCGTTTTCCCAAACATAAGACTAATCTAGATCGATTGTATACCCCCAAAAACCCCCATATACCAAATTTCAGCGAAATCGTTAGAGCCGATCCCGAGATCACAGAAATATATATATACAAGAATTGCTCGTTTAAAGGTATAAGATTAATCGAAGTAGGTAGTCAAAGCACATTTCATATAAGAAGGTATAGATCGTGTCATTCACGGAGACGCTTGCCTTGACTCGTAATGTCATGTTATTAAAGGTTATATTTGACAAATCTACGCGACATCGTGGATGACACGAACTAGGTATATTTAAATAAATGTTAGTGATAACACTCTACTGCCAATACACGAAGACATGGACAGCCTCAAAAACACCCGACTGAAGTCCCGAAACGCGCCAGCGAAATCCTTTCATACCCATGACCCGACATGGAAGGCCAGTCAAGCTTGGATGAGGGACTGGGAAGCCCAGCAGCACAAAAATGCAGCAAACCCCTTCTTTGAGCTCAGCACACAGGAGCGGCCCAAAGGGTTTAAAGAAAGCCGCCAAATATGGTGCAGGCTTAACCGTCTGAGAACCGGTGTGGGCAACTGTGCGCACCTCTGGCACAAATGGGGGTGGAGCGAGTCGGCGGCGTGCGACTGTGGAGATCCGGAACAGACCATACATCATATAGTTTTTGATTGCCCCATCACTAGATACAACGGACCTGTCGAAGATTTTAAAGAACTGACAAAGGACGCGAGTGTATATCTGCAAAACTGTAAATTTTAATTTGATAATGATTAATTATTGTAAAAACCAGTGTGTAAACGCCATACGATAAATAAATAAATAGTGAAATATTGCGAGTAAATTAAGATCTCTTTAGCAATAAGACTGACGGTTGTCTACCATAGTTTAATTAAGCTTAATATGTATGTAATGTTTCTTTCGATATTGGTGAGAAATATCTATATTTGCATTGTATTGTATAAATATCAAATCGATATCTAATTTTAAAAGTTCAGAAGCCGCTTCTGGACATGTTTAAACAAGTTTCGAGTTACGGCCGTCAGGAATGCTGCTGAATTACTAAACGCGGTCATGAATCTTAGTTTTGATGGTTCCATATAAAATGAGCTGAGTTATGTTCAACCATTTAATCCAGCACTTACCTTAAAGGTTCCCAGCAAGCTCGGTTCTCTGTACAAACGTAGTTACGCTCTCATTTCAATACGACTAGCTAGATTGCTCTGAAACATTGTAATTAGAACAGCCTCGGATACCATAGTTAAAAAATACAGCTAATTTTAAGTTTTTCGTAATAAAACTTGTTTTTGGTCTCCTTCATTTTTTTAAGCTGGACTACTCGTATATAAACTAATTACAGGCATAGATATACCTCATGTCATTGTATGTGCAAAGGTTCATTACAATACAACACGTAGTTTTAAAATGAGAACGAAACTCCGTTTGTATGGGAAGGTGAAATTAGACCGAGCTTGCTGCGGACTAAGTATTAAGACTAAATTTTGGCTAGCTTGTTTTTATACCTCCGAGACGCTAGAAACCCAAAGGACAATGGGCACTTTTGTATGGGGAGTGTCCCATGGATGTATACTGTTGAGACATATGTCGTTTTAAAGCTCTTAATCGTAGTATTATTTTATTGTATGGCACCAACCTTGGACCACTTGCAGGGACCGAGCTATATAAAAAAAGAAGTTGCGCATATAAGCAGTTATATTTCCTTATACGCGGGATATAAAAAGTTTTAGCGTATTTTATTCGAAAGAATATAAAAAATGCTTTATGTTTTTTGTATCAACACCAATGATAAAGTATTTAAAGGGACACAATGAACAGTTTTAAAAAATCGTCATTCTAAAAATTACTTGATACACAGCGAAATAAGAGTGTATACAAATGCCATGTATATCATGTGAAAAGTATTTTTATAAGCTATTTTTCGTATAATATAACTGGGGTCAAATCGTTGCAGGGACCAAAATAAAACCATTTAATGAGTTAATTAATTGTAGTTAATTACGCCTTAACTTTTCTACTCAACGCCAGATGTCGCTCTAAAGCAAAATTCTACTTGACGTAAAACATTTATACATCGCGGTAATCTCGTCAGTCTTACTCCATCATTTTAAAAAGTATAGACTAGTTTATGGATTTCTAAAGTTATGTCAAGATGACTCTGAATGTAATATTGTCAACAATAATTGTCAAAACACGCAATTTAAAATATTCAACATTGTAATTACAAAATAGTATATATCTAATACGCTATAATTTTCTCCAATCGAAAGGCACTCCATTTCATTGATCTCAGAGAGTATGCTCCTTGATGATCTTCACTATTCATGGGGTAGGTAAGATCAAAGTATTATTTTTTCTCGTATAGCTGCTATATAGCGTTCGACTCCATGGAAAATAAAGGCTCCAAATTATATAAAAAATGTAGCATATATACAAAGTGCAATTTAGATAGTATTCCAGAAAAAAATGCGCCTATGTAAATGCTGAAAAGTTTCCTATCGTACTGTCGAACAAATTCATATCTACTTCTGATCTACGCGACCTTAGAAGTTTGGATTGTCCTACCTAATCATTTTACATTTTATTGTTTTCAGAACAAGAATTATTTTACTTCCCACTGTCTATGTAAGGGGACTTAGAGCGGATTCATACTTTACTATACGTGTCGTGTCGAATGATAGTCCCTATGTCAGTTTCTCCAATTCTATTTTGCGTAGGATAAGTTAAAAAAATAATTAAAAATATGTGTTACCGTATTTTTATTCGTGAAATGTTACCTATATTTCTAAGTTAATGATTGTACTATACTTCCAAAAATATGTCTGACAAACATTTTATATGAAAGCCATTTTTCCATGTAAAAATGAACTGTTATAGGGACCATCTTTTGAATTTATGATAATTTATTCATATTTTAATGTACTCGGGTAATATTGCAGGCATTATATCAGCACCAAATAAATGCTGTGAACCAGATATATATTAAGTGGCGAATAACGTTTCCAAATCGCATTTTCTTTTGACATATTTTTCTTTTTTTTTTTGCTCTTTTTTTCACGACCGGTTTGGCCTAGTAAGTCGATGATCCTGGGTTTGAATCCCGGTAAGGGCATTTACTTGTGTGATGAGCACAGATATTTGTTCCTGAGTCATGGATGTTTTCTATGTATTTAAGTATTTGTATATTATATATTATTATGTCGTTGTATGAGTACCCACAAAACAAGCCTTCTCGGCTTGCCGTGGGACTCAGTTAATTTGTGTAAATTCTTACAATATTTATTATATTTATTTATTGTTATCTTTATTTCTCTTTCTTCTTAGGTTATGTTTTTTACAATATGGATATAAAAGTAAAATATAAAAATACATCAAAAAATACTATACAAAACACATATAAACACATTGTAAAAAACTTAACCTAGTGTGCCGCCAGCAGCGGGGCAGGGCCCAAGCTGCCGGTGGTCAGGGCTGCAGAGAGAGGAACCGCCGCACTATCCGCGCCGTGTCCAAGATCACCGCCTTCTGCATCTGACCCTTGATCCAACCACCTAGCGAGAGTCTCTCAAGGTGTTGGTCGAGACTCTTCGCTATGAGACCGTTCGCTGAAACGACTATTGGGACAATGATCGTCGAATCAACATCCCACATGGCGGTTATCTCGTGAGCCAAGTCTAGGTACTTGCTGGACTTGTCCTTCTCGGCTTTCACGAGATTCTCATCATGGGGGATGGTGATATCGACGAGCACGGCCCGGCGTTGCGATCGATCTATTATCACGATGTCAGGCTTATTGGCTACAATAGTCCTGTCAGTGATAATAGATCGATCCCAATAGAGCGTGGCACGACCATTTTCGAGAACTGGCGCAGGTGAGTACTTGTAGTACGGTACTTCGCGGTCCACAAGGCGGTATAGAAGAGCAATTATTTATTGTTATTATTATTGTATGTCCGGTAACAGAACTCCCCAGGAGCACTCGGGTGTGTAAGGTCGCTACTCCCCAACTTATTATAATTGTTATTACTTTCAGCATTTTTAAGTTGTTCATCGGACACTGAGGCCATTGAAGTTTCAAGCTGGCGGCATCAAAATGGAGTACCTAGGTACTGTTTCAAATAAATGGGTGGTAAGTAAGTACATTTGGTGAAGTGGAACTGCTGATGTTGATCAGAAACGGAACTCTTCCACGTGTGTGATTTGTCTTCTTTGTTAAGTTTGTAGCGAGAAAGTTTCAAGTACCAAGGTTTTTAGGAACCTTTGTGTCAAGGTAAAGGTCTGACGATGGGTTCCATGAGGAAGCGAGGGAACACCTCAAATCTTATAGGCATATAGTCATTTTGGATTTTCATCAATACCTTAAGCTTTTTCATTCCCACTAGTGGCATTTAATGAAGTGGAACTACTGATGTTGACCAAAACGGAACTCTTGAACGCGCGAGATTTTTCTTCTTTGTTTTTTTTTATGATATAAGAGGCAAACGAGCAGACGTCACACCTGATGGTAAGCGATTACCGCCGCCCATGGACACCTGCTAAACCATAGGGGTTGTAAGTTCGGTGCTGGCCTTTAAGATTGGAATACGCTGTTTTCTTAAAGTTTTAAATGTCGTATTGGTCCGGAAATACCGCAGGCAACAGATCATTTCATAGTTTAGCTGTATGAGGCAGGAAGTTTCTAGAGAAATGCACAGTTGAGGACTGCCAACCATCTAAGTGGTGAAAATAAAAATGTTGTAGCGTAGAGCGATGACGAAAAGAGGCGGCTAGGATTAATCCGAGCAATTCGATGGAACACTCGCCGTAATAGATTTGTCCTGATAAGTTTGTAGAAAGTAAGGTTGTTAAAAAACATCTGTGTCTAGATCCAGGTCTGATAGATACCTCAAACCTTATAGAAATACATATAGTTTTTTTTTGGATTTACATCAATATCTTTGGGCGTTTTATTAAAAAAAAAAGCTACATTTAATCAAGTGGAACTGCTGATATGTTCCAGAACGGAACTTTTCAACGCACACGTTTTGTATTCTTTATTAAGCTTGTAGTGAGTAAGGTTCTTAAGGTGTACTTAATACATCAATGTCCAGTTCTGATGATGGGTTTCATGAAGAATCGAGGGAATTCCTAAAATCTTTTAGGCATACATGTAATAATTTCTGGGATTTTATTTACATATCAAGCATTATTATTAAAAAAGTGTCATTTGACTAAAAGTAACAGCTGATGTTGACCAGAATGGAACTCACCAACTCGCGCGCGATTTGTTTTATTAGTTAAGTTTGTAGCAAGTAAGTTTTAAGTATTAAGGTTTCTAGGAACATTTGTGTCAAGGTAAAGGTCTGATGATGGGTCCCATGAAGAATCGAGGGAATTTCTTAAATGCTATAGGCATATATGTAGTACTTATTGGATTTTCATCAACATATTATCAACTTTTATTCACAAAAGTGACATATGATGATGCGGAACTACTGATGTTGACCAGAACGGAACTCCAACGCGTGCAATTTTTCTTCGTTAAGTTTGTAGCAAGTAAGGTTCTTAAGAAACATTTTTGTCAAAGTACAGTTCTGATGATGGGTTTCATGAAGAATCGAGGGAATTCCTAAAATCTTATAGGCATACATGTAATAATTTCTGGGATTTTATTTACATATCAAGCATTTTTATTAAAAAATTGTCATTTGACTAAGTGTAACAGCTGATGTTGACCAGAATGGAACTCGCCAACTCGCGCGCGATTTGTTTTATTAGTTAAGTTTGTAGCAAGTAAGTTTTAAGTACTAAGGTTTTTAGGAACATTCGTGTCAAGGTAAAGGTCTGATGATGGGTCCCATGAAGAATCGAGGGAATTTCTTAAATGTTATAGGTATATATATAGTACTTATTGGATTTTCATCAACATATTATCAAGTCTTATTCACAAAAATGACATTTGATGATGTGGAACTACTGATGTTGACCAAAACGGAACTCCAACGCGCGCAATTTTTCTTCGTTGTTAAGTTTGTAGCGAGTAAGGTTCTCAAGAAACATTTTTGTCGAAGTACAGTTCTGATGATGTGTTTCATGAGAAAGCGAGGGAACTCCTTATTCTCCTCAATTCTTATAAGCATATAGTCATTTTGGATTTTCATCAATATCTTTAGCTTTTTTTATTCACATTAGTGGCATTTGATGAAGTGGAACTAGTGATGTTGACTAAAACGGAACTCTTCAACGCGTGAGATTTTTTCTTTTTTTGTTTGTTGTGATATAAGAGGCAAACTAGCAGACGAATCAACTGATGGTAAGCAATTACCGCTGGCCATGGACATCTGTTACACCATAGGGATTGTAAGTGCGGTGCCGGCATTTAAGATAGGAACACGCTCTTTCCTTAAAGTTTGAAAGATCGTATTGGGCCGGACATACCGCATGCGACAGATCATTTCATAGTTTAGCTGTATGAGGCAGGAAGTTTCTAGAGAAATGCACAGTTGAGGATTGCCAACCATCTAAGTGGTGAAGATATAAATGATGTAGCGTAAAGCGGTGACGGAAAGAGGCGGCAGAGATTAATCCGAACAATTCCTCGGAACTTTTAAGTTTGTAGAAAGTAAGGTTCTTAAGAAATATCTGTGCTAGACACCAGTGTCTAGTGTCTAGGTCTGATGATGGACACCTCAAACCTTATAGAAATACATATAGTTTTTTTTTTTCATCAATATCTCTAGGTGTTTTATTTAAAAAAAGTTATATTTGATCAAGTGGAACTGCTGATGTTGTCCAGAACGGAACTTTTTAACGCACGCGTTTTGTATTCTTTATTAATCTTGTAGCGAGTAACGTTCTTAAGGTGTATTTATATCAATGTTCAGTTCTGATGATGGGTTTCATATATAATCGAGGGAATTCCTGACATCTTATAATTTCTGGATTTTTATTTACATATCAAGCATTTTTATTAAAAAGTGACATTTGACGAAATGCAACAGCTGATGCTGGCCAAAATGGAACTCGCCAATTCGCGCGCGATATGTTTTATTTGTTTATTTTGTAGCAAGTAAAGTTCTTGAAGACATTTGTGTCATAAGGTCTAGTTCTGAGGATGGGTTCCATGAGAAATCGAAGAAATTCCTCAAATCTTATAGGCATACAATACATACAGTAATGTTTGGATTCTCGTCAACATATCAAGCATTTTTATTTAAACAAGTTAGTGATATTGACCAGAACGGAACTCTTCAACGCGCGCGATTCTTATTCTTTGTTAAGTTTGTAGCAAGCTAGGTTCTTAGGAAACATTTGTGTCAAGGTTCAGTTATGATGATGGATTCAATGAGGAATTGAGGATTTTAAATCGATTTGAATTCACAATTGGGAGGAATTGAGGATTTTCGTCAACATATCAAGTTTTTTTTATTTGAACAAGTGACATTTGATGAAGTGAAACTGCTGATATTGAGCAAAATGGAACTCTTCAACGACAAGTATTTTACCTTAGGCGTGTTTTTTATTTTATTTCGTTTATAGCATGTAAGGCTTTTAAGGAACATTTGTGTCAAGGTCCAGTTCTGATGATAGGTTCTACGAGAAACCGAAGGAGCTTCTCATATTGTATAGGATAGGCATACATATAGTCAATTTATGATTTTCATCAATATTACAAGCATTTTTACTCAATAAAGTGACATTTGTTGAAGTAGAATTGCTGATGAATAACGGAACACCTCAACGACTTCCAGATTCTTTATTTTTATTACTCTTCTTTCTTTTTCATTATTCTTAGAACAGGTATTTCTACTAAGTGAACCGAACTGCTACTATTAAAAGTAGGTAGGTAGGTAGGTTAAATAGGTTAAAACTGTAAGGATTATTATGTATAAGTAGTCTTTCTTTTAATTAAACATAGGTAAGTAATTCTATTTAAGTATAAGTGTCTTTAAAAAAAACATCAATCGATTCTTATCTGTCACTAGTTCCAGTTTCAGAGTATAAAATCCGGGTACACAGCCACGGCCAGCCGGGTAGCCAGACAGTTCGAATACGGACAAGTTATTGTGAATAAAAAATCTTATCGTCTTGCAAAAGTTATTGTCATAAATGTATAGGTTTCGAATGCATGAATATAAAGTTAAAATGCTGGTAAAAGTATTAGTTTTTATCATTAACCATTTTATATCCCAACAAAACTTTTACCCTTACAAAAATAAAATGGTTTCATTACCTAATGTAGGTTACGTTAGGTAATAAATAAATAAATAGGTAGGGACAATCTTACACAGATTGGCCCCAAACTAATCAAAGCTTGTACTATGGGTACTAGGCGACGTTAAACATACTTATTTAGATAAATATATATTTACGTATATACATAGAAAACACGCATGCCTTAGGAACAAATATCTGTATTCATCACACAAAGAAATGCCCTTACGCGATTCAAACTCGGGACCATCGGCTTCATACTTCATAGGCAGGGTCACTACCCACTAGGCCAAACCGGTCGGCAAAAGGTAAAGATAATTAGGTAAAGACAATGAATAATTAAACGTATTATAAATTGACACCAATATCCATCAAATAGTATAACTAGGTATGCTAAGAGCGGGCTTCAGGCCATTACGTCGCACCTTTAGAATTAAACTAATTTGACTCAAAAAGTACGACTACTTTATATATGTAGTTTGGTAGAACAGTAAGAACTCACTATATGTGTCTCTTTTTCATGCGGTGAAATCCCCCCCACCCGGAAAGGGTAGCGACGCCCATTTTATCGACTCTCGAGTCGACTCCAATCTGATACTAATAGTAAGTAAGTACTTACTTAGTAAGCAAATTGTAGTAGTCATCCCTTCTTAGTAAAAGGAAAGTATTGTAAAGATACTACTTTTTAACCGACTTCAAAAACTTTCTGAACCAATGTTGAAAATTAGTTATCGTTTGAAAGTGGGTATATAGTTCCAAGATGGTCCTATTTTTGACAAAACCACGAGGAATTAAGGGAACTCCCCAAATCTTATAGGCGTTTTTTAGTTTCATCAACAGACCAGGCATTGCCATTCAAAAAAGTGCTATTTGAAGAAGTGGAACTTCTGATCAGGACCAGAAAATAACTCTTTAACGATGCGTATTTCACGCTAGACGATTTGTCTTCTTTGTTATGTTTGTAAAGAAGCTACTTGCTTAACGAGGTTTAAGGAATATTTGTGTAAAGGTCTAGCTTACATCATGGGTTCCATGAGGAATTGAGGCAACCTCTCAATTCTTGATGGAACGTAAAACTGTTTATTGACATAATTGTCGATAGGTATCCCATCTGCTCTAATTTACCCCACTTGACGGTACTTACATGAAAAAAAAACTTCTCTTAAAAATAGGAAACCGACTTCAAACATAGGTATTAGAAAACAATACAAAAACTGTTATTGTATTTTCAGAAACCATACGGAAATAATGAGGATGCATCGACATAAGAAGAATCGAACATGGGCAAGATAAAGTTCAAGAAAAAATCAAATATAATGTGTACTTGTGTGTAGTCAAAGCAAGTTGAAAAATAAAGCATAATTAATGGCCATAGAATACAGAACCGATACACGAACATTAAGACTATTAAAAATAGACATATAGGTTGATCGTACTACTCGTACTAATGTATTTCTTTTGTTCAATTATATTATTGCATTAAAGTTAGATTCTCTAGATATATATTATTCATAGGTTCTGTATTCTATACGAATTGTTTCAGTGTAATTATTGTACTAAATACCGTTGACCGCCTGTCAACAGTATTCATTTCTACATTACTATCACAGAAGATTTTAGGCCCTACAGTAGTTTTTGAATTAGTATTTACTATGGACAAATATAGCGAAATGTGAGTTTTTACCTAAAATATCAATCTTTTGTGAACGTGGTGTAGAGTATATACCGCCTAAGACTGAAGTAGCTACGCCGGCAACGTTTTCAAAATAGAATCGTGTTCATGGTCGGCCCATGGTAAAAATAATTAGGTACACGTAGACCCGCTAAATAAACCCCGTGGACCCACCAGGAGAACATATTGGAGAGACTAGAGATAATACACCGCTTTAAGGGCGGTCGCACTCGGCATTGACATCTGGCGTCTAGATGGCGGGTGGACCTCAGCGAATTTCAAAGAAATATTTATAAACATCCAATGACGTCCGGCTCGGACACCAGATCTTCAATCTCCTGATTCCTGTGGAGTCTCCAGGTTCCATCCTCTCCACGTGTGAGTCCTAGGATTTTTCGCGCTGCCAGACTCCGATGACTCAGGCACGTAGTCCAGATGGGTGATGATCGTGCAGCCTGGAGGGCGTACTCTGAAGTTCCAAATGGCCGAAGACCGTCTAGACGTCCTAGGTAGGTCCCGCTGGAGAGATGAAATGCAAAAAGACCTTAGCGAACTCGGCGCCGTCGACTAGATGGAAACGGTTTTGGACAGAGAAGCATGGCGGTCTTTGGTGTCGGAGGCCAAGATCCACTTCGGGTCGCTGCGCCATAGCAGTAAGTAAGTATTTATAAACATACTGTACCTTCTGTGTACCTAACCCAAAACGAGATATTTAAGAAAAAGTCCACCCGCCATTCTGACGTCAGGATTGCGGTTGGACCTATGAAATCTTGCATTATACCGCACTAAAAGTATGCAGTTATATGGTACAGTCGCCATCAGATATATCGGAGTGGCCGAGGTGCTCAAAGATCTCTAAACACGCACTCTAACCTCTTGACAGTAGAGGCATGTTCAGATATTCGTGGGTACCTTGGCCGCTCCGATATATATGATGGTGACTGTACCTTTAGTGTACCTCTGTAAATAGAAATAGAAACCGGTGTACCTCTCCCCAAAACAAATTAGGCTAAGCTCATGCACAATATAACTGCATACATTTAGTGCGGTATAATGCAAGATTTCATAGGTCCACCCGCCATCCTGACGTCAGGTTGGCGGGTGGACCGTTTTGTAAAATATCTCGTTTTGGGGAAAGGTACACTGGTTTATATTAAAGGTACACTGAGGTACACAGAAGGTACAATATGTTTATAAATATTTCTTTGAAATTCGCTGAGGTCCACCGCCATCCTGACGCTTACCATATAGTTCAGTTGTGTCATTCACAAATTCGAGCCAATCGTGCTGTCTAACACAACTAGATGCGATCAATCGCGTGCATAATGCGAACTCATCAACCAATCACGTTGTGGTACTTGTGGCGTTAGACTGCACGATTGGCTCAAACTCGTGTGCGTAACACCGCTGTACTGGCCCCATTCTTATTGCCCGTAAGGCCCGTCCTCAGATATATTATGTCAACGACACAGTCGCGATTTTAAAAAATCACATCGCTTCTGCTACCAAATTGTTGAGCATAACGTTTTCCTATCCATAGGTTCCATCTGTCCAGTAGGATCCACCATCTCGATCCACCAGATTGAAGAGATTGTTACTTAACTGATGGATCGAGATAATGAAACCTACTGAATAGAGCGGGTCGATTGGATATAACAAAGTACGCTTATATGAAACGCTACTCCGGTGTGCGAGTGAGACAGTCAGGCCAATTTGAACTTGCATTTGACAGAAAACTGACTCCATCAAACGCTACCAGTTCCATTGCCGGCCTCTTCGCTGCCTTCTATAGTGGTTCAATCTTACCTTGCTTATGAATAATAAGGGGCGTGCACACCGATATTAGAGTAATATTGGAATCATATCAGTTAGTTGCTGGCGTCTCGCTCGCACAAATACATGCGTATAAGTGCGAAATGAACACACGAATGACAGCTAACTGGTATCATTCCAATATTATTCTAAAATTGGTTTAATGTCAGTTGCACTTTCGAATTGGCCTACATAGCGATTTCCTTAGCCTGCACACCGGATCGGCGAGTGGGCCGGCATCTAGCTAATGTAAATCCACCTCATTAGGTGCTTTTAGCCTTTTGAACGGCAAGAACACCTAAAGATGTGGTGAGAGAAAGCCGCGCGTCCCTCATGCACTGCACTAGCTTTACAGCTTGCATTGCGACCAATGTATGCCGCTCACC
This sequence comes from Cydia pomonella, assembly GCF_033807575.1. Lineage (NCBI taxonomy): Eukaryota > Metazoa > Arthropoda > Insecta > Lepidoptera > Tortricidae > Cydia > Cydia pomonella. Next base: position 17,967,283 of record NC_084720.1, on the reverse strand, counting down.
GCCCCGCCGGTCGCGTGGGTCCAATCCACGGCCCTAGAAGACGTACTTTACATATAAACAAGAGCACGCGAGCATTTTGCGAGTTGTGTATGTGTACTTGTGTTATCTAGGCGCACAAACGGTTACAATAACAAGAAGTGTACACCGCGTGTGCAGTCCAACACGGGAGCACGGGTGCGATTCGAAAATAACGCGCTAGCGACGCATTACGACATTGATATTTTACCCTTTGAACGCCATAACAAAAACGTTACTCACATGCCAAGGTCACGGGCGCAAGTGAGCTTGAAAGTGCATGAGTATTACTTTAGGGACTTTGACAGCGATTATAACAGCTATAATCATTAATGTGTTCATGGCCCTTAAATCATGTCTAGTGACGGCGCCTTTAGGTGTTCTTGACGTTCAAAAGGTTAAGGGCGTTTGCTAGCTGGCGCTAGTGCACGGAGCGGGCAAACACGCGCAGGTGCCTTTGTGAGTAAAATCAGTCGCACGCGTCCGCGCCAGTTAGCGTTGCTCATACTGTAAGAGCTCGTTCCCACTATGTCGGATGTCGTGGCGATTTTTAATCGTACGTTCCACTGGCAGAACATTTTATATGAAGCTGTTCACACTCGTCCGACAACGATTTTGTGTCGGATACGACATAAAATGTCGTGCGTTTTGCCAGCCCTCCCAGCCCGGAAAAAAATCGTGTCGTGTCTCGCTCGCGTACGAGTGAATATAGCGCTGTTCACATTTTGTCGGATGTCGGAACGATTTCGCCCGCGCCGCCCGCGCGGCACCCCCTCACACACCAGCGCGTCGCTGCCGCGTCGTTGCGATCGCTTCTTAATTCTGCTATCAAATTCTGAAATATTCATAAGGTAAATCTTTCCCTGAGAATTGGGTGTACCCAATATCTCCTTTTTTTAACTGCCTCTAATCGTTTCTTTCGCAAATAATACAAAACCACAAACATTTCGTCGACGTTCATCTTGTACTAAGCCTCGCTACCCACTCGAAAAATACACGCCAGCTGCGATCGTGCACGACAGACGACTAGTGGGAACAGTACCGCCGACACCCGATTGAAATCCGGATCCGACATCCGACATAGTGAGAACAGCGGCAACGACACACGATTAAAAATCGCCACGACATCCGACATAGTGGGAACGAGCTCTAAGCCGCACGCCCGCTCCATGCACACGCGCGACGTTGCGGACGCCCTATGCCCTAAACCTTACTTGAAAGTGTGAAGGTTACTCTGACAGCGGCTATATCAGCTATAATGTATTTATGACGCTTTGAGCATACGACGCCTTAAGGTATTCTTGGCGTTCAAAAGGTTAAGGGCGTTTGCTAGCTGGCGCGAGTGCACGGAGCGGGTGCACGTGCGCGGGTGCCTTTGTAGGTAAAATTCGTCGCACGCGTCCGCGCCAGCTAGCGTCGCCAGTTACTGTTTTTCGTTAACCCGCTTCAGCTAGCAAACTAATCGCAAATGGTCCGAGATTGGCGCAATAACCATGCATTCCCTTATCTGGATCTGGATGCACCTATTTACCAATGCTTGCTTTAAAGTAACTTGTCGACTCGTCCTGATAATATTTGTGCGACCGTGAAGAAAATCTATGCTGTCACTTATTTTTCAATTTATATGAAATAAAGATGTTAAATGTATTCAAAAGTTTTTATTTAATAAGGTATGTATAAGTGCTCTGTGCATCCGCACCAGCTAGCGGTGCCCTTAGCAAACCAATCGCAAATGGTCCGAGATTGGCGCAATAACCATGCATTCTCTTATCTGGACCTGGAAGCACCTATTCACCAATGCTTGCTTTAAATTAACTTGTCGACTCATCCTGCTAATATTTGTGCGATCGTGAAGAAAATGTATGCCGTCAGTTTTTTCAATTTATATGAAATAAAGGTGTTAAATGTATTCAAAAGTTTTTATTTCATATGTATATATAATGGAACGAAATACAGCTACTATCTTAGCTTGGCAAGCAGTTAAGAGTCGCTGATGCTTTTATTGTATTCACTGCGTTAATTTTAGGTTTAAGATTCTTTATTCTCACTAAGAATTTGACAATTCACTTACATGAGAACTTAAAACTACACAATTTAATCCTGCTTCATATGGCAAACGAAGGAAACGTTGCTTTGAACCGCGACGCAATCTCAAATGTTTCACTTTTACACAATTTTCCTGCAGAGAGACAAAACAAGTATGTACATAGTACCTTTTTACGATTTATTTTATCGTAACATATAAACTTAGATTTATTTTCTTGCTGCTAATTATGGTACTCCAACTACTCCATAAATACATTTACTTACCTACTTATTGCTTAGGAATCTTATTTCATGTTTAATAATAAGTTTATATAACGTTTCTAGCGGGACATAATGCGAACTTTAAAAAATGTAATGCTTTTTCTACCTTTATCACTCGAATATGTAAGAGCAAGAGAGATAAATAGACGAAACTTACTAGTTCAAGGTAACCACTCGTTATATTGTCAAAGTTCCGAATTAAACAAACTTATTCTTCGGTGACATTTTTAGCGTTTATAAGCGACTATACGGATCCAGCATTTGCCGCTCATTCGGTTCTCCTATTGCACGCAAGATGTCAGTACTAGAGAGGATTTGAAAAATCATAATTAAGTAGTTTAGTGCCATTTATTGAGCAGTAATAATTTAAAAAAATATATAAATTACTTTTTCATTATATTTCAGGCATGCAAAGTGATGTAAATGGTTACAAAAGTAACTCTATATGAATGACATTTTTTAGTTCCAGTTTACGCCGCAGCGCATGATCAAAATTATTAATATCATCTTCCCTGGACACTTTCGGTCTTTGGTGTCATATAAGTAATTAATGCTTAATTGAAGACCTTCCAAATAGGATATGACTCAATTGTATATACCAATAGTAAAAATTACCCAAACTGCTACCAAGGGTCCATCTAGTGCCAGGTAGAACAAACAAAGCGGCATTTACCACAATTAATTAACGAAAAAACTGGTTTTATTACCGCCCCTGCAAGCATTTGAGTGCAAGTATATATATATTAAAATACCTTATAAAAATGTCTTTTAAATGATATATATGGCTTGAGTATACAAGCAAGTTTCAGTGTTTAATAGCAGTATTTTTAATTCAAGCATATGTTATATCAACTAATTCCAGCCCTGTACGTACTTAAACGTAAGTAGTGGTAAACAGAAATCTAGAATTTCTCATATTCTTTCATACAAAACACCTAACAACCGGCTACGTAACAAGTACTTTGTAAAACAACAGTTTATATTCGCCACACTTTTTTTTAAATTGCTCAGTCCCTGCACGTTATCCAAAGTTGGTGTCATACAATAAAATAATGCTAAGAGTAAACCCTTTCAAACGAGATATGTCTCAACAGTATACATCCATGGGACAAATTGCCCATTCTCCTTTAAAACGGTTTCGTTGATTTATCAAAGTTCCTACTTCATAAAATAACTTTATCACTAAAGTAATGACATATACATACACATAGTTTAATTTAGGTATACAGTTATTCTTATTTGTACATTATGTCTACTTGTAAAAGTATAAGTATAGGTGTATAAGTATGTGTGTGTATGTGTATAAGTTTAGAATAGAATACTCATTATTGGCACACCTCAGTAAAAGATACAGCTCAAAGAAAAATAATTGACTAGTGAGAGAGAGAGACAACAGGCGGTCTTATCGTTAAAGAGCGATCTCTTCTAGACAACCTTTGGGTAGCGGAAACAAAAACAAATTAATCAAAAAGAGTAGGTGTTGCAAAAACAACGTTATGAAGCCTACTTTCATTCACACAATTTAGGTCAATAAATATCCACGTATACGTTTATCAATATACGAGTAGCTTAATATTTTATTGAATATCTTGGTTACAATTTCAAATTTAGGTACTTTAAAAAACCCTACACCTACTTAATCTTTCTGGTTTAGCCCATTAGTTGACTGGCAGATAATGCCTTCAGGCAGTCAAGTCCGCAATTTGTACGTATTTAGCGTACACGCTAGCGACTCGCCCCGGCTTTGCACGGGTTACATAAAACCCTAAATTGTATACGAAAACCTTCCTCAAGAATCACTCTTCTGATAGGTGAAAACCGCATGGAAATCCGTTCAGTAGTTTTTGAGTATATCGCGAACATACAGACGCGGCGGGGGACTTTGTTTGTGTGGTAGGGCACAGCCAGTGGATGTCAATCCAGATCTAGAGCAGAGCCCAACTGGGGAAGTACCTCTACCTTACAGAAAATCGCAGCCAAATAACACTAGACCCTACTCATAGTGTTGTGTTCCTGCCAGTGAGTAAGCTAGCTCAACGCGCATGTAACTCCTCTGGAGTCGGCGGGTCGTATGCTTGTTTGCCACCGACGTAGCATTAAAAAAAAAACTAAATCTATCAATTTTACATTTTTGCTCTAAAATCGTTACTGGGCCCTTACCCCGAAGAAACGTGTCTAATCCAAATAGTCGCATTACTCCCAGTGTAAGCATATTCTGTGCATTTTTGGTGGACGGACGCTAATCGTGTTTGGTTTTAATTACTTGCTCTGGCTAATGGACGAGCGTACGAGAAGGAATAGCCTAGATACAGACAGTAAGGGAAGATTTATTTCCTAAATTAGTACCTACATTGTGTATTTAGAGCAAAAGAATTTACGAATGAGTTTTAATTGATTCTCGAAGCCGAAGCGGCAAACAAAAGCGGCCAAGTGCGAGTCGGACTCGCCCATGAAGGGTTCCGTACCATTTATGACGTATTAAAAACTACTTACTAGATCTCGTTCAAACTATTTTTCGGTGGAAGTTTGCATATTTTTTTAGTTGTGTCATTCTCTTATTTTAGAAGTTACAGGGGGGGGGGGGGACACGTATGGGTTTGATGAAAAAAATATAATAATTTGAACTTGGCTTTAAATAGTCTTCAGTTATTATTGAATTTGTGTATTTTTACTTTTGTATTGACTATTTTATTAAATTGTTTAGATACAGATGAGTTGGTGGGCGGACACAATATCAGGGGGCGAAATGAGATCTCACAGACTTCGCTGGCTCGGCCACCTATTAAGAAAGGGAGAAAATCGGACTGCCAAGAGGACGTACCTGGGAAGAGCGACTGGTGGCCGCCCAGATACCGCTGGGGACACAGTTTGGAAGCGGACCTGCGGCAGCTTCAAGCCGATAAATGGCAGGAAACGGCACAGGACCGGGAAAAGTTTCAGAGGCCAAGACCCTCTTTGGTTAGATAGTTATTTGGATACATCTCCCGGGCTGATGCGATATCCATATTCAAATCGTCTAATAATAGTTTATTTTTACAATCTTGTAGTTAAATTGCAAGTTCGTATACTTATTTACAAGTTGTGTGTAAGTTGTCTCCATGTGAACCCAACCGCAGCCAAATAACACTAGACCCTACTCATAGTGTTGTGTTCCTGCCGGTGAGTAAGGTTGCCAGAGCTCAACGAGGGGGGGCGGGTTTAGGGTCAGCAACGTGCATGTAACTCCTCTAAAATTGCAGGCGTACATAGGCTACGGAGACTGCTTACCATCAGGCGGGCCGTATGCTTGTTTGCCACCGACGTAATATATAAAAAAAATCTTCTACTGGTAATTTAATACTGTGGTTCAGCTGAGGAAAACTGCACTTTGAGACTTCAACGTCCCAGCAACTTGTAACGCTAATACTAGGTTTTCCACGTTGTTTTTGAATCAGTACCATGTAAGCTACTTTAAGGATTACATCCAAACTGAGAAGAGCCATGCGATCGGCTTTAACATTTTAAATGATATGTCACATGGCAAATCGGATTGTGACAGAACTTTGCAGTATGTGCTGATAATAACAAAACCACTTAAGTATTATACCACTTTTTGACGACCGGTTTGGCCTAGTGGGTAGTGACCCTGCCTATTTATTCGTGTGATGAGCATGGATATTTGTTCCTGAGTCATGGGTGTTTTATATGTATTTAAGTATTTATAAATATTTATATATTATATATATCGTTGTCTAAGTACCCTCAACACAAGCCTTATTGAGCTTACTGTGGGACTTAGTCAATTTATGTAATAATGTCGTATAATATTTATTTATTAATTTATTTATTTATTTACTTACATGGTCGTCCATATAAAAAGAGAAAAGGTTTTTCCACTTCTAAATATTTTCCATTTGCTATGATTTTTTAGTATGTTATTGGTTTATAGGTTTACCTTTTTTTTTTAATTTGCTTCTTCCTCGCATTGTCCCGGCATTTTTGCCACGGCTCACAGGAGCCTGGGGTCCGCTTGACAACTAACCCCCAGAATTGGGCACTAGGTTTTACGAAAGCGACTGCCATCTGACCTTCGAACCCAGAGGGTAAACTAGGCCTTATTGGGATTATTCCGGTTTCCTCACGATGCTTTCCTTCACCGAAAAGCGACTGGTAAATATCAAATGATATTTCGTACATAAGTTCCTAAAACCTCATTGGTACGAGCCGAGGTTTGAACCCGCGACCTCCGGATTGAAAGTCGTACGCTCTAACCGCTAGACCAGCGCTTCCGTTTTTTAATTTGCAAAACAAAAAATTTCTTTCAAGAAAGTCAAACTAAAAAATCAGTATATATTCTAGGTTTATAGGTTTCGCTTTCTACATCAGCGATCGACATTAAAGTCAAAGTGATTTGTTTTTAAGATTTACTTAGTGGAAAACATTTTCTCCTGAAATGGAATTTCATAGAAAAACTACCTTTATGGTACTAAATAAAGTTTATTTTATTATTTTATTTTTATTACCGTTATTTCGCTAGGATCGCAAAGCTATTCTTCCCTTTTAAAATAGGTAAGAAGGTATCTCCTGCTGGATAAAAGACTCATTTAAGACGACCGGTCTGGCCTAGTGGATAGTGACCCTGCCTATGAAGCCGATGGTCCCGGGTTCAAATCCTGGTAAGGGCATTTATTCGTGTGATGAGCAGGGATAAGTATTTGTTCCTGAGTCATGAGTGTTTTCTATGTATTTAAGTATTTATAAATATTTATATATTATATAAATCGTTGTCTAAGTACCCTCAACACAAGCCTTATTGAGCTTACTGTGGGACTTAGTCAATTTGTGTAATAATGTCCTATAATATTTATTATTTAAGGTTGTCCACAACGGCCAGTCGCGCCGCCCTCTTCCAAAAACTCCTAGCGATTCTAATTTGAGCAGTATTACTATTAACAACAGGGGTGAAGTTTGACCGCTATGTGTGCGGGTCTGTCTGTGACACCGTAGCTCTTAAACGGCTAAACCGATTTGGATGTTTTGTTTTTATTTGAGAGCAAGTTTTTAGCTCTTTGTCTTAGACATTATTTATATGAATTATAAAAATTGGTTATCCGTTTTATTGCGTTGGTTTATTTAATTTTTCAAGTATATGAAGTTATAGAGATTTTTCAGCGGAGTATACGTGGACTAACTAATTGATATTTGGCTAAAAACTTGATATAAAAAACTTGCAAAATTTACGCCAAGTACGAGTACAATAATGAAAAGGATCTATCAAAATTTCATTGTTTATATTCAAAAATAAATATTAATATTATGTCGAATTGTAGCACTCAGTGCTCTCAATAGAATTTAAAATATATTTTTAACAGAAACACTATTAGCCAGTTCTTTGAGATTCAAGAAACACAAAGAAATAAAGGAATTCAGTACCTTAGTAGTTTAAAATACTTTGAAGAATTTTATATGAAGACAGCTTAGAGCTGCACAACAATATTAGCTAAGGGCTTTTACAGAGCAAGGATTTAAATTAGATTTAGAGGACAAATATCTGAAATATCAAACAAAAATCTTACTAAAAATATAAAATATATATTTTTCGGTAAAGGAAAACATCGTGAGGAAACCTGCATGCATCTGCGAAGAAATTCAAAGGTGTATGTGAAGTCCCCAATCCGCATTGGGCTAGCGTGGGGACTATAGCCCGAGCCCTCTCGCGCATTAGAGGAGGCCTGTGCCCAGCAGTGGGACGTATATAGGCTGTATTATTATTATATTATTATATATTTGAAACTAGTATGAACTTGTTTCATTACGGGTCTTTCTCACGATGTCAAAGTAAAGTCTTTAATAAGCTACTTGCATCTTATCTGACGAATAAAGGTGGATAAAGTGCTAAGTTTTGCAGTTCTATCTGGCAGTTAATTTATTTGTTAATTAGCTATCCAATACTTTACTTGGACATTGAAACATGCTCTGAGTAAAAGAAACTATAGGTAAAAAACTTAAGTAAGTCGCCTGTTGTATGTAGTTGTGATGTGTTCGAATAGACATTTGTTTTGTTTGTGTGTGTCTTTTAAACATGTATTGTCTATTCGAACACGTCACAACTACATACAACAGGTGACTTACTTAAGTTTTTTACCTATACATATGTTTTCGTTTAACGAGGAAAGTGAGATTCCACTCTGTATCCCTAGTGTAAATTTATTCGATGGCGTAACGTGACGTAACGTACGTTAAGTCTCATTTTGTATGGGATTTTGAGTTTCCAAAACATTCCGCTTGGAGCGCTGTTTCTAAATCCCATACCAAATGAGACTTAACGCAAACGCGTTCGTTACGTCACAAAATCGAATAAGTTTACACTAGGGGCTCTGTTCTTGGGATCTGGGAAAACATTCTAGTGATTGGTGCCCAATATGGGGTCATGTTTTACTAACAGCTCGATTCGAACTTTAAGATACGTCAAAGATTTGCTAAATATTTGATTCTTTGTTTGAAAAACCGTCCGTCTGACATATCCGATCTATCATATCTTTAGAAAATATTTACTTATTTTAAAGTTCGGATTGGGGCGTAATAAAATTTTTACTTGAGCATTCAAGGTTATAAATAAATATTATAGGACATTATTACACAAATTGACTAAGTCCCACAGTAAGCTCAATAATTCCGTTGAGGGTACTTAGACAACGATATATATAATATATAAATATTTATAAATACTTAAATACATAAAAAGCACCCATGACTCAGGAACATATATCCATGCTCATCACACGAATAAATGCCCTTACCAGGATTTGAACCCGGGACCATCAGCTTCGTAGGCAGGGTTACTACCCACTAGGCCAAACCAGTCGTCAAATGGTTATGGTTGGCAGTTCTGAACTCGCACAGCTAGATTATGGAACTGTCGTCCGCGGTTATCCTTTTCCCGTCCGATATGATGTTGCATTAGCAGACGTATTGCTAAATTATGAAGTGCTTCTATTTAATAGATGTTAATAACAATTAGCAAAATTACCCCGCATTCGAATTTACCCTAATACACTGGGGTTTTACTGTATTTTGGAACGGTACTTCAGATCTAAGCTAAAGGTAACTTGCTGACAATTATTCTTAAGCTCAGCTAAAGCCAAATTAGAACTGTGGACTTAAGATCGTTTACTTAGACTGTAATTTAACGGTACTTGGACTGCAATGTAATTGTTACAGTTTAATCAGGCTATCTGCAACTATAACGGCAGCAGTTGTGAGAGCGAGAGGTCCATTGTTTAGTCAATTCAGCAAAAAAACGTGATATAATAGAGAGCTTTTCAGTCGAGTACGGTGTTTAGGCAAGAAAGTTTACTGAGTTGCCTAAGTTTTTTTTTAATACGTCGGTGGCAAACAAGCATACGGCCTGATGGTAAGCAGTCACCGTAGCCTATTTATTTTTATTTATTCGTATGGCATTTACAGAGTCGCTTAATTATGAATTATAATACAATATCTAAGTTCTTCACCCATTGGGCAGCGTTTGCATTAGGCTATATATTAGGCACCGTAGCCTATGGACGCCTGCAACTCCAGAGGTGTTACATGCGCGTTGCCGACCCTTTAAAAACCTGTACACTCCTTTTTCGAAGAACCCCATACTGTATACCCTCGGGAAAACCTCGGCAGGGAGCTCATTCCACAGCCGGAGCGTCCGCGGGAGGAAATTCCTCATAAACCGCACAGTGCGCGACCATTTAGGCTCTAGTCTAACACCCTGCCGACGGCGAGCGGTGCGGTTATAGAAAGCGGCCGTTGGCATATGTCAAACAATTCTTCAGAGCACAGCCCATTGTACAAGCGGTAGAACACACACAAGGAGGCAAAGTCTCTCCTTAGACTTAATGGTTTAATGCCGCGTAAGGTACGAGATCGAAAAGCTTGATTATATCACTATTGTATACAATACTTTTCTACGAGCCATTAAAAATAGTACTTTTCCTACTTTCAAACCTAGATAAGTAATGAAAATTGGTAAGTATCTCAGTAGACAAAAATGGAGTACAAAAGACATAAAAGCGCGAATCGTCGCCCGCCCTTCCCCCGTTTAGTAGTTTTTATGGGAACGCGGCGGCATGTGATTGGTCAATTTTTTTATAGTTGACTATAGCGTATCGAAATGAATATTATAGTTGAGTTGGGTGCCCATGCACGAAATCATTACAGTCGACGAGTAGAAAAAGGTATTAGGCGAAAGATAAAATATTAATTAACTTACAACCAAATAGGTACATATTGTCATTTTGTCCATCAAACGTGACATATAATGCCTCATACAATGCTGTGACATATAATGCAACTATGAAAATAAATCATTTCTGATTTTGATTCTGATTCTCGGGATCACTCGGGTCCGTGGGGTCGTTACTCCCCAACAGCTCGCCACAAGCTGCCTTACGATCATTATTATTAATTTAATAATTTAATCACATAAATATAATGAAATTTCGCAACAAAATACTATGTGTCCGACTCGGACTTGACCGATTTTTGAACGCTTACTAACGAGCGAAACAATTCTGAGAAGACATTTACATATCACCACTATCCTTCTTAACTTGACTGTAACAGAATGCCTTTCGGCATTAAGTCTGGCTATAAACACCCCTACACCTAACTATGAAAATCACGTATATTTATATAACAATTTGGAAATACAACCTCATGTAATGCTTACAAAGTTCAAAATTGAAAAACATACAATTTAATACGATCTTGCAAAAATTATCACACCAAATTATTTTGTTCAATTGCATAGTTGCGTACATTCAAGCGATTTGAAACCTTACACAAACGAATTAAGGTTCAATACCATATGCTCCTTAATTAGGTTATTTTTGGGTGAATCGTTGCTCATTTTGAGCAAAACTTTGTTTTATGAGTCGTAATGAGAATGTATGGGTGCGATGACAACTTAAATACCTCATTGTTTTGTCTCTGGATCGTATTTTAGCTGTTTATCTGGTACATTTTGTTGGATTACTTTGGACTATGTATGTGTCAACTGTATTGTTTGGTACTTTATTAGGTATTTGCTGAAATTCATTATAACCTCATTTTTAGGGTTCCGTAGTCAACTAGGAACCCTTATAGTTTCGCCATGTCCGTCTGTCTGTCTGTCTGTCCGAGGCTTTGCTCCGTGGTCGTTAGTGCTAGAAAGCTGAAATTTGGTATGGATATATAAATCAATAAATCCGACAAAGTCGTACAATCAAATCTAAAAATTTAATTTTTTTTAGGGTACCTCCCCTACACGTAAAGTGGGGGTGATTTTTTTTTGCCTCAAGCCTATAGTGTGGGATAACGTTGGAAAGGTCTTTTAAAACTAATAGGGGTCTTCGACAAAGATTTTTTGATAACGAGAATATATTCGGTGATAATCGATCCGAAAGAAAAAAAAAATGTGTCCCCCCCTCTAACTTTTGAACCATAGGTCCAAAAAATATATAAAAAAATCGTGAAAGTAGAGCTTAAGAAAGACATTAAATGAAAACTATAGCGGATATGATCAGTTTAGCTGTTTTTGAGCTATCGCTAAAAGTTTCCCCTTCATAGTAAAAACTCGTACATCCACAGTTCATCCCTTGGTTAACAATCTACTATACTTTAAGCTCCAGTTTAGCTTATTGTGACGGAAGAGTAACTACGGAACCCTACTCTGAGCATGGCCCGACATGCTCTTCGCTGATTTTATATTTTTAACACCGTGGAAGGGTGTGTAACACTCAGGAAGACAAACTTAAACTGTGTTCCTATTGTCAAGTTGGATGCCCAACTTCTATACAAAACGTACCAGTGTTGGCCGTAAGTAGACAAAAAGATTGTGCTATTTATAGACCCCGTTGTAATAGGTCCCGTACCGTAGACTACCACTCTAGTCCTGTCTCGTCTCGTCCAGTACTTACAACTATTTTTTTTAAGGTTTTAAATCCATAATTACAACACAACTATTGTGCACATGTTCAATACGTAATTAAGTATAATAAGCAATTTTTTGTTTGTTTTTTTCTGGGTTATTTCTTCCATTCATACAAATATTTTCCCGTAGAACTACGATTGTCATATAATAGTTACACTTGAAGATATTCAAGATAGTTATGGACTAATATAGGGAACTTTTGACCTGTATTTTGGGTGGTTTTACTAGGCCCCATTTCTCGAATGGTATTAGACTAATATTGTTTAGTTAGTCGGTTAGTCCACGAATTGTCAAATGACAACTGAAAAGGCCACAACTCCGGCATCTAACCGGGGCCATAACTGGTCACGCCCAACTAAACAAGCACCTGTTAACCTTGCGTGCTACAGATAGCCACCTCTGGAGGCAGAAGAGACAGCCACCCACGTCACTCTCGAAAACAACTCAATGAGGTATCTCGCAGAAGTCGATGGCAACATCAAGGGTCTGCTAGGCTTTTTGGTTGAGTTGAGTTTGCGAGAATAGTGTCGGTCGACAACCCATCCGGCAAAATAGTCGCAATATAATGACGTTGATTTGCGGAAACCAAGCCCGCGAAAACCTATCAGGCTATCACCTATACCTAAAGTCTGGCGACGATTTCAAAGCCATTTTTACCTCAAGTCTTCTTCTAAATTAACTTGATTTCAAGCATGTAAAGTAAGCTACCATGTTATCAGCCATTAAAAGGGGGTGACCTGCATGTCCTAGGGCGGCGACATCATAACGGACTATAATTGTCCCAAATCGCTGACTTTGGTGAGAATATTCACTGGCACGATGTCCATTGAAGCCTTTACAGGTAGATTTTGGAAGGAACACTTTCAATGAGATCATCGATATTTCACATAACTTTCATCATAATTCGTAAAAAAAAAATATTTTTATTGTAGTTAACAATAAATCAAGAAAGTTTCCCTATAAAATACCTTGCAGAGGTCAAGAACACTCGGAATCAAGTGACATTACTGTCTCTGTCCACAATTTTATTTTCTTTGTATCGAAATTAACCACCACTTCGGTTTGCGTGTACGTCTTCACAGAAAAGGTTTGAAATCTCTGATTCTCTGATCTTCTAAAGTCTATGAAGAGTAGAGTCTATGGTTCTACCTTCTGAAGTTATAAAGTACAGAGAATAGACATGATGGTCATTATAGTATTTTATGCAACAGTTGTATAAGAAGGGTCAAAAAAGGCGAGTGGCGTGAGTTACATTAGCATTTTTTGACCTACTTATACAACGTTGCATACAATATTTTTCCTACGAGTCAACAAAAAAAAAATCTTAATTTAGGTAAACAAAGCAAAAGTATATAGCCAAGACGCGCGAGCATACCTTGTTACGCGCCCAGCCCGCCGGGGGCCGCGGCCGGCCGGTCAGCGACACCTTCTCGTAACTCATGAGGCCCTGGTACTTGCTACTTGCTAAATTAAATTTTTGGACAGTTTTTTCTCAATTTTGGCCAGCGTAGCCTACGGAGACTAACAAGCAACTCTAAGCGGTCTTCGTAGTCTATGGGTGTTGCTATATTACGGGTGTCACATGCGTGTTTCTGACTTATGAAGTAATTATTTTTACTATGCAACCAAATGAATATTTTGTAAGTTGGCAGCAATGCACTTAGTTTAAAACTGTACTCGTTTTGGTTTTGTTAGGTTGGTAGCCATTAATCGCAGTAACGTTATAGCGATTAAAAGCACAAGAGCTTTTATGAGGAATAGACAATATAGACTTTTCTTGAAACCTTTTATGTATGTTCTTATATTCGTGTTAATGAATGCATAAATGACAGATAACAGTAGAGGAGTAGGAAAAAGCTGTTACCAGGCGCATGGCACACTGCATCCGATTCACGCGTCGTGCGAGCGGGATGTCGCTATAATACACGCATAGCGTTGTCTCGTTCAAACATCGGAGCGACGTACGAATCGGATGCAGAGTGCCATGCGCCTAAGATGATAGTGGACTACCGCTTCTCCATATAAACGTAGTCCCTATTCTAATAATAATCGAAAAAAATATACTGAGAGGAAAATGGGGACTACGTTTGTACGGAGTCTCTCCTATCGCTTTAAGTTTAAGAGGCTGTCAACACCCAATGTCCTTGAAATTGATGTTACTTAAACAGTTTTTTAAGAAAGACTATTTGTTTTAGTCAAGTAAGAAAAATATATGTTCATATTAATTATATTTCAAAGTGGTTGTACTCGATACATAATTGAACGAAATCGGCTCGATAGAAAGTAATTGCAAAGATTGGTCTTAAAATCACAATTAAACGGTTTTATGTCTTTATTGTTTTGACTTATGGGTCTGCAATTAAAATCACAATTTCAACACATTTATATCTAAACCGTGGTTGAGTAAAATATTACACTAATAATTCACTTTTTTTTATTTAAATATTTTTCTTATTATTCCCTTGCCCAGGCCCAGTGACATGCGACAGTGCTATCTCATTTACTCCGATACAAATAGACAGTGTGCGCGCTTTAGGTATTGACAGCCTCTTAAAGCAATATAGTTCGTAGTAGGTTAAATGAGCGAACGATGTAAACGTGCGTTAGTTTTGCGTCGCTTGCGCAGATAGATTACCTCTAACGGACTCCGCATGATGAATATAGAATGATCCTCATATACTTGTAATTTACACACCAGGAGACATTGTTGTTATTTAACACACACACACAATTACTGGCTCCATTATTCCTTTTTTACTATTTTCTACTGCATGTCTGACAACCCCAACAAACAAACAATTGTTATATGTGATTTTAATTGTATACATATCTTATATTATTAGACTTACTTAAATTTTCGTGTGACAATCTGTAAATTAAGGAAGAGCGGTGTTGCCCAATACAGGCAAATTTTGCTTACCGGGTAGCACTATCCCCTACTTTATAAACACCTGTATATTTTACGAAAATTTTATTTTATTGTGTTTAGTTTAACTTTTAGATTTTTAGTTTAAGTCATACATGTACAATCATGTAAATGAATTTTGCATGAAAAAAAAAAAAGAAAAAATCTCATGTAAGTGAATATTTTTGTATTCTTATGAGAAATAAAGATCTTTAAACCTAAAATAAATAATTTTAATTAAAAAAAAATACACATTTGCCGCTGAGCTAAGGTTGCAGCGTTTCATTGTAGACGATAATATGGGTTTCCCATGCAACAATGCTTCGTAATAGAGGCAAAACGACAATGTGTCGTAATTAGCGCTGAATGGGTTAAAACAACGCTCAATCGAAATACACTAATTTATACAGGATGGCCAGTGGCAGAAATCTGATTTCAAAATCACGAATAAAAAACGTAAACAGGTTAACCAAAATTATTTATTGTTATAAATATGATAAATAAATAATAAATATTATAGGACATTATTACACAAATTGACTACGTCCCACAGTAAGCTCAATAAGGGTACTAAGACAACGATATATATAATATATAAATACTTAAATACATAGAAAACACCCATGACTCAGGAACAAATATCCATGCTCATCACACAAATACATGCCCTTACCAGGATTTGAACCCGGGACCATTAGCTTCGTAGGCAGGGTCACTACCCACTAGGCCAAACTGGTCGGCAAAAATGATATATATCGACCTTTCGCTGTGTACCTACGCTCTCCTCCAGTCTTTTACATATTTTTTTAAGTGATAGTCAGCAAACGAGCAAATGAGCCGCCTGGTATGTCTAATTGGAAGCGGTCAGCGTCGCCCATGGACATAAGCTACAGCACGGGAGCCACTTAAGCGTTGCCGACCCTTCAGAATCCTGAATACCCGCTTCTTGAAGAATCCCATGTTGTAACGCAAAGGAAATACCTCAGGAGGCAACTCTTTCCACATTCTGCCCATTCTGGGAAGAAACGACATACCGTATACTTCGAAATACATGCAACACTTACGCCTTAGGTACGGTGCTATCTGAAAATCTTTTGGAAATTTATGACTTATGCCTCAATAGCATATGCCACGATGTTTTGCTGGCCAGCGATCCATTGATACTAAATACTAATCTATCCGTATCACTCACGAAACTAAAACATCAACTGTGTCTATTTCGTACTTAGCGTTCGTTATTTATTTAAATTTAAAATTTGAAATCTGCCGCTGGATATCCTGTAATATTTGCCCACCATAGACGCATCGCAAGATTGGACGCGAATACTTATCTTTTTTTTATATTTTTTAACAATGTCATTGCTTAACTCATGATCAATCACGACACGTTGTCGTTTTGCCTCACCGGGAAACCTATGTTATCAGCTTGGACGCTACCGCTATGACCGTAGCTCAGCGGTGAATGTGTTAATACTTTGTTTGAATATATATCATAAAAGCTGTGTTGTAGTGTAATATTTATGGAAATTACAAATCGGAATAAACTTTTTTAAATGGGTTTAATGGAACAAGGATTATCGCACGCTATCTAATGGCAAGTGATCTATGCGCAGACGCAACAACCGGCGCCGGCGCCTGGCAGCTAACGGTACGCTTGATTGGATAATTTATGTCTACACCTTCATTACGCCGTATGTAGGTAGCTTTTAGAACTTTCGAGGGCAATATTACGTACCTAGTACCTACTTTCGTTTACATGTTACTATTTACTATAAAAGGGACCGAGCGAGGACGATGTCGTTTAATAAAACGAGGCAGGTATTCCCAGTTCTGACGGTGCATTTTTAAAACAGAATACAATTTAATACATTTCTTTCAATGTTTATACCTATATTACGTATTAAATTTCCTAAAAAAATCGACATTCGAAGTTTTATAATATCTTATCGCACATAAAGACAGGTATTTTTTTAGGAAAACTTGAGTTTAAGCAGATATAACAAAACACGTGCTCATTATTTTTTGCTGCTTTCAAACATATACTCATACCAGCCATTAACTAGCAAGTTGCTTGAGCATCACTTTCTATAGGAGTTAGAAGATTAAGTAACTTTTTAGTACTTTGAAGGCCATTTTCTCGTAACAGGTTGAGTTTGGGCAGCTAAAAAAAAATACGTGTCCGTTATTTTAGACTACTCTATAACATATATCAAAATGAATCAAATCGGAGTCGGACAGTTGGGTACCCTTCCTTGTTAGCTTAGTGTTTCCCGCTGCATCCTAATTTTGTATTAGCAAAGAGTTATCGTTATTGAATGTATACAGGATGACCTTAGCCATTGGACAAACCCTGAAATCCCACGTAGGGTTACTTCTCAGGAATGCTCTGACGTTAATATTCTTTTAAATTAGAACAAAAGATAAAAAATATTTTTTTCGAACAAAAGTTATTTGCAATAATCGACAACAAAAATAAACACACTGTGTTAATATTTGGCAGTGTTTTTGACAATTCGTTCGAAATATTTGATAATGATGACATTTTTCAAAAGTCAGAAGCTATTTAGTGTCATAAATAAAAATAATAATCAAAAAGGTCGAAGAAGGTTCCATACTATTCTTTTAGGATATTACCTTAGGTGCTACTAACACATACAGGCTGCTCCAAAGTAAAATATGGTAATTATTTTGTTAATTTCTTCGAAACCGCTACAGCGGTTGTTTTGATACTTTGTACACTGGTTCTAAATACCCTAATGCATATGTACATTTCGGCTTTGTCCAATGGCTAGGGCCACAATGTATAAGGGGTGTAAAATGTTAAACTAGGTGAATTCAAGAAAAGTTTATAGGACATTTTAGAACAATGTATCTTGGTTGATGTGGTCAGGGGGCCATTTCTTGAACAGTATAACTATATGTATTATTAGTTTGTTGCCATGGTAACCCATATGACTTGAAAATTCGTGGACTAATAATATTAGACTAATACCGTTCGAGAAATGAGCCCCTGGTCCTGGGAGAATATCAGAGCCTCTTCCATAGGGTGAAGCGTAACCAGAACTTTTTTTGTTTTGCTGTAACGCACACAGCATTTATTATATGTATGGAACAGTATTTCAATGTATTTTTATATCTTCTTCTATCTTGTAATAATCTGCATTTCTCTTGTTTATTTTTGTATTAAGTATCTGTTTTTTTTGTCATTTTATTATTCGTTTTTTCTGTGTGTATTGTTACAAACAAATGAACGGATTATCTATCTATCTATCTTTAAATATAATCAGGAATATACTGTTAAAATCGGGTTCCTCGTGAGCACCGTGTATAACACACATACCCACCTGTCTTTTGTCAGCATCAATATTTACGGATGAGACGTCATAAATACGCAGATATCTTACGTCCATCTTTGTTTTGTAATAAAATAAAGATTTAAGGCCTAGTTTACCCTCTGGATTGGAAGTTCAGATGGCAGTCGCTTTCGTAAAAACTAGTGCCTACGCCAAATCTTGGGATTGATTCCCAAGCGGACCCCAAGCTCCTATGAGCCGTGGCAAAATGCCGGGACAACGCGAGGAAGAATAGAAGAAAATAAAGATTTAAATAAATAAATTATATTCACTTAACCATCACAAGCAGCCAGTAGGTACAAAACGCGGAAAAAGGATAAAAACGCTGCCAAGTTGTGGCCACTGTCGACTGGCGAATTTATTCGTCTATCCTGTAAGTTTTATACAGGGTGGCCTTAGAGCTTCACATGCAAGAAATTCTTCTACTTTTCAAACTGAATGATTATCCTATTATATTCATATATGCATAGTCTTCCATGTCGTGTCCGACAACGGCGAGCTTTACAAATTCTTCTGATGAGCATGTATATGGCTCGCAAAACCGAACTTTGTCTTAAGAGGCTGTCAACACCCAATGTCCTTGAAATTGATGTTACTTAAACAGTTTTTTAAGAAAGACTATTTGTTTTAGTCAAGTAAGAAAAATATATGTTCATATTAATTATATTTCAAAGACCGTGGTTGTACTCGATACATGATTGAACGAAATCGGCTCGATAGAAAATAATTGCAAAGATTGGTCATAAAATCACAATTAAACGGTTTTATGTCTTTATTGTTTTGATTTATGGGTCTGCAATTAAAATCACAATTTCAAAACATTTATATCTAAACCGCTGTTGAGTAAAATATTACACTAATAATCCACTTTTTTTTTATTTAAATATTTTTCTTATTATTCCCTTGCCCAGGCCCAGTAACATGCGACAGTGCTATCTCATTTACTCCGATACAAATAGACAGTGTGCGCGCTTTAGGTATTGACAGCCTCTTAAAATAAATATAAACTTAAAGCTGCCCTTGGTCGTTATTATGTGTATGCGTAGGACGGCTTAGGTAAAGACGTTCTGATGCGCCATCTCAAAGCTTGCGACATCCAATCAGAGCGTTGGGAAGAGCTTGCGGTTAAGAGATCAGAATAGCGCAATAATCATAATAAATAAGATCACTGGGTTAAAATACATAAGTAGTTTATTTTACTCGGGGTACGAGAAACAGTATGAGGATTCCCTACTAAGCATGTCTGTTGCCCCAGTGATTCTCTTAACCCACCTTTTTTATTAGCTTTTCCATATAAGAAGATTCTATTAACTATAAAAAAATTTTTAGGTATGAAACTAATGTTCAATTTGAACTATGTAAGTATATATATAAACTTGTAAATAAAACTACTAATTTTCAAACATAGTTCAAGAAAATAATTAAAATCAGAAGAAATAATTCGTGCAGTTTGGTACCCATATTCGGCTTAATTTGACGTGGCTAACAGCTGTTTTTGGATGTCCACGAAGCTAAGGCAAAATAAATATTGTAATATGTCGTGACATAAAAACTAAAACTCAGTCATTACTACCACAAGTTCAGAGCCATACTAAAACGTATGTTAGCTACTAGTGCTAAAACAATGAATATTTTAAACCTTGAATCTTGACTAGGAAAGCCATGGTCAGAGCCACCCGGTATACAAGGAAGCTGAAGCCATTTAGATAAGAATATCGCGTCTATATCCTGTGTTGGCACCGCTACGTTTTTGGGCGTCTGACTTTTTTATTTTCACTGGTTAGGCTGGACAGTGCAATACATAATATAAATAAGAAGGAACCCCTTATTGGACAATAGTTATTTGTGTCCCAATGCAGGAAAAGTAGGAAATTGCGTGCCGCGTGTAAGATTGTTACCCGAGCCGAAGACGAGTGTGACAAACACGCGGGATGGAATGTCCTACGTTTCCTCCCGTGGTGCGCATACTATTTGAGGCGGAAAGCGGCAACTTCGTTTAGCGCAGCGGGAGCAAAGTTGACGCTTTCCGCCCGGGGGGCAGAAAAAGCTTTTTTTAAACTTATCTTTGACATCAAAATAGTTAGTAAAGTAATTTAGTAACAGGTACGAGCGAGCCGCACAGATAAATTACATGTAAATTTCATTATTTAGATATCGTTTTGATGTCAAAATGTTAGGTTGAATTGGCCTCTTACACTAAGAGAAATTCGACACAAGTTTTTTTTATACTACGTCGGTGGCAAACAAACATACGGCCCGCCTGATGGTAAGCATTATCCTAGCCTATGTACGCCTGCAACTCCAGAGGGGTTATATGCGCGTTGCCGACCCTAACCCCCTCCCGCCCCTCGTTGAGCTCTGGCAACCTTACTCACCGGCAGGAACACACCACTATAGTTGTTTGAAGGATGATGCAAATTGGAATATAATAGGTATCCGACAGACCGAGCTTCGCTCGAAAAACATAAAAACTCAAAAAATGCGCGTTTTCCCAGAGATAAGACCTAGCTAGATCGATTTTTGGCCTCCGAAAATCCCCATATAGCAAATTTCATCGAAACTATTTCCGATGACCCCGAAATATATATAAGTGCTCGTTTAAAGGTATAAGATAAGATTTCGTTAATTAAACTTGAAATTTAATATTTTAATTCGTTGTGTAATTTGTTTGTACATTTATTGATTGTGATTTATTTAAAGAACATGTCAATAAGAGACATACAAAATAAATTATAATATAGTAATACACGATCGTCGATTATCGAATGGACAAAACACGATTCAAATTTTCTTTGCCGAATCAATAGCAACACCGGAACACGAGGCATATAAACTTTCAACCTCTACCCCAGATAATTATGAAAATATCAAACGTTAAAACCCTAATTCTAGTTGGCAATAAAACAAGTGGAATTCAAAAGTTAGTCGTTACACCAAATTAATGCATGGAATTATGGTGCCCGCGGGACCGTGCTGGAGACGTGACGACCCCGTGTAGACCGAGAGACGAGTTTGATTGACTTAAGTCATTGTATTTCAAGTCATTGTAGAGGGCGGAGCTATGTAAGCCGTGTCAAGACCTAGGAGGTAGTCATGTCTGAAATACGACCGGTCTGGCCTAGTGGGTAGTGACCCTGCCTACGAAGCCGATGGTCCTGGGCTTAAATCCCGGTAAGGGCATTTATTTGTACCATAAATATTTGTTTCTTATTTAAGTATTTATATATTATATATATCGATGTCTAGGTACCCACAACAAAAGCCTTATTGAACTTACTGTGTGATTAGTAAATTTGTGTGATAATGTCCTATAATACGACCCAATTCAAAAGTTGGCCACTAGAACAAATAATGAAGCACGTCATCCAGCAGTACCCACTCCACGCATTTTTGAGAAGCCCAGTATGGTCTGATATACTGTACGCCTGATGCTGTGCAACGCTAGCAAAACTTGGATGTTGCCTTATAAAAATATTGTTTTATATATACATTTTAATAGATAAACAAGAGAAAATTAACACCATGAGCTGCACTGCGAGAATTTTTTTTAATCAAGAAGACATGCAGGATGAGCCTAAAGCTACCTACCGTTACGTTAAGAATGGTAGGTACATTTATCCTGCCCGATCACAGAATTAATGAATATTGTGCTCCTTACTATAGGCTATTTTTCTCATGATAAAGTGTGTGAATGTCAAATGGTCAAATTTATATGAAAATATGACGTTTATAATTTGACGACCGGTCTGGCCTTGTTGGTACTGACCCTGCCTATGAAGCCGATGGTCCTGGGTTCGAATCCCGGTAAGGGCATTTATTAGTGTGATGAACACAGATGTATGTTCCCGAGTCATGGGTGTTTTCTATGTATACATATAATTATGTATTTATCTATATAAATATGTGTATATCGTCGCCTAGTTAGTACGCATAGTACAAGCTTTGCTTAGTTTCGGGCTAGGTTTATCTGTGGAAAAAGTCCCATAATATTTATTAATTTATTTATTTATAATGACACAATGAGGTATCACTGTGTTTAGCGAAATTAGCTTAGACGGACTCTAATATTGAATACCACCAACATAACAGCTCCACAGCTGTCGCTCGGCCTGTAAACTTTATTATAAGCAAGCGTGTTTAATGTCAATGTGGAGGTATATTGGGCTAAAACGGTTTTTATGGCCCAATATCTTGCCCCGCGGCGTTGCCTGCCCTATCATTAATCATTTTAGAGCTTTTAGCAAATGAACGTTTGGAGCTTTTTAACAGTTATTAAACTATAATGATTATGAATATAAAATATGATTTGATAGCCGAATGGTTGTAAAATTTTATTTTATTTAATACTGTACTAATCATATTACCACGAAGGCCATTCAACTATGGTTTAGAACAATTAAGTTCGTTTTAACGCAAAACAATTACAATAGATACGACAGGTACAGTCAAGTGTAAATATGGGTGTACACATCTTACTCAAAAATACGTCCCATAGCATCTTATTCCAGTGTAATAAGAGCTAGTACCATATTTATGAGACGATTCTTTCGATACATATTTTTGCACTTGACTGTACGAGGTACGTAGGTATACTACCTACGTACCTATTAATTTACTGAGGAAGTATATCTAATCTGCAATAAATACAACAATAACATACTACAAACAAATTTAAATTGTGACCGTTTTTCATTATTCTATTTATCTTTATTTATTTGCGAAAAAAAAAACATGAAAAAAAAGATATATTTTTATTCTATTCACAAGTATTACATACATATAGCCGGTCGAACACGTTTGTCAGTAGAAAAAAGGCCCAAATTTCGAATTTTCTACGGGACGCCCTTCGCTCCTACACTTTTAGGGTTCCGTATCCAAAGGGTAAAACGGGACCCTATTACTAAGACTCCGCTGTCCGTCCGTCCGTCTGCCACCAGGCTGTATCTCATGAACCGTGATAGCTACACTGAAAAAAATAGATAGCCGAACTGGTTTTGTAACTTTACTAAATAACTAAACTACGGTTATAAGAAAATAAACTTTGCATAAATTTACAAACTTATTTTGTAGTGTATACCCAGTACCTGAACACTGATAGCCAAACACGGTTTTGTAACATATAACACATAGTTCGCAAGTCCCAATTTTTGTGTAAACAGTAACCAAAATTTTGTTACAGTTATGCAAACATTTCTTTCAGTGTAGACAGTTGAAATTTTCAGATGTTGTATTTCCGTTGCCACTATAACAACAAATACTAAAAAGTACGGAACCCTCGGTGGGCGAGTCCGACTCGCACTTATCCGTTTTTTTTTTGATAAATGGCTTGGCAGATGGCAGACTATATATATCCTGGGCCTAAGTGACTTTTTTGCAAGA
This sequence comes from Cydia pomonella, assembly GCF_033807575.1. Classification (NCBI taxonomy): domain Eukaryota; kingdom Metazoa; phylum Arthropoda; class Insecta; order Lepidoptera; family Tortricidae; genus Cydia; species Cydia pomonella. Next base: position 17,943,384 of record NC_084720.1, on the reverse strand, counting down.
GTTGAAGATTGGTGGTAATCAAACTGTTTTTAATTTCAATTTATTTAAATACCTACCCTATTTCGTATAAATCTTTATTTTAATTTATTTTTTATATTACGTTACGTGATCAGTACCCCTATTGTAAATTTAATCGACATCATAACGTGACGAACGCGTTTGCGTTAAGTCTCATTTTGTATAGGATTTTGAGTTTCCAAAACGTCCCGCTTGGCGCGCTCTTTCTAAATCACATACAAAATGAGACTAAACGCAAACGCGTACGTCACGTTTCGAAATCGAATTTATTTATAATAGGGGTACTGATCACATGCAGCAAAATTGCTTTCTTTATGTACGCTCATAATTCTCGTAAACCAATCGGAGCATACAAATCCCATCATTTCCAGCAAACTTTAAACGCTCATCCAATTTTTGTACAGTCAGCGCCCAAAGTAATGGATCAAACTTTTAATTATATTTTATATTCATAATCATTATTGACGACCGGTTTGGCCTAGTGACCCTGCCTTACGAAGCTAATGATCCCGGGTTCAAATCATGGTAAAGGCATGTATTTGTGTGATGAACATGGATATTTGTTCCTGAGTAATGGTCGAATTAAGATTTCGTATACAAAACTATAATTGGGTATGGGCTCCCAACTCAACTATAAGATTTATTTCGATACGCTGTAGTCAACTATAAAAAAAAATACCAATCACGCCCCGCCATAGGGCGCGGGGTCGCGTAATTATGTATTTTGTACTACATTTTTGTCTACTTACCAATTTTCATTATTTATTTAGGTTTTATAGTAAACAATATTTTAGATGACTCGTAGAAAAAGTATTGTATACAATAGTGATATAATCAAACTTTTCAATCTCGTACCTTACTTAGGCAACTCAGCAAGCTTAGTTGCCTAAACACGGTACTCGACTGAAAAGCTTCCTATTTTAGCATGATTGTATGAAATACTATTTTACAAGTTTCTGCGGTGTATCTTAGTTTTAAGTTCTTTGTATGATTTGTTGTGATATAAATAAAAAAAATATCTATAATACAGGGTGGCCAAATAAGAAGTATACATTTTGTTTTTAAATTTTAACTGTATTAAGTTCAAAAATTATTAGGTATTGTTTTAAAAATATATTCTTCAGGGTTGGCAAATTCATGCGAAACATAATGTCTGACATATGTCCACCTCTAACAGCAGGCAAATGTAAGCCCTTATCATCCCAATGTTCAGCATCTATTCGCACATTTTTGGCATTATCTTAGTACATTTGTGTCGAATAGTCGGTTTTAACTGTTTAAATTTCATCAGCTCGTTAGCATAGACACGTAATTTTAGATAGCCCCACAGAAATAAGTCAAAAGCTACAAAATTTGGAGAATTTGGGTGCCAATCACTGTCACTTTTTTTCAAAATTAATCGAGCAAACAACGTGTTTTAAACAACACAAACATTTGAGATAAAATTGCTTGCTGCTAGTGGTATACATTTGGCAGAAATTATCCTTCGTATACAATTGCCAACCCTGAATAATATATTTATGAAAAAATATTTAATAAAATTTCCACTTAATGTAATTAAAATTTAAAAACAAAGTGTATCATTCTTATTTGTCCATCCTGTATATGTTCTACTACATATAGAGACATATCACTTTTTGTTAAGTTGTAAGAGAGATTCTGATGTGTGATGCGGACTGTACACCGCTTATCAGCGACGACAGGCGCGGCTGCGCGATATCTCTGATTAGGCTTTTGGGTTCGAGTGTACATTATAAAAAAAAGTTGAACTTATCGAGGGAGATTATACGTACACTGGTGATCATGGGAATATAATGTGCAGAAATCTGCAGAAAAAATTTACAGTAAACGCACCTATGATGGGACTGGCACCAGTAATGGGATGGTATAGACAAATTCTGTAAGACAAGTATTTACCATCAGTTTTTAAATGCTGACATTTTACCATAAACAAGAGCGAGACAGCTGCTTCAGTTAAATTTTTCATTTATATTTGTTTCTTTGAAAATTAATGGCGCCATACATCCCACGATTGGAGCAAAAAATCATAGTTTTAATTTTTTAATAATATTGAAACCAATTGCAGTAGCTTTCATTAAACATCGGACCCGGGTACGTCCTTAAACTACGTCCACAAGAGAGGTATGGGCATTGTGAATGTCATCTCGGTTTGAGTGGTAGGGCACAGGACAGCGGATGTCATTCCAGATCTAGAGCAGAGCCCAACTGGGGAAGTACCTCCACCTTACAGAAAATCGCAGCCAAATAACACTAGACCCTACTCATAGTGTTGTGTTCCTGCCGGTGAGTAAGGTTGCCAGAGCTCAACGAGGCGGGAGGGGGTTAGGGTCGGCAACGCGCATGTAACTCCTCCGGAGTTGCAGGCGTACATAGGCTACGGATACTGCTTACCATCAGGCGGGTCGTATGCTTGTTGGCCACCGACGTAGTATAAAAAAAATTAACACATAGAAAAGATAAAGGACGAAGAGGACTTTCAACTTTTAAAGCATAAAGCGGTAAAAAAATTACAGGTGTCGGTGAAATATTAAAAATCCAAAATTTCTCTTAAATGTTCCATGATTGGTGCCGTTAACATACCCCCCTTTCCCTCATTAGAAACCTGTTTGCAGTGGGGTCAGTTATCTCTGCAGCTTTAACGCATTATGTCAACCTTCAACTAACAAGGAAAGGTACCCAAACTGTCCGGTTCCGATTTGATTTATATTTATATATGTTAAAGAGTAGTCTAAAATAACGGACACGTTTTTTTTTTAGCTGCCCAAACTCAACCTATTGGGAGAAATTGTCCTCCAAAGTACTAAAAAGTTACTAAATCTTCTAACTCCTATAGAAAGTGATGCTCAAGCAACTTGCTAGTTAATGGCTTGTTTGAGTATATGTTTGAGAACAGGAAAAAATAATGTACACGTGTTTTGTTATATCTGCTTAAACTCAAGTTTTCCTAAAAAAACACCCGTCTTTATGTGTAATTTTAGCGATAAGATATTATAAAACTTCGAATGTCGATTTTTTTTAGGTAAAAATGAGTTTTAGCCGATACAAAACACGTGCTCATTATTTTTTGCTGCTTTCAAACATATACTCAAACCATATATAAATATAAATCAAATCGGAACCGGACAGTTGGGTACATTTCCTTGTAAGAACGTCACTTTTGACACAGACAGATCATTATCATATCAGAGCCCCTAGTGTAAATTTATTCGATTTCGAATAAACATCGATTTGTTTTTTCTGTTTATGAAAGGGCTTTTTCGAATAACGAATATCATGGTCGTATCCAAATACGAGTAAGATCAAAATCGTAAAATTAAAATTTCCAAACCATTATCAGGTTCTTGGCGCAATACTATTTAATTTCGGTTTTACTCGATAAAACCGTTATTTTTAAACCGGTTTTTAAGAGAACAATTCTTTGTCAAATTAACCAGTTCAGAGCAATAAATACCGGTTTCTTCCTATGACGGTGTCTATGTTTACGTGGCACACCACCAGGCTGGCCGTTTTGTCGCTCGTCGAACAAACCGGTTTTTTTTAGGATACAATAAAGTTCTTAAAACGTTCGCGTTCTTATAATGTTCGGAGGAAAACCGAAATAAACTGTATTTTACCGGTATTTTATAAACCGGTTCCGACCTTGCTTCCAATGCTCCAAGCGTTCAATATACAAGTTATTACTAGGTACCCAATAGGGATGGAATAGGTTTATTGTATTCCTGTTGATAACTGTTAGAAGCTTCGCCGTAGACGAGTTTTGTATTCTGGTCCTTTGAGAGTAAGTATTGATGCTGAGTAGCGATTTAATAAATAAATTCATACGACAAGCCTTCTTTCCTTCTTACTTCTTGAGCTTACCTTGGGACTTAGACAATCTAGTTTAAGAATGTCCTATAATATTTATTTAATTTACTTTCTACTATATTATATAGATACATGGCGTTATTCATAAACAAGTTACTGGCCTGAATTAGCTTTGAATTGTCTTTATCTGACATTTTGACTTATGTATTTGTAAGAAAGGGATGTAATATAATTTAACTAAATCAGGCCCGTAAAGTTTTGAAGAATAAGGGGGACAGAGTATATAGTTCTCCCTCAAAATGCAAATCGTTTTCACATCGTTTCTATACCGCCCTCCCAACGCACATTACAAATCGTTAAACTAATTCATAAATTGTTGAATACCATTCACGAAGTCCGATCCGATGCCGATTTAATCATCGATCCGATTTAATCACTTAACTGTTAATTTGTTTCAATCCGATATTTGTTTGCGACCAATAATTTATTAGGGTTGCCTAACTCAGGGGTTCCCAAACTGTGACTTGCGGCGGTGTATGTATTGTCCATAGATTTTGGGTCGGTTTCACGAAGTTGGAGGAAAGTATTGGACAACTAATTTACAAATACGTAAGGAAGTTTTATCTGGCAGTCAATTGCCAGATAAAACTTCCTGCAAAACACAGGTAGCACTTTATCTACCAGTTATTTGAAGATTGTGAAACAAACGATGACTTTATTCGGCAGATAAGTGGCAAGTAGCTTATTCGGGACTTTCAAAATTCAAAATTCAAAATTTCCGTGTCATATATTTGACATTCGGGTTTTGAGGTACAAGCAATCATGATCGATGCAGACAACTAGTCAATCACAGTGCATGCGTTTCAATCGGCCGAAAACAGTGAAAAAGGAGGAGATCCTGTCATCGTGTTGACAGATTAGGGCCACCCCACACTAGCGTCTTTTGAGCGTCAGGATCTCGTTAGCGCCATGGAAAATGGCGTCGCTGCGCAGTTGCGCCAACGTTGCGTCGAACAGCAGCCATAGAGGTGACTAAACGCTGACGCTCGGGATACTTTAGTGTTGGGTGGCTCTTAGACCAATGCCAAACAAGATCTTGCTGTCTAGTTAATAAAGATGACTGAGCTTCATTCAATTTCACAAGACAGGAGATACATCATCATCGTGGCCTACTCAACATCAAAGGTTTGATAGGATTCCTCGAGGAGTTGGGCTGGCAAGAGTAGCCAACCCCCCCTCCCCCTTTCACGCAAAATAGGCACCAGTCGTCGAGTTGCGGAAGATCGATACGAATACGAATAAAATATGATTCAATACCTGGCGTCGTGCTTCTCGATTCTCAACTGTTTTTTTTTTTGCACAACTAGTCATGTCAGGGTAGTATTATAAATATATCAAAACTTTAACAGATCTGTACCCCTAGTGTAAATAAATTCGATTTTGAAACATGACGTACGCGTTTGCGTTTAGTCTCATTTTCTATTGGATTTAGAATGAGCGCGCCAAGCGGGACGTTTTGGAAACTCAAAATCCTATACAAAATGAGACTTAACGCAAACGCGTTCGTCACGTTATGATGTCGATAAAATTTACACTAGGGGTACTGAATACCGCGAACTATCAAAAAGTGTAACGAGAGTTATTGGTAACAGCGAGACTAGTAAATATTTACTAGCTCTCGTAGCAGTTCAAAAAAGATTGGGAGCCGCTGGCCTAACGGATGGGATTGCGTACATTAATGGTGTATGTTCGGATGGTATTTGAAAATCGAATATTACCAATATCCTCCTACCTAAAGTATGAAGTTGGAGATATTTTAGTTCGTGTCATCCACGATGACGCGCAGATTTGTCAAATCTAACCTTTCATAATATGACAATATAAGTCGAGGCACGCGTCTTCGTGAATGACACGATCTATATGCATCTGTTACATAAAGGAAACAAAATGTGTATGCCAACCTTAACTGACATAGTTATTGTACTGTCAAAATAGCCAACGTAGCTCGCTTTTTTAAAACACCGGACAAGTGCGAGTCGGATTCGCCCACCGAGGGTTCCGTACAATTATTTTTGTTAAACAAATTTAAAGTTTTAAGATTTGTCCCTGTATTTTTAGTATAAGAAGATATTAAGTACTTGCCATATTTCATAGTTCTAGGACAACGGGACGTACGGGAGTACCCTATGAATTTGGATTCCCTTAAAAGTATCAAAATATATTTACGTCTTTTGCGGCATAAAATGCCGTATCTTTTTTTATGTTAACTTAGACGTTTGTATTTTCCACAGCTTCAGGGAATGGTAATTTCAACTTGATACCTTCACGCGTTCCCGAGATAAAGGGGCTTGACAGACAGACAGACGGACAGACGGACGGACGGACTGACGACAAAGTGGGTTCCTTTTTTTTCTTATGAGGTACGGAACAATAAAAAACTATGATATGAACGGCCAGCTTTTTTCTTGCCAACTGCATCCATGGTAATCATTCCCATTTATTTATTGGTATAAAAAAATCATCATTTAACCCACTTTTTGCTAATTATGAAGGCGGGCAATGTTATTTCAACTTTTTGCCAACATTGCCCACGTCCATTTCGTATGGAAATACTGCTTATAAAACGTTAACGTTCAAGACTTACCATCAGGCGGGCTGTATGCTTGTTTGCCACCGACGTAGTATAGTTGAAACAAGAATCACCACAAAGCTGATCCAACTTTAGTGTACTAAAATTACTCAAAGAAAATATATACGGACAACGTGCCAAAAATATGTATACACTACCCTAATATATGGGCCATAAGGTCGTGTATACATATTTTTGGCACTTCGATCGTATCGATGTTTTCAGACATGACTGTACTACACTTAAATACCTCCCTCTTACATACTTCATTCGTGCAAGCACAAAGTATAATCGCGTTCGAAATACCTAAATCGCTACATAACATTAGGTACCTAATCAATTTCTATCAAATCGTTAGCTTAAAGTGAAACCCTTTAAACTTCTAAGCCCTCAAATCACAGACTAACATCCAATTTATGTACAGATTGTCCACTCGTTATTCAGATCACGCGCGCCGCTCGTGACGCTCGAAAATTGATTTTTATCAACGCTGAGACCGGCGATATTTTAGCGCCCGCGATTGTTTTATGAAGATGTGAAGTGATTTTGGAGGGGGATGACTTATCTTTGTATTAATTAAGATGTGGGGATGGATAGATTTAATTTGTTTTTTCTACTCCTCTACTATCTGTCATTTATACATTAATGAACTCTTATATAAGAGCATACATAGGTTTGGAGAAAAAAAAATTCTACTCGACTGTAATGGTTGAATTGAGATTTCGTATACCAAACTATAATTGGGTACTTTTTATGTATGGGCTTCCAACGCAACTATAATATTCATTTCAAAACAGTTTAGTCAACTATAATAAAATTGGCCAATCACAGCTCGCCGCGGTCTTCCTTCATAAGTCGTAAACAAACATGTCTCCATAGGCTATGGTGGCCAAAATCGAGATAAAAATCTATCTAAAAATAGAATTTAGCAAGTAGCAAGTACCAGGGCCTCATGAGTTACGAGAAGGTGTCGTTGACCAACCCGCCGGATCCCGGCGGCCGGGGCGCGTACGAGTATGAAGGTATCGCGGCCGCTCGCGTATCTGAAATAGTACTTTTGGTTTGTTTACCTATATGATTCTATTAGATTAAAGTATTATTTTTGTTGTAGTATCAAACTAAATGTATTGCTGCCAACTTACAAAATGTTCATTAGGTTGTATAGTAGAAACAATTGCTTCATAATTCAGAAACGTGCATGTAACACCCTTAATATACCACTATCCATAGACTTCGAAGGCCGGTTAGCGTTGTTTGTTAGTCTCCATAGGCTACTGTCGCCAAAATCGAGAAAAAAAAGTGTTCAAAAATTGTATTTCACCTTCGAAAGTCACCTTTATGTATCTGTTATTAAATTTTATTATTTTTTATTTTTTATTATTTATTTATTTGGAGATCCAACAGCTGTGACATTAACATAGAAATATATAGTAGATACAGGAAGCCAATTATAGGAACTCACAGGTAGTGACATAATACTAAACTAAGATTACGCACTGTTGCAACCACATATGTGAACTTTTAACTTGTTGATTGAAAACATCTTATACCTATATACAAGTGATTCTTGTATATGTATACCGGTACCCCTAGTGTAAATATTTTCGACAGCGAAACGTGACGTACGCGTTTGCGTTAAGTGTCATTTTGTATGAGATTTTTGACTTTCCAAAACGTCCCGCTTGGCGCGCTGTTCGAAAACCCATACAAAATGAGACTTAACGCAAACGCGTACGTCACGTTTCGAAATCGAATTTATTTACACTAGGGGTACGGGTGTTTCCTGTAACAGGAGCAATAAATTAAACTGTAGGTGTACTCCTCAAACTCACCGATATTTGTTCAGTAATTTTAAACAATAAGTAACTTATATTTTAATTTTTATTACACATTCAAATTAATTCTAAGACGCTAAAAAATATTTTGTTACGTTTAAAGCGTGATAAACAACGTCAAACACACTGAAATCTGCGTACATTGAAAAAAATATAAAATTTGTATGAAAAATTTCAATATTAAGATAAATTTCATAATTTTTAAAAGTTGTTAATCAAAAGTTATATCGTTTTAGGAGTACAATATATGTTTTAATTATATGCTCGTGTTACAGGAAACACCCAGTATATATTTATATATTTCGGGGATCTCTGAAATGGCTCTAACGCTTACGATGAAATTTGCTGTATGGGGATTTTCAGGGGCGAAAAATCGATGTAGCTGGGTCTTATCTCTGGGAATACGCGCAATTTTGAGTTTCTATATGTTTTCCGAGCAAAGCTCAGTTACTGACAATGAATCATGCTAACACGCAGACATTATTGTGTTACAGACATTGATCGAATGATATGCAATATTAGTTTTTAAATTCATTCATTTTATTTAAATATTAAATAAAATCTCACCATGGATTAAAACCCGGTGTCCATTCTCATTAATACTGTTTGCTTTTTCGTTTATGAGAAAAAAACCTTTTTTAAATTCTAATTAATATTCTACGTTATTTAAGCAAGCTCACGTTCTAGCCTCTCAATAAATATGTAGTAAAAAAATTACTCGAAATTATACCTTAACACAACTGTAATAAGTTACATTTTAATATTCATCGAAAATAAATAGCTTATCAACTGTTGGATAAAATTGGTACGTGCTTTATCGGTGTCCGATTCCGTTTTTGTGAGTGGTTTTTAATTTGAGTGCTCAAATTGAAGGTGGGTTGTTATAAAGACGGGTGCAGGTTCGAAACCTGGGCTTGACAAATAATGACCTAAGGAAAAAATGCGGAACCAACACTTGAAAATTAAAATTGCCGCTTATTTGTACAGTCACCATCAGATATGTCAGAGCAGCCAAGGTGCTCAAAAGTATCTGAACATGCACTTTAACGTCTTGGCAATAGAGGCTTTACTCAGATATTTTGTGAACATCGTGGCCGCCCCGATATATTTGATGGTGCACTCTAAATTAGTTGCTGAATTGCTCGCTAGATGTCGCTTTTTAAAATGTAAACTAGCTAATGAAGTTTTTCCTAAAACCATGGAGTGGACTCGTATCCGACGAAAATTCAGTAACCATTTTAAAATAAAGTGATAGTAATATGGCAAGAGTGAAGTAACAGGTTTGCTATTACAAAATCACTTTGCTGGCAGTACTGAAAAATCTAAGTATTTCTCTTCTGTTCATCTGATTTCATATGTAGGTAGGTATGTATGAAAATATATATGTATTTGTACCAATATTACTCATATTAATGTGTTAGTAGTATGTTTAGTTTTTAAGTTGCCCAATTTCACAGTAGATGTCGCTGATCTATCGGCTACTTCACGCTATTAAGATTTTTCTACAGCCCCTTATAAGGTAAATTTGGTTTTGGAATAAATGAGTATTATGTTGTCAAGTGAAGTGTTTCATTACAAAAGGTAGGAAGTGTAGTGAGTGAACATTATGATTGTATTGTGTTCGTACAGGTACCTAATTGTGTCATCTATACCACATATTTTTGCACCGACTACAACTTGTCTGCTTTGCCTAAAGGTAGAAAAAAAAGAAAAAAAAATCATAGGTACCTCGCAAGTCAAGTCAATATATTCTTTATTCAAATAGGCCTAGCAACAAGCACTTTTAAATCGTCAAATTTTACAAATATCATCTTAATCTAAATATCAGAGCAATTTATTGATGCAGTTATTATTGTTCTAAAAAAACATTGAATTATTATAGATATGGCAAACTTAATAATAAGAATTTCACAAAAGGATCGTCAAACACCATCTCCGATTTCTCATCCAACTTTAGCGAAGAAAGTGAAACAATTAATAAATTTTGACGCAGTTACTACCTAATATAAGAAATTATAGCAGCTGACCGTACATTGTTCAAAATGTAGCTTAACTCTAGTCCCCAGTCATATGTATATATGTCTGTCTAACCTCGTATGTAAGCAGGGAAGCGAATAATGCCCAAAAGGTTTGCACGGCAGCCAACTAAACAATTCTCGAGTGACCACTGCCCGCCGTGCCAACTTCGCAGTCTGTGTGGTCGTACTGGAACAGGTATAAATACTAGGTAATTGTAACAGGGAATAATACTTACAAAACTTACGCAGCAACTAAAAGATTCTCGGGTGACCACTGCCAGCCGTGCCATCTTCGTAATTTGTGTGGTGGTACTGGAACAGGTATAAATACGAGATACTTGTAACAGGGAATAATAGGTATTGGGTACAAGATTTGTACCGTAACTCAAGTGAACAGAGCACTGCCGGTCGTGCTAACTTAGTAGTTAGTGTGGTCGTTTTTATTGGAACAGGTATAAATACTAGGTATAACTATTTATCAGGGAATGACATCCAAAAGACTTGCTGGAAACTTAACAATAATTATTACACAAATTAACTAAGTCCCACAGTAAGCTCAATAAGGCCTGTGTTGTGGGTACTTAGACAAAAATATATAACAATATATAAACATATAGAAAACACCCATTAACACACATTAAGGATGCTGCCAACCTGAGCAGAATGGCAAAAGATAATAAGTTCCGAGAGATGGTCGCCGACGTCAGATGATGACATGGCACAACAAGAAGAAGAAGAAAACACCCATGACTCAGGAACAAATATCTGTGCTTATCACACAAGTAAATGCCCTTATCAGGATTTGAACCCGGCACTTTCGGTTTCATAGGCAGAGTCACTACCCACAAGGCGAGACAGGTCTAATAAAAGAGAAGAGTGACAAGAACTTCTTGTGCAAAAAGGTACTATTCTTAATATCAACTTAACAAACTGTTGTTACGCGTATTAGGGCAGTTTTTTCACGGAACGCTAAAAGTACCTAGTATTTCACATCTCCCCATATCATCCCTACCTTACAGTACTTAACACCACTTGACATTGCACTCCTGAAAATAATATCGCAGGTGCATACGAGTATAATTCGCACCGCGGGGACCAACTCGGACATCTAGAGAACACGTTCTGTGCTAAAATAGCTTTCTGCGACCCGTTTTGTAGACTAACATAACTATTATAATTTGGAGCCAAATAAAACTGTAAATTAATTAATTACGGTTTATTCAGGGTTATAACACGCGTTCTTTACATGACCTCTTTGGTGACAGAACTCTTTTTGTGTTGCCACTGTAAAATACTGTGACAGGTTATTACACTCTCCACCCCCTTTACCTAAATAGCTTCATTTACAATGATGAATCTTATAGGACTAGCCTAGATCTAAACTATATTATAATACTCTGGACTCTATAGAGTTCTACAAGTCTTACTTATAACAAAATAACAGTCACTTAAAATTTAAATACAAATTTTAAAGTTTATGCAATTGGTTAGCATGACGCTTCCATTTTGCTCCTTCCACTTCTACCATAAAAGTAGAGCCAGGCATCAAAACCTTAACTATGTGGCCTTTTGACCACTTCTTCCCCCTTCTAAAATCCTTAACATTAACTAAGTCCCCCTCAGATAAGTCTAAAATTCTGGCACCCTTTGCATACTTTAACTGTTTTTCTTGAGCCTCGACAAGATTTTGATATATAGGTGCAGGTCTTAATAGTGAAAATCTATTTCGCAATTCTCTACCAATCATCAACCGAGCTGGAGTTGCTCCACTGGTTTTGTGTGTGGTTGTGCGGTAATCAAACAAAAATATACCTAAGGCATAGTTATGCGATTTGCCACTTTCAATTATTTTTTTCATATGTGATTTAAAAGTCTCTACAAATCTTTCGGCCGCACCGTTAGTGGCCGGATAGTGAGGAGAAGTAAACGTGTGCTTAACACCTGTAACTTTACAAAATTCTTGAAATTCGTGACTTGTAAAAGCAGTGCCATTATCCGTTACCAGGTGAACGGGGAATCCATATCTTACATATAATTCTTTAAATTTAGTTATTGTTAAGTTTGAATTATGATGTTGACGGGGTCTGTCATTTCATTTTTAAATATGTTTAATGGCCACATTCCAAAAATTTTTAGCAAATCTCTGCCCAATAATCTAGGTTTATTGTTTTCAACCACAAATAAGTTTACATTTTTAGTGTCATTATTAATTTTAAATTTTATGTTATGTATTATTCCCAATGGCTGTGTAACGGTTTGGTCATAGTTCTTGAAATTGACAGTCTTTTATTTCATGGATTAAATTTAAAGTTTCCACATCTTTTTGCAAAATTGTTGATGTTTCAGCACCTGTATCCAATTCAAACTTGAATGTCACACCATTCACACTACCATCCACCAAACATGGAGGTACCTTATTTGTGGTTGATTTACAACTGTAAATATTATAATAGTCATCACTTTCTGGAAAAAGTCCTTGAATAGATTGCTCAATGTCAGAGTTTTGATTTTCCATTTCACTGTTAATTTCAAGTGCATTAATTTTGTGAGTTTTAGGACACATTTTGTACAGGTGACCTTGCTGGCCACATTCTGAGCAATATTTATTTTTTAAACTGCACTCACTTTTTAAATGGTTATTTTTACCGCAACAAAAACACTTCAATGACTTACCGGATGCTGTTGACTCACGGTTGGCTTTATTCGGAATTTGTTTTGGCTTACTCAGTGTATTCCGCTTGACAAAAAACATACTAGAGGCTGGTTCCTCCAGTGGCATCTTCATTTTAGTCTGCAGCCACGCCGCCTCTACAGTCCTTGCTAAAGTGGTTAATTCATCAAGTGTCTGGTTGCCGTTCTTAAGTAATTCAAATTTAACAAGAGATGAATACACTCCGTCGATTAATTTTTCTTTGACCTGGTCCTTGAAATCCTTAAAATTACATTTTTTGGCTGCTTTCTTCAGTCGTATAATGTAGTCTTCTATGCTTTCTTCTGCTTTCTGGTTACATTTCCTAAATTCTGCTCGATCCACAGGAACAGATGTGGATTTGTTGTATCTATCTTCTAATAGCTTGATGAGATCAGTAAATGACTTTTCTGTTGGTTTTGCAGGAGCACATATATGATTAAGGGTTTCCAATACTTTTGGTGTAATTTTAGTGATCAGCAGAGCTACTTTCTTATCCTCCGGCACATTATTCAAGCTAATCAAGCACTGCAATTGCAACTCGAATGTGTCAAAGTCACGTCCATCGAAGGGTTCTATGTGGTAATTCACATAATTCACCGCCATGACTGGTAATTCCTGCGTTTCTCGAGTCTTTATAAGCTTCCCGGCGGTTATCAAAGGTTGTCCACTTTTGATCGCGTCCCTTAGAAATTTCCTTAATTCGTCAATTGTTTCACACTCGTGGTCCAGATGCAATTCTTCTAATATTTGTAATAGTTCACTTTTGCTTAAAGTTTGCACAAAACTAGTCTTTTTTAGAGAAATATCACTCCCAAAACGTTCACTCAGAGACATTTGAAGGTTACCTCACACGAATATCACTAATATAAAGTTTTTACTTTTTTTATCTAAAACTTGACGTATTTCAGTCCACACGCGTATAACGTTATTTTCTCGTCGCCATTATTATAATTTGGAGCCAAATAAAACTGTAAATTAATTAATTACGGTTTATTCAGGGTTATAACACGCGTTCTTTACATGACCTCTTTGGTGACAGAACTCTTTTTGTGTTGCCACTGTAAAATACTGTGACAGGTTATTACAATAACAATAAGTGGCATAAGATCAGTTTGGGCTTGGATTTTTTTAAATTTTTTTTTTTAATTTATTTGAATCAAAAGAAGATTACAAAAAGCCTTAAACTACTAATCTGCCAAACTGCAGTACAGTTTGCTGGCAGAAAAAAAACTAATACCCTCCATCAACTAGCGATGTGGTAAACAATTGAATGAAGCGCTGGTGGCCTAGCGGTAAGAGCGTGCGACTTGCAATCCGGAGGTCGCGGGTTTAAACCCCGGTTCGTACCAATGAGTTTTTCGGAACTTATGTACGAAATATCATTTGATATTTACCAGTCGCTTTTCGGCAAAGGAAAACAATTGGCAATTGGTATTTCATTTGGAAAAAAAAGGCATCTCGACTGATATTAAAATAGAGGTCAAATCGTTTTTTTTTCAGATATGTTCCAAATTTGAATATCATAACCAGATCGAGTTTGGTGTAGTTATGAACCAATTACAACATTATCACAGATAAGAAATTTGATGTAACAAAACAGTTTATCGCAATGTTGGCCATTATTTACGGATTTTGATGGCATCATAGACGGTTTATGATATGTGCGTAGATAAAAGACTTTTCCTACTCCTCTACTGTTATCTGTCATTTATGCATTCATTAACACGAATATAAGAACATACATAAAAGGTTTCAAGAAAAGTCTATATTGTCTATTCCTCATAAAAGCTCTTGTGCTTTTAATCGCTATAACGTTACTGCGATTAATGGCTACCAACCTAACAAAACCAAAACGAATACAGTTTTAAACTAAGTGCATTGCTGCCAACTTACAAAATATTCATTTGGTTGCATAGTAAAAATAATTACTTCATAAGTCAGAAACACGCATGTGACACCCGCATAGCAACACCCATAGACTACGAAGACCGCTTAGCGTTGCTTGTTAGTCTCCGTAGGCTACGGTGGCCAAAATCGAGAAAAAATTAATTTAGCAAAGAGCAAGTACCAGGGCCCCATGAGTTACGAGGTGTCGCTGAACGGCCGGCCGCGGCCCGGGGCGGGCCGGGCGCGTAACAAGGTATGCTCGCGCGTCTTAGCTATATACTTTTGCTTTGTTTACCTAAATTAAGATTTATTTTTGTTGACTCGTAGGAAAAATATTGTATGCAACGTTGTATAAGTAGGTCAAAAAATGCTCGTGGCGTATTCCTTTACAATGTGAGCCGGAGCCGAAGGCGTAACTCACGCCACTCGCCTTTTTTGACCCTTCTTATACAACTGTTGCATAAAATACTATTTAATTTGCTCTTTAAATGAACCAGTCACGCTCTTTTAATATCACGATTCTGTTAACTCTTTGGTGATATTGATACTAGTAAAGTGCAATGTTATATAGTGTTTAAGTCCTAATAAAAAAGCTTTCATTTATTCGCTCACAAAAAAACTTCAAAAGCATTTAATGACCCATTCATCTTCCCCTTAAAACTATTCCAGCGCAACTCGATCGTTTTATCTGTTACAATTCTTTCATTTAGCACAATAAGCGCTCACTATCAATTTCAGACCACGTTTCTAACTTACCACATTATCTTTACACCCTTTCCCACCCTTATTAGAAAGGATTTAAGTTTAAATTTGCTTATATAAATGCTGCCGAAGCGTGGCATGGTTGCTGTCCATTCGTTCGTCCTTAACTTACCAATTTATTTTTACACTGTCTTTGATCCTTATTTAAAAAAGGTTAGGGGTTATATTTGGTTGGTTGAAAGTTGTCGAAGTGTGGTATGGTTGCTGTCCATTCGTTCAACGGAGCACGGATTGATGACTTTGGCTTGGAGGTGGTTTGTCTCGAGAATTTAGTTCGGGCGATCGGTTTTAAGTCAGCCGGTGCTTTTACCGAGTTTTATCAATCAAGATCGGCTGGTCTCGATCGTAGCTACGGATTTGCAAGGGAAACATATTTAAAATAGTTGGAAAATGATCAGCGGTGTCATCATGGTTCTATTTTTGTCACCTGTCACTATGCCCGTCACTTTCGCACTTACATACTTGTTAGAACGTGACAGGTATGGTGACAAATGACAAAGAGCCGACCATCTTAGCCCTACAGGATTATACAGTGTGTCTCTAGCCATTGGACAAAGCCGAAATGTACATATGCATTAGGGTATTTAGAACCAGTGTACAAAGTATCATAACAACCGGTGTAGCGGTTTCGAAGAAATTAACAATATACCATATTTTACTTTAGAGCAGCCTGTATGTGTTAGTAGCTCCTAAGGTAATATCCTAAAAGAATAGTATGGAACCTACTTCGACCTTTTTGATTATTATTTTTATTTGTGACACTAATAAGCTTCTGACTTTTGAAAAATGTCATCATTATCAAATATTTCGAACAAATTGTCAAAAACACTGTTTCTTTTTGTTGTCGATTATTGCAAATAACCTTTGTTAGAAAAAAATATTATTTATCTTTTGTACTAATTAAAAAAATATTAACGTCACAGCATTCCTGAGAAGTAACCCTACGCGTGGGATTTCAGGGTTTGTCTAAAGGCTAAGGTCACCTGTATATGACGTTCGGATGCTAACTGCAATTACATTAATTAACTGTTGCGGCGTCGTCGTTGCTACCGTTATACTTATCTGTCAAATTTCATGATAAAATGAGTGACGTTCGCCGCTGCATTACTGTCGCGATCAGCAGCAGCAGCTGTAGGGGCTCTAGCGATTTCATACCAAAAATAAATAAAAAAATATAGATATCTAAATTAAAAGAAATATTATAATACGAGTACACCTTCGTGCTTTTTAGGGTTCCGTAGCCAAATGGCAAAAAACGGAACCCTTATAGATTCGTCATGTCCGTCTGTCTGTCCGATTCTGTCACAGCCACTTTTTTCCGAAACTATAAAAGCTATACTGTTCAAACTTGGTAAGTAGATGTATTCTATGAACCGCATTATGATGTTTACACAAAAATAGAAAAAAAAACAATAAATTTTGGGGGTTCCCCATACTTAGAACTGAAACTCAAAAAATCTTTTTTCATCAAACCCATACGTGTGGGGTATCTATGGATAGGTCTTTAAAAATGATATAGAGGTTTCTAATATCATTTTTTTCTAAACTGAATAGTTTGCGCGAGAGACACTTCCAAAGTGGTAAAAAGTGTGCCCCCCCCCCCGTAACTTCTAAAATAACAGAATGAAAAATCTAAAAAAAATATATGATATACATTGCCATGCAAACTTCCACCGAAAATTGGTTCGAACGAGATCTAGTAAGTAGTTTTTTTTTAATACGTCATAAAAATTAAAAAAAAAAAATTTTTTCATCAAACCCATACGTGTGGGGTATCTAAGGATAGGTCTTCAAAAATGATATTTAGGTTTCTAATATCATTTTTTTCTAAACTGAATAGTTTGCGCGAGAGACACTTCCAAAGTGAAAAAAAGTGTCCCCCCCCCCCTGTAACTTCTAAAATAACGGAATGAAAAATCTAAAAAAATATATCATTACCATGCAAACTTCCAACGAAAATTGGTTTGAACCAGATCTAGTAAGTAGTTTTTTTAATACGTCATAAATGGTACGGAACCCTTCATGGGCGAGTCCGACTCGCACTTGGCCGCTTTTTTTCTATAGAGCCAACTTTAGCCTTTCGAGGTCTCGATTGGAGTTTGACTTTCCAAAAATAGTTTTGGACCAGGGTACGTCCTTAAACTACGTCCAAAAGAGAGGTATGGGCATTGTGAATGTCATCTCGCTTTGTGTGGTAGGGCACAGCCAGTGGATGTCATTCCAGAGCTAGAGCAGAGCCCAACTGGGGAAGTACCTCCACCTTACAGAAAACAGCAGCCAAATAACACTAGACCCTACTCATAGTGTTGTGTTCCTGCCCGTGAGTAAGGTTGCCAGAGCTTAATGAGGGCGGGTTTAGGGTCGGCAACGCACATGTAACTCCTCTGGAGTTGCAGGCGTACATAGGCTACGGAGCATGCTTACCATCAGGCGGGCCGTATGCTTGTTTGCCACCGACGTAGTATAAAAAAAATAGTGGCTTCCGTGTGAGTTTATTAATGAGTTTTGCCCTTGATTAAAACGTGTAATTTTTTTTTTTTATACTACGTCGGTGGCAAACAAGCATACGGCCTGCCTGATGGTAAGCAGTATCCGTAGCCTATGTACGCCTGCAACTCCAGAGGAGTTACATGCGCGTTGCCGACCCTAACCCCCTCCCACCCTCGTTGAGCTCTGGCAACCTTAATCACCGGCAGGAACACAACACTATGAGTAGGGTCTAGTGTTATTTGGCTGCGATTTTCTGTAAGGTGGAGGTACTTCCCCAGTTGGGCTCTGGAATGACATCCGCTGTGCTGTGCCCTACCACACAGAGCGAGATGACATTCACAATGCCCATACCTCTCTTGTGGACGTAGTTTAAGGACATACCCGGGTCCTTTAAGGACATACCCGGGTCCTTTAAGGACATACCCGGGTAAATATAAACAAAAACACTACTGTTGTGCGTTAGCCGTCTCTGAACAACTTGGTTAATCATAATCGGCCTCCTTTACACTAAAATCATTGTTTTAGTTGAAACAAAGAGATGAATCTTCACCTAAATTATCTACCTGTTGTTAATCATCAAGGCATGCTATTATAAAATCCCCGTTATATTTCTGAGAAACCTTATCGGACACAGGATGTATGTTTGTCTTCATATTCTCGTTAATGTTATCGTCAATCACGATTTCAAGAGCTATCACGATGAAGCAAAGTATGGTATGTACATTCTGTCATAATGCTAATAAAATTAAATCAGCATTGCGATACGAGGACATACCGCCAGCATCCTCCGTACAATTCTCAAAGGGCATATTTAGGCTGAAGACGTATATAGGCTGATTTTTTTTTTATGAACCTATTATGCATATTGTTATTGGAAATAAAATTTTAAATAGAGTAAACATTAAATTGATGTGAAAACAGTGGGAAACATTAAAAATAAATATAAAATTGCTCAATTTTTCTTACTGAACCAAAAGGATTTTTATTTGCATAATTTACGGCCGAATTCGAAGAATGATTAAGACATGCTTAAGATGTTGGAAAGATCTTTATAATATCGATAACTAAACGACATGTCAAAATTTACGTTTATTTCGATTCCGCTGTGATCCCAGTAATATCTATCTACCATATTTCTAACGTCAAAGTGACATTGGTTGCCCGAATCGAGCCGCTTCTGTCAATTATACGACATACAAACGATATCTAAATGAGCGCTTATCTAAACCAGAACTTAACTTATCGTATCTCATTCTTCGAATCGGGCCGATGGTGTAGATTTTGAAGTTTCAATTACAATAACAATATGTTTGTGACTTATAAGTTGCTGCCGCAGATGTCAAAGTCGATGTTGCTGTCCAGAGGGCCTACCGCGAACCACGTTCCACGTGTTGCCTCCCTGTCACACTTACGTACGAATTCACAAGTGCGACAGAGAGGCAACACGTCGAACGTGGTTCGCGGTAGGCCCTCAGATCTTTTATATTATCGGCAGCAATGCATTAAATAATGTTGCGCTGTATCACTGCAGCAATAATACTTGTGCAGTCTGAACCCGTAATATACCTTAAGACGAAAGGAGCGCCGCCTTCATACAATCGAAGTTCTCATTTTGCTCTGGATATTGACATTATGGAAAATATTTTTACATAATTTGATATGCAGCGTGTATTTATGATACGGCCACATACTCAAAGAGAAGATTGTTTACGCTTTAATGAACACACTTTCATAGATTTTATAAAAAAAATGGACGACTTTTATTTTTCCATGTAAAATAATTCAGCAAAAGCAAAGTATGACTACTTTGTTTTAACTCAAAACGTCACATTTAATGACGCGACGTCACAACTATCACAAGTGATCACGATATTTGAAATATATAAAAAAAAAACAAAAGGAATTATGCTGTTATGGTTAAGAGTAAATTAAAATTTTCTTTCAGCATCATTTCATACCACTGTAACCTACAACTCGTTTAAGTTTATGGTTATATCAAAAATATACACACTATATTAAAAAAACTGCTATGCCACTTCGTTTGCCTTTTTTCGAATGTTTTATTCTTTGAGTTGAGTGAAAAACAAATTTCATAGAAAAATTTAAATGCTCCTAACTTATGTAGTACGTTGCTCTGGTTGATATACATAAAATTGTGTCAAAATATTTTTAATACTGTTAATGTTCAATGAGCTATGCCACTTCGTTTGCCTTTTTTTGAGTTACGAGTGATAAACAAATTTCATAGAAAAATTTAAATGCTCCTAACTTATGTATTACGTTGCTCTGGTTGATGTACATAAAATTGAGTCAAAATATTTCTAATAATGTTAATATCAAATGAGCTATGCCACTTCGTTTGCCTTTTTTCGAATGTTTTATTATTCGAGTTGAGTAAAAAGCAAATTTCATAGAAAAATTTAAATGCTCCTAACTTATGTATTACGTTGCTCTGGTTGATGTACATAAAATTGAGTCAAAATATTTTTAATAATGTTAATATCCAATGAGCTATGCCACTTCGTTTGCCTTTTTTCGAATGTTTTATTATTTGAGTTGAGTGAAAAACAAATTTCATAGAAAAGTTTTAATGCTCCTAACTTATGTATTACGTTGCTCTGGTTGATGTACACAAAATTGAGTCAAAATATTTTTAATAATGTTAATATCAAATGAGCTATGCCACTTCGTTTGCCTTTTTTCGAATGTTTTATTATTAGAGTTGAGTGAAAAACAAATTTCATAGAAAAATTTAAATGCTCCTAACTTATTTACGTTGCTCTGGTTAATGTAACTACATCGAATTGTCTCTAAATATTTTTAAAAATGTTAATATCCAATGAGGAAAATGGGGACTACAGTTATCATCCGAATTTCATCTTACCTATAAACTGACAATGTGACTCACGAAATTACGCAGTAATCGTAGCCCTGGGCCTTTAGGTATTAATACCTACGGTGCAACGCCCCCGCACAAAGAAATTCGCTACGCTGACGGTCAGTTTACACATGTGGTCTTAATTATGAGTACCAGAATAAGGGCGTTATAGTGCGAGAGCCAAACACGTACTTAGTTAGTTAGTTAATGCTTCTGGGCATTTTCCGCAACTCGCCAACCATTGTGCCTTTTGCGTGAAACGAGGTAGCGAGGACAAACACGTAATGGAATGCCTTTTTATAGGCCTCTAAGCATCCATAAGAGACCTAGGTGTGTTTTTTAGAAATAAAATTAATTATTTTATAGCAACCTATAAAGTGTGATCTCTGATTTTTAGATTGTAGTACGTACGTTCCACAATAAAAAAGGAAAAAAAAATATTTTATGGCACTCAACAATGAGATTAATATTAAATTTTATTTATTACAGAAGATATATGATTGCAATACTTACGAATTACGTATATGTCAATTTATAAAAATCTGTATTATGCTCATCAAAAATAAATTCAAATAAAAACAAAATATTAATCAACAATAACTATAAGATAACAAGATGAATTCGAATAATAAGAAGTTATCTAATAAATATATTTTTTTATTTTATAATCAAGAAAACACCTTGCCATCTTGGTCACCTTATTCATTTCCCATCATAATTATTTTTTTAGTACATAGAACACGTTAGTATATTACCCTATTGTTAGTAATTTTATGTGATTAAAAAAAGGGCAACTCAGACAACATAGATCAAATTTAATATACCAAATATGATTTTTGTTTAGTGCACTGCCTAATACTGAAGAAAGGCCAGGTCAAGAGGACCCTAAATCAGCGAGCGGGTATGAGGAATGTTAAATATGAAAGTGAAGGAAGCGAAAAAGGTATGTCAGGATTGATGCAAGTGGAAATCCGTGGTCTCTGCCTACCCCTTCGGGAAATAAGCGTGATTATATGTATGTTTGTATGATCGTATGCACTATCTAATCATCATTGGCCACAGCATCTTGACAGATGATTGTTGCAGCGACAGGTCATTAAGAAGAAGAAGAGGTCCGTGCGCCG
Organism: Cydia pomonella; assembly: GCF_033807575.1. Classification (NCBI taxonomy): domain Eukaryota; kingdom Metazoa; phylum Arthropoda; class Insecta; order Lepidoptera; family Tortricidae; genus Cydia; species Cydia pomonella. The sequence continues at coordinate 17,921,226 of NC_084720.1, read as the reverse complement.
TCGGAGATCGGAGGTGCGGCACATCTGTTCCTGTGACTGTGAAGCCCAATCGCAGCACGGCACTTTCTGCCACAAAGATCGCAGGTGAAGCGCGAATCTGTTGATGGTTCCTGTGCAGTCTGAAGTCTTTTCTGCTTTAAATCATCGAGCCAGACTTCATCATGCTTCGCTATGCCGTCATGTAGAAGGTTACGCAATTTCCCTCTTTTAAGGGCTTCCGTTTCCCACGTGTTCGGGTCGATGCCGAAGGACAACATGTCCCGCTTGCAGGAATCCTTAAAGCGAAGCATTGGGCGTCCGACTGGTCTTTTGGCGTATGCAATTGCAGTATGTTTCAGTTTTGGCAAAAGGATTTAGTATGTTTACACATGTGGTTTTAATTGTATTAGCAATATGCCATATGTGGCTTGAAATGATTTGCATTTAATGACATGGAGGCGTATTCATAAACGTAAAATATGAGGGTGAATTGATTGAAATGTGGTGAGTTATTTGCGGCCATTTCTAAAAGTACGCCTCATATTGAATGCGTTCGTTACGCCTGTAAATTTTAGTGTGCGGTTTACCTATTTATAACATGTATTTTTTATATACATAATGGCGGATTACAGTGAATCCAATCTCTTTTTATGGCGTGCGCGTTAATAGATAAGTAATATATAATCGGTATAATGTATATTTTCACTTATTATTTTTCTTGGTAACTATCCGAAGAATACTTGCATCTCTTAATTTGAACTGTCGCCTGCGGTATTTCCGGACCGATACGACCTTCAAACCTTCAAGAAAAGAGCGTACTCCCATCTTATAGGCCGGCAACGCACTTACAACCCCTCTGGTGTTGCAGGTGTCCATGGGCGGCGGTAATCGCTTACCATTAGGTGATCCGTCTGCTCGTTTGCCTCTATCATAAAAAAAAATATATATATAATAACTAACTTCTGCCTGTAACTTTTCTTCGTGTCAGCTATTAAACTATACATTTAATAATCTCGTGCTAAATTGCAACTTTTATTATTGCAGCTCTTAGAGAATTCATTCTAGCATTAACGGTGAATAAATTGGACAAACATAGGGCAGTAAAGTAAAAAAAAATGTCAGATAATCTGATGCTTTCTTATTTTAGTGGCCGAGGTGTATATACTATTTTATCCTTCTCGACTGAGCCGAAAGTTGCCTTTCGAAGAGGGCTGAAAATGTTTTAATTAATTTTCTCGTGGTTACTAGTTACATAATTATGTGTCAGATTTCATTGCATTCCTTTCGCTTTTCTGCATAGTCTGTAAAGGTGTCTATCTAACATAATACTAAATATCACATCTATAATATTTCACATTTTGTAATAGTAGGATATTGTTGTCTCACTGAAATCATTCTAAGTAATTAACTATTATAGGTGCTGAAATTTGCATTTGGATCCTAGACCACTTTAATAAGAAGCAAAACAAAAGCTGTAAGCTTTTTGTTAAAAACTAGGGCAAACTTGTTTCCTTATCTTTTGAATGCAACTAATTTATGTCCGACGTTGAGCAAATATTTTGCAACTTATGTTTTTGTATATTAATTAATTCAAAACAGCTTATCTGCTTTTGAATCTATCGGCACTTAAGACGTTTTAAATATTATATCTTTTGCATGACAAGTAATTCTAAGAGGTCGTAATATTTAATTGGTGATATCGGATTGTAGACTTTAAATTGTGATTCTTAAGGTGAATATTTGCATTGGGTTCGTATTTAATTAAATTACTACCTGGATGTTTATATTGTTATGAAAGTACGTAATACATCGATGTTAACAATTGTCCTAGAAATAATGCAAGTACCTATTGAATATATGTGTGCATGCAATTTATTATAATATTTATTACAATGACACCAAAAACCAAGGATTTGAACCCGGGACCATCAGCTTCGTAGGCAGGGTCACTATACCCACTAGGCCAAACCGGTCCTCAAGTACCAGGGATCGGAAACCGGTATTATTTGTATGGGAACGAAAACGGTATTTTTTCTTTCTTTGTTAATTACTTCATTTCTAATTAGGCAATCTAATAATACGAAGTCGTTATCTGAAAACACAACTGAGTCCTACATTTAGAGTATAAAATAAACCGAAATATATGGTTATTTCGATGTTTTTGCAAAAAACCGGTTCCGATCTCTGTCAAGTACTAGTAAGTATAATGATGTTACGGACTTTAATGGATTTCGAATATTAGTGTAATTGCATTTTTGTTATTTTTGACACAAAGCATGAATTATTTGATTACTTGTAGTGGGTAATACATGACATGTATGTATTGTGGAAAAGTATTATATTTGTCATACATTGTTTGAAATTAGCAAAGTAATTGTATAATATTTAAAAAATCTACTGTACATAATAAATTCATGAATATAAAATTTATTCAAATAATTATATTAAGTGAACATTTACTTCATACATAATTTACAAAAAAAAATTGTGCTAAAATGATTCAAAAATAATTAAACGCTGCCAGCATCTACAGCACCATGCTTCGAGGGGATAATTAATATTAATTTATTTATTTTAAGTTTAGGTACCTTTATTTATTTCTGAATTTATAAATTATTTTAAGTTTAGCTTAATAATTGTATTTATGTTAAGACGAAAAAGTCATATTTTAGTTTAGTTTAAGTTATTAAATATTTATTTAAATTTATACGAATTGAAAGACTTTTGAAATTCACAATAAATCCACTACGCCATTGAGAGTTAAATAGGCCATTACTGCACTCTATACCGTCATATTATGAGCAATGTGATGAAAACTTTCTTTGTTATGAAACCAAATCCAGATGACAACTGACAGTCGGTTAAAATAGCCAGCGTTCAGTTAGTCATCGTTGACTCAGACCATTCCTTTTTTAAACCGATGTATACGCCACCAATTCGTTAAAATGAAAGTAAGCTTTAATCACAAAAGTATAAAGTTTGATTTAGCTTGAATTGGGTGTGGATGTATGCCTTTTTGGATAATTAGTAGATATTAGTCGCCGGTGAGTTAGCTGAACGGATAATTTGAGTTTGTTTTTGGTGTTCGATTTTTGATATGGTTCCGTGTAGTGGAACAAATTAAACGGCCTGGTACATGCAGGATTTATTTATTATATTGTTTAAATAAATATTATAGGAGATTATTACACAAATTGACTAATTCCGACAGTAAGCTCAATAAGGCTTGTGTTGTGGGTACTCAGCTAACGATATGTACTACTGGCCTTAGCGTATATTTCAGACGATCTATGAAGAATCTATGAGAATGTCTCTGGACATTGCACCGCCTGGGACGGAGTTAAGGAAAACGCAGGGATGCCCAGCACCTGCGCCACCCTCTCGACCTCACTGGTCGGCCCCACAGGAAAGGCAAGGAACGTGTGGAGCCAGGTTGGCTGCAGGAGTCTACCGCACATTTCAGGTTGGACCCTACTCACGCCTAACGGGAACTCCGTCCCGGGTTTGAATTTGGAGTTTTCCTTCTCCTAGATAAGTTGCAACCCAATGCTAAGAGGCTTATCTCCCCTGTGGTTAAGCGTAAGGTGACGGCTTCCTTCGTGAACTTAGTCGCATCTTATGACACCCTCTTTCTTTTAGATAACGATATGTATAATATATTTATAAATACTTCAATACATTGATAATATCCATGACTCAGGAACAAATATCTGTGCTCGTCACACAAATAAATGCCCTTATCGGGATTCGAACCCAGGACCATCGGCTTCATAGGCAGGGTCAGTAGGGTCACTCACTACCCACTAGGCCAGACCGGTCATCCAATAGGACGAATATGGAATAGGGTGATGATATCACCTATCTACATGAAGTTAGCTGGATATATAATCTATTTATTAAAATCTATCTACCTATTTTTGCAGAAAATCACGAAGCGTCTGGGTGATGTAACTGGTGACCGAAGTCAGCTCTTCGGCCACCAGTAGAAAGAAATAAAAGAAAATTCACATACAGATACATGTAAAGAACTCAAAATTAAGAAGTTCTACTCATTACAGCAGTTTAAATTAGATAAATAAGAAGCTCATTTGCAGAAACTGCGAAGCGTTTGGTTGACGTAACTGATGACCGAAGAGCCTGGCGGCTTCCTCGCACAGAATATCAGTATTGCGATACAACGAGGAAATACCGCTAGCATCCTTGGTACAATGCCTCAAGCGCCTATTTTATATTTAAGCTAGTTATAGTAATCCTCTGTATATACATTATGTACCTGTTCGGTATACTCCTCAAATTAAGCTCTTCTGATGAAGAATGAAGAACTCCAGGATAGTATCTATCGTATTTTTTTATTAACTTAATAACTATATACAGTATCGTTGATGTATTTTTGATAATATATAAAATATGTATAGCCGCTTCGGCTGTACGGTGCAGTCTAATGTAGGGTACACGGAGCGGAGAGCCGTGACGTATGTGTGTGACGTCATGTGTCGTCAACAGGTCTTCGTAGGAGTACTTATGTTGCGCCAACATACCTATATTGTTATTTTATTGAAAAAAAATTAAGCCACCTTTACTTCAGGCATTTAGGTAGATTAGTTTTTTTTATTTATTAATTAAAACGTATTAGTATGTTTTATGATGAGAAGATTTATAAATACAATGAACAGTGCAACTGAATCCCAATTATGAGATCACGTATAAAAACTATCCTTTACACTTATTTAACTAAACCGATGACTAACAAACACGTACGGAAAAGGCCTTGAACGTAATACAGTATAATATAAACACTGCTCGACGTGCTTGTAGTGTTGGTAGGAAGTCTTTTGAGTCTACATTGGAGAACTCGACTTGTTTTCACGAGACTCAGAGCTTAAAAATCGAATCGAGTCTCTGAATAAAGACTCAGTCAACAATTTTATAGGTTTTACCTAAACAAAAGTAAAGGAAATAGGCGTTATTGTATGATTTATGTTATGTACATCCATGAATTTTTTCATAAAGACAGCGCATTTTGAAGTTATTTATAATAAAATTACAAGTTCCCCGAAAAGGACTCGAGTCTCTACTAAAGACTCGGGTCTCTAAATGGTTGAGAAAAACTCGAGTTTCGTCTTAATTATAAAAGTGAAAAACTGAGTCGAGTCTTAAACCAGAGGACTCAAAGGACTCGAGTCTTAACCAACACTACGTGCTTGCCGGCCCGATTCGAAGAATGATTAAGACACGTTTAAGATCTTGAAGAGATCTTTAAAAGATCGATAACTAAACGACGTGTCAAAGGACGTTTATTTCGATTCCGCTGTGATCCCAATAAGATCTAACTACGATCTTTCTAACGTCAAAGTGACATTGGTTGCCCGAATCGGCTTATGTCAATTATACGACATACAAACGATATCTAAATGGGAGCTTATATAAACCAGAACTTATCGTTATCGTATCTCATTCTTCGAATTGGGGCGTAATGTAAACGCTTGACCTGCTGGTATCACGATGATTCACGCGATGGCAATGATTAATTATTGAAATTAAGTGGCGCCGAGACAGACAGACATACATGTGTTTATATAGAACAAAGGTGTGATGACCTGCGGTTAGAGGATAATAAAGAGGCAATGGCCTTTCCATATTGGCGGCAGGACCTAAAGGCTGCGTTTCCACTAGAGATGTAGGATGCGTAGCGAAGATTGTGTTTGTCACGTGTTTGCTAACGACCAATAGAATGTTGCCGACTAGAACTGTGCTGAGCCAGGCTCGGAACCGGTTTTTAAAATACCGGTTTATTTCGGTTTTCCTACGAACTTTTATAAGATCGCGACCGTTTCAAGGTGTATTAAGAAACAAACGGTCATTTATAATATACGGCATTATTAAATATTGCATTTTAAATGGGTTCAAAATTTTATACACTATGGTTTTTTTTTGCTACAGAACATCTGAGTTTAATATACTTATATATAATTATTAAACAATAATAACATTTTTTTTTTTCACAAACAAATGTTTTTCTTAAAATATTACAATGAAAAACATCAATATTATTTTTATTGTAACCTAAAAAAACCTGTTTATTCGACGAGCAATGCAACGGCTCGGCCTGGTGGTGTGCCACGTAAACATAGATACCGATATAGGAAGAAACCGGTTTTTATTGTTATAAACCGGTTAATTTGACAAAAGCTGTTTAAAAACCGGTTTTAAAATAGCGGTTTTTCGAGGGAAACCGAAATTAAAAGGTTTTGCTTCAAGTACATGAATACGGTTCGGAAATTTAAATGGTTTACGAGCCTCGGTGCTGAGCGAGGATAAGTGAATGAAGTGATTCTATTGGTTCTTAATAAACACATCCCTCGGTACGCAGCATCGCACATCTCTGGTGGAAACGGAGCCTTACCCCCTACGGCCTACCATGCAAAAAATTTAATAATGTCAGTTGAATTTGAAATCTAAAGTGAAGGAAATATGGTTGAAATTTTTTTGATTAGAAATCGAACGAAACAAACGAAATGCAAGTCTGTTCCAAATCAAAATGGTTTAAATTACATTGAAATAATTAGTACTACGAGATAGTACCATATATAAATAAATAAATGATTCTAAATGATTATAAAAGTTTCTAAATTATTGTAAAGAAGCGTTGCGGTAGATTTGCTACGTAAACACAACGCTACGGTTCAGGTTCTTATGGTAATAACCGGACAAACACTCGTACACAAGGAGATCTAGACGCGGAAATGGCAAAAGATTGGGCATATCTTCAGGAAACCTGTCCTACCAAATTCCAAAGATGCCCGGCAAACGGAAACATGGCCGCCCTAAATTTACTTGGCGCCGTTCTGTGGATATCGGGGATGAAGTGGGAGGAGCTTACCCAAACAGCCCAGAACCGGAGATAGTGGGAGAATATGATTCGAGCCCTAGACCCCAAGAGAAGGTGAAGAAGGTAGGTGGATGAAAAGAAAAAAGAAGACGGTTCAGCAAAAGAACGCGTGTAGTATTTTTAGTAATTAAGTTCTTACTGTAGGTACAATATACTTAGAATTTTACCTCGGAAAATCGAATATTTAGCAAATTGTACCTTCAAAATTATAAATCAACGCTTTCTCTATTAAGAACAGATTTTTGTTAAACATTAGACAAAGGACAAAAGCCGACATTGTTCCCGCGGGAGTTATAGCTTTTTTTCTGTCATCACTAATTCACACTAACCATGTAGGTTTATTTTTAAAATACTGACGTTTCAAATTTTATATTTTTGTTTATGTTTAAAAAGGTTTAATTTCATTAATTTAATAGCCGCTTAAAATATTTTTACACAATTTTAAATCGTGGCTGAATGCCTGTGCCTTCGATGTCTAACCTGTCAAAATTACGATAAGGCGGACGAATGTTTTTTTTTTTTTTTTTAAGGTTAGTTATGTCAATTGAAGACACAGGGCCCTCGCTAAGGATACGGGCGACCCTGTGCCCGTGGTGACATTTGTGAAATGGCTGGTGTGATTTATGCGATGCCGGGTCCGGCATCACCATCAGTCAGAAAGCAATGGTGATGCTCGAGTTGAAGACCCGGCGTTGTTGTTATGAGTTAAGGTGGACCCATGGTCCCCGCATTGAGTACGGGCGGCCATGGGTCCAGGTTGAGATTAGTGAAGTTATTTTGTGATTTTTAAGAAGGGGGGTTGATTGGAGATATTTAGTTGGAGTTTATGTTTAATAGATTAAAGATAGGGGTTTGATTTTTACGATGGGGGTTTTAAAAGTTGACAGGGGTTTGGTTTGGTTTGTGGTTTTGGTTGGTGTTACGAGTGGGGACCGCAGTAGGTGTTGTTTAAAATTCTCGACGGACGCTGCTGCCCATCCGTCGGTGTTCCCTTAGTCGGCTTTTACGACACCCACGGGATGAGATGGGGTGGTGCTATTCTAACGCCGGCACCACACGGCGGGGCGGACGAATGTTTGAAATGTCACCATATTTAAGAATTATTACGGTTAAAATTTAGTTTTTTCTTCACAAAAGTGATTGTGTGTAACTCCGGGGATAAGGATATTGTAAACTCGGGTCTTTAATTATCACCCTCGTGTCCAATATTCCACTTACCCCCCTCGTTGCACAATCTACTATTAAAATATGTGCTTTAATCTCTTTCCCCGAAACCATATAACTTAGAGGATAATTCTAACCCCACCTACGTTAAGCATTAAAATTGAACTAACAAATTAATTGCCAACGTGGTTACCGTTATCTGATGCAGTCAAATTTACTGCAATTTTGTGCAGCGTGTTATTGGAGCTCTGTGTTTAGTTAATTGTTGCAATTTGATGCTATCCATAGTATTAATGGTGTAGTATTCACACTAAAATAGATACGATACGAGAATAACGGTCCCAATTTAGGTATTTAGCTTATTTAGTTAATCAAACTTTCTTACTGAATATGTGTAGTCAGGTTAGGTTAGTAACGTAGAAATATGTAAATAGTCATAGTTAGTAACGCAGAACTCTCAAAATAAGTTTGTGTTTTATCAACAAGTTTCAATGACCACTCTCGTGTCTCCATTATCAGATCAGTTCATCAGATAGTACCTGATGTATTGGGATTATGGCCGGTTTTTCTGTAGTTACACTTAGGGAGACCTACGATTTTGAGTCCTCCAAAAACCATTGCATTTCAAGTATAAACTATGACGATACGTACCCATTTCATTACGGAAATAGACAAAATAAAAAACTTAAAACTCTAGGTCCATGGGGTCCCAGCGCGCTCAAGTTTTTTGGAGAAATCGCGAAACGTCTGGTTGACGTAACTGGTGACCGAAGAGCTGGCGGCTTCCTCGCACAACGTATCAGTATTGCGATTCAACGAGGAAATGCCGCCAGCATCCTTGGTACAATGCCTCAAGGGCCTATTTTAGATATAAGCTATTTATAGTAATCATCTGTATATATCCATTATGTATATTGTTATTGTAAATAAATATGTTTTTATTGACAAAATATTGGGCGTAAAAGACACGAGAATTTGAGTTACATAATAAAAAAGACGTAATTGTTATTTTCCGCGATCCAATATATTTTATTTTGTTGTTCTGTTTTCACCATCGTATTCTAGAGATTATTTATATTTATTTGAGGTCAGTTTCAATCACATATATTCCAAATTTTTCGGGGCCCAAGTGATAAACAAATACTATTTCAAAAGTAACAAAGCATTTTGAACAACAATAACACTAACATTAGGTAAAGCCCTAAGTAAGTAAGTAAGTTAAGTTGGTTGGTTGGTTGGTGGTTGGTTGGTTGGTTGGTTAAGTAGGTAAGTTGGGTAATTAGGTAGTTCATTAAATACAATAAAATTGTGGAAAAAGGAACCCGAGTTTATAGACATAAACTTCAAAACATACCACAATGCTTTCTAAGTTAAACAACCTACAGGGAAAACTGAAAACACCTTTATCTTTTTTAAACTACCGTCTAGACTAGACTAACGACACCCGTTTTTCAACCCATATTATAATAAACCTAAAATTGCGCCAACAAAGCGTTGGTCGGATCACCTTGAAGCCTCAGTGATCACTACAAATTTCCATGCTCCTACCTACACTTAACGTAGCCAACTAACCATGAAATTAAGCCAGGATCCGAAGAAACAATTTTGTTGCGAGTTTTTTGATTTTTCCACGAGCGCAAGCTTTTTTGGGGGAAAATTGAATTTTAATACCTCGCCGACGCGAACTTTAACCTCGAACGTATAAAGATTATATTCCTTTGAGGTTTTTTTCGAGTAATAACGTACCTTCGTCATTTAGAAGGCTTTTAACAGAATATTTGCGTGGAAATCGTAATGCCCCCAGTAATGTATGAGGGTTCTGTTATTGGCATTCGAAGAGTAACATATTTGCTTTCGTTATGCGTGAGTTAGATCGTCATTTAGAATCTTTTTATAACTGAAGTAACCATATCTAAGAATTTAATATTTAACACACCAGAACCATAATAATACGTAAAATCACATATAATTACAATGTACAGATGTAACTTTCCGGTTGTCCTAATACCTACCAGATATTAGTAATAAAAAAAATACCACCTATATATCCGATAATTAATAATGAAACAGACAGTAATTTCAAACCTGCTTACTGTATTACTACTTATAGTATTTTTTTTTCTCTGAAGTCTAGTAAATAGAATTTAAGTATGGCTCATGATTTCATTTTCTTTATGCTGTTAGCATGTATGTTAACATTACTACTACTACTGGCCATAGCGTCTATTTCAGACGATCTATAGTGCAATGTCCGCAAAACATCTTTTTTGGTGACTGAAAAGACCGATGCGAGAGCGGCATACTCTGCCACAGAGCTGGCAAGGGAAATTCGTGACGGAATGTGACGTTTCGCTACGGTGCTGTTTTCCCCTTTTGTCTGCTAGTGCCGCAAACCAGGCCTCGTCGCATTTCATTTTCTTTATGTTGTTAGCATGTATGTTAACATTATGTACTTAATAATGAACCTCCAGGTCTATGATTCTTAAGTATGTTAAGTACTCTACATTGTACTTCAAATCCATTTGTATATGTGACTGTTTGTGTTCTAAATAAATTAAAAATAATAATAATTATTATTATAACAATCGCGCAAAAATACTTGAAATACCTAGGTATATTTGTGGAGTCATAGAAAATACCATACACTTTGCTGTGCAAAATATTACAGTTTACTAGTACTACTTCTGTGGCGCAGCGACCCAAAGTGGATCTTGGCCTCCGACACCAAAGACCGCCATGCTTCTCTGTCCAAAGCCGTTTCTGTCCAGTCGACGGCGCCGAGTTCGCTAAGGTCTTTTTGCACTTCATCTCTCCAGCGGTACCTAGGGCGGCCAGACGGAGTCCAAATGGCCGAAAATATTATAGTTTGGAACTTAAAAACTAATATCATTCTAATATGACACGATATAATTTATTAAAAAGTTTAGAACAAAATAAATATGAGCTCATTTGTAATCAGTGTTGTTTTAGTACGTACATCCATATAATCACGCCTATATCCTGGAGGGATAGGCAGAGACCACGAATTTCCACTTGCTACGATCCTGTCATCTGTTTCCCTTCCTTCACTTTTATAACATTTCCCATACACGCTCGTCGATTTAGGGGCCGACGGCTACCCCTTCTAGCTCCCTCTTCTACTTCTCCCTTATACACTTTCTTTGTTAGCCTTATTTCACACATTCTTTCCACGTGTTCAAATCATCTCAACATACCTTTTTTAATTTTTGTCACTACATCTTAGTTCAGTTCACACTTTTCGCTTAGTATTCATGTACATTTTAGTATTAAATACTTCAAATTTAAACTTTAGTCGTATCACACACTAGTAATAAGAGCAAAACTACGAAACGTTCTATAAAACTCAACACTTCAAATTTTCAAAACTTTCTTAATTTACCGAGAAGATTTACGACTATACAACAGAGGGCTTACCGCGAACCACGTTCGACGTGTTGCCTCCCTATCACACTTACGTACGAATTTACAAGTGCGACAGAGAGGTAACACGTCGAACGTGGTTCGCGGTAGGCCCTCTGAACTGTGAATTCGTCACTCTTCGTCACGTCTTTATAATATCTATAATGAACGTAGTAAGTGTCTCTAAATTCGGTTTATCTGTGTTTATTATGCTTTATCATAATTATTATACTACCAGTATATTACTAGTTAGTTGGTCCGGAACTGATTCTTCCGATACCGTTTAGCAAGGTACGCTCAATGCTGCTGGCACGTACAGGGAAACTACACACAGAACACTGGCTGAACCAGACTGGATGCAGACAGGCAAAAGAAGCCATGCCTGGCATCAACGGAAAACTCACAAGGGCGCTCCTGCAACTAGGGAAGGTCCGACTGAGTATGGTAACCAGTGTCATAACAGGTCATGGACTATTTAACAAACATCTTTTCACAACAGGTGTCACAGACAGTCCCCTGTGCCGAGGTTGCATGGAGACAGAAGAAACAGCCTCTCACGTGGTGCTGGAATGCAGCGGAGTGACTCCATACAGGGCTAAACATCTCGGATCTCCGAGAGACCTCCCCGAGGTCCTACTCAACATCAAAGGTTTGATAGGATTCCTCGAGGAGCTGGGCTGGCAGGACTAGCCCACCCCCAACATATCACGCAAAATAGGCGCAAGTCGTCGAGTTGCGGAAAAATCGCCCGAATACGAATACAATACAATACTAGTTAGTTTAGCAGCTCAGTTGGCCTAGTAAGAGCGTGCGACTTGCAGTCCGGAGGTGGCGGGTTCAAACCACCTGGATGCCAGCTTGGACCCTTCGACTCGGTCCAAAGGCGCGCTGTACGAATCGACGACGATCCCAAACTCAAAAGCGGCATTGAACCTTTAAGTCTAACTTTACTTTGAACCCGGAACCACCAGCTTCATAGGCAGGGTCACTACCCACACGATGAGGATGCGTGCACGCTGCCTGCTACCACTTGCAACGTAACGAATGACGCATCGTTAACACGTAAAATTGTGATTTGTCAACAAAACGTCCAATCAATTTACAATAAGACGGAGAGGTTGGAAGTGCTATTGAAGACTGACCTTAATAGTGACATATTGGCTTATACGGAGCAAAGTCTAAGGATATATTTGGCCACTTTGGCTGTTACTATATATTTCACTGACTGTACTTACACCAGTTTATGTTCCTTGAACAAAGTTCTCAAAAGACATTTAAATTCGAAACACGACTTCATAAAGTAATAATTCAAAGTAACTTGTACCCGTTTTAGTTATTTCAACCCTTGCAACCGACTTTACAGAAGCGGTTATGTCCTGTTCTTTAGTACTTGAACAGCTTTTGTGACCAGTCATTACTTTAGCTAAGTACTTGTTGTTGTTTGTTCTTACTTTGCAATGAATGCTTATACGGATCGCTTTGTTTGCCATAATTATTAAAGGTCTCCTGAGCTCAACTGTTAAGTCTGGCGGTGCAAAGAGGTAACGCCGCCAGCGTTTTTATATTTAGTTGTAAATAGTCGCAGTTTTAGTGCCTCGGCCAAATCTTGGGATTAATTGTCAAGCGGACCCCAAGCTCCCGTGAGCCGCGGCAAAATTCTGGGACAACGCGAGGAAGAAGAAGAGTTGTTGTCGCAGTTTTAGTTTAGTTATTTAGAGCTTAGGTTTAAAGGTTTAGTTTTAAGTTATTAAATTTATCTTCATCTTGTTTATGCATTTTATGTACTTTTGGTTGAAGGTCATAATGTAATGATAGTCAGATTATCATTAGCCATAACTGTGAAACCCTTAACTTTTCAGGAATTTCCTTAGGTTATCCTATAGATAAGTTAGTTTTATGGCAATCCTGCAAAGTTACGCGTTTCTGAGAAATATCATATTATGACTAACTAAAATGCGGACGAACAATACATTATGACTTATAACTTTATGGGTCGCAATAGAGACCCATGCATATATTTCTAGTTGGGCACTTTCTGTACCCTCGACTTTTTTTCTAAGGTAGGTAAAAAAAAATCTATTCAGAATCACGAGCTCTTTCTATCCTACTAGGAGAAAAAAATGACATTAAATTTACCTACCTTAAAATATCGAGTGTATCACTTTAGAGAAAAATGCCCAGTTACTCCGAGTACAAGCTAGTGGAGCTTTTCAAACTGGATTAAAAATAAAAAATGAAAATGAAATGAAATAAATGTTTATTCAAAACATAAACCTTAGAACTAAATCACAACTTCCGCCAAACCAGAGTATGGTTTGTTGGCAGACGAGGCTCCAAATAACATTAAGTGAAGGTTATTTATCTTATATAGCTGGTAATATTCATATTAATAGCAATAGCACTGGCAAACAAGACAATACAGCACAATGCAGCAATAAAGTATTTGCTTGATTCGGTTCATATTTGTGTCATATGGTGCCACAAAAACCCCTAAGCCAATATTAGAGAATTACATATCAATTAACTGATTTTTATACGGTTGACAATTTTTGGAGGAGGAAACTGTCGAGAACAAAACCTCGATTTCTGAGATTTTTTCGTACTTACAGTTACAGTAAGTAAGTACAGTACTTAGGTTAAGAAACTATAACGGTTAATTTCTAGGTGACTACGAAACCCTAAAAATGGCTTTCATCTACTTCGTGATGATCTCGCTAATCTCGCTAAAAATGTGCTCATAGACGTTGTTGTTCGATAGATATTTTTAGAAAAGTTATATTTATTGTATTTATTCGAAATTATTATGTATGTCAGAAATAACTTATCTTTGTTTAAACGCGTTGTGGTATCTGGCATAAACATTAGATCTACTGGTCGATTACGAACAGTTCCACGTCGCATGGCACTTGCAGCAAAGAACCCGCGTGTCATCGGTCCGACCTATTACGAGCGATTACCTGCAGAAATAAGGATGGAAACATCCGATACGATTTTCAAGCGTCGATTGAGAAACTTTTTGCTGGAGAACCCATTATATTCAATTAGTGAATTTTTTGACATAACTGTATAATTTATTTTTGCATATTTGACATTGCTTTTGTTTCTTGATTCTAATTCATTTTTATTTTATTATTGTTTTTCAATAAATTCTGACTTGACGATCCTTTTCAGGTGAACATTTCCATTTATTAATTGTTGCTATCGGGATTATGATGTTATTTTTTGACAATCACAATATAGATTCATATAAATTGACATGAATGTGATTTGTAATGCAATCGTATGTTGTGTAATAAATAAATCTAAATCTAAATCTATAGGCGTTATAGCTAAATCTTACAAATAACCATGATGGATTGCCGGTTGTTTACTAAGGAATAGTTAAGCACGTTTTATGACTAATTCTTCATTAAGTGCACAGTTCCCCGTTAGTTCATTGCGTAATAAGCTATCAACATTATAGTTCGTTTTTTAGCATTAAAACGAAGGTGAATGATTTAGATTTGTCTTTTTATTAAAAAAACACTTTTAAAATAAATTATGGCTAATATGTAACAATGAAATCATATACGATTATCTATATTTTCTTGCTTTCATAAGTAATAATTACTGATTTTTCAAATATGTTTTTCAATAAGAAGACTTGTCAAGGTTGTTTACCTTTCTTCTAGTGCAAAAAAAAAACGAACAATAGACAAATTACCTCCAACTAAATTTAACTCATTATTAAATGGAACAGAGTTCCTTTTGTTTTGTTTCATCCGATTTTAAAACAAAGCAAATTCAATGCATTAAACAAATGAACGAAAAATAAATAAAAAACCTCAAGTCAATTTCGTCATTTTGAAATTTCTATGGCAACATTACCGCTATTTGACGCTGATGGTATCACTGTTACCCTGTCACAGTCGCAATCCAAATGTAACCTTTACTGGTTTAGGACTCTGACACGTAGTAATAATGGCTTTACGCACTATATTTTGTCGTATTAACTTAATAAGCGTGCGATTACAAAACAACGCCCCCGCGGGGTTAATTCTTTAATTACAAATATTAAAGTTTCAATCCATTAAAAAAACTTCACACGACTCGATTTTAATTGTTGCACTAGAGCATAAAAGTGTCATTTTTATACACAACACAATATGAAACATGGGCGAGTATAAATCACCTAACAAGGCCGCACGCGACACGGCATATTCACCCCGAAATCTAAAAGGCATTGAAACTAAATTCAATTGCATTCAAATTTAAAACTACATCCATGTTTATAAAGCTCAAAATTGCATATACGTACTTTTTTAATTAATCCTCTTTTGTTTTTCGAATGCGGTACAGCGCGGGACAAAATAACGAATACACAAAAACTGCTAAAATGTTTTCCCGTTTGGACACAACAAATTTAAATGGACACGGGTTTCGGTCCCTTAAGCTGGGGACTTTCTATGCACAAAATAAACTGTGGGCTTTTGGAGCTTAAAATGAGACGCACAAATTTTATCGAGATTTATTAGTCATTGAAACCGCTTTTGACCTGCGATCTATATAATATTTTAACTCTTACAAAAGATTACCATTCTCAAAATAATCTTCAAGCTGGTTGAATAATTGTGTTGCTTACTTATAAAGTTTATTTTACTATTACTCATTGACATATATATCTCAGGACGGGCCTTATGGACAATAAGAATGGGGCCAGTACGGCGGTGTCAGTGCTGTCTAACGCCGCAACGCGATTGGTTGATGAGTTTGCATCACGCGCGCGATTGGTCGCCGCTATTTGCCTTAGACCGCACGATTGGCTCGAATTCGTGAGTGACACCATTGAACTAGCACTATTTCAATGCTATTACCAATGTTCAAAATATCCAATGATTAGATTATGCCAATAGTTACAGAACGTTTTTTCTTTAATAGGAACTGTGAAACTTTTGTCCAAAATTAAGATTTAATGTCGCTTAAGAAATAGTGAGTATTAAATGGTGGGTAAAACTAAAGCTAGTCAGCTTAATATTGTTGATCATACGTAGTTGTAGGAAGTATAATAAAATTTAATGCAGGTACCAACGTAAGGCACACAA
This sequence comes from Cydia pomonella, assembly GCF_033807575.1. Taxonomy (NCBI): domain Eukaryota; kingdom Metazoa; phylum Arthropoda; class Insecta; order Lepidoptera; family Tortricidae; genus Cydia; species Cydia pomonella. The sequence goes on along the minus strand of NC_084720.1, from coordinate 17,904,693 downwards.
TAAGTCCAAAAATACGCGCCACAGCCACAGACAAAAATAAAATTAAAAAAATGTTTGTTTTCTAAATACTTACTTTTTTATACAAAAGGCACACTACCTATATATATCACTAGTGTAATTCATTGGTATTTATTTCACACAACTTAAGAAATTATTTTTATTTGCAGAGGGCGTGCAAGCTATTTCAAACATTTAAAAACCGTAGTTACCCGTCCGCTAAAATAGACTTTGTAAAAACTCAAAAACGGCTAAACCGATCAAGTTCGCTATCGATTTTCTTGAAAGTCATTATGAAGTTTTGCTTTCGCGACTTTTTCATATTTTTGGACCCATTGTTCAAAAGTTAGAGGAGGAAAAATATTACATTTATCAAAAAAATATTCTTGAAGACCCATATCAATTTTGAAAGACTTATCTAACGATACTCCATTATAGAGTTGAAGCGAGAAAAAATCATCCCCACTTTTCGTGTAGGAGAGCTACCCTAAGAAAAACATTTCAGCAGTTTTTATTCTACGACGTTGTCGGCGTAACTAATTGTGCCAAATTTCAGTTATCTAGCACTAACGATCACGGAGCAAAGCCGCGGAAGGACAGACGGACAGACAGACGGGCATGGCGAAACTATAAGTGTTCCTAGTTGACTACGGCACCCTAAAACCCCTTCAAATGAAAACTAAACATAAACCATCTGTTCCCCGTCCACTAAACAAAGGTTAACTTTTAATCAAAACTTGTCCGCCGCTCATGTGTTTAGGTATTTGCATGTAATGCTCTGTACCTCTAGTGTAACTTCCATTCGATAGCGTAACGTAACTTTCGCGTTTAGGTTAAGTCTCATTTTGTATGGGATTTTGAACAGCGCGCCAAGCGGGACGTTTTGGAAAGTCAAAAATCTCATACAAAATGACACTTAACGCAAACGCGTACGTCACGTTTCGCTGTCGAAAATATTTACACTAGGGGTACTGGTAGATGCCACAAACGTTTCATTTTTGTACATTTATGGCAATACCAACAAACTAGAATCACTAGTATTATTATTGGTGCAATAATAGCATTTTATACAATCGTGATATAATAGAGAGCTTTTTAGTAGAGTACCGTGCTGAGTTGCCTACTTAAGGTTCTAGATTAAAAAGCTTGATTATATCACTATTGTATACAATACCTTTTCTACGGATCATCTAAAATAATACTTTTTTTATTAATTACCCAAAACAATTAATCAAAATTGGTAAGTATCTCAGTAGACCTTAATGTAATACAAGACATAAACACGCGTTGAATGAATTTGCTCATGAAATAGTTGCTTGTTTACTTTATGTCTTTTTTATGGAAGCGCGGCGACATGTGATTGGTGAAATTCCTTATAGTTGACTACAGCGTATCGAAATGAATATTATAGTTGAGTTGGGAGCACATACATGAAAAGTGCGCATTTATAGTTTGCATACAAAATCGAAATTAAAGAATTAAAGTCGACGAGTAGAAAAAGAATACTTACTTATAGAAATCTGACTAGCCCGATTCCGATTTTACAATTTGTTACGGTTTTGAACTGGTTTTGATATCTTGGTGATTTGAGTGCATCTCATGCACGACGTTCACTTCATTTCGCATGCACCAATCAGCACGAGCGATCTTCAAGGTCATTTCAAAATAATATCTAAACCGTAACAAGTCCTTAAATCTGAATTAGGCTCCGGGGATGGGCTGACATTTTAGTATATATGAAGTGATAACGCGTATTACCTAATTAACACTAGTCTTCCATAACGCTCTGGTAAAAAAAGCGTTTTCACAAGTCAAAAATAGTCTTCCGAAACGCCTTGGTGAATTAACGACATTGTAACTATTAAATTCATGTCATTTTGACATCGAAAAATTCAAATGAAAATGTGGTCGACACCGGAATAGAACCGGATCCAAATATTTAACATAAAATTTGATTTGTTTCCTATTTGTGTAATGTTATAATTGCTACTTGCTATAGTTAATTACTAATTAACACTTTATTGTGTCCCCAAGTGCAAAGCAGCTATTAAAGAAATGCATATTTGCATGAAATGGTTATTTTTTGCCGCCGTTCCCAGTTGATCTTTTATTTTTTACTTCACTAGCGGTCCGCAAAGGTGACACAATATTTATTTCAGCTAGACATGACGTCATTACTTTAGTTTTTGTAGTGTGATGTTAGTATCCGTATTGTTGTTTATTAACAAATAGGTAGACAGGTTTGCTTAAACACCATCCTCATGTCGGTGTATCGCAACATTACCTGTAATATGTTTAGGCACTGGCTTTTCGTGCACCAAAACGGGAACAAAAAATAGGGTGATACTATTGTAATTGTTCAACTTTTACTTTATTTTATTATTAAGTATTCTTTTGGCATTGTAATTTGTAAATGTATTATGATATGGGTGTACAACTGTATGTGTTGCCTGAAATAAAACTTTAATTATTTTATTTTTTATTTTTTAAAGGTGAAATATAAGGATGACACGCTAGAACCGCCCGAGTCCGGGCCGATGCTTCTGACAGACTTCTGGCTTCTTCTGAGGCTTCCAACTTCGCATTCTAAGACGGGTTATCAATGATCACGGGACTCTTTCTATGGAAACCTAAGCTTACTTCTATAGCCTTTTTTCTATGGTTTTGACTCTCAATTTTGACATAATTAGAAGAAATGTAATCAGAGATACAGATTTGGACTTTTTCCAATATCACCCTAAACGCAACAACTCCCTTTTCATGAAATACAAAGCACATTTAATCACATTCGATAACCGGTCTGGTCTAGTGGGTAGTGATCCTGACTATGAAGTCGATGGTTCTGGGTTCGAATCCCGGTAAGGGCATTTATTTGTGTGATGAGCACATAACATTTCAGAGTTATGGATGCCTTCTATGTATTTAAGTATTTACATATTTATATAGTACCTTCGAAATCAATAATTATCCATTTAGATTACTGAAGTACTTACTGATTACAAACTAGGGTACAAATCAACGGGTAGTCTAGTGGTCAGGACGTCAGCCCGCGTAAGCTGAAGACGCAGGTTCGATTCTGGCCTCGGCTACTTAATTGGGTCTCTTTTTTTTAGTAGGTATACAGGGTGTAACGAAAATAGCGGAGATCCGTTTAAAAGCATATTTGGTATTGTTATCATCAAGAAAAAAATTATAAAAAAAGACACAAAAAAATAATCTATGGGGCAGGTCGTCCAAGTCGGCTAACCCTCCATAAAAAAACTTTATTCACAATGAGTTTAGTTAATATTTGTATGCTTATATTTATTTCCTTTGCTTAGTTCTCCAGGCATAACTTTTTAGAGTAAGTTAACCTAACACTGTATTGACTGGATGGTAGAGAATGCCTATTGGCATTAAGTCCGCCTGTTGTACTCTTTTTTATGTGCAATAAAGTTTAAAATAATAATAATAATAATATGGACCAACCTTATTTTTTTACTGTTGAACTCTTCTTTTGGTGAAGGCCTCCTCCAAGCTATTTCCATTCATTGCTTTCCTACAGCTGTATTAGGTCGTCAGCCCAACGTTGCTGCTGCCAACGTCAGCCCAATCCATACAAAAAGCAAAAAAATAAAGTCACAAAAATGTGTCTTCTACTTTTTTCCTAATCAGAATATGCCACTATTTTTGTTACACCTTGTATGATATCCATTTTAGAGTTCACCTACTGATTGTCACGATTGCAATTTGCAGTTATACCAAAACACACATTTATAAGTACTTTAACAGTTTTCGAATGCAATGCAAAACATTATAACACCGCGCCACCAACTAAAACGTTGTAAAACGTTTAAAATTCTCTCTCGTTTAATTTACAAAGAGCTAGTAAATATTTATAAAATAATTCTGCATTAGCCCAGCTTAGTGTGCCGAGACAACTTTAGTAATCCTCTTACGTCTATGCTATGTCGAGAGGGAATAACGCAGAGGGGGAAGTACATCCACAAGAACCACGACCAACTTTAGTTTCCCTTTTTTATGTAGCCTATTTTGTGTCCCACTGTTTGGCAAAGGCCTTTCCTTTCTTCCGACACTCGTTATAGTTGGGTGTATGTTCCCGCCAGTCGCTGCAAAAAGCGTCGAGGTCATGCCGCCATCTTGTTTTTGGTCTGCCTTTGCTTTGTTTAATCTGCTTTGTCCATTTGGTAGAGAATTTGGCCCACCGATAGTTTACCTCTTCTTCTTTCCATCCTGTTACTCCTGCTGGGGTGTAGGGCTCGAACCATTTTCTTCCACTGACTCCGGTCCTGGGCAGTTTGGGTAACCTTTCACCCCATGCCCAAATCACCCAACTCTTGCTCCACGGAACGGCACCAAGTAAATTTAGGGCGACCATGTTTCCGTTTTCCGTAGTTTACCTAACTAAAAATAAAACATTTACCCCATTCTTTGGCTATGAAATCGATGGTCCTAGGTTCGAAACCCGGTAAGATCATTTGTATGTGTGATGATTGTGTATTTAAGTATTTTGTATATTAGGTAGTTATATGTATATATCGTTGTCTGTGTACCCGTAACACAAGCCTTTCTTTAGTTTACTGTGGTAATAATGTCCTATAACATTTACCGAGCGACCCGAAAATCGTATTGGGTTCGAAACCTGGCTCGTACTAATGATTTTTTTCGGAACTTACCTTTACCTTTACCTTTTTTTATACGATTATATCTTTAAATATGTACATACCTGTCGCTTTTCGGTGAAGGAAAACGTCGTGAGGAAACCGGACCTATCTCAAGAAGGTCTAGTTTCCCCTCTGGGTTGGAAGGCCATTTGGCAGTTGCTTTCGTAAAAACTAGTCCCAAAGCCAATTCTTAGGCTTTGTTGCAAAGCCGTCTGAGGTCCCTCAGGCTCCAGTGAATCGTGGAAAAAGGCGGAACAACGCAACGCTAGCAAGATGACGACGTAATGTTATCAGAGAGAGTTTGTTACTCTGTAATGCAACTTCCATAGTAACTATAATACACACGTTGATGCAGACCTTAGTCTGAGCTAACTGTCAATGCTTTCGGTACCATACATAAGGTTGACTGGAAGAGAGCCTTGAAAGGGATAAGTTCGCCTTTGTACAAATGATGTGTGTTGTTTCCTGTTTTTTGTTTCTTTTTCTACAATAAAGTGTTTTACTACTACTACTATAATGTTATCAGAGATATGTCACATCTGTCTGTTACTCTGTGATACAACTTCCATATGATAATACTCAGGTACTGTATTTTTGTTTGACATATAAATGAGATGTACATTTATCAATAAATCATCTGAAATCTGAAATCTGAAACTGCAGACCTTATTCTGAGCTTACTGTCAATACTTTCGGTACCATACATAATGTTATCAGAGAGATGTCCCATCTGTTTGTTACTCTGTGCTGCAACTTCCATATTATCATACTCATGTGCTGCAGACCTTTAGTCTGAAGCTTACTGTCAATGCTTTCGGTACCATGCATAATGTTATCAGAGAGACGTCACATCTGTCTGTTACTCTGTGATACAACTTCCATATTATAATACTCATGTGCTGCAGATCTTAGTCTGAGCTTACTGTCAATGACTTCGATAGTTCCATGCTGATGAGAAGAAACTGTTAGTAAACTACCAAGATACAGCAATATTGGTGGCAATTTTGTAATTTCATCAGGGTTAAAACATTTGGGAACGGTTAAAATTGGCGTATTTTCTGTAAACATTAAAAAAGTTAGGTTCCATCATGCACATTTAAAAAAGTAGAAGGTTCTAACGTGCCGATAAAGTTTGAAAATTAGGTTTTCAAGTCTATTTACTTAATGATGTCTACAGGAAAGTCGCATAACCTTGTCTTTAATAGTATTTTGTGCAACAAGGGAGATAAGTGAAATATTACGAGGCTGTTAATTCCCGACAGCCACAGCCTTGAGGGAATTACAGACCCGAGTTTGCAATATTCTTACCCCCGTTACACATAATGTTTTTCATCGCACTTGTGAAGAAAATATAAAATTTTAAGTGAGTTTATTAACATTTCTTGACAGGTTAGGCATCAAAGCCACAGACCCATCCAGTTATAACTCATTCGTGAGTTATAGCCAAAGGCTATAAGGACCGTGCGCGTTGGAGGGTCTGCCATCTTGTGGTCGGAATCGGAATTATATACATGTACATTTACACGTCACGTGTTTTCTTGTGCATAGTAGGTTCTGCCATCTTGTGGGCTACATCGGAACAAAAAACATCACATTTACGCCTCGCGCCAAAAATCTGACGGCTCCTGTGCTGCCTCTTACAGTTCATGCACGTTTCCTATAGCTTTTTGTATCAATCCGTAACTCTCGCGGGATGAATATAGACCTTTGCCTTCAGGTACATCAGTAGGGCTAAGATGGTCGGCTCTTTATCATTTATCACCATGTCTGTCACGTTCTAACAAGTATGTAAGGGCAAAAGTAACGGGCATAGTGACAGGTGATAAAATAGAACCATGCTGCCACCGCTGCATGAAATAAAATATTTTTCGAGCAAGTGTGAAGAAAAAAGTTTTGACCCATTTGGTCAACTTCAAATGTAAAAGTATCCATTATATCTAAAGAAAAAAGTTACAATTAGGATATAAGAAACTTACAGTATTAATTAGGCGCTAGAATTAATAGTTCACATTCTGAAGTATGAATAAAGGGATGAAAAATTAAATTGTGTTTTTTTATATATACTACGTCGGTGGCAAACAAGCATACGGCCTGCCCGATGGTAAGCAGTCTCCGTAACCTATGTACGCCTGCAACTGCAAAGGAGTTACATGCGCGTTGTCGACCCTAACACTCCACACCCTCGTTGAGCTCTGGCAATCCTATTCACCGACAGGAACACAACACTATGAGTAGGGTCTATTGGCTGCGGTTTTCTGTAAGGTGGAGGTACTTCCCCAGTTGGGATCTGCTCTAGATATTGAATGACATCCGCTGTGCTGTGCCCTACCACACAAAGCGAGATGACATTCATAATGCCCATACCTCTCTTTTGGACGTAGTTTAAGGACGTTCCCGGGTCCAATGTGCTAAACCCCTAAACTACCCCTCTGGTATTGCGGGTATCCATGGACGGCGGCAATCGCTTACCATCAGGTGATCCGTCTGCTCGTTTGCCTCATATATCATTAAAAAAAAGTTACTCAACTAGTTAGCTGACCAACAATTCGTAGTTTTATTCCTTAATTACGTCGTAAATACATCCAGGTGTGTAAACAGTGGTTATTTGCTTTAAGCTTTTGTTCTAACCAAACTTATTGCCCTAGCTTTCGGTTGACACGGCATTCGTGAAGGCTTTATAAAAGAAAAGCTTGCGGACAGTTCCGTGTTCAGTGTTTGCATATTAAGCTGCGGCCTCATTTGAGCGGGTAATTTACATTACTACTATTAGTACATTGTTTTATATATTTTGTGAAATAAAGTTTAAATAAATAAATAAAGTACAAGGCCTTCTGTCACAAGTATATTTTATAACTATTCAAATGTAAATTGTAAACCAAATAAATAATTTTTCATTTTTTTTTCACATAAATTACTCTGATTTTTTTTAGTGCAAAGTCTCGTGCAAATGAGTTCTTCACATTTAAACTCAAAAAACTCAGTTTCTACCAACACAAAAAGTTTGAAAATCCCTACGGAACCCAAATCAATAAAAGTTTATAGAAGCAAACAGCAGTTACAAATACACACAGACCTGTTTACACATAACTCGTGTACACTCGCCATTATTTTTTCAAGCTGTTTAGGTGAGCTTCACACGAAGGTACGTTTAGGCTGTCTGCCACTGAGGCGGAGGCAAACGGAGATGATAGAAGACGTGTGGGAAGGGAATCAACCAATAGCGTTGAAATCCAGTGGAGCGTAGAAGAGATGTGGATCAGGGATCGGAAACCGGTATTTTTTGTATGGGAACGAAAACGGTATTTTTTCGTTCTTTGTTAATTATTTCATTTCTAATTGGGCAATCTTATAATACGAAGTCGTTAACTCGTTATCTGAAAACACAACCGAGTCCTATATTTGGAGTATAAAATAAACCAAAATATATATTTATTTCAAAGGTTTTCCAAAAAACCGGTTCCGATCCCTGATGTGGATTAGTGCCTAAACTAAGGTTAGACATTAGATTTTTTTCACAGTGAAATGCGTTAAATTTGAGGATTAAACATAATTATTGTAACGTTAAATGACGTTTGTGAAGCAAAGCTCGGAACCGGTTTTAAAAATAGCGGTAAATACCGGTTTCTTTTGGTTTTACTCCGAACTTTCATAATAACGCGAACGTTTTAAGCGACGGCTGGCCAGTCTGGTGGTGTGCCGCGTAAACAAAGATACCGATATAGGAAGAAACCAGTTTTTATTGTTATAAACCGGTTAATCTAACAAGAACTTTATGGAAACGTTCTCATAAAAAATAACGATGAGGTTTGCGCCAAGTACCTACATAAAAACGGTTTGAAAATTTAACCGGTTTCCGAATCTTGCTGTGAAGAACTCAATTACGGTTAATTTAACTTTAACAAACTACGAATATTTTTTTTAATTTTGAGGTTTGAAATCCGTGGAATCGATCAGCCATATAATTATTATGTTCATTAGCCACCCTCGTTGTACTAAAAATATTGCCAGCAATTTAATAGACAAAAAATGCAAAATACAAACGCGTTGATTTTTGTTTCGTCGGATTTTGATAGGGTTTTCTATTCTGTACTAGTATAAGTAAAATTTCACTGCATTTTCTTAGCTCAACGGAAAATACATTTGTTTTTCGGAACAAGTTGTGATTTTTTCATATTTATTTCAACCAAAACGAGGAGCTCTTCAAGCCAGCTAAATTTTAATGTAATATCAGCCAATCCACACGCTTTAAAGGGATATTTAAGCCTCAAGCTTGCTTAACCCTGACTAAATAAAAATAAAAATCGTCCAAAACCATGTCGGGCCATGCTCAGTGTAGGGTTCCATAGTTTCCATTCTGTCAGAATAGACTAAACGGGAGCTATTAGTAAATATCATGTTCATTACCAGCATAAGGGAAGCGAGTGCCTCCGCGAAGGTACGGTCACGTCTGAAAATATCGATACGAAAAAAATGACAAAAATATGTATATATGACTTTATTGCCCATATATTAAGATAGTGTATACATATTTTTGGCATATTTTTCGTATCGATATTTTCAGACGTGACTGTACTCCCTTACGCTGCGCTTTGTACGTCTTTTTACTAAGAAATTTTGCAATAACTCAAAAATAGCGGGACCAATAATGTTCAATATAGTTTTCGTTGAAAGTATTTATTATGCTTTTCGTAGTTTTAGGATTCGTAGTTCAAAAATTACAGGGGGTACACATTTTTTTTTTCTTTCGGAGCGATTATTTCCGTAAATTTCAGTTTATCATAAAATAGTTGTTAGAGACCTTTATTCTTCTTGAAAGACCTAAATAAAAAACCTCTACCTGTAAATAAAAAAATACCAATACTCCCTGACATGGTAAGGGCTGTGCCTTATTGCAATATTTTGTATCAAATGGTCTACAGCTTGCAGCTGCCCTAAAACCCGCGGTCACTAGTATTATTTTTTCAACCAATTTATCCGTTTGCACTCGGCGGCTTACGCCATCTATTATTCACGCGTCACGCCACCGCGCTTAAACACGGCCGTGTTTTAACGTCGACTGTACTTTTTAGTTTTTAGTGGTTCCTTTGATGTGCGTTTGACAAAAAACCGAATGACTACCGTAAAATGGTTCTACTTTGCTTCAATATTTGCTCTTATTTGCTATTATAGAAATTACGAATAAATGTTACATTTTCAGGCAAAAGGTACCACGTTGTCGCTTATTATAAGAACGGAATTTGCGTGTATCTTTATAGTGTGTATTTTTGATATAACCTCAAACTTAAACTAGACGTAGATTTTAGTGCTATAAAACAATTCTGAAATATTTTTTTAGTTTAGTTCACTACCAGAGCATAATTAATTTTTGCATTTTTTTCGAGCGGCAATGTATTTCGGGTCTCTCCCAGAAGTCGTCGGCAACATCAAGGGTCTGCTAGGCTTCCTGGTAGAGTTGGGTTGGCAAGAGTAGTGCCCTCAACCCTCCATCACGCAAAATAGGCGCGAATTACGACGTCGAGTTGCGGAAACCAAGCCCGCGAATACGAATACGAATTCGTACATCATGATCACTTGTGATTGTGACAGTTGTGACGTCGTCATTAATAAGACGTTTTGAGTTAAAACAAAGTAGTGATACATTGCTTGCTGAATTTATTTTGTACGAAAAAATAAAAGTCGTCCGTTTATTATAAAACCTGTGAAAGTGTGTTAGTTACAGCCTAAACGAACTGCCCTTTGATTATGTGTTCGTAACAAACATACATTCATTTTAGTTTAATATACATAAAAAAAAAATATAAAAATATTCAAAGTATAATTATTTTAAAGAATTAGAGCATAATTTACCTTGGAAGATTTATTTTAACAACTGGAGACGCTTGGTCTGTAATTCTGTAATATTCTGTACAAAACAGTCTGTCGAGTTTTGCGGGGGGACGGGCACGTCAAATCGAGTCGAAAGCACAGTTAGCAGCAAAAAAGCTGGGCATCCTTAACAAGGTGAGGCAGTATTTTACACCTAGGCAGCTGCTCGACCTTTACCAAGCACAAGTCCGATCGTGTGTGGAATACTGTTCACATCTGTGGGATGGTTCAGCCAAATACCAGCTTGAGGCGCTCGAGTCAGTCGAGAGGAGGGCCAAGAGAATTATTAATGACGACGATCTGACGAATGCTCGACTTCAAAGTCTGGAGCATCGTCGCAAGGTTGCCAGCCTAACGATCTTTTATAGGATACATTTCGGAGAGTGTGCTGAGGAATTGCACAACCTTATTCCTCCGTCCCCATTTCACCATCGGACTATCAGACAATCGGCACTTCGGCATCGCTTCATGGTAGGTATTCCACAAATACGCACGAAGCGTTTCGCTTCAACATTCCTCATGCGAACTGCCAAGGAGTGGAATGCCCTACCCGAGTCTGTGTTTCCGTATGAGTACAATCTGGATCTCTTCAAGGCTAGAGTAAATAGGTATCTCATAGGTAAGCGTGCTCCACCGTAGACCGCATCATCACTTACCATCAGGTGTGATCGTGGTCAAACGCCTGCCTAACCTCCATAAAAAAAATGTATGACGTACAAATAGCCATGTCAGATAAACGTCAGTAAGTACAATACATACGACCAATGGCCAAGGTTTTCGACAGAGGGGTAAGCTCTTATAAGGTCAAGCAATGACAATGACGAGCAGCCGCGCTAGAAAAGACTAAACGGGCGCGGGGCGGGACTAAACAGCGCGCGGTTATGTCTTTTTTCTCCCTAGGGAGTTACAGCTTTTTTTTGTTATTAATTCATGTGAATCAACTAGGTAGAGATGAGTTTTTCTTAAAAATATTAACGTTTATAATTTAGTATTTTTGATCATGTTTAAAAATACATAATTTGTTTTTTTGAATAGCAGCTTAGAACTAATTTTACCCAATTTTTCAATTGTGGCTGAACGTCGGATAGGTCTGTGCCTTCGATGCGTAAACTGTTAAAACATGACAATATGGCGAGCGAATGTGTCACCGTATTAAATAATTATTTTGCTTAAATTTTAGTTTTTTCTTCGCAAGTGTGATGAAAAACATTGTGTGTAACTGTGGCGGTAAGTATATTGTCACTCGAGGTTTTAATTTAATATATAGACTCTCGTACAATATTTCACTTACCCCCTTCGTTGCACAATGTACTATTGTACTACATTTTTGTCTACTTACCAATTTTCATTCGTTATTAAGTTTTTACAGTAAAAAAAGTATTATTTTCGATGACTCCTAAAAAAAGCATTGTATACAGTAGTGATGCCTGATGAGTATAATCAAGCTTTTCAATCTCGTACCTTACTTAGGCAACTCAGCAAGCTTCATTGCCTAAACATGGTACTCGACTGAAAAGCTCTCATTATATCACGATTGTATTAAATACTAATTTGTATCAAATTCCTTGATAAACGATTTTATTATCATCCAAAAATACCTGAAGTCATTTTCTCCACGGCACGGATTCTAATGGATCATAAACTTTTTTTAGCACGAGTTAAGGTTATTTATTAGATTTTCCTTTGGACATCATAATAAAAATTAAAAGCCTAATTTTCGTATTTATCCTTAAAGGCATGTTAAAATCTTTTTAATATCTCTATGATGAAAGTAAAATGAAATCAAATTGTTAACTTATGTAATGAAGAAAAGTCGCCGATTTTCCCAAACGTTGTTGACCCTAATAGTTAGTATGGCCGAAATGTGTATGTATGAAATCGTCTCACAAACTTGCCGTGTGGAGAACTCATCATTCACGACAATTGGTCGCACTAACTAAACCACTAGCGCCGTGGTTGGCGAAGGAAAAAGTCGTCAAGCGCGAACCTGGGTCGTAAAGCTATGGTTCTACCAAAAAAATCGTTCAAAAAGTTAACGACTTAACATAGGCTACTTATATTTGTGGATTTCCAGAATGATATCTACCTTACAACCCCTCTGGTGGTGGCTGGCCATGGGCGGCGGTAATCGCTTACCATCAGGTGATCCATCTGCTCGATTGCCTAAAAACCAACAACGGTCCGTCCTAAGAGAGCTACGAGCGGCCGGGTTGAGCTGGAGCAAGGCCAGAAGGCGAGTTGAAGATAGAAAAACGTGGCGCGAGCTTGTGAAGGCCCTTTGCACGTCTGGGGTGCTTTAGGACAACAACAACATTCATTTTAATTTAATTCGTAATGTTTTACAGTTAGTGTTTTGCTTGCATTGGTGTGGTGAAAATGTTATGTTTCACTCGGTAGCAAAGTTGGTTTAACCCTCCTCGCCTCGCAACGCCCATGATTCCATTTTTAGAACAACGAGCGTAGCGAGCTAGCGTATTTTTTGGATATTTCGCTTGCTCAGGTATGTATTTTAGCACAAGAAGATAAACAACAATTTTTTCCCCTTGTAAAACAAACTATTGTTTCCTGTTTATATAAATATGAGAAGAAGTACAGTTGAAGAGAAGTGGGATTACGAAATAATTATGCCCTTCGGCTTGCTCCGCTCAACTTACCACAGCTCAAATTAACTCAGTTGAAATGAAAACATCCTACCTTCTGAAATCCTATTATAAATTCAACATCTGTCTTTTTGTAGTACCCACATAAACACAAACAGGAAAAGGGTTTCAATATCTTTGCGGTGCGGAACCCCAAAAAGGAATTGTACCCTTGCCACGCTCGCTCAAATGAGTAATGCTATACGTGGTACGCATTTAACATTATAAAGATGTGTGCACAACGTAGGTGCAATAGAAATATTATTACAGTTATAAGAATAGGAGGATTTCGTTCTTAGGTACATCTTGCAAAATAGGTAGGAAGGAAGCCTCGAAGCGCCGGAATTTTCAGGAGTTAAGGGTGCTTCTTTAGTAATCTCGGAATGTTTTTTATTTATTTCTAACTTGTGTTACAAATAATATTTAATAAACCTAATATTCTAGTACCTTAGGTAAGTTTTCGAAGATTTTTAAATATTTAAGCGGCAAAAGTACACCATTTTGATTTTGTACTTCAATACTCAGTTACATTTGCGCATTAAAAATGAATCTTACGAAATTAAGTTGGTTCAGCCAATTAACAGTTATGGAAAATCATAGGAACGGACATATTACACTCATATAATATTGTATACAGGTCAAACACCTCGTTTTATATGTGTACATGTGTAAATATATGTTTTGATGCTTACAATAATTAATTTGATTTGTGTTTCATATTTCCTGCACGAACTCCAAGTTTCTGTTTGATCCAATAGTTGTCTGGTAGAGAATGCCTTTAGGCATTAAGTCTGTCATGTGTACAATGATATATCGTGGGACAAAATTTAAATAAATAAGCCTCCATTTGTTTCTTTGCCGTAGTCTAAAAACAAATACAAACAAAATTCCTCCAAGACCGTAGGTAATAAAGCAAGAATTATAAATTCAACAGGAGCTTAAAATGTAAAAGCACAGTGTAAAGCTCCCTCCAAGGCATTAGCGGCATATGTCGCGAAATGCAACCAGCACACGCGAGCTTTGCTATATATTCCTCTTCGCAGGGCGAGAGCGCGACTCGTGTTCTAAAAGGGACATTCCATGATCTGTCCCGTACAAATGCATTTTATTTCGTATACTCGTATTACCTACACTTTTTTAACGTTTCAAGACAATGATTATTACAAGCTTTTATTTAGTTTCTGTATCTGTCTGTCAGTCTGTAATCAAATATTGCAAGTTAAATTTGACCCACTTCCCGGTTTCCAATGAAGCTGAAAATTTTCTTACATATGTAAATCGGGTGACAATGCAATATTATGGTAACATTGAGCTTATCTGATGATGGAGACAGGAGGTATCCACAGGAACTCTGTGATAAAACAACGCAACCTAATTGTGTTTGGGGTTTTTAGAATTGTCTCGATGAGTATTAGTTTCCTATGGAAAAAAAGCTACAGTCAGTAAAGCTAGTACCAAAAATGTGTTTTTTGCCAAAATGCAAATCTTCAGAAAATTCACGTTTGTACGAGACACTTTCGTGGAATAGGTACATCAAAAGCCAAGCCAGTTTAATATTTTGACGACTCGTTCAATTTGCAAAAAATATGAATTACAAGCAGAGTTTTAAATATTAAGGCATAGTGTTATAGATTCCAGTAGGTACACGCGTTGTACGTGTGGCGTGTAGCGTAAATTGCCCTAATATTATTACAACTTATTAATTATGCAAATAAAAAAATTGAAAACAATATGTACCAGTGGAAATTATAATTTTATGGAATATCAAAATTATGGCATATGAAATTATGGCAAATGAGCTTAGAGCAAGTGACATGAGTGACAATGTTATTCTAAATTTAATTTTGAATGTTATGTTTGATTTATGCTAAGTTTATTTTATTGTATAAAATTTTGCATGATACTTGTATCTTATAAAAGCAAATAAAGAAACAAACATTAACATAACATTATGGATTGCATTAGTAGTCCCGTTCTCTCCGTGTGAATTTATTCCTGAGATTTGTCTTGATTAAAACGTGTAAAAATTAAATATAAAAACTAATTTTTTGAGTTAACCCTAGCCTCCTCAAGGGTATGACGTGCGCACTTATACGTTTACATTAAAACGATTGAAGGTTAGATCGGGTAAGAGACACACTGGAGCAAGAAAACCAATTGTAGGGAATTCTCATATTAGTGTCTCTTGCCATAATACAGATAGATAGAATACTCTTTATTGGCACATCTCAGTAAATAGATACAAGAAAAAAAATAAGTAAAGTATGGAAGGTAGAGTTAAGGAATAAAATCTCCATGTACCAAAAAGTGTCCGTCAGAAAACCTTAAATAGGTGGCGCTACAATACCTAGAATTACGGAAGGTGGAGATAGGGAACGAAATCTCCATGTACCAAAAAGTGTCATAAAAAACTTTAAATAGGTGGCGCTACAATGCCTAGAGTCCTTGAACAAAAAAATCAAATCATAGGCAGCGCAATTCACTCCGTCAATAATGTCTAGGTTCTTAGCTACTCTAGCGCTACTCTGGAGAGATTTGGCACTATTATTTATAGCTGACAGCTGGACACTTTTGCAACAGTTCTACCATAAGAGATGCCACTCCTCTTAATTCCACACTCCATACCTAGAATACTTGGAAAAAAATCAAATCATAGACAGCGCACTTCATTCCGTCAATAACGCCTAGGTTCTTTTCTTAGCTACTCTAGCGCTACTCTGGAGAGATGCGAGTATAGAAGTATTATTTATAGCTGTCAGCTGGACACTTGCAACAGTTCTGCCTATGGAGATTCTATTCCTCACCTCTACCTTCCATAAAGCAAAGTAAACTATTTTCCCCTTACCCCCACATGACCGGTGCCTAAGCTCGGCAAGCAGAAGGAATGCAACCTCTGATTGATTCTACCTACCAAGCCTCGCCACAATAAGCTTGCTTTTTGCTTTAAAAGCATTAGCAACTGGAGTATTTGTATTTTGTATGCGGCGGTGCGGTTTGCTTTGGTGTTTTTGGTTGCTTTGACAAATGTAGCGTAATCTGGAGAATTCGATTTGTTTTGTGAAATGTTTTTATAAAAATGGGACACAAAACAATAGGGTATTTGTAAAATACATAATAAGTTGTTATTAAATTCTTGTGATAAACATCGTTGTCCAAATTTCGGCGAACCTCTAGGGTTGGCTTACCTACCTCCGCCTGCGAAGGGCCTGCTAAGCTAATTTTATATTTTTACAGTACCATACGGTACTACTTTATCGCACTAGTGCGATAATTAGCACATTACGTAACTATGACGAAAATTTTAAGGAACATAATGTACTGTAAAACGTTGTACGACACATCTGCGAATAGGTAATTCGCAGTTCGTGTACCATTGTGTCATAACTGACTTATTATTACAAAAGGTGGAGGTAAGGAAATAAAATCTCCATGTACCAAAAAGTGTCATCAAAAAACCTTAAATAGGTGGCGCTACAATACCTAGAATACTTGAACAAAAAAATCAAATCATAGACAGCGCACTTCACTCCGTCAATAGCGCCTTGGTTCTTAGCTACTCTAGTGCTACTCTGGAGAGATTTGGAACTATTATTTATAGCTGACATCTGGACACTTTTGCAACAGTTCTACCATAAGAGATGTCACTCCTCTTAATTCCACACTCCATACTTATTATGTTTAATGTTCTTGAAACGCCAAATAAAATATAATTCGTGTTATTTATATTGATTAATTCATTATCTATCTCGAAACAGTAATCCCAGATCTTGTGACCCCGACGTGATGAATACAAGAAATACAAAAGTAAGAGGTAATACGAATACGCTTAGGGTAACAGCTTTGGAAAGTCTACTGAAGGAGAATATTCATTTCCTAAACAATTTCCTATTATATTATATACAACTTATATATTTGCTATTTTATTTTTGCAGGCGTAATTTTGAAGTCAACAGAACCATATTTTTATTTTTTTTAATCCTACGTCGGTGGCAAACAAGCATACGGCCTGCCTGATGTTAAGCAGTCTCCGTAGCCTATGTACACCTGCAACTCCAGAGGAGTTACATGCGCGTTGCCGACCCTAACCCCACCCCCCTCGTTGAGCTCTGGCAACCTTACTCACCGGCAGGAACACAACACTATGAGTAGTAGTATATAATTATGCGATCCCTTAAACTTATGATAAGCGTAGAGTAGATATGCAGCTGTCTATTAGAATGAGATCTTTTTTTAATTTTCGTAATTCAAACTAAAATTTACACTTTACCGCTATTGCCAAAGTGACAAGTAAACATATTAAACAATTTAAAACACAATTATGATATAGTACTTTCAGGCAACTCTTTTTCTAATATTCTCTTACACTCCATCATCAGTCGCCCCATCGCACTTACAAACAGATCACACGCCGGCTGTGCCTCGAGCATGGAGTTGAGCAGCACGTGCGCGCGCGCGACCGGCGCCTGCGCGTGCATAATATTGCATTGCAATATAGGTACTAGACTCTAGACCATCAGTTCCCAAACTATAGGTCGCGACCCATTGGCCCCTGAAACCTAAGACGACATGCCGACCGATCGGGCAAACAGCCGGTGTTAATAATATTTCTTCATTTTATACTACGTCGGTGGCAAACAAGCACGCGGCCCACCTGATGGTAAGCATTTACGCCTGCAACTCCAGAGGAGTTAGATGCGCGTTGCCGACCCTAACACCGCGCACCCTCGTTGAGCTCTGGCAACCTTATTCACCGACAGGAACACAACACTATGAGTAGGGTCTAGTGTTATTTGGCTGCTGTTTTCTGTAAGGTACTTCCCCAGTTGGGCTCTGCTCTAGATCTGGAACGACATCCGCTGTGCTGTGCCCTACCACACAAAGCGAGGCGACATTCACAATGCCCATATCTCTCTTTTGGACGTAGTTTAAGGACGTACCCGGGCCGGGTCATGCTATATTTAAGTCGGCCAAGAGGTGCTAGATGTGGGTCCTGAATTTGGAAGTTTTTGTGTTGGGTCGGGACCCAGTCAACTTTGGGAACCACTGTAGTAGAGAAAGACACAACTACCGCGTATGTTTAATAAAGATTCAAAATTAATGTCGATTTTAAGAGGGGGCTGACGCAAAATTTTTATTGTTCATATTGACCGCAAGACCAAAAAACCGCAGCCAAATAACACTAGAGCCTACACATAGTGTTGTGTTCCTGCCGGTAAGTAAGGTTGCCAGAGCTCAATGAGGGAAGGGGGGTTTAGGGTCGGCAACGCGCATGTAACGCCTCTGGAGTTGCAGGCGTACATAGGCTACGGAAACTGCTTACCATCAGGCGTAGACGTAGTATAAAAAAAAATTAAGGACAAATATGCCATAAAAACAAAACACATGGAAACTAGACTATAATCACACAATCACTCAAGAAAAGGCTTAAAACATTGTGGCTTTCCAATACTTAGGTAACGACTTATACTACTTCGATTGAGTGCAATTTTTTTATTTATTTATCGTATGGCAATTACTACACTGTACATTGATTAACTATTAGTTTATAATCTAAATCTACATTTTTCCAAGTAGGCAATGGCTGCACTTGTTATGGTTTTAAAATCTTCCACTGGGCCATCGTATTTTGTCAGTGAAGTGAGTGTATGACTATTTATTTAAGCGTATGGCGTAACATTGTAGGCAATATTAATACTATCTATTTATTATAAGTCGACATCCAGGCCACGCAGCCAACTGATCGCGTCCGGCGTCAAATTGGTATAGAGGTCCTCCGGGCTGCCTTGAAAACGTCTCTTTGGGCATCGTTCAACAATGTACTGGGTAGTTTGTTCTTCAAGGCCACAGTCACACAACGGACTCTCGTTCCATCCTCATTTGTGACGCATATAATTGCACCTGCCATGACCTGTGCGGAGTCTGTGTATGACTATTGAAGATAAACATCACACATTACTACTTGTACTTATGACTTGTATAACAACTTCGCAAGTACTATTATAGCTAGTAATATGACTAGCAGCTAGTATAACTCAGTAACGCATGACGCGAGCACTAGTAGACTACCTAGTCTCTGAAATATCGTGCCGCGGCTCCTCGGCCTTTATTATTTTCCTAGACATTCATAGAGCTGCTACTACCTCGACAATAGATATAACAAATATATATATTCTGTGTTACACTACTTGGTTTGCCAAGCCTTCTCTCAAATGCTGTCCAATAAGAGAGTTTGGGCTTTAGTCGCCACGCTAGTCCAATAAGGATTGGGGACTTTTGAACTTCGCAGATGTACCCTACCCAAGTATTCGTACAATGTTTTTCATCAGAAATTCGAGAGATTTTAACTGGAATGAATAGGGGCGGCGGGGTGAATAGGTGCACACAAATCGGGAATGATATTTGTCTGTTAATTTCAATTTTTAAGAACCCTTTACAAGATTGCGGGAGATTGTAATGAAAGCTGGGTCCGCCTCTAACACAAACATGGACGCCTCAACGTGACCACGACCGCTCTGTCAAGAGCGAAACGACTGAGAAGAAGAAGTTACAATTGTATGACTCAATTAAGAACATACATTTTGCATTATTTTATTATGTATAAGCACAGATTAGATATATATTTACTTTATGATATGACGAAAAGTAGTCGAAAACTAAAGATGTAACCACTCTATACCCGTCCCATCCCGTGCTTTAGTTCAAATTAGCTCCTGTACGTGACTTTGCAATTTCTGTTAAATTATTCATATGAATCTCTCCTTATATAAATTAGAGGAACACTTTCTTCCAGAGTCTTGAAATTATTGCAACTGGCTTGCGGGATTATTAATTGCAGCTCGGTAGTTTCCCCAGGGGGATTAAATCCTATTTTTACCTGAGTACGGCAAAGGAAGGTTTAATTTTTTAGCATATCTTAAGGACGGGCCTTACGGGCAATAAGAATGGGACCAGTACAGCGGTGTCACGCACACGAATTCGAGCCAATCATGCAGTCTCACGCCACAACGCGATTGGTTGATGAGTTCGCATCACGCGCGCGATTGATCGCAACTAGACGCGTTAGATTTCACGATCGGCTAGAATTCTTGAGTGACATCGTTGAACTAGCACCATTCTTAGTGTCCGTAAAGCCCGTCCTTAGATATATATCAATGTTTAGCAACGAATTTAATCGGCCAGCCGACTTCTTCATACCGTTCGACCATCACATGCCTCACCCTGAGCACATTTGCCATTCATTTGCCATGAAATGCTTATATTTTTCTAAGAACGCCCTCAAAATGATACACTACCACATTCCGTTGTAGTTGGACGTATATTCACGGCAATAATCCCGGGGCTTGTCGAAGCGTCGAGGCGGTATCGCGGCAGACGCGATTTAATTCCAAAACATTCACTCAATTTCCGGAACGAAAGGGGATCCGGCTCCTGTCCTGTGCTTTTGGTGGAGGGTCAGCAGATGAATAAATAAATAATAAATATTATAGGACATTATTACACAAATTGACCAAGTCCCACAGTAAGCTCAATAAGGCTTGTGTTGAGGGTACTTAGACAACGATATATATAATATATAAATATTTATAAATACTTAAATACATAGAAAACACCCATGACTCAGGAACAAATATCCATGCTCATCACACGAATAAATGCCCTTACCAGGATTTGAACCCGGGACCATCAGCTTCGTAGGCAGGGTCACTACCCACTAGGCCAAATCGGTCGTCGTCGGTCAAATGAAGAAAATAGAAATAGTAAAGAAGTTTTGGGTCGCTACATCGCGACTTGAATTCCATAACGTTGGATATGAACATCTGACTAAAATGACATTTTAATATAACGATAATAAACAGTCAATTTTATTATATTTCTAACAAACTGATTCTGGTATTTCTATCATTTTTGTTTCCGAGAAATAGAAAGTATATAAAATCAGATTTCCACACGTTTGCCTCTCAATTGTTCTGATTTTGAGGTTGGAGGTAAGTGACTTGAGACTATATGTATCTAAAATGTAGACACATTGTTACCTACATACGACATTTTGCGTATAATTTTAGTAATAATACTACGTTTCGGATCTGAACTTAAGACGTTATGCCTCAAATATTTAACGTGTTGAGTGAACTTAATGTAGCAAAGCTCGGTCTCCCAGATATTATATATAATAAGGATATATAATTTGATAAGGATCCTCACCGATTTTTTCTTATATGTTTGTTTTTTTTTTTTTATTATCAGAACGATTTTATTTTTGCTCTATACAGCACAACCGAGGTTTGTACCAATGATTTATGACCACCACTTATAAAAGGTCAATTTGATTTTTCTATAATCTGACACTTTTGCCGACGCTACTTTCAAGTACTACAGTCTGACAAATCCACGGCGCGGTGAGTAGCCGATCGCAATTCGTTTATTTGCCGACGCTACTCCGTCTTAGACTTAAATTGCTACGCTTATAAGAAATATCAGCAGAATGTTGACTAATTACTTCAATTTGGTACGGGATGTTCGTACTTAATTTCAATTTAACTAGATAGGTATGCAGTACTTTAGGATGGTATAAATTGGGTGTATCTTATCTACTGCTAGCTTTTAACCCTCATCGTCAGCTTACGGGTTTTCTGATATATACATATTATTGCTCATATTACAGGCCAGTATATATTGTCAAAAGTCGCGAGGCTTTATACCATATACTTGATAGGTATATTTAATGATTCGTATGATCAAAAATCCGAGGGTGATAGGGCCGACGTATTATGAGCGTCTAAGATCATTTTTATTGGATTATCCGTTGTATTCCGCATGGGAATGACATGTAATATTATGAATTGATTTTAAAATATGATAATTGTTATTTTATTATTATATTGTAACGACTTGTACTTTAATTTGACGATCATTACGAGATACCTAGGTATAAGTAGCCATATTGACATCTTTTCCGTAATTATTTTATTTGACATTGTATAATTATTTCCCAATATTTATTTGACATTGTGACGAATTCATTTTGCTATAGATATTTGATTATTTTTTCTGTCTAACATTGTGTATAATAAATAGTTGACGACTATGATATAAATTCATACAGATTAGCTTCAAATAATTTATATTGTAATTTAATATTATGAAAGAAAGAAATCTAAATTTAAATATATTGAAGTTATTGATAGAGACTAAACTAAAACTAGAAATTTAACTACTATAGAATTCATGACATTAGGTACTTACTACTAACCTAACCTAAATAACACCCTACACTAGAAATTCATCCCACGACCCCCCCAACGCAAAAGTACCCACGACGCTCGCCGCGTTGCCACGTTGAACGGCTATGGATAACCTTTGCATCAGGAAGGTCCCTGAGCGAGGATCCAACCCTCTCTCTCTCGCATGCCTCTCCCCACTTCCTCGAAAAAGGCCTTGGCCTCGGCACACCAGGTCCCGGTGGTTTCTACAGCAAGCGGGACAAATAAATAGTTCGCAAGGACCTCATATTTCTCCCGCTTGCGAACCGCAGCCAACTGGGCCGCTGCCCCTGCCGTCCTCACCGTACAGCCAATATGCGACGCCGCGTAAGTGCTGATTGATAGAGTCAGACCAAGACAATATAGCGCACGCAGTGCAAGTGTTATTTATACGTCATTATTTCATAGAAGTTTGACGTTTAAGGTAACACTGCGTATGCTATCAAAATCCTTACAGTTTTATCTTGGTCTGACTAGTAGCTTGCCGACGTGAAACTACAAAGGTAATTCAGCCGACGATTGGACGCCCTAGGGTATCTAGTGCCAGTGACATGCAGGCAATAAACGTTATGTTCATTGAACTGAACGTTACACGATGAGCTAGACTTGGTGCACCTTTACGTAAACTGCAGATTTTCATACATTTTGACATACAATGCACGCTGTTTCTTTTAAGTCCGCTAATTTCAAGGGTGCATTCCTGGGCTTAACCCTTTCTGTACGGGTGACAACCAGAGTTGCCAATTAGGCATCATCACTGTAGTACGGGTGTCAACTATAGTTGATCGAAACAAGGACGAAGTTTGAATTTTTTTTTCAACCAACTTAGACTTTATATGTTGGTAATAACGATGATATTTAGTAGTAGCATTAGTATAGATTCAAAGAAAAAAATGGCAAAACATTCTGGTAGATGGCGTTAAAACAAATATTTATTTAAAAATCCCGCATTTTTTCTGTCAACTGGGGTTGACACCCTTACTCCACGAGTGCAGAAAAACTCAATTCAATATGGCGGCAAATAGTGTTGTTTTATATTTCATCGAGTTTTAGTAGTTAGGCTAGTTGCAAGTGTTATAGTTGTAAATTTCGTGATTTATAGAATAATTATAAAAAAAAGTTATTTAATTGGATTATATTACAGTGTATGGTAATAAATAATAATAATATGTTCTTAAGATTAAAATAATAATGATCTCTGCTACACTTTTTTATTTTTACCCTTGAGCAGTACAGATAAATATCGACAACTGTATCGATAGGTGCACATCACTATTTTATTCAAATGGCAGTCGTGTTTTTATGTTGCGTTAAAACGGTTGATATTTTTGCATTTTGTTAATAATTATTATCATTTCAAGGCCTTGTTCTATTCAAAATATCATAAACTAATATTTACATAACTAACAATAGTTAAAATCGCTTGTAGTAACTTACATTTATACTTTTTTTAGTGAGAGATATTACGCGTGAAATTTAAAGTACTAGTTATTATAAGTGCAATAAGTGAGGAGTTATCAAAAGTGCATAATGTTTTTAATGTGTGTACAAAATTTCAACCGCACAGCTGTTATATTTCAGAAAATACACGTAAGTGAAAATATGTCTAACCGCCGACTCTCGCAAAGACATGCCCGTATTGAGGCGGTGCTAGGCGTTCCAAGTCCCCGTACAGAAAGGGTTAAATGAAGTAACTTCCTCAAAGAAACCGGTTTTCTAATTAATTCCGTTTTGGAGATAATCTATGATTTATATTTATATGTTAACACCCCTACGAACGTGCACTTGCTTTATGGCCAGTTTACATATATTGATTAGTGTATGAGTTTATACATTTGCTACTAAACGCAAGTACTATATCGGACGATCGTGATATTCGAAATGTGATAGTTTTCAATTGTTTGGTAGATATAAATATAATGTCCGTGTTAAAGTACTTTTATGAAAAATCCTAAAATATATCTATATTTTAAATGAACTATGCCATTCAGTTTCCTTAAATGTTCTTAGCCATACCGTGAACGGAATTAAAAAAAAAAAAAAAACGCCGAGTGGATAAGTATCGGAACCTACAATTATCCAAACTCTGACTTAGTCTATCTGAACCCTAAATTATCCGATTTTTTTAGGTATTTTACATTTGAACGTTAATTTGTACCTACGTCAAATCAGGTAGGTACTATACCCACTACTTTTGTTTAAAAAGGTGTTATTTTTCTTTAATCTCGTCCCATGAAAACCCAGATTTCGATTTTCCAAACTTTCAAACATTTAATTTGTTTCCTATGTTTAATCTTAAATAATCAGCCTTTGATGCTTTGACCACCCGCCCTTCTATCGCTTGCATGTGTCACCCGCAGAGTATTAGCTGCAAATCTAATTCAGCGCGGTATTATATCGCCTCTGGCTACGCGGTACCTATACAGGATGTGCTGAAACCTTTGGAACGCCAAGAACACGTAAAGTCGTCGTTACTAGTCGTGCCCACCGCTATTTAGCCAATAAATTGTATATACAGATGTCAATCATAATGAAAAAATCAACGATGATCAACCCAGGCCAAAGAAAGATTGCCGATCCAACGCGTTACCAATATTATATATTCATATACTTAGACATATTATATATAGATATTTATTCATTTACTAAAATAGTTTAACAATGTCAGTAGATTAAAGGCAGTGTATATAGTTATTTGTGTCCCAAGGGAGGAAAAGTTCACAAACACGCGGGATGGAATGTCCTACGATTCTTCCCGTGGTGCGCATGCTATTTTTCTGCTCGACGGAGGCGGAAAGCGGCAACTTCGTTTAGCGCTGCGGGAGCAAAGTTGACGCTTTCCGCCCGGAGGGCATAAAAATATATTTCTGATTTAGGCATTACACCAAAGAAAAAGCATGTATATGGTAAAAAAAAAACTGAAATTCATAAAAGGTATAAGATTTATACCACAACACGCGGCCCGATTCAATATGGAGACCTTTTTTTCAAATTTTGACCTCAGATTCATAATAAAGGGACTCTCGGATCCTGAGTTATCAGATCCTTAGATTAGAACTTTAAGATACCTCAAACATTTAATACGCCAAACAAACAAAAACAGTCACTTTCGACACCGACATATCTAATCCATATCGTATCTTTAGTAAATGTTTGACATATCCTAAAGTTCGAATCGGGCCGACGGTTAATCTTTAAATACACGCTCGCAAATTTCAGTTTACCATAAAGTAATATACACGGTGTAACACGAGGCAACCGCAAGGTTTTAACCACGCACTTTTGAGGCTAAAAGAAGGAGAAAATGTTATATGAGTTTAAGTAAATTACGTCAAAAAAACTTTTTTTTTTTAAATGTTTTTATACATACTTTAATGAAGAAACCGGCTATAGATCGGAGCTAAAATGTAACGACTTTGGTGTACCGCAAGGTAGTGTACTTGGGCCTTTATTATTTATTGCTTATATAAATGAATTACCCGATATAATTCAATATAAATCTGTTATGTTTGCTGATGACATATCCTTTATTGTTACATCAAGAAAGAATGAAAATATTGAGGAACATGAACGTAAAGTTAATGAGACTTTAAGAAATGTTATAGTCACCGTATATTATAATCACCGTAGTTTTATTATAGGTACAGCATACCGACCAAGTTGGATTAATGTGGACTTGTTTTTTGATGCGCTTACTGAATCTATATCACACTTCTCCAAACATGATTATGTGGTCTTATTGGGAGACTTCAATATCAATATGCTTGATACCGCTAATTGTAATGTCAGAAAAATTAATAGCTTTCTATGTTATCTAGGTATGGAGCAAGTGGTAACAGTACCTACTCATTATTCTGTCAACAATGAAACACTTATCGACCTTGTATGTACCAGTGCTCCTGTCAGCGAAGTGTGTGTTACAAATATAACAGGTTCACTCGGGCACTGTATGCTAACAGCGACCTTCCCGATTAAACGGCCCAAAACGATGTCGAAAACTATTACATACAGACCAATTAAGGATATAAATATTGCTGAGTTTGATAGGGATCTCCAGTCTATAGATTGGGAATCAATATTAAATGTCGATTCAGTTGAGAGCATGCTTGAGATTTTCAACCAACTATTACTATCTCTGTTTGATAGACATGCACCATTAAAATCCGTAAAAATTAGAGGCAAACATAGCTTACCCTGGATTACTAGCACTATCAAGCTCATGATTGAGAAACGCAATGAGGCTCTTTTAAGGTATAGGAATTCCAAATCAGAGAGTAGTAAACAATACTACAATGACCTAAAAAAACTTGTAGTACAAAGTATTTATAATGAAAAGAGAGCCTATTATAATAATCACATAAATTCACAATACAAAGACTCAAAGTCACTATGGAGAAATCTTAAACAAACTGTTTTATCCGATTCGAAAAGCCGAGACCGTCTTCCTGATCGTTTCGATGATCCAAACCTGATCAACGACAATTTTTTGAATGTGCCTGGGTGTGATAGGGTCCCACTGTCTACTATTTTGGACTTTGAAAGTAACCGATTTGGAGATTCCATCTTTAATTTTAAACCGGTCGACGAACACCAGGTAGGTAAATATATTCTGTCTATTACTACCAATGCAATCGGTATAGACTCCATTAATAAGGATATGGTTTTACTTACACTTCCGCGCACACTTTCAGTGATTACAGCTATCATTAATAAGTCCATATTGACTGGTGAAGTGCCGGCTATATGGAAGTCTGCCCTGGTCACTCCATTGCCTAAGGTGGATAATCCATATGAACTCAAAGATCTTAGGCCAATAAGTATACTTCCTTTTTTGTCTAAGATCTTGGAAAAGGCGGTTTATGAGCAACTTTATAAATATGTCGAGGAGAACAATATCCTACCTCAGGTGCAATCAGGGTTCCGCAAAGGAATGGGGACGGTAACCGCTTTAATGGATGTAGTAGATAATATTATTTCCGAACAAGACACTGGTAAAGGTACCTGTTTGGTGCTATTAGACTTTTATCGCGCATTTGATTGTATAAATACTGTCTTACTTCTTTCTAAATTGCGTTTTTATGGAGTAGACTCGAAGTCACTGGCTTGGTTTAGAAATTATTTAGATGGACGCACGCAGTCTGTTAAAATAGAAAAAGACGATGGTACTATAAGGATATCTGATTCTAGATTCTTAACTCGAGGAGTGCCCCAAGGCTCTATACTTGGCCCTTTATTGTTTATTATATATGCTGCAGATATTACACAAATTATCAAGCACTGCAATTACCACCTGTACGCAGATGACGTCCAACTTTACTATTCAGCCCGACCAAGTGAATTTGATGAGGCACTTATTAAAATAAGTGAAGACCTGGAAAATATCTCCACTTGGGCAGATAATAACGGGTTACTGTTAAATCCTTATAAATCGAAGTTTATGATATTGGGATCCAAAGTACAAATATCTAAGATTTTAAATAATGAGCCTAAAATTAGTATAAGAGGTTCACCGATCGAACGCGTAGATGAGGCAAGAAACCTAGGGTTAGTGTTGGACAGCCAGCTAAGGTTTGAGAAGCATATAGGAGAATTAGTGAAGTCGTGCTTTTATCGCTTGAAGGTTTTGTACCAAATTCGTAACCTCCTAAGCGAGAAAATCCGTAAGTTGCTGTGCGAATCACTAGTTCTCTCTAAGTTGAACTACGGAGATATAGTGTATGGGCCACGACTGCTGGATAAGACGCGCCGTCTTATCCAAAGAGTCCAAAATGCCTGTTTCCGCTTTTGTTGTTCAATCCCGCCGAGAAGACATATTACGCCTTACTTAAACAAAGCATCCATATTAAATATGTCCTCTCGTAGACATCTACATCTTGCGAATCTTCTATTTGGCGTGTTGAATAGCGAAAGGCCCGGATATTTGTACTCCAAAATACGTATTTCCTCTTTCCATAAACGACACGGTACTCGATCTACCAGACGATGTCTTTTGGAAGCGCATCCCCACAAAACCGTTGCTTTCACAGGCTGTTTTCGGTACCTCGCAACCAGGTGCTGGAACAATATTCCTCCACCTATTCGTCATATGAAAACCAAGCAATCTTTCAAATTTCATTTAAAAAAATACCTTTTGGAGAAACAAACTTTGGGCGTCCCTCATGGTTACCTGGTTGGTGATTACCGAATTTAGTCTTCACTAATACTATTATTTTATTTGGTTTTAGTAATTCATAATGTATATAAAATGATTTTCTTCTTATCACACTTGACACTACGTATTACTTAAGCATGCTAATCACACTGACACTTCAATATCATAACTTTGCAAGTACTCACTTTCAATGATAATTATGTCACTAGTTTTATAAACAAGGTATTTAGGTAAGTACTAACTTTGAATATTGCATATTTTACACTGTATCTTGGTTGACGTGATCTGGTCCTGGCAGAATATCAGTGCCTCTCCCATAGGGTGAAGCGTAATACTGAGCCAGAACCCTTTTGTTTTGCTGCGACGCACACAACATTTCCTATATGTATGGAACAGTATTATTTAAATGTGTTTTATTATACGGCGTTAACCGCGTATCATGGGTATATTAGTTCAGTGTTAAGATATGGGCTTATTTTGTGGGGAAACTATACGAATTTTAACATTGCATTCGTAGCACAGAAAAAATGTATACGTGCTATTTGTAATCTAGCCCCATACAAGACATGCAAACCATCTTTCAAAAGACTTAGGATCTTACCGCTGCCATGTTTATACATCTTAGAAATCTGCATGTTTGTAGAGAGGCATATGTATTTATTTACAACAGCTGAAAGCGCCTCTACCAGAAATCAACGGGATCCTGGAAGGTTGGTTCATAATTGTGTTCCCAGGACAGCATTATATTCGAATCATTGTTTCGTTATGTGCATGAAACTTTTTAACAAGTTACCAAAATCTATAAGAGAACTGCCTGTACATAGATTTAGAAACAAATTAATGAAGCTATTATCTGATAAAAGCTATTATAGTGTAAATGATTTCCTCTCTGAAGATATACAGCCAGACTTGTAGTAGTTTTAAGATTTTTGCATGCTAGTACAACCTGTTTAGTACAAATAGCAGAATAAGCAACCAATTGTCACTTACCACCTAAGACACTTTTGTACCTACTTATTCTTTGCAAATAAATAAATACAATACAATACAATAAATAAATAAATAAATGTTATAGTAAAACTGGCACTGAAAACGAATTTTTACGGTTTTTTTGTAAAGTTACTAGTTTTTGCAATGGTTACTGACGACCGGTTTGGCCTAGTGGGTACTGACCCTGCCTACGAAGCTGATGGTCCCGGGTTCAAATCCTGGTAAGGGCATTTATTCGTGTGATGAGCATGGATATTTTTTTCTGAGTCATGGGTGTTTTCTATGTATTTAAGTATTTATAAATATTGATATATTATATTATACATATATATCGTTGTCTAAAGTACCCTCAACACAAGCCTTATTGAGCTTACTGTGGGACTTAGTCAATTTGTGTAATAATGTCATATAATATATATTTATTTATTATTATTTATTACTTGTCACTTTTTGACATCTATTAATAAGGATATTTAGACTATGTCCCATAATGGTATCATCGCCATCAAAAAAGCGTTTTCCACTAAGTAACAATAGGAAGAAGATGTTTTTTTTTAAATTGCTATTAACTCTGAAACTAGGCGAAATCTAGAAAAGTTTATACGACATTTTAGTCTCTAAATGTGATCAGGTATACACTGTTAAGAGCAATTCCTAGCTGAGCAACTTTTCAAATCTCGAATTTTTGAAGCTATGTTTCTGTCGCGCTGCGGTGGGCGGGAGCCGGAGCTATCTAAGTGTGAGTGCGCGCACACAGACGCGAGACTCGTGCGCTCGCTCATTGCGCGCCGTTCCGTCGACATCGCCCGCGAGCCAGACGGAATTTATTCTGCGCTACCCGACGCAAGTTGTTTTTGTTGTTACCACGTAATATTGTTTTTAATTTTTATATTATACTGTATCTATTACACCCTAATACCAAACACCCTATCACCTGTACTAAATGTATTTTACACCTATGATGACGAAATAATAAATGATTGATTGATTGATATTAATTACCATATAGGTAAAAACTGCAAAAAAGAATGATGTCTCAGCTTCGGTTGTCGTCGTACAGTCAAGTGCATATGTATCGAAAGAATCGTCTCATAAATATTTACTCTGGAATAAGATGCTATGGGACATATTTTTGAGTAAGATGTGTACACCCATATTTTTACACTTGACTGTACCTATCCGTATCAGTGAGTTGGGAGTGATCATGGTGTGTTGTGAAATTTTGTAAGTAGGTATAAAATATACCTATGGTTAAACTACAATCTATTTAACTTGTAGTACGATGGGGCTAAACTTGGGCCGCCTTATTGAAGAACGTATCGCAATGACAATCTGGGTAAAGTATGTTGGGATAATGCCGGACAATTTTGGACCCATTGAGAGAACTCGTGAAAAAATGTTTTTTCGAGATCTCAACAGTGACAGATTCTTGAAGTACGTAGCGAATCGTTAAATAATAACCGTAGATTCGACCTGAATTTTGGTAATCTTCAATATAGAACGGTTTTAGTTTTGTACCTGTGTAAAGATGAGACATACTTTTTTTTAGGGTAAAGAGTGTTTTGCCATCAAGGGAGAACATTGGATGGTGAAAAAAGTTGCTTCTAATGGAAAGAGAATAAGGTATCACAAAGAAATAGGTCCGGTGTCTACCCTTTTGTATCCGATCTTAACCCGGCTACAAAAATTGGTAAAATTGTGGCTCTCAAACTTTGATACCTATGTCATAAGGCAATTTGATAAGTAAACAATGTGCTAAGAAACCTCTTATTGTAAGGTTTACCCGAAGTAATAAAAAAAAACCACTAAAATAATAGATACGTTGCGTAGTTTTGACAATTTAAGATTTCGTGAACTGTACAGGTTTAGGGAAAGTGTAAATGTATTGTTTATTGAATGGAATGTACTGGAAGATATGAAGTACTTAAGTAGGAGGGACAAAAATCAAAATAAAAAATAATCGTGCCCAGTCATTTTTAATGAAGGTCGCCAAAAAAATAAGAATCAAACTTAGAAATCAAAAAGACTAAGTAGTTCTTTAAAAAGGTCAAGGTCACTGAATATCAGTCCGGCCTATCTGGCCTATCAGGCCTATCTTGAAGTATGGAAAATAATTAAAATTGCGATTTTGTTGGTTTAATTTTGCATTTATGTATATATATATATATATATATATAGTTGATATACAATCTTTTTTTTTTATAAAATGTAAGGATCGTATGTAAAGAGTAAAGTAAATATATAGGAAAAGAGAGCCCTCTTGAAGCATTTTAAGGAAACTAATTTCGAAGCCCTATCTCTATTTTTTATCCGAAACTAGCAATGTATGTATGCGTGCACATCTACTTATGCATCCGTATGTGTAGGTACATTATTGCGAAAAATTGCTCATTTGCTATCTATTTTACTCGATTTTGTTATAAATTTCAACATGTATCATCATCCCTATACAATATAAATACTCTTTATTGCACACCTCAATAAAAGAAAACAATACAAAAGAAAACATACACATAAGCACAGGTAAACAACATGCGGTCTTATCGCTAAAAGGCAACCTTTAGGTTGCGGAAATTAAAAAAATTACATTGTCAGTAACCGTCGCGCTGGTAGTGGTACTGGATAAAAATAATGGTACGAAAATGTAATCAAGAAAACAATAAATGTGATAATTAAGGTCAGTAGGTAAATTGAAGAAAATTTAAAGTTTGATAATCACTGCTGTTTTTTAAATAGGTAAAGATCTGATTGTTTCTGGTCCGATCTTTACCTGGAAGGGTCAAGATCGGATATCGGTCTACAGCAGTGCTAGGTCTGTTAACACAATTACAAAAACAAACACAGTTTCATCACAATACGCAAAATAAATTACAGAGCGAAGATCGGATAGAAGGAAGAATTCGCGAAATTTACCTTGCTCTCTGTGATTGCACATAGCACAAGCCCGACTCCCTGAGCGACGCGGGGACACTGACAGTCGAGGCGCAATGAAATGGCGTCTTACACAATGTTGCCAACATTAAAAAATAAAGCCAAATTAGGGGGAAATGAATGTCCTACGTTCTTCACCCGCATCCGGTATTTACCCAACATACCTTAATCGTTGAACCGCCGCATTTCAAAATGGCCCTTATTTTGATATCGGCTAGCGTAATGTAATACGGCGGATTATACAATACGACTGCGATACTTATATATAAATCCCCTCGTCAATGTAATTTCATTAAAATTGCCATCTAGTGGCAAACATCAAAGTAGTTATCTTTTACTTGTGACGCACAAGTGTGAGCAATGTAAAATACTATATTTCTAAAAAAAATTGCCTACTACGTAATAAAAGAAAATGTGATTATTAAATTATAATACGAAAGGTGGTCAAATCGCAAAATACTGTCGTTTTATTTAAAATAATGAAATAATTAGACCAGTTCCGAAAGTACCGGGAAATCCCGGTTCTTTAAAACAGTACCGGTTCTGCAATCCCTAATAAGGATGTTATGCCCATCACTATTCTTTCTGTGTACGTATATTTAGAAACTGTCTCCGCCTCCAATTCGTGCGATAAGGACAACTGCAGCTCGGACCGAAATTCACTCGCAAAAAACTCAAAAATCGAGGTTTCGCTCTCGACTGTTTCCTCCTCCAAAACGCAACTAATCATTATGAAATTTTGGAAATTGCAAGAGGAAGAAATAATCTATGCCGCTATGTTTTGATTTTTTGGATATTTTTTGTCATATTTGTATACTGTGCCTTTTTTTACAGCCAATTCAATTTAGCCGTTTTTGCGATTTTCGAGGCGCTGTATCTTTCTTCAAAATAAAATAATCCAAAAAAGCAAAACATAGCGGCACAGATATTGATGATATTGATCTTATTTGAAAAAATCACTGCTCTAGGTTAAAAATCCAGGGAGGAATCAGTCGAGAGCGTTTGTATGGAAAAATCGCAACTAGGAATTCCTCTTAAAATCTTTCGATTTCCGCATGCTACACCGTGTAGATGTATAATTCTAGAGCACATGACCCCCTGTATGTCCATTAGCGATAAGCGCAGCCATGTATGGATGCCCGCGAGGAATGTCATTACACAGTGCGTGTGATGGCTAAAGTGGCTATTACTATTCGTAACTATGGCAACGAGTGACACTAACGGCCCAATTCGAAGAATGATTAAGACACGTTTAAGATCTTGGAAAGATCTTTAAAAGATCGATAACTAAATGACATGTCAAAATTGACGTTTATTTCGATTCCGCTGTGGTCCCAATAAGATCTATCTACGATATGTCTAAGTCAAAGTGACATTGGTTGCCCGAATCGAGCTGCTTCTGTCAATTATACGACATACAAACGATATTTCAATGAGAACTTATCGTTATCGTATTTCATTCTTCGAATCGGGCCGTAAGAGTTGATTCACCGAAACACCCTGTATACAAGCCATTAGGAATTAGCGCAGCCATGTATGGATGCCCGCGAGGAATGTCATTACAGAGTGCGATGCGATGGCTATTGGCTACGTGCGAAGTGCATGGTGGGGGTAACTAAAGCGATCGCAGCGAATGCGGTGGTAAAATTTGGCACTAACAAAGGTTAGCGTCTTTAACATTTCGAACAAGTTACAAATACAAATTATTTATTGTTTGAATGTGAGTGGTTATAAATAGATAGATAGATAGATAGAATACTCTTTATTGGCACACCTCAGTAAAAATATAGCTAAATATAGTTATAAATGGTGGTAGGGTTAGTATTTTGTTACATCACAATCAGCCAAAATTTGGGCGTACAATACTCAGACTCAATATGCATGTCATTAAAACCAATTAAGAATAAAAGTATAACAATGTCAGAATAAATAAAAAGTATTAATTATAAAAAAGTCGATAATAATTATAAAAAATAATAGTAATAATTATAGGTAAATGTCATGCATATAGAAAAGTAGCAAACACAATTTTTTCGTAATAATTAATAATATTTAAATGTCAATAGTAATAAAATGGAGTAACATTTTTTTAAGCATTGGATACAGTGTTCATTGACTGAGTAGAACATTTTCTGTAGTTATAAGCACGAATTAAATATCAAGTAAAAACAACTTCAAGTTGTTAAAACCCGAACAGAATATCTAACAGAGTACCCACGAAATTTGAAGTCGGTTAATAAAACGACGCAAGGCTTCGTTAAACTGATAGTACGCTGTCGGAAGTGTCAGACTATTCACAAAAAAAATACCCTCGATTTTGCCATGGTCCCGTATAATTTGACCCCCAGGCTCCTGTTTGTCACCTGACATTGTCAATTAGATAGATAGATAAGTAGATAAAACTCTTATTCGTTTCCACAACATATACATGGTAGGTATAGACAAAAAGAAGACATGCAGCTTAGAAGTATACTTAAAAACTAGTTTACATTTCTTGAAATAATATAAATACAAAACTATGTGTCGTGGCAGAAAATAGGCGCTGGCTCTGCATGATGAAGCAGCAAGCTACATCGCTGATATTCTGGCAGTTTATCATTCTGTAACAGCTTAACAAAATGTGATGGTTCTATGCGTGGAACAATTAAGACGATTAAATATATATTTTTGAACATAGAGAGATTTATCTATATTTGGAAAAGTTATCCGCAATATCAGATACTTTTCGCTGGTTACTTGTACCATGAAATTGTATAGATTTTCTAGGTGATAGGGTCAAAAATCGCTTCGTGACATTTATTCTCATTCAGAGGTCAAGCTTACTTGGACCTTTCGTAAATGCCATCGTGAAGGCAGAATCGCTAAAGATTCAATTTCCCGCAGCTCCCCACAGTCAGCAAAAACGTCGCCTTAATATCATGAAATTACTATCGTGAAATTTTGATGCCGGTCGTACTTTAGCGACGGAATTATACGTATTCAATTCTGTGGCTTCTGATGAATATTAGTGATAAAATGCTAAAAAGTGGTTATTGCTCCTCTACATGATGGCCCAGCGCTGGAACAGAGAGGTGGCCATGTGATGGTTGAGAGCATATTATGGAATGGGCTACGTGTAGATGCGTAACGCACCATCGCTGGCTGGTTGTGACCAGAGGGGCGACACTCCTCCTTTCGACTTTTCCCGGCACCATTTGGCTCAGCATTGCTCCGAACAATTATCAGAGTTTGCACAACTTGACGTCCCTATACGTGCACGACCACAGATAAGATTTGAATTTTGACAACCCTAAATCGCCGAAAGGAAAAGTGCCATACATTAGAAAGGGACAGCATAATTCGACCCTGAATCGCTGTCAAACTTCGGTTTTGTAGGAAGTGTCATTTCTATACGGTTGTGTAATCCTGTTATCCCTCATTGGGGACATAGGGCTCGCAGAAGAATTTTCCATTTGGCGCGATCCTGGGCGGCTACTTCCAGCTCTTTCCAACCGAGTCCAGTTGAGCCAGCCTCCTTCTCAACTGATCGCCTCCATGTGGATGGAGAACCGAGCTTGCTGCTGGAGGACCCGCGCAGCGCGAGGATTATTTATTGCGCACCTCAATACAGAAACAATACAAATAATACAACACAATAAGAAGAGGTAAACAACAAAACGTACAAATCTGGATATTAACATTATTGAAAAGACCACAAAAAACCACAGCTATGACCCTACGTTCTTTTTTCGATTTCATAATTATTATAGGAGTTATAAGCATATAAAACAATGTATGAAATCTGTTTTCCGCTTTTATTTTTCATAATAATACAATAATCGAAAAAGTCAAACGCAGGGTCACAATGTAAATATATATTTATTTTAATCATTCAATTAAAATAACTTTTAGACTCATAAATATGTTAGTATGCACTTATAGCTATGTTAATATGTATATGTACAAACTTATCACTAAATAATTACTAAAACAGATATATTTCTAGAAGTATCTAATTAGTGGTTAGACATAATAAGTACTTCTAGAAACATGCATCATCACTCCGCAAACGAACGCAGGATTGGGTTAGGGCTGGCCCGCACCCGGTACAACAAGGATGTGCATCATTTGCGCATAGTAGTATAAAAGCAATCTGCATTCTACACGCACTTCAGCAAACATCCCTGATGCGCTACAGAAGCGGGGCAGCCCCACCAGTGCCCGGAACGCAATGGTTTAGAGGCAACAGGAGTGGTCATTTTCCCATACAAACGTATTCGACTGTTTCCTCCGTGGTTTTTGAAGCTAGAGCAATGATTTTTTCAACACAGATTATTATTATTAATATCTGTGTCGGACTGTTTTGCTTTTTTTGATATTTTTGTTTCTTAAGGCGCTAGTGCACTTCAAATATTCGAAAAAACGGCCTAATTTACTAGGCCGCAAAAAGAAGCATGATATTAAAAACTGACATCAATTGGTCTAAAAATCAAAACAGTTCGACACAGATAATTTCATTACCATTTAGATCTCAAAATTTCGTTACATTCGGTTAAGTTTTGGAGGAGGAAACAGTCGAGTGCTAAACATACTTCGCAGGAATTTTCGCCTAACTTGGCGTTGTCCTTATCGCACAAGTTTTAGGAGCCGCTTCCATTAGTGAGACGGATATATTCGCCTAAAATATTTAAATTTCAGCTCTCGTATCCTCTAAATCATCGAATAATGCAAAAATATCCAAAATATCAATATCCAGAGAGGAAAATGGGGACTACGTTTATATGATTCGTCTTTCCTCTTAGGTAATACCGGTCGAAGTTTATCAAGGCCTTTAGACTATACCACCTAGTTATTGGCCACACGTCATAAACACAATAACATTGGCAGCGAGTGAGCAACATAATCCCCTCCCAATTACGCCGTAATGGCTCATAATTTACCTAAATACAGCTCTACTGCTCGCAGTAATTGATACGCCTTGAATACCTAGTTAAGGGGAGTAGTGTTCTCAGATAGGTCCTTAGGTTTAATATGTCGACCGGTCTGGCCTATAGTGGGTAGTTACCCTGCCTCTGAAGCCGATGGTCCCGGGTTCTAATCCTAAGGGCATTTATTCGTGTGATGAGCACTGATAGTTGTTCCTGAGTCATGGGTGTTTATATGTATTTAAGTATTAATAAATATGTATAAATTATATATATCATTGTCTAAGTACCCACAATACAAGCCTCTTTGAGCTTACTGTGGGACTTAGTAAATTTGTGTAACAATGTCATATAATATAATAATAATAGGTATATCACAGTATGTATGTATTGATACTCCTATTGTATGTATCCTTGGTATTAGACATGCGCGAAACAGTGCTTCAAAAAGTAATGCTATATCACATCACCTTTTCGAAAACGTAATGTTACACTGAGATATCACATCACACATCACTCGAAACGAAACATTTACCTGAACGAATAAAGCGCGCGGGCGCGCGCGTGATGGCAACGTCACACTCATCAGCTTGGTATGTTACAGTTGTTGGGTATTGAGGACGAGGGTAATAGACAGTCGGTGAAGGAGCGCTTTTTCAGTCGGCTCACAAAAGTCCTTAACAGTCTTTTGTCAGGAGGCAACAAAGTGCGCGCCTTCAACACCTGGGTAATGCCTCTACTCACATAATCCTTTGGCATACTAAGGTGGACTCAGACCGAGCTGGACGCCCTGGATCGGAGGGTCCGACTACTGCTCACCACACACCGTATGCTACACCCTCGCTCGTCAGTAATGAGATTATACATCCCACGGAAGTGTGGAGGTCGAGGCTTCTTTGACGCCAAAGATCTCAACAACCGCGAGGTGTGCAATCTCAGCACTTATTTCCTTAACAACGAGTGTGGGATGCATCGTGATGTGGTGGCAGTAGACAGGATCCTCACCCGCTCTCCTTGGCAAACGAGAACTGGCGCAAATCTGTGGTACTAAATAAAAAACTTAGGTAAACGGTCCACATGACTAACACATTACTGACACATCCCTCCTCCATAAATAGTTAGCTCGCAGCATTGAAATATTAATATAATATAATTGAAATTTAATATTGCAAGAATTTTATTCTAGCCTAACAAACGTAAATCAATAAAAAAATATAAAAAAAAAAATCATAAATTTATTACAAAAAAAAATATTGGCATATGAAAGTTTTGTTTGCCTAAAATAAAATTCTACATATCAAACACCTTGCACATCATTACAATATTTGATATTGTCAAGCTGAGCGCAGTATAGTTAAGCCGCACGCAACACAATATGGGGTCATCTTGCACGTCGTTACAATATTTAACGTTGTCAAGCTACGCGCAGTACAATTGATTTGCCGCTAGGGCACAATATGGGGTCATTTTCGAACTCTATTAAGGCTTCTATGATTATTCTATTTCGTGGTTTGAATATATCAAATTCACCTGCCCCTTTCACCTTTCACTTCCTTCCTTTTCACGCTGTCCGTTCTGTTACGTTAGTCTTTGCCCCGTACATAGGACTGCACACTACACGGATGTAATTATAATTCGTGCGGCTACAAATTGATTCAGGCTAAATAGATTATGGCTTGATTAGGAGATTCGAAGATGGCTGGTGATTAGTAGTTAAAAATCAGAGTATTTAATATTATTGAAATAATTCTTACAGTACATATTGCGCTAACCTACCGCCCTAGTGCGGTTAGCACTATACGTGCGTATGTCGAAAATTTAATCTGTAAAACGTTGTACAATACACGAGCGAAAAGGTAATTTGGAATTCATGTCGATTTAAATTTCGTTCGTGTTTTAGTTTATCGCCACTCGTTGCGAATTTCCTAATTTTCACACTTTTTTTATAATACTACGTAGGCGGCAAACAAGCATACGGCCCGCC
The DNA here is from genome assembly GCF_033807575.1 of Cydia pomonella. NCBI lineage: Eukaryota > Metazoa > Arthropoda > Insecta > Lepidoptera > Tortricidae > Cydia > Cydia pomonella. Next base: position 17,865,308 of record NC_084720.1, on the reverse strand, counting down.
TGATGGTAAGCAGTCTCCGTAGCCTATAATGTATACCCGACTTTATGGCCCATATATTAGGGTAGTGTATACATATTTTTGGCACTTTGTCCATATCGATGTTTTCAGACGTGACCGTACAATAATCCCCGTCTAATGTCTAAAGTGGAATTCAATAAAAATGGCCAATAATGTAAACAAATATGACAAATTTTGTTAGCATTTGATGAACCTAGAAGCTTTACGATGGTTATTTTCGTTGAAATATTAATAAGTAACATATATTTGAATTAGTAATTGATATAAATAAAATATTTAAGTATATAAACTGTTGATAAAATCATGGCTGCCCACAAAATCGTTTGCTCCGTAGCGAACGAAGCGGTAATGAAATTAAATTAAATGAAAACCTTTATATCAGGCAACTAGAGGCCCATAGATAAATACCTTACATATTATAACAATATATTTTATACAACTAAAAACTACAAATCACATGACAGCCTTCGACCTTCGTGGTAAAGTCTCTCTGTACTGATATTGAAGAGTGACAGAGAGACATTACCATTTCGTCAGCGTCAGCAGAAAGGAGAGTTATTTACTAGTAATATCAAATTGTGATGTAGTAATGTGCCAATTTGGATTCAGCGTGTCTGGCTGACCGTTAATTCATCACGAGCTTCCGGGCCGAAAATTAATATTCCGATGACGTAACTTAAAGCTCTATTATTTTCAGGTGCAAGGCTTAAGCGAGAGCGGGCCTAATAAGTGGTTTTATTCCACGTTCATTTGATACCATTTTAAATTGAAATGCACATCCAAAATATTGAGCGAGCGCGGGCCCAGTAAGTAGGTTTATTCCACGTCTATTTTATACAATTTTAAACTGAAATTTATACACAAAATATGGGTTTTGCACCATCAAATTTACGTAAAATAACCTTGAAAAAAATCCTTGCGTTGTCACAGAAATTACACTCTTAGAAATCCCAGTATTCATATGCAAATAAATCATTCATTAATTCACCGTAGATAGCTCCGTGAAATTCTTTCCTTACTTTTTGTGAACTGGGTGCCTAGCCAAGGTGACAATCGCTTGCGCCTTGCACTACGATAACGAAACACTTAGTGTCTCTTTATTTTATTCTTCCATATTAGAATAGAAAAGAACAGAATAGAAATTATTTATAGTCAGACCACAGACCATTTATTATTCATCATAACCTTTTCACATACTTACCTTTAAAGCAACTATTTTTTTTCTGACCTTAAAAAAAGAACTCGCAGATATGTCAAATAAAAATCGCTCCTGCTACCGCTTATAACTTTCTACACCGCCTCACAGGGGGGACCCTAAACGCCGATGAATTACTGCAAATTAAAATTGTTTAATGAATCAAATTTATTGCCAAAAGATTTGTTTTCAGTTTATTAAGGGCCTTTTTAAATATTTTATTGGTAGTTAGAAAAAGGCCAGGGAAATTAACTTTGTCCCCCGAAAATGTTAATTAGGCAATGTACTTTAACTTCCGGCTATAAAGTTAAGAGCCTGCTTGATAATATCATATTTCTTTTTTATGTTGATATAAAGCAATGACAGCTCTACCTTTTAATATTTTAAGGTAAGAGAACGGAGTTTTTGAAAGATCGTAGCGTTTTTAGGGTTCCGTAGCCAAATAGCAAAAAACGAAACGCTTATAGATTCGTCATGTCCGTCTGTCTGTCCGATTATGTCATAGCCACTTTTTTCCGAAACTATAAGAGCTATACTGTTCAAACTTGGTAAGTAGATGTATTCTATGAACCGCATTAAGATTTTCATACAAAAATAGAAAAAAGAAAATAAATTTTGGGGGTTCCCCATACTTAAAACTGAAACTCAAAAAAACTTTTTTCATCATACCCATACGTGTGGGGTATCTATGGATAGGTCTTCAAAAATGATATTGAGGTTTCTAATATCATTTTTTTCTAAACTGAATAGTTTGCGCGAGAGACACTTCCAAAGTGGTAAAATGTGCCCCCCCCCCCTGTAACTTCTAAAATAACAGAATGAAAAATCTTAAAAAAATATATGATATACATTACCATCCAAACTATCATAATATGGTTTCCAAAAACTTAATTAACAATCTTGAGACTTTTTTCTGGGGACTTCAGCGATTATAATCCTTTGATCTGAATTTCACTTGATAAAAAAAAATCACGTACATGGATCTAAAACGCACTTTAAAAACTTATGCACAAAAGCTAGAAATATGAATATTGCTTCTAAAAATGGTCAATTTTTTTTTGAGGAAACTCAGCGATTTCTTTTTTTCTTTTTTACAACAAATTAAAATTAAAAAAACATGATATCTACGCTCCCGAGCACGGTTATCCTTCATACTGACACTTATATTGAGTGAGAGTAAGAAAAGAATACGAAACTTCTGGGCCATAAATTAAAATAGATACTCGCGCCTGCTTTTAAAATTGCATCCATCAAAAGGAAAACAGATGTTAAGGCTGAAATCACGTAGATCCTAATCAGATCAGCTTCCCTTCAAAGCGGGGCCTAAGGCGTTACGATCTAGGTCAGATCGCTGGAACAGTTGGATGAGGGCAGCGCAAGATCATTCAATGTGGAGATCCTTGCGAGACTTATGCCCAGCATTAGACGTTTTCCAAATGATATTACGATCATGATAATTTTCTTGACAACCTACTCAAATATTCCAACAATTACAAGGGACATTTGAAAACATTTTCCCCCAAATTGAACCTAACCCAGTACTGAAATCGGATACCTATGTAAATAAGGCCCAAATACAGAACCCTGAGGCACTCCCGTTGACACGGTTGGGCCTCATTTAATTAATCTCCACAAAAAGGGATTGATTTGAATTCGCTCTGAAAGAAATTACACATATGTACCCTTTGGGCACAGATGGCAAGGGTTAAATAAATGTGGTATTTACTTTAGTGACAACTTTCAATTTACTTTCGGATGGTCAGTATTATTTTATTTACAACGGTGGGGTGCCTGAATTGACAACTTTGGGACCCGCGCTATGTAGTTTCATTAAAAAACGGTCAATTAAATAAAAAATAAAATAAAATAAAAATAATTTATTTCAGGTATACCAACCCATAAGACACATTCCAAAAAATACTAAAAATAGATTAAATAACAAATTTAGCAGGTACAAACATAATAAATGATAACAAAAATAAATAAAATAAAATAATTATTAGCGGCACTAGGTAGAAATCATAACTTTGTTTGGCCAGTGATGATTTCTACCCAGTGTTTTGTCATGGGGCAGTTCAAGCGCTCAGCGAACATGCTCAGGATGGTGTTGCAGCTGCCGCGTACTCTATTCAGCAGTGACGCTACTCTCTTCCTTCTGACGGCGTGAAAGCCATCAGTGCGCGCCTCTGCGAACATAGCCGACGCACTGGAACGTCGCGGCAGCTTCATCAGCATCCTGAATATGTTATTATATAGAACCCTGAGCGTATTGTATGTGCGCTGAGTATGACTCACCCACAGGCTGCTGATGTAGAAGGTTTGGCAATAAGCCCTAAATAATGTGATTTTAACTTCCTTCGTTTTAAATAACACAAGTTTTAAGTAATTAAATAAGACATATATCTTTTATTGCATCTGGAACACCTACTGACATGACAAAATTATAATATTAATTTCGTCTACCTAACGGTTTGTCTGGAATAGCAATAAAACCTTGTCGTTGTCGCTGAATACATAGAAGAAACTATATTTTGAAATCTACTCTAATTTTGCATTTGGATAAGCTTCGGCAGCTCGGTTCGTCGAGTCGCAAGAGATAGAAACATCCTTTGTACTTCAAATCTCACCTGAAATGATTTTTTCTATAACAGTTTTGAATGATTCACGGTTAGTTTCACTAGACTTAAATCGACCAGGATATAAAGCGTGATTATCTTTTACCTGCTGACCAACCACTCCACAGTCTTTCAAAACCCGTAGGTGCTACAAATCTAGCTGGATAATTGTATCGTATGTGCCTAAAGTAGGGAATTCCTTATTTTCTAAAGAGTATTTTCAACGCCTTGCAACATTAGTAACTGCGAGTTAAGAAATCGAAGCTGACAACAACAAGCTCTGGCTAGGGGACAAAGAGAACAGACTATTCACTGAAGCTCATTTTGGTCGTTTTTATCTTTTCTTTTTATTGCAATGCAGACTACCATAGAGAATTTGAAATAGGGGTGGATTGTCAAAGAAAATTAGCCACAGTAAATTTACTGACATATTGCGACACGCGTTAAAATTTTTTAGAACGCCATTTGACATTGATCCTTATTATTTCACTAATATGTGTTAAATATCAAAAAGTGGCGCCCACTTTCCCGTCATCGGTTAAAGGTTGATTTTCCAGGGGAACATGCGGAAAAGATGAAGATATCAAAGATGTATATTGTTAAAATACTTTATTGTACAAAAAAAAATTATAAATCAGGAAAAACACACTTTATCAGTACACAGGTGAACTCATTCCTTTTTTAATTCATAATTTTAGTTATAAATTAAATTTTTTTTTATTCTTCATGTCTCACCAAAAGAGATTACCTGCAAGTATTCACAAACAAAACAAAAGTTCCAGCATATTTTTAAACTAACCTAAATAAAACGCGCGTTTTCCTCAAAGTCAATGGAAAATCCACTCTCCCAACTAGCCAGAGAGAAATCTGTCGTTGTCTCCGTCCCACAACAACAAATTGGTTTAAGAGCCGTAAGAAATAAAGTTTCCAATTTCTTACTGTGAAATTCCCTCTATTTGGCTCTGGAAGGGAATTGATGAAGATGTACGTGCCGCGAGGGTTGTCGATTTGAATCTGATGAAAATAAATTTATGAGGTTATTTCTTGGTAAGAATTTATGATATTTTCACAGATTTCATATCACACTAATATTAAGCATGATAAAATAAATATAAAAGTGGAAAATTTTACCGTCGTGAGGTTGCCTAAAAGGCTCATATGGTGGAAGTATTTGCTGTACATGCATGACGACTTGGTAGCTCAGATGGCAGGCACTGAGCTAGAGATCAAGTGGTTGTGAGTTCAATTCTAACCCAATACAGCAAATTGTTTCCCTTTAAAATTTATTCTAATCCTTATAGCATCGTATGCAGAAGTTTCTGCTTAATTCACACTAATATTATTAATATTTGAGGTATATATAAAGCAGAGACGCTTTACAGATAGATTTGCGTACATTAACCCGCCCGTAGTATATCTATGAGAGAACGCGCGCGCAATTATATTCCTATCCCGCCCATGATGCCGGTTGTCAATGTCACTATGCGAGCTTGACAGCAATAGGTATAATTGCGTGCGTGCAATAGAGACAGCAACAGGTAGGTCAATGTACGAAAATCTATCTGGAAACCGTCTCTGCTTTAGCTTCTTCCTCGCGTTTTCCAGGCATTTTGCCACGGCTCATGGGAGCCCGGGGTCCGCTTGACAACTAATCCCAAGATTTGGCGTAGGCACTAGTTTTTACGAAAGCGACTGCCATCAGACCTTCCAACCAAGCGGGTAAACTAGCCCTTGTTGGGATTCCTCACGATGTTTTCCTTCACCAAAAAGCGACTGGTAAATATCAAATGATAATTCGTACATAAGTCCCGAAAAACTCATTGGTACGAGCCGGGGTTTGAACCCGCGACCTCCGGAAGTCGCAAGCTCTTACCGCTAGGCCTTCAGCGCTTTTTTTCGTCTTTGCTTTAGCTATCCTATTGAAATGTAAATAAAACTAGAATAATAGCAATAAACTTTGACCTCACCTTTAAATCTAACTTATCTCCCATGCTCCCGTGAACCATAAAGAACATAGAAATCACAGTTCCCGTACGGGGCATAAATCGCTGCTATAACTACAGTTAGCACCTAAGTTTTGCATTTTTATTCCTTCCCGCATTATCTTGGAGGTACAGTCAGCGTCCAAACTTTCTACGTGTCTTCCAAAATGGAATTGGTTTTTGTATGGGGCGTTTTTCACTGGCGATGTACGCTCAACATTTGTATAAGATAAGGTAAGATAAAAGGTATTTTATCTTAATAAAATTTATTTTATCGTATCTTAAATAGGTAGTTAAAAGAAAACAAAAGTAAACAAATTCATGTTTAAAGGAACAGAATTGCGCTTAAATTTTCACTATTTATTTTCACAATTTCGAAGTTTCTGGAGTGCAATAGATAGCAGGTTTATGTTAGAAACATTCAAATGCCACTAAATGCAGCATCTTTAAAAAATACATGTTAAAATTAATTCACTATTGACGGTTGTCAAACAGCACCCGCCAAAAAGCAGGCATAGGATATAGGTACAGTCGCCATCAGATACATCGGAACGGCCAAGGTGTTCACAAATATCTGAACACGCCTCTATTGTCAAGGCACTAGAGTGTGTGTTCAGATATTTGTGAACACCTTGGCCGCTCCGATGTATCTGATGGCGACTGTACCTAACTAACGAACTTCTGGTCAACTGATAGTCTTAATGGCCTCAGCCTTTAATTTTAATATACGGAAAACAGTGCAAGTATATTTATTCGTGTTCATTGTGTCAAAATTCACTCACTCTTTTTTCTTTAAATTTTCCTGTTAACTTTTCACTTTCACTTTCCACTTTCACATTTCACTTTCACTTGCACTTTCACTTTTTCTTTTTTTCAGACTTAATGGTCGCATCGTAAGATTAGCGCTGGAAGTCGCCAGCAAACATGCTGAGAAGAGGTCATTTCGTGACAATTTATTATATGTTTTTTCTATTCTATTAAAAGTTATTAGGTTTTCTCACTTAACTAAGCAAATTCTTTATTCAACATTATCCTTTTTATATACGAAATTTACTGCACCTATGCTGTACCTGTAATAGTTCCCCGGACACTAGTCTATACCCTCGGACACACTGTATAATACCACCATAACTAACTGCACGACGCATAATCCAGCCAAATCTGAATACCTAACTTGCGAATTTCCGTGTGTTTGTGTCAGTCCGCGCAGTGCAGCTCCTGCCCGCTTGTGGAAACACATAAACACTCTAAGGGTAGGACAGACAAGACCACGTGGATAGTGGGATGCTCTGCGTATCATACAGCAGGCAGTTCTACAAATCCTTTTTAAAATGAAAACAATGTTTACTCAATTTATTGCGGCTATATTCCACATATAGGTAATTGTTTTCCGAACGCTACTCTCGGACACACCGTATAATACCACCATAACTAACTGCCCGACGCATAATCTAGCCAAATCTGAATAACTTGCGAATTTTCCTGTGGTTGTGCCACTCCGCGCTATTATTTATGGCATAATGACATTATTTGGCAGGTTTATCTCATGGATATTATGTGAACGTATTATATGTTTGACTTAATTCATAGTCTAAAAATATTCTTTTGAAAATTTGAAATATCTACTTAACTTGAAGTTCTTTCTAATGTATGTAAGGTGCCATGGTAAGCATTGCGATATCGTAAGCGTTGCTTCTAACAAATTCAAATCATTCATAGCGGTTGAGCAATATTAGGAAGTCTAGTCGAACATTAAAAACCAGAATTTTATTTGTTATTTGTATAGTATGATCACAAACTGATTGTTGATCCATTTACGGTTTAAGCTAATTTGGTTGTCAATATTATCGCTATGACATCTCCAACGTAAAGTAAGTCTTAAATGGCTCATCAATTAAAGTCTGTGTCTGTAAAATGTTGACACAATTCATAGTGTATTTCACCGCACCAAGATGTAGATGTAGTGCAAGGACGCCCGGCCAGAAGCAGGGGGGCTGTCGATCCCTCGTTGCGTTCACTCAGCCCAATTCCCTGGAGTTGGAGCTGCAGGTTACTGTCCCGAAGGCATTCCCCCACTATTCTCCTCAAATGTCGTTTTCCTGCAGAACAGAAGGACATATTTAAGTTCGACATCCTTTAGTCCGCTCTCTTTTAGTGTATCACTACCGAATGTATTATATCGTGGGGCCGCATACATAGTACATTCTGCTAGTAAGTGCAAGCTGGTCCCCTCCTTACCACAGTGTGGACAGGAGGCGTCCCTCCTTATGCCCATTATCTTCAGATGTCTATGAAGAGTATTATCGCGCGCACCAAAAAGAGCAAGCAAGATGTTAAGTATATATATATATAGTCCTCCTCATCGTTTTCGATGATGGCGACCCCAAATAAACACATTATGGATGTTGTCTAGCATGAGCCCTAATATGGCTGGCGAGGCCGAACTTGCTCTTAAATACTCTATTGCACGCGTGACAATAAAGTTGGCCAGCTGCGTTGAACGTGTACAAGTAGGAGGGCTTAGGTCTCTCTTTCCGTAACTGGCGTTTTATGTCTAGATGTTAAGTACTATTAAGTCATATTATGTTAGTACCTCGTCAAAAAAATCGTTCTAAATAAAACGAAAGAACATAGGGGCTGTGGTTAATATAATATAATCATAATCATAATCATAATCATAATCATAATCATAATCATAATCATAATCATAATCATAATCATAATCATAATCATAATCATAATCATAATCATAATCATAATCATAATCATAATCATAATCATAATCATAATCATAATCATAATCATAATCATAATCATAATCATAATCATAATCATAATCATAATCATAATCATAATCATAATCATAATCATAATCATAATCATAATCATAATCATAATCATAATCATAATCATAATCATAATCATAATCATAATCATAATCATAATCATAATCATAATCATAATCATAATCATAATCATAATCATAATCATAATCATAATCATAATCATAATCATAATCATAATCATAATCATAATCATAATCATAATCATAATCATTCTTTATTGCAACCATGGTACAGTATAGATGTTATACAATATGATATACAATGTCTCACATGGACCCTGCAAGGGCACAGCATATAATTAATATCTTATTATTCATAACTCATAACATATTATCATATTATCCAAATTATCTACTTATTTAAGAAAGTCATGAGGCAATTCTTATATTACACATGAGATCACTAATAAATGCCAAACAAATAAATAAATTAATGTACAATATTCATAATACAGATTTAGTTTTTGGTTTTTTTGTAGGTTTAGGTGGTCATATTTTTCAGTGAAAAAAAAAAATTAAATAACTTTCATGTAAATGTTACAGGAAAATTATAATCAGACCTCTATCTTGGTAACTTTTTTTAATTAAGAAAAAACATAGGTACATATACATCAAATTGTGTAAAAATATTTTCTATACTTAATTAATACTATTCTCTTTATTTATTTTTCATTTCAGGCTTTTATAATATGAATATAAATACCCAAAACAATGTCCAAAAACATTATATTGTAAAAAACCTAACCTAGGGTGCCGCCAGCAACGTTCATGAACGGGTGCTGTTTGTGGAGACCGGTCTGTTTAAGCTTACACGGGCAACATGTTATGTTATAAGTATGTAACTTTACTTTTGAGTGGCATTAACGTGATCATTCGGTTCTTGTCTGTTTGTTAATTTCATGTGTTTTAATTATTTATATAAGAATTCAATCCTTGGAGATCCTTTACATCTCTAAGGATATTTTAATGGTAATTTTTTAATTATATTTTATCTCTGACACTTAGAGACTTTTACACCTCTATGAATTTTAGTATTTGTTGTTTGTATTTTTTATCATATTTTTGTGTAATTCGACAATTAGAGACTGTATACATCTCTATTAAGTATCTAATATTTAATTGATTCCATATTTGTAATTGTATTTTGTTATTTATTGTAAAAAAAATGACATGTAAAAGTGCCCCTGTGGCCTATTCACTGACACGGCTAACGAAACCATGATCGTCGAGTCTACATCCATCTAGGTTATTATTATTACTATATTTGTACAGAGAAGCGGTCACGTGACATCATCCCCTTAACTTTATTACTCCCCTCAACGGACCCAATATGCCAATAATCCCAATAAATATATCCACAAAGCCCATAACCGCACCCTGGCTAAAAAAGCCAATTAAAGCCAGACATCTCCAGGGTAATGTGCGAAAAAGCCATTTGCCGAATAAAACAGAATTACAGGTGAAAGGCCTATATAAAGATATTAAGGGTATGAATTTTATTTTTCCCCGTATAATACGGATAATTATATGATCTGTGCGGACGCAATTTGGACATAAGGGTGGGGATTCAGTATTTATAACATCACAATATTCAGGGTGATTTTATTATGGCGTAGCTAGCGCTGGTGCCATTCAAGGGCATTGCCTGCTGATGGGCTAGGGGGGGCAGTTCATATGGCCGAAGGTCGATGGGAGAGGGAGGGGCAAGTATTTGGTTAGAAATTTTGTTCCCTGGGGGGGGGGGGGAGCACCTAGTAAAAGTTTAGTGCTACAATAAATTGTAGACTTGTCGATACAATTTATGTACTTGTAAGAATTTTCCACTACAAATTTGGTACTTGTATATTTTGTGGTACGCACACTTGTATTATTACAAACTTGTAAATTAACACTTGTAAAATTGTAATTGTAAGTTTTGTGGGATAGGCCACTGTCAGATATATACAAGGTGCCCGTGAGCATTGCGAGAGATTTTAACGGTGCATTCCTGATGGCAACAGAAGCAAAAAACGTTATATAACTTTTTGTGAAATTCGAAAAAAAAAAAATATTTTGTTTTTTTTTTTCCTTTTTTGAACACTCCTGTACATAAAACGTAATTTTTATTGATAAACACATAACCTAAAATTAACTAAAAAGTTTTTTTTTTGGGGGGGTAGGCTCTCAAATACATTTTTTTAATTTTTCGATGTCAATCAATAGGTATGTCCAGACTAGACCTCAAAGTGGCAATACCGCAGTCAAAAATGTGTTTTGTACCGACTTATGGCGAAAGAATGATTTCGAAAAACATTTAATTACCTATCTCTGAAACTAGGCCTAATCCAGAAAATTTTATATGACGTTTTAGTTTCTAAATATTACCAGGAATGCTTAGTTAAAATGTCCCGCAAATCGCAATGCTCACGGGCATATATAAGTACAATTCCAATAAAATTAATCCAATAGGTCTGGAAATAGAAAATAAAAATATAATAATTAATATTGTTTACTTGAAGACAGATCATATTTGTCTTTCAATATCGATAACACTTGAGACAATACTTAATTAATCACTAACTCTAGTACGTTTTTGTCCCCGAAAACCGGTCTTACCATTTGTCCCCGAATATTTTTTTTTATTTTCATAATATTTTCTGCTAGATAACAAATTTAAGGCCAATATTCGAAGTTACAGCTACTTACCGAGTCATGAAAGAACTAAAATATTGATGAAAAATTTACGATATAAGCGATAAGATGCTTTTATCCTGAAAACAATTTTCAGCAAATTGAATTGAAACGTCAAGATATTCTTCAAAAATGTTATAAGCATATTGCAAATCAATTTCATACTCGTAAAACATCACAAGCGTTTGCAACTAATTGACGACCGGTCTGGCCTAGTGGGTAGTGACCCTGCCTATGAAGCCGATGATCCTGGGTTCGAATCCAGGTAAGGGCATTGATTTGTGTGATGAGTACAGATAGTTCCTGAGTCATGGATGTTTTCTATGTATTTAAGTGTTTATATATATCGTTGTCTGAGTACCCACAACACAAGCTTTCTTGGCTTACCGTGGGACTTAGTCAATTTGTGTAAGAATGTCCCTATAATATTTATTTATAAATAAAATATTCTACATTATTCATCAGTATCATTGAAGTAAGCAATTTGGTATTATAATAAGTCGCCCGTTTTTGATAGAAATATTTCTTTCGTGTTCAGTGAAACATAAAATTAATTATATCTGCAATTCAGTTCGAAACCCACGAACTTGTTTTTTTTTGTTTTCATGCTGTTATTCGGTCATGTTTTTTGTAAGGATTTACAAAAAACATTACATAAATAAAGTCGGTCCTGTTGAGTCTTTTTGATACTTAGATAAAATCGGCCAGGAACATGTCGGGCCATGCTCAATGCAGGGTTCCGTAGTTACCATTTTTTCAGAATTGGCTTAACGGAGGCTATTAGTAAGTATCATGAACATTACAAGCACGAGGGAGAACCTTCGCAGCACTTTGGACGTCTTTTTACTTAGAAAAGAAGCCTTTTTGTTAATAACTTAAAAACGTCGGGAACGATCATGTTCGCTATAGTTTTACGATTTTTTTTTCATATTGGACACATATTTTTTTTTCTTTCTGAGCGTTTTTTCCGAAAATATTCACTTTATCATAAAATTTTTGTTGAAGACCCTTTTTCGTTTTACCTATCCAACGATTCCCCATACTATGGTATGGGGAAGGGTTAACCCTATGGGGTTAGGCGAAAAAAAATAGTTGTATGGGAAGTACCTAAATTTTGTTTTTGTTTTGTAGATTTTATTTTACCGTTCTATTGCCATGCATGATTTATGTATTCGGCAGATTTTATTTTACTGTATGTTTAAATACCCTCTAATTCTTTCGCTAATTTCATGCAAAATAAATGTATTTGTGTAGTTTTAAGTTCTCATGTAAGTGAATTGTTAAATTCTTAGTGAGAATAAAGAATCTTAAACCTAAAAAATGTATTCATGCCAAATTGTAACTTTCTAGCAATAACGATCACGGAGAAAAGCCGCGGACGGACAGAAAGACGAAGATGGCGAAACTACGGGTTCCTTTCTCGTTCACTACGGAACCCTAAATAAGAACTTAAGAAGCAAATTTTGAATTGTTTCCTCATTTTAACTTAATATTTAATACCGTACATTTTGATTTGAATTATATTATGTTTTACAGTCAGTATTATCCTCGTGTTGGTGCGGTGAAAATTGTTGTGTTTCATTCGGTGGCAAAGTTTGTTTAACGCTCGTGCCTTGAAACCCTTGCAACATTCAAAATTTCAATCACAAACCACTCGCTCGTAGTTCAATTTTGGAATCTTTCACTTGTTAGTGTATAAAGATTAGCACGAGTGGTTAAACAACGACTTTCCACCCTTGTAAAACAAATACTTAACTACGAGTATTAATATGTCTGTTTATTCTTATAGTTATTTTACTTAATGTACTCAGCTCATCCTCCCTGGAAATAATTACCTGAGTTAAACTCTTCGATAGTGCACAGAAGTTCGCGATTAAATTGTAAACGTCAGACCGCCAGACAAATGGAAGAGTTCGGCCTTAAGATTTTAAGATTAATAGTTCGTCGCCTGTTTTGAAGTATCTTTGCAGTTTCTTTTGAGTCTAATCATTTCTTGTGTTATTTACTTGGTTTTAAGAGCAATTTAGAAAATTTGTACATATTTATGTGTAAGTCATACTCGTATGTAACAAGTAAACTTTGTGAAATTGTAAACTTCCTATATTCCTTCAGGATCTATGTATATGTAGAAAATACCTGGTATACAAATAAAGATCTCTATCTCTATCTCTAATGTGCTTCACACACCTTTCTTAATTCAGTAACCGACGAGAAGGACGCACTAGTACGAATAAGTGAGATGCAGGTATCTCGGAAAACCACCTTGGTTAGACGGTAGACCTAAATATAAGGCTATAGGTAGGTAGTTATAGGTACTTAGGAGGCCGTAAGTCCCAGAGTCTTGTATGCAGTTTTGAATTTGGAACCTTATTTTATTAACCGACTTCAAGATTTCAAAAGGAGGAACAGATTGGTTCATTTTTGTTTGTCATAACTCAGTTCTGATGATGGGATCCATGAGTAATTGAGGGAACTCTTCAAATACGAAAAGCATACATATTGTGATTTTTGTATTTTCATCAACAAATCAAGCATTTACATTTAAAAAAGTGACATTTGATAAAGTGGAACTGCTGATGCTGATCAGAATGGAACTCTTCAAAAACGCATAGTTCCCGCTTGGCGATTTGTCCTCTTCGCTGTGTTTGTTAAGCAAATTGGATTTTCAAGACAATTTTTTTAATTGCATTGTATGAAACACAAAATCAACAATAAACTTTCTTTCACCGGTCTCCCTCATTGAAGTTGTTTCTTTTCTTAAAAATTATTTCATTATAGTTCAAAATTCAATTTCATATTGTCCCTTTAAAAGAACAACGGGACTTACGGGGGCTAGAATTATCCGCTATAACCGCCGCCTCGCCTCACCGTGTTAACGACGCCGGGTATTGTTAATAGGATATTTGAATGCGATCGGCGATGCCTTTTGGCGGTACGTTTCTGACATTAGTGACCTTAGTATTAATATGGACCTTATTCCGTTTCAATAAGGTCAAAGTTACAATTCTCATAATATCAACTTCGGGGTATGGCTAAGTACGATCGGGGATATTCGCGGTGAACCACCTTAAGGGCGAAAATCTTTTAAACGTCTTGCAGACGGTGAGGCGATAACACAAAAGTGATGACCAATAGTATGACGTTTAAAAAAGTGGGTGTCGAAAACAAGGTTAACTTGGTTAAATTTTATTGTCGTCCATTGTCTTTGTGACGGTCGGCATTTGCAAACCAAGATAATGAATGCTATATGCATCCTTATTGGTTATCTCTAAGGGGAGGCGAAGTTTAGCCTAAACAACAACTAATAAACTACCCTTGCTATTGTTTATCCCATTACCTGCCCTTTTTTACCCTTTTTATTATTAAGATAAAGATAAAGAATTCTAAATGCATCGTTATCTCTATGGGAGGCGGAGTTTAGCAACCAATGCCACTTTATTTATTTATTTATTTAATCTTTATTGCACAATACATGAAGGTACAAATGGCGGACTTAATGCCTTAAGGCATTCTCTACCAGTCAACCAATGGGTTAAACCAGAAAGATTAAGTAGGTGCAGTGTCTTTTAAAGTAAATGAAACTTTAGAATGACTTTGACTTTAGATATATCTAAAGATCTTACTGGGATCACAGCGGAATCGAAATAAACGTCAATATTTACATGTTGTTTAGTTATCGATCTTTTAAAGATCTTTCCAAGATCTTAAACGTGTTTTAATCATTCTTCGAATCGGGCCGTATGACATATCAATGACATTTCGAATATCGATCGTCGGAGATTGTAGGTACTTGCGATTAGTAGCAAAATTATGAACTCATACTAAACACTAATCAATATGTGCATAAAATTCGAGTGGCACAGAGAGCCATGGAGCGCGCCATGCTCGGCATCAAACTTCAAGACCGAGTGAGGAATGTCATAACCAAATTAAAATGGAGCTGGGCGGGACATGTTGCCAGACAAAGTGATGGCAGGTGGGCCAAAATGCTAACGGAATGGTGGCCGCTTTCAGACGAAAGGAGTGCCTGGCGTCCGTTGACTCGTTGGGTGGATGACATTCGGAAGATTGCGGGTCACTTCTGGATGAGATTGGCTCAGGACCGGGATAAGTGGCGTACTGGAAGAGAGGCCTATGCTCAGCAGTGGACGATAAAAGGCGGATATGATATGATGAATCAATATGTAAACGGCCCAAAGGCACGCTCGAATTTCTAAAATGAAGTTAATTAGAATACCGGTTTCTATGAGAACATTACTTAATCTTTTAACCGCCGTAGTCTGATGTATATGTCATTCAATATACAGAGGGCCTACCGCGAACCACATTCGACGTGTTGTTTCTTTGCCGCACTTGTAATTTTTTACGTAAGTGTGACAGGGATGCAACAGGTCGAACGTGGTTCGCGGTAGGGCCTCAGGTAATTTCGCCGCAGTTTGATAAATAAGACAAACTTCGCGTGACTTCGTACCGGTGGCGATATGAGCACGCTAGACGGAAAATTCTAAGCGGTTAAATTTTTAATATAAGCTCAGGAATGCACCCTAGAAATTAACGGATTTAGAATAAAAACCGGACAAGTGCGAATCGGACTCGCACACCGAGGGTTCCATACTTTTTTGATATTTGTTGTTATAGCGGCAACAGAAATATATCATCTGTGAAAATTTCAACCGAAATAGCTAGTTCAAGAGATACAGCTTGATGACAGACGGACAGCGGAGTCTTAGTTATACTTATCAATGAGCATTTTAATCTTTGGGTACGGAGCCCTAAAAACAGTGTGAATGGTATGCAGTTGTAGCAATTAGAGTGATATGTGGCATTTTCTTAAGAAACGAATCAAGATAATCGAATAACGATGAAATAAATAAACCCGGACTGTGTCGAATAAAGGTGAAGTTCGGATGTTAACTTAATACATAAGGTACAGTCGCCATCAGATATATTGGAGCGGCCAAGGTGCTGACAAATATCTGAACACGACTGTATTGCCCTGACGTTAGAGTGCGTGTTCAGATATTTGTGAACGCCTTGGCCGCTCCGATATATCTGATGGCGACTGCACATAGACCATTGACATGGACCACGGTTAAGCGCAAAAACTGGAGGTATTTGCCCTCAAGCTCCTTCTTCTACTTCTCCCTTATACACTCTCTTTGTTAGCCTTCTTTCACTCATTCTTTCCACGTGTCCATACCATCTCAACATACCTTTCAAAATTTTTGTCACTCACTCAATAATTCAATATGCACTCTGCAAAAAGCCCAAATTTTAAAACAATCTACACAAATAGATCCCTTTATTGTTTACCGGTACAAATGAAACTACCCCCGTTACCGGTTCGCCAACTTCAGAAATCTATTTAAAACTTTTGTCTAACCGTTTATTTTTAGTTTTCTTTCACTTAACAACTTAAATAAGTCTTCGTCGGCCGGAAGGGTCTTTTGTCGGGGTTTTCCTGTTAGGTTTACTGAGTTAGAAATAAATTAGTTTACACCATGCACTAGAAAAGTATTGGAAAAATGTCAACCGTATCCAGCGTGCATGAACTGTAGACGGCAGCACAGAAGCCGCCTATTCATTGGCGCGAAGCATCAAATTATGACATGATTCCATTTTTAAATTTAAGCCACTAGATGGCAGAACCTACCATGCGAAATAGAGCCAACGCTTAGTGTAGGGGGCAGCACCGCGTGAATTGTTGTCACGAGATACGTAATCTCCAACTCGCACGGTCTCCATTAATGTCCAAACACAATTTATATTCTTCTTCTTTTAAAAATGGCTTCCATCAAATTTATGATGCTTTCGCCAATGTCAAGTGTGCTCGTAGAGCATGACGTTGTTCGGTAGCTGTTATTATCCGCGGACGCAAAAAAGGGGTGTTATGTGTTTGACGCCAATGTTTGTCTGTCTGTCTGTCAGTCTGTTTGTCTATCTGTCTGTAGCATCGTAACTCTCCAACGGATGGGCCCATTTCTTTGTTCGAGTTTGTTGGGCATTTCTTTGTTAGACGAGTTTTCTCCAGCAGTTTGAAGAGTAGTAGTATTAGTAGTAAAACACTTTATTGTACAAAAAGAAACATAAAACAGGAAAGAACACACATCAATTGTAGAAAGGCGAACTTAATAGTATCAGCTCTTTTCCAAAATGTGGGGCATTTTTGGCATAAAAAATTGAATTTGTTGGCACATAGCGTAGGGTATTTTTAATTTAATATTATTTATTAGTAATGTGATCGCTGGACTTCACAAATAGCTAAATGACTCTTTCCCTTACAACGTCTAACGTTGCACGTTGCCCAAAAAATTCAATTTTCGTCTGCCCTTTTTTAAAATTTTGCATATTCGACATCGATATCTTCGATTTCTTAGGATAGCGGTGTCGTCTTATAGCGGCCGTAATATTACGGACAGAAAAATAATGTTCCTACAATCACCGCTCTCTAGGAAACCGCGTCATTTTGTTACATAGACAACGCTTAGTGATGTCACATCACCGTATTACAGCCTCTATGAAAATAATTATAAAAATAAAATACGAGTATTATAGGCCATTCTTACACAGATTGACTAAGTCTCACAGTAAGCTCAAGAAGGCTTGTGTTGTGTGTACTCAGACAACGATTGATAATACGAGTATGTAAATACTTAAATACATAGAAAACACCCATGAGTCAGGACAAAATATCACACAAATATATGCCCTTACCGAGATTCGAACGTAGGATCATCGGCTTCATAGGCAGCGTCACCCACTAGGCCAGACAGGTGACGTCACCTATCATAGGAAACCAGAGCTCCTGTGGCGGTATCGACAAAGAATTATAAAACGACGAAGACTACAAATAGTTGCCGCCGGGCGGAATTTATTCACGGTAAACCCGAGGTGAAACAGTCATCACTCGGGCCACGCGGACCAAGAATTGAAGAATTTTGAATAGGTAATATTTTCTTCAACCTAGCGTTTTCCCGGCCTAGCGCCAGGGTCCTAATTCCTACTTAATCTTCCCCACTTTGCCCGGTCTTCGGCATCATCAGGTGTGAGATTGTTCACTTCCATGTCCGCTATCAAGACGTCCATCTAGCGCTTCTTAGGCCTACCGCGGCCGCTTGATCTAGAGCCTTGAACAGTGAGGTTAACGTATCTATTTTTGACGTAGTCTAATGGTCAACGGCTTATATAGCCATACCATTGGAGGCGACTTTTCTGCAGCTTATCCGCTAAGTCGCCGATTCCAAGACTGCCACAGATGTGTAAATAGATAATAAATTAAAAAAAGTACTCTTCTCTTCTTCTTTTTTGTCGTGTCCTCATCGCTGATGCAAATGAAGAATGTGGATACTCTTCAACAGTGCTCTCCAAGCCGCTCTATCTTGGGCCCGGTGTATGCTAGCCTGTAATGTTAATGAAAATTAAATAAATGAATGTTTTTTTTTTAATTTCAGACTTGGTCAAATCCATATTTTTGTTAGTAGTTACACATGTAAAAAATTGTTAGTAAACAATGATGAATATAAAATAATTTTGTCTCTGACGTTATTCTGTCCGCCCAACGCGTGGCCGTATGTCCATCCCTACACTAATATTACATACAAGTGTGAAAAGTAGAAAATTCGCAACAAGTGGCAAATTAAAATACGAAGAAGGGAGTGTTTTAAATCGACACGAATTGAGAATTACCTTTTCGCACGTGTATTGTACAACGTTTTACAGTACATATAACCCTTTACATTTAGATATCCAGGTGTAGTGCTAGTTACCGCACTACGGTGGTGTGGTAAAGTAGCACCATATGTACTGTAAAAAAATATTAGAGCCTCGTAAGACCCAGTCCAATTTTAGCGTTTTTGAATCATCATTCGCTTGCCCTTATCCCATTCATTTGGGGTCGGCGCAGCATGTCTTATTCTTCCATATCTTTCTGTCACCCGTCATCTCATCATTCACTCGCGTTTATTTCATGTCATCTCTCACACAATCCATCCACCTTTTCCCGGGATTTCCTCTCCCGTTCCATCCCTCCACATTCATTGTTTTCAAATTCAGAATTTATATTATTTCTACTTTCTATTTTAAGAGTTTAATTAAATTTTTACTAGTATAAGAACACGGGGCTTATGAGGGTAGGAAAATTTGACAC
The DNA here is from genome assembly GCF_033807575.1 of Cydia pomonella. Classification (NCBI taxonomy): domain Eukaryota; kingdom Metazoa; phylum Arthropoda; class Insecta; order Lepidoptera; family Tortricidae; genus Cydia; species Cydia pomonella. The sequence continues at coordinate 17,845,837 of NC_084720.1, read as the reverse complement.
AGACCTAGCCTAGGTACCCAACCTACTAGCTGACTTAGTTCCAAATAAGGCTTGTGTTGTGGGTCCTAGACGACACTTAATACATATATATATATATATATATATATATATTTATATACATAGAAAAAATCAATAACTCAGGAACAAATCTTGAAGGTTACTCGCAGGTTAGGTGTAAAAGATCCTTTATAGAGATTAGTTTGCCTTTGTACTTCAATAATAATTATTTGTTCAATAATAATTAATTGTGTAATATTATACGACATTATTACACAAATTAACTAAGTCCCACAGTAAGCTCAATAAAGCTTGTGTTGAGGGTACTTAGACAACGATATATATAATATATAAATATTTATAAATACTTAAATACATAGAAAACACCCATGACTCAGGAACAAATATCCATGCTCATCGCACGAATAAATGCCCTTACCAGGATTTGAACCCGGGACCATCGGCTTCGTAGGCAGGTTCACTACCCACTAGGCCAAACTGGTCGTCGAACTTCAATGTGTGTAAATTTTACGTTAACCTGTGTTGTATACAATAAAATGATTAGGTAAGTTCAATTTGTCAAATCTAACCTTTAATAACATGACAATAAGAATCAAGGTACGCGTCTTCGTGAATGACACGGTCTATACTATCACTAACTACTACTACATGGAAATAAAAGCCCTTACCAGGGTTTGAACCCAGGACGTCCTGGTTTGTAGGCAGGGTCACTACGAACTAAGTTAGGAGGTCGTTAAAGAAGCTGAAAGATCATATATTCCTTTTTATAGCAATAAACTATGATCTGAATATGCCTCAATATTTGAACCCCATTTTCCCTTCGATACCTGGCACTGACAGTTTCCTGAAGAGGAACTTTTCTTTGTGGGCCTGGAACTTGCATCGTTAGTCCCAAGTTCGCTCCCGGCCGAAACACCCGCCTGTTTTATTGAAACACGAAAATTAGTTTTTTCTGTTTTTATAGTATGTGCTATCTTTTTTTATGACAGAAGGCAAGCGTGCCTAATAGACCGCGAGCCAGGAACAAATTTCCATGACCCATGAGATTTGAACCGAATGGTCGGTTTTAACTCTTTAAATTCCATCAGCTTGTTAGCGCAAACGCTTAATTTTAGAAAGCCCCACAGAAATAAGTCAGGAGCTGCAAAATTTTGGGAATTTAGGTACCAATCACTGTCTCTGTTTATCGAAATTAATCGAGCAAACAACGTGTTTAAAACAACAGAAACATTTGAGAAAAAATTGCTTGCTGCTAGAGGTAGACATTTGGCAAAAAATATCTTCCGTGTACAATTGCCAACCCTGAATAATCTTCTTCTTCTTCCTCGTGTAGTCCCGGCATATTGCCACGGCTCATGGGAGCCTGGGGTCCGCTTGACAATTAATCCTAAGATTTGGCGTAGGCACTAGTTTTAACGAAAGCGACTGCCATCTGACCTTCCAACCCAAAGGCTAAAACTAGGCCTAGGGATTAGTCCGGTTTCCTCACGATATTTTCCTTCACCGAAAAGCGACTGGTAAATATCAAATGTTATTTCGTACATAAGTTTCGAAACACTCATTGGTACGAGCCGGGGTTGAACCCGCGACATCTGGATTGTAAGTCGCACGCTCTTGCCGCTAGGCCACCATCGCCTGCCAACCCTGAATAATATATTTATGAAAAAATATTTAATGAATGTTGAACCTAATATAATTAAAATTTAAAAACAAAGTGTACCACTCTTATTTGCCCAGCCTGTACAACTCAAGGTCACTTTACAACAGTTGACTGAAAAACTCAACTCACATAGACTGGGAATATGAACTGCCACCGAAAGCTGTGTAACGCCGCATACAAAGTAAGGTCCGTTAGCCTGGCTAACGCAAAAGGACAGCACCTACCATTTTTAGGGTTCTACAGTCAACAACAACAAACCAAGTTTAGATATTTAACGACCGGTCTGGCCTAGTAAGTAGTGACCCTGGCTATGAAGCCGATGGTCCTGGATTCGAATCCCGGTAAGGAGATATTTGTTCCTGTATCAGTTACAATATAGAATAACAAACCCTCTGGTGTTGCAGGTGTCCATGGGCGGCGGTAATCGCTTACCATCAGATGATCCGTCTGCTTGTTTGCCTCCTCTATCATAATAAAAAATAAAAATATTATTGATCAGAACTAAAATATATATGCTAGTGGTAAGATAAATTTTTATAAACAGTGTAATTATAAACTTAAAATCCTAATAATCCTCCAAACGGAACTTTACAACGCTATTTATTTCAACTCCAGAATAGCATTCTATTTCAGCGCAGAAAAGACGCATCCATGCGGCCATGTTGTATCTTGTTTTTGCTCACTCGTGCTGACAACTTTGGGCGCTATGAAGAATAACGGTTATTTCGGATAGCCGAAAGGCGTGTTCTGATTGCAATAACAGGTTATGAATTTGATCTAGATTTGTTGTGGATATGATTTGTCAGTGTGAAAAGTGTCATTTTTTGTCTGACTGACTAATGAAGCTGGTCTTGCAAAGTCAGGTATCGTCAGCATTACGGCGATTCTCAAACAGAGGAGACTGGCTTGGCTCGGCCATGTACACCGTATGGTTACCACGCCAAGTGCTGATGGATCAGATAGCACATCCAAAAATACCTGTGGGGAGCCCGATGTTAAGATTTAGAGACTCCTGCAAGCGCGACGTGGAATGCTGCGGTACCGGTGGCTGGGAAGAACGTGCTGCATTGAGACCCGAGTGGCGTAGAGACCTATGCATTCCCACGCATAGTGAAGAAGCACGACAAAGTGTGGCTAGAAAACTTGAGGCATAAAAGACACAACCGTTATCGGGCCGGTAGCCTAGTCTCATTTTCAGAAGCTCAACATTCACATACTTATGCGGCAAGAAGTGTCGTGCGGCGATACAACCCCTATAGTGTTACAGGTGTCCATGGGCAGTGGTAATCGCTCGCCATCAGGTGATTCGTCTGCTCGTTTGCCTCCTCTATCATAAAAAAAATATATATATAAATATATACAGCGTTTCAACTTACGTCCGTCAGAGATGCCGGATTGCGTTAGTTTGTTTTTTTTACGGTCTCGATTGTTCAAAGTTGCTGACTGGAAGAGATCCCCCATAGGAATAAGTTCGCCCTTGTTCATTGTATATATTTTGCTTTTAACTTTTGTGTTTGTAATCTGTCTTCTGCACAATAAAGTGTTTAAATACATGACACATATATATATACTTTTGACACTGCCTATAATCAAATTCAAATGTATATTTAGCTATAATTACTCGTACAACCAGAGTACGCCTCCAGAATGTCGAATTCCTTGACAATTTAAGTAACATTGAATCGCTCAAAATGAATCACCCCTTCTCTAACTTTTGAACCGGGCGTAGAAAAATATGAAATATTATCAATAAAATAAAGCTTAATAAATCCTTTCCACTAAAATTAAATTAAACATTCCTTATGCGAACTGCCAAGGAGTGGAATGCCCTGCCCGAGTCTGTGTTTCCGCATGAGTACAATCTGGATCTCTTCAAGGCAATAGTAAATAGGTATCTTGTAGGTAAGCGTGCTCCACCGTAGACTGCATCATCACTTACCATCAGGTAAGATCGTGGTCAAACGTCTGCCTATCCTCCATAAAAAAAAGAAAAAAAAACATGATTTGTTTATCCAACTATAGAGAGTACATTCCAAAACCTTTTCTACTTATTAAAAGACGTACGTAAGTGCCCAGAAGTACTTAAGTGCGTATCGTGTGAAGCACGGAGCTCTCCATTATGCGTGGTCCGACACGCACTTAGCCGGTCTTTTATAATATATCTTGTTTGTTTTTCGACTGTAAGACTGTACATATTGCTTTTTGTTTTACGGTGTCCATGTCTGCCATTTGAATAAATATTTTATACTATTACTATTCAATTGATACGAGTAAACTATGCCATTATTTTAATTACCCTTTGCACTAATATATGACAATTAGTATTTAAATTGATAATTATGCAAATCCATAACTACGTACTGGTTAATACCTGTGCCAATGATAATAATAATAGAATTGGTAATATTGATATGCCTATCATTCGATAAAACATAATTTGATAGTTTTGTTCTTCGAACAACACCGGGAAGGATGTCGGCATTCGCACTATTTCCCCTCTGCCAAAGCACATGCCCAACTATGCATAGCGCGGTGCGTGTTGTGACTCGTCCGTATATAAAAACAGATCGAGGTGTGCAAGATTTGTCTTTGACGTATGTCATTTTGTATGTAAAAATCGGCAAAACGATTCCTAAGATAAGATATCGCTTGGGCTCCTTCCCACGGTCAGAAGTCGGTGTTTCTCGAAGGTTTGGTTATAAACGGAAATAATTGAAGACATGTTTAAGTTCTTGGAAAGATCGATAGATAAACGACATGTCAAAATTTACGTTTATTTCGATTCCGCTGTGACCCCAATAAGATCTATCTATGATATTTCTAACGTCAAAGTGACATTGGTTGCTTGAATCGAGCTGCTTCTGTCAATTATACGACATACGAACGATATCTAAATGAGAACTTATCTAAACCAGTACTTATCGTTATCGTATCTCATTCTTCGAATCGGGCCGTAAAGCGAATTTGATCAAGGACTTCAGTCGCGGAAGCTGGATCAAAATATTACATAGAATAAAATAATCTGATTTGTTAACCTTAATAATGTTGGATCATTAAGGATTGCTCATGCTAGAATGGTCTGACTCCAGACCAAGGTCTCCGACACTCCGTTTTATATAGAAATCACGTGATCACCGATCACCCGTCATAGAAAACTCGGCTCGGCCCCGGACCGTTTAGCTGGCCATACACACTAGGGTTGTCTGCGTAGTTTTGCCTGCACAGTTCAACTGCGAAGGTAAAGCTGTATAGAAAACTGCACAGTCGAATGCCACACGCTCCGTTTTACCTGTGCAGTTGACAAAACTGCGCAGGCATACTCTGGTGTGTATGGCAGCATAATTTATCCCTGGCAAATTGCAGCTTTCTATCACTAACGATTACGAAGCAAAGCCGCGGACGGACGGACAGACGGACATGGCGAAACTATAAGGGTTTCTGGGTGACTACAAAACCCTAAAAAGCAGAATACCTATCTCGGATTATTCCGAACATTGCGCAGTTGAGTGGTACTTGTTGGGTCCACTGCAGTCAGGCTAAGCAGCGCCGCGGTGCACTAAGCCGTTGCAACGCTTCGCTTTTAAAACTGACTAAATTCCGACAAACAACGATGTTTGTTATTATGGATATGGTGCATTAGTTCAACAGGGTGTTTATCTAGTCATCTGCAATAATTTACAGGCTGAATCTAAAGGTCATATATGGTACGGTATGGTATGGTATGGTATGAGGAACTTTTACTACGGGACCAATCCGCGAAAAAAAAATTACTCTCTCATAGGAAATATCAAGGTCAGACAGCCAAAATGTATGAAACAGCCAAATTTTGTTTCGCGATTTCGGCGTTTACCTATCTGTGAATTTCTGTCTGTTTTTTTTTTTTTCATTTTGCTCGTGCTGGTAACCTAGCGGTAAGAGCATGCGACTTGCAATCCGGAGGTCGCGAATTCAAACTCCGGCACGTACCAATGAGTTTTTCGGAACTTATATACTCGTACTTACGAAATGATAGATATTTACCACTCGCTTTTCGGTGAAGGAAAACATCGTGAGGAAACCGACGGTGGGCTTATCCCAATAAGGCTTAGTTGACCATCTGGGTTGGAAGGTTAAATGGCATTCGCTTTCCTAAAAACTAGTGCCTACGCCAATTCTAGGGATTAGTTGTCAAGCGGACCCCAGGCTCCCACGAGTCGTGGCGAAATGCCGGGATAACGCGAGGAAGAAGAAGACTATTTAATTTTTCAGAAAAAATCTAAGCTGTATTAAGAACAACAAAATTCAGTGAAAATTTTGGGCACGACACAACAGAGTCCGATAAAACAACCCTTTGCAGCTTGGCTTTCGGCTTCGCATGAAAGCGGCCCACTGATTCGCTTTTCAAGACATCGATAAATTACCTACTTTTTTACTTTGATTGGTCTCCAACAAGCTCGGCCGTTGGCCGTACGCGGAGATAGCCTGTCTTTGCAGGGCTTCGATATTGACCGACGAGTTTGCGGCCCGCTATTTTCCTTTTTGACTCATTTTAACTCTGCTCTGTAGCATCTAAACCTTTACGGCCGAAGTCGAAGAATGAGATACGATAACGATAAGTTCTGTTTTAGATACGTTCTCATTTAGATATCGTTTGTGTGTCGAATTGACAAAAGCAGCTCGATTTGGACAACCAATGTCATTTTGACGTTAGAAATATCGTAGATAGATCTTATTGGCATCACAGCGGAATCGATATAAACGTTAATTTCGACATGTCGTTTAGTTATCGATCTTTTAAAGATCTTTTCAAGATCTTAAACGTGTCTTAATCATTCTTCGAATCGGGCCGTTAGTCTCGCACTTGCACATCTCACCGAGTAAAAAGCGGGTCATAATGATTAAAACTTCTTTCTCCTGCTTCATGAACTCTTTCAACAAAATATTGTACGCGGAATTGTCACAGTAACAAAGTTTTGATTACTAATCTTAATAGTAAAAATCCTAACTCTAGAATACCACATCCAAAACCGTAATTAAATGTCCTCTCATTCGGGAGCTGAATGAAATTTCAGTAATTTTGTAGAGCGAATGCAAGCTACCTACTCGAGCGGATCTTCTTACAATCCTTGCTTTGTTTCAAAGTCTATTTCAAACATATCGTCCAGTTTAACAAGACCCGCTAACAGTTAGGGGAAACTACAAATCCTTCGCACTAACATGCGACCTCAAAAAGCTTAGAGCTCTTTTGAAACTGGTTTTATTTTGATAATAGTATGCGTATAATAAAATGCTATTGCATTAGGTTAAGGTCGATTTTTGCTTGGTTTTAATGTGTTCGTATATTTGTAAAGTTTCGAGTATAATATTTGTTCGAAAGGATTAAGTAAATGTTGGTTAATAGTGTTTGTTTTTGTAACAATTTACTAGTTAATTGCTTGTGTTTTGCTGATTTCGGGTTGCTTTTGGCTATTCATCCGGAATTATTAAAGCTGAGTAATGAGTTTTGTGTGTACAAAGTACTAATTTGGAGTCCGTCTGTGTGTCCAGCGGAGTTTATAATTACCTATATTAGTTAGTCCAGCGTGTACGAATGTAACGTAGCGTGATTACGAATCGAAATATGCATCTGAATTATGCAGTAATATGAAAGGTATTTCCATGATATGGAAACACATTTATCAAGTAGGAATGAACGAGCAAGATTGGTATATCGTACCGAAACAAAGCAGAATTTTAGCGTAAAGATTTTTGTTTTATTAGCGAATAAATTATACATTTACGAAACGTGTAGTTGATATAACATTACGTGTAATATAGTGTCAACGTATGGACGGCACTGCTGTGAGCGCCTTTGTGTTCACGCTAAAAACGAGCGTAATGTAGGTAATGCTCTTCGTGCCGTCCATACGCAGAATTCCTGTTACAACGCCTCCGGTGTTGCAGGTGTCCATGGGCGGCGGTAATCGCTTACCATCAGGTGATCTGTGTGCTCGTTTGCCTCCTCTATCATAAAAAAAATACATTACACGATGGATTACATTACACGTTACACCCGTCTGGACCCGGCTTAAGAGCCCGGTAACGATTTTAGAGCAAAAATGTAAAATGAATACACCTTTTGTTACGTTATATCTAAATAACAAGTATTGGTTTCTATTAGCACGTCTTCTCACCTTGCCTTTTAATAATGAGGTCGCAAGCGTGCGTCCCCGGTAATATGTGACGAGAAGGGATAGTTTTTAAAATTCATCAAAAAATTATGCTGGTAAATTATACAAAATGATGTGTAAGAACAGTTTCAGAAAATTAGATTGTTTAGGCCAGGGGTTCCCAATCTTTTTCAACATGCGGCGCAGTTTCAAGTTTAGTATTTTGCAACGGCGCCCTTGTAAATTTAAAATCACGGTCGAAAAAGAGTGACACGACGCTATATTATTTACCGATGCGAGCGCTCAAATAGGTACCCGCGAATATTTGTGGTTTCGGATAATGATAGAACTCAGGGCGCCCCTCTTTACTTTCTACGGCGCACCAGGGCGCCGCGGCGCACACTTTGGGAACCCCTGGTTTAGGCATCAAAATTACGTTGAAATTAAGTCGATTTTCGGAGAAATTGTCACTTGTTTTGAAGTAATTTCTCTAGAGAATTGATTTCGTCTAACTTTCATTTACACTACTTCAAATGTTTAATGGCAAAAATGTAAATTCAATTTGAAGTACAGAATATTCGTAATACAAAATTTAAATTTTTAACAGTCTAGACTTTGCGAAATTTACAAATAAAAGCTATAAAATCAGTGCGACCTTCAGAAAAAAAAACATTACTAATTAAGTGTCTGTTTAAAAAAATATATTATAAAATGAAGTATAACAAGACGCGCTATTAGAAACCAGTAGATAATTGTAATTTCTAATAGTTAACAAAAGGTGTACAATTTTATCGACTAAATCTATCAATTAGACATTTTTGCGACTAAAATCGATAACCACCGCTTAAAAAAAATTGTCTATAAAAGTCTTCGGTTTGAAGAAAAGCATTTCAATATAAAGAATATACTTACGTACACCCATAGGACCTCTGCAGATCACATCAGATCAGATACATTTTCAAACCAAACAGAAAAACACGTATAAACTTCAGGTAATTGATTAAGTACCAACAAAAAAAAACAGCTGTTAACTGTAATTCTCATTTCTCTCCTGAAAAGACTTTTAATTCACATGATTTTTTTAACCGACTTCAAAAAAGGAGGACGTTATCAATACGAACGTATTTTTATGTATGTATGTTAGTTACCTCAGAACTTCTCATATAAAATCTTATACGAGTAAAACACAGAAATAAAACGTAAAAAGCTTACCATTCATTGCGAATGAAGTATGTAATAAGGAAATCAAGACTTTAAAGAGTCGATATAATAACGCCCTTGAATGTCATTCCAACAGCTCTAAGCACAAGAGAGTAAAGGTGACATTTGCATGGCAAACGCAGCTGCATTACTGACGCGACATTACTGCTGCGGCCTTGATGCGGGCGTTATAGCTATTATTTATTTATTTATTTTTTATTTAAAACTTTATTGCACAAAAGACAAACTTAATGTACAAAAGGCGAACTTAATGCCATGAGGCATTCTCTACCAGTCAACCTTAGGGCAAAGCAGAAAAGATTGTAGGCGGCGCGTTTAAAACTAAAAGAAATTGTAATTGAAAGAATTAGAGTCCTAATACACATAAATTAATTATAAACTACTTAAATACATAAAGACACATACATACATTACATAAATAAATAAATATATATATACATATATATACATAATATACATAACCGATTCGTGAGACTGATACTTAATTGATCTTTAAACTGTCAGCAAATAAATCACGCAAAGATTTTTTGAAAGCAAACTTGTTGGGAGCTTTTCTAATGTTAGGGGGAAGACCGTTCCAGAGACGTGCTGCCTGAATGGCGTAAGAGTTAGACATGAAGCTTGTTCTATGAGTGGGGATAGAAAGAGAGAGATTGCCAGTAGAGCGAAATTGACGGTCACGAGAAGCACCATAAAAGTGAAAGAAGTACTTAAGGTATTCAGGGGAGTGTGGATCATTGAGAATGGAATAGAGAGTGCAGAGCATACGAATATTACGCCGTTGACGAATAGGGAGCCAGCCCAACTGGGAACGAAACGAGGACACATGATCATATTTCCGGAGACAGAAGATAAAGCGGATACAATTATTAAGAAGACGGTCCAACTTGTCAAGTAGCTCTTCATTTAAGTCAGGATAGCATACATCACCATAGTCGATAATGGGTAGGATTAAGGTGTTAACTAATAAAGTTTTAGTTTTGACTGGCAAAAAGTGTCTAAGTTTGTTAAGAGCGTGAAGGGTGCCCGTAACCTTCCGACTGATTTCGGCAACCTGCGGTCTCCAGCTCAAAGTACAATCCAAGTGCACACCTAAATCCTTTACAGACGGGCTAAAAGGTATAGGAGTGCCATTGAAACACACCGGCCCAATCGTATCCAGATCCAACTTGGCCAGCTGACGAGAGCTACCGATAATAACGGCCTGACATTTGGCGGGATTTACAAATAGGCCAAACTTTTCTGACCACTGCTGAATATGAGCGAGGTCCCTGTTTAGCTTTTCCGTAGCGGCTAACATATCCGTTACTTTACACTGGTCGTAGAGCTGTAAATCATCGGCGTAAAGATGGTATGCGCAGCAAAGTTCGGCGGTGATGAAGTTAATAAAAGTGGAGAAGAGAAGCGGGGAGAGAATACCACCTTGAGGTACGCCAGTAGCCAGATCGCACCAGTCCGACAAAGCCCGATCAACTCGGACTGCTTGCTTGCGGCCCCCAAGGTAAGCAGAAAACCATCTAAGGGCTGTAGATGAGACATTTAGATGGTTAAGAAGAGCAAGGAGAATGTCATGATCAACAGTGTTAAAAGCGTTTGAGAAATCAATCAAAATGAGTACTGTGACCAATTGATCCTCCATGCCACGTCTGATGTCATCAGTTACCTTAATGAGAGCAGTACAAGTACTGTGGCCAGGTCATGGCGCGGTATTAGACCGCGAGCCAGGAACAGATTTCCATGACCTATCGCATCCCGGGCGATAACTCGTAACTGCCGCTCCGTTGGTGGATTTGAGAATGGCAGCCACCCAAACATGAAAAAAAATCAGTCATTGCTTCCCGTTTGATACTATGCCAGATGATATGGTTTAGATGCTATTGTGAAATAAAAAATCGTCAGCCAGTTGTATCGCGGTGGAAAGAACGTCAGCTGGTCGCGTGAACATGTAAAAAATAAGCGCTTGGAAGGGTGACTTACTAATAAATAGAATAAAAAAAACATTGGAGACAATCTTACACAGATCGATCTAGCCCCATACGTATACATACATGGAAAACACCCGATGACGCAGGAACAAAATACATGGAAGACACCCGATGACTCAGGAACAAATATTTGTACTCATGACTCAAATAACTGCCATTACCGGGATATGAACCTAGGACCATCGGCTTCATAGGAAGGGTCACTACCCCCTAGGCCAGACCTGTCGTCTTCACTTCATTTCTCTTTTTACTTATCTAAGAGAATATACATACGGCCTTTCTTGCCGGAAGAGCGCTGGTCGATTTTCCCGTCACGCCAGCCTTAATGATGTTATCCGCCGGGCCCTTGTCAGCGTGGGCGTGCCGTCCGTTTTGGAGCCACCCGGTCTTGTCCGCGACGACGGAAAGAGGCCCGACGGAATGACCCTTATTCCCTGGCGGATGGGACGGCCGCTCATTTGGGATGCCACTTGTGTGGATACTCTGGCGCCGTCCCATTTGGCCTCTACTTCATTACGGCCTGGCGGTGCGGCGGCAGCAGCTGAAGCTCTAAAGCGCCGCAAATATGCGGGTCTATCAAGCAACCACATATTTGCGGCGTTTGCAGTTGAGACTTTGGGACCTTGGTGTCAGGATGCCCATAGGTTATTTAATGAAATAAAAAAGATGCTCCTTGACACCACTCGAGACCCTAGGGCTGGCTCATTCCTTGGCCAAAGAATCGGCATTGCGATTCAACGGGGGAATGTAGCCAGCATTATGGGCACCCTTCCGCAGGGAACAGACTTGGGGGACTTTTTTTGTTAGTTTTAAGTTAGTTTTTTTTTTTATTTGTAATTTATTATATAAGTCATTCTTTTTTTAGATTCTGTATCTATTAATTACTATTTATTTTGATTTAATTACAATACAGAATTCTATATACATAATAAATGAGCATATTTCTAATTGAAACCTCCACATAATAATTGTCTCGATGTCTCGCTATCCTCGTCCTCAGGAGACCACGACTGTTGAAGCAATAGCAATAATGTCCTTTCTGTAACCTTGCGTTCGCCTTGGCCTTAAAGGTCCAAGGTTCTCCGCCACGTTCGGTAATCTAGCTCGATGGTTCTTGCAGTAATTTCAGTTTTGTGACAAAGAATAAGCATACCAAAGAGAACAGACAAGTGACGCCGTGCTTTAAACTTTTGATGGCATTATTGGTAATTTTGACGCCAGACGACCGGCCTAGCCTAGTGTAGTGATAGTGACCCTGCCTATGAAACCGATGGCCCCGGGTTCAAATCCTGGTAAGGGCATTTATTCGTGTGATGATCACGGATATTTGTTCCTGAGTTATGGGTGTTTTAAATGTATTTAAGTATTTATTAATATTTATATGTTGTATATATATCGTTGTCTAAGTACTCGCAACCCAAGCCTTATTGAGCTTACTGTGGGACTTATTCCATTTGTGGAATAATGTCCTATAATATTAATTTATTTTTATAGACAAACTCTTGGCTGATTCAAATATCCCAGATGTATAAAAAGTACAAAGAAGCTCATTTCTAAAGCAATTTTTTGCGGTATTGCCATTTTTACAACATTTTCTAACGCCATTAACTGGAAGGCGAATTTTCTCAAATATTATCAACATTCTTGCAGTCTGCATTCATAGTAGAGTAGAGTAAGAAACAGCGCGCTATAAATATCTGCCACCCTGGAATATTTTTCCTCGTGCAGAGTAAATATTCTACATATAGTCTTTTTCTTCTTCCTCGCGTTCTCCCGACATTTTTTTTCACAGCGTACGGGGGCCTGGGATCCGCTAGTACTATACCTGGTCCCTAGAATCGGCATAAGCTCTAGCTTTTACGAAAGCGACTACCATCTGACCTTCCAACCCAGAGAGTAAATTAAGTCTTATTGGGATTAGTCCGGTTTCCTCACGATGTTTTCCTTCACCGAAAAGCGACGATCCTTTGGAAGGTCAGATAGCAGTCGCTTTCATTAAAACTAGTGCTTATGCTAATTTTTGCCACGCAGACCCCAGGCTCCCATGAGCCGTCGCAAAATTCCCGGACAACCCGAAGAAGACGATGATGGTGTAGATTTTTTGTTTCTAAAACTTCTTGCTGGTCTGTCTAGGATATCTACTCTATGCACTAACAGCGGGATGAAAGCAGAGCATCACAAGGACATCTCAATGCCACGACGTCATTCAGGAAATGCACACTTTGCCAGCGTGACGTCTTTAAGCGCTGCTCTGAGTGGGGGTGTTAAGTATGTTATTTATTGTTATTAGCATGTTACTTGTAGCTTAAGTGGGGTTGATGTAAATTTATATTTATTTTTCTACATAGCCATATATTTCAGAAATATAGATAACATGTAATATATCTCGCCCACTGCCACACAGTAATTTGGCGGCTTCGTAGCCTAGTCGGTATAGTGACCCTGCCTACGACGAAGCAGGAGGTCCCGGATTCAAAATATTCAAATCCTGGTAATGGACCGCATCCAATTCGTACTTCGCTCCGATGTTTGAGCGAGACGACACTATGGTATTATAGCGACATCCCGCTCGCATTTCGGAGCGACGTGCGAATCGCATACAGTGTGCCATGCGCCTAAGGGCATTTATTTGTGTCATTTGTGTGTTTCACAAATATTTCCTCCTGGGTCACGGGTGTTTTCTATGTATATATATGTACGTATGTACATCGTCGCCTAGGACCCATAGTACTACAAGCTTTCCTTAGTTTGGGACTAGTAATATCAGTATGTCTCACAACAGTTTAAATTAGATTGTAAGTGAAGGTAGGAAATATACATTTCATACTTTTAACTCACCCCTTTCTTAACTTAGGCAAGCTTAAAAGCTCACCTTTACCCACATAAATACCAAAATACAAATCCAGCCCGACCCCTCGCTGTCAAAACATTTTTTTTTTCTGTTTTAGAATGGTACCTTCATCTCGTGTGCCCTCAGGTTTCAACTTGAAGCACCTACAAATTAAAAATGGTGAGGGGTCTATTCTTAAAGTTGGTTGATAAATATAAATGTCGAGCGAAAGTTGAAATCTAAATCTTCGGCCGGCCGGATCTTTCGGTCGGATCGGCCCAATTGAGATCGAACGATAAGTTCTAGTTTAGATAAGTTCTCATTTAGATATCGTTTGTATGTCGTATAATTAACAGAAGCAGCTCGATTTGGGCAACCAATCTCACTTTGACGTTAGAAATATCGTAGATACATGGTATTGGGATAACAGCGGAATCGAAATAAACGTCGTTTGACATGTCGTTTAGTTATCGATCTTTTAAAGATCCTTCCAAGATCTTAAACGTGTCTTAATCATTCTTCGAATCGGACCGTATATTTTTATAGAAAACCAGTACACCTACTACCGTTTTAAATCTATATTGCGATAAAATTTGAATCTTATTTAGTCACGAATATAAAAAAAAAGTGCCAATTTTAAGCCATTTATTGATGCACTGTCAAAAATTGTATACGTGTTTAGGTGGTTTAAGGTACTTGGGGATAAATTCGAATGCAAGATATTTTTCAAAATTTCAAATATACTACGATACTAAACTACGATTAGAAGCACTTCCTACTGTAGCAAAATTAATAAATATTATAGGGACATTCTTACACAAATTGACTAAGCCCCACGGTAAGCCAAGAAGGCTTATGTTGTGGGTACTCAGGCGACGATACATATAATTTACAAATACATAGAAAACACCCATGACTCAGGAACAAATATCTGCGCTCATCACACCAATTAATAAATGCCCTTACCGGGATTCGAACCCAGGACCATCGGCTTCATAGTCATCAGTAGCAGATGTCTTGATAGCGTTGCAGTAGAGTTCATGTTGCCAAAAAAGGAAATGTATCTGTTTTAGGAGATATTAGAGATTTTCAAAATTACTTCTATTTAGTAGTTAACCCAATACCTTATAGCTACAGAAATTTTCTTAGAGTATATAATCAGCGTGTATAGTACTGCATGCTTTGATAAGTTATAATTCATTTCATGAATTCGAGATTCCTTACATTTTCTTAACAAATCCCATATATTTAATACTCAAAACAAACCTGATCGACTGATACCATTCATAAAAACTTGTCACCTATCCCCTTCTCACATATATTGTGTAAAACACATCTGTAAAATCATAATTTCGATTGACTCCGGAATATCCCCCATTCCCCGTGTAAGTTACACCCTTCACTAATGAACGGAGATTCTTTTTCGATTTTCCTACGAAACAAAAGGGTGATATTTTCGGTAGGCAGACGACAATCACGTGGAAGTATATCATACAACCTACCTCCTTAATTATTCTACCTTTTATTCAAATATAAACTCTATGCTTAACTGTTAAGGTTGCTATTGGTCTGAAAGGATTTGGTTAGATAAGAGGTTGTCACTGTGTTTTATTTCTTTTGTCAGGTTATGTCGCTTTGTGAGCTGTGTTCGGTTTTTGGAACGTTATTTGAACATTGTTAAATAAAATTGTATTAAAAAATTAATGATTTTGGTATTTTAATCAACAATTGTTTTGTACGTAGTACGTCGTACGTGAAGAAGCGCTGGTGGCCTAGCGGTAAGAGCGTGCGACTGGCAATCCGGAGATCGCGGGTTCAAACCTCGGCTTGTACCAACGAGTTTTTCGGAACTTATGTACGAAATATCATTTGATATTTAACAGTCGCTTTTCGGTGAAGGAAAACATCGTTAGGAAACCGGACTAATTCCAACAAGACCTAGTTTTACCCTCTGGGTTGGAAGGTCAGATGGCAGTCGCTTTCGTAAAAACATGTGTCTACGCCAAATCTTGGGATTAGTTGTCAAGCGGACCCCAGGCTCCCATGAGCCGTGGCAATATGCCGGGACAACGCTAGGAAGAAGAATTGTTTTGTACGTCATACGAATAATCTTGAGCTCATTAAGCAAGGTAAATAGGCGCAGGAGTAAAGTTATCTTATGTATTCTTATAAACGGTGTTTTTTTTTTTTTTTTAATTGAATGGCTTAGTTTATTATCTATTATTTTAACACGGACATTATATTTAAATCCACCAAACAATTGAAAACGATTATATATCAATGACATATCGATCGTCCGAGATAGTAGTACTCCTACTTGCGTTAAGTAGCAAATATTATAAATTCATACTAAACCCTAATCAATATGTAAATAGACGCTAAGGAAGTATACACACTCGTAAGGGCCTTATCACATAAACATAATCATTGATATTTTCCAAAGTGACTTCATTAACTCTAACCTAATACCGTTTTAGGGCTCCATAGCCAAATGGCAAAAAAACGGAACCCTTGTGGATTCGTCATGTCTTTCTGTCCGTCCGTATGTCACAGCCACTTTTTTCCGAAACTATAAGAACTATACTGTTGAAACATGGTAAGTAGATGTATTCTGTGAACCGCATTAAGATTTTCACACAAAAATAGAAAAAAAAAAACTATAAATTTTGGGGGTTCCCCATACTTACAACTGCAACTGAAACTCAACAAAATGATATTAGAAACCTCAATATAGTTCTTCAAAAATTATATTGAGGTTTCTAATATCATTTTATTCTAAACTGAATAGTTTGCGCGAGAGACACTTCCAAGGTGGTAAAAACGAGATCTAGTAAGTAGTTTTTTTTAATACGTTATAAATGGTACGGAACCCTTCATGGGCGAGTCCGACTCGCACTTAGCCGCTTTTTTTTTAAAGTTACTTAATTTAAGCTCAGGCGTGCATTTTTGGAATTAACGGACTTAAAAAAACACGGTTTGTTGGTAAATCGGTTATATAAATTAGAAACAGCAATGGACCAAGAATGCTGCCTTGCGGTACTCCCAACATTAGATTCCGACATGTGTTTATTAAAAGTATTACTGTTCTGTCAATGCAATTGTATTTCCTAGCAAATTAAAAAGGAAAGGGAACAAATTACGAATAAATAAATAAGTGTTATAGGACGTTATTACACAAATTGACTAACCCCTACTTCGAAAGCTTAGTAAGGCTCGTTTGTTGACTCAGATGACGATTTATAATATGTAAATAAATATATAAATATTTTTAAATACTTAAATACATAGAAAACACCCATGATTCACGAACAAATATTCGTGCTCATCAGACAAATAAAAAAGAGCGTACCTGGGTCGCCTAGCAGGAGGACGTCCTATCGGACGCCCTAGGTATCGCTGGAGCGACATGGTGGAGGCGGATCTGCGCAAGCTTCGAGTCGACAATTGGCGAGAGGTCGCACAGGACCGAGAAAAGTGGCGCTGTCTTGTGTCGGAGGCCAAGTCTCATTTTGGGTCGCTGAGCCAACGGAGTAAGTAAGTAGTATCAGACAAATAACTTACCAGGATTTGAAGCCGGTACCATCGGCTTTATAGGCAGGGTCACTACCCACTAGGCCAGACAGGTGGTAAAAAAGGCCAGAACCCATCTACAGCCACAACTCGTAAATAGTGGTCCTATTTCTAAACAAACCTTATAAGTATTTCAAATGCACAACTCCATTTTATTTCTACTACTTTTACTTTTCCAGAAACCACAGGTAATCCAACCCAGTTCGTTGCCTTTAAAAAGAAAGCGAGCAAACGGCAAATAAATTATCACAAATTATTCTACATTTCCACGTTCCCTACAAAACAAAAAGTCTTAAAATGTGTTAAACTAAAGATCTTTTACGACCTTTTGGTTTTGGGGTAAAGTATAAAAAAAACGTCTAACCGCGGTAAACAAGGCTATCGCTGTAATTATTGCAATTTGGATCTCATAATGTAGGCAATAATGGTTATAGTCCCATGGCATGTCAACGGGCCATAGTGGAGTGTTTAATTTTAATAGGGCTGGGACAATGATATTATATAACTATAGATAGGTTATACTCGTACATAAGAACACCAAAAAATACTTCCATATTTATTTCTATAAATAAACAAGACCTAATTGACTAAGTCCCACAGTAAGCTCATTACGGCTTCTGTTGTGGGGACTCACACAACGATACATGTAACACATATATAAATATTTATAAATACTTAAATACATAGAAAACATTCATGACTCAGGAACGAATAAATGGCCCTTACCAAGATTTGAACCCGGGACCCTCGGCTTCATAGGCAGGCCCCATTAGGCCAAACCAGTCGTTATACCTAAGAATAACACTGTTATTTGTGAATAATTTTCGCATTCAATTCAATTTCAATTATTTATTTATATCAAGATAACAGTGATCCCATTTTTTGTTAGTATTGCAAATGATAAGACTTAAACACTATGTTGATACTTAGCAGTTATATTAGACTTCATTAGTTGAATTAAACCTATCATTATGGCACAACTGAACGAACGTGATCAGCAATCATCCTTAGAATGCTGTTTGTACTATTCCTGAATGCCTACCGCGAACCACGTTCGACGTTTTGCCTCTCTTTCGCACTTGTAAATTCGTACGTAAGTGTGACAGGGAGGCAACACGTCGAACGTGGTTCGCGGTAGGCCTTCTGGTTCTACGCAGTAATGAGGCTGCTTTCTTGCGTTTGCTGCGAAGCTGTCTGTTCGAGCCTCCGCAAACATAGCGAAAGTGCTGAACCTAGACACTCTCAGGGCGTTGTTGTACACCACTCCCAGAGCATTATACGATTTTTGGGCATTCCAATCTTCTTTATCATACTCGTTGTTGTTCAACAAGCTTATCTCTTTCTTTTTCGGTATGCAATCTCGTTACTACGTGCATATTTCTCGCATGCCTTGGCGCGACTAAAGGCTACTTGAACAATGTGTATAAGGTAAGCGCTTCAGTTTTGAAACACCTATAACCTATCTTTAGTTATAATATCATTGGACTGGGACACATCGGTAAAGCGTGGGTTTTACGATATAGGGTGAATTGGAGTAAATGGTCGTATGGAAGAAATGATCAAACGAAAAATATTTTATAGGATCGTTTAAGAGGAAAGGCCAGATGAGCCCCGTCTCAGATATAAGAATTCCAGGTGAATATCTCTGTCGCACTGAAGTGGGCGGCTTCTAACAAAGTGCGATAAGGACAACTGCAGCCCCGTCCAAAATCCGACGTGAAAATTACAGAAATCGAGGTTTCGTTCTCGACATTTTCTCCTCTAAAACTTAACCAATCCTATCGAAATTTCTTGAACAGAATGACAAAGAAATTACCTATGTCTGACAAAATGCAGAGAGGAAAATGTCGAAAACGTTTGTATGGAAAAATTACCAGTACTCTTTCCTCTTAAGGGGTAAAGCATGGAAATTAGAAGGATACAAAAGATATGGCCCGCCGCGCGAACTTTGCAACAAAAGATACTTACGTTTGCCCCGCGTTGACTAATTGCACTCGGAAAACCAGTGGGCGATGGCATCGTTACATCTCTATGTCAGTATATTCTGATATTTTGACGACCGGTTTGGCCTAGTGGGTAGTGACCCTGCCTACGAAGCTGATGGTCCCGGGTTCAAATCCTGGTAAGGGCATTTGTTCGTGTGATGAGCATGAATATTTGTTCCTGAGTCATGGGTGTTTTCTATGTATTTAAGTATTTATAAATATTTATATATTATATATATCGTTGTCTACGTACCCTCAACACAAGCCTTATTGAGCTTACTGTGGGACTTTGTCAATTTGTGTAATAATGTCCTATAAAAATTAATATTTTAAAATATTTAAATATTTTGGGTTTCACGGACCTACAAATACCGGTCTTTTCATAGGCTACACGTAGAGGATAGATCCAACACGTAGAGTCCCTTTAGAGGACTTTAATGTCACTTAGAAGGCCTGCTGAAACCCATTCCCAGGTTCATGGACACCCATGAACCGGTCTCAGCGGGCATAACGGTCTATGGATTGAAGTTTGGTTGGACAATGACACTGGGTTATTGCAAAGACCTCCGGAAATCTGCCATAACAGTGTTTTCACTAGTGATAATATATGTTTCTGATATCTCCTAGGATTTCATGGGCCTATAAATCCCGGTCTTTTGATAGGCTTGCGTGGGGATATAGACCCAACACGTGGAGAGCTTTAATATCATGTATTTCTGATATTATTATTAACATTATTGAATTCCAAAGATCTGCGATTGAATGGCTGAACGATGATTGATTTTCAAAGCGTTTTAAGTAAAACTATGGCCATCGCACCCTACCTTACCCTTAAAAGAATGCTCGCGTGCTTAGACAGGGGCGTGTCGATTTCTTTGAGCATTTGCAAGTTTTTGCAGTGCAATACAAATACTCTTTATTGCACACCTCAATAAAAGAAAATAGAAAACTAAAATACAGGCGGTTTTATCGGCAAAAAGCTTCTAGAGAACCTCTAAGTAGCGGAAATTAATAACTTTACATGTGTCAGTAGGTGTTGCAAATGAAATTGACGTTTTGACGACCGGTTTGGCCTAGTGGTTAGTGACCCTGCCTACAAAGCTGATGGTCCCGGGTTCAAATCCTGGTAAGGGCATTTATTCGGCTAGCATGGATATTTGTTCCTGAGTCATGAATATTTTCTATGTATTTAAGTATTTATAAATATTTATATATACGATATATTATATCGTTGTCTAAGTACCCTCAACACAAGCCTTATTGAGCTTACTGTGGGACTTAGTCAATTTGTGTAATAATGTCCTATAACAAAAAAAAAACCCATCATAAGCCACACACCATCCAAATAAAAAGATCCAGAACATAACACACATAATACACATACGATACACGTGCATAATAGTATTTTATCTACACACATATCATAAACCCTCTATAATGTCTTCAAAATCCGTAAAAAACGGCCAACATCACGATAAACTGTTTTGTTACAAGTTTCTTATCTGTGAAAATGTTGTTATTGCTTCATAACTACATCAAAATCGATTTGGCTATGACATTCAAATTTGGAACATCTCTGAAAAATAAGCAATTTGATTTTACCTCTATTCTAATATCCGTCGAGATGCCTTTTTGTTCGAAATGAAATGACTATTGCATACAATTTTGACAAATCTCGTATGTTAGTTTGTATCGAATTATACGGAAATAGGCCCCCGACTCTAGTTTGTCTCTGAATTAAAAAAAAACTACGGATGCGTGCCATGCGTGAAAAAAGTTTTCATTAACCGCCATTTGACGTACAGTTTATCTTTTAATTAGTTTTAAGTATGAAATGAATTTGTTTTGTTGTTTTTAACGTGACTATAGCAAAAGTTTCGTCTAAAATGAGCGATAAAAATATTTCGGAGACGCCGCCACATATTCGCGAGTTCCGCCAAGAGAGCAACGATGCTCCAACGTTGGCTGTAATTTGGGTTAGTGAATATAATATATCATAGAAAGTTTATAATATGTGTGTAGATAAAATAGTGTATGTAACTGTACATAATTAGGCATTAACACACTCTTGTGGTCCTTTTAAGAAACTTACTTCGTTTGTTTCTTAAACCCATACTCGTGTATTTTAATGCCTTTTATTATGTAGCAATCACATAAACTACTATAATGCAACCGTTGTAAAAGAAGGGACAAAAAGGCGAGTGGTGTGGGTTACAATGTGAGCCGGAGCAAAATTTGTTGTTTAACCGGTCGTGCTAATACTGATACCCGAGCAAGCTGAAGATTCCAAAATTAAACCACGAGCGTAGCGAGTGGTTCAAGAAGTGGAATCTTGAGCGTTGCGAGGGTTTCAAGGCACAAGGGTTAAACAAACTTTGCCTCCGAGTGAAACACAACATTTTCTAACACACCAATGCGAAGAAAATACTTACTATGCAATATCAAAACAATCAAACCAAATAAAATCCAAATGAACGTAATAAAAACTTATCATTCAAAAAGTCAATGCTACCGGCCACCGTGAGGAAACAAGTCAAAGTGGTGAAAAATATCAAGTTGACGTTATTATTTGAAATATTCTCTTATACATATAATTCAATATCTCCGTAAATAATGTTCCCATTGCTATAAATATTTAATATATCATCGAAAATTTCCTAATTAAAATGTCCGTTTAATTTCTCAATATTGGTAAAATTTATTCAGTGTACCCCTAAACTCGAGACAAACTATAGTTTTGGTTTCGTTCACAAACAGTCTCCCCCTGACCGTAATAAATAATACTTTATTGCACAATTCTCCGCCAATAAATTGCTACTTAGTCCGACAATATTAAAATAGAGCCAAAATAAATTAATATTTCGCCCCAAATATTACCTGAGAAAGAGAGGGGAAAAATTCATAAATTCGTTAACTAAAAATATCAAATTTAGAGTAATTACAAAATACGGCGGCTTTTTTGTAAAGAATCTTAATTATACTGTGAGAAATATTGCTTCAAGACGTGGCACCGATAATTACTTGTTGGGTTTTAATGAAGCATAATTAATAAGTTCCCTTTTATGTTTCAGGGGAGTGCGGTATCGAATATTCTTTAAGACAGTTACTGTTTTTTTTATAATATTAGAGGCAAACAAGCATACGGTCCGCCTGATGGTAAACAGTCTCCGTAGCCTATGTACGCCTGCAACGCCAAAGGAGTTACAATTACAAGCGCGTTGCCGACCCTAACAATCCGCACCCTCGTTGAGCTCTGGCAACCTTACTCACCGGCAGGAACACAACACTATGAGTAGGGTCTAGTGTTATTTGGCTGCGGTTTTCTGTAAGGTGGAGGTACTTCCCCAGTTGGGCCCGGGATATGAACCTAGGACCATCGGCTTCATAGGAAGGGTCACTACCCCCTAGGCCAGACCTGTCGTCTTCACTTCATTTCTCTTTTTACTTATCTAAGAGAATATACATACGGCCTTTCTTGCCGGAAGAGCGCTGGTCGATTTTCCCGTCACGCCAGCCTTAATGATGTTATCCGCCGGGCCCTTGTCAGCGTGGGCGTGCCGTCCGTTTTGGAGCCACCCGGTCTTGTCCGCGACGACGGAAAGAGGCCCGACGGAATGACCCTTATTCCCTGGCGGATGGGACGGCCGCTCATTTGGGATGCCACTTGTGTGGATACTCTGGCGCCGTCCCATTTGGCCTCTACTTCATTACGGCCTGGCGGTGCGGCGGCAGCAGCTGAAGCTCTAAAGCGCCGCAAATATGCGGGTCTATCAAGCAACCACATATTTGCGGCGTTTGCAGTTGAGACTTTGGGACCTTGGTGTCAGGATGCCCATAGGTTATTTAATGAAATAAAAAAGATGCTCCTTGACACCACTCGAGACCCTAGGGCTGGCTCATTCCTTGGCCAAAGAATCGGCATTGCGATTCAACGGGGGAATGTAGCCAGCATTATGGGCACCCTTCCGCAGGGAACAGACTTGGGGGACTTTTTTTGTTAGTTTTAAGTTAGTTTTTTTTTTATTTGTAATTTATTATATAAGTCATTCTTTTTTTAGATTCTGTATCTATTAATTACTATTTATTTTGATTTAATTACAATACAGAATTCTATATACATAATAAATGAGCATATTTCTAATTGAAACCTCCACATAATAATTGTCTCGATGTCTCGCTATCCTCGTCCTCAGGAGACCACGACTGTTGAAGCAATAGCAATAATGTCCTTTCTGTAACCTTGCGTTCGCCTTGGCCTTAAAGGTCCAAGGTTCTCCGCCACGTTCGGTAATCTAGCTCGATGGTTCTTGCAGTAATTTCAGTTTTGTGACAAAGAATAAGCATACCAAAGAGAACAGACAAGTGACGCCGTGCTTTAAACTTTTGATGGCATTATTGGTAATTTTGACGCCAGACGACCGGCCTAGCCTAGTGTAGTGATAGTGACCCTGCCTATGAAACCGATGGCCCCGGGTTCAAATCCTGGTAAGGGCATTTATTCGTGTGATGATCACGGATATTTGTTCCTGAGTTATGGGTGTTTTAAATGTATTTAAGTATTTATTAATATTTATATGTTGTATATATATCGTTGTCTAAGTACTCGCAACCCAAGCCTTATTGAGCTTACTGTGGGACTTATTCCATTTGTGGAATAATGTCCTATAATATTAATTTATTTTTATAGACAAACTCTTGGCTGATTCAAATATCCCAGATGTATAAAAAGTACAAAGAAGCTCATTTCTAAAGCAATTTTTTGCGGTATTGCCATTTTTACAACATTTTCTAACGCCATTAACTGGAAGGCGAATTTTCTCAAATATTATCAACATTCTTGCAGTCTGCATTCATAGTAGAGTAGAGTAAGAAACAGCGCGCTATAAATATCTGCCACCCTGGAATATTTTTCCTCGTGCAGAGTAAATATTCTACATATAGTCTTTTTCTTCTTCCTCGCGTTCTCCCGACATTTTTTTTCACAGCGTACGGGGGCCTGGGATCCGCTAGTACTATACCTGGTCCCTAGAATCGGCATAAGCTCTAGCTTTTACGAAAGCGACTACCATCTGACCTTCCAACCCAGAGAGTAAATTAAGTCTTATTGGGATTAGTCCGGTTTCCTCACGATGTTTTCCTTCACCGAAAAGCGACGATCCTTTGGAAGGTCAGATAGCAGTCGCTTTCATTAAAACTAGTGCTTATGCTAATTTTTGCCACGCAGACCCCAGGCTCCCATGAGCCGTCGCAAAATTCCCGGACAACCCGAAGAAGACGATGATGGTGTAGATTTTTTGTTTCTAAAACTTCTTGCTGGTCTGTCTAGGATATCTACTCTATGCACTAACAGCGGGATGAAAGCAGAGCATCACAAGGACATCTCAATGCCACGACGTCATTCAGGAAATGCACACTTTGCCAGCGTGACGTCTTTAAGCGCTGCTCTGAGTGGGGGTGTTAAGTATGTTATTTATTGTTATTAGCATGTTACTTGTAGCTTAAGTGGGGTTGATGTAAATTTATATTTATTTTTCTACATAGCCATATATTTCAGAAATATAGATAACATGTAATATATCTCGCCCACTGCCACACAGTAATTTGGCGGCTTCGTAGCCTAGTCGGTATAGTGACCCTGCCTACGACGAAGCAGGAGGTCCCGGATTCAAAATATTCAAATCCTGGTAATGGACCGCATCCAATTCGTACTTCGCTCCGATGTTTGAGCGAGACGACACTATGGTATTATAGCGACATCCCGCTCGCATTTCGGAGCGACGTGCGAATCGCATACAGTGTGCCATGCGCCTAAGGGCATTTATTTGTGTCATTTGTGTGTTTCACAAATATTTCCTCCTGGGTCACGGGTGTTTTCTATGTATATATATGTACGTATGTACATCGTCGCCTAGGACCCATAGTACTACAAGCTTTCCTTAGTTTGGGACTAGTAATATCAGTATGTCTCACAACAGTTTAAATTAGATTGTAAGTGAAGGTAGGAAATATACATTTCATACTTTTAACTCACCCCTTTCTTAACTTAGGCAAGCTTAAAAGCTCACCTTTACCCACATAAATACCAAAATACAAATCCAGCCCGACCCCTCGCTGTCAAAACATTTTTTTTTTCTGTTTTAGAATGGTACCTTCATCTCGTGTGCCCTCAGGTTTCAACTTGAAGCACCTACAAATTAAAAATGGTGAGGGGTCTATTCTTAAAGTTGGTTGATAAATATAAATGTCGAGCGAAAGTTGAAATCTAAATCTTCGGCCGGCCGGATCTTTCGGTCGGATCGGCCCAATTGAGATCGAACGATAAGTTCTAGTTTAGATAAGTTCTCATTTAGATATCGTTTGTATGTCGTATAATTAACAGAAGCAGCTCGATTTGGGCAACCAATCTCACTTTGACGTTAGAAATATCGTAGATACATGGTATTGGGATAACAGCGGAATCGAAATAAACGTCGTTTGACATGTCGTTTAGTTATCGATCTTTTAAAGATCCTTCCAAGATCTTAAACGTGTCTTAATCATTCTTCGAATCGGACCGTATATTTTTATAGAAAACCAGTACACCTACTACCGTTTTAAATCTATATTGCGATAAAATTTGAATCTTATTTAGTCACGAATATAAAAAAAAAGTGCCAATTTTAAGCCATTTATTGATGCACTGTCAAAAATTGTATACGTGTTTAGGTGGTTTAAGGTACTTGGGGATAAATTCGAATGCAAGATATTTTTCAAAATTTCAAATATACTACGATACTAAACTACGATTAGAAGCACTTCCTACTGTAGCAAAATTAATAAATATTATAGGGACATTCTTACACAAATTGACTAAGCCCCACGGTAAGCCAAGAAGGCTTATGTTGTGGGTACTCAGGCGACGATACATATAATTTACAAATACATAGAAAACACCCATGACTCAGGAACAAATATCTGCGCTCATCACACCAATTAATAAATGCCCTTACCGGGATTCGAACCCAGGACCATCGGCTTCATAGTCATCAGTAGCAGATGTCTTGATAGCGTTGCAGTAGAGTTCATGTTGCCAAAAAAGGAAATGTATCTGTTTTAGGAGATATTAGAGATTTTCAAAATTACTTCTATTTAGTAGTTAACCCAATACCTTATAGCTACAGAAATTTTCTTAGAGTATATAATCAGCGTGTATAGTACTGCATGCTTTGATAAGTTATAATTCATTTCATGAATTCGAGATTCCTTACATTTTCTTAACAAATCCCATATATTTAATACTCAAAACAAACCTGATCGACTGATACCATTCATAAAAACTTGTCACCTATCCCCTTCTCACATATATTGTGTAAAACACATCTGTAAAATCATAATTTCGATTGACTCCGGAATATCCCCCATTCCCCGTGTAAGTTACACCCTTCACTAATGAACGGAGATTCTTTTTCGATTTTCCTACGAAACAAAAGGGTGATATTTTCGGTAGGCAGACGACAATCACGTGGAAGTATATCATACAACCTACCTCCTTAATTATTCTACCTTTTATTCAAATATAAACTCTATGCTTAACTGTTAAGGTTGCTATTGGTCTGAAAGGATTTGGTTAGATAAGAGGTTGTCACTGTGTTTTATTTCTTTTGTCAGGTTATGTCGCTTTGTGAGCTGTGTTCGGTTTTTGGAACGTTATTTGAACATTGTTAAATAAAATTGTATTAAAAAATTAATGATTTTGGTATTTTAATCAACAATTGTTTTGTACGTAGTACGTCGTACGTGAAGAAGCGCTGGTGGCCTAGCGGTAAGAGCGTGCGACTGGCAATCCGGAGATCGCGGGTTCAAACCTCGGCTTGTACCAACGAGTTTTTCGGAACTTATGTACGAAATATCATTTGATATTTAACAGTCGCTTTTCGGTGAAGGAAAACATCGTTAGGAAACCGGACTAATTCCAACAAGACCTAGTTTTACCCTCTGGGTTGGAAGGTCAGATGGCAGTCGCTTTCGTAAAAACATGTGTCTACGCCAAATCTTGGGATTAGTTGTCAAGCGGACCCCAGGCTCCCATGAGCCGTGGCAATATGCCGGGACAACGCTAGGAAGAAGAATTGTTTTGTACGTCATACGAATAATCTTGAGCTCATTAAGCAAGGTAAATAGGCGCAGGAGTAAAGTTATCTTATGTATTCTTATAAACGGTGTTTTTTTTTTTTTTTAATTGAATGGCTTAGTTTATTATCTATTATTTTAACACGGACATTATATTTAAATCCACCAAACAATTGAAAACGATTATATATCAATGACATATCGATCGTCCGAGATAGTAGTACTCCTACTTGCGTTAAGTAGCAAATATTATAAATTCATACTAAACCCTAATCAATATGTAAATAGACGCTAAGGAAGTATACACACTCGTAAGGGCCTTATCACATAAACATAATCATTGATATTTTCCAAAGTGACTTCATTAACTCTAACCTAATACCGTTTTAGGGCTCCATAGCCAAATGGCAAAAAACGGAACCCTTGTGGATTCGTCATGTCTTTCTGTCCGTCCGTATGTCACAGCCACTTTTTTCCGAAACTATAAGAACTATACTGTTGAAACATGGTAAGTAGATGTATTCTGTGAACCGCATTAAGATTTTCACACAAAAATAGAAAAAAAAAACTATAAATTTTGGGGGTTCCCCATACTTACAACTGCAACTGAAACTCAACAAAATGATATTAGAAACCTCAATATAGTTCTTCAAAAATTATATTGAGGTTTCTAATATCATTTTATTCTAAACTGAATAGTTTGCGCGAGAGACACTTCCAAGGTGGTAAAAACGAGATCTAGTAAGTAGTTTTTTTTAATACGTTATAAATGGTACGGAACCCTTCATGGGCGAGTCCGACTCGCACTTAGCCGCTTTTTTTTTAAAGTTACTTAATTTAAGCTCAGGCGTGCATTTTTGGAATTAACGGACTTAAAAAAACACGGTTTGTTGGTAAATCGGTTATATAAATTAGAAACAGCAATGGACCAAGAATGCTGCCTTGCGGTACTCCCAACATTAGATTCCGACATGTGTTTATTAAAAGTATTACTGTTCTGTCAATGCAATTGTATTTCCTAGCAAATTAAAAAGGAAAGGGAACAAATTACGAATAAATAAATAAGTGTTATAGGACGTTATTACACAAATTGACTAACCCCTACTTCGAAAGCTTAGTAAGGCTCGTTTGTTGACTCAGATGACGATTTATAATATGTAAATAAATATATAAATATTTTTAAATACTTAAATACATAGAAAACACCCATGATTCACGAACAAATATTCGTGCTCATCAGACAAATAAAAAAGAGCGTACCTGGGTCGCCTAGCAGGAGGACGTCCTATCGGACGCCCTAGGTATCGCTGGAGCGACATGGTG
Source organism: Cydia pomonella (assembly GCF_033807575.1). NCBI lineage: Eukaryota > Metazoa > Arthropoda > Insecta > Lepidoptera > Tortricidae > Cydia > Cydia pomonella. The sequence goes on along the minus strand of NC_084720.1, from coordinate 17,817,008 downwards.
GAGGCGGATCTGCGCAAGCTTCGAGTCGACAATTGGCGAGAGGTCGCACAGGACCGAGAAAAGTGGCGCTGTCTTGTGTCGGAGGCCAAGTCTCATTTTGGGTCGCTGAGCCAACGGAGTAAGTAAGTAGTATCAGACAAATAACTTACCAGGATTTGAAGCCGGTACCATCGGCTTTATAGGCAGGGTCACTACCCACTAGGCCAGACAGGTGGTAAAAAAGGCCAGAACCCATCTACAGCCACAACTCGTAAATAGTGGTCCTATTTCTAAACAAACCTTATAAGTATTTCAAATGCACAACTCCATTTTATTTCTACTACTTTTACTTTTCCAGAAACCACAGGTAATCCAACCCAGTTCGTTGCCTTTAAAAAGAAAGCGAGCAAACGGCAAATAAATTATCACAAATTATTCTACATTTCCACGTTCCCTACAAAACAAAAAGTCTTAAAATGTGTTAAACTAAAGATCTTTTACGACCTTTTGGTTTTGGGGTAAAGTATAAAAAAACGTCTAACCGCGGTAAACAAGGCTATCGCTGTAATTATTGCAATTTGGATCTCATAATGTAGGCAATAATGGTTATAGTCCCATGGCATGTCAACGGGCCATAGTGGAGTGTTTAATTTTAATAGGGCTGGGACAATGATATTATATAACTATAGATAGGTTATACTCGTACATAAGAACACCAAAAAATACTTCCATATTTATTTCTATAAATAAACAAGACCTAATTGACTAAGTCCCACAGTAAGCTCATTACGGCTTCTGTTGTGGGGACTCACACAACGATACATGTAACACATATATAAATATTTATAAATACTTAAATACATAGAAAACATTCATGACTCAGGAACGAATAAATGGCCCTTACCAAGATTTGAACCCGGGACCCTCGGCTTCATAGGCAGGCCCCATTAGGCCAAACCAGTCGTTATACCTAAGAATAACACTGTTATTTGTGAATAATTTTCGCATTCAATTCAATTTCAATTATTTATTTATATCAAGATAACAGTGATCCCATTTTTTGTTAGTATTGCAAATGATAAGACTTAAACACTATGTTGATACTTAGCAGTTATATTAGACTTCATTAGTTGAATTAAACCTATCATTATGGCACAACTGAACGAACGTGATCAGCAATCATCCTTAGAATGCTGTTTGTACTATTCCTGAATGCCTACCGCGAACCACGTTCGACGTTTTGCCTCTCTTTCGCACTTGTAAATTCGTACGTAAGTGTGACAGGGAGGCAACACGTCGAACGTGGTTCGCGGTAGGCCTTCTGGTTCTACGCAGTAATGAGGCTGCTTTCTTGCGTTTGCTGCGAAGCTGTCTGTTCGAGCCTCCGCAAACATAGCGAAAGTGCTGAACCTAGACACTCTCAGGGCGTTGTTGTACACCACTCCCAGAGCATTATACGATTTTTGGGCATTCCAATCTTCTTTATCATACTCGTTGTTGTTCAACAAGCTTATCTCTTTCTTTTTCGGTATGCAATCTCGTTACTACGTGCATATTTCTCGCATGCCTTGGCGCGACTAAAGGCTACTTGAACAATGTGTATAAGGTAAGCGCTTCAGTTTTGAAACACCTATAACCTATCTTTAGTTATAATATCATTGGACTGGGACACATCGGTAAAGCGTGGGTTTTACGATATAGGGTGAATTGGAGTAAATGGTCGTATGGAAGAAATGATCAAACGAAAAATATTTTATAGGATCGTTTAAGAGGAAAGGCCAGATGAGCCCCGTCTCAGATATAAGAATTCCAGGTGAATATCTCTGTCGCACTGAAGTGGGCGGCTTCTAACAAAGTGCGATAAGGACAACTGCAGCCCCGTCCAAAATCCGACGTGAAAATTACAGAAATCGAGGTTTCGTTCTCGACATTTTCTCCTCTAAAACTTAACCAATCCTATCGAAATTTCTTGAACAGAATGACAAAGAAATTACCTATGTCTGACAAAATGCAGAGAGGAAAATGTCGAAAACGTTTGTATGGAAAAATTACCAGTACTCTTTCCTCTTAAGGGGTAAAGCATGGAAATTAGAAGGATACAAAAGATATGGCCCGCCGCGCGAACTTTGCAACAAAAGATACTTACGTTTGCCCCGCGTTGACTAATTGCACTCGGAAAACCAGTGGGCGATGGCATCGTTACATCTCTATGTCAGTATATTCTGATATTTTGACGACCGGTTTGGCCTAGTGGGTAGTGACCCTGCCTACGAAGCTGATGGTCCCGGGTTCAAATCCTGGTAAGGGCATTTGTTCGTGTGATGAGCATGAATATTTGTTCCTGAGTCATGGGTGTTTTCTATGTATTTAAGTATTTATAAATATTTATATATTATATATATCGTTGTCTACGTACCCTCAACACAAGCCTTATTGAGCTTACTGTGGGACTTTGTCAATTTGTGTAATAATGTCCTATAAAAATTAATATTTTAAAATATTTAAATATTTTGGGTTTCACGGACCTACAAATACCGGTCTTTTCATAGGCTACACGTAGAGGATAGATCCAACACGTAGAGTCCCTTTAGAGGACTTTAATGTCACTTAGAAGGCCTGCTGAAACCCATTCCCAGGTTCATGGACACCCATGAACCGGTCTCAGCGGGCATAACGGTCTATGGATTGAAGTTTGGTTGGACAATGACACTGGGTTATTGCAAAGACCTCCGGAAATCTGCCATAACAGTGTTTTCACTAGTGATAATATATGTTTCTGATATCTCCTAGGATTTCATGGGCCTATAAATCCCGGTCTTTTGATAGGCTTGCGTGGGGATATAGACCCAACACGTGGAGAGCTTTAATATCATGTATTTCTGATATTATTATTAACATTATTGAATTCCAAAGATCTGCGATTGAATGGCTGAACGATGATTGATTTTCAAAGCGTTTTAAGTAAAACTATGGCCATCGCACCCTACCTTACCCTTAAAAGAATGCTCGCGTGCTTAGACAGGGGCGTGTCGATTTCTTTGAGCATTTGCAAGTTTTTGCAGTGCAATACAAATACTCTTTATTGCACACCTCAATAAAAGAAAATAGAAAACTAAAATACAGGCGGTTTTATCGGCAAAAAGCTTCTAGAGAACCTCTAAGTAGCGGAAATTAATAACTTTACATGTGTCAGTAGGTGTTGCAAATGAAATTGACGTTTTGACGACCGGTTTGGCCTAGTGGTTAGTGACCCTGCCTACAAAGCTGATGGTCCCGGGTTCAAATCCTGGTAAGGGCATTTATTCGGCTAGCATGGATATTTGTTCCTGAGTCATGAATATTTTCTATGTATTTAAGTATTTATAAATATTTATATATACGATATATTATATCGTTGTCTAAGTACCCTCAACACAAGCCTTATTGAGCTTACTGTGGGACTTAGTCAATTTGTGTAATAATGTCCTATAACAAAAAAAAACCCATCATAAGCCACACACCATCCAAATAAAAAGATCCAGAACATAACACACATAATACACATACGATACACGTGCATAATAGTATTTTATCTACACACATATCATAAACCCTCTATAATGTCTTCAAAATCCGTAAAAAACGGCCAACATCACGATAAACTGTTTTGTTACAAGTTTCTTATCTGTGAAAATGTTGTTATTGCTTCATAACTACATCAAAATCGATTTGGCTATGACATTCAAATTTGGAACATCTCTGAAAAATAAGCAATTTGATTTTACCTCTATTCTAATATCCGTCGAGATGCCTTTTTGTTCGAAATGAAATGACTATTGCATACAATTTTGACAAATCTCGTATGTTAGTTTGTATCGAATTATACGGAAATAGGCCCCCGACTCTAGTTTGTCTCTGAATTAAAAAAAAACTACGGATGCGTGCCATGCGTGAAAAAAGTTTTCATTAACCGCCATTTGACGTACAGTTTATCTTTTAATTAGTTTTAAGTATGAAATGAATTTGTTTTGTTGTTTTTAACGTGACTATAGCAAAAGTTTCGTCTAAAATGAGCGATAAAAATATTTCGGAGACGCCGCCACATATTCGCGAGTTCCGCCAAGAGAGCAACGATGCTCCAACGTTGGCTGTAATTTGGGTTAGTGAATATAATATATCATAGAAAGTTTATAATATGTGTGTAGATAAAATAGTGTATGTAACTGTACATAATTAGGCATTAACACACTCTTGTGGTCCTTTTAAGAAACTTACTTCGTTTGTTTCTTAAACCCATACTCGTGTATTTTAATGCCTTTTATTATGTAGCAATCACATAAACTACTATAATGCAACCGTTGTAAAAGAAGGGACAAAAAGGCGAGTGGTGTGGGTTACAATGTGAGCCGGAGCAAAATTTGTTGTTTAACCGGTCGTGCTAATACTGATACCCGAGCAAGCTGAAGATTCCAAAATTAAACCACGAGCGTAGCGAGTGGTTCAAGAAGTGGAATCTTGAGCGTTGCGAGGGTTTCAAGGCACAAGGGTTAAACAAACTTTGCCTCCGAGTGAAACACAACATTTTCTAACACACCAATGCGAAGAAAATACTTACTATGCAATATCAAAACAATCAAACCAAATAAAATCCAAATGAACGTAATAAAAACTTATCATTCAAAAAGTCAATGCTACCGGCCACCGTGAGGAAACAAGTCAAAGTGGTGAAAAATATCAAGTTGACGTTATTATTTGAAATATTCTCTTATACATATAATTCAATATCTCCGTAAATAATGTTCCCATTGCTATAAATATTTAATATATCATCGAAAATTTCCTAATTAAAATGTCCGTTTAATTTCTCAATATTGGTAAAATTTATTCAGTGTACCCCTAAACTCGAGACAAACTATAGTTTTGGTTTCGTTCACAAACAGTCTCCCCCTGACCGTAATAAATAATACTTTATTGCACAATTCTCCGCCAATAAATTGCTACTTAGTCCGACAATATTAAAATAGAGCCAAAATAAATTAATATTTCGCCCCAAATATTACCTGAGAAAGAGAGGGGAAAAATTCATAAATTCGTTAACTAAAAATATCAAATTTAGAGTAATTACAAAATACGGCGGCTTTTTTGTAAAGAATCTTAATTATACTGTGAGAAATATTGCTTCAAGACGTGGCACCGATAATTACTTGTTGGGTTTTAATGAAGCATAATTAATAAGTTCCCTTTTATGTTTCAGGGGAGTGCGGTATCGAATATTCTTTAAGACAGTTACTGTTTTTTTTTATAATATTAGAGGCAAACAAGCATACGGTCCGCCTGATGGTAAACAGTCTCCGTAGCCTATGTACGCCTGCAACGCCAAAGGAGTTACAATTACAAGCGCGTTGCCGACCCTAACAATCCGCACCCTCGTTGAGCTCTGGCAACCTTACTCACCGGCAGGAACACAACACTATGAGTAGGGTCTAGTGTTATTTGGCTGCGGTTTTCTGTAAGGTGGAGGTACTTCCCCAGTTGGGCTCTGCTCAAGATCTGGAATGACATCCGCTGTGCTGTGCCTACCACACATAGCGAGATGACATTCACAATGCCCAATACCTCTCTTTTAGACATAGTTTAAGGACAGTTAGTCCAAAATATAGATAGTAAACAATTACCGTTGCCTATGGACACCTGTAACACCAAAGAGATTTCAAGTGCGTTGCAGATATTTAAGATGAGAGTATAGTCTCTTTTCTTGAAGGTTTGAAGGTCGTTTCTGTTCGAAAATACCCCGGGCGTCAGTTCATTTCACAGTTAAGCTGTACGAGGCAGTAAGTTTCTGGAGAAACGCACAGTACAGGACTGGCAACCAGCTAAGTGAAGATGGAAATGTTGTCGCGTAGAGCCATGGCGGAAAGAAAGGCTTTGTTGATGCAGTCAGTTTTTCCACGCTGAATCGCAAAGCCGAAGATGTTTCTTGTCCCAGAAAATAACAAGCCTTGAAGCGTTGTTGGCCTAACGGTAAAAGCGTGCGACTCTCAATCCGGAGGTCGCGGGCTCAAACCCCGGCTTGTACCAATGAGTTTTTCGGAACTTTAGTTTCGCCTCTGGCAGTCGCTTTCGGAGAAAACTGCGCTAATTCGTCGGATTAGTTGCCAAGCAGACCCCAGGCTCCCATGAGCCGAGGCAATAATCTGTGACAAACTGAACTGAACTGGTCAAACCCCATAATTTTAATTAAATGAAAATTCCCGTTGTAATGGTCAACGTTAATCAGTGTTACTTGGTTGGATCAATATGGGTCTTAAAAAATGAGACCTGCCCAGTTTCTTGCTGCAGTAAATTCTCAGGCCAGTGGTGCAGGGTTGCCAGGGTTAGAACCAGTGGTATGTTGTTTACGACATTAATAAATCTTGCAATACAGCGAGGAAATGCTGCCAGTATCTACGGCACCATGCCGCAGGGGGATATTTTTTAGTATTTTATTTTAAGTTTAGTATTATTTATTTTTAGATTTAGGTTTTAAGTTTTATAGTGTATTCTACAAATTGTATAGTCATGTTACTCGAAATAAATATTAAAATATGTCTAAAGAGAAGAAGAAAGACGTTCAATTTCATTTTCAAAATTCCCGTTGTCATGCAATGTCCAACTTTAATCAGTGTTTATACTTGTGTAAATTACTGGTGTATGTACCAAATCAATATTATGTTAATCATAAAGCTAATGGCAATATTCCATCTGACTCAGTGACGCGTGTGATGAGATCGTGTTTCAATTAGGTAGTGTATGGAGATATAGCGAACCAGATTATGTACGCTAATTCACACATATGTAGTTATGGATGGATATATTAAATGCAGTTATACTATTTAAATATTATCGAGACGTGCCAATCGAAGCGCAAGGGCACTACCTAACTTTTGTCAGAGCGCTTTTCGTTTTTTTAACCCTCATAACTTTAGTTTGGATTATACCAGATAAACAAAATTCTCGTGTAAAATGGTGATTTCAGATTTCAGATTTTTATTGGTAAAAATGTTCAGATTTTTACACGTGAAATAAAAATAAAACATTCATAATTTAAGATTAACTTAAATTTGCGGTATAGCTATTATTAAATATAATTTCAAAATGTCCGTTATTTAAGTACATGTCAACTTGTCAAGTAAATAATCATAGAATAATGTTATAAATTGATTTGGAATTATAACAAAATGTCAAAATATCGTCAATTCAATTAAATTACAGAGTGGACTAATTAATCGTGAAAAGTTTCATTTGCATAGCTTTTATAGTTTAGACTTTGTTGATAATAATAGATATTACTTATCTAAAAAAAAAAAACTATTTAGTCTAAGGGACTTCCTGAAGTCCTAGAAAGCTGAAATTTGGTAAGTAAGCTAGTTATAGTATACAAACAAGAAAAAAATCTAAAACTTGGAACTTTTACCTCCTAACCCCTTAAACTAGGGAAAGAAAATTTGGAGAGGTCTAATTAAAGCAAAAAATATTACTTTGCTAATCCGCGAAAAGATAGGTAATAAATCAGTGCTAACCCGTTATACTAACTTGCGTATTTTTACATGCAATTAATGTTCCCACCCATGGAATTTTGAGCACATTGGCCTCTCTGGGCACTCTGATATAGCCGAAGGCGACTGTTTAACAGAAACTAAGGTTCATTGGAAAATAAATGTACCTTAGTTGTCTTTGAAACTTAGTAATAAGACTAAAGTGAGAATAAGACTACACGGACACTAAACACGAAGAATTTCATACATTGACCTGCCTTTTTCTATCTCTATCGCGCGCGCATATTTATATTTCTGTCCTGCTCGCACCGTGACTTTGAGCGCCGGCTTCATGGGTAGGACAGCAATATAATTATACGCGTACAACAGAGATAGAACAAGGTGAGTCAATGTACGAAATGTTTCGTTCTCAGTGTCTTAACTTTAAATACCACATCTTGAAGCACTCAGCACATATTAAATATTCCGTCCAAACTCTTAAGCCTCGGATGCTCGTCCACGACTGCCATTAGTGCCGGCTCCGACACGGATCCGTTAACGACCGGACGAAACTGAATTAAACTAGACGAGTCGCTAAGTATGGCGGGGGCTATGAAACTGGTGAAGGAGCAAGTGCTAATATAAAGTATAGTTAGGTAAACGCTGAGAATGATCTAGAGCCGAGCCCAACTGGGGAAACGTCGGTGGCAAACAAGCATACGGCCCGCCTGATGGTAAGCAGCCTCCGTAGCCTACGTACGCCTGCAACTCCGGAGGAGTTACATGCACGTTGCCAACCCTAACACTCCGCACCCTCGTTGAGCTCTGGCAACCTTACTAACCGACAGGAACACAACACTATGAGTAGGGTCTAGTGTTATTTAAATCTCTTTTACAGTACATATGGTGCTACTTTATAGCACTAGTGCGAGAATTAGCATATTACGTTACTGTGTCGAACATTTAAAGGGCCATATGTACTGTAAAACGTTGTACGATACATGTGCGAATAGGCAATTCGCAACTCGTGTCGATTTAAAATACTCCCTTCGGTCGTGTTTTAATTTTACGCCACTCGTTTCGAATTTCCTATTTTTCGCACTTGTATCGTAATGCATATCGTATATGCGTATCGTATACTGTGGCCCTAATGAAAAATGGTACAAGTCTCGTGCAGCTTAGGTATAAATGGACATAAGCGTTACTTGGAACTTACAACATTTTACACCTGCGCTGGCCGAGACTTGTACCTTTATTCACTAGTCCCCTTATTCATAAACGTCTACTAAAGTTAACAAGCCGCTAATAATCGTTTGTCCCGTTCCGACGTATTGGTATGATGGAAAGGGACAAACGATTATTAGCGGCTTGTTAACTTTAGTAGAATTACAACTCATTTAAAATATCCGTTTAAATATAAACTATTAAAAGGCCATATTTAGTAACCAATCAAATTTAGGTAGTGAGGTTAAACCTCCTCGTCGCTCAAAAGTATCAATGATTTCTGTTAAGAAAAAAGAAAAATTGGTATATAATGAAGGTCATAGTATTTTGAACGTTGCCGAATTAAGGGTTGATAAAAGGTTCAGAATCCGCCCACTTAGTGGCCACAACGCAAGGGAATTCGTTCTAACGCAGATCCTGATTTATGTGGAATCCATACAAATGCAATCTGCTTAATTGCCGGCTGCGCGATAACAGTACCTGGGTCCTAGGTATGCTAGATATACCTAGGTGTTTGAAGAATAGATTTAATTGGATTCCTTCTGAAGTCTTACACGTTCCGGTTTTGCTTGAAACTAGATCTAGGTTTCTGAGATGGATTTATTTGCATCTAGCAAATAAATCTAAGGGTCACCCCATACTAGCGTCTTTTGAGCGTCGGCGTCCAATCAACTCTATGGCTGCTGCTCGACGCAACGTTGGCGCAGCTGCGCAGCGACGCCATTTTCCATACCGCTGACTAGATGCCGACGCTCAAAGTACGCTAGTGTTGGGTAGCCCTACAGGCGAAAATGGCAATGGGGCAGTTGCGCGAACGTTGCGTCGAGCAGCAGCCATACCCGCCGACGCTCAAATGTCGCTAGTCTCACACAACTATGGAATGATCTGTCGCCTAGGGTATTTACGAACCGATACGACCTACAAATTTTCAAGAAAAGAGCGTATTCCCATCTCAAAGGCCGGCAACGCCTCTACCTCCTCCTCCTACCTCTCTGGTGTTGCGGGTTTCCATGGCCATGGTAATCGCTTACCATCAGACGAAGTCTGCTCGTTAGCCTCCTATATCATTAAGAAAAATGTTTACTTACAAATTGGCAATCAAAATCCGGAGAATTCGCCTGCAACTCCAGATGTGATACGTGCGCGTTGTGGCAGGTAGTTAGTGCTTCTGGTCATTTTCCGCAAATCGACAACCATTGTGCCTATTTTGCGTGAAATCGAGGTAGCGCTACTCTAACCTCCTTAGCTCCTCCACGAAACCTAGTGTCTTCAGGTTATTTACTAGACAGTAAGCAAGCCTTTAGTATGCACGGAGTCCCGGGTATTTGCTCCTGTATACTTCTACCTATGGCAGGTAGTTAAAAAAATACATTTCTTACCTACTAATATTGTGAAAACGAAAGTAACTCTGTTTGCCTCTCACCTCTTGGAGGTTAAACCGCTGATTAAATTAGATAAGATTTGAGAAATCATGTATGTGTGTATCGCACTTTACTGCACATAAACAGGTTAACATAAAACATACAAAACAAAAGAAAAAAAAATGTTATGTACAAAGGCAAACTTGTCCCTAAAAGGGATCTCTTCCAGCTAACCTTTGAGAAAATGCGAAAGGATCAGGAACAGTAGCAATATGAGAATGTTGGATACACATAAAAATAGGACGAGAGCAATAAATAATAATATAAATTAACAAGTACTCACCTGCGCCAGTTCTCGAAAAAGGTCGTGCCATGCTCTATTGGGATCAATCTATCATCACCGACAGGACTATTGTGGCCAATAAGCCTGACATCGTGCTGATAGATCGATTGCAGCATCGGACCGTGCTCGTCGACGTCACTATCATCCATAATGAGAATCTCGTGAAATCCGAGAAGGACAAGTCCAGCAAGTACCTAGACTTGGCTCACGAGATAACCGCCATGTGGGATGTTGACTCGATGATCATTGTTCCGATAGTCATGTCAGCGAACGGTCTCATACCGAAGAGTCTCGACCAACTCCTCGAGAGACTCGCTGGATGGCTGGATCAAGGGTCAGATGCAGAAGGCGGTGATCTTGGACACGGCGCCTATAGTACATCGGTTTCTTTCTCTGCGGCCCTGCCCCGCTGCTGGCGGCACCCTAGGTTAGGTTTTTTTAATAATATGTTTATATGTAGTTTGTGTTATTTTTGTATTTTACTTTTATATCCATATTATAAAATCCTAGCCTAAGATGAAAGAAAAATAAAGTTATCATCATACCCATAGCAAATCCAGATCACGTTCATAACAGAATACGCCACTAGGTATTCCGAGTAAAACAAAGTCCCCACGGATGGGAATTTGTCTCCGAAATCCTCTCCATCGAAAGCCGTACCGATTTAGCACTAAAGATACATAAATACAGAATATCGAAAAAAGAGTTCTAGCTATGATTCCGTGCTGCTTAAAATATTACTCCCGCCGCGCGGCGCGAGTCAAGAGCGGGAGCGGTTCATAACATTATAATATTATGGGCGATATTTACAGCCGGCGAGATTTCGGCTTCGTAGAGAGTTGTCTGCAATATTATCTTTCTAAAGACGGATATACACTATTTATCGCCGGGTACTGTATTTGGTCTTCAACAATACCCCTATTTACAGGTGCAATTTGGTTTGACGTTTAAAAAGTGTGAGGAAAGCAGTCAAAGATGATAAATTTACAATAAAATGTACTGGTTTTATGCGATATCATTTTATTTATTGTCAGAATAACTCGAGTCAACGGCAGATGTCCGATTTTTACAGTTTTTGTTTTTTTTTGCGAGTTTTGCATGGGTACTAACGAATTGCAAACAATCCAAACAAACTTTGGTAAAGAAAATGCTTGTGTAAAAGATTTTTTTTTTTAAATTATTACGTAATTAATTCCCTGTTTCAAGATCATTCCCTGGTTCAATAATTTAAAAAAGGCAGTATTTTCACATGCACGTTTCTCTGAATTGCTGTGAATTCAGGGTAGAACTTATAGAGTCAACGTGCTCGTGAATAAATCTTACATAAGCCTAACTAAGTGTGGCTGGCCTTTACATTCGGACCGTATACTGTGTCTACAGTCACGCGTATTGACTATCTTAAGAGAGTCCTTGTTGCTGCCGTCATGCGGGAGGAGTGGGGGGCCGCGAAGGCCCCCCACTGATGACAGGGGGTTGCGCTGTATCAGTACCCGAAGCACGGACGTCGGAGTAACGGTATGACACGAACCGTGTGGTTCCCACATTACAAGTTTCAGGCGATCGGAGGCCACCAAGCCCCGGACCATCATGTCACACGAGGCCAGCAGACTACCTTCACAACGGCAACTATGATCGATTTGGCCTGGATCTTGCTCAGGCGTCAAGCACCATCAGTCCCTCCAAGCAGCTACTGCCGCAAGGAGCAGAGGACCGATAGCTAAGGTCAGTGTGGCTCCGAACCCATTAAGGGCCACCCTGCCTTGCCCTCTTGTGGTCATGTGCAACAAAGCCACCTTATTGACCTTAGCTAACTAAAATCCACCCACGCTTCTCCGCCCATGTCCCATAAATTAGACCGCTCCAAAAGGGTTCCAACACGCCTCCTCCAGGGAAATCTTTTAGACGGCAAGGGCAAGCCGGGATTAACTTTCTTTTAATACGTCAATGCCCTGCCTATCCCACATGCATTTTACATCACCCCAATTGCCCCGTTAATTTTACCTCCTGTATTGCGTGATCGTCTGATCGTGAACAGACGAATAAGGACATGAATAAAAAAAATTTAGTTTCTTCTTCCTCGCGTTGTCCCGGCATTTTGCGACTGCTTGTGGGAGCCTGGGGTCCGCTTGATAACTAATCCCCAGAATTGACGTAGGCACTAGTTTTTACAAAAGCGACTGCCATCTGACCTTTCAACCCAGAGGGTAGGTCTTATTGGGTGTAGTCCGGTTTCCTCACGATGCCTTTTCTGAAAAGCGACTGGTAAATATCAAATGATATTTCGTAGTTAAGTTCCGAAAAACTCATTGGTACGAGCCGGGGTTTGTACGGTCATCTTTGAAAATATCGATACGGACAAAGTGCCAGAAATATGTATATGTCGCAGGGAAATGATGAAACAGAGATTTGCACAAATCTCTAAGGGATATGATCAAATCATTTGACCAAATCACTGACTCTGTTTAGTGAAAAGACTAAATCGGCCAATAAACGCTACACGCTTTTTCATTTCACTAGATTTTTTTTAGGAATTTGACAAAATCCCTAACTACGACAGTAAGTTGTCGAAACAAACTCAAAAAGTCAACTAGTTTTATCATTTCGCTAGACAAGTTTAGTAAAATGATAGTCTAAAGTGGAAGATGGTTTATGGTGGTTTGATTAAATCTCTAAACTGGTTTAGTGAAATGACAAAACCAGTACCGAATGCAACATTTTATTCTATACCAGCACCAGTCCATTTAATAATAAATACGATACAAGTGCAAAAAATAGGAAATTCGCAATGAGTGGCAATAAATTAAAACACGACCTAAGGGAGTGTTTTAAATCGAAACGAGTTGCGAATTACCTATTCGCACATGTATCGTACAACGTTTTACAGTCATATGGCCCTTTAAATTTTGCGCATTTCTTTTTTTTTTTTGCATACAATAAACCGTTTGAACATAGTTACGTAATGTGCTAATTATCGCACTAGTGCGGTGAAGTTGTGAACCATATGTACTGTGAAGACATTTATAACCTCTAGCAGCCCACCATATAAAAATATTAGCAGTCAAATTTGAATCAACGGTATTAGAAAATAGAATAGAATTTGTTTTGTTTTAAAATCGAACTAAACAAAAAAACAACTCTATTCCATTTAATAATGATTCAAATTTCATTGGAGCTTATTTGAACTAATATTAAGACTTTGAACCCTAAGAGGATAAGGTTGTTTCTGGTGCCTGGTCGTTAGTGGATTGTTGACGATGCAGTGCTCTGCAGACAAAAAAAAATCTTACCTTTTTACACGAGGCTGTCAATGTGGGTTGTACAGTAGGGTTGCCACACGTTAGCGAATTTCTAGGCTGCTTTTAGCTATAGGTGTGTGTCGTAATCTAGCTAGGCGGAGAAGATAACCAATGCTTTTGATTGATTCCTGCACGTCTCCTCTGTCGTCTCCGTCTTAGTAAAAAAGCAGCCATAACGGTTTAATATACCATCACTCTGCAGACGGGAAAAAGTAGGTATCCTGCATATAGCTTGGCATACTTTTGGGACTGTCACAAATTTAAACAGTATGAGCCCCCCCACCCCCTCTTTCTTGTGTTATCCCGGCATTATTGTCACGGGTCATGGGAGCCTAGGGTCTGCTGGGCAACTAATAGAATAAATGAGAATGGTGTTTTTTCTCATTTAAGTATTTCCTGTCTGTAAAGTAAAACTATAAATAAATTCAGCTTACCCCTATCAACCCCCTAAATTTCCCCCTAAAATATGAAATAGTGGTTTTGACATCATTAGTGGTGATAGTAGCTTTAGCCGTTCCATTTTTTTTTCAGCCTATATACGTCCCACTGCTGGACACAGGCCTCCTTTCATGAGCGAGAGGACTCGGGCTATAGTCCCCACGCAAATGGGCTACATTTGAATTTCTTCGCAGATGTATGCAGGTTTCCTCACGGTGTTTTCCTTCACCGAAAAGCTAGTGGTAAATATCAAATGATATTTCGTACATAAGTTCCGAAAAACTCATTGGTACGAGCCAGGATTTGAACCCGCGACCTCCGGATTGAAAGTCGGACGTCATATCCACTCGGCCACCACCGCTTCTTCTGCTGTTCCATATTTTAGGTATTTTTCTCAAACAGTCTCTGAGAAAAATGCATTTAACCGAAGTAACAATTAGTGTTCCGTAAACAAAGCTTGTACGGAGTACTGAAAATGGAATATCTTTATCTTATATTTCCTCATTGCATATTGAGTGCAGCCCTAACCACACCTACTTTTACACTTCTAATTATCTAACCAGAAAACCCATTTCTAACCGTCGCCAACCCTAAGCCCCTAGGGTAGGTTTACAAATAAACCGTGTGGACACCCCTTTTGAACCCCAGTTCGGAGTAATGACTTGCTTTGTTAAGGCGGTGTTCACATGCGCGATTTATTTTTTACTTTTTTAAGCTGATGCTGAAGATTTAAGAATCTTGAAAGCTAGAGCGAGATTTTTGAGATTGTGAAGCATTAAACAGGTACCTTAATGTTTCTTTAGTTAAAATTCTTAGATCAAAAGCGATCTTTTCAAATACGAAAAACCCCGCTGGTTTAGATTGAAAAGGTTTCAGTTTTTAGATCTTTTTTGGCAGGTATTTAAAAATGTTAACATACGTATTTAAAAAGATTTTGTGGTTTTTATTCAACACGCACGAGATGTAAAATGCAGTGTTAAGTTGGATGGCTTTATCCACATGATAAAATAACCGTCACTTTTAACACTACGCGACTGATTGCGGTAAATACTTTTTAACACGATTTCAAGACAGGACAAGAACGTCCAATTTACCTATTCATAAAACGAAATAGAATAACTATTATAGTCTAACTTGAACTCAATAGTACGAGTACATTACTACAGAGGCCGGGACGAAAGGGTTTGCCGGCCGAAGACATATAGACGGCCGAGCGAGCGAGACCGGACAGGTCTGAGGCGGGCAACCCCACTTTTCTCGTCGATGTATGTATAGTGCTTTTCTCAAACATGAATAAACAACAAAAAAAAACAAAGTTTTATTTTTGAAGAAATTATAAGTAAACAAGACAAAACTAAATAAAACCAACGTGTGTATATTACTATTTCACTAAATTTAACTCAGTTTTAATAGAAAACAGATACATTTATATTTATTATCACGTTACTTCGAAAAAGTACGAAAGCACGTTTCTGAACGAACCTTTAGAATTGACACTTGTCATTGTTATCAATTTTTTTTAATACGCATAGTGGCAGAATGTCATGATGCCTATGCCACTAATTTATGTGGAATGTAAATTAAAAAAGTGGACTTTACCGGCCGCACCTGAAACGTAATACTTTGCAGCCTATTATAAGGCACATAACATCAATATTTCATTGCATGTTTGAGATAATAATATTATGTTTAAAATTTCATTTTTGGTACAAGATTTAATCGCTGACTGTACTTTTTTTCCACAGGCAACGAATACTCATCAAGACAATTCTAAAAGTCCCAAACACAATTAGGTTGCGTTGTTTTATCACAGAGTTCCTATGGCCACCTCCTGTCTCCATCATCAGCGACTTGTTTGCTGACAAAAATCATAAACTTCTTAAAGATTTTTTACGTTATTGTGAATCAGCTTTTTAATTATTGTCATATTTATCATAAATGTATTGTTATTACCTAGCTTATAGCTTTATTACTACTTACTTAATTTTACAGCGCATTGGCGCCCGTTAGCTGTAATGCTGTAAAATTGTATTTCAATAAATACATAAATAAATAATAATAATAATTAGATCAGCTTGATGGTAGTTGCTACGCTCGTGGTTCAATTTTTGAATCTTCCGCTTGCTCGGGTATCAATATTAGCACGAGCGGTTAAAGAGCTTTGTCCCCTTGTAAAACAAATAACTATTTCGTAGTCTTGTTTCGGACCAACTATTTTTGTCTTTTATCAAATAAATAAATACAGTTGACTGCTATTGCATGTCTTTCTAGCTGTAGATTATAATTCTCTTGAGAAAACTTGGACCCGGGTATGTCCTTAAACTACGTCCAAAAGAGAGGTATGGGCAATGTGAATGTCATCTCGCCTTATGTGGTAGGGCACAGCACAGCAGATGTCATTCCAGATCTAGAGCAGAGCCCAACTGGGGAAGTACCTCCACCTTACAGAAAACCGCAGCCAAATAACACTTGACCCTACTCATAGTGTTGTGTTCCTGCCGGTGAGTAAGGTTGCCAGAGCTCAACGAGGGGGGTGGGGTTAGGGTCGGCAACGCGCATGTAACTCCTCTGGAGTTGCAGGTGTACATAGGCTACGGAGACTGCTTACCATCAGGCAGGCCGTATGCTTGTTTGCCACCGACGTAGTATAAAAAAAAAAAAAAAACTTCCCCCCATACAAAAAGCTCCACACCGTCACATGTTTTGGGGACAAAAAACAAAACAACCAAAAGAATTTCGACCCACTTAATAAATATATGAGCCTCGGTAGAGAGTACCATTTTGTACCATTTGGCGTTGAAACTCTAGGTCCATGGGGTCCCAGCGCGCACAAGTTTTTTGCAGAAATCGTGAAGCGTCTGGTTGACGTAACTGGTGACCGAAGAGCTGGCGGCTTCCTCGCACAACGTATCAGCATTGCGATACAACGAGGAAATGCCACCAGCAATCTTGGTACAATGCCTCAATGGCCTATTTTAGATTTAATCTAGTTATTAATAGTAATACCTCTGCATATCGATTATGTAAATAAAGCTTTTCATGTCAAAATAAATAAAAAATAGGTATGTTTTTTTCAGACATTTATGTAACGTTTTATGTATGTATTATTTTTTTTTGTATATATTCTGTGCTAGACTTTTATTAGATCTGGAACACCTACTGACATGACATACATTTATTAAAAAAAGAAAAAAAAATTGCATTTAATGTTATAAATAGATAAAAATGTACTCGTCAATATAATTAATTCTTAGTGTAAGTATGTTTACTCATGTAAGTGACTTGTAATATTCTTATGAGTAATAAAGATTCTTTAAACCTAAATTCCGCTACCTAAAGGTTGTCTGGAAGAGATCACTTTTTAGCGATAAGACCTCTTACCTCTTAGTGTGGATTTGGATTGTTTGTGTATTGAGCTGTGCAATAAAGAATATTTGTATTGTATTGTATTGTAACTTCTAATTTTACCTAAAACAGATCCGAAATCTCATTAGAGTCATCTAATTCCTCATCTTATTAAGTTATTAGCCGACTGGGAGCCGTTTGTCAGTCGCGTATACAGCGTGTCCCACAAGCTCATACAGTCAGTCCCGCAACCATAGATCAGCATCAGCAGACGGAGCATTCAAGAGAATAGGCCACGTCAGTATTGGCCGAATGTTCATTAGAATTGACCATATTGAAAGAACCATTACAAATTGAACCGGAAACTGTAACCGGTTACGGTTAACGGTTCAATTTCACCACTAGCCAATCGGTGAAGGAAAACATCGTGAGAAACCTGCATACATTCGCGAAGAAATTCAGAGGTGTATGTGAAGTACCTAACCCGCATTGGGCCAGCGTGGGGACTATAGCCCAAGCCGTCTTAAATATGAGAGGAGGCCTGTGCCCAGCAGTGGGTCTTATATAGGCTGAATTCTTATTGTTATTATTACCATAGAAGTTTGAAGACTACAGTTGTACTAGCTCTATTAAATACCATTTTTATACATTTTGTTCTTCATTTTATACTAAATATTTGAATGACTTATAAAAGAGCCCTTAAACTCTACTTCCAGATTTTTTATTTTATTTACACAAACGTGTGTGCGCCATAATGCCGTATCTGTAGGAGGTGATCTACACCCGCAAGCTCCACCATGACAAACGACTTATGCATTCGAGTTAACTACTGGGCTGCCATCCATCATTGCACAAAACGAAACACGCTGTAGATACAACCGTCTGCTCGATTAATCACCTTGTATGAGGGTTGCTGTTCACGGGCGATTTTAAAAAGGATAACTTAGGTTGTCTGGAAGAGATCGTTTGTTAGCGATGAGACCGCCTGTTGTTACTTAGTTACAATTTTCTTTAAATATCTTTGTAATTTACATGTATTACAACATGTTTACATGTAAATTTATAATGTATTTATGTAAGTAGTATGTAAATATGTAGGTATATATATTATTGTCTTATTATTGTAGACTTAAATTTGAAAGGAATTTTCTCTACTGCTATTTAGTTTTATTTCAGTTTTTTTGGACCTCAAAATTAGTTACATTAGAGTTTCATTTCTCCACTACCTAAAGGATGCCTGGAAGAAATCGCTCTGGCGCGATAAGGCCTCCTGTTGTTTACCTTTGTCTTCATGTATTATGTGGAAACATATACATTTATTCTGAGGCTGTGCAATAAAGAGGATTTGTATTGTATTGTAAAATATAATATTGCACCAATATGCAATATTTACTTATATATGTAAGGTAGAAGTACTAGTGCTCGACGCTGCACTAGTACTCGACATGGGCACTTTATGTCAAAGTGACAAGGATTAAGTTCGAATACAGAAAAATCTTCGTTGTTCAAATTTAACCTTTATTTCCATGAAATAAAGTGCCCATGTCGGTGACTAGTGCAGCGTCGAGCACTAGTACTTCTACCTTATAGACACCGGTATTTTTTTTTTACCTGCCGAATCTTACGCCAAGTCAGACGACGCTACGGAGCCACGCTGTTACGTCGTCGCCCAAATCCAATGTTTAAATTGCATTTGTTATTATATGTTTTATCTCGTATCTCTGTATTTTTTTATATGTTTTGTAGTTCGCAGTGCCTTAGTAGTAATACTTTAATGCTGTGTAAGTAACTAATTTGAATAATAAAATAAAAATATTTTTTAAAAAGTAAAAACAAGGTATGTCACTTAGTCATAAAATGTAGTAGGTATTTTAAATTTCAAATAATATATGACATATTTGATATAATAAATAAAGGCTTTTAAGTGCAGATATTTTCCTGTTTATATAACTAATACGAGTGAGATGCATGGGCAAAATGTGATGGATGAAATTGAAATCAATTTGTTAGTTCGAATCGCCTCCAGTCAGTCGTCATCCTAATACAACGCAACTACGCGATTATCGCAAGTTCTTGCGAATTTTACTCGTGCGAACGCGCGATGAAATATATTGAACTCGAATAGGTGTCCTCATATTGGTCGCGCGATTGTAAATTTTTCTTATTTTCCTAGCCTTAATCCCATCATTTGGGGTCGGCTCTCCTAGTAATTCTTCGCCAGGACTGTCTGTCCCGGGTCGTCTGGGCTGGTATTTTTGCCTTATTTAAGTCCCTATTTATAGTGGCCATCCATGTTTGTCGGGGTCTTCCTCGCCTCGTCGACAGCGGTGGATATATTTGCAGCACTTTCTGTGTCATGTGTTCAGGTGGTCGCCGCATGACGTGACCATACCATCTGAGTCGAGTTTCTTCTAGTTTGTCAGGGATAGGTTTTACTCTGAAACTGCCTCGTATGTGTACGTTTCGTACGCTATCCAGTAATGTTACACCACCTGCCCAACGCAGCATCCTCATTTCCGCAGTGTGCAGTTTATCTTCCTGTTGTTTGTTTAAAGGCCAGCAATCCGCCCCATATAACATAGCTGGACGCACTGCAGCCTTGTACACTTTACCCTTAATGTGCACCGGCATTCTATTGTCGCTCGATTGTCTCCTAATTGACATCTATTCGAGTTTAATATGTAAAATTCGCGCGAACTTGCGATAATCGCGTAGTACGCGCGAGTAAAATTCGCGCGAACATGCGATAATCGCGTAGTCGCGTTGTATTAGGACGACGCCTAAGAGTGCGTAGGAGTGCTACGTCGTAGCTCATCGTAGCGCGTAGGAGTTGTATTGTAGTTGATTTTGTAATGTAGGTACTTTACATAGGTACTTAAATACTTGAATTCGGGAGAGGTACTAAAGTTATAAAATCGGCCAACAGCATGTCGGGCCATGCTCAGTGTAGGGTTCTGTCAGAACAGGCCAAAAGAGGGCTATTCATACTAATGAAACGCAACGCAATTCATACTAAAGTATCATGTACATTACAAGCATGAGGCAGTACTTTCGCAGCGCTTTGTACGTCTTTTTACTAAAAGAGTCTGCTTACCATCAGGCGGGCCGTAAGCTTGTTTGCCATCGACGTAGTATAAAAAAAGAAAGAAGAAAAGATTTTTTTTTGCAATTACTCAAAAACGGCAGGACCAATTATGTTTGTTATAGTTTTTATTGAAATTATTTACTTAGCTTTAATTTCACGATTTTTTTATATTTTTTAGACCTACGGTTCAAAAGTTAGAAGGGAAAACACATATTTATTTTTCTTTCGTAGCGATTATTTCCAAAAATATTAATTTAATCAAAAAATCGCTGTTAAATACCCTTATTCGTTTTAAAAGATCAATCCAACGATACCCATCACTATTGGGTCAAAACAAAAAAAATAATCAAAAATGTAATTTTGTATGGGAATGGGATTTTTTTTGTAGTTTTAATTTTATCGTTTGGTTGCCATGCATGATTTATGTATCCATGCCAAATTGCAGCTTTCTAGCATTCACGATCACGGAGCAAAGCCGAGGACGGACGGACAGACGGACATGGCGAAACTATAAGGGTTTCTGGGTGACTACAAAACCCTAAAAATAGTAGCATCCGTCTGATTTATTTAATTATACGATAAACTCAGACACATTTTAATATTACACCTCAAACTATGCTTTGATTTTTTACATGCAATACATACAATAATTTGTAATAAAATGTTAGTCTTATTTTTGTATCTCTATAATTTGTCTGATCATTTATTATTTGATTCTTTTGAATTTTCATCGAATTTGTATTTTATTCATAAATTTGTCACATACAATTTAGATGTAACTCAAAATTAATTTTATACAAAAAAAATTAAAAATCGACACAATCGCACGTGCACAGCTTCCCTTAATGCACGTATGCAATCCGATTAGGGTCGCCGTCCACGCGCGTTTTTGCGCGATCTCCCATTTCCTTTCTTGCGAGATTGATGCTGTGGACGATGCGCCTTATACGAGAACAAACAGAATTTCAGTTTGATTTACGATTTTTCAAATGCATGTTTTGCTTCGGTGTTATTTATGCATGTACTTTCAATATGACCGTAATAATTATACATATAATGCTAATGGTAGTTACTAGGTAGTTAATATATTAATATAATTTTATAATAATATAATTTTAAGCTTACACGGGCTACATGTTATGTTATAAGTATGTAACTTTACTTTTGAGTGGCATTAACGTGAGACACTTCATTCGGTTCTTGTCTGATTAAATTTTTTGTCTTTTAATTATTTATATAAGAATTCAAGCCTTGGAGACCCTTTACATCTCTAAGGATAATTTAATATCTTTTTTTATATTTTATCTCTGACACTTAGAGACTTATAAATCTCTAAAGAATTTTAGTATTTGTTGGTTTTATTTTTTTATCATAGTTTTTTTTTTGTGTAATTTGACATTTTGAGACAGTATACATCTCTAATAAAGTATTTATTATTTCATAGATTCCATAATTGTAATTGTTTTTTGTAATTTTTATTGTTTGTAAAAATGGACATGCAAAAGTGTCCCTGTGGCCTATTTGCTGAATAAATGTTTGATATTTGATTAGGTAAGCGATTATGGGGCTCCCCGCGGTTTTAATCGATTTTTGACCATTTTAGAGTCGCTACTCCTACATTTCCACTATAGATAGAATTGTAAGACAAACGGCTATCAGTTCTTCAGTCTTTTATCTCCATTCTGGTCTGCCGAATTTTGAAATAAATGAACACTTATTTTTTTTACAAATGTCTAAATAACACTTTTTTCGTTACTAGATTGCTGTGAAGGATTTTACATGCACGAAATCTACATATTTTTGAGTTCGTCTTTGACGTCTCTAAAAACTGGTCTGAGATTTTAATTTTTAACTAATTAAGACAAAAGTTATGGCCAGTAAACCAGTTTTTTGGCATCAAATTTTTCAACTTTGATGCCAAATATCTCGAAGACAACTTTGAAGTAAACATGGTATACTATATTGCTTACAGCCGTTGCTGTTAATATGATAAGCTACAAAAAACATTATATAACTAAGGGATTCAGATCGAAGGACATTGGCGTTAGGGACCCCTTTAAAAACACTGTATACGGTTGTCATACGGCCCATATTTGCATCTGTCCTGTTTTAGCTTCGTATACCGATACCGCTGTATATATAGAATAAACTGCCAATAGCTGGCCAACTTTATTGTCACGCGTGCAATAGAGTATTTAAGAGCAAGTTCGGCCTGGCCATCCACATTAGGGCTCACGCTAGACAACGTCCATAATGTGTTTATTTGGGATCGCCGTCATCGAAAACGATGAGGAGGACTATATATATATAGAATACCTAGAAAAATGGTCACAATCATCTCCCAAGTAACCAGTTTGTTTACCTATGTAACCAAACAAAGGGACATAACAAAGCAGGCCGCGTAGCCAACGTGCCAATCGCGAACGCTCCGTAGCGTAGCGTATCACTATAGGGACCGTGCGCGTTGGAGGGTCTGCCATCTTGTGGTGTGAATCGGAACCATAAACAGGCACATTTACACGTCAAGTGTTTTCTTGTGCATAGTAGGTTCTGCCATCTTGTGGGCTACATCGGAACAAAAAACATCACATTTACGCCTCGCGCCAAAAATCTGACGGCTCCTGTGCTGCCTCTACAACTATAGTTCATGCACGCTCCCTATTCCATATTTGCACTAGCAACAGTGACAGTTGCGTTTCGATCGCTGGCTTGCGTGTTGGCTACGCGGGCAGAGCTATTTATGAATCCCCCCCCCCCACTCCTGTAGCGTATACTACTTCCATGTATATTTATTCTGAGGTTCTGCAATAAAGAATAGAATAGAATAGAAAAACGTTTATTGCAAAACCATCTACAAACAGCAGCACATTAGAAAACAAAAAAAAATAAGAAAGAAGATCTAATACACTAAACAGTATATATACTGTAAACTATATCTGGGAAACCGAGCTTTTCTCAGAAAACATATAAACACTCAAAAATGCGCGTTTTCTCACAGATAGATCGATTTTTCGCCCCCGAAAACCCGCATACAGCAAATTTCATCGAAATCTTTAGAGCTGTTTCCTAGATCCCCGAAATATATATATTATAATATACAAGAATTGCTCGTTTAAAGGTATAAGATAGTTGTATTCCTGCCGGTGAGTAATAAGGTTGCCATAGTTCAACGAGGGTGTCGGGTGTTAAGGTCGACAACGCACATGTAACATCTTTGGAGTTGCCTTGTTTGCCACGGAAATAGTATTAAAAAAAAAGTCTTCAAAACTTTTATGTATAAGGGCTTTAGTCACCAACAAAATGTAAAAAGCATAAAATTGATTCCTGCATCAAACATAGGTAGCTTTCACAACCCAATTTGCGTCTCCGCAACAAAACACTACTCTTTATTACCTCTACCATATGTGCTAAATTCCAATTTCTCTAAGTTAAGCGACTGCATTATAAATAGTCAAGTAACCAGTGTTCAATATTTTAAAAAGGTTGGTGATGGATGGTGTGGCTATGACGTTGTTTTAGTGTTAGTATTATGAAAATTCATTTGAGGTTTTTGAAAGTGATAAATGAGGAAATTAAATCATTGACCTCACATTTCACAATACCTTGCGAAAACGAGGTATAGACAAAATGAAACATAGATATAACAGAGTGCGTAGCCAACATGCCAATAACACAGTCTATAAAACAATACAGTCATACGACGAAACCGTCTAGACAGGACAATCGTGAGAGGTATGAGGGGCGAGGGGTTGGTCGCGCGCACCCGAGCTGCATACATCGCCATTGTAAGTAGCTCGGTACTACTTCCAGGGCTGCCCATGTTGTTTTATCCAGCTGTCCTTTTGGGCAGTCGTGTAAGTCTGTGACATGTATGTTCTTGTGCGGTGTCGGCATTTACGCAAACATCAAAGGCGTTGATCCACTGTTACTTTTTACACTAGTTTACACTCCATAGCGAACAAAACGCAACTGTCACTCTCGCACTAATATGGGAGAGCGATAGAGAGACAAAGCGTTTCGTTGGCGTAGCGCAAGCTATTGTCACAATGGCTTGGCATATCGATACGAAAAATATGCCAAAAATATGTATACACTACCTTAATATATGGGCAATAAAGTCGTGTATACATATTTTTCGCACTTTTTTCGTATTGATATTTTCAAACGTGACTGTACCTCTACTTTAACGTTATGACAAAAACGAATAGCATTAAAATGGCGGCGATGCTGTACATTACATTTCGGATATCTCCTACATTATTAATTTTTAATGACGGAAGGTTTATTGTATTATTTTTTTGTTCGGATGCATACATACATACATACATATAAATAAATAAATAAAATAAATATTATAGGGACATTCTTACACAAATTGACTAAGTCCCACGGTAAGCTCAAGAAGGTTTGTGTTGTGGGTACTTTACAACGATATATATAATATACAAAATAATAAAATACATAGAAAACATCCATGACTTAGGAACAAATATGTGTCTTCATCACACAAATAAATTGAATTCGAACCCAGGACCATCGGCTTGAAAGGCAGGGTCGCTACCCACTAGGCCAGACCGGTCGTCCAAACATACTCAACATACATCATTGGATGAGGGCTGCATACGACCGATCGTTGTGGAGATCCTTGAGAAACATATGCCCAGCCATCTTTGATTTAATTTGTTTATAGGTTGATTTTTTGTAAGAAAAAATAATAAATTATGTAACTCAAAGGGACCCTAAAATTATTTCTATTAACATTTTCAAATAACTAAACAAACTATATGCCATAAAAAGCTACATTTCTTACCTATCACATCATACATTATAGGTAACAACTAAACCTTCGAATTGGCATGCTCTTATATCTCAACAACAATACGCAACTCCATACTATCGATCCAACGCAAAATAAACCTTAAATCAATGCGACAAGACTTTTTAAACTGCAAATATTAGTAAGCTTGTTTTATTTTGCAAAGTTAAAGTATCATTAGTTCCAATGATTTTGAACTTTATTTTAACAATCATAAAGGTTGTAATAAGTGAATGGAAAACTTTGTTTACGGTTCTGAGGGCGTACCGCGAACACCAAAATTCTCAAATTGCGGGCATCTTTCTCTGTCACTCTTATTACGCCTTAATTAAAGTAAAAGAGAAAGATGCCCGCAATTTGCGAACTTCGGTGTTTGCAGTAGACCCTCTGTACACTTGGGAAATTATGGAAATAGACGTCGTTTTGGTAGTTGGCAGCTATTTTGTCGTATAAACGGTATTTGTGCGATATTCTATTGACAGGCTATGGGTATGGGATATAATTGTTATTGATTCTTTTGTTTTGCTACGGTACAAAACAAGGGTGCGGTTGTATGTTTTGGTATGTGATTGCCTGCATATACATCATATCATAATCATGTAAGTCTCAGTTGGGTTTTAGTGTGCCGCAATATATACATATATATATATTTAACGACCGGTCTCGCCTAGTGGGTAGTGACCCTAAAATTCAAAATTCAAAATTCAAAATTCAAAAATTTATTCTGCAAGTAGGCCTCAAGGGCTCTTTTACAAGTCAATACAACATTTATAGTAACATCATATAGTGACATGAAAAATACATAACAACATTTATAAATACAACAGCCAATACCTAGGTAAACATTACATTATAATAATCTTAAAATAAATAATTAATACAATACAATAGAGATGTATAGTCTCTATGGTTAAAAACACATTAAATCTGGAGATGTAAAAGGTCCCCAATGTCAGAGTACTAATACTAATAAAATTTGGAGGTGTAAAGTCTCTCCAAGTGTCAAAATAAAATTTATACTAAATAAATAAACCCTGCCTATGAAGCCGATGGTCCCGGGTTCAAATCCTGGTAAGGGCATTTATTCGTGTGATGAGCATGGATATTTGTTCCTGTTCATGGGTGTTATCTATGTATTTAAGTATTTATATACATATTATATATATCGTTGCCTAAGTACCCTCAACACAAGCCTTATTGAGCTTACTGTGGGACTTTATTTTATTTTATTTATTAGGAGAACAAACAGAGTAAAATGTACATAAGGTTCTATTAAAACTAACTTACACGTAAAACATGCATTTTCCTCCACGACAGTCCTCACCGAGATACACAGTCCAGTTCAGTTTACTTATTCTAATTATGATATGAATATCTATTTTCTATTGGCACAAAATATTGCATGTTAGTAAACAAAAACAAACAAATTATAGCATCTTATGTGTAAAGGCTATATTTACAAAATAAAATTATTGGATTTATATTTTTGCAAGGAAAAGAAAAGGTAATCTAATTAACATATGATGTGACTTATTAACTATCAGTCTTCTGGGATTATTCCAAGGATTGGACTTAGTCAATTTGTGTAATAATGTCCTATAATATTTATTTATTTTATTTATATGAAGATCACTGTTAGAGTTCCATAGGTTGCGATTCCACAAGAAATGTTTGTTGTTTGTTGGGCGCCAATGACCTACGATCTGTACCCCTAGTGTAAATAAATTCGATTTTGAAACGTGACGTATGCGTTTGCGTTTAGTCTCATTTTGTATTGGATTTAGAAAGAGCGCGCCAAGCGGGACGTTTTGGAAACTCAAAATCCTATACAAAATGAGACTTAACGCAAACGCGTTCGTCACGTTATGATGTCGATAAAATGTACACTAGGGGTACTGAATCCCTTAGTTTTCTAATGTTTATGTAGCTTATCATATTAACAGTAACTGTTTTAAGTAATATACTATCCCATATTTACTTCAAAGTTCATTGTCTTCGAGATATTTGGCATCAGTTGAACAATTTTAGACTAAAAACCTGGTTTTCTGTCCATAAATTTTGTGTTAATTATTTTAAAATTAAAATCCCTGACCAGTTTTTAGAGACGTCAAAGACAAACCCAAATTAAATAGATTTCGTATATGTAAAATCCTTCACAGCAATCGAATAATGAAAAGTGTTTTATTATAAAAAAAAACTGTTTTTTCAAAATCCGGCTGACTAGAATGGAGATAAAAGATTATATAACCGATAGTCTTTTCTCTTATAATTCTATCTGTAGTGCAAATGTAGGAGTAACGATTCAAAACTTGTCAAAAATCGATGAAAACCGCGGGGAGTCCCTTAAGAATCAATATAATATAGTCCACTAGTTGTGCTAGAGTGCGGACAGGTAAGAAAATGGAGTGATTCTATTGGTTCATAAGAAACAGCCTAAAGACTACAGATTTGACCCCCACGTATATTCCCTTTTTTAATTTTCATAAGATAAGATCATACTTTAATTTCAAAATTGAGTAAAAAGCATGTTAACATATTCATAATGAGAGAGAGATAAAAATATCTACTTAAATCACTAGAGGTGTGTGTATAAATATATATTTTATTCGATTTTGAATGTTTTCTAAAATACTGTTGTGGGAAGTTTAATGGACAAAAACATTCTAAAATCTACTGTAAGCTACAGAGATAAGTGCATAGAAACTTAAGCAGGGGGGCAGTTATCTCCGCAGATTACTGTAAATAACTTTTACCTATACCCATACCCCAAGTAAATATGCTGCTGCGTGTTACTCGAGACACTCTTTATTAATTAATAATTAAACACTTCTTTATTTTTAAACTGTAAATTTTAGTGTCAGAAATACCTTGCTTTTGAATCACAGTACATTTTATCACACGAACAATATGTACTGAACTTACACCCCCAACTATAGTAAACTATGTTTGTTACTCGAGAGCGCTGACCAATCGACAACGTTACTTATGGCGAAATTATTCTTCACGGGGGGCATTAGAGAACGCTGTCGCCGATGTGGGAATATATGTTACATGTATGTGGCATTTCGTGGCATTTCTCTATGGCTAGGCTCACACGGAGTTAATTTTTCCTGTAGATCGTATACGAGATTTTATCGAATATCGCAGATACAGCAAAATTTGTGTCGACTTTCAAAATCGTTCTCACGTCTAGACGGCTTTCCTGCATAGATGCCGAAAAATTAACGCGTGTAAACCTAGCCTAACCTATTACCTTGTCTTTGTGTATGAAAGCTGAAAGATGTGTGCTGCTGAACAAATGCTCTTCTAAAGACCATACAATCTTCTTCCTCACGTTGTCCCGGCATTTTGCCAAGGCTCTTGGGAGCCTGGGGTCCGTTTGGCAACTAATCCCGAGAATTGGCGTAGATACTAGTTTTACGAAAGCGACTGCCATCTGACCTTCCAATCCAGAGGGTAAACTAGGCCTTATTGGGATTAGTCCGGTTTCCTCTCGACGTTTTCCTTCACCGAAAAGCGACTGGTGACTTAAGTCCCGAAAAACTCATTGGTACGAGCCGGGGTTTGAAGCCGCGACCTCCGGATTGGCCACCAGCAGCGCTTAACCACCACCGCGCTAGGGCACCAGGTCTAGAGACCATACAATTATTTATTCAACGGTTTCTTGCTATCTTTTTAGTAATATATGACCCTTGAAGATTAGTTGTCTTTTTTGGTTGTACTTATAAATATCAGCCATCTATGTATTTCCATTAAAAACTTATATAAGTTTTACTTTAAGCGGCCCGATTCGATACTTACTGCTGTGGCGCAGTGACCCGAAGTGGATCCACAGGAACCAGGAGATTGAAGATCTGTTGTCCGAGCCGAACATCATTGGAGAAACGAAAACCGCCAGACTCCGATGGCTCGGGCACGTAGTCCGGATGGGTGAGGATCGTGCAGTCTGGAGGGCGTACTCTGGAGTTCCAAATGGCCGAAGACCATCTGGACGCCCTAGGTACCGCTGGAGAGACGAAGTACAAAAAGACCTTAGCGAACGCGGCGCCGTCGACTGGACAGAAACAGTTTTGGTCAGAGAAGCATGGCGGTATTTGGTGTCGAACTTTAAGATACGTCAATAATGTCAGTATCAAAAGTGACGTTTCTTCAAACAAAAAAG
This sequence comes from Cydia pomonella, assembly GCF_033807575.1. NCBI lineage: Eukaryota > Metazoa > Arthropoda > Insecta > Lepidoptera > Tortricidae > Cydia > Cydia pomonella. The sequence continues at coordinate 17,787,466 of NC_084720.1, read as the reverse complement.
TCAGTTTTGACACTGACATATCCAATCTATATCGTTTCTTTAGAAAATGTTTGACGTATCGTAAAGTTCGAATCGGACCGAATAGATTGTCACTATTCATGCTCTTACGACTTATATGTTACCAACTTAGAGCATTGAGACTGGAGACGCCATGTATTTTCTGTACAAAACAGTCTGCCGATTTCTGCGGGGGTGGGGCACGTCAAATGTATGGCTATTTGTACAGTGAGGTGCGAAATATCATGGAGATATTACGAATGAATTCATTGATATAGTCGCCGTGCACTTTTACGGCTGATCGTAACGTAAAAATAGCCATGTCAGATAACCATCAGTCCATACAAAAGTATGCACAATTGTGCAAGATTTTCGACAGAGGGGTAAGCTCTTAAAGGCGACTCCTGTCTAAATTTCAAAACCTTTTGTAAGCGAACGTACAATACTAAAACAAATGATCAATGTTAGACCTTACATCTTTGCAGTAATGTGGATACCTCATCCATCTTGTAGTAGCTCGGGCACCCATGCAAAATGTACGAGATATGGTGATACCGGGCAAAAATAGGGGTTGGTGTGAACAGCCCTATATCATCGCCGTGATTTAGATAATGGCCAGCGGAGGGTTATTTGAGACGTTTGTGAAGTTTTGTTGATTTTTATGAGGTCGTTGAAGTGATAGATGAGGATGGACCTTATTTACGTTTATCATGGGGTTAGTTACATTAGTATGCTTTTCCCGTACACGTAATGCTTCGGACATTTGGGTCTAAAACTTTATTAGTCAGAATTTAGGATTATGCGAATTTGCTTGGACAAAAATTGGAATAATTAATTGGATTTTCAAGTGTAATGTTGGCACTTTATCCTAATAAGCATATTAAAACCTTCTATTTTTTAAAATTTGTATGGTGAATGTCTTAGAAAAATGTATGGTTTTCCCGACAGTTTTTGACCCGTACCTACAAATAATGTTTCGCATATTTGACACCTATAGTGTGGCAGATGTCCATGGGCAACGGTAATTGACCAGGCAATTCATCTGATCGATTACCTCCTATTTCATTAAAAAAAAACTGAAAAACGATACCTCAAGTGTCCCACCCATTACCAGTCCGCCTGCATTCTCTGGTCCTATCGGGCGGCCTATCGCGTCCCAGGCCAATAACGTCTACAAACATAACCTATTATTGCCTGCCGGCAATCGCCTGCTGCCACCTCTGCGACTACACATTAGCAGTCGAGAGTCGTCGGATTTCGCCCCAAGACCACAAACTGTTCGCTCGATATCTGTCGACGCTGACCGGAACCGTTAAGCGGCCACACACTCTTGGTTCGTATTAGTTGCCAAGCCGAAACCTAAAATGGAACTATCATACATACATACATACATATAATCACGCCTATTTCCCGAAGGGGTAGGCAAAGACCACGGATTTCCACTTGCTACGATCCTAACATACCTCTTTCGCTTCCTTCACTTTCATGACATTCCTCATATACGCTCGTCGGTTTAGGGTGTCCTTGACCTGGCCTTTTTTCAGGATTTCCCCGATTTGATCAGAGAAAATCCGCCGAGGTCTACCCCTTCCAGCTCCCTCTTCTACTTCTCCCTTATACACTCTCTTTGTTAACCTTCTTTCACTCATTCTTTCCACGTGTCCAAACCATCTCAACATATGGAACTATCAGTGTGTATTTTGTAATTAACTGACAGACTAATATCATCAGGCGAACTGGTAATCTGTGGGCCCCTTTAGTTTACTACTTTGCATCCTCTGACCAGAAATAAGTAAGCACATACATACTAGTTTCCACCCGCAGATACATACGCGTAAAAATTTTCACTGTCTTACATTTCCAAAATTTCGTAGCTACATTTGTTCAGGGCAAGTGATCGCAATACGACTCTTATTAACCAGAGCAGTCTTGCAGCAACAGCAGCAGACCACAACACACTATAGGGCTTAGTCATTTTGTGCAAAAATGCCTAGTATTTATTTATTTAAAAATTCAAAGATTTGCATTTGTACAAGATGTTACATAAATATTTTGGTATCACAATCTCGTGATTATTGGCATACAAATTCAATAACAATACACACTCTAATCCAGAGATTGGAACCGGTTTTTTGCATAAACATCGAAATATTTTGGATAAATATTTTGGACCCGGGTATGTCCTTAAACTACGTCCAACAAGAGAGGTAGGGCACAGCGTAATGTCATCACGCTTGAATCTGGAGCAGCCCAACTGGGGGAGTACCTCCACCTTACAGAAGACCACAGCCATAATAACCTGCTGCCCGCTCTGTAGGTACGTAGTGTTGTGTTCCTGATGGTGAGTAAGGTTCCCAGAGCTCCAACCCCCAACCCCCCCCCCCCCCACTCTCTAATGATGATGGCGCAGTTAAAGAAGCTACCCCAGGAGGGTACCAGCTGCGCTAGCACTGGAGAATCCCTCGCTGGGCTTCCATGCTCAGGTAACATCATACCTGAGCGTGGACGCCGAGGCTGCCCCACGTCGTACTCTGGGGGGGGCAAAACCGCGCTCAATCGTCTGCCATCTGCCCGAGGCAAGAGCAAAGCAGCTGTGGCACCCCCTGCCACCCTGGCCGTGGACTTCTGCAACGTCAGGGGTTTACATTCTAATCTTAATGCTGTCCACCTACACCTCGAGACAGCAAAGCCGGCCTTGCTCTTTTTGACCGAGACGCAGATATCGTCTCCGGCGGACACATCATACCTCTCCTACCCTGGGTATGGACTGGAACACTCCTTTTCGCCTAGGGCTGGGGTGTGCGTGTACGTCAGGGATGATATCAGTTCTCGCCGCCTCAGAAATCTTGAAGGTAGGGACCTTTCCACCTTATGGCTGCGTATAGACAACGATGACCATCCCCGCGTCTATTCGTGCCTATATAGGTCCCATAGCGGTGATGCCGAAACTGACCGACTCATGGAGCAGATCCAAACGGCTGCAGACTCTGTGCAGCAACAGATCCCATCCGCTGAGATCATTATACTAGGCGATTTTAACGCCCACAACGCCGAATGGCTTGGTTCAAACAAGACTGATCATGCGGGTAGATCTGTATATAACTTTGCTCTGGCATATGGCCTTACACAATTGGTTAATGCGCCTACGCGAATCCCAGATGTGGAAGGCCATGAACCTTCCCTGTTGGACCTTCTGCTGACCTCTCATCCGGCTGACTATCGTGTATCCGTTGAAGCCCCACTCGGTTCTTCGGATCACTGCCTGATCCGGAGTACGGTGCCACTCGCGTGCCCGCCGCGTCGGCGAATTGCTTGTAGCCGCCGTGTGTGGCACTATAGGTCAGCAGATTGGGACGGGATGCGGTCCTTCTTTGCATCCTACCCTTGGAGGCAGGTTTGCTTCACGCCGGATGATCCCAACGTCGTTGCTGATTCTGTTGCTGACGTGGTGCTGCAGGGAATGGAGCTTTTCATTCCGTCCTCTGTGGTTCCTGTTGGTGGCAAATCCCAACCCTGGTTTGGTCATTCCTGCAAAAAGGCCTCTCGCCGAAAGCAAGAGTGTTACCAAGCCTGGGTAGATGCAGCGGCAGTACGGGATGTAAAGACTAGCGCATTAAAAAAGGAGTTTAACTATGCCTCCAGGTCCTTCAAAAGAGTTATTGCCAGAGCAAAGTCGCTGCATATTGGTAGAATTGGCAAGAAACTAGAGCGCCTTCCTTCGGGAACTCGTGCGTTCTGGTCTCTTGCTAAAGCTATCCAGGGGAATTTCTGCACGCCATCTTTTCCGCCTCTGCACATAGGAGATGATTCCTTGGCCCACGACGCAAAAGACAAAGCCGATCTTTTAGGTAAACTCTTTGCGTCCAACTCGACTTTGGATGACGGGGGATACGCGCCGCCGACCATACCGCGGTGCGAGAGCTGTATGCCGGATGTCCGGTTCAACCAAAGTTCAGTGCGTAAAGCACTTCTTTCCCTCGACACTCATAAGTCGAGTGGGCCCGACGGAATCCCTCCGATTGTGCTGAAAATATGTGCTCCTGAGTTGGCACCGGTCTTAACGCGTCTTTTTCGGCTCTCTTACTCTTCTGGCGTAGTCCCAACCTCGTGGAAGTCAGCTTTGGTACACCCGATCCCTAAAAAAGGCGACCGCTCAAATCCATCCAACTACAGGCCAATAGCTATAACCTCCCTTTTCTCGAAGATATGGAGTCCATTATCAACTGCCAGCTCCTTCGGTACCTAGAGGACCACCAGTTGCTTAGTGACCGACAATACGGATTCCGTAGAGGCCGCTCGGCTGGTGATCTTCTAGTTTACCTGACACATCGTTGGGCACAGGCGATCGAGACAAAGGGTGAAGCATTGGCTGTTAGTTTGGATATAGCGAAGGCCTTCGATCGCGTTTGGCATAAAGCACTTCTTTCGAAGCTACCATCTTATGGGCTTCCCGAGAGATTATGTGTATGGGTCAGGAGCTTTCTAGCAGACAGAAGCATAAAGGTCGTAGTTGACGGTAAATGCTCAGACTCCATGTCTGTGAATGCTGGTGTCCCCCAAGGCTGTGTGCTATCACCCACCCTATTCCTTCTTCATATCAATGACATGCTGCAAATCAGCGGCATTCATTGTTATGCTGATGATAGTACGGGTGATGCGTCTTACACCGGCCGCACCAATATCTCTCGGGAAAACGTCATAGAGAGCCGGAACAAACTTGTGTCTGAAATTGAGACTTCCCTAAAAGAAGTCTCTGAATGGGGTCGACTTAACTTAGTCCGTTTCAACCCTACCAAGACACAAGTTTTCGCGTTTACCGCAAAAAAGTTAGAGTTTGTCGTATCACCTCGTTTTGAGAGCACTCCCCTGACTGCCACACCCGGTATCGGAATCCTTGGCGTCGACATCTCGAGTGAAGTCCAGTTCCGCGGCCATCTAGAGGGTAAGGCTAAATTAGCCTCAAAAAAGCTCGGTGTGCTCAACAGATCGAGACAGTATTTCACACCGGCCCAACGCCTACAGCTTTATAAGGCGCAGGTGCGCCCGCACATGGAATACTGTTCTCATCTATGGGCAGGGGCACCCCAGTACCAGCTTCTTCCTCTGGACCGCATCCAACGAAGAGCGACTCGAATTGTCGACTGCCAGTGCATTTCGGATCGGCTTGACTCCTTGGCGCTGCGTAGAGATGTGGCCTCGCTCTGCATTTTCTATCGCATGTACAACGGGGAGTGCTCCGAGGAATTGTTCGGATTAATCCCTGCCGCTTCTTTTCGCCATCGCCCTACGCGACAACATTTCCATCCTCACCACTTAGATGGTTGGCAGTCCTCAACTCTGCGTTTTTCCAGGAACTTTCTGCCTCGCACAGCTAAACTGTGGAATGAACTGTCGCCTGCGGTATTTCCGGACCGATACGACCTTCAAACCTTCAAGAAAAGAGCGTACTCCCATCTTAAAGGCCGGCAACGCACTTACAACCCCTCTGGTGTTGCAGGTGTCCATGGGCGGCGGTAATCGCTTACCATCAGGTGATCCGTCTGCTCGTTTGCCTCCTCTACCATAAAAAAAAAAAATAACCATATATTTCGGTTTATTTTATACTCAAAATGTAGGACTCAGTTATGTTTTTAGATAACGTCTTCGTATTATTAGATTGCCCGATTAGGAATAAAATAATTAACAAAGAACGAAAAAATACCGTTTTCGTTCCCATACAAAAAATTTTGCTTTCCGATCCCTGCTCTAATCATAGTATCACAGACAAACAATAATACTCAAAACAAAAATGCAGTATTTTTCTTTTTTTTAAGACATTATCAAGGTAAAACATTACTTATCAATACATTTTCATTTACAAATCAGTCAGAAATATTGTTATAGAGTATATGCTTTCTTGGAAACCTTTTAGGTTTCTTTTAAAAACATTATCCTTGCCCTTACATGGTATTATATTCACCAGTAACATGTTGCATATTTTGTGAGCCAATCCAAGCAGGTTTTTTTTTTTGTAAAAATGCTGTTTACTTGTTACTTTATCAACTATCCTCGCTTTTTTCTTTACTAAATTTTCATACATACATATAATCACGCCTATTTCTCGAAGGGGTAGGCAGAGACCACGGATTTCCACTTGCTACGAACCTGACATACCACTTTCGCTTCCTTCACTTTCATGACATTCCTCATACACGCTCGTCGGTTTAGGGTGCTCTTGACCTGGCCTTTCTTCAGGATTTCCCCGATTTGATCAGAGAAAGTTCGCCGAAGTCTACCCCTTCCAGCTCCCTCTTCTACTTCTCCCTTATACACTCTCTTTGTTAACCTTCTTTCACTCATTCTTTCCACGTGTCCAAACCATCTCAACATACCTTTCTCAATTTTTGTCACTACATCTTCGTTCAGTCCACACTTTTCCCTTATCACATTGTTTCTAATTCTATCTTGTAATTTTACACCACACACACTTCTCAACGCTCTCATTTCCACTGCATTCACTTGACTCTGATGTTTCTTCTGCCATACCCAACTTTCGCTACCATACATAAGTGTAGGCACCAACACCCCTCTATTTTCATAGTTACTAAAATAATTTTGCGTAGTACTCCCCTGGATTAGTCGCACCTTACCGCGAACTTTTAGGCCTCCCCTCGTAAAACCTAAACACATGCAACACTACGACACCCCACCTAAATCAAAACGCTTCAATAAATCTTCTTAAGGAACCAAACTCAAGGACCCCCAGATTAGTTCGCGAAAACATCCAAAATCAAAAACGACTCAAACACCTTCGTGTCCTAAAGCTAATGTTAGTAAGGAGCATTCCATTAAATTATCAACCGTTGTCTCAATTTTCTGAAGATTTGCAGCATTTGCAGGTATAGGGTTTCCATTTTCTGCCCTAATAAGCCCAAATAAAATAATCATTGGGTTTCAATGCCGAAGAAAAGATCTAATACACGAAATAAAATGCTTTTGTTCAGGACAGCTCGTGAAATGCTTAGAAACAGTTAAGACCTTTTAGTATATGTACGCACACAGTATATTTATTGAGTTAATTAAATGTAAAGCCCGAGATAGATGGAGCAGGTGCGGCCGAGAGGCGACATGATATAGACACAAAACTGTACTTAAGTTGGCTTTTAGCGAAAGGTTAAGAGGGTTGTTGTTTTAAAAGACTATAGACAACTGGGGACCTATCCAAGATGCCAATCGGCGCAGCGGTAATCACTAATCACTCTTCGATATAAGTGCGACAGAGAGACATTAGCGTTTCGTTCGCTACGGCGCAAACGATTGGCGTCTTGGTTAGGCCAGATGCGTAAGCAGTAAGACTCCAGGGGGCACAGGGTGTAATTTTTTTATATATGATGTTAAGAGTGAGAGAATTTTTACACGTTTCAATCAACGATATTAATCAAATAATAAATAGCCGGACCATACTCAGTGTAGGGTTCCATTCTGTCAGAAAAGGTTAAACGGGGGCTATTAAAAAGTGTCATGTACATTACAAGCAAAAGGGAGTACTTTCGCAGCGCTTTACTAAGAAGAAATTACTATTTGCAATAACTCAAAAACGGCTGCACCAATTATGTTCGCTATAGTTCTTATTGAAATTATTTGGTAAATTACCATGGGTCCAAAATATAAGAAAAAAATCTTAAAACCAAAGCGTAATAAACACTTTTAATGAAAACTATAGCGAACATAATCGGTGCAGCCGATACACCGATAGTCCAGCCGTTACTGAGTTACATATTGCAGACCGATAGTCTAGCCGTTACTGAGTTACATATTACAGACCAATAGCCCAGCCGTTTTTGAGTTACATATTGCAGACCGATAGTCCAGCCGTTTTTGAGTTACATATCGCAAAAAGTAAATATACGGAGAAAGCCCTACGAAGGTGCTCCGTTATGTTTGTAATATACATGATACTTACTAATAGCTCCCATTTAGCTTATTCTGACAGAATGGTCACTACGGAACCCTACACTGAGCATGACCCGACATGCTCTTGGGCATTTTTAACAAGTGACCATTGTTTCCTTACAGCTGACATCCCAGATACAGCGATTAATGGAAATATTATCTGGCGTGAAGTATCAGCTACTGACACGCGAGAAAACAATCAGACAGGCGTACCACGATAAAACACGCTTGAAACAAGACAAAAACACCCTTCTTACCCGTATATAAGGTCCATTTGAATCACTTCTTAACTTTGTTATGGATACAAACTTACCAATGTTCCAAATATAACTAATTTACTCGAAAACAAACTTTAAAATTACGTGTGTAAAAGCGTTGATGACTGAATTTAAATGTTTGTCAAACATACTTAACGATGATCGAGCCGTTAAATTAAAAAACTAATTTTCGAATTTCGATTTGGTGACGAATTTATTTGTTGTTGTTAATGTCCAGTGGATTAAGATATTATAGGAGAAGTAGAAATTTGAAAAGTTATTCAAGGTAAAAATACATTTCAGCTTGTTGTTGTTTCTATTTCAGGAATTTTCAACATATTATAAACGTTTTCAGTAGGCTTCTTAATAAAAAAATACCTAAGTATATATCATTTACATACTTATAGAATAACGTACTATTTCACCATTTGTATTACTTCGCTGAGAGAGAATCTAAGATGGCGGTTAATATCCAAGATGGCGGAATAAATCCACAAGATAACCCTATCTTGACATCGTAGGTGGAAATATAAATAACCGAGCGGTAATGCCTTAATATCCTAGAGTTCACTTTAGCTGGAAGATTACATGTAGATTGCTAAATGGGATTTTAAAGTGATTAAGTTATATTTCTTTAGCATTTTTTGCTGAAAAGCGTCTAAAGGTTATATTCGAATCCAGACTGTACCAGAATTACTGTTGCAACGTTGAATGCTGCAGAAGTGATGCGGACGATGATAATGAACACTTCCTTGGTAAAAGAGGTGACGGATTAAACATTATATTATCATTATCGGCCTTTGCGTCTATTGCAGATGATTTATTGTGTAATATAACGCCGGAGAGACACCGTTTTTGGTGGCTGAATAGACCGATGCGAGACTGACGTGGTCTAGCACAGGCCTGACGAGGGAAATTTGCGGAAAATGGCACTGAGACGCCTTGTCGTCGTTTTCACCTCTTGTCAGCGAGTGCAGCGAACCAGGGGGGCGATTTTTGAATTTCGAGCGCTCGATTTCGTCAATCAAAAATCTGTAGAAAACAGCGAAATGATATTTTTGAGGTAGGAGCGATAGAAATTGGGAATCCAGTGGAATTTACCACTCGTTTTCAATTCTATTAGTAAAATTTAAATGCCTAGTAGATTATTAAAGGGAGAATACGAAATCGAGCGATCGAAATTCAAAAATCGGCCCCCCGGTCTCATCTCAAAACTTGCGACCCTCCATCACGTGTTGAAATGTGTAGATAACTACTTTCTTTGCTGGTTCTGAACTTCTTTTGATTATAAAAAGTTCGTTTAATACAAAACCTAATCGATAATACCGTCTCCGACCTCACAAATTGCCTAGAAGGCACATCTAATAATTTTATCTTCCTTTTAAGTAAGTATCTACCTATTGTTTTGAACTTTGAGGGCATTCACACATTACGAATATAAGTTAATTGATCTTAAGACTTACATTTTGGGTATTTATTACCTAAAATTGCCAAAAATTTTATTACAAAAAGTAAAATATATCTTTTTTTTTTTGTTTGTCACTGTATAGTACCTACTTATATAACTTTTTGTCATGCGTGACGTACCAGAAACTAAAATTTACATACAAAAATACCCTTAAACTCAGATATATCCAAAATACTTATTTATTCGGGGAAAAATAAATGTTATCAACATTCCGCCATGACAATAGTGAATAATATCTTAATTTTAAATAATAATTTGAAATCAAACAGCGACAAGCTACCGGTATGAGGTCTTCTCAAAGGCGCATTGTATTGCCCAACCCACAATAATGTTGCCTGTGGGCGATAGATGACCTCCTGCAGATTACGTATTATATAAGCAATGTCGCGCTTTGTATGTGGGTTAAACATACGAGTACAAGTACTTTTACAGTATAGTGTAATCGAGTAGTTTCGAAAGTGACTTTAAATTCTATCGTAAGTCTATTTTACGCTTAGTGGCAGTCTGGCAGTACAAGTCATACGATAGACCATTTTTAGGGTTCCGTACCCAAAGGGACCCTATTACTGAGACTCCGCTGTCCGTCCGTCCGTTTGTCACCAAGCTGTATCTCATGAACCGTGATAGTTAGCCAATTGAAATTTCTACAGATTTTGTATTTCAGTTGCCGCTATAACAACAAATACTAAAAACAGAATAAAATAAATATTTCTTTTCAATCTCGAGGTTTTCATCCAATCACCGAAGTTAAGCAACATTGGATGGGTGACCGTTTTTGTAGGGTGATGTAGTGAATAAAATAAATTTCACGAAACTTGTTACCATAAGGTATAATTATTTGAAATTAGTTAGAACAAGTCAGTGGGATTGCCACAATATTCGAGTAAAGATGACATTTTAGAGCGTTTTCTTATACATTAGTAAATATAAATTTTAGCTAAATATAATGGTGAAGATACAATAGCTAAACAATAACGAAGTCAATTTATTGTTCATCTGATTGACAATGTGTCAGTCAAAAACGTACTTACTCATTTCAAGTGGCGATATCTTTTAATAAAGAGGTTGATAAATGATAAGTGATAATTGTTTATGAAAATCAAAAATACTATTTGAAATCATCCTATAAGTGGTTTGACGTCATCCGCACTTTTTGTACGACCCCTGATTATGAGAATAAAATGTCTTATAAGTTCGCTTTATTACGCTTTACGACCATCGTCCGGTGAACACCACGGGCCTGCTTCCTAACTTTTTTAAACCTTTTAACGGGCAAGGACTCAGATCATAGACTTACTTCTTATATCTATGGGCAAGAATGTTAGAAATTATACAAAATTGAACTCTATCACTTTGCAACAAAGTTCAAAATCATAGGAAATACATATAGTCCCTCTGCCATAAAGTCAGGCCAGATTTTAGTTTTCAAGTATGCGGGTGATGCGTGAGGGAGATGCCATAATAGTGTGACTAGCGTCTCCCGAGCGTCGGCGTCTAGTAAATTCTATGCTCGACGCAACGTTGACAAGTGCAGCGACGCCGTTTTCCATAGCACTCACTAGACGCCGACGCACTAAAGACGCTAGTGAGGAGTGTCTTTGAGTCGTAAATAAATACTCCATCTAGCAGGCAAGTCTGTGTTGTGTAATATACAATGCACTATGCCGGTCTTATTGTCCAAATGCAAACAGCAGGTAATTAATCAGCGGCGCTGGCTCACGGTTTTATTCTTGTATGTATATGCACATATACCTTATATGCAACTATTAATCAAAACCGACGTTCTAATGCATTTTTTATAGATTTAGTATGGGTAAACACATTGTTACTGGTGAATTCTCAATACAACTACAGACTCCGATGCCGTTAAGAGAGCATACCAATTACTAAAACCAAAAAAAAATTCCACGTCTAAATATTATCCATTCTCCATGATTTTTTCCGTTAAAAGAGACAATGGTAGTTGGAGGATTCGGAAAAATTTCGAAATCGAAGAACTCATAACCGAACCGAATATAATAGGTGAGACCAAAGCACATCGTCTCTTGGCTGGGCCACCTCGAAAAAATGGGTGAAGATCGTGCTGTAGAGAGGGCATACGGCCCGAATCGAAGAATGAAATACGATAACGATAACTTCTGTAGAGCTAAGATGGTCGGCTCTTTATCATTTGTCACCATACCTGTCACGTTGTAACAAGTATGTAAGTGCGAAAGTGACGGGCATAGTTAGTGACAAGTGATAAAAATGGAACCATGCTGCCACTGCTGTAGGGCTAAGATTAGTTTAGTTTAGTTTAGTTTTTTATTTATAAACATTCAATACAGTTTACATGTCAATTGTCTTATAACTAAAATCAAATATTTCAAATGGTTGGCTCTTTATCATTTGTTACCAGGCCTGTCACGTTCGAACAACTATGTAAGTACGAACGTGACGGACATAGTGACAAGCGATAAAATTGGAACCATGATGCCACTGCTGGTTTAAATAAGTTCTCATTTAGACGTCGTTTATATGTCGTATAATTGACAGAAGAAACTCGATTTGGGCAACCAGTGTCACTTTGACGTTAGAAATATCGTAGATAGATCTTATCGGGATCACAGCGGAATCAAAATAAACGTCAATTTTGACATGTCGTTTAGTTATCGATCTTTTAAAGATCATTCCAAGATCTTAAACGTGACTTAATCATTATTAGAATCGGGCCGATACTTGGATCGACCGACTGGTCGCCGTCCTGTAGGTCATCCTAAGTATCGGTGGGCTGATAGGTTGGAGGCAGATCTCCGTGAGCTCGGCGTCAGTGATAATGGCGTGAAGCCGCGCACGACCGGGTAAAATGGCGTCCTCTTGTGTTCGAGGTCCAGACTCATTTTTGGTCATGTTATTGATACAACGAAAAACTAAGTTTATAGATTTTACTTTTTTTTAATAAAAATGCATTACAGTAAAGCGAAACCTATAAACCTAGAGCATATGATGCTGAAGCGATCGACAGCAAAATCTCAGTCATTTTATTAAGATTTAGTTTAGTGGAAACCGTTTCCTCCCGAAATGGAAATTTCATTGAAAAAGTACCGTTATTTCGTTAGGATCGCAAAACTATTCCTTCCTCTTAAAATGGAACAACCTTTCAGTAGATGTCGCTAGGCGCCACCCCAAGGCGTGTACACATAAAGGAACGAATGGTTAACAGCGATTTGACGGTTTTCAAATGTTGCAGGTTCAAGTCTTGTCAGAAGTTGTAAGCTTTTCATTTTTTCCTTCAATATAAAATTAATACGTACTAATGTGTAGTAAACCTGTACAGCAGAATTCAGATTTTAAAACCTTAAATATTTTATTAGACATCAGCAGCGGTATCATGGTCGCATTTTTATCACCTGTCATGCCATGCGTCACTTTCGCACTTATATACTTGTTAGAACGTGACAGACATAGTGACAAGTGATAAAGAGCCGACCATATTAGCCCTACAGCGCCAATTTATATCTTGATGTCATTTTCGTCAGATTTAGAACAAAAAACAAACGAATATAGCCATGATGATTAATATGCATCAAATGGTGTAAAAATATTTGATTTTACTGTATCCGAATCGTTTCTGGTGCAGAGGCTGTCCATAGCCATCCAGCGGGCTAATACCGTGAGCATTATGGGCACTTTTGCACCGGAAGCAATAAGGAGCGGGTATGACTTAGTTACTTAATGTAAGTAATTGTGTAATTATTTTACTGTATTTAATTTATTTCATAACATTACAGCATAAATTGTGCTTAGACCAAGCGATTTTGGTAGCCCAGCTTGTGTAATAACACTTGCACTGTCTAGGCTGTCATAATCGCTGCCATCTTATCTTGGTCAGACTCTATATCAATCTATACGGACTCATGATGATGATATTCAGTACTTTTCAATGTAAATGTCAAAAATAAAAATAAATGTATAAATATTATAGGGACATTCTTACACAAATTGACTAAGTCCCAGGGTAAGCCGAAAGGCTTGTGTTGTGTGTACTCAGATATTTGTATATATATAATATACAAATATTTAAATACATAGAAAACATCTATGACTCAGAAACAAATATCAGTGCTCATCACACAAATAAATGCCCTTACCGGGGTTCAAACCCAGGACCATTGGCTTCATAGGCAGGGTCACTCCGCACTAGGCCCGACGGGTCGTCTAAACAACACAATAAAAATAAATCATAATGTCAAATCATATTATGAAATATTTTACATACAGAGAGAAGCGGTCACGTGACGTCATCCCCCCCCCCTCTTCGACCTCTTTCGTCTCAAGAGTATAATCATACGGGTATCATGGTGATTCTCCGCTACCGCTACTAACGAAGCGGAGAAGGCGAGCTGGCGACTAGTGGTCTGACACATAACGACACCGCAGGACATAGGACACAGTAGAGGAATATAATTTATGTATTGGACCCCGCTGTGTACAATAACTTACCAGCATCCACTACTGATGGCCTGGCAAGTTTCAAGGCTAAGCTCAAAAATTGGTTTGAGCAATACTTGCTTGATTTCAAAATATGTGGAGTTAAAATAAATAATAATAATAGTAATAATGTCGCTTTTTAGATTAGATATGGTGGTCACAAATTAAATTAGCAATCTTGAGGATTTTTTCTAGTGACTTGAAACCACCCACACAACAACACAGTGTTGTTGTTTTTTTCTTTTTTCTATTGAGCGAACTCAATAGAAAAAATCTCCAACATAGGTCTAAAATGCGTTTTTCGGAACTTATGTACGAAATATCATTTGATATTTACGTCGCTTTTCGGGGAAGGAAACATCGTGAGGAAACCGGACTAATCCCATTAAGGCCTTGTTTACCCTCTGGGTTCGAAGGTCAGATGGCAGTCGCTTTCGCAAAAACTAGTGCTTACGACAATTCTTGGGATTCGTTGCCAAGCGGACTCTACCTATAAGCTCCCATAAGCCGTGGCAAAATACCGGGATGACCCGAGGAAAATGATGATGATTAAAGCCACCCCATACTAGCGTCTGCCGAGCGTCAGCGTCTAGTCAACTCTATGGCTGCTGCTCGACGCAACGTTGGCGCAACTGCGCAGCTACGCCACTTTCCATAGCGCTGACTAGACGCCGACGCTCAAACGACGCTAGACCTAAGATTTATCTCACAGAGTAGGTAAAGTTTATTAGACAAATAGGTAGTTACGTCAATTATGTAGGCTAAGTTAACAATTTATAGTTTTACAACAATTTACACGAATCAAATTTATTAAACTAGGATTCTAACCAAAGACTACTTTTCTTTGGTACAAAAATATTGCAGGAATATTTCCATACTTGTATTCAGAGAACAAGATCGGCAAAGCGTCAAAACGTTACAGCTAAATTGAATGCACGAGTAATTGTTTTTTACTTTTTATGTACTTACTTTCTTACTTGGCTGACGCAATGACCCAAAATGAGTCTTGGCCTCCAACACAAGAGCACGCCGCCATTTTGCTCGGTTCAGAAGGCCTACCGCGAACCACGTTCGACGTCTTACCTCTCTGTCGCACTTGTAAATTCGTACGTAAGTGTGACAGGGAGCAGTGCCGGATTAAGACATTTAGGTGCCCTAAGCATTTCTAGACCATGGTGCCCCCTCATCAAGATTACATTGAATTTTCTTGGTAAATTGAGTGACGTTTATTGCCGCATTACTTCTGAGAATAGAATTTTCAATCCGTCACATCATTTTATCACGGAAATTGACAGAACTGCAGTATTAATGTTCCAAGAGTAGGTAAGGTCAAGTCTAAACAAATTCGAAGACCGTGCTTCGCATAAGTCCGGAGGTCAAGCCAACCATGGTCCAAGTGTAAGCGAAGACGTAAGACATAGGCAGTATTCCGCACAGGATTTTGGAACCTCTAGAGCTTTCCTGCGAAGCTCATTCATGTGAGGGCAAAGGCCGAGCTTCAGTAGGGGCTTAGCCATTGGCGATTGGTTTTTGTCAGAACAAGTACCAATGGCCACAAATTTTTTAAATAGCAAATTATTGTTTACGAAAACGGGACTTAATAGGGTAAGTTTTAAAATTACCTCTGACCAGACGTTTCAAGGCCGGCGTTGTCCCCATGGTCTCGGAGAAGACTGTGTAAAGTCGACATCATTATTTTGACCTTGGAGGTAATTTTAGAACTTAATCAAACGCGAATAAGTCTCGTTTTCTTAAATAATAATGTGTCACAATTAGGCCAATACAATTAGATTTTTTCGACCTAAAAATACGTGTAATCCGAGTTTGCTCCATTCTAGGAGGTGTGCATAAATGATTCCTCTTTTTCAGTTTTTTTTGCTGGTAAATCGAAAACGGTACGGCCGACGGAAAATTTGTTCTAATTACGAGTATTATTAAAATTGATATCTGAGGATCCGAAATGTAATATAACTATGTTTTTGCAATAAAATATATTGATTGATTGATTGATTTAAGGTACCTTAATATGTATTCGTAGTACCTAAATTGTAAATTAGGTCGACATTTTTAATTTTTGGTAAAATCATGTTAATAATCCGAAAACGCTTTCTTACCAGTGTCTGATCCACCAAGTGCTATTGTAATTGATAGTGGGTACCTTCTACTACATCGAGTGGTTTGGCAATCCAAAGGAAAAAAATATCTCCTAAGAATCCCAAAATGTATGCACACCTCCTGGGATAGAGCAAACTGGGATTACACGCATTTAGGACCAAATAAATGTATTAAAACAATTTCCAGCTTGCTGGGAATTAATTCCTCAAAACGCTATTTTTGGATCTAATTTGATTGGCCTAAATCGTGAAGGTGTTTTTAAAGGCAAAGTCTAAGGCTGAATGCGCGGAGCGTTCGATCAGCCCTTACGGATGAGGCCAAAGGTCGAGCTGGAGGAAAGCAAGGCTTGAATTTGACCAATGGCGAGGTATGAATAGCTGGACGTCCGCAGCGTCAGATCGCGGCGCGTTATCATATAATACAACTAATGGCGAGGTGTGAGCAAGGCAGCCCAGCTGCGAAAGAGGACAGCATGGATTTGGATCCATGGCCAAGCGAAAGTGGGGCAGTTTGCATAAAGTAAGAAGGCCTGGCGTCGCATAAGACCTAACGCCGAACTGCAAAAGAGTGGCTTGAAATCGAACCTATGTAATCACGGTCCTCCTACTGCTCGGCCTTTGCCTTAACTCGAAAGCGCAACTTGATAAGATGCTTTTGTTTTTCGGCCTTCGCAGGGCCCTTTATTACACTTTGATAATTAGGTCGCAGGATCGCGGCTCTGCAGCAACTCAGCCTGGCCGACACATCTGGTGTGCAAGAGACCAAAATACGCTACAAAATCGGTAATCTACGTCGAGAAAATCGGTTGGCCACAAGCCCGACGGTAAGATTTTTTGGCCATGAGCTTTGATGGCCTCCGCGTAAGGTTGGAGATGTGCTTACGTGTCCTCGCTCTCTTACGACCCTTCGTTATTAGATGGGTACTTGCACACGTATCAAAAAGTTTCGTGTACATAAGTACTACACTACGACTGCGATGCTGATGCAGCCTGCGCGTTTTTTTTCCTATGATTTTGGTGCCCCCCTAGACGTGGTGCCCTAAGCAAGTGCTTATTTTGCTTAATGGTTAATCCGGCACTGACAGGGAGGCAACACGTCGAACATGGTTCGCGGTAGGCTCTCAGAGCGGATTCACGCCAGCTTTCGCCGACGCTGAGGTTACGGAGATCCGCCTCATCTCTTTCGGCCTAACGATATTTAGGACTTATGTACCTACCTACATTATATTTAATTAGGTCATATACGTAAGGGGTGCCTTTACTGTTTTTCTCCAACCTACGTACCTCAGGGCAATACGTTACAAACTCTATTCATGGCTTTTTACTTTTTCACTCGGACTGTACTGCGAGGTGTTTTTGCTGTCGCTACCTGAATTAAGTTTGGGAAGATTGATTCTCGAGCTATTTTCTGTAGACGTTCTTTTGTTGACTGTACTGGATGATGTATCTTCGAGTTCGGAGTTTTTGTTGGAAATTGTGGGCTTGAGTGATGTGGATTAATGTTGTACTTTATTTGGGATTTGATTTTGTTGCTTGTTTGGTAGCGAATTATCGTGTTGTATTGAAAGTTCTAAATTGTGTACGATCATGCAAAAAATCTTACAAGGAAAGGTACCCAACTGTCCGGTTCCGATTTGATTTATATTTATATAATTATGTTATAGAGTAGTCTAAAATAACGGACACTTATTTTTTTTTTAGCTGCCCAAACTCAACCTAATGGGAGAAATTGTCCTCCAAAGTACTAAAAAGTTACTAAATCTTCTAACTCCTATAGAAAGTGATGCTTAAGCAACTTGCTAGTTAACGGCTTGTTTGAGTATATGTTTGAGAACAGGAAAAAATAATGTACACGTGTTTTGTTATATCTGCTTAAACTCAAGTTTTCGTAAAAAAAACACCCGTCTTTATGTGTAACTTTAGCGATAAGATATTATAAAACTTACACCCTTCGATTTTTTTTTGTTAGTTGAAATTTCTCTTAAAAATACTTTTAACTAGATGAAAATCACCCAAAACTCCGTCATTATTATTCGGAATTATTTTACGTTTTTGACATTCGGAGTTTCCCGAATATACACCTTACTAGGTTAATTTTGTTGCATTTACTTGAGCCATTGTTAAATCAACCTTTTTTTAAAAGAAGTGTCATTTTTATTAAATAGTTAAATACCTAATACAAGTGTCAATATATTATGAGTTTGATCGTTTTGAAAAAAGCGCTGGTGGCCTAGCGGTAAGAGCATGCGACTTTCAATCCGGAGGTCGCGGGTTCAAACTCCGGCTCGTACCAATGAGTTTTTCGGTACTTTATACGAAATACATAGCTGTAGTTACTCGCCGTAAGCTCGTTTCATAAACCCACACTCGTATTTTAATACCTTTCATTATGTATCAGTCACATAAACTACTATTAATCTTTAATTCAAGCACTGACCCCCTGTTGGACCCAATTGAATGATTTCCAAGGTATCTCCCAATAGTGGTACTATGGACAACTGAGCACACTACATCACCTTACAACGGGTACAAATTTCCCGCGGGAAATTCATTACCGCTGCAGGAGTCACTTTTTTATCTGTGGCCATAACTTGGCGAGCTCGAATTGGTAACAACTTACGTATGCAGCAAATATGCAGTTCACTGTCTGAAATATGGCTTAATTTGATTCTTTGGTAAATTACAAGATAAGGTGACAGTCCATTTCTGACCGCAGCTGCACTACTGCTCCGACATTACTGCAGCGGCCTGATCGTGTCGGTGTTATTGTCAATTTCCATAGTAAAATCAATGACGGTACCGACTGCACGTAATATGGTAATTTTAACGTATTTCCGACCGCAGCTGCACTACTGCTCCGACATTACTGCAGCGGCCTGAATAAGTCAGTGTTATTGTCAAATTCCATAGTAAAATGATGACAAGACCGACTGCATGTAGCATGGTGATTTTTAGTGTTTGGTGTACATACGACCGCAACTGCAAACCGCACGTCAAATCTTTACAGAAATGTCTTTGGTCACAGATATTAGTAGCTCTAAGCAAAGAGGATATAACCACTACAATATAAGGAGTTTATTACACCCGTGGATAAACAACCCCGATAGTTTCTGTGTTTCGCGGTAGTTCCTCTGTATCTTGGCGTTGCTCTTATTGTTTTTGTTTAATGTTTCCTGATAAATTCATTAAATAAACAGTTCTTTCCTTTTTTCGTAGTTTTCCGAGAACAGCTATAAGCTCGAAAGGGCAAGAACGATAGAGAGCCAAATATACGATTTTGAAATTAAGATTTTCATGGTAGGCAATAAGTAGATAGTAGCTATGTATGTATGTATATATAAATTATTTACAAACTAATAATAGTGAAAAAACTGGAAAACTAGTTCGCCTTTGTATTAATGATGAGTGTTTTTTTCCTGTTTTGTGTTCATTTTTGTACAATAAAAAGTTTTACTACTACTACTACTACTAAATTACAGGACGCACGTATGTGTTAGAATAAGATCGATGTAGGTATGCTAACCATTATCGTACAATCATGTACACATAGCATAAAAATGTGTCAACATAATATTTCTATGATGATTCTAATACTGAACGGAGTGGTCGTATGCAATTTCCTCTCTCTTTCCTCTTTCTCTCTTTTTAGGGTTCCGTAGCCAAATGGCAAAAAACGGAACCCTTATAGATTCGTCATGTCCGTCTGTCTGTCCGATTCTGTCACAGCCACTTTTTTCCGAAACTATAAGAGCTGTACTGTTCAAACTTAGTAAGTGGATGTATTCTACGAACCGCATTAAGATTTTCACACAAAAATAGAAAAAAAACAATAAATTTTGGGGGTTCCCCATACTTAGAACTGAAACTCAAAAAATCTTTTTTCATCAAACCCATACGTGTGGGGTATCTATGGATAGGTCTTCAAAAATGATATTGAGGTTTCTAATATCATTTTTTTCTAAAATGAATAGTTTGCGCGAGAGACACTTCCAAAGTGGTAAAATGTGTGTCCCCCCCCCCCCCGTAACTTCTAAAATAACAGAATGAAAAATCTAAAAAAAATATATGATATACATTGCCATGTAAACTTCCACCGAAAATTGGTTTGAACGAGATCTAGTAAGTAGTTTTTTTTTTAATAAGTCATGAAATTAAAAAAAAATTTTTTTTTCATCATACCCATACGTGTGAGGTATCTATGGATAGGTCTTCAAAAATGATATTAAGGTTTCTAATATCATTTTTTTTCTAAACTAAATAGTTTGCGCGAGAGAACCTTCCAAAGTGAAAAAGAGTGTGTCCCCCCCCCTGTAACTTCTAAAATAACAGAATGAAAAATCTAAAAAAAATATATGATATACATTGCCATGTAAACTTCCACCGAAAATTGGTTTGAACGAGATCTAGTAAGTAGTTTTTTTTTAATACGTCATGAAATTAAAAAAAAAAAATTATTTCATCATACCCATACGTGTGGGGTATCTATGGATAGGTCTTCAAAAATGATATTAAGGTTTCTAATATCATTTTTTTCTAAACTGAATAGTTTGCGCGAGAGAACCTTCCAAAGTGAAAAAAAGTGTGTCCCCCCCCTGTAACTTCTAAAATAACAGAATGAAAAATCTAAAAAAAATATATAATATACATTACCATGCAAACTTCCACCGAAAATTGGTTTGAACGAGATCTAGTAAGTAGTTTTTTTTTAATACGTCATAAAATTTAAAAAAAAATTTTTTCATTAAACATATACGTGTGGGGTATCTATGAATAGGTCTTCAAAAATGATATTTAGGTTCCTAATATCATTTTTTTCTAAACTGAATAGTTTGCGCGAGAGACACTTCCAAAGTGGTAAAATGTGTGTCCAAAGTGGGAAAATGTTGAACAAGATCTAATAAGAAGATTTTTTTTAATACGTCTTAAATTGTACGGAACCCTTCATGCGCGAGTCCGACTCGCACTTGGCCGCTTTTTCTAAATTTTGACTGAGAAAATGTTTCGAATGAAATAGCTTACTCTGTATCCTCTATATTTGTGTTAGGATTCTTAGGATACTACGAAACCACAGTAGATTACATTTTTTAGTGGCAACAATGGTCGCGCACTGTGCGGCTTAAGAGGAATTTCCTCCCGCGGGCGCTCCGGCTTTAGTATGAGCTCCCTGCCGAGGTTTTTCTGAAGGTCTACAGTAGGGGTTCTTGAAAAAAGAAGTGTACAGGTTTTTAAAGGGTCGGCAACGCGCATGTATCACTTCTGGAGTTGGAGGCGTGCTTAGGAGTTTCAGTGACGCTTATATTTAACAGGATTAATTACTGAATTCTCGCTGACAGTACCGTGGCACAGTGAATTTGGCCTGATAAAATGTGAAAGTGTCGTAATATCATATTATGTACACCGTGGGTTGGTAAAATCCGACAGATCTTAACCACGCATTCCTGAGGATCAAAAAATGTTTAGTAAAATTCGGAAAAAAAATGTTCTGTTTTTTTTAGCCGATTTAAAAGCCATTTTCTGCACACAGCACGTTATTTCTTTCTACATCTTGGCGAAAAAAAAACATTACCACGAAGAAGTAAAGTTTTCTTAATTCATCTATAGATCAAAATTGCGAGTGTTCTTTTTAGTTGAGTAATGTTTGTCAGAAGGTATGACTAAACCAAGTCACATAGAGGCAGCGCCGCAGCGAAAAAGGCGTTTTTCACAAAGTTATAGCAGAAACAAATTTTTGCAAGAATTGCCATTATCTCTGAAAGAAGACCGATTACAGAAAATTTGTATGATATTTTAGCCTCTAAATGCGATTAAGAATACAACTTTAAAACTATCAGGTTTTACCAGCCCACGGTGTATAACATCGTGACACTTTCTCACTTTGTCATTTCAAAGCCATTTCTGAGATACAAGAAGCAATAATTCAGTTGTATTACCTAGAAATACAAAAGGCAAAGTTGTTGTTTAACACCTCATGGTAGCATATGGATACTCAAACGTAAGAAAAATTACAAAATTGAACCACAAGAGAAGCGACAGCGGTTTTAAAATAAAATTATATTGACAGTTGCGGGGACTTCAAGGCATGAGGGTTAAACAAACTTTGCTACAGAGCGCAACACGAATTTATTTTATCACACCATCACGAGGAAAATATTTATTATTCCAATTAATTTATTAAATATTCTTTCTATCAGCCGCTTGGCTAACGTAAATAGCTTTCTTCATAAAGGATTTCTTGTCTCGCCCATCAAGTTTTATATGGTCTAGTCATAAACTGTATCTGCCACGACCACGAGTGCCGTCGCCCATGGACACCTGCAACACAAGAGCGATTATAAGATTTAAATTTGTGCTTTAGTTTGAAATAGGAAACTGGACAATATTAAGTGTAAATTGCGTAATTATAGCTCTTACAAATCAAATTTATTCGTTTATTCTTTACTTTTAGGTAACTAATGAAAGATTGGTTTAATATGAAAACTCAGAAAGATAAATCTGTAATATTTTGCTAACACTGAACGACTGCATTGGAGAATTTATTTTGTCGCATCGCCATCTCCGAAACCCACGAATCCCTTTGCAAAAATAAAGTAAACCCGGGATAAAAGAGCCTACCTAGCTTTTTGAGGGGACGTTTATCGCAGACTTCTACATCCAGGCGGTACTAGGCCACCAAAAACGTGCAGACACCACCGGCTGGATTTGGCTGCATCACGTGATGCAAGTGGATCAAGTGCGCATACCGTATCCATCACGAGCAACATGAGTCCCGCTCTTGTCGGGTTGCTGTGTGCGGTGGTCACGCATTTAGTCAAGAGGACGGGGAAGATAATTTCAAAATGTTAACTTACCTTAAGTGAAGAAATATTTCTCCTCTGCATTCATTTAATTCGAGTAATTTGGTTGTATTTCTTCAATATGAAGTTAAATTGTTATTCATGTAATTGGCAAACAAACGATCACCAACAATATCTGGTTTTTTAATAATATTGCGTAGCTGCCTTCGACTGAATGTGACTTTTGTAGAAAGGCAAACTGTTTTTCGTTTTCGTGTACCATGTAGCATTATCGTCACTTACTTCTTCTCGTAAAAAATACAAATAAGTAAATTAGTAATTTTATTTATACGTCTGACAGTGACATTATTCATTGACTTTGACAATCAACTGACGAACGCTGCCGCGACTGCACGCCGCAAACAGCAGCAGTCGGCCGCTGCAGTAATGTCGCACCAGTAATGTCGCCACGGTAGTGCAGCTGCAGTTGGAAATGGACTGTCACCTATATACTCATTTTATTATTTTAATCGATATCTGTCTTGCTCTCTTTGTTCGGGTAAAAGAAGCGACTAGCGTCTGTTGGCTCGGTGGGTGGATGACATTCGAAAAACCGCGGGACACTTCTGGATGCGACTAGCCCAGGACCGGGGTACGTGGCGTACACCGTGGGCGACTGGAGGCTACAATTATGATGAGATGACTTGGGGCAATTTTTATTTTCTTGTCAATGATTATTTGTCGTCAGATTTAGATAAAATTTTGTGCATTGATAGTTTCAGATTCCGTAAAAAGTAAGCACAATTTACAACGTGAGTTTCAAAATTAACTATATAGATAGGTTACAATCAAGTTCTTAAAACGTTTGAGTTTTTATAAAAGTTCGAAGAAAAACCGGTTCCGAGACTTGCTCCAGACCTGCTAGCATGAGTTGCGTTCTCGAGCGCGATTCTATACATCTATCTATCTATGATGCTGGCGGGTCTAGGTGCATTTTAAAAATGTCCTAACTGGTAGTTAACATAAGTTCTCTTTAATCGCTCGTTTCACCAGTCCTCGTCCGTCGGATTGTCTGTGCAATGACAATGGAGCATTGTGCGCTAAATGCCCCATTCAGTCCGGCAGTTGCTCAGATAGTGGGGCAAAACGAGGCACTTGCCACGTTGGTATTGTTAAATTTAGTCATACTTACTAGCAAAAACATCGAATTTTAGGTTAAGACATCAAAATTATGGAAGTTGAAACGTAATGGCCACATCATATCTAAGTATAAAACCTTCAACCCAGAAAGTGAGTTATGATTCGGCCCATGACTGTCTCATTTCAAACATAGATGAGAGAATCGTACTGCCTTCGTCTTACGCTAGTACTTGCACCCAAAAGAAAGGGATAAGTATAGTTTTCCTGGGTTTTACTGACTGACGAGTTGTATTTGCCAGACTATATTTTCTGTTATTCATGTTTTTTCATAACTTAATAACCGTTACATCCATTATGTGTTATTATCATTTTTACTTTTAACTATCGAAAAATAATGTGGAATCCCAAAAAAGATATAAACGAATAAATCAAAAATGTGTGGACTTTTTACTGGACTTAAAAAAACCAGCACCTGTATAAAAAATCTGCTTATCGTTTTCTACTCTATAAAAGTAGAAAAACAAAGTCTTGAAAGGTAGAAGACGGGACCTCTAATAGTTTCTGAGAAACAAGATACCTATTTTTGGGTCCCATACAAAAAAAAAACAGACTATTTTTTTCTGCTGTCAATATAAAAAAAAAAAAAAATTCGTTTATTTCAGACAGAATCCATAGTGAGTATTAATAATAATTACATAACACTTAAGCTATGTTAGTATTGTACATGCCAAATAAAAGTAATAAATAACAATAATAATAATTTAGTTTAAGTATCTGCCCCCCCCTGGAACACCCGGCACTTGCGCATGCGTTCGAACCCAGTGTCCCAGAATGGGGCAGTCCGTTTTCTCGCTTATGACCCTCAGGATGGTGTTGTGGCTCCCGCGCACCCTGCGCATGAGTGATGCGATACGTTTACGAATCACCGCGCCAAACCCCTCCGTGTGCGCGTACGCAAACATTGCTGAGGCGCTGCAGTAGCGCGGGAGCCCCAACAACACCCTGAACGCATTGTTATATTGTACACGGAGGGCGTTAAAGGCTCGCTGCGTGTAATTAACCCACAGGTTGCACGTGTATAAAGTTTGGCAGAAGGCTTTAAAGAGAGTAATCTTTACTTCAATGCTAGATCGTGCAAACCTGCGGGCCAACATGTTGCAGCGAACCGCCAGCGCCCTCCTTTCCCTCTCAATATCGCTATCATCTTTTAAGTCCTCGGTCACCACATGGCCGAGGTACTTAAATTGCTTAGCTCTGGCGAGGCCTACACCATTGAGCAGCACTGGGGGCATAGTCGTCACTTTTCGACTGCTTGGATGAAAAATCACAAGCTCACTTTTCTTTACATTGTAAAGGAGGCCGTGCAACTTAGAATACTCTTCACAAGTTCTCAACAACCTTCTGAGTGCTGAAATCGATGGGCTAAGTAGCACCATGTCGTCTGCATAACTAATACTGTTGACAATATGTCCGTCAATTGAGCAGCCGACTCCAGTGCTACTCAGCTCATCGATCAGCTGGTTTACGTACAGGTTGAAAAGCGAAGGAGACGTCAACCCCCCTTGTCTCACTCCGCACTCCAACCCGTACTCATCAGAAAGTTCGTTTAGCCATTTGACCCGGTTAGTTTGATGAGCATACCTTATTTATAATATGCCTTATTTTGAAAAAATGTATACCACATTTATTGTTCCTTATATAATTCTCTATCGGACAGCATTTTTCAAAAAATGATTTTCTGAAAAAAGTGCGAATGTCCTCTTTTCGAGCCATCCAGCCCACCGTGAGCCGTTGTCAAGCCGGGTTTGTAACATCAAATTTAAATTCAGTTAATTATGACGATCATGTAAACATTAGATACCTAGTACTACCCGACAACATAAAAAATATTGAAAATGATCTGACATTCAACACTCGATTAAAAAAATGGCTGACTACAAATGCCTTTTATGACATATCAGAATATTATAATAATGATTTTAATTTTAATTTATTGGATGTCTGAATTGTGTTGATTATTTTTATATTGTTATATTTTATTTTGTATTTGTATTTTATTTATTTGCATAATCAGGTACATTACAATACACAGGTGTTATTTGTAAAGTAGGAGGTACAAGATACCCTGTCAGGGCATTGCAAAATACTTAAATACTAAGTTTTAAGTGAGTAACAGTATTATAATATCATTTATGAAGGGATTTTTTTCTAAACAATCTTATTGTTGTATAAGGCCATTTTATATTACTTGATTTGATAATTATGACTTTTATGACATGTAGAGTATTATAATACTATTGAATATATGAAGTGTTTTGATTAATTTAATATTGTTTTATTTTACTGTAATTGAATTTGATTATTATTATCGTAATTGTACTTCAATTGACATCCACCTAATTATATGTATTACCCATTTGACATGTAACATTTGTAATTTTATAAATAATAATATGAATACTATTTTACGTCATAATTTTACCGACATCTACTTATTTACGTTTCAATTGTCCTCGCATTTTTAACACAAACCTAATTGCACCCGTCGAACCGGGATATGGTACTTACTGAAATAATAGCATTTGTAGAACCATGCAATTACATAGTTACTCTAAATGGTCTGACCAATTTGGAAAGGCCATCTCAGGCAAACCCTATCAACATAGTACAAAGAGTGGGGAAGTAGGTTATCTTCATACAAACGCACCGCGCGCGGCTTGTATGTGTGCGCCATAGTATCTTTACGTCGCCGCACGCACACTCAAACAATAGCCCCGTCTGGCGCACTGAGAAACGGGTCGAGATTTAGCACACTGAGAACAGGCTGCGGGAGACCGATGGAGACAAATCACACCAGCTGCAAAACCAAGAGGTCACGATCTCGACGAGTAACGAGGGACCCACAAAGAAGAACTACTAAAATAAAATATTCTAAAATCAAATGTTAAAGGTATAAACGGAAAGACTTCGACGACAACAACCGCGGGCAATGATGTTTGCACACTTTTAACTTGTTTGATAAAAATGCATTATTGATTCTACCACAGACTAGTGTGTAATAAAGACTGTTAGCCACCGTACATTTTTTTTCCTTATATTGACATCTACTAGGCTGGTGGCTTAGTGGTAAGAGCGTGCGATTTGCAATCCGGAGGTCGCGGATTCAAACCCCGCTAGCTCGTACCAATGAGTTTATCGTAACTTATGTACGAAACATCATTTGATATTTACCAGTCGCTTCGGTGAAGAAAATCATCGTGAGGAAACCGGACTAAGCCCAATAAGGCCTAGTTTACCCTCTGGGTTGGAAGGTCAGATGGCAGTCGCTTTCGTAAAAACTAGTGCTTACACCAATTCTTGAGTTTATTTGCCGTTGCATAAGCCGTGGCATAATGCCGGGACAACGCGAGGAAGATGATTGTTATTTACTATAAAACTCAACTTAAGGATATCATCAGTTACATATTTGACGACCGGTCTGGCCTAGTGGGTAGTGACCCTGCCTATGAAGCCGATGGTCCCGGGTTCAAATCCTGGTAAGGGCATTTATTCGTGTGATGAGCATGGATATTTGTTCCTGAGTCATGGGTGTTTTCTATGTATTTAAGTATTTATAAATATTTACATATTATATATATCGTTGTCTAAGTACCCTCAACACAAGCCTTATTGAGCTTACTGTGGGATTTAGTCATTTTGTGTAATAATGTCCTATAATATTTATTTATTTATTACATATTACTCCTAGGCATAGGTCTGTGTCAAATAACACGTGAAAATGTTGAAACTCGTTAAGTGCCATAGTGAATTATAAGTAATGAAGAGGCACGAAACTTGCCTGAAACTTGACTATCTTTATTATGTACTTATCTTTATTCTATACACATAATTTTATTGACGGATTACCATGTTGACATACAAGGTAGCAATTGTTTTAACCTACATTTGTAGTCAAAGACAATTTCAACATGGTTAGTCAAATTGTGTGCTGACATGTAATAGTGATGCGACTTTTTTTCGAAACTATCGAAAAAAAAAGTTATTTTGTCTATTATAAATTTTCATCACCAGTTTCTTTTAATATTGGAGGATATTAAGAGAAAACAGTGATGATAATTTATTATTCAGAGTGTAATTGTACTTACTGCAGAAGGAACGAATCATGAAACGTCTTAACTGCTTGGTAAAATTATGTTTTTAAGTATTTTCGATTGCTTTTCCTTTGGTGCGAAGAAATAATGTAACTAATGTATTAATTTACTAGAAGGAACGGCTAATAGTATAACATACAGGATATTTTCATATATCACATGATAGTACCATTTTGTACCTTTTGGCGTTGAAACTCTAGGTCCATGGGGTCCCAGCGCGCACAAGTTTTTTGGAGAAATCGCGAAACGTCTGGTTGACGTAACTGGTGACCGAAGAGCTGGCGGCTTCCTCGCACAACGTATAAGTATTGCAATACAACGAGGAAATGCCGCCAGCATCCTTGGTACACTGCCTCAAGGGCCTATTTTAGATACAGGGTGGCCCAATAAGAAGTATACATTTTGTTTTTAAATTTTAACTGTATTAAGTTCAAAAATTATTAAGTATTGTTTTAAAAATATATTCTTCAGGGTTGGCAAATTCATGCGAAACATAATGTCTGACATATGTCCACCTCTAACAGCAGGCAAATGTAAGCCCTTATCATCCCAATGTTCAGCATCTATTCGCACATTTTTGGCATTATCTTAGTACATTTGTGTCGAATAGTCGGTTTTAACTGTTTAAATTTCATCAGCTCGTTAGCATAGATACGTAATTTTAGATAGCCCCACAGAAATAAGTCACGAAAAAAAGCTGCAAAATTTGGGGAATTTGGGTGCCAATCACAATCACTTTTTTTCAAAATTAATCGAGCAAACAACGTGTTTTAGACAACAGAAACATTTGAGATAAAATTGCTTGCTGCTAGTGGTAGACATTTGGCAGAAATTATCTTCCGTATACAATTGCCAACCCTGAATAATATATTTATAAAAAAATATTTAATAAAATTTCCACTCAATGTAATTAAAATTTAAAAACAAAGTGTATCATTCTTATTTGTCCACCCTGTATAAGCTAGTAATCATCTGTATATATCCATTATGTATATTGTTATTGTATATAAATATATTACAATTATAACATGAGTAAATACATAACGATAACCTTGAAATAATAAATAAACCTATTCTTAAAGTTATACAAAAATGGAATCGGACTGAAAGGTTCAGAGAGTCTACTGCGAAAATCTAAAAATTGAAATAAAGAGAAAAGAGAGGTACATAAGGGAATTTCGATTCGAAAATCGAATTATTTTGCAAATTTACCAGATAATCTGTACCCCTAGTGTAAATTTGATCGACATCATAACGTGACGAACGCGTTTGCGTTAAGTCTCATTTTGTATAGGATTTTGAGTTTCCAAAACGTCCCGCTTGGCGCGCTCTTTCTAAATCCAATACAAAATCGAATTTATTTACACTAGGGGTACTGATCAAAAAGTTAAACGCTGAACACATTACAGAAAACAGCAGCCAAATAACACTAGACCCTACTCATAGTGTTGTGTTACAGCCGGTAAGTAAGGTTGCCAGAGCTCAACGAGGGGGGGCGGGTTTAGGGTCGGCAACGCGCATGTAACTCCTCTGGAGTTGCAGGCGTACATAGACTACGGAGACTGCTTACCATCAGGCAGGCCGTATGCTTGTTTGCCACCGACGTAGTATAAAAAATAAATAAAAAAAAAAACATTAATAATTTCAGAATGCAAGCCTACGATTTTAAAATTTAAATATATTTAAATAATTATTTAATACAAAATTTTCATAAAATTAAGCCTTTTAATTTACCTCAGCAACAAAGAACTGTGTATTAAACCGACAACAGCTCTTGTAATTTAATCTACAAAAGAGGCCGATAGCAATGTAAAATATTTTTATTAAAACCACAGGCATTCTATGAAAATGTTGCCACATTTCAGAGCAGGTTCTGTGGTCTGCTTAAACCCTATTATTATTTATTCACTATAGCAATACTGGCGGGAATTCAGTGCAGTACTATTTTAATTGAGATTCCAACCTCTCTCAAATATGTTAATAAATTTTGCATTTAAAATTTGGAATCGACGGAATATTAAAGTGGAATGCTTCGTGTTCTTGTAATGTGACACTGTTTGGAACTTGTTCATCTTTTGTAGCTTGTAGATTTTAAAATAAATTAATATGTAATAAAATGCATTCATAAATTAATTCCTTTTATACCGAGTAATAAAACATGTCAGAAACTTCAACCATACGGTTTATTCATAAATCGGTCATTCTAGTTTTTTATGACTTATTAATATATTGCCAGAATTCTTTTTTATAGATATTAAATTCATGTACTTATAAAAATGTACTCTCAAATCGTACCTAAACCAAATAATAGGAGTATCTTGAACAAAATTCATATATTAATATTTATATTTATAGTAACACAATGGTAAATTCCCGATTTTCATACAAATCGGGAGACAATCAAGGACCACAGTTACTGTGATAAAGAATATTTAGAATAGTTATTTATTGAACAAAGATATCGGGATTGATAGCCTTTCCCCATCACAATACAGAAAATGAAAGTATTAGCCAAGTATTCTAAAATATGCATTTTACGAAAAAAATAAAAACTTATGTACAACAAAAAGTAGAATGGCCCAAATAACCTTTTTTTGACTCTTTTCTGTACCCCTAGTGTAAATTTATTCGATAGCGTGAAGTGACGTACGCGTTTGCGTTTGGCTCATTTTGTATGGGATTATGAGTTTCCAAAACGTTCCGCTTGGCGCGCTGTTCCTAAATCCCATACACAATGGGATTAACGCAAACGCATACGTCACGTCACGCTATCGAATAAATTTACACTAGGGGCTCTGATAGTGGTAAATATTCAGTTCAACTTCACTTTTCGTGAAAGAAAACATAGTGAAGAAGCCTGCATACATCTCCGAAGAAATTCAAAGGTGTATGTGTAACCCCAACTCGCATTGGGTCCTCTCGCGTATGAGAAGAGGCCTATGCAGAAGGCCTAATAGCAGTGGGACGTATATAGACTGAATTGGACCCGGGTACGTCCTTAAACTACGTCCAAAAGAGAGGTATGGGCATTGTGAATGTCATCTCGCTTTGTGTGGCAGGGCACAGCCAGTGGATGTCATTCCAGATCTAGAGCAGAGCCCAACTGGAGAAGTACCTCCACCTTGCAGAAAACAGCAGCCAAATAACACTAGACCCTACTCATAGTTTTGTGTTCCTGCCGGTGAGTAAGGTTGCCAGAGCTCAATGAATGCGGGTTTAGGGTCGGCAACGCGCATGTAACTCCTCTGGAGTTGCAGGCGTACATAGGCTGCTTACCATCAGGCGGGCCGTATGCTTGTTTGCCACCGACGTAGTATAAAAAAAAAAGAATTATAATTTTTATTCAATCAACTCTTATGATTAAAGTCAATCAATTATTTAGAGTCGTTTTCTTGTAAGTATGGCTAATTTCTGACTATTTTTATAAGTAGAAGTGTGTACGTATACCTATATCATAATTATAAGTAGGAAAAAAGTGTTGACGCCTTGAGTTGGTCTTTGTTTTGCTGCCACTACACGAACTCGTATGAATTGGCCGTCGCCTTCCGCCCCGCGCCATGTTTCTTTGTCATTTATGCTGGCTGTACTTTTGTTCGTCTCGACCTGGGTAAGGCCGGTTTCATAATGACGTATTTTTATTAGCGATGTTTAAATTCCCTTTTTTCTACTCCAGCTTTTCAATCTGTCAAATAAATGAATAATAGTGATATCGCTAATAGCTAAATCAACTGCGGTGGCGCTTGTCTACAGGATCATCAACTACTTAGCAGTCATCTTATGTATACTATATTTTTATATTTTTGAAGCCCAGGCGCGGATACAAGGGGGGGCCATAGGGGCAATGCCCCCCCCCCCCCTAAAACCCTGGCTCTCATATTACTAAATTGAGTAAACATTTTTTTTTACCTTATTTTCTGTGCAAAAATATATGATTTTCTCAAAATGGCCCCCCCCTAAGCCAAATCTTGTATCCGCGCCTGTTGAAGCCGGTGGTCCTGGGTTTGAATCCAGGTGAGGGCATTTATTTGTGCAATGAACAACAGATGTTCCTGTATATAAGTATGTGTTTATCGTCGCCTAGTACCCATAGTATACGCTATACTTAGTTTGGGTTTTAGTTGATCTGTGTAAGATGCCCCCAGATATTTATTTATACATACAACTGTTGTATTAACACAAAATTCTATTTATTGACAATAACAATATACATAATGGATATATACAGATGATTACTATAACTAGCTTATATCTAAAATAGGCCCTTGAGGCATTGTGCAAAGGATGCTGGCGGCATTTCCTCGTTGTATCGCAATACTGATACGTTGTGCGAGGAAGCCGCCAGCTCTTCGGTCACCAGTTACGTCAACCAGACGTTTCGCGATTTCTCCAAAAAACTTGTGCGCGCTGGGACCCCATGGACCTAGAGTTTCAACGCCAAAAGTATTTATTTTCAAGACATACATTTAAGACAACTATCTACACACAAATTGATTTACTCTTCTATAGGTACTTATTTGGATTTTATTTAATACTTTTGGCCGCTTTTGACGACCGGTCTGGCCTAATGGGTAGTGACCCTGCCTATGAAGCCGATGGTCCCGGGTTCAAATCCTGGTAACGGCATTTATTCGTGTGATGAACATGGATATTTGTTCCTGAGTCATGACTCAGGTGTTTTCTATGTATTTAAGTATTTATAAATATTTATATATTATATATATATCGTTGTCTTAGTACCCTCAACACAAGCCTTATTGAGCTTACTGTGGGACTTAGTCAATTTGTGTAATAATGTCCTATAATATTTATTATTATTTATTATTATTATCTCCCTTTATTTCATTTTCTTTTCTTACGTTAGGTTTTTTTACAATATGTATATAAAAGTAAAATATAAAAACACTTACAAAACAATACAAAATATATTATTATTTGTATGTCTTTCCCATCACGGAACAATGGTGTTCCTGACCATTTTTTTTTTGTGTGCTGTCTTTGATTAAATATTGTGTGCAACGGTGTAAATAAATACTCGGGCCTGTTATTACACGACTTCTAATTGTATATATTCGGCCATGCGTGCACTCTTCTTTCATCCGTCACTTTCATTCTGATCAATACATTACAACAGGTCTCACGATCGTCGTTAAGTTTAAGAGACATTCGTGGATCGCAAGTTGTTCCAGAGACCTGTCGCCATTTCATCCATCCCGCATTTATTCCATTTTTGACGTTCAATGGAACAGTTAAATTACAAAAATATGCCTTTAATTATACAGGTTGTTTATTTAGTCACCTGCAATAATTTACGGTGTGAATATATAGGTCATACTGAGCAACTTCTATCATGGGATGGGATTTCGCAATTTCGGTTTTGTTTTTTTTTTATTATTATTTAAGTAGGCATATTACAATGCGCTTATGAACGACAAATAAAGCTACACCGGCTCTAACCCTACACCTCTGACCCGAAAAGATTTAAATCCCCCCTCAATTAGAGGAGGATATCCCAATACGGACCGGCAAGAAACTCAGCGGGACACATCTTTTCAAAACATTACATCTTATAATTAACATGCATTAAATAAGAAAAAATACAATTTAAATTACTATAAAAATCATGCGATTACATACAGTAGCTACTTTTCTTTATATATATTTGATAAATATATTATATGTATATCAAATCATACAAATACGTAGCTCTTTCAGAAAACATATCGAATTCTTACGAAAGGAAAAAAAAATTCATCCCATAAATTATTGCAGGTGACTAAATACAGACCCTGTCTGTAGTTTATATAACACTTCACTCGCATAAATAAAATAAATAAAAAAATAAAAAAAAATTAAAAAATTATTTATTTCAGATCAAAGATCCATATTATGTTAGTACTTATACTCTAGACTTAATAACTATGTTAGTTTGAGCAAACACATAAAATAAAATAATAAATAAATAAAAATCGCACTTATTTTCCGTATCCTCTCTTTATAACTTGCCCTTACACTTTTGTCCGATGTGTCCGTTTGCTTTTTTTCGCTTCTGAATGACGTCTGTTCTCAGCTAAACTGTTGCACCAATTTTCTTTTCCAAATAGTTTCTTTGAACAAGTTTTCCTTTTATTTGTCGGCGTATTGAGTTAGCTGTTGGTTTTGGCAAATTCGCACACTGAATTGTGTCTTTCTTTGAAATTGTGTCCGGTTTATTTATTTTGTTAATAATTTGTAGGATTGTGTATAAATTCGAGTAGCAGTAGTAGTAGAAACTTTTTATTACTTATACAAAAAAAGATTGTGCTTTGAAAGATTGCAAAAAAATGGCTGTTTCATTTTCTATGTTTTAAGTTTATTTTTCACGATATCGGTATTGGTCCCATAGTAAAAATTGTTCAATACGACCTATATATTCAGCCCGTAAATTATTGCAGGTGACTAAATAAACATCCTTTATAAACGTTACCCACACAGTGGTGATTATTTTGGCTAATTGGTTCTTATTTTTGTAGGAAAGTCACCGTTGTTGCGTTGACATAGGGTTGAATATTGGAGAGGGCAAATAAAGATAAAGATAAAAATATGTTTATTGCACAAGAAAGGACACAGAAAAAGTATACAGCGGTTGTTTTTAGGAGTTGGTGCATAACTAGATTGACAACAGAGTTTCCAGGAGTCCCCGCACTAGGCTAGGCCTGTATCGCGGGAGACCAGAAGTACATATAAATCATGAAAGTCAACGAAAAACTAAAATATATTTTTATATATTAAATATGAGATTCAGGTTTATACCTAAGTTGATACATGCAATTTTCAGTATTAAACTATTTATCTATTGTTTCATTATTTATAACTTCGGTTCTATACTAATATTTTAGTTTAGTTCATTTTATATCATTAATAAAGTTAATGTTAAACAATTCTTAGGAGTAATGTCTCAGTTTCGCTATATAAGCAAATATAAGCAAAGTTTATCCTACATTTAAATAATAAATATTTGGGGACAATCTTACACAAATCGACCTAGCCCTAAACTAAGCAGAGCTTGTAGGCGACTATATACCTACATATATACATATACAGGTATATACTTAATATATACATAGAAAACACCCGTGACTCAGGAACAAATATCTGTGTTCATCACACAAACGGCCCTTACCAGGATTCGAACCCGGGACCATCGGCTTCATAGGCAGGGTCACTACCCACTAGGCCAGACCTGTCGTCTGGGTCGTCGTCGTTGGCGTGGGTATTTAGTCATTAAAGTTACATTTTTATCAAGGAGTAACGTATTTTTATCAAGCAGTAACGTATTTTTATCAAGCAGTAACGTATTTTTATCAAGCAGTAACGTATTTTTATCAAGCAGTAATATATTTTTATCAAGCAGTAACGTATTTTTATCAAACAGTAACGCATTTTTATCAAGCAGTAATATATTTTTATCAAGCAGTAACGTATTTTTATCAAACAGTAACGCATTTTTATCAAGCAGTAACTTATTTTTATCAAGCAGTAACGTAGTATTTTTCCATACCTATTAAAGGTAAAATGAACGAATTGAATTGCAACCTTTTGGAACAACGGACTGGTGTTTTTTCATTTTACCTTTAATACAAAAATTAAATGACATGTCTCGCTCGCACTAATAGGTACCTATATGTGTGGACAAGTCAGAGCGAAATGAATGCGCGAATGACAGCTAACTGATATGATTCCAATATCATTCTAATATCGGTTTGATGTCAGGTGCATATTCAAATTGGCCTGTTAGAATCATATTTGACAGACAGTGATAAACGGTTTTACAGTACATATGGTGCTACTTTACCGCCCTAGTGCGATAACTAGCACGAAACATGCGTAAATATGTCGAAAATTCAAAGGACCATATGTAATGTAAAACGTTCCATAATACACGTGCGAAAAGGTAATTCGCAACTCGTGTCGATTTAAAACACTCCTTTCGGTCGTGTTTTAATATCACCACTCGATGCGAATTTCCTACTTTTCGCACTTGTATCGTAATGTACTAACGTAACGAGACCCTGATCTATACGATTTGTAAAATTCAAACCCAAAATGATAATTTAGGATCGAAACGCAATCATCCCATGATTGATGTAAATAAGGGCGTGTACACACTGCAAACACATTAACGGCGTAATGTCATATTACGGCTTTAATGGGAAGATAATCTGCCGGCGATGGCTCGCGAATCATTTGTATAACGGGTAATGTACAATGACCGAGACACTTTTTTAAAACTTGGCGGCAAACAGGCGTACAGCCCGCATATTGCATGCATACAACTCTAGGAAAACCACAAAAAAACCTTTACACACGTTTCTAGATTTTAGTCCTTTGAAGAAACCTCAGCAGGTCAAAAAAACTGGATAAGTGCGAGTCAGACTCGCCCACCGAGGGTTCCGTACTTTAACGTGCGGCAACAGAAATACATCATCTGTGAAAATTTCAACTGTCTAGCTATCACGGTTCACGAGATTCAGCCTGGTGACAGACAGACGGACAGCGGAGTCTTAGTAATATGGTCTTGTTTTACTTGGTTACGGAACCCCGTAAAATAAATAATAATAATTCTGCTACGAAACCGTTGGATATTCACGGTGTTTTCAATTAGTTGCCAAACGGACCCCAGGCTCCTATGAGCCGTGGCAAAAATGCCGGGACTACGCGAGGAAGAAGAAGGAGTTATCGTGCATCTCGCCTGCACCAATACATGTAAGGACAAGGTCGAGCGAAAAGCACGATAACTTAATTACATCAGTTAGGAAGATGTTATTCTAATATTAATATATTTTCTTCTTATAATGGACTTTCAAAGAGGCCTGCAAGTATTAATTTTTTTTTTAAAAGTTTATAAAATATTAAACCAATTTGACGGTTTACATTACAGACAGCCCAAAACCTCCTTCAAACGGTTAATTCAGCGCGCGCGCGCGGCGTACGATGCGGCGTGGAGCAGTACGCGAAGCACGGCCGTCGTGAACGCTGCTCGCAATTTAAGTGCTTGAGAAAGGAAACCTAGGCTCTCCTAAACATGTCACGCGAGTGTAAACCGTAGAATTAGTTTAATGTTAGTATATCTCACGACAGATTAAATTCGATTGGTATATAAATAATAAATATAAATATTATACAGGATATTATTACACAAATTGACTAAAGTCCCACATTAAGCTTAATAAGGCTTGTGTTGCGGGTACTTAGACAACAATATATATGATATATAGATATTTATAAATACTCAGGAACAAATATCCATGCTCACACACGAATAAATGCCCTTACCAGGATTTGAACCCGGGACCATCGGCTTAGGTATGGTCACTACCCACTAGGCCGGTCGTGTATGAAATACTTGTTTCACGTCAAGAGACAAGTTAACAAAATTAAAACTAATTCTACAGAATACA
Organism: Cydia pomonella; assembly: GCF_033807575.1. Taxonomy (NCBI): domain Eukaryota; kingdom Metazoa; phylum Arthropoda; class Insecta; order Lepidoptera; family Tortricidae; genus Cydia; species Cydia pomonella. The sequence goes on along the minus strand of NC_084720.1, from coordinate 17,749,727 downwards.
TAGTATGTATTCAACAAGTATATATCGCAATAAAAAATAGAGACGCGACCATCAGAATTCGTTTTTTTTTTTGAAGTTTGACTTATTACTATAAATAAGTACCTGTAATATGATAACACGTCCTTCATGAAAACAATCGACGATTTATTATTATTAAAATAAAAAATATCTGATATTTTAAGTAAAATTCAGATACAAATATTGAAATGTGTCGAAAAACGTGTACACGCACCTCAAAACCCCGCCGAGGGCGCTCATTAAAGCCGCCCGCAACGTGTTTGTGTCGGACGTAAATAAGTTTCGTTATTAACGAAATAATGACGGCTGTAATATTTGTCGATTCATTTGGTAGGATTTGGTGTGGCTTAAAAGGGGCGATTTTAACAGTTATGGCATCGACCGTACTTGCGAAACACTGTGAAACCCACATAACTAATCAGTCCCAAAGATCTTTATCATTTTGGATTTTATGGGATCTATGTTAAACATTTGGGATTCGTTTTTGGCCACCAAATCTTAAAAATTGGCGTTGGCACTGGTTATTGAGAAAGCGTCATCTTAAAGGGAAAACTGTGCTCGAGAGAGCAACTGTGTATAAAATAATATTATTCTTCAATGATCCTGATTTCAAAGTTGCGTTTCGCAGCTATGTCGATATCGTTTTTCAGCCTTAATTAAGTTTTTATTACTAACGAAAGAATGTAGGCTCTAATATTGTAATATTTTCGATTCTATAACAATATTTTGTATGGCTTAAAAAGAATTGGTAGTGGTAGATGTAGAAAATCTTTTGAATGTGCAAAAGTTTTATTTGTACGAGTAGATTCATCGAAGAAAATTTTAGTTGCTGAATATGTTTTTACGATCTTGCAGCTACTATTCTTGACACTTCGCCATCTAATTTAACCTATTGTAAAACTTGAAACTACCTCTAATAAAAATTGACCTGCAAGTGAAACGAGTAAAGCATCAATCTCGCAAAATTCTCGTGTAAAAATTCAAATATCGCTCGGATTGAGCCATTCGGCCGGCACGTTGGCGTTTTACGGCGTATAATGTTCCGTTACTTGGAGAACATTCGTGTCAGATAAACCAGTTTGGATGTGATCTCCATCTTCGGTCATACAGAGTTATTATTAACTAATATAAACGGGATTAAATCGCGTATAAAGTTTTAAATTTATCTCCGACGTTTCGAGCACGGCGTTTTCCCTGTGGTCTCAGAGAAGACTGGCTAAAGTTGACATCAACATCTTCTAGCCGCACTTGGTCTTAACCCCTAGTGTACATTCGATAGCGTAACGTGACGTACCTACATACGCGTTTGCGTTAAGTCGCATTTTGTATAGGATTTAGAAACAGCGCGCCAAGCGGGCCATTTAGAAACTCAAAATCCCATACAAAAAGAAAACTTAACGCAAACGCGTACGTCACGTTTCGTTATCGAATAAATTTTCACTAGGGGTACTTGTTTATTACGTCGCGTACGTCACGTTTCGTTATCGAATAAATTTTCACTAGGGGTACTTGTTTATTGACTTGAACATTTTGCGCACTAGGGATGTTACTCTGTCGACACACAACACTAACGTAATTAGATTTTTCGACTGTCGATATTCGTTCTCGCTTACATATACTAATGACTGGATTCCATGTGGATGAGATCCCTAAACCCTCGCCCCGATTGAAAGTGCAATGTTTTTTTATTACAACGGCTTCCCGCACTTTTCTGCTGGCGATCCGTGGAAAGGGTTTTAGGCTTATACAGCTCGATCCAGTGGTTTGTGATAATTACAAGTTCATTCCGGTTTACTGAGTGAGAGCCGTTGCCGATAAGCTCCAAGAAAGTCGGCTAAGTTTCGACATGTCAAAAGAAGGCCGCCTGAATACGTAGGCAATAGAGCCCTTACCTTTGCCTTACCAGGCCCACCCAGCCAGGCCACGCCAGGCCAGGAGGGGCAAACCACGGCAGCGATGGCGTATTCATCGCCAAAGATTTAAACGCCTGTGAGTTAGTGGAAAAAGATGTCCAGTATAGAGCGAAGTGGAAGGAGACAAGTAGGAAAGCGGATTCCGTCACAGTACGGGACGAACACTACGAGGATGATGATGATTCCGGTTTATTGAGTCTCGGCTACTAAGGTCAATTATACTGGATACAGGCTACGGTTTACCCCAGACCTTGCGTACAACGTAACATTACTGTTTGATGACGTGACGCTGCAGACTGAGCATCCCCAACGAACAAATAGCAACAGTTAATCCGTCTCGCTCTTCGCTACCGTCTTAGTACGGTTCAAACCTACGAACTCATGATTGGAAGGCCCACTTCTTGCCACTAGTGAACAAAACTTTTGTTTTAAGAGTTCTTTGCTGAATTCAATGGGTGCTGCATCGGATTCTTTGAGACATTCACGGACACGCGGCGCCATTCTCGAAATCACATGTACCACACAAGATGCCACGTTGCATTACTATAAAAGTTGTGTCACATATTGACAGCTCAGTTTGTATACATCTTCATACATTGAAGAGGTTCGAGATACGGCATCTCGTCTATAGCCGGAACGTCCTCAGTCGTGTCGTATCGCAGCATGGTCTTATACTGGTGATGCATTAACGTCGATAAGTCACTCTGAAGATATTGCTGCGACAGTAGAAAGCCTTTTGATGTGCCTAAAACGCCATAAGCTGTCTTTATTATACTCCTATGAAAACTCGCCGTCTGTGAACGGGATAGTGGTTCTGTCAAAGTAAAAATCATCGGCTACAGACGTGGTGCCATATCACGAAGCTCTCCATTTACGTCTCTCGACTGACTGTCCACGAACGTGTTAAGTATGATAATTCTCTGACCTAATCATCGACGTTAGTACTAGTTTATTCAGGGACCATAATTTTATATTTATTTATTTTTTATACTACGTCGGAGGCAAACAAGCATACGGCCTGCCTGATGGTAAGCAGTATCCGTAGCCTATGTACGCCTGCAACTCCAGATGAGTTACATGCGCGTTGCCGACCCTAACCCCCTCCCACCCTCGTTGAGCTCTGGCAACCTTACTCACCGGCAGGAACACAACACTATGAGTAGGGTCTAGTGTTATTTGGCTGCGATTTTCTGTAAGGTGGAGGTACTTCCCCAGTTGGGCTCTGCTCTAGATCTGGAATGACATCCGCTGTGCTGTGCCCTACCACACAGAGCGAGATGATATTCACAATGCCCATACCTCTCTTGTGGACGTAGTTTAAGGACATACCCGGGTCCAAAATCCGCAACCCAGGCTTACTACTTGAAAACTGGTTGGAATGAGGCGAGTAGTTAAATTCGCGTGGCAAGCGCGCCAGTAACAGCGATGGCGTGATATCGGGCGATATGGCGCTCGGTTCGTATCTTTATAAAACTTCATCGATGGATGCGCTCAAAATAAATTCTTTAGTCCGGTTCAAATTCGTATGAAATGTTCAAGTTTATGTAGGAACATGTCAATTAATTTCTGTATAATAATAAATATTATAGGACATAAATAAAGAACATAAGACTAACGAACCATGACGAATTTCGATGCAGAAATTAATCCGAGAACATTGATGGCTAATCAGTCTAATCACGTAGATAGGGATAGCTAGTAATTAACTGAAAAATCACGTGTTGATTTTGAGAATCACTCGAGCGTGCAGTCACGGAGGTGAATGATTGGTCGAGATGACAGTTGGAGTTATCATTTAGCTAATTATTTCATTGAGCAATGATAGTCAAAGTTTTTCGGTTAGCTATTTGCATATTAACGTTTTTATAACAAAAAAATAATAAAATGGAATGATACTTAATTCTATTGTCCTAGAACAATATTGCAAAATAAACATTATAAATAGGAAAAAACTTAATCATATTTTTTTGGGTCCTCCCTTGGAGGAGGTATGTTCTTTTATTACTTAATAAAATGTCTAGTGGCTCTCAAATATTGGCGTCTTCAACCAATCAATCAATCATTGTGTATTTCCAGATAAAACATAATACAATGCAAACAAAAATTTTATCAAACATGACACAACTGGTAATTAACGAACTATTGTAACAAAACCCATTATCAATATTGCAATTATTTGGAAATGAGGGTTGCCAAAATTATCTACTCTCAGGAAGCATAAATTTGCCGTTGGTACACATCTTCGCCCATTTGAAATATAAAATTAATAATTTTATCAAAAAATATATTCATTAAATTTTCTGCGTAAAAAGATCTGTCTCAAATAACCTATATTTGCCACCCGTCCTCGATTTTGCCTCATTTTTTTTAACTATTGAATGTACATTTAAACTTATTCTAAATCCTAAATTTTGAACAACGTCCAAGGCCCACATGATACGACTTATAGCAGAATAATGATTTAATTCTAGTTAAGGCAAAGTTTTGTAGTGAATGCGAATTTAGGTGCAAATTTTTGAAAAGTTTTATTTTAATTTACTGCAACATTTATAACGGGGTGTGAATTTAAACTTTCCCAATAGGTTGTATTCGTTTATATTACGATAAGCAATTAAAATTTGATATTAAATAGTTTTGTTGTACAGTTTTCATCCTAATATTTAACTCCCCATTCCATACATATGAAATATGGTTTATTATTGGCCGGGGGACAGCTGTGTTGTCGATATATTTTGTTGTTTTAGTTTAGTTGGAGCGCATCGCCAACAAACTGTTTAACAGTTTGGCGAAACTTTAATTATCTTAAAAAAATACATCACGATACTTTTATCTAAATGGTCAATTGAAAGTACCCTCAAAAAATACTTTAAAATTTTATACTTAGTCATGTTTTCTAAAATACACATGCATTTTACTTTCCCCGTATTCGAAAGGCAAAGAAGAGTATTAAACTCTGGTAAAAAGCACCACTTCATCCCTTTAACAATCTACTTTTTCGTACGAAACTGTCACATCTATTGATAACTTTGATCAGTTGACAAGAAATATGTCGGAAGCCGGCAAAGGCAATAATAGAAAAGCGGGGGAAGGCCCGAGCAAATCGTCCGATACGATATAATTCAATTCACAAATCATAGAAAAAGCACAATTTTTCCATTTTTCCTTTAACGCGCCATAGCCTTTGATGCTGACATTTTGGGGTTCACGAATTGGAATATTGTAAATAATAATTAACAAAACAGCCTTTTATTCTTTGCATGGCTTTAAAGATTACAGTTTTTATGTTAGTTGCCTAAGTATTACTATTTCCTGATATTGGTACATTTTTGTTCTAACTTTGTCAAACAACTATAAATATGGTAATTTTAAATAAATAAATTAAAAAACATGCATAACTCACCCTAAAATATCTATACTGAATACACTGATGTTGAAAATAAATAGCTTACCGAGTTGGTAGCGTGAGTACCCAAGTAAAAGCAATGTTAACTACTCCCCTTCTTCGATTTTTCTTAGCGCAAAGCATACTCACAAAAAAAAAGTTAATACACAAACATACAAAATCTTCACAATGACGTCTATTCAAATTGATAAAAATATCTCTTTCCTATTCCATCTTCGTATACTACAAAATTCCATTCCCATTTAATTAGAACTAATCTTATATATTTAAGATTATATGGACTAACGCAAGGATATGTAGATGCAACCCCTGTTTAAGTTATTTAGTTGCAATTAAATATTTGTATATGCTATCGAGTCTTTTAACATGTATAGTGCTTTTTAGGGTTCCGTAGCCAAATGGCAAAAAACGGAACCCTTATAGATTTGTCATGTCCGTCTGTCTGTCCGATTAATGTCACAGCCACTTTTTTAACAATAGCTTTATTATTACTATGTTTAATATTTATGCTTTCAATTACATCAATTTAATTTAAGACAACCGGTCTGGCCTCGTGGGTAGTGACCTTGCCTATGAGGCCGATGGTCCCGGGTTCGAATCCCGGTAAGGGCATTTATTTGAGTGATGAACAGAGATTTGTTCCTGAGTCATGGGTGTTTTCTATATAAATATGTATTTATCTATATACCAATGTATATCGTCGCCTAGTACCCATATTACAAGCTTTGCTTAGTTTGTAACTAGGTCGATCTGTACAAGATTATCCCCAAATAGTACATTACGATACAAGTGCGAAAAATAGGAAATTCGAAACGAGTGGCGATAAATTAAAACACGACCGAAGGGAGTGCTTTAAATCGACACGAGTTGCGAATTACCTATTCGCACATGTATCGTACAACGTTTTACAGTACATATGGCCCTTTAAATGTTCGACACAGTAACGTAATATGCTACTTCTCGCACTAGTGCTATAAAGTAGCCCCATATGTACTGTAATATTTATTTATTTATAATTCTGAAAAATATTCATGATTTTTCAAAGATAAAATAAGACTTAAAAATATACTGGATAATTTTGGGGTCATGATCCCAAATGTGAAAAATGTGTTAAGATGATCATAATTAACAAATTTCCCCATGGGACTGACCACAAAATCGCGAAAACAAATCGAATTTACCTTGAGGCTTTGAAGTAAACGAAATCCAAGGAGTATATTTTTTTCACGATTTTCATATCAGTTCCATAGGAAACCTTGTTCAGTATGACCATCTCAATACATTTTTGACATTGGTGACCACGACCCCGAAATTAAACAGTATATCCAAAACTTTATTATATTATTCGTGAACCCCGTCACCACAACAAGCCCTACGGTCCCCATTATAACCACCGACATATTTTTATGGACTCCCATTGTAAAGAACCTTATTTATTCGGCAGAGTAGTTTCGTCAATCCATCTCGCCATCTCTCGCACAATCTCAGATCTTCTTTAACATTCTTAAAGAATCTTATACGTTAGGATTTAAGGTTGATATTTATATAAGGGATTTGTGATGTACGAGGATGGTAAAGAAAAGAGATGTTTTTGTCAATTTGAATAGACGTAATTGTAAAGATTTTGTATGTTTGTGTAATAACTTTTGGGGCTCAAACGGGTGAGATATATTGCCTGTTCGATATAATGTATGTAAATATTTTCCTTTCATTTGTGAATTATTTATTTGTACAGTATATACGGTCCTACTTTACCGCACTAGTGCGATAATTAGCATATTACGTAATTTTATCGTAAATTTAAACGGTCACATGTACAGTCAAACGTTGTACGATACATATGCGAATTTCTTATTTTTTGCACTTGTATCGTAATTTACTATAACTATACAACATGAATTGATTAAAAAATTAATTCCTTGTACAAAACTTAAGGGTAACTTTTCAGAATTGTCATAAAACAAACCTACCCTACCTATCTATAGGATAACCTTACGAAAATTCTGAGAAGTTAACGGTTTCAGAATTAGTAATAATGATCTGAGCTCCTAGTGTAAATTTATTCGATTTCGTGACGTGACGTACGCGTTTGCGTTAAGTCTGATTTAGTATGGGATTTAGAAACAGCGCGCCAAGTGGGACGTTTTGGAAACTTAAAATTCCATACACAATGAGGCTTAACGCAAACGCGTACGTCATGTTACGCCGTCGAATAAATGTACACTAGGGGTACTGACAATCATTACATTATGCCTTTAAATAATTATGTCATTGAAATAATATAAAAAGTGTGTTGTTATACAAATTTAGACTTGAGAAACCTGAGCGCTGGTGGCTGGCCTAGCGGTAAGAGCGTGCGACTTGCAATCCGGAAGTCGCGGGTTCAAACCCCGGCTCGTACCAATGAGTTTTTGGAACTTATGTACGGAATATCATTTGATATTTGGTCGCTTTTCGGTGAAGGAAAACATCGTGAGGAAACCGAACTAATCCCAACAAGGCCTAGTTTACCCTCTGGGTTGGAAGGTCAGATGGCAGTCCCTTTCGTAAAAAACTAGTGCCTACGCCTAATCTTGGGATTAGTTGTCAAGCGGACCCCAGGCTCCCATGAGCCGTGGCAAAAAGCCCGGACAACGCGAGGAAGAAGAGAAGAGACTTGAGAAACCTGACCTAATTCTTTTTCATATTTTATAAGGAAACATCCAGACCAATTTGAACGTACACTGACATCAGCATTTCAATAATGCAATTTATTCATGTACGTACGTGTACGAACAATTACGAGCGAAATGCACGATAGATATCATGTATCTTTTTTTTAAATCTTTATTTGCAATAAATCTCAATCAAAACTGACAACTTAAAAAAAACTAAAAATTTTGATGTCATTCTGGTAACAGTCATAAAAATAACTACAGGGTGGGCAAATAAGAGCGATACACTTTGTTTTTAAATTTTAATTATATTAAAGGTAAAATACATTCAATATTTTTTCATAAATATATTATTCAGGGTTGGCAATTGTATACAGAAGATAATTTCTGCCAGACATTTGGTTCTACCTTTAGCAGCAAGCAATTTTTTCTCAAATGTTTGTTTGCTCGATTAATTTCGAGAAACAATGATTGTGATTGGCACCCAAATTTCCAAAATTTTGCAGCTAATGATTTATTTCTGTGGGGCTATCTAAATTCACGTGTCTATGCTAACAAGCTAACGAAATTTTAACAGTTAAAACCGACCATCCGACACAAATTTACTAAGATAACACCGAAAATGTACGAAAATATGCTGAAAATTGCGATGGGGCTCAGATTTGCCTGCTGTAAGTGGTAGACATATGTCAGACATTATGTTCTGCATGTATTTGCCAATCCTGAATAATATATTTTTAAAACAATTCTTAAAAATCTTTGAACTTAATATAATTAAAATTCAAAAACATTATGTATACTTCTTATTTTCCCATCCTGTATAATTGAAATAATTTTGGAGAAGCAAAAGGGTTAATAACGATAAGTTCTGGTGTAGATAAGTTCTCATTTAGATATCGTTTGTATTTCGTATAATTGACAGAAGCAGCTCGATTCGGGCAATCAATGTCACTTTGACCTTAGAAATATCGTAGGTAGATCTTATTGGGTTCACAGCGGAATTGAAATAAACTTCAGTTTTGAAATGTCGTTTATCTATCGATCATTTAAAGATCTTTCCAAGATTTTAAACATGTCTTAATTATTCTTCGAATCGGGCCTTAAGTGTAGTGGTACCAAACCAAGAATCATTAATTTTATTCATCTTAGTGGCGTAGCTGCTACGCCGTTGACGTATTGAAGCTTCGTAGACTTGCTACGAGTTACTACCAACTATAAAATACTATTACAGTACATATGGGGCTACTTTATAGCACTAGTGCGAGAAGTAGCATATTACGTTACTGTGTCGAACATTTAAAGGGCCATATGTACTGTAAAACGTTGTACGATACATGTGCGAATAGGTAATTCGCAACTCGTGTCGATTTAAAACACTCCCTTCGGTCGTGTTTTAATTTATCGCCACTCGTTTCGAGTTTCCTATTTTTCGCACTTGTATCGTAATGTACTATTCAATCATTATTTCACAATAATATATTACATTATAAATTATTATGCAATGTCAATTTACACAAATTTATATTATGATTGTCAATATTTTACGATTTAATTTTCAAAACTGAAGAAAATACAACACAATAAAAAAGTAAACAATGTCAAATCATGTCAACTTAAAACGAAAGTGAGCGCGAAATCACCTTTTCATACAAACGTAGTCCTCATTTTCCTCTCTGGATATGAACATAATTGAAAATATTTGTACCTACACAATTTGTTGTATATTATCAACCACCACAGGCTATGTAAGGGACGTTTGTTTTTTTATTAGTATTTGGTTATTTTTAATATGTAATTATTAGGCATTTCAAAATTTGTATAAAAACTGTTTTTAGCTCCTAATTTTTACAAAAAAAAAGTCAAACTATTATATTAAATAATATTTTTACATTATTTAATGTACATTAACCATAACTTGTCCCGCCCGGCTTATTGCCACGTCTTATGGGAGGTCGGGTTCCGCTTGGCAACTAATCCCGATAATTGGCGTAGGTACTAGTTTTTACGAAAGTGACTGCCATCTGACCTGTCAACCCAGAGGGGGAACTAGGACTTATTGAGATTAGTCCGGTTTCCTCACGATGTTTTCCTTCACCGAAAAGCGACTGCTAAATATCAAATGATATATCGTACATAAGTTCCGAAAAAGTCATTGGTACGAGCCGGGGTTTATACCAGCTACCCCCGGAATGAAAGCCTCAAGCTCCTACCGCTAGGCCACCAACCTTCAATTAGGTTTTATGTACTTCGAAATATAAAGATGTTTTAGAATATGAGCAATAAACACAATAACTTAATGCTGGCCTTAAGCTTTCATGTGTGTTTGTTTACAATAGTACATATGCTGATATTTAACAATCCCCCCCCCCCCCCCCCCCCCTCCCCACTTAAATACCCCCAGCCATATAGACCAACAGCCTGAAGAAACTTGCGGGAAGACGTTGAATACGGAGAGCTGGTGATCCGGTATGGTGGTGCGAATTAGGGAAAACCTTTGTTTCGCAATTTACGACTACGGTCTGAGGATGATAATGATGATATTTAACCTTCAGTATTTGTTATGACACTCGCCCCTCCACCGTTTCCTGTTCCGGCTTTAAATATCTGTAGTCCAACGGAAATGCTCTCAAAAAACTCCGGGCCCTCCCACCCTAGGGTAGAAGGTATAGGGGGTAAAGTGACCTGTTTCTCTTTAGCTGTCTTCAAAAAGGTAAGATTTCTGTATTACATTTTATCTGCATCCAAAAAAGTGCATAATTGTTTTTAAAAATAGTACAAATGCAAGTAAAACTTGTTAAACTTTATCGGTAATAATTATCAATTTTTTAAAAATAAAATATTAATGCCTACTTCAAGATGCCTAGTTCAGTTTTTATTGCCTAAATATTTTATTCAATTTATCAAATTCTTTTCAATTTCGGGGCGTCAGCATATCAACAGATTTTTCCATCAATATAAATCCCAGGACTATACAGAAAAAAAACCGGTAGACTACCTTAAATTGACAGAATACTCAGCAAAACAAATCTGCCCGACAGTCCTGCAGATATGTACGTACGTATATGTCTATGTGTTTTCTCTTAACAGCATATTAACAAAACCTTACTCATAATGGAGGCTTTAGACATGTCTGGCGCAACAAACCTTAATGAATGCCCAACTTCCAACTTACGTACACCAATATTTGGATACACCCGTGCATGTTAACAGAGGTGGCATATTATATTAACAGTAACTGAACTTGGCAATTTATTACAAAACCTGCAAATAGACCTACACTAAAAACGCGGTAACTCACCCTCACCTTATTTACCCTGGTATACATTACCGCATCAGTATAAAGAGCATAAATAAATGTATCGAATAAACTACGCGTTGTATTCGACGCGCGGCGAAAACGTACGGTGACTATGACTCGCGTTAGCGAGCGGGGTAAAGGTTAGTTCATACTTGCGCAAAGTTTGGACAGGCCTGTCGGCTGCAACGCCCCAAGACGCGGGAGTGCTACCCGCAGCCATGACACATTTTTGCAATATTAGACAAAAGATGAGTTATGTTGCACTTTTAACAACTTTGAATAGTGCTTTTAATGGATTTTTGCTCATTTTTCGATGTGTTCCTTACGGCTGTGACTGTTAGCCTTTAATTATTGTAAATTCATGCCAGGTTAGCAAATGTGAGGCTACAAACCATAGCATATATTATTGATATTGAAGGTTAAAAATAATGATTCTTATTATTTTACACTATATAGTCAGGTGACAACCACAAGTTTATAGCCAGTACTTAAATGAGGTTGATTTTTGATAAATTATTTCTTAGTAAATAGAGAGTTTTGGTGGTGACAACCAATTTTTTTTTTCTTTATTCATTTCAAATCTTATTATAGGTTATTTACAATATTAATATATAACACAAAATATAAATAAACATATTATTAAAAACCTAACCTAGGGTGCAGCCGGCAGCGGGACAGAGCCCAAGGCCGCAGAGATAGGAACCGACGCACCGTGTGCAATATTACCGCATTCTGCATCTACATATTAGTATGATTATATAACAACTCTAATAAACGCTGAAAACTTCTAAGCTAAATATTACTGTTATTATTATGTATTCATAACTATTTCATGACCTAACACGCCTCATTATAATTTCATTCTTATACGCCCCCAAGTCATTAAAAGGTAAAATTATACTTTGCTTTCATAAACTTTACTCACCTGTACCTAAAACTTTTATTTCCCTCCAACCATAAAGAAACTATAAAGCAATTACAAAACATTAAAACCTGCCATAACTCACTTTTCCTTCGAATCCGTAGATTACAGAGTAAGCGCTATATATAAATTAAAGTACGAACGGACAGGCTTTTTATTGTTCCCATTACCGTCCGGCATAATTTATGGTCGCACTAGTTAGTTTTCGCTATCGTTTGTTTTTGCTTAACGTGTTTATTTCTGTTCTTGGTGGAAAAATAACGCTTTTTTCTTAGAGTTCCTTTTAGTAAGTGTTTGCAAGCTAAGATTACCACGGATAAAGGTAAATATTTTTAAACAAGTTTTCAAACCTGTAAATGTGAACTGTCTCAGAATCATAGATACAAGAAAAGACCAAACAGATTTATTCTGCTCTTAAATAATTAGAGTATTTTTATACGGCCCGCTTCGACCTTTAAGATACGTCAAATATGTATTAGATCCAGATACGATAAAAGTCTGATTTTTTAGGCTTCCAATTGACGTTTTTGTTTAGAGAAACGTCACTTTTGACTCTGACTTATCCGATCCGAGACCTAATATTTGACGTATCTTGACGTATCTTCGTCGTAAGCCCTCCATCTCCAGTAACGGAGGTCAGTGATATCTAAAAATTAAATAATTATTTCAAAAAGGCGGAAGTTAACATATTTATTTTTAGATTATTTTATTTTTAATGTACTTTTCGGCGCCACCGTACATAATTTAAATCCTAGACTACATGTCCCCGACGGGCAGCCCTGTGTTTAATAATATAACAGTCGCAGCCCTAATGGAGGCGAGATTTAATTCCAAACACATTAAGTGTAAGGCCAGATAGTGAACGCTTAAAGCGGGGCGTTCGGCGGTGCGTGTAGCGTGGCGTTGAGCTCACAAGTGATGTGAGCAGGGTGCACTAAGGCCGCTCCTATACGTTTGCACTTGTTTAACATGCACGCCACACGCCCCGCCCCGCTTCACGCCCAACTTGAGCGTTCACTCAGTAGGAGTAGTAGGAGTAAAATACTTTATTGTACAAAAATGAAAACAAAACAGTAAAAAAACACTCATCATTCAAAGATTCATCATCACCACTCAAGGCTTCCAGTTAACCTTTGAGGAATTGAGGGAGAATTGGAGACTGTAGAGATCCGTACTGTAGAAAGTGGCGCAAGAAAATTATAGAAAAGGTATTTAGTTTACTTATAAGCTACAAGATACATACAATGGTATATGACCTACAACAAATATAAACATATTATATATTATATAATATGTATTACTTATATATATTCATACGAAAACTAAAATAGCACACAGCCTTAATATGTATATATATCAGTTACTTACACTATTACTTTATGTACTGTACTTTACTGTACTGGCTACTATATGGACACCTGAAACTGTGTCGTCACGAGCCTTTTAAAAACCTAGACTTTGTATTTATTTACATAAATATTTTTATTACATTTTTTTATATTTTTGGGGACAATCTTATATAGTCTATGACTCAGAAACAAATATCTGTGTTCATCACACAAATAAATGCCCTTACCGAGATTTGACCCCGGGACCATCGGCATCGGGAGCAGGTTCACTACCCACTAGGCCAGATCAGTCATCAAAAAATCTAACTATAATATACACGGTGGCCAAAAAAGATGTGCATTCCCGTTGCCAGGGAGGTTTTGGGCTTATACTGAGCAACTTTTACTATGGGACCAACCCCGAAATAGCAAAACAAAATTTCTGACTGTTTCATAAATTTTAGCTGGTCCATTTTCTATGGGAGAAAAATTTTCGCGATTTTGGGGTTGGTCCCATAGTAAAAGTTGCTCAGTATAATCCCAAAACCTCCCTGGCAACAGGAATGCACATATTTTTTGGCCACCTTGTATATCGGCGTCTTAAGCCTACCTGTTATTATATAAATAATAAGTCAATTTATATGCGATCAGTTTTATTCGGCTAATGGCTGACAACAGACGACGGGAACCATAGATTAAAAACAAGACGAACGGACTCGTTCGAAAACACTTATAACTAAATAATCACGTTCGGAAACATCTCCCTTTCTCAAAACAAGATACAATATAGTCTCTTAGATGATGTGGTTGTGTCCTAGCCCGCCCACTGCGGCGCAAGGCCTCTTCAGGTTCCATCGGTGGTGGCTGTTCTCTGATAGGTGGCTGAACCACAAAAGGGTTATCATTCTGATTCTGTTCAACTAATTCAAATCCAGAAAACTCTGGTACTCTCTGCCAGTCAAGTGGTTGGTGATCTGGGACCTGTGTCTGACTAAGGTAACCACCGTCTACAATGTCCCCACTGTAGGGCTTTATGTGAATTCTACTTCTTCTGTATGCTTTGTCTTTTACCTGTACTATGTACGATCTTTTATTCAGCTTCTTAGTGATAGTACCAAAACTCCACCTCTTATCCATCTCGGGCTGAAGTTGAGTAACAACATTCTGTCCTACCTGCAATTCTGGCAGCTCAGCACATCTTTTATCCCATTTCCGTTTTATCTTCTCTTTTCTTTTTTTTATTTTAACTGGAATATCAGAAATAATTTTTGGCTTTAAGTGTCTTAAAAGGCAAGGAAGTCCAGAACGTGTTCTTCTTGAAAATAATTTCTGAGAAGGACTGGTAAAGTCCATTTCTATAGGAACATTACGCTGATGAAGTAAACTGTACCATAAATCTTGTTTGGTTTCCAGGCTGTTAATTACTAACTTTTTTGCAATTTTCACGGTAGCTTCGGCTTTTCCATTAGACTCTGAGTGATGTGGTGATGATGTTACATGCTCGAAATTCCACTTATCTGCAAACTTCTTAAAGGCCTCGTTGGCAAAATTGGTTGCATTGTCTGTGCATACTCTCTGAGGAACACCATGTCGAGCAAAGTTTTTCTTACAGATGGATATGATTTCGTTAGCTGTTAAATTAGAAATTTTGTCTAATTCGAAAAAATCTGAGTAATGATCTATAGTGACCAAAAACTTTAGATCTCCCACTGAAAACACATCCATGGATACATATTGGAAAGGGTAAGCCGGTACGTCATGACACATTAGAGGAAGTTTCTGTTGTGACGGAGCATGAGCCATACAAAATGTACATTTCTCAACATATTTTTTTAGTTCATCAGACATTCCAGGCCAGAAAATGTTTCCCTTAGCTAAACGAAGTGTACTAGAGACTCCATTGTGACTGACATGAACTCTTTGCATCATCTCTGCTCTTAATGCTTCTGGAATCAATACCTGGTTATTTCTAAAAATGAGCCCATCAGATGTTGACAGTTCATGTTTAAATTTGTAAAAGATCTTGACCTCTGCCGGCATGTCTGATATGTATCTGGGGAATCCATTAATAATATATTCACTTAACTGTAGACAAAGTTTGTCTTTTATTGACTCTTCTTTAATCTTTTCTAAGAGTTTATCTGTGATCTTTAAATATTTTGGACTTGAAATTTTGCTTATCAGTTTAAAAACTTTTTTTTCTTTAATTTTACTTTCCAGATCATAAGTGTCACCTACTTCCTGTACCGGAGCTCTGGATAGGGCATCTGCTACAACATTTTCTTTTCCTTGAATAAACTGTAACTGTACATTATATTTTTGTAGCGTAAGTAGCATCATTTGCAGTCTCTTTGGGGCTTCAATCAGTGGTTTATTTACAATATTAATTAATGGTCTGTGATCTGTCTTGACAATAATTTTACTATTACCAGCTACATATTGATTAAATCGTATGCAAGCAAACACCACTGCCAACATTTCTTTCTCTATTTGAGCATATTTTTTTTCAGTTTTTGTCAAACATCTAGATGCAAAAGCTATTACCTGCTTGTTTTGATACATTGCAGCACCCAAGCCATATTCACTAGCGTCACATTCTAGAATAACTTCTTGATTTACATCAAAATATTGCAGTGTAGGCAAAGCAGTAACTTTCTTTTTTATCATATTAAATTCTTTATCCTCTGCTTCAGACCAAACAAAATCCACATCTTTTCTAGTAAGCCTCCTAAGATGTGTAGCTTGAACACTAAGATTGTTTATGAATCTGCTAAGGTATCCAACCATTCCCAGAAAACGTAAAACATCCTTACTAGATGTAGGAGTGGGCATGTTGTTAATAGCCTCCACCTTAGTTTTATCCACCTTTAAACCTTCGTTGGTTAATATATGTCCATAAAATTTCACTGATGTTTTTAGCAGATTTACTTTATCTTTATTCAACTTACAATTTATTTCTCTTAACCTTATTAGTAATTTTTCCAATTTACTGTTATGATCCAACACTCCTTCTTCGATGGTCTCTCCAACACCGTAAATTAAAATGTCATCTGCTATAATCTCGATGCCCTTTATGTCTTTTAGTAGGCTGGAGAGTTGTTGCTGGAAGATCTCAGGCGATGAACAGAGCCCGAACGGGAGTCGGAGCCACCTGTAACGACCAAACGGAGTCCAAAATGTAGTCAGTTTACTACTTTCTTCAGTAAGACGGCACTGCCAGAATCCTTTCTTAGCATCCAGTGTGCTAAAAACCTTTGCTTTACTGAGTTCAGGCAACATCTCATCTAGAGTAGTGAATTGGAAATTTGGCCTCTTTAATGCTTTGTTTAAAGGAATAGGGTCTAAGCATAATCTGAATTTTGAATCACGACTAACAATTAATATGTTATTTACCCAATCTGTGTGCTGTGTCTCCTTCGCTATGATACCATCGGCTTCCAGTTGTTCCAGTTCTGTTCTTAATTTTTCTTTTAGAGCAACTGGGACTCGACGTGCAGGCTGAATGCGGGCAGGAATAGATTCATCCAGCTCCAATGACACTTCACCCGGGAGGCTGCCATAACCCTCAAAGACATCTTCATACTGTTTCATTATTTGCTTAGCTTTAGAACGATCCAGGTCTGTTGATAGTTCATCACAGTATTGAATAAAGCCTAGAGCTAAACAAGCTTTCTCTGATAGAAGCGGTTCATGGTTTACATTGACGATGTGAAAGTTTAATTTATAATCCTTATTCTTTCTGGTTACTATGAAGGATGCATTTCCATAGTTAATGATGGGAGAGCCATTAAAAGCTTTCAACTTTTTTACTGGTGGAGTTAAAGACAATAAGTCCTTTTGTCCCGTTAACTTTTTATAATATTCTGCTCCCATCACACAAACTGCTGCTCCTGTGTCCAGAGTACAGTATATTTTCTGTTTTTTCTCACCGATATGGAACAAAAGTGGTGCCTCTGCATGACCTGACTCTTCATTGTGCCTCACCTCTGCTATGATGACACTATCATCCGAGTCTTCATGTAATTCTTTTACTGTTTCACGCTTCTTACAAACATTTTTAAAATGGTTTCGACCCCCACATTCATCACAACGCTGTCCCCAGGCTGGGCATACTTTCTTTTGGTACACATGAACACCTCCACAAAATTTACACTTCTTAGGTGTGTCATTTTTAAGCTTTTTATTCTTGGAAATCTTGTTAACTGCTTCTGATTTCTGTAAATCTGCAACTTGAGCAGCTGCACCTTCCGAAGCACGACAAATGTTTATGGCTGTTTCTAAAGTTAAGTCTTGCTTTTTCAATAACTCTTTGATAACTTCACCATCCTTTATTCCTACCACAATTCTGTCTCTTAAAATCTCTTCTTCAAACTCTTTATAATTGCACCTTTTAGCCAGTTTCTTTAGAGCCAGTAAATACTCGTCAAAGCTTTCTTCATTCTGGTTTTTGATATTGAACAAGTACCTCGAGAATATTACATTTGTTTTTTGAAATATGGCCTCTTCCATTTTTGCAAATATTTTATTATGACTCTTCTTTTCTATCTCGGACAATCCAAAATCCATATATTTTTTCATAGCTTTGCTACCGATTGCGCTCAGGAGAAGGCCTGATTTTGTTTCTTCTTTTTCGGTACTCCAATTATTCATTCCGGTAGCAAGGCAATAATCTTCCCAGCGGCTCTTAAAAAAGGTAAGATTTTCATAAGGATCGCCATCATCCACTTCTAAAGGCTGCGGCCAGGGCACGGAGACGCGGCTTTTGACCTCTGCAGATGTGACATTTTTCACTTGGTCTTGCAGCATGAGCATTTGTTGCTGCATCACGGCTACCAATTGGGACTGTTGCTCCAGAAGTTTCTTATATTCTTCTACTTCCATTTTTCTTTACCACTTCTCTGACACCATGTTATTATATAAATAATAAGTGAATTTATATGCGATCAGTTTTATTCGGCTAATGGCTGACAACAGACGACGGGAACCATAGATTAAAAACAAGACGAACGGACTCGTTCGAAAACACTTATAACTAAATAATCACGTTCGGAAACACTACCCACAACACAAATGTTATTGAGCTTAGAGTGAGACTAGGTCGATATGTGTTAATTTAACCAAGTCATTATCTTTCTCGCGTTATCCCGGCATTTTTGCCACGGCTCATGGGAGCCTGGGGTCCACTTGGCAACTAGTCCCAAGAATTGGCGTAATAGGCACGAAAGCGACTGCCATCTGACCTTCCTACCCAGGGGGTAAACTAGGCCTTATTGGGATTAGTCCGGTTTCCTCACGATGTTTTCCTTTACCGAAAAGCGAATGGTAAATATCAAATGATATTTCGTACATAGGTAATTTCCGAAAAACTCATTGGTACGAGCCGGGGTTTGAACCCGCGATCTCCAGATTGCAAGGCTGTATCTCATGAACCATGATAGCTACACCTAGACAGTTGAAATTTTCACAGATGATGTATTTCTGTTGCCGCTATATTATAGCAAATACTAAAAAGTACGGAACCCTCGGTGGGCGAGTCCGACTCGCACTCGTCCGGTGTTTTAAAGTGACTGCCATCTGACCTACGTTTAATAATACAGCCAACCCTAATGGGGGCGAGATTTTATTCCAATCTGAAACGCATCAAGTCATTACGAATAAAAAGGAGCGGCGACGACGGTGACTATGATTCTTGGAATAATTAGGACATTCCCCTTACATTACAACACTTTACTTAACAATGATTTCTACCTCTCTGTTGATCGAATATGCAAGAGCGATAGAGAGACAGATAACGATTTTGGATGTTTTGTTCTCAGTATCTTTCAAAGTACTTGCACTTTATACGATGACAGCTGTCATTTCTATAGATTTTGGTGTTTCAAATTTATAAATTGTATGGAAAGTACAGTTATCATTGTAACCAAGCTATGTAAAAAATATAAATATAGACCGCTAAACAGAAACCAACATTATTTTGAGATACGACAAACAACAAAACACAAAAGTATATCAAACAGGCAATACGTATAACTTTACTGTGTCGTACATGGAAAAAGTTAAGAGACTCAAAAGCTTTTTTTTTACCCTGCAATTCTACATGTGGGATTTTTTTTTCAGAATGAGAGACTCAAATAAGAAAAATGTGATTGACCGAAGCGTTACTGAAGGTCTGCATTTTGACTCGGGCAAACTGGTTTCGTATGTCCGGATGTTCTCTTTTACGGGCCGTAATTCTCAACCGATTCTCGCCATATTTTGTGACCAGATTCTATGATTAAATAGATTTTTTGTCGATCCAAATTTTGAAAAATTTTCAAAATGCGGAAATTGGCATAAAGGACTTAAGCGCCAATAGCGTCTTTTAGGCATAAGACTATTGTGATGCGCTTAACTTGTATTGATCAGTCCACAGAGAATACATTTTCCAGAAATGTGTTAGACACAACTGCCAGAAAAAGTCTACTTTGCTCTTATATTAAGACCAGAAGGTCACAATTACTCTTTAAATCTAAGTAAGAAGGTCAAATGACAATCGCTCTCTTTAAAACAAGTCCCTCCACCAAATCTTGAACTGAATACCAAGTGGACCTCGCAGAATTCTTTAGTAAAGCTACGATACAGCCTAAAATATGTTTTTCACAAAACTGATGAGAAACTTGCATTTTATTGTGGCATAGTGTTCTGATGCAAATTTTGAATTTGTTTCCTTACGTTGTCTGGTAGAATTGACTTTTAAATGATGATTTTGAATGATAAATATTTAACAACATTCATTTGGGTTTGATTTCGTTTGATATTTTACAGTTTGTATTTTTATCTCTTTCACTCGGTGACAAAATTTGTTTAGCCCTCGTGCCTTAAAACTCTCGCAACGATCAAGATTTCAGTTTTCGAACCACTTGCTACTTACACTATCTTTCACTTGCTCGGGTATCAATACTAGCACGAGCTGATAAGCACTTTGCCCTCTTGTAAAACACATAACTATTTAATATATTAATTTCTTCATTTCTACAGAGCTTTGGTTTAAATTTATTCCCATTCATATTTCCGGAGCACTTATAAAATCATGCCAATCCATTGCCCAGCGCGAAATATCATCATCGTTAATCCCTATTTTTAAATAAAACCCTCACCATGAAGACTTAATAAAAATCCAGACCGATAAAAAGCGAAATAAAATCACCGTCTGTGCAGCCTTTATCGAAGCATGTCGAGGTTTTTATTAAATCTACATATTTTCGCTCATGTCGGCCAGCCACTCAATTTTGCACTGAACATTTTAAAGTTTTTACGAGTACGTTGTCTTTGGAAAATGATTTTGCATACTTAATTCTTCATTTTGCATCGCATTTATGGATTAACCGACAATTAATTTAACAAGTACCTAAAGACATAGTTCAAAAGTTAATCATGATTTTATGATATAGTCTGAACAGGGTAAAACAGTGATTAATGATTTGATAATAAGTACTTACTTCTGATCAAATATGATGATATTGAAGGCAATAATGAGATTGCCAAATTACTGAATTGCATTTAAGCTGGAGGAGAATCCATTTATATTTAAATCATAAGTCATAACACTTAATATAATCATGGTTTATGGATAAATTTTCGTTAAGGCTGTAAATTTATTTTAGTCCTAACAATTGTTTTCACTGTACGCTCCTGGAACAGCCAGCATTTCGCTCTTTCAGTGGTTGTTCACTTTTGTTTTTGTTTGTCATTCATTCATCGTTACTTCTGTTCTACTCATTTCCTCAAAGGTTAACTGGAAGATATCCCATACAGGGACAAGTTCGTTTTTGTTGTATTTAATTTACTCTGTAACTGTGTTATTCGTGTTTTTATTTATATGTACAATAAAGTATATACATACATACATACATACAATCTAGAGGACGAGGCAGACGACTAGCCACCTGGTGGTCAATTGTGGAAAAGGATTTAAAAGTCCAGAAACTTACACTAACGACAACCCAGGATAGAATATCCTGGTGCCGGTGCACAAAAAGGCCCGACAGAGATAGATAAACTGGGATAAAAGCAGTAAGAAGAAGAAGATTTAAACATCACTCGCAATGCAATTTCAATTTATTAATTTCGAATGCCGCATCGAAATCAAGGTTATACAAGTATGGACTGGGCACGATCGCTCGTTTTGGAGATTATCAACATGGCGCATGATCATATAAATAAATAAATATTATAGGACATTATTACGCAAATTATTTATTTATTTATTATTATTTAATCTTTATTGCACATAAGAAAACACACTGTACAATAGGCGAACTTAAT
Organism: Cydia pomonella; assembly: GCF_033807575.1. Taxonomy (NCBI): domain Eukaryota; kingdom Metazoa; phylum Arthropoda; class Insecta; order Lepidoptera; family Tortricidae; genus Cydia; species Cydia pomonella. Next base: position 17,727,887 of record NC_084720.1, on the reverse strand, counting down.
GCCGTAAGGCATTCTCTACCAGTCAACCTGTAGGCAAAGCAGATAAGTTGTAGGCGGTGCAAAAACATAGGTATAGGTGATACAATTGATACATGACAATTGAAATTGACTAAGTCCCACGGTAAGCTCGATAAGGCTTGTGTTGAGGGTACTTAGACAACGATATATATAATATATAAATATTTATAAATACTTAAATACATAGAAAACAACCATGACTCAGGAACAAATATCCGTGCTCATCACATGAATAAATGCTCTTACCAGGATTTGAACCCGGGACCATCGGCTTCGTATGCAGGCAGGTAGGTCTTTAGAATTACAGTAGTGCGACTCTAACGCAATACTTCAAACATAAAAAGTCCCGGCTATTTCCAAAAGCATGGCCACCCCAGTGCTACCATGCGGGCAACATTAATTAGTAAACAGCGCCGGGCGAGTACCAACAAAGAATTTTCCTGTACCCTGGAATCTTATTCCCTGTGCAATGGAACATATCTCTTGGGATAACCAGAATAAATGTGATCTTTCTCTAAACTACTCTACTCATAGTATTGTGTTCCTGCCGGCAAAGAGAATTTGAAAAAGAGGTGGATGTCAAAGAAAACTTTGTAGCCACAGTAAATTTACTGCCATCTTTCGACACAATTAAAACTTTTAGAACGCCATATGACTTTGATCCTTAATTCATTCACTGATATTTATTTATTTATTTATTGTTCGGAGAACCAACAGCTATAAATTGCACAATAGTTATGTATATAAATAACAAAGAGCCAATTACAGGTTCCCACCGGTAAATATATTAAAATAAATTAATATATTAAAATAAAATAAATTAATATATTAAATTTGTTAAATATCAAAAAAGTGGCGCCATCTTACCGGGCATCGGCTAAAGGTTATGACGCCATAGGCATCGCTCGAAACGATACCGCCATAACTTTGGCGACTTTAGATACTTCTAGGGTTCATGATACTCATGAACTTAATAATTTTGATGCGATAATTAATGTGACAACTACTACCATTGCCTGTACATTGCTATATGCCAGAGCAAAAAGCTCGCCTGCGGAAGGCAAAAGGGAATAGCAGCGTCGTACCGAAACACCCACCTTTTCGCAAAAACTTAATCTCTGTTTTTCTTGTTTTCATACATTTGTTATTCCTTAGTTTTGTTCAGGTGTATTTAAGGAAATGCTTTATTTTAAAGTCTGCAGATTAGTTAGAATTACTAATTTCTCGCAGAATTTGAAAAGGTACAATGGAAATAAATGAATAACAATATTTTGTTTGGCCTATTCTCATGTACGGCTGTGAGGCCTGGACACTAACTCAAAAATAGGAAAGTCAGCTCCTGATAGCGGAAAGAAAAGTGCTCAGGAAGATCCTGGGACCTGTCCGAAGTGACGACGACTCCTGGAGGATCCATAAAAAAGCCGAGATCGAAGAGTTGGTGGCTGAGCCCAATATCATAGGCGTAACTAAATCCCACAGACTTCGCTGGCTCGGTCACCTACTCAGAATGGGGGAGGATCGCGTAGTCAAGGAAGCGTACTTGGGGCGACCAACCGGCCGGAACCGATCGGGCGCCCCAGGTACCGCTGGTGTGATGTCGTGGAGGCGGACCTGCGTCGGCTGAATGCCAATTCATGGCAGGAAACCGCGCTGGATGACAGGTGGCGTTCTCTCTTTTCGGAGGCCAAGATTATTTTTCGATCGCTGATTCGATCCAAAGCAGTTAGTTAGTTAGTTAATATTTTGTTTGAGTTTGTCATGGATTATACAAAAAAATATAAATATTTATTTAACATAACAATATACATAATGGATATATACAGAGGATTACTAAAACTAGCTTAAATCCGAAATCGGCCCTTGAGACATTGTACCAGGATGCTGGCGGCTTTTCCTCTTTGTATCGCAATGCTGATACGTTGTGCGAGGAAGCCAGCTCTTCACCAGTTACGTCAACCAGACGCTTCGCGATTTCTTCAAAAACTTGTGCGCGCTGGGACCCCATGGACCTAGAGTTTCAACGCCAAAAGTTACAAAATGGTACTCTCTGCCGAGGCTCGTAATATACTAAATAGATTTAGTATTTACATTGATATTAGGTATTTATGGTCCTTTAAAACATTTTGAGTTATTTAGTATCACTCGACAACAGCTAGTTCAAAAAAATCCATCGCTTGGAAGGGCTGGATGGTCCATGAAGGAAGGGCAACTTTTCACTCTTTTAAAGCGCGAACTGATCAACATGTGTTTGATGTGTTGTATTCCACCTATCCTTACCTACGGCACCCAAACATAGTCTCAAACTCTGAAAAATTCAGACTCAAGGTTTGCCAGAGAGTAATCGAACGCAGTATACCTACTAATAAATAACTAACTATAATCCTGAATTCGTTTACAATAGTTTATTTATCTTTGAGTTTTCTACAGGTAAAACAATACAAATCTCAAAGTCGTACTGCAAATGTCACATTTTTCTAAAACCGCGGCAAAACCATCTGTCACTTGTCAAACATTTAACAAAATAAAACTAAAAGATCGTTCGAGATATCTTTAATATCTAACACTACTGAGTATTCAAATAACTACTGTAGAAACATCAATCTCTGATGCAAAACCGGAATTTTGGATGTTGCCTTATTACCTAGTTCCTCTTTTGCTTGGTGGTCTTCATCTGCCAAGATAAAGTGGGACTGGGTAGGGCACGTATGCCGAATGCACTCGTAACACTAGGCCCTGTTATTCTCTCTCGATAATTTTATAGTTTCTTTTAATGGCAGAGCCATTGGGTAAATTGGGTTTCACAGAACTACTAGTCCAGTCAGCATCAATAGTAGCGGATGAAACAACGCACCAAAAGTATCTGACATCCCGGATAACTTTTCCAAATATAGATAAATTTCTAAAATTCACGTTCAAAACTATATCTTTTACGGCCTTAGTTGTTCCATATCAAAGACATCACTTTTTGTTAAGCCGTTACAGAATGGTAGATACTTATGAAGCGTTATTTGATCCGCTACTTTTGATGCTGACTGTACCTACCTAAAGTAGAATGAGCCGACTGGTATGATCAGTGATGATGGCATGAAGCCTGAAGGGGTGTCCTTAGTTCCTTGGAGCTTGGGACGGATGTTAGTGTGGGATGCTACCTGCCTAGACACACTGGCACCGTCCTACCTCGAACGGACTAATGTAAAAGCGGGCGGAGCGGCGGAAAGCGCCGTTTAGACAAGTAATAGATATAAGAAAGAAGAAGCGCTAGTGGCGGGAGGTCGCGGGTTCAAACCCCGGCTCGTACCAATGAGTTTTTCGAAACTTAAGTACGAAATATCATTAGATATTTACCAGTCGCTTTTCGGTGAAGGAAAACATCGTGAGGAAACCGGACTAATCCCAATAAGGCCTAGTTTACCCTCTGGGTTGGAAAGTCAGATAGCAGTTGCTTTCGTAAAAGCTAGTGTCTACGCCAATTCTGGAGATTAGTTGTCAAGCGGACCGCAAGCTCCCTTGAGCCGTGGCAAAATGCTGGGACAACGCGAGGAAAAAGAATTAATATAAGAGAGTAGATCCATGGCGTCCCAGCGCGCACAAGATTTTTGCAGAAATCGCGAAACGTGACCGAAGAGCTGGCGGCTTCCTCGCACAACGTATCAGCATATGCCGCCAGAATCCTTAGTTAGTATATGCCTCAAGGGCCTATTTTAGTTTAAAGCTGGTTATTAATTTAATTTAGTATTTGTACAGTTACTCTAATACTTCTATGTATGTCTTATATGTAAATAAATAATTGACTTTCAAGTAATTTGTTTGGTTACACATGTTTGCCTTTAATGTTCCCATTTGAAAGCTTTACATGACACGGCTAAAGCAGTTGAATGCCAAGGGAGGAAAGTTCTGATTAACCGTGAGGTGAGTGCAGCCAGCGTTGCGGTCGAGTTGTCAAACTATTACAGTTATTGTTTATACGCCATGATCGTGGTTAAGGGTAAGTTTATAATTATTTATTTAAACTTTATTGCACAATATAACAAATAAAGTACAAATAGTACACTTAATGCCTGAAGGCATTTTCTATCAGCCAACCATCAGGCTAAACAGAAACAGTGGTAGGTGCAGGCATTAAACAAAAAAAATAAGTATCTTATAACAAGCAGTATAGCAATAAATAATAAATACGCTAAAGGTATTAGACTTACATAAATATACTATAATTAATTATTTAAGAATTAGAAAAAGGACAGTAAAAGAAGGTGGTGACCCTGCCTATGAAGCCGATGATGGTTCCAGATTCAAATCCTATTAAGGGCATTTATTTGTGTGATGAGCACGGATATTTTGACGACCGGTTTGGCCTAGTGGGTAGTGACCCTGCCTACGAAGCTGATGGACCCGGGTTCAAATCCTGGTAAGGGCATTTATTCGTGTGATGAGCATGGATATTTGTACCTGAGTCATGGATGTTTTCTATGTATTTAAGTATTTATAAATATTTATATATTATATATATCGTTGTCTAAGTACCCTCAACACAAGCCTTATTGAGCTTACTGTGGGACTTAGTCAATTTGTGTAATAATTTCCTATAATATTTATTTATTATTTATTTATTTATTTGTTCCGGACTCTTGGTTGTTTTCTATGTAAGTATTTATATATTAAATTTATCGTTGTCTGAGTACCCACAACACAAGCCTTCTTGAGCTTACTGTGGGACTTAGTCAATTTGTGTAATAATGTCCAATATTTATTTATTTATTCTGCGGCACACCGCTACGTGGGTTCTTCCCCTTAACGCACGGCTAAGTATCTTGGCAGTGGCCCCGCTTAATTCTGATATTTACTGAATACATGCTCTCAGCAGCAGTAATGGGCGGAGCAGTTTTTGAAACAATTTGCTTCCCGAACGGGCATAATATTAATAAATTAAATAAAGGACTCAAAGCATTGCCAAACTGGTTTTTAGATTGAATAAATAAATGAAAAAAGTTTTTGAAATAGAAGTAATGTTGAAGAAGAATTCGGCCGCTATTTCTCTACATAAAAATAACATAAAATAGGTCGAAAATGTCAAGCGTTTTCGACTTAAAATACGTGAGTGACCCGTTTTAACATATGCATTTAATATGTGTCTTTTGTTATTAACTTATTAGGTATAAAATAGGTGTAGGTGTAAATCAGAAATCAGAAATAATTGATTGGCATTGACACAGTAGGGATGTTACAATACATTGTTCTTGTATCTATATTCTGTTTTTTTATTCCGTAGACTAAGTAAAATGACATTTCATGTGGTACTAAGAAATGTCATGTCTTACATATGAAACGTCATTTTAGTCTACGGAATAAAAAAACGGACCTTAGCTTTCATGCAAGCCTGTGAAGTCAATAAAATAACATTTTTTTTTTCTCAAACTTACAAGCAAATGTTGACATGACTTATTTCAAATTAAGTCCGGAAATACTACATATCAGGTGCGATGAGTGAAGATGATATTTAAAGGAATTTCATACTGCCTTACCTACACACCTAGGCCTGTGAAGCAACCTTTTTTTTTGTTTTTTAACTTCTAATTGCGACACAACGTCTTGACATTTAACCATCAAGGTAGTGGATTCTAATTTGTTTTAGCTGTGTTAACCTATGAATTAAACAAATTTACTTTTTTTTTCATTGCAAGTTTGAGAAAAGCATTATACAAATCTCGGCGAGAAACGGGGTTGTCGGCCGCGCATGCCTGTCTATATATCTTTGGCCTGCAACCCTTCTCGTTTCCCGGCCTCTATAGTAATGTACTAAAAAGTAATATACATCAATTATTAATAGGAGCTTAGTAGCTACTCCTACCCTAAAGTTTAGAGGCTTAGAGTGTTTATAGCTGAGCCATTTTTTTATTTGAAATTTTTTGTTCCCAAATATTTACAATCCTAATATAAAAAAAAGTGTCACATTACCATTTTTCGTAGATTTTGTATGACGGTAATGGAATGAAAAGAACGAGGAGGGTTCCGTAGCCAAAAAGGCAAAAACGGAACCCTTATAGTTTCGTCATGTCCGTCTGTCTGCGGTATCATGGAGAACGGAAACTATAATGATATATTTAAACGAAATTTGGAATGTAGCTATATTTTGTGGGCTCTGCTTAGTTTAGAAGTTAAAATTTGCAAATTAATCACACGAGGTTTTTTCGTCTACTTTTTGACCCCCTTCTCCCCCTTTGGTGATATTTGATGAGATTATTGGCTACCTGAAAACTCCGCTCTTTGAATCTACGGAACCTTAACAAACTCTTCCCACTAAAGGGCCTCGTCCTACGGGAGCCATAAGCGGCATAATTATCCCAGTCCTCGATTGACCGGCGGAAATCGATTCCGGATCTTGACAGTAAGCAGGAAATGAACATGCGCCTATTCGACACGTGCAAAGGCATGGCTTATAAATATAGATGACCTAACTAGTAGCAACAGGCGTATGAGTTATTGCAGACTGCCGAAAGCCGATTTCTATCCAGCTATCAGCTGGTAAACGAGAGCAAGGTGGACAGCACCTACGTTTCAAGAAAGTGCTTAATGGGCTGTCAACACCCAATGTCCTTGAAATTGATGTTACTTAAACAGTTTTTTAAGAAAGACTATTTGTTTTAGTCAAGTAAGAAAAATATATGTTCATATTAATTATATTCCAAAGACCGTGGTTGTACTCGATACACGATTGAACGAAATCGGCTCGATAGAAAATAATTGCAAAGATTGGTCTTAAAACCACAATTAAACGGTTCTGTCTTTATTGTTTTGACTTATGGGTCTGCAATTAAAATCACAATTTCAAAACATTTATATCTAAACCGCTAATGAGTAAAATATTACACTAATAATCCACTTTTTTTTTATTTAAATAATATTCTTATTATTCCCTTGCCCAGGCCCAGTAACATGCGACAGTGCTTTCTCATTTACTCCGATACAAATAGACAGTGTGCGCGCTTTAGGTATTGACAGACTCTTAAGCGCCACCTCACTTCCTGCGGTATACCACCTGACGAATGGGAGAAGTATGCTTCTCTGCGGCCAGAATGGCGTTGTCGTGTCAAAACGAGCGTAAATAACATTGAAAACGCTCGTCTCATTGACCTTGACGCGAAACGTCAGATACGAAAATCCCAGCCGAAACCATCCTATAAATTATACCTATATATTTGGCCAACTGTACTGTCCCACCTGCGATAGAGTTTTTAAAAGTAAGTTCGGTTTTACAGCACGCTTGTAATTAGCTAGGGTCGCCGTTGCCGATCACGGCATGGATACCTATAATATTTTAGATAAAAAAAATATTATAAAAAACCAAAAAATCCGATTGCACACTAAAAAAGAGGAAAACAAGCCCCACAAGATGTTGTTGATGGGAAGTATCGCAGGAGGGGACCAACAGAGGGTTACTTATAGTCATTTTGGTTGTTGGTCCCCGCCTGCGATACTTGCCATCAACAACAATATTCTTGTGGGGCTTGTTTTCCTCTTTTTTAGTGTAGTTTTTTTATTTAGAACTTTTTAGTTACCCCCAAAAAATCTAGCGATACCTCATACATCAAAATCCATCAAGCCGTTTAGGCTACAGGAGGCCACAAAGAAACATACATACATACACTTGAAAAACATTACCCTCCTCCCTTTGGCAGTCGGGTAAAAAGTAGCCGCATGCATAACAGCCGTTCCTCCGTTTCAAAAATAATGCAATATTTACAAGTTTTTTTTTAACTTGCATTGTAGGTATGTTCCTATGTACGGGTAACTATGTTTGTATGGGCCAAATCTTGCAAGTTAAATTGGACTCACTTTCCGGTTTCCGATGAAGCTGAAAATTTACACATGTAAGTCTGGTGACAATGTAATATTATGGTACCATCAAGCTGATCTAATGGCGGAGATAGGAGGTGGCCATAGAAACTCTCTGATAAGAACAACCCCATTGTTAGAATTGTCACGATGAGTAAGAAAATATTCTTTATTGCACCAATACATACATGTAAAACTACAAATAAATTTTAAAGGAAAATAGAACCAGGTAACAACAGGCGGTCTTATCGCTAAAAGGCGATCTCTTCCAGACAATCAGGTAGCAGGAACGGGCTAGCTAAAAAAAACTTCATTTCTTGTTAATGAATGCACTGGTCTGCATTTTAGTTAAACTACATCGAACAAGGCATAACATATTCAAAACATGCATAAATGATATCATATGCATGCGTAAAAGGCATGTAGCGTAGTGTTAACAACATACGTCCGATTGGATCGATATGGCTTTTGGTTTGAATGTCATTTATTTATAAAAGAGTGGTTTATGAGTAACGGTAGGTACTATTAACTATCATCCCAAATATCTCCCAGCATGCCAAATTGTAGCTTTCTAGCATAAACGATCACAGAGCAAAGCTGCCCAAGGACAGACAGACGGATACGAAACTGTAAGGATTTCTGGTTGGCTACGGTACCCTAAAAAGCAGACTGGAGTAATGATCTCACAGGAATTCAAGAGCTCACTCAGTCTAAAAAAAAGTGGCTGTGACATAATCGGACAGACAGACGGACATGACGAATCTATAAGGGTCCCGTTTTTTGCCATTTGGCTACGGAACCCTAAAAAATGTTAGTATAGTATAAAAGACTTCCTAAATGATACTGAATTTTTAATAATTTCAAAATGTATGACATGTTTATTTAATTTTAATATAATTTAATTTATTTATGTTAGTAATAGAATTAAGTTAAATTATTTCAAATCGATATTAAATAATGTGATTGTGTGTGTGTGTGTGTGTGTGTGTGTGTCGTTCTGAAATGTATGTACGCCTGAAAAGGTAGAGTTTGGTGAGACTACAAGAGTAGCAATTTTAGCTAATATATGTAACCCATTCTCCACGTGCATTAATAAATTACTTCAAATTATTTCAATTTCAAAATTATTTCAATTTATATCAATATATAATTATATACGAAATGCGAAAACCGATCCAAAACACTTACGTAATTATAACCTTACAATACGTGTTTACACGTAGGGTAGACAGGGCAGGAAGATCGTTAAATTCAGCCGCTTCATTTGACGGCATTGATCCTAAGGGGCGGACGGGGAACTATATCGGCTGGTTCGTGGTGTACCGTGGATAAATATCATATAAGCGCAAGTAAATATATATTTCTTGTGACTTAAATTATGTCAAATGATTCGAGAACTTCAGGAGGGATATTTAAGCTTAGACGGCCCAATTCGAAGAATGATTAAGACACGTTCAAGATCTTGGAATTATCGATAACTAAACGACATGTCAAAATTGACGTTTATTTCGATTCCGCTGTGATCCCAATAAGATCTATAGATCGTTATCGTATCTCATTCTTCGAATTTTTTTTTATACTACGTCGGTGGCAAACAAGCATACACACATATGCACACATCATGTGCATGGTGGCGTTGTGGTGCATCTTTCCAGTTCATCTTTGACACAACTAATCATTGTCATCCGTTATCTCCTGCAAGTCAGTTCTGCTTTTCCATGTTAATATCCAGAGAGGAAAATGGGAACTACGTTTTTATGAAGAATCGGCTGTCCTCTTTCCTCTTAATCATCATCATTCGCTTGTCTTTTCCTTCCATATCTTTCTGTCACCCGTCATCTCATCGTTCACTCGCGTTCGTTTCATGTCATCTCTCACACAATCCATCCACCGTTTCCTAGGTTTTCCTCTGCCGTTCCATCCCTCCACATTAATTCGTAATACCTTTCTCGTCACATGACTTTCATCCCTCCGCATCACATGCCCATACCACGCTAGGCGATTCGCTCTTACTTTTTCTATTATGGGTGCAACTTTCAGACTTATATACTCATTCCTTATCCTATCCATTCTTGTAACACCGCACATCCATCTTAACATTCTCATTTCCGCTACATGCAATCTCTTTTCATCCGTCACTTTTAGGGCCCAACACTCTGATCCATACATGACGACAGGTCTTATAATGGTTCCTCTTTCCTCTTAATATATGGGCAATAATATCGTGTATACAAATTTTTGGAACTTTGTTCGTATGGATATTTTCAGACATGACTGAACACTAACGTAAATTGTTACTTATGTAAGCACAAAAACATTCGTAATTTCCGAATGCAAATAATTTTCATGAACCAAAATTACACAAATTAAAGTCACTCTGTGCAGCTAAATATATTATTTCCTCGAAAATGTTTGCAATTTGACATTTAATCGTCCAAACACACACGGCCAAGACGTTGGGTCAATCAGCAATAAAATGCAGATTAACGGAACCCTGGCCATTATATCGGGTTCCGTAGCCATTTGAGGGGTTATTACGATTGCTTGATAAATACAGACGAGGCAAAGGCTCTAATTAACCAATACAACTGCATTAACAAATCAAATTATTTATTTAAAAGGCGCCTATCCTTTCAAAGATTGCATGCACTCGAGAAATTGGGACAGGTGCCGCCGGGACCGGGCTTAATGTTTATTGCAGCAGTTTACGCTTAATTATATATGCAAAAAAATATATACTTTATGATTTTGATGGCTAAGAATTGTCTGCAAATTTAAGTGTACTTATTGAAAATAAAAAATTCAAACCTTTAGTTCCACATACATATCTTTGGACTAGACATGAATGATGTGCAAGTACTGCAAGTTGCGGCAAGTTTCCAAAAAGTTCTGAACATCCTCAGAAGTTTTAGGAAAATCACAGAAAATAAAGGAGGAAACTTTCATTTTGGAAATAGAATTTTCGGTTCCCATACAAAAATATAAGAAGTGGTCGAAATTTTACCATATGGTTATTTCGCTATTTTGAAAGTTTTTGATGCTATATCAGTACATGAATACAAGCGGGCAGCACTAACTACAGTATGATATGGACATGCCTCCCGTTGCCCAAAATTTCGTGATCACATTTAGGTACTCTAGTCTGGTTCGCGCAGAAGCGTTTGACTCGCCAGCACTTCGCAGTCAAATGGAACATATCAGGGGTCCCACAGGGAAGGATATTAGTTACTAATTGGGCCCCTTTCCACTTCTATTATGGGAGTAATGGCGGGAGATGATGGCCTGGAGAATTTTGGGGTCGTGCGTTTAGATAGTTTTGGCGTAACGTTTATGTGTATCTAACTCTAATGATAATTAATATAATAATGATTGAGATATACATAAGGGACAGTTTTAAGTCAGGTCCCTTTACCTCGCGCTACTTCCTGTGAAATTATTCTGAATTGACGCATTTTGTGACGTATTTACTTTAAGCGTATCATTAGGCCAATTCAAACTTACATTTGGCATCATAATTTAAATGATGTAATTTTGTTCTTATTGCCCGTGCTTCTCGCTCTAGTTAATACATGTAGGTAGTACGGATGAGACCGGCCGAGCTAGCGAAATGAACGCGCGGATGATAGCAAAATGTACGTTAACAAGATATACGTTCGAATTGGCCTCTATGTATATTAATGTTAAACTTTCATTTCATTTTAGAAGATGACAAATTTTTTCGATGAAATCAAGATAAAAGTCAGTCGAATTGTATTTATTAAACTACATACCTGCTTGCTATATTTGTGAGAAAGAGAAAGTGAGTGAGAAAAAAATACCTACACATAACACCCTAACACAAAGATAATTACTAGGAAACAACGCAAAATGAGATCTCTTCTAGACAATCATTAAGTAGCAGGCGGTTAGCCAATATGTAAATTTTTTATAGAAATTGCGAAACGAAACTTAAATAATGTATGGAAAGAGTGAGTATTTGCAGCATCTGTCATCCCGTACCCGGCACATTTTTTTTTTTGGCCTTTGTCTTTTGTATCAAACACATTTTAGAAAAAGGTCACTTCTGTAGACAATACAATTAAAGTTATCCCGTTTTTCTTATTTGACTCTCAAGCAGGGATCGGAACCGGTTTTTTGCAAAAACATCGAAATAACCATATATTTCGGTTTATTTTATACTCTAAATCACTCAGTTGTGTTTTCAGATAACGACTTCGTATTATTAGATTGCCTAATTAGAAATGAAGTAATTAACAAAGAACGAAAAAATACCGTTTTCGTTCCCATACAAAAAATACCGGTTTCCGATCCCTGCGCTGAAAAAATGTATCCCACATGTAAAGGCATTTTCACTCAGCGAAAATTAGCTTTAGCTTCCCTTAAGTTTGCGATGTCTACAGGAAAGATGCACAAGAGTTTGTCGAAATACGACTGTCATCTTACTTAGGCCCAGGAAAATAAAAACGAAGAGAAACCGAGGAAAAGAAGAAATTAATGTACAAACGAATAATGAAGAAAAGGGTGATCACCGGACTGTAATATCTGGACCCTGCATTCCCGGACTAATAGGTATATTATATCCCAATGTCATCGTTAATACAAAGTGTTTCATTTCTACCCCTCGGGTAATGTATAATTCAATTTGCTAATACGCACGCGGGCCTTATTATACTGAACCATAAGTAGTTATTGTATTTATGATAGGTATACCTACTTAGTTAAAGCCTATACTCAGCTATTTAACGCGTTAAAGCTACTAAATACCTATACTTACTTAATTAGAAGCTTTAAATTTGTTTGAAACTGTACGTTTGGACCCGGGTACGTCCTTAAACTACGTCCAAAAGAGAGGTATGGGGTATGGTGAATTATGAATGTCATCTCGCTCTGTGTGGTAGGGCACAGCCAGTGGATGTCATTCTAGATCTAGAGCAGAGCCCAACTGGGGAAGTAACACTAGACCCTACTCATAGTGTTGTGTTCCTGCTGGTGAGTAAGGTTGCCAGAGCTCAGCGAGGGGGGGGCGGGTTTAGGGTCGGCAACGCGCATGTAACTCCTCTGGAGTTGCAGGCGTACATAGGCTACGGAGACTGCTTACCATCAGGCGGGCCGTATGCTTGTTTGCCACCGACGAAGTATATATAAAAAAAACGTAAATACAAATATTAAGGCTAAAAATTGCCCGATAGGTGTTCAGCGCGGAATCAAATGATTTTTCAAAATGAAAACTCAAATATTTTTATTACGTTTTCACTAAAACTATAAAAAAATGTTCTGCTTGATTTTTCAATTTCGCAGATGCGGCCTGTAAAACAACCTTATTTTTAATATCTTCTTTTTTTTCGCTTTATAGTTTGTTATTAGATCATTTTCGTTTGATATACAGGATGAAATTTTAACCACCGTTCATACTCTGCGTAGTGTATGAAACAGCAAATTTTTTTTCGGCATTGGTCCTATAGTAAAAGTTATTCAGTATGACCTATAAAGTCATTACATAGAGTATGAACGCTGGTTAAAATTTCACTCTGTATAAGACACTACGCGCAAACCATAACAAAAATAACGAATTGATCATTTTAATCTTCGAACGTAAAACGCAACATTGACAAAAAAGGACCAAAAATCATGCTGACTCCCTCACGCTCGGTTATCAAACCGCTTTAATCCATTTAAACTGTAATCAGAAAGCTTTCAGAACGGACCGGCTCGGAGTAAGCTCAAAATGATCCATTAGCGGATTTAAAATGCATTGGAATATCAAATTACTTGGGCGTAGGGTTCTGTCCATTGTTGTGGGTGATACGAGTATAGGCATGGCTTTAAGAGGCCGTTATGGATTTTAGTCGCAAAAATTACAAATTGATAGATTTTGTCAATGAAATTGTACACCTTTTGTTAACTATTAGAAATAACAAGTACTGGTTTCTATTAGCACGCCTTGTTATCTTTCATTTTAATAAATCATTTTTTTTTTGACAGACTCACTTAATTATTAATGATTTATTTTCTGATGGACGTTTAGGTAAACGCGCGTAAAGCACTGATTATAAAACTCTTATTTGTAAATTTCGTATAGTTTGGACTGCTAAAAATGGTAACTTTGTATTACACATATTCTGTACTTTAACTTTTATAAGCTACATTTTTGTTATTATAAATTTGAAGTAGTGTAAATGAAAGTTAGACCTAATCAGTTTTCTCCAGAAATTACTTCAAAACAAGTGACAATTTCTCTGAAAATCAACTTAATTTCAACGTAATTTTGATACTTGAACAATCTAGAACATTTGTTGAAATTGTTTTTATACATAATAGTTTTTATAGACAACGATATACATATGTAATATGTAAATAATTATATACATAAAAAACACCCATGACTCAGAAACAAATATTGACGCTCATCACACAAATAAATGCCCTTACCGGGATCCCACCCGAACCCAGGACCATCGGCTTCATAGGCAGAGTCACTACCCATTAGGCCAGACCGGTCGTCAGATTCCTGTTTCTATCTAAATTCGTTATTGTAACCTTCTACAATGGAACCATACTTTTACCCCATTTACCCCTAAAAATACCAATTCAGCTTTTCATCATACATAAATTATTAACCTATATTTCGGGCGTTTTTTTAATCTTTTTCGGGTGACAACGTGAAAACGGATTGCCAGGGTGATGCTATCGGTTCAATGGGTACTGTGATTTATACGGAGATATGAAAATGGCGTGACCAAATGTCCCGTATTTTACGTGATGTCCCGTATTCCAGATACGAATTTTTCATTGTCCCGTAATTCTATGATTCTTTGAATATTTCTTTTCTCGCACACAGTGGTTCATTTATTGTATAGATTACTTAATTAAATGAATGAAAAACGACCTGTCCCGTATATTAAACTTGAATCCCGTATTTTCAAAGCAGTAGTCCCGTAAAACTGGAAATTAGATCTGGTCACCCTAGATCGAAATATTTTGTTTAACCGATTGGAAAAGGGAGGCAATGATTTTCGAGTGTATGGCATTCATATTTGTAGGTATACAATGAAATAACATAGGTATACAGGTATACAACGTGTCTCTACTCTCTGAACATTGACCGAGATCCCGAGTAGAGTTCCTTCTCAGGAATGTTCTAATATGGTAAATTGTTTGACTAGAAAAACATAAAAAAATTACACGTGAAATTAATCCAAATAAATCATGAATAAATAGGAGCATTCCTATTAGTCGTTCACAATGAGGATAAGATTAAAGTAACACTAGTGAAATGACATACTCTTTAATTACCGTGAATATACAGGATGTTCTGAAGTATTCAATCGTAAATCATTAATTTCTCCGTTAATACTGTGTCGTTTGGAATGAGACTTTGGGCATAAGTTAGAAATAGCCTAATCGACACGTCTTATTCTATGTCCAGAGGGTAGAGACACGTTGTATATATTTCTCAGGCACTACAATAATAAATTAAAATTTTAGGACATTCTAACAGGGATTGGCTAAGAGCCTATAAAGGTTCCGTTTTTCTTTTTGAGGTACGGTACTCTAAAAACAGACTAGATTAGTACTCCTATAATACTCGCATATTACTAAGCTCTAAGGTCACTTGTCACTAATACAGCTAACACCTTTGACACTGACATATTCGCAAATATCTGCGTAACTTACTTTCTATGCATCTTGCTCGTACTGGCAAGTAAGTTATGCAGACGTTAGCGAAGAACGGTACGATTCGAACTTTAAGATACGTCAAATATTAGGTCTAGATACGATAGGGACTCGATATGTCTGTGTGTATATTCTTGGACGCATCATAGAGTGTTTATGATATGTGTAAAAATAGGCATATAAAGCGGCGTTTCTCCTATAGATGCGCGACTTGCGCGACCATGCGTTCGTTAAGAGGGAAGCTTTGCGATCCTATCCTAACGAAATAACGGTACTTTTTCTATGATATGATATGATATGATTTATTTATCTCACAATATACAATTTCACTTAAAACTACGCGTGGTAAATTCTTAGGAATTTATATTGTGATTGTCGGTTTGTCTTACTTTATATACATAGGAAAAACATGTGACAATTAATAATTCATTTCAAATGACTACATTTTTTAAATTTCAATTGTATAAATTGTAATTGTATGAAATTCCATTTCGGGAGAAAACGGTTTGTTCTAACTAAATCTTAACAAATCACTTTGATTTAGATGTCGATCGCTTCAGCTTAAGATATTCTAGGTTTATAGATTTCGCTATTTTGTTTTTTTTTTTTGTTTTACACATTTTGAAATAAAGCAAAACTTATAAATCTAGTTTTTCAATGTGTTAATAATACACTAGAGATTAATTGACAATGGAAGATATTTAGAAATGAAAAAACGTTTTATCTTTTTATATGGACGAGTTACGAGCTATACTTTCAAACACATCCGCATTTCTGGTAGAAACCTTAAGCTGATTAACGTTGTATAAAAACAGGAAGTTTGTACTTATAACGGTTATATAACAGTTATACATGTTACACGCAGGGATGACGCTGATGTGATTGCAGAGTGCAGAAGGGCGCAACTGGGTCACCTAAATACAGCCCTATTGGGGTAAAGGTGCCGGTTACGGACTGTAAGGTTATTACGCAGTTATCTTATTACTAGTTAGAGTTGTTTATAATACGTTTGGTAATATAGAAGTTTTGAAATTATAAATATAAAAAAACATCATGCGATATAAGATAGTTTTTTGGTTACATCAGCTTATCGTATATTAAGTTAACTTCCCAACAAAAAATCTGGCGACACCTAGCACCTATTTTATAACCTTTAGACATAGAACGGCTCTAGAATAGCTGCATAGTCTTAGCCTACAGGCTAAGGTGACGTAAAAGTGTTTAAGAGGTTCAGCTAATTGCTGTTTTGGCCGCTATAATGCATGTTCAGCAGCTAGTTTTATAGCTCAAAGTGAATTGCCTATATAAAATGGTGCTTAAACCCGCCGGCACTTCTACTTTTTAAGCGATTCATTTTTTGAATTGTGTGCCGAGCGATTTTACGAGCAAAATTTTAAGCAGAAGAAATTTAAAATTAAATTCTCCGCATTAAATTCTGCGACGACCATATCTCCAGTCACAAATAACGCGCGGCGAGCTATGTGTTTCGTTTGCTTATAATCTCCTGACTTTACACCCCCTATTAAGTTTCCTTTTAACTAACCCCACATACATTCAATACGTAACTTAGCAAAATGTAGATTTAAAAAAAGACCCGTGAATTCACGTTCTCAAAAAGCAATCCGGCATAAGAATCAACACGTGTCGGGCGCCGGACGGACTTGGCTCTCGACACGTCTCTTAGTTTGCTGAAGATTTTCAATTCACCGGACAATTTTTGTTGTATTTGTTTTCGGGCTTTGTGTGTATTTGACATTGAAATGCTCAAAATAAGCAGAGCAGTCCTATTGTTTATATGGTGACCTATGTGTATTGTAGACGGAATCCGTTACTAAAATATTTAATCTTCACACATATTATCTATCTGAAGGTTCTCTGGAAGAGATCGCTTTATAGCGATAAGTCCGCCTGGTGTTACCTACTAATTTAAGTCCTGTTTTTGTTTGTAATATGAGCTTTTCTTTAGTAGTGCACAATAAAGAATTTTATTATTATTATTATTATAAACCCTATGATGCGTTCAAAACCGCAAATTACGGCCGACAACAATTTCTTTTTCTGTGAAAATGTTACTATTGTGTATTTAGGTTTATAGAACTTTATTTTCTCAAACAAATTATACATTTCATTTCAGAGAAATTAAGCTAAAACAGAAATAAATAATAAGTAAGTTTAATTATGACATTCAAAAGTCGAAAGTCTGAAAAAGAAAGGAATCTGATTTTACATTATTTTCTAGTATCAGTCGAGATAACGTTTTATTGAGCACTACCGACCCGCCCCGGCTTCAAACGGGTTACACAAAACCTTAACAAATTATACACTTAAACCTTCCCTAAGAATCACTCTATTAATAGGTGAAAACCGCGTGAAAATCCGTTCAGTAATTTTTGAGTTTATCGCGAACATACATACACACAGGCAGACGCGGCGGAGGACTTTGTTTTATAAGGTGTAGTGACTTCACTCAAATCATCATAATGCCACTATGGAAGTGATAACATGCAGTTCCTGAACACATCATGGAGAGCTTATAATATGTGTGTGTAAATAAAGCTGTGTATGTCACTGTACACAATTACGCATTGAGCCAGCTCGTTTCATAAACCCACACTCGTATTTTAATGTCTTTTATTATGTAGCAGTCACATAAACTACTATTATCATATATATGCTTTAAAGATTTGAGTTTAAGGCGCCTGTGTTTTTTTAGAATGTTTAGATTTTTATTTATATTTTAAGAAATAACAAAATACAAACTACATTTTTTGAATTCAGTTTTCATCACACATGCCATACTTATATTTTGAAAACTATGCTAAACCGAAATTAACTTAATACGTACATTATTTCTGTCTAAAAATAAATGGCGACTTTAAAATTGATTTACATTCTTAAGTATATATTAAATAAGTTTTAGACAAAAATTTCATTTTTGGTACAAGCTTTTATAGCTGACTGTATTTTTCTTTCCACAGGCAACTAATACTCATCGGGACATTTTAAAAACCCCAAACACAATTAGGTTGCGTTGTTTTATTACGGAGTTCCTATGGTCACCTCCTGTCTCCATCATCAGATCAGCTCGATGGTACCAAAATATTACACTGTCACCCGATTTACATATGTATGCAAATTTTCTTCTTCATCGGAAACCGGGAAGTGGGTCAAATTTAACTTGCAAGATTTGATTACAGACAACGGGACAGGTGAAACTAAATAAAAGCTTGTAAATAAGTTTTGGCAAAAATTTCATTTTTGGTACAAGCTTTTATCGCTGACTGTACTTTTTTTCCACAGGCAACTAATACTCATCGAGACAATTCTAAAAACCCCAATCACAATTAGGTTGCGTTGTTTTATCATAGAGTTCCCATGGCTACCTCCTGTCTCCATCATCAGATCAGCTTGATGGTACCATAATATTGCATTGTCACCCGACTTCCATATGTATGCAACTTACAGCTCTTATAATTGTCTTAAACTAGGGTTTCAGAACATCGTGTTCTCAGTTCAATGACTAAACCATTTTATTTATTAACGTTACATTGAATCATTATTGGTAATACTCGCTGTAACGTATTTACTGTTTATTTTTAATAAGTCCGTGGGCCAATAATTGCACGAATGCATAACGAGCTCTGTTTGCGAGTCAATAATTTTAATTACCCACCTAATGCTTCGCCAATATCGATTACCTTCATTAGATCGCGCGTAAAGCCTGTGCCGTTATTCATAAACGCACTACAAGCCTCAATTAAATTAATCGTTGTCTTTATTTGTCATTTTGATATGTGTGAGACATAAATAACCTAATTGGAGTTTGTAAAATTTTATGAATAAGGGGCTATATCCCTGAGGGCCTACCGAAGACATCAAAACTCCAAAATTCGTGGCGTGGTTGCATATTCGAGTAACAAATATGACTTAAGTATTTAATTACATGTTATATATATTCGAACGGTTCACTACGTATTTGAAGTCGAAAATCGCCCGCGCCGAGTCATCGGTCGTGGAGAGCTGCAGCTCGTAATCTACGCCGTTCCGCCGACAACGCAAGCTCCTGATGGTGGTCCTAGGTACGGAGTAAAACATCGAGGGATTTTTTACTTAAAATACGTGAGTGACCAGTGTCAGTATTTTTAATATGTCTGTGTCTCGCGGAAGATTTGTTATTAAAATGTATTTATATCGTTTTTAACGCATGGTTGAAGTTTGAAGATACGTGATCACTTAAATAACATTTACAGTACATATGGGGCTACTTTATAGCACTAGTGCGAGAAGTAGCATATTACGTTACTGTGTCGAACATTTAAAGGGCCATATGTACTGTAAAACGTTGTACGATACATGTGCGAATAGGTAATTCGCAACTCGTGTCGATTTAAAACACTCCCTTCGGTCGTGTTTTAATTTATCGCCACTCGTTTCGAATTTCCTATTTTTCGCACTTGTATCGTAATGTACTATTACCGCTCTCTCTTATCGACATATGTGTTACAGGACATCAAAGACTATTTATAATGGTACTAAACGCGACTGAATGGGTACGGTTTAGTATTTTTTTATTATATATATATGTGTACGTATTTTGATATAAATAAGTGGATACAGGAGACGTTAGTTTTCTATGCCAGTTCTATTTACCATCATCCATCGTCTCGCTTTTATCACCTCCCGCCAAGGAGCAAAACTTATTCTCTTCTTAGATACATGGCACACTAAGAATGATCTCACTCGTTTCTTCTTGGAATATGGAATAAGTAACCTCCTGCCCGCGTATCCAACGTACATATCGTTCACGCTCCGTGGCGAACAAAACGCAACTGTCACAGTCGCACTCATATGGAAGAGTGATAGAGAGAGGTGACTACGCTACGCTACGGAGCGTTAACGATTGTAACGTTGGCTCCGCGGCCTGAGGTATTTCCTGCCGCTACGGCATGGGGTTCTTCAAAAAACGGGTATTCAGGTTTCTCAAGGGTCAGCAACGCATAAGTGCACCTCCGATGTTGCTTATGTCCCTAGGCGACGATGACCGCTTCCCATCAGGCTCATCCGCTCGTTTGCTGACTGTCACATAGAGAAATAAGCGGAATATATGCGGTCTCTAGCAGTAAGGGATCTATGTTCGCAAATTAATCGTTAATTATAATAGTGCCCGCGGCCAGGCTTGCGATTGAATTCATTGAATTAAGCAAATTATGGATTAATACTGAATTAACCAAATGTCTGTTTACGTTCAGCGAATTTGCTATTTCACAGTAATAGTTTGACGTTTTCAGGAAAAGGCTGATTTAAGCATATCAAAACTTATTTTTGTTCTTAGGAATGTTAAATAGTCGGGTGAAACACATTTTATATGAATGTAACCATGGAATACGTGATTACCAAATTATTTGAAGTACTATAAAAATATTTTCGTTTCACCATCAGACACACTTACCCTACCATATACGCCGTAACCTACTGCAGGGGGTCTTCAAAACTGCGCAATTGCAAGCCACGTGGTCCACCAGTTCATTCACCCCTCGCCCTGCACTCAAAAACCCACATTTCGACCTTAATTCAATGGTATAAGAACCAAAACAAACGCATCTTCAACTTTGCTGTGAGCGCTTTTTGACTTAGTACCTTAGTTACGCCTTACGTTGTCAGCTTTTCCGTTTTAAACCTTATTTAAAACGCTATAAGGGTTATTCGTACGCATGGTTATATATGCGTTGTCTTAACAGATGATTACAAAAATTACGTTCTAAAATGGACTTTGACGTGAGAAATTAGGGCGTATTTTAGAGTGTAGATGGCAACTTCGCAGTAGGGGATTAGAGGGTAAGGATGAATGAATGGTAATTCATTGCAATAAGTACGTATAGTATAGTGTAAAGAGGTCACAGCTTCTGAATATTGAAATAGGAGTCGGGCATACGCTTTGTTCGCTTATATGTACATTTACCCTATTCAGCGAGACATGGAAGTTGGAAGTTTAATTTGATAGTCCTTAGTTTTGTGCTGAATTAAACTAACTTTATGTGATTATAGTCGTAATAGAAATTAATTTTAGGGTATCCATTCAGCGACTAAACTAGTAATATAATTGAATTTGTATTTAATTGAATTCCAATGTAATTTCGCAGGGGTTATACGGCTTATGTGGATTTAATAACCACTATGTGTTTAGATATACATATATTA
Source organism: Cydia pomonella (assembly GCF_033807575.1). Classification (NCBI taxonomy): domain Eukaryota; kingdom Metazoa; phylum Arthropoda; class Insecta; order Lepidoptera; family Tortricidae; genus Cydia; species Cydia pomonella. The sequence goes on along the minus strand of NC_084720.1, from coordinate 17,706,167 downwards.
CGTACATCATCTTGGGATGCAACCTGTGTAGACACACTAGCCCCGTCACATCTCCACCGAACTTCCGTGAGGGCAGCGACAGCGGCAGAGGCGGCGGAGAACGCCAAGGTAGGAAAGTACAGGGGTATCGGCGCCGAGTACAATTTTATTCCATTCGGTGTCGAGACCCTTGGTCCGTGGGGCCCTGGCGCTCTGAGTCTGAGTCTGAGTCAAAGATCTGTCTAAGAGACTCAGAGACGCCACAGGAGATCAAAGAGCTGGCAGCTTCCTCGCTCAACGCATCAGTCTAACGATCCAGCGAGGAAATGCTGCCAGCGTCTTCGGTACTATGCCGCAGGGGCCATTTTTAGATTTATTTTAGTTTTAGATTTAATTTAGTCATATTTTAGTTTTAGTTTACATTATTAATTGTTTATAAGGTTATATTAATAGAGAATTGAATATAAAACTGATTACATTTAAAAAATTGGGTTCGAGCTTATGTAGTATGAAGGTAATTTGAGTCCCGGGGAAAAGCATAAGATACTTTTTAACACGAAAACCATTATTCTACGCAGCCAAAGTCACGGACAAAAGTTAGTATAGATATACCCCATTTCATTTACCATGGCGGCATGCCACTTGAGAATGAATGACGGTCATTAGACGTAAACAATACATGTAGTCACAACAAAAGATACCTGGCTAACTTTTTTTGCGGCGTCGTGTCTTTTTTTTTTATTGAGAAACAAACGGTCTTTTACAATATGCGGTATTATTAACTATTGCATTTAAAGCTAGACCTACGGTTTCCTTAATTAAATATAAGAGTGTTAGATTTTAAACAGTTTTTTTTTGCTACAGAGCATCTGAGTTTTATATATATATATATAGTTACTGAACAATTATAATAAATTCTAAGCTTACTTAAATACCTGCAGAGTTAAGTACTACAATTATATACGCCATACTTCCCTGTAACTGTCCGGAATTGATCCTTTTGTGTTATTATTTGACCACACGCTGGCTTTGAAAAGCAGAGCGCGTAAAGCAATAGATCAATATTATGGTTCTCTTTGTGCAGTTTCAAGTGGAATCCCGCCATGGTAAATAAAATGGGGTATACCTAATGTACCTAAACGGACATTTGTGCTAAAGAAATAAGAATCAAATAAAGAATACTATTTGGTCTCCAAACATTAACATTTATTCTACAATTCAATGAAAGTTTTTTGAGTCGGGTCCACACCTCGACTATGTGTGTTTCACAAAAAGAAACGTTGGTAAAAGTGTAAACAGCCCAAACCAACAATAAACACGCTAACAAAATAACTAGAATAAATTCTCCATATCGGCAAAGAGTAGGGAATTCATCAAGAGTGTTAAACTCCGTTCGTCGAGAAACCATAGTTGTAGATGGCGCTTTACTATTTTTACAGTAGTAATATTCTTAGTGTGTTTGTATTTTTTTTAGTATTAGTATTATTTTTACCATATCTTGGGGCCATTTGGGTTTCGGACCTTTTGGACCGTCGGCCCTTAAGGCCTTGATGTTAAATAAATTAAATAATACACCAGGTAGAACCCATTCACAGATACAAATAAATAACCGTAAATCGGTCCCATTTATTATTATTAGTAAATTCTCATCCTAATTATTTTGACGACCGGTTTGGCCTAGTGGGTAGTGATCCTGTCTACGAAGCTGATGGTCCCGGGTTCAAATCCTGGTAAGGGCATTTATATATATCGTTGTCTAAGTACCCTTATTAAACTTTTTGTGGGACTTAGTCAATTTGTGTAATAATGTCGTATAATATTTATTAAATATTTATTTATTTAATTATTCCCATTATTTGATTTAGCTGAAACTTCACATACATATGTAAGTTGGGTGACAAAGGAATATTACGATACATACTATCGAGCAGTAGGGCTAAGATGGTCGGCTCTTTATCATTTATCACCAGGTCTGTCACGTTCTAAAAAGTATGTAAGTGCGAAAGTGACGGGCATAGTGACAAGCGATATAAATAGAACCATGTTTATCAATATTTTAAATAAGATGTCGACTGAAATAGATTTGTTTAACTGTTCTCTTACTGAGTTCACAGAAGTCAATTACAAACAATGTTATCCGTAATTTATAGATTATTTTAACTTACATTGCTAATTATATTAATTACAGCTATATTTTTATTTATTATAAGAAATTAATATGGAATTGCTATTGAATTAATTTTGTATGTTAAATTGTTTATTGAATGTTTTCAATGACTAGTATGTAACCGCTTTGGTACACTACTGTAATACTTATGTATGCTGAAAAAAAATGAAAAGAAAAAAAAATGCTGGATGGGAGGAACTCAAAACAACGCAATTTCATGTTGTGGTTTGTAAGAATTGTCTCAATAAGTATTATTTGTCTATTGAAAGAATAGTACAGTATAAAAGCTAATTTTTTTAAAATCAAAAATGAAATTTTTTACAAAAAAAAAAAATAGTTTAAAATATCTGAATTGCTTCAGTTGTTTTATAGCTTGCACGTGTAACATACAACGTTTGAGCTTGTCATCATCATTAAGTAAGTATATTAGATTCTTGCCGGTGAAGTATCTTTTATGAAACAGATCTTTTTTTCTCATAGTAATTCGGCTGAAATAAGTAATTCTAGGCTTTGCTCTGCCTCCTTTCTCAAGCCTACATTCCAGAACGATTAAGAAAAATCTGTCGTATTTGCAAATTGTCACTCTTCTATATTTACCATCCTCTGATACAAGTAAATATTTGACAAAGCAATCACATCGGCGTCTGACAGTGGCAGACTGTGTAAATATTGGAGATTTCATGCATCGCCGATAAGTGTGTAAAGTGCTTAGGCTGACATCTCCGGGTGTAGGGCTCTTGAAACTTCTTGGTACAAGAACGGCCTAAGTCGAAAAATAAGAATATATGACATTTGCCTTTACTTTGTTAGATTGACGGTTGGAAATTATTATAAGCCTTTTTTGAGAATCGGGTACAATTTTCGTAGTCGCCACAAATAATTTTACTCTGATTCGCTTATTATTATTATTCCATACCTTAACTGCTATTATCTAACCTTTAGCGGTCTACTAAAAAAGAAAAACATGGCAGTCAAATCAAACGTATTTTAAAGTAGAATATAATTAGTTTTGTTTTAGAACGAAATAAAGCCAAAGCGGCTCTGTTCCATTTAATAATGATTTAAGACTTAATTCCTGTTTCACAATACTGCTGGATAGCTAATTAACAAATAAACTAACCGCCAGATAAAATTTCAAATTTCAGTACTTTATCTGCCAGTTAAGCTTATTTGTAGATTGTGAAACGCCAACGATGACATTATTCGTCAGATAAGTGGCAAGTAGATTATTCAGGACTTTACTTGGACATTGTGAAACAGGGCCTTAGAGACTTTTACATCTCTAAAGAATGTTAGTATTTCTCTGCAGTATGTATATTTTATTATAGTTTTTTGCGTAATTGCGACATTTAGAATAGAATAGAATAGAATAGAATATTTTTTTATTCGTAGACACAAACAAGACACATTAAATTACATGATATAACAAAAACAAAGGAAGTATAAAGTGCCACGAAATGGCCTCATCTCAGCATGTTGCTGGTGGCTTCCAGCGCTGATCTTCCGATGAGACCATCAAGTGAGAAAAATCACGAAAGGTAACAGACAAGAAGGAAAAAGACAAAATAATATAGAGTGAACAAATTGAAAAATAGATAAAAGATAACGACTAAATTAAGTAAAGATTATTTTTATATCAAGCATCGTAAACATAACACTGTATCGGTCCGGTCCAACCATACCTTGGCTGAACATTACAGCTGCATACGCAACAAGCGCCAACGGTAGCTACACGAACTAAAAGGCAATGACAGACCAGACCAACATCGAGCGTCCATTTTATCAATTTACAAGATTTTTATATTATGAAAACAGCATCAGAGGAAGACGAATACTAACATAATAATACTCAAACATGTATGGCATAACAGGAGTGGTGAACTATTGCTCTGCAGAAGGAACAAAAAACTTGTGGTAAGCGTAAGTAAAAGCGTACAAACTACAGGCAGCTAGTATCAAGTCTGTAGGCTTCCTGGTTAAGTTGGTGATTAAGTAAATACTGTTTCAACTTTGACTTAAAACTATGAATACTTTGCAGGTTTCTCAAGGGGGGAGGGATGTTATTCCAGACCTTCGACGCGGCGTAGCGAAAACTTCCCCGAAAAGCAGCTGAGGCATGGCGCGGCGTTAACAGTTGAATCCCACAGTTACGGCGTTCGCGAAGCTTAATACAACATAGCTTATTGAAGAGATATGGGGGGATTTTATACTTCATTACACCAAAGAGCAGACAAGCCAAGTGAAGTTTACGACGGTGTTGCATTTTAAGGATATTATGGCTATTCAGAAATGGAGTCACATGAGCTCTCAACGGAATATTAAAACAAAAACGAGCACAGGCATTTTGAACACGTTGAATGAGCCTTTTTGTTTTAGCAAGAAGCCGAGGCCCAAACACTACATCCACATAATTCAGCTTTGATAGGACAAGTGACTCAACTAGTTGACATCGCAGGTTTTCGCTTAAATATGGCCGAATTGTATATAAAACCTTAAGCTTATAAAAACAACTTCTAATAGCCGCAGCATTTAGAGACTGTATACATCTCTAATAAAGTATCTTTTTATTGATTCCATATTTGGCTTTTCTTTTTGTAATTTTGCCCCTGTGGCCTATTTGTGGAATAAATGTTTGAGTTTCGAATTTTTTACTTACTTATTTTTGCAGAACATAACATAGGTCTTATGTACACATCATAACACGTCGGACACGTCATTACCAAATTAAAATGGAGGTGGGCGGGACATGTTGCTAGGCAGAGTTATGGCAGGTGGGCCAAACTGTTAACGGAATGGTGGCCGCTTTCAGACGAAAGGAGTGCCTGGCGTCCGTTGGCTGGTTGGGTGGACGACATTTGGGAGATTGCGGGTCACTTCTGGATGAGCTTGGCTCAGGACCGGGATAAGTGGCGTACTGAAGAGAGGCCTATGCTCAGCAGTGGGCGATAAAGGCTGATATGATGATAACATAGGTTCCTTTGCTTATAAACGGACGATAAGACGACGAGATAATTCTTGAGTTGCACACAATTGTAGCAATTCTATTCATCTACTCACAACTTGCTTTACAAACAGAACTTGCTTCGTTAATCAAGTGCTAAGGACTCCAGTAATAAAACTGGCAATAAAATGTAAGCAAACAATGTACTAACAGCACACACTTAACTAATTATAGACTGTATCTCGTAGCCATAAGGACTAGGAGTGGTCAATTAAATGTGCAACAATGCAAGGAAAGCACAGCGCAGTTACTGTTCAAAAGAGCCCGATAATTGCCCTTACTTTACTATTAAAGTAGAATAGTCTTAAATGTATACAGGGTGGAAAGAATCAACGGAATTTATCTGTGTGCGCGTGGCAATTAGATTCTATTAAAAAATCTTTAAAAAATGACTTACGTCATATTTATAATAATTTCACGAATCTCTAAAGTGTTCTCGTAGAGCATTATATTGTTCGGTAGTTGCTTTGAGTAAAGTGAAACTTTATATGACTTTACTAATAGGTAACCACGATGGATTGCTGAGTATTAACTAAACTACACCCTTCCACGTTCGTTCGCTGCGTGATAAGCTATTAATTTTACACTAATGAGCAAACAAATAAAAAATATTCTCGAGACGACTTCCCCATTTTGAAGTTCAACCGCGGGGTAAGCACGGTCGCAGTTTTATTGCCTGTCACCATGCCTGTCACGTTCTAACAAGAATGTAAGTGCGAAAGTGACAGTCATAGTGAGAGGTGATAAAAGTGCAGCCATGTTGCCTCCGCGGAAACCCTTCATACCTACTATTATCTGTCGTAAATTTACGAAACGTAATGCCTCAGAAAACAAATAGCTACTAAAGGTCTCATTTAACGTTTTCTAAAGAATGTTTACTTCATTGTTAACAATCATGTTTATAGGGTCTACATGTATTTTAAATTCATAATTTCATTACTATCAATTTCTAGCAGCTTACTAGAAGGCTCGTCAGCAAACACTCACAAAATTGACAATTAATTCTACAGGGACCAATTACTTATTAATATCCACAGAAAACCACCTAAGCGGTCTTTCTTCACATCATAATAACAAATTAAACACTTACTACGTTGACTCAGGGGCCGAAATGAGACTTGGCCTCCGACACATGACAGCGCCACTTTTCTCGGTCCTGTGCGACTTCTTGCCAATTGTTGACTCGAAGTTCGTACCTGGGGCGTCTGAAAAATTAAATGATTTAACTAAAATAAATTCCTATTCAAAAAATAGCTTATAATTATATTTCCCGATTTAGAATTATTGTGATACTTCTTAGATACAATAATATTGTGATATGCGCTCAACGAACGAACGTTTTAAATCTAATAATATATTTCGTGCCTTCCCCCTGTATAAAGGTACCACTCTTACGAGTTTTCGCTTTTGTTCAGTACTTACGTTCTCGCGAAAAGGAAGGTATTATGTACACTGGATTCCATATATTATTACGACCTTTTGCTTTTGTATACTTCCGTAGCTAATTGCAACGTGTTTCTAAAGAACTGGGAAGATACTTGAGCAGTTGGCACAATAGAAGGATAAAAGTTTACTTACTAGATATTAAACTGGGGAATTGTAATGGCAATATAAAAGCGACTGTGATGAATTTTGTTTATAAAGATAAGCTTTTTAATTGTTGATCTTCCGTGCTCCAATGAGAATACCTCGCAACCCGATAACACACCATATAAAGCCCTTAATAAGTTTAACTGCCGTTAACCAGAAATCATATCGCCCACCTACAATCCCGATTCATCCACACCTATCCCCGTTAACAAGCCATTTCAATTCTCGAAGCCCCACCATTCTGTCGTATCCCTACACGGCCATATATTCCGCTTCCTATGTGCTGCCAACAATAACCTTCAAAACATCCTATATCGCACTGAAAGTATAATAAGATACGATATTTCGTTGTTAACTCTTTTAAGCCGTGATAATTTCAAAAATGGCGTATGTCACTGTGAAACGTTTGTATAAATACGACGTTTTGTAGTTGTAAAGGAGGATTGCGCGGGAATTCCACATGGGCGGTGAACAGGACCTATAAATCTGTCTCCACTGTGCAACCGTGTTCATTTACATATAACTCTGCAATTGTATATGTCTGTTTGTTAATTTATTTTAGTTTCCGGTAAGTTTTTTAAACGGAAACGTTAAAAAGGCGGGGGTGGTGTATTTCGTAACTTTGTCATTTTTATTTACTATGTGGGTGGAAGATAAGTAAATAAAAAAGCAGTATAGATAGTTATGTTCAGACGACCGGTCTGACCTAGTCGGTAGTGACCCTGCCTATGAAGCTGATGGTTCTAGGTTCGAATCCCTTTAAGGTTATATTTATTCGTGTGATGAGCACGGATATTTGTTCCCGAGTCATGGGTGTTTTCTATGTGTTTAAGTATGTATATATTATATTTATCGTTGTCTAAGTGCCCACAACACAAGCCTTCTGTGGGGCTTAGTCAATTTGTATAAGAATGTCCAATAGTTATTTATTTATGTTAGTTTCATGTTATGATACGTATCTATACGTGGTATGGGTATTTTCACATGACCTTGAAGATCGCTCACACTGATTGGTGCATGCGAAATGAAATTAAAGTCGTGAATTAAATACGCTCCAATCGCCAAGACGATTGTCGAGGTCGCGTCAAAACCAGTTCCAAATCATAACAAATACTAAATCAGAATCGGGCCCATGATCACGTCGTGAGGCCAAGGCTTTAGATAAAGCTCCTCATTATGGAACAAAACATTTTTTTTTATACCACGACGGTGGCAAGCATGCATACGGCCCGCCTGATGGTAAGCAGTCACCGTAGCCTATGGACGCCTGCGACTCCAGAGGTGTTACATGCGCGTTGCCGACCCTAAAAGTGACACCGTTTTATTCTGAAAATACCTGAGTCTCACAGCGGTCGCAGCTTGGTTCCATTTTTATCACTTCACTATGCCCATCACTTTCGCGATACTTGTTAGAATGTGACAGGCATAGTGACAAACGATAAAGAGCCGACCATCTTAGCCCTACAGTTTTATGTTTTAAGGTACTGTTCGGATTCACACTAGATGAGCATTAGGTACTGCTGCAGTAACGCGGCATTACTGCCGACAGCATTGCTTACGTAAATGTCAAAAAACCGGGCACCGACATCGTTTTTGACATTTGCAACAATAGTGTCGCGCTGCAAAACTGCTGCAGTAATACTGCTGTCTGCTATACTGCCGCAAGCGTTTAAGAGGGAAGAATAGCTTTTCGAATTTATCGAAATAACGATCATTTTTCTACGAAATTCCATTTCGGGAGAAACAGAAAACGGTTTCCCCTAACTAAATCTTAACAAATCACTTTGATTTCGATCGCTTCAGCATAATATATTCTAGGTTTATAGGTTTCGCTTTATTGAAAAAAATTTGAAAAAAAATTTTTCATTGTGTCAATAACATACAAAAAAAATCATGGAGAATGGAAAATATTTATAAAAAAACGTTTTTCCTTTTTGTATGGAAAATCAGGTGGTATACTTCCCTCTTAAAGATAAACCCCCTTATTCATAAACGTCTACTAAAGTTGACAATCCGCTAATAATCGTTTGTCCCTTTCCGATGATGGAAAGGTACAAACGATTATTAGCGGCTTGTCAACTTTAGTAGACGTTTATGAATAAGGGGGAAAGAGCCTAATGGTTAAACGTTTCCTGCAGCGATGCAGTTGGCTGCAATAGCAGTAATATTCATTTATTTTAAAATTTGAGTCAGGCAACTAGAACCTAATTATACTGCGTTATTTTGGGGTCGTGATCTTGAATGTCAAAAATGTGTTAAGCTGGTCATACTAACTGGACCCGGGTACGTCCTTAAACTACGTCCAAAAGAGAGGTATGGCTTTGTGAATGTCATTCGCTTTGTGTGGTAGGGCACAGCACAGCGGATGTCATTCAAGATCTAGAGCAGAGCCCAACTGGGGAAGTACCTCAACCTTACAGAAAACCGCAGCCAAATAACACTAGACCCTACTCATAGTGTTGTGTTCCTGCCGATGAGTAAGGTTGCCAGAGCTCAACGAGGGGAGGGAGGGTTATTAGGATCGGTAACGCTCATGTAACTCCTCTGGAGTTGCAGGCGTACAAAGGCTACGGAGACTGGTTACCATCAGGCGGGCCGTTGCTTGTTTGCCACCGACGTAATATATAAAAAAACTATACAAATTTCCACTTGGGACTAACCACATAATTGCCAAATAATATCTAATGGGATACCTTGAAAGCCCGAAGACGAAACGTATGGACTCCGGGATATATATTTTTTTAAGGTTATTGAATCAAATAATTTACCATATTAAACAAATCCCGAGAAGGAACTCTACTCGGGATCTCGGTCAATGTCCAGAGATACACGTTGTATACCTTATAGGCTAACAAACATATAAATTTCATAAACTTAAAAACTACTTATACTACTAGTGCCTACGCCAAATCTTGGGATTAGTTGTCAAGCGGACCCCAGGCTCCCATGAGCCGTGGCAAAATGCCGGGACAACGCGAGGAAGAAGAAGAACCTTAAAAACTACTTATAAACACTATTTTGGCAACAGAACGGCGTGGCTCCGTTGAATCGTTGAATATGAATCGCCTGTTTTCTGTCGTAATGCTAGTGTTGTCTGCATACGAACGGTAAATAACTTCAGTTGGTATTGGTTGAAATGTCAAAATACCATCAGCTTGAATTGAACAGATCATTATCTTTATCCCCTGCTGACTGTACACTTTCCAGCTCGCTGTACAATCGGAACTGTTTACGAAAACGTCGTTAATATGCGCCACATTGTACGAAGTTGGCGATAACGCTTGTCGAAACAATGCCTTGTATCCGATTGTTCTCAAGTTCTGTTCCCGAAAGGAGTTCTTCTGAATACGCGAGTTAAGGGCTAATGGTTTCTTAAGGCATTCCAGAAAATCGCAATTTTTTACCACACTGATAAAGCTACGCAAATTAGTCCAGAGCAGCCATCGGATAAATTTCCCAGGGAAATAAATTTGAATTGGTTCTGTTTTCTTATCTACCTTCTTGTATTTTATTGGTAATATAATTTTAATACTAGTATCATATGTTTTGTGGTCTTTCTGTTGAGTTTATTTTAGGTTGGTATATTTGTATTGTTTTTTTTTTGTTTCAATCGCGTCATCGATGTGTTAACAAATATTAAATTTAATTACGTACAAAAAATACGGAAGACGTATACAAAAACCACCACAATCTCGACCCGATAGAATTTAAAGAAGCTACTAATCTTAAACGAGTAAAAGACAGTATAAAAACACAAAAAATGTTTACGTTAGGTGTGAAAAAAATATACTGTCTCATATAAAAATCTAGCATGCTTCAAGACATAGCACGTTTATGTATAATTATGAAGACAATTTGTACGAAGTTGGCGATACCGCTTGTCGAAGCAATGCCTTGTATCCAATTGTTCTCAAGTTCTGTTTTCAAAGGGTAATATTTGATGGCAGGCTAATGGCTCAAATGAATCAGTATAAGCGTGTGCAATCTTCCCATGTCTCAAAACATTAACCAACTTGTCATTCGTTCTTAATAAATATAGGTTATTAAATTTAACATTGGCTGTTTATGAAATGGTACTGACTGTAAATTTGTCCTAAAACGGGTCTCTATTGTTTCCCATATTGTGTTAAGTCCTAATGTATTGTTTGTCCGCATTTCCGTCAGCCATAATTTGGTTTTTCTCAGAAACGCGTAACTTTTCAGGATTTCCATAAAACAAACCTAACCTAACCTATCTAATAGTATCTATACGATAACCTAAGTAAATTCTTAAAAAGTTAACGGTTTCAGAGTTATGACTAATGATAATATAACTATCTTTTTTTTTTTATAAATATTATAGGACATTATTACACAAATTGACTAAGTCGCACAGTAAGCTCAATAAGGCTTGTGTTGAAGGTACTTAGACAACGATATATATAATGTATAAATATTTATAAATACTTAAATACATAGAAAACACCCATAACTCAGGAACAAATATCCACGCTCATCACACAAATACATGCCCTTACCAGGATTTGAACCCGGGACCATCAGCTTCGTAAGCAGGGTCCCACTAGGCCAAACCAGTCGTCAAGTCGTCGTTCGTCAAATTGTATGAAAACAATATCGAATGTTGCCTTTGGAAACTTAAAACATTCTTGCGGTAAGAAAAAACGCCTCTGCTTTAACAGGCGTTTCGGCAGCTATTCATTATATCATTACAAAGATACTTTCAAATATACTCTAATCCTGAAGGTCACGTTATGTTGGTTTTCTGAATAGATCCACAACCAGTCAAGAGTAATCACTGGGTTGGTCCTAGAGGTTCTTGCAATGGCGTCTCACAGACGCATCGATGCAAATACATTGTGCAATGAATAGAAACTATAGCTACTAGTCTAATCAACTCATGTGGTTCCTGGTTAAGAATAGCAGCAACTTATTTCCTTTCTAGGTGTCAGTAAAGACTAAGAGATAGAAGATTTAAATAATATATAATCTATTAATTCTTGTTTATGGCATTCCAGAAAAATTCCAGAATTGTTTAGGGCGGTGTAACCGCCAGAGGACACCCTGGAGTCAGCTCTCAGCGATAACTCAGTTTAATATTTATTTACGGAGCCTGCTGGTTCGGAAATCCAATTCCTCCCACGGTGGGACGTAGTTGGAGCGTCAAACAAACACCACTTAATTAGATTCCTATTTATTTAGCACTAGCACACACTTAGTCTAGACCTTAGGCACCAAACTTAAGCACTAAACACTAACACTATAGGCACTTTCACTATAACGTTATTCTAGTACTTACTAAGGTAAAATAACTAAGCGGTCCACGTAACTAGCACTAAAACCACTATTACCACTAATACTGATCACAACTTTAGGGCACTTTCACTTTTTCCTCACTTTTCCTTTTTGTTTTCCGATCGCTTGAACTGAACTGAACTGACTGTACTAACTCACTGTCCGCAGGCCGTATCTCGCCTGCTTATATAGGGCGAATACGAGGTCTCGAAAGTAACTCCAGATAATTCGAGAACGGCCTCGTTACGTGGACTTCTCTTTCTTGTGCTATCTCTTTCTCGCATTGGGCGTAGAACTTTCCCCGTATTTAACCACCTTTTCGGGTTTATCTCGGGAACCCTGAGGTTTTCAGTGATGAACCGTACCTTTTTAGAAAGCATTTACGAAGATCTACCCTATTATACCAGTTTCAGCTGAAAATATTCATGAATATAAGAATTATCTTCATCGATAGTTCAACTCCATACAAAAATAACTTTAAGTCTTAATATCTCGATAATTCTAGGCCCAATGCTTACAATGTTTGTGTCTACGGATAGCTAATCCTATGTTCTATCTATACAGGTCACTACGATCCCTGGGGAAAGCCTAACTTGGGAGAAATCAGGTGAAATTGGGTCGCCTCGACCCGAACATATAAATACCGCGCACCGAGGTCCGCGCCGCTCAGTACGCTTCCGGCTTCCGCAGCGATCGCACCGGCCGCTCACCCGCGGTGATGACGTCACGTAACAAGCTGACACAAAACGCTATTTTCATAGCGACCACAATTTTATCCTGTTTCTAGTCAATCGACCGACAAGTCAATCATACAAAGTGTGTTTGTGTCAACTTATTCCTATCCTATAGCTAGGCACCCTATAGCTATTTTATTTAGTTTTACGCGTTAGGCAATTCTTTCCGGCCCGGGTCTGTACCGTCCGAGCATTCGTCTCGGCAGGGGTCCATGCTGTCCGTAACAGTCTGCCCCCGCTGACGCTCCTGCGACTGCTCCTGTTGCAACGGTAGGACAGCCAACTTTGTGACGGGCCTCCGGAACACGCCTCCTCGGGTTTGCACGTCAGCCGATCGTATTCCACCATCCGGTCCTGGGTACACCTGGGTGACGATGCCGCGTGGCCACACATTGCGCGGCAGATTTCCGTCCACTATTATTACATAGTCGCCCTTCTGGATTGGCCTGACCCTGTTATTTGATGATTGGCGTGGTGCGAGTGTTGGCAGGTACTCCCGTATCCATCTTCGCCAGAAGTGGTCGGCCAAAGCTTGGCTGGCCCGCCAAGTCCTGCGGTCCGCTTCCTCGCACGGTCCGGTCGATGGAGCTCCCGTTGAGCCTCCCAGGAGAAAATGAGCCGGTGTCAACGCTTCCTCATCCCTCGGGTCCACTGAAACATGGGTCAGTGGCCGTGCGTTGACAGTATTTTCTGCCTCTGCCAATATGGTCAGCAACAATTCTTCTTTGGGTGCCTTTGTGTGTAATGTTGCTGTTAGGGCGTTCTTTACGGAGCGTACTAATCTTTCCCAAGCTCCGCCTTGGTTAGGTGCACCGGGTGGAATAAACTTCCATGTGACGTTGTGTTGTACGCCGAACTCTCGAAGTGCTGGTAACCACTCCTTGTAGGCGTTGCGTAGTTCGACGTCCGCTCCCCTGAAGTTCGTTGCATTGTCGCTGTAAATGACTGCGGGCCATCCTCGTCGTGCCGCTAGTCGCCTGAGAGCCATTATCGCCGAGTCCGTTGAGAGACTATGGACGATCTCCAGATGTATGGCTCGCGTCGTTAAGCATGTAAACAATGCAACCCATCTTTTTTCATGCCTTCGTCCGATGGTCACTGTTAATGGGCCAAATAAATCCACTGCCGTGTTTGTGAATGGCCTCTTGTACGGCTGGATTCTAGCCAGCGGTAAGTCTCCCATTGCTGGCACCTTTGGTTGCGCTCTCCTTAACACGCATAGGCGGCACTTGCCAGCCACCATGCGCACCGTTGGCCGTAGGTGAATGATCCAGTAGAGCTGTCGTAGATCATTTACAACTCGTTCATTATTTGCATGTCCAGCTTTCTTATGCGCGCGTTCAATTAATAATCTAATTATTTGATGCCTCCCGTCCAATATGATTGGCTGCTTCTCTAACCCTAGTACTGGCGCTGCGTTGAGCCGTCCTCGCATACGTATCAGTCCGTCTGGGCCTAATACTGGGTCCAATTCATGCAGTCGACTTTTGTGGCCGACTGGTTCGCCCTTAGACAGATTCCGAAACTCCTTAGGGAAGCTTGTGCGTTGAGCATATTGGAAAAGTAGATGCTCCGCCTTCTTCCTATGTATGACCTGCAGTGGTTGTCGTTGTCGGTTCCTGAGACAATCGAGAAATTGGAAGACTCGTGCCGTTGCGTTCACCAAACGATTATAGTCCGAGAATCGCTCGATGTCTGGAATCGGCTCCTTGTTGACTTTTGGCTCCTCCTGAGCAGCACAGGCAACCTCCTCATACTCGGGAAGGTCTTCTTCAATATTTGTCTTGACGTTTTCCTGTGGCCATTCTTCCTCAGGGCGCTTAAGAAAGTCTGGTCCTTGGTACCATCGGCTTTCGAAGGTCACTTGTCGATCTTTATCCGGGCGGGTAGCTTCATCCGCCGGATTTTCTTTTGTGGGAACCCAGCGCCATTGTTTTGGTATTGTCAGTTCCGCTATTTCACCTAAGCGGTTGGCTACATAGGCGCTGTATCGTTTTGCGTCGTTGCGGACCCAGTGTAGCACCGTCCTTGAGTCTGTCCACATGATGACCTGATCTGGTGTCAGACGGTGCTCCTCCCGGATGGTCTGCTGTAGCCTTGACCCGATGAGCGCCGACTGAAGTTCCATGCGTGGTATGCTGAGTTGCCTCGTTGGCCCAACCTTACTTTTTGCCGCGATTAGGCTCACTTGGGCCTCCCCGCCATTTGAGGCTACTCGCCAGTACGCCACGCATGCGTATGCTTTGGTGCTGGCGTCCACGAACACATGTAGTTCCCTTCTCGCCACTGCCCCCGTTGAAAGATAGCATCTTGGTATCCTGAGCTTCGCGACGCTATCCAGAGCTCGCAGCCAGGCCTCGAAGTCACGCTTATCCTCTTCTGGCAGTGGAGAGTCCCAGTCCAGCTTCTTGGCCCACAGATTTTGCAGCTGAACTTTTGCTGTTATAGTATAGTGGCTTAACAGCCCCAGCGGGTCATATACTGACATCACGGCCGATAACATTTGCCTCTTCGTAGGCGTCTGTATCATTTCCTTCACTTCGGCCGGTACCCTTATCATTGTTGTGTTGAAACCCAACTGGTCGGTTTCAGGGTTCCAGTACATCCCAAGGATCTTATTTTCCTTGCCTTTGCCGAGCTGTGCCGGTGTACTTGCGTGTAACTCCGTCGGGATCTGCTGGAGTAGCTTCACACTGTTTGAAGTCCACCCTCGTAACTGGAACCCTCCCTTGGCGTGAGACGACGCGACTTGCGTAGCACGATGTAAGAGTTCCTTCTCATCCGGGTAGCTGGCTACGTAATCGTCCATGTAATGATTACGTGTGATGTCTTCCACAGCATCCGGGAACTCATCAGCGTTGTCCATAGCGTTTCTATTTCTGACGCTATGGGCCAGGAATGGTGAGCTTGCTGCACCAAAAAGCATGCTCGTCATTTTGTAAAATTGCGGATTCCCTGTCCGGCGGTCCCCTCTCCAAATGAACATTTGTGATGGTTGATCCTCGGCCCTTATTTTTACTTGGAGGAACATTTCCTGTAGATCCGCCACAACTGCAAATTGCCCTTCGCGGAACCGAAAGAGAATCCCTATAATTGACTGTAGTAGATCCGGTCCTTCCAAAAGAAAATCGTTTAGGCATTTCCCTTGAACGCGACACGCAGCGTCGAAGACTAGCCTTATCTTTCCCGGTTTGTTCGGATTAGTTACCGCAAAATGCGGCAACACCCACGCTATCTTGCTATCTGGCGGCTCCTGCAGCGGCTCGGCGTACTTTTTCTTTAATAAATTATCAATTTGTTCCTTGTAACTCTCAGCGAATGCCGGATCCCGATCCATCTTTCTCTCGATACTCCTTAACCGACACATTGCAGTTTGTATGGTCGGTGGCATTCGTGGTTCGTCGTCCCGCCATAGCTGACCTACTTCATAGCGTGGTCCATTGTCGTTGATTTTCTTTATTGTTCTGTCCAAAATATCCATGGCCCTTTGGACTTGCGGATCCACCTTTGTAACGTTTTTTATTCCCAGCGAATCTATGTTGAAATAATCTCGTAGCATGGAGTCTAGGTTCTCATCCCTCTCGCGGCAGTGCAGCATCAGGTGTTCCTCACCCTCCTTGGGAATAACCAGCCGTGGTTTTCCCCCGAAGATCACCCAGCCAAGCCCAGTTAGCACTGCCGCTGGCTCGTCCAGACCCCTGACGATTGCTTCCTGTGGTAGTAGCACAGGCCATTGGTCGATGCCGATAAGCAGTTTAGGTATAGCCTCTTCATAGCACGCAGTCGGTATATTTTTGAAGTGTTCCATTTCCATGATTTTCTTGCTCATCTGTTGCGTGCGTAGGCCTATACGTCGTACCGTCGTGAAGACGAGATCGTATGCGGTTTCCAAGCCCTTTCCGCGTACGCGCACCTTCACCTGTCTGCTTATTTCAGGCTCCGCTTCCATATTGCTTACGCCTGCGAGACATAGCGGCGTGGCAGGTCCCGTAGCTCCTACGGTGTCCGCTACGTCTGTCTGAATCAGGCTTATAGTGCACCCGTCGTCCAACATAGCGTAGGTGTCCATCTTCCCCTTAGGACCCTCTACGGTGACGGGAACCATTTTGAGGAACACCGTGGTTGTGTTATTCACATACTCCGTAGTGTTCGTAACAGTGTCCGGCTCTTGTGCTATAACCGCCGGCGTATGTCCGGACCCTAGGCTGGCGGTGGGCTGCGAAGAGGGCGCGGCCGCGCGGGACACTGGTGGCGGCCGGCGTTCACGCGTCACTTCCTGCGTCTTTCCCTCGTGCAGCAACTTATGATGCCTAAAAGTGCATCCGTCGATTCCACAAGGTTTGTTATGGCACTTAGTCTTTCTATGCTTGCTGTTTAAGCATCTGAAGCATATTGTGTTACTCCTGGCCCAGTCCCATCTAGCTCCTATGTCCATGGCCAAGATCCGCTTGCACTCCGGGGTTCTGTGGCCACCGCCGCAACATAGGCAGGGTACACGCCGCGCCTCGGCGTTACCCGTCGTATATGCCTGCTCGGCGTGGTACTGCGCCTGCTGTGGACGTCTACTTCCCTGGACTCGTTGGCTCGTCGTTGATGGGCGGGCAGTTTCCTTCGCTGCCGTTTCCCTCCTCTTCATATTGCTTGTAGGTAGCCGAGCGTGTGAGAACTCTAACTCGGCGTCGCTTTCCTCGATGAGAAAATCCGCCATGAGCATAAGCTCACATTTACCATTCTTTATATTTTCTCGGGCATATGCACACCATCTGCTTCGTAAGTGGGGACTCAGACGATCGGTTATTTCTCTTACCAACAAAGGATTGTTACTGTAATTTTTACTATCCAGTTCACACAAGGTGCTTACTATATTGACGACTTTTGTAGCAAAGTTATTTAAATCTATGGCGCTAGGACCCACAGGCGGCAGACGTTTAAGCTCTTCTAGCGCTTTATCGACTAAAAGGTCAATCCTTCCAAAGTTCTTTTTCAACAATTTCATTATTAAATCTGGCTGTGTCGACGTTGATAATAGATGTTGCACGCATTGGCGTGCATCCCCACGTAAACAATTTCGAAGCCTTGCCATGTTTTCGAATGCACTAAAATTGTAGCGTCGAGTTGACTCGCTGTAGGCATTATAAAATAATAACCACTCGTTCGGGTTGCCCGAGAAAGGTGGCAGCTCGTAGCATTGTTTTGGCGGCGTTGTGCGTACGGCGTCCCTTAATTGGTCGGCGAGCCTATTAAATGCAGTAGCCGCGTCACTCGGCGGCGGCTCTACCGACGACCTTAGTTTGGTATGAGGAGTAAACGGCGTTGACGCGAAGTAATCCCTTTGTGGTTCAGTTCGTGACTCCATGTACTCGTTGCGTGGTCGCGACGGCCCCATTTCTGGCTCTAAGGGCGACGGCGCACGGTACTCGTATTGTGATCGTCGCGGCGGCTCTACCGGTGACGGCGCCCGATATTCATTGCGCGGTCTGCGCGGCGGCGATCTATCCCCTTTCCGTGGCTGGCGCGGCGGCGATCGGTACTCAGTTCGCGGCCCGCGCGGCGGCGATCGGGCGCGCTCGGCCCGTGTCGGCACGGGTAGCGTCTCTACGCGAACGCGAGGCGGGTCGTCGTGGGGGCGATGCGGCGTCTCGACGATCTCTCCAATGTCATTAAGCCACTCGCTGACTCGGCTCTCGGGTTCGGCTCGTACTCGTCGCTTGGGGCTACTCCCGCGTGACGATGCCACGGAGGTGTCCGAAAGTGACCCATATTCGTTAAGCACGACGTTAAGACGGTGCTTATATTCTATGTCAAGCATCTCGCGTTCCAGAGCGAGCTCCCTGAGCTTCAGTTCCAGTTTCTTTTTTTCTTTTATATATTGAAGCTCTTTTATTTTGCTTGAACATAGACTGCTGATGTGTGAACCCCTTGATGATGCAGATTTGACCGACGACTCTTCATTCCGTGCGTTTTCCTTAGGCGAGGGTGCTGGAGGTAGGGGTGAGGTGCGCGGAGGTTCTTGCCTCTCCTCCGCCGCCCTACTCTCCCCCTCGGAAATGGGCGACATTCTCCTTGACTGCGCGCTCAATTGTTCGCGCTCGGCGCGGCGTCGCTCAATCCGCCGTTGATTAAACCGCTCGATCACAGACGGTGAACGCGGAGGCCCCTTGTGGACAGTTATCTTCACGGCCTTTGTCAGTGGTACCTCGGCCTTAGCCTTCCCTAGTACCGGCGGCGAAGATTTGGAACCCGCCTCTGCTTCCTCGTCGATGGCCTTTGACCCGGTGCCCTCGACGTCCTCGCGGTGTTCCCCCCTAGATGGAGGGCTAGCCGTCGACTCCCTTCCGGTAGCCGTCGTTAACGGCCTCCCGGTGCGCTGGCTAGATCCTCCCGACGTGTCCGTTGCCCGCTCCGCGACCTCTGATACGCGACCCGTGGTATCCGTGGAGGTCGTACGTTCCCGCTCGTTCCTGGTGCGGTCCGACTGCGATCTTGTTGTAACTCCCATTTTCGAGTTACTTCCCGACATTATTAACACTTCACAACACAGTTCACTGCACGGTTGGTCAGTCACACACAATATTCACACAACACAGTTTCCACTGTTCAGTATTAGTCCAATAAGAATATAATTAGACACTCACTGTACTCACTGAAAGTTACTGGGTCCCACTGAATTTCAGGATCCGGTTCGAAGGACCAAAACTGTAACCGCCAGAGGACACCCTGGAGTCAGCTCTCAGCGATAACTCAGTTTAATATTTATTTACGGAGCCTGCTGGTTCGGAAATCCAATTCCTCCCACGGTGGGACGTAGTTGGAGCGTCAAACAAACACCACTTAATTAGATTCCTATTTATTTAGCACTAGCACACACTTAGTCTAGACCTTAGGCACCAAACTTAAGCACTAAACACTAACACTATAGGCACTTTCACTATAACGTTATTCTAGTACTTACTAAGGTAAAATAACTAAGCGGTCCACGTAACTAGCACTAAAACCACTATTACCACTAATACTGATCACAACTTTAGGGCACTTTCACTTTTTCCTCACTTTTCCTTTTTGTTTTCCGATCGCTTGAACTGAACTGAACTGACTGTACTAACTCACTGTCCGCAGGCCGTATCTCGCCTGCTTATATAGGGCGAATACGAGGTCTCGAAAGTAACTCCAGATAATTCGAGAACGGCCTCGTTACGTGGACTTCTCTTTCTTGTGCTATCTCTTTCTCGCATTGGGCGTAGAACTTTCCCCGTATTTAACCACCTTTTCGGGTTTATCTCGGGAACCCTGAGGTTTTCAGTGATGAACCGTACCTTTTTAGAAAGCATTTACGAAGATCTACCCTATTATACCAGTTTCAGCTGAAAATATTCATGAATATAAGAATTATCTTCATCGATAGTTCAACTCCATACAAAAATAACTTTAAGTCTTAATATCTCGATAATTCTAGGCCCAATGCTTACAATGTTTGTGTCTACGGATAGCTAATCCTATGTTCTATCTATACAGGTCACTACGATCCCTGGGGAAAGCCTAACTTGGGAGAAATCAGGTGAAATTGGGTCGCCTCGACCCGAACATATAAATACCGCGCACCGAGGTCCGCGCCGCTCAGTACGCTTCCGGCTTCCGCAGCGATCGCACCGGCCGCTCACCCGCGGTGATGACGTCACGTAACAAGCTGACACAAAACGCTATTTTCATAGCGACCACAATTTTATCCTGTTTCTAGTCAATCGACCGACAAGTCAATCATACAAAGTGTGTTTGTGTCAACTTATTCCTATCCTATAGCTAGGCACCCTATAGCTATTTTATTTAGTTTTACGCGTTAGGCAATTCTTTCCGGCCCGGGTCTGTACCGTCCGAGCATTCGTCTCGGCAGGGGTCCATGCTGTCCGTAACAGGCGGGTAACCTAAGATATTTAAGGAATAGGAACAGAGGTATACTCGAAACATCCAGATTCAGACTAACTAAATCTACCAAAACGACCTATGCTATGGGCCCAAAAATCTATAATGCCATTCCTGAACAAAAATTGCCACTATATCAAATGATAATTCATTTTATAATGAATTAAAAAAATGGCTAATTGACAACGCCTTTTATGACATTGATGAAATATTGCAAATGTAGAACATGGTAAAATATTATAGTTTTTAATTTGTAACTTTACTGAACACATTATGTGAATATTTTTATATTATTATCTAGATGTTGGTATTAACTAAAATCCGCTTAATTTCATTTCACTAATTGTAATTTTGACATGTAATGTATGTGTACATTATTAATAATAAATATGAATATGAATATTAATATGTTACTTTAATCGGTAAAACCCGTTTTGCCGCATACGACTTTATAGAATAAGCTAGCGCAAAAGCAAATTCACTACGCGCGAAGTATCGACATGAGGTTTCGGGAAGCAAGCAAGCGCCGCATTTTTAGATTGTATTGTTTAACGATGCGTCACCTTAAGGTGATATTCGGTTGCCAACTGTAGCTGCTTTACTGTTGTGACATTACTGCTGCGGCGTCGATGCCGCCGCTGTATCGATCAATTTCCTTGATAAAATGAATGACGGATTGAACGTCATAATCGCGGCAGTGATGCGGCAGCGAATGTCACTCACATTTCATTGACGGATACAGCGGCGGTAATTTTGATTGAATGTAATGAATAATGTTAATTTAATTTTATCCCTATTTTTAATTTAATTTAATTAATATTTTAATTTTATTTTTTGTAATTTATATGGAAATATTTTGATTGTTGTTTTGTGTTTTTGTATAGGCATATGGATCTTGTCCGAAATAAATGCTTTTTTTTTTTTAAACGACGTCGCAACAATCAATTTATGGAGTGTTGAATTTAGAGGAGTGGCATCTCTTATGGTAGAACTGTTGCAAAAGTGTCCAGCTGTCAGCTATAAATAATAGTTCCAAATTTCTCCAGAGTAGCGCTAGAGTAGCTAAGAACCTAGGCGTTATTGACAGAGTGAATTGCGCTGTCTATGATTTGATTTTTTTGTTCAAGTACTCTAGGTATTGCAGCGCCACCTAAAGTTTTTTGATGACTCTTTTTGGTACATGGAGATTTCGTTCCTTATCTCCACCTTCCGTAAGTAAATCAATGCAGTTGACATTCGAACGTCACCTTTAGTGCTATGGCGATGACGCTTGTGATATCACTGTTACGGACACACACAACATATTATTTTACTAATATGTAACGAAAACGGGATTTTAAACTTAGTGTTGTTTTTTGTACTGATAGCCAAGTCAACAGTCAATTGCAAGATCAATCAATGTTTCTTTAAGGTTGGTATTTAACTTAAATGTCGTGCATTGCCGACACCTAGTATAAGTACCTACTAGGCTTTGTACCTGTGATATGATACGCAACAAACAAAAAGCTTATTTCTCGTAATAAAGAACTTAAAAATCTGTCCTCAATAATAAAATATTCCGAACACATTTTTTCTATAATAAACTATTGTAGAAAAAATGTGTTTTCTCTAACTTTCTTGAATATTTAACTCGTCCGAGTCGTTATAATATTTTATGACGAGGCAAAATAAAAGAGATATTTTTTACATTTTCTTATTAAGGGTCGTTCTACACAGACAGAATTACCAAGCTATTTTACACGATTTCTGAATCTCAGGCAAATACTGCACTTCAGGAAATGCTTAAAGTATGTTTTTGTACGATTTAGGGATAATTCAGGTCAGACCGGGCAAGGTCCGCGCTGGCGCTTCCGGCGCTTCGTTTTCCATGGAAAACAGTTCGCCGGTCATCCGTCATAGAAAAGTAAGCGCTGGAAGCTCCGGCCCGAACCCGGCCCGGTCTAACGTGAGTCATCCTTTATAAGCAGGTTCACATAATGTCAATCAGCACTTGTCATCGGCAGAGCATTTGAAATGTTTACGAACTATGCGGTTTCAAAATTATTTCCTATACTATCGATGTCGTTACGCGCGGTTGTTTTATGCCAGAGACGCAGCATTGAACGCATGCAATCACGGGAATTATGGAATGACAATGCGCTTACCGCTACGTTGACCGCATAAAACAATATACGGCCATTAGATTATTTGATGGAAAATGGGTGTGCGGCAAACGCATAGCGTTTGACGCTACGTTTTTCGCATAAATCAACCGCGCGCTTCAACCTTTTGTGTGTGTAAAATAAGGATCCTGATCGTATTTTTTTGCGAGAACGTTTTTTTTTCTGCTTTATATCACTGCTTTATAGCACAACCGAGGGAACCCACGATGTTTGACCACCACACACAATAAAAGTGTAAAAACACCTCTCACCGACCCCGTTTTTAGCACGAACAAAAAAGAAAACTATTTTTTATTGATAAATTACACTGTGAAATTGAACACAGACAGTATTATATAGACTAGGTGCGGGTCTTAAGAAGAGGACAAACAGTACAAATGCAAAAATTAAAACTAATACAAGACAGAAGATTCACGTTTATCCATCCTCTCACAGAACTTTATACACTACACGGATCCATCCAACTTGCAAATAAATCACATTCCGGTGCTGATGCGAGGAGTGCGTTCATATATTGAAGAGCGCGGACTTTCCTCGTGTGCAGTGGTGATTTGCCATAGGACATAGTGCGTGTTTTAGGCACAGCTAATAAGTGACGACATCGCGGTCGGAAATTAAATTGGGCTTTAGCCATACAAGGGATGAACACTAATTCCGTTTTGTTTTTTAGCTACGATTACAGCAACTCAGCGATGGAATGCGACAAATATCTCCCACTGCAAGCCCGTCCTTAGGCACGCTCGTCTAATATAACAATAAAATGCCAGGAACGCAAAAGGGATGGTTGGAATTTTGCGCGCTGAAAATTATGTCAATTTTATAATGGTCGCCTTTGTGTTCTGCGAAGAACGTTTGGGGTTCCGTGGGAAATAATGGCCACTTTGCAGGGGTTGTCAAACGTCGAGATCGTATGTTATTTTGCATAAATATGTAGAGCAAGGTCCTTTTATTCTAGCTGGATGTTCCATCTAAGGGTTTAATTCGGATGGTGACTCAGCCACGTTACATTTTTAACCGACTTCAAAGGAGAAGGTTCTCAAATCGTCGGAATTTTTTTTATGTATGGTAAGCGAAGACCCCTGAACCGTTTTTTTAAACTTTTTTGTGTCAAAGGGGCTCTCTAAATTTTTTTTTAATTCGGCCAAAAATCAATAAAAATCAAAAATGGATGATATTTTCGTTTACTCCCAAAACTTCGCTGTCTTGATGGAGCAATGCGTTTAGTGGGCCTACCCTTCTTTACAGTGAAGTGTGGAGTATGATATAAGTATGTACCCAACTTAATTAGACAGTATAATCAGGCATCGGAAACTGCGAGCGAAATCCATTGAAATGACGTATGACAACCAGTCAGGGATGACGATGGTTCTAAATTGATGAACGAAAATATTTGGTAATAAAGAGAAATATATATTGACAATAACAATATACATAATGGATATATACCTACAGATGATTACTATAACTAGCTTATATCTAAAATAGGCCCTTGAGGCATTGTACCAAGGATGCTGGCGGCATTTCCTCGTTGTATCGCAATACTGATACGTTGTGCGAGGAAGCCGCCAGCTCTTCGGTCACTAGTTACGTC
This sequence comes from Cydia pomonella, assembly GCF_033807575.1. Classification (NCBI taxonomy): domain Eukaryota; kingdom Metazoa; phylum Arthropoda; class Insecta; order Lepidoptera; family Tortricidae; genus Cydia; species Cydia pomonella. The sequence continues at coordinate 17,681,734 of NC_084720.1, read as the reverse complement.
AACCAGTTTCGGGATTTCTCCAAAAAACTTGTGCGCGCTGGGACCCCATGGACCTAGAGTAACGCCAATAAATATTATGTACTAAAATAATACAAATAAATATAACTAAAAAGAATCTGAATCACATGTGGATAAAATGCAACTTTCTCATTCGTTTTGGAACAATCAAGAGGGCCTGTTTGTGGAGACCGGTCTGTTTAAGCTCACACGGGCTACATGTTATGTTATATGTTTGTAACTTTACTTTTGAGTGGCATTAACGTGAGATACTTCATTCGGTTCTTGTCTGATTTAATTTTTTGTCTTTTAATTATTTATATAAGAATTCAAGCCTTGGAGACCCTCTACATCTCTAAGGATAATAATTATTATTATTATTTATTAATCAGGCAGGCAGTTGAAACAACTGATAGTTGCCTGTATCTGAGTGATCTTCACTTAATATTTATTCTTTGCGCTGGTTAAGTATTTGTCTAGTCTGTTAAACTGATTGAATATCAGAATATCTTTATATATTTTTATGATTGAATATCTTTTTTATATTTTATCTCTGACACTTAGAGACTTATACATCTCTAAAGAATTTTAGTATTTACTGTTTTTTTTTTGTGTAATTTGACATTTAGAGACAGTATACATCTCTAATAAAGTATATATTATTTCATCGATTCCATATTTGTAATTGTGTTTCATAGAATTTACAATTTAATTCAAATACACTCGTATTACGTCAATAGATAATGATTTCATACAGTACAAATTAAGCTTAAGCTAAACTAAAACTAACAAACTACTCAAAGGGGCCCCCGCGAGTTGTTCCCGGCGCAAAGGTGCCCATCACACTCGCTGCGTTACCGCGTTGAATTGCGATTGTGTTTTGTAATTTTTATTGTTTGTAAAAATGGACATGTAAAAGTGCCCCTGTGGCCTATTTCCTGAATAAATGTTTCATATTTTATATTTGACCTTTACCAGTTGGTCTGGTAAAAAATTAATAAAATATTTTCAACGTGCCGATTTAAAATAAGTCTTGTGACTCAACAAAATGACATCCAGAGGGAATAAAAGGCTCTTGGTAAGGAGTAATGTTACTGTTCATTGTGAAACAGCGTTTATTGAAGTGTGTTGACAGCTGTCAGGGGTGTCAGGGGTATTTTTAAGGTTGAAAGGTTCATTTTGCGAAATGTTGAGGAAAACGTGGGGTTTTGTTTCTGAGGGAAAATGGCCTTGTGTTGTAGGTACTTAGACAACGATATGTATAATTTATAAATATTTACTAGGGGTGAGTTGTAGACCTCGCGATAAGCTTAAGAGGCTGTCAATACCTAAAGCGCGCACACTGTCTATTTGTATCGGAGTAAATGAGATAGCACTGTCGCATGTTACTGGGCCTGGGCAAGGGAATAATAAGAAAAATATTTAAATAAAAAAAGGTGGATTATTAGTGTAATATTTAACTCGACCACGGTTTAGATATAAATGTTTTGAAATTGTGATTTTAATTGCAGACCCATAAGTCAAAACAATAAAGACATAAAACCGTTTAATTGTGATTTTAAGACCAATCTTTGCAATTATTTTCTATCGAGCCGATTTCGTTCAATCATGTATCGAGTACGACCACGGTCTTTGAAATATAATTAATATGAACATATATTTTTCTTACTTGACTATAACAAATAGTCTTTCTTAAAAAACTGTTTAAGTAACATCAATTTCAATGACATTGGGTGTTGACAGCCTCTTAAAGTGAAAACATAACAGTTCGTCGAGTCATTATTACAGTGAACTCACAATGGTCTTATGCGCCATAGATGCTATTGGCGTTTAAGTCCTTTATGCTAATTTTCGCATTTTGAAAAATGTCCAATATCTGGTTCGACATGAAAATCATATTCAATTATGGAATCTGGTCACAACATTTCATGAGAATCGGTTGAGAATTACAGAAGAAAACATCCGGACATACGAAAGCAGATTGCCCGAGTCAAAATGGAGACCTTCACTAACGCTTGGGTCAATAAATACTTAAACACACAGAAAGCACCTATGACTCAGGAACAATTTAAATTCATGCTCATCACACAAAAATGCCCTTACCGGTATTTGAACCTATTAGATTAATAGGCAAGACCACTACCGACTAGGCCAGATAGGTCGCCATAAGTTCTAAAGCAAAACTTTACAGTACATTTATTTTATAAGCCTTTGCCCAGCATTTTGACTCTTAATTATTATCTTATAATGTCTATAGGGCCCACTTCTCGAACGGTAAGGAAGAAGTACTAGTGCTCGACGCTGCACTAGTACTCGACATGGGCACTTTATGTCAAAGTGACAAGGATTAAGTTCGAATACAGAAAAATCTTCGTTGTTCAAATTTAACCTATATTTCCATGAAATAAAGTGCCCATGTCGGTGACCAGTGCAGTGTCGAGCACTAGTACTTCTACCTTATTAGACTAATAGGTATTTAGTCCACAAACTGTCTATTCGTATCGGTTTTCATGACAACAAACTAATTATAAGCCTAATATGGTTCGAGAAATGTCCCTGGAAAGGCGCATAACCTTATGCTAGAAAAGATTTTGATACATTGATGACCTATTTACAGCTCAACGCCAAAAGTCCCCATTTTCGCGTATATCACTCGTTGTATGGCCCCCGATCAAAGCGGGAAATCATGCGGCAGGGAATTTATGGCCCTGCGCGATTCAGAAGGTACCTTTATTTGTTATGTCTGGTTATGATTGCTGGAAATGTACTTTTCTCTTTGTCGATGATAGGTGAGCCCCTACTCAGAAATTTTAGGTAAATATCTCCGTCGCACTGATGGGGAGCCTCCTAAAATTAGTGCGATAAGGACAGCTGCAGCTTAGGCAAAAAACCCTGCGTAAAAATCTCTTAAATTGAGGTTTCGTTCTCGACATTTTCCTCCTCCAAAACTTAACCAATCGTAACGAAAGTTTGGAGACGGAATGATAAAGATATTATCTGTGTCCGACCGTTTTGTTTTTGGTTTTTAATGTTGCCAATTTTCTATGCTAGGCGTCTGTTAACGGCGTATTCTTTTGCCGTTTTTAGGGTTCCTGAACTGAACTGAAACTCAAAAAATCTTTTTTCATCAAACCCATACGTGTGGGGTATCTATGGATAGGTCTTTAAAAATGATATTGAGGTTTCTAATATCATTTTTTTCTAAACTGAATAGTTTGCGCGAGAGACACTTCCAAAGTGGTAAAAAGTGTCCCCCCCCCCCCCCCCCCGTAACTTCTAAAATAACAGAATGAAAAATCTAAAAAAAATATATGATATACATTGCCATGCAAACTTCCACCGAAAATTGGTTCGAATGAGATCTAGTAAGTAGTTTTTTTTAATACGTCATATAAATTTAAAAAAAAAAATTTTTCATCAAACCCATACGTGTGGGGTATCTAAGGATAGGTCTTCAAAAATGATATTTAGGTTTCTAATATCATTTTTTTCTAAACTGAATAGTTTGCGCGAGAGACACTTCCAAAGTGAAAAAAAGTGTGTCCCCCCCCTCCCCTGTAACTTCTAAAATAACGGAATGAAAAATCTAAAAAAAATATATGATATACATTACCATGCAAACTTCCAACGAAAATTGGTTTGAACCAGATCTAGTAAGTAGTTTTTTTAATACGTCATAAATGGTACGGAACCCTTCATGGGCGAGTCCGACTCGCACTTGGCCACTTTTTTAATGTTGTTTGAAGTAAGCTTGTTCTTAAAAAATAAATAAACAGAATATCAATAAAAGCAAAACGTACAGACACAGGTAATGGTAATATTAAACTCATATAAAAAAACATCTAGGGTCAAAATCCAGCTAGGAAAAGTCGAGAACGATTTTATGGAACAGTGCCACGAATCATGCGAGCTGGAAACCCCAGAATTGTCGTAGGGATTCGTTTTTTTGCGAAAGCGATTGCCATCTGACCTTCCAACTAGGCCTTATTGGGGTTAGTCCGGTTTCTTCTCCATGTTTTCTTTTACCTAAAAGCGACTGGTAAATATCAAATGATATTCCGTACATAAGTTCCAAAAACTTGGTACGAGCCGGGGTTTGAGCCCGCGGCCTCCGGACTGAAAGTCGCACGTCCTCACCGGAATAAAGCCACCAGCTTTCGTAATAAAAAACTAAGTTACTAAATTAAGATTAGTAACGTGTTCTGTAATTGGTAATATTTAACCGACTACTGTTGCAGTATAAAACGCACTAAAATCTTTTGATTTCCTGACGATAAATCTCGGCTATAAGGGCACCCCACACGGTCGGGACGCCGCTCACGTAACGTTGCACGTGTGCAATAGCCTTTACCGGGCGCAAGTTAGAGCCGAATGACGGTACGGTCACAGACCGATTTAAAAGTGTTTGTTGCTAGGCCTATTTGAATAAAGAATATATTGACTTTGACTTTGATCTTAATAGTTGATCCATTTTTTTAATACCACGACGGTGGCAAACAAGCATACGGCCCGCCTAATGGTAAGCAGTCACCGCAGCCTATAGACGTCTGCAACTCCAGAGATGTTACATGTGCGTTGCCAACCGTTTAAAAATCTGTATAAGTTAAGTACTCCTTTTTTGAAGAACCTCGTACCTGTGGACCCTCGGAAAAACCTCGGTATACCCATCGGCCCATTTAGAATTCAAGCTATTTGACACAGATGTTTGGGGGTAAAAGTTTTCAAAAGAATCTGTACACGACTTCGTTGTTACGTCCCAGTAAGTTCATGTTCTCACTCGTGACCGAGATGGAAGTGCGTGCTAATTTTTATATGTATACATAATAAGCATGTCGATTTAAAATGAGCGCGTAACCTCGATTAAATGGGAGCGGTTTTTTAAGACGAAAGTGCGAAATCGCCTTTCCATACAAACCTAAATAGTCCTCATTTTCCTCTCTGGATATAAACATTATTGAAAAATATTTTGTCACAATTTGTTGTAAATCAACCAACAGCTATGCGGACGTTAGATTTTATCGAATGTTTAATTATTATAAGAGTTAGGAGTTTGTATGAAATCTGTTTTTCGCTCCTAATTTTAACAATAGTCAAAAAATCTATAAAAGTCATACGTAGGAGCATATATGTGGTTAATAACATCAAACTATGTAAATTAGAAGAGAAGAGAAGCGGCCGTCCCCTTTCCTCTTAAGTATTTACTTTTCGATTGGCTTTGATGACAAATAAATTTCATATTGCTACGACCAACACAACTACCACGAGTTGGCATTTGACATGTGCCTTAGCAATTGCATGAACTCAATCGAATTCCCTCTCTATCGCACCAATTCATCAGTGCGAGCGAGATGGATTGCGATCGACTTTATGCAACCTGTAACGTAAACGTCAAGTATCAACTCATGGTACGGCTGTACTCTGGAGATCGCAGGTTCAAACGCCGGCTTGTACCAATGCATTTTCGAAACTTACTTATGTGTACGAAATAACATTTGATATTTATCAGTCGCTTTTCGGTGAAGGAAAACACCGTGAGGAAACCTGATTAGTCCCTAGGGCTAGTTTACCCTCTGGGTTGGAAGGTCAGATTTTTTTATACTACGTCGGTGGCAAACAAGCATACGGCCTGCTTAATGGTAAGCAGTTTCCGTAGCCTATGTACGCCTGCAACTCCAGAGGAGTTACAAGCGCGTTGCCGACCCTAACACTCCGCGCTCTTGTTGAGCTCTGGCAAGCCCCAGATGGCAGTCGCTTTCGTAAAAACTAGTTCATACGCCAATGCTTTGGATTAGTTGCCAAGCGGATCCCAAGCATCCATGAGCCGTGTCAAAATACTGGGACAACGCGAGGAAGATGATAGTCTCATGGTACGGCCATTATACCTACTCTAAGTGCCTGAGTGGACGCTCGAAGCAGAGCGTTCGGCGGGGCGTACAGCGTGGCGTCGGGCTCTCAAGTGACTTGAGCAGTGTCCACTGAGGCCGCTCCTATACGTTTGCATTTGTTTAACATGCACACCGCAGGCCCCGCCCGCTGCACGCCCAACTTGAGCGTCCACTCAGGCCTCCGCCTTACACTAAAATCGCCCTCAGCTCCTCCCGTGTTCCAATCTCAAAATCCAGTACAGCTGGACTCGAAAATAAAACAGAAAGCTGTAAATACAGCGATACTAATAGAATTTTAAAATATTTGTGTTTCCTATAAGGCGGCCAAACAAATATTGCACAAGTGCTTGGCCTGCGATATTATTCTGGTTGAGATGTGGCTCTGTTTGAGCAGTCTGCTGTTGTAAACGGTATTTAAATAGCAAGCAAGTGTAAGAGTACGGTGCTCCTTATCTTTTTGTAGTTATATTTTTCTACGGGACACCCGCGCCGCTCCAGTTTCTGTCACAAAAAAAAAAAAAAAAAAAATACTGCCATCATTCGACACATAATTATAACTTTTAGAATATGTTTAGAATTCTCTTTGGTCACGATTTCGGGGGTAGTTCCATAGTTAAACTTGCTCAGTATGACCTATATACAGTGTGTTACCGTCATACGGGCATTTATTAAAACTAATAATAATACGATCCATTTGCAATTGTTTGCGTGTATTAGCACATCATAATTATGTGAAGTGCTCAATTAAATTTCTGAAATCCGCACTTCAATGTAGTGTGTGCACTACGTAATCGTTGTTACTCATATCGTTAATGCACTTGGTACAATACTAACCGGCAGGAACACAACACTAACTATGAATAGGGTCTTGTGTTATTTGGCTACGGTTTTCTATAAGGTGGAGGTACTTCCCCAGTTGGGCTCTGCTCTAGATCTGGAATGACATCCCTGTGCCCTACCAACAATACAATACAAATACAAATCCTCTTTATTGCACAACCTCTGAAAAAAAAATGTACATGGAAACACATAAAAAACATGAAGATAGAGGTAAACAACAGGCGGCCTTATCGCTACAGAGCGATCTCTTCCAGACAACCTTTAGGTAGTGGAGAAATGAAACTTAAATTAACTAATAAGGAGGTGCAAAAAAACTAAATAGCAAACTAAATTAAAACTAAAATACCCTTAAAATTTAAGTCTACAACAGTAAGACAATTCAATACCAACCTTCCAACCCAGAGGGTAAAACTAGACCTTATTGGGATTAGTCCGGTTTCCTCGCGATGTTTTCCTACACATAAAAGCGACTAGTTAGTCAATAACAAATAATGTTTCGTATATAAGTTCCGAAAAAATCATTTATACGAGCCGGGGTTCGAACCCGCGACCTCCGGGCCACAAGCACCTCATAACAATTTGCAATTATGCAAGAAACCATATGTGTTCATATCACTGGCCAGCGTTCTAAAAAAAATCAACCATAGAGAAAGCAAAGGGCAGTCGAGCACGAAAAAGTGCCATAACTCCAGCGTTTTACTGCACTCTGATTGTAAGAAATAGCATCCCGGGATCCGATAAAAGAAATTCCAGTTTGCCATCTCCTTCATACTGCCGTGTTCAAGCTTGGAGGGAAAGGGTTAGAATGAAGTTGCTCAGGCACGTAGGCACGGAATTGTGAGCCTTTGAAAGCATTGTGATTCTCGGTTATTTCGTGATGTTTTTTGACTGTTTTGTTGGAAATATTGAAATTGGAAAAATAAGTTTATTTTTAGTTTGAGGTTAAGTTTCTACAGTTTGTCTTTTTTTTTCAGATCCTGATATAAGAACTTTCGCCCCACTTGCGAAGATTTCACTACAGCGCCATCTAGTACCTCTGATTTTAGTTTGCCTTATAATTAAAAGCGGAATAAGTGCGAGTCGGACTCGCCCACCGAGGCTTCCGTACTTTTTAGTACTTTTTATTATAGCGGCAACAGAAATACATCATCTGTGAAAATTTCAACTGTCTAGCTATCACGGTTCATGAGATACAGCTTGGTGACAGATGGACAGACAGACAGACTGACGGACAGACAGCGGAGTCTTAGTAATAGGGTCCCTAAAATTATTGTCAGACAAACCAATTTATTAGTAGAAGAAGGCGGAAAATTAGAAAACTGCGGGCGCGGTTAATCGACCTCTCATAAAAATGTGCACCCGTTTAACCGACATCAAAAAATGGCTTGGCACTAAATTCAAACATATCAATTGGTAGCATATCATCATCGTCTCCTAGCCGTTTTCGGCCACAGCAACTGCTTTCTACCGCTGATAGGGATAAGGGTGATATTTTTTTTGAAGTCGGTTTTTTTTCGTATCAACTGAAAAATTGTATTGTGAGACTGTGTTGAGACTATATTTAATATTCCTTCTCCTTTTTCGATTTTCTCTAAAATTCAGATATTTCTAAACGTAATGGAAATAAAACTTTTACCCAAATATTTACTATACCGAGCATTATCCAGCTTTATAGATAATACAGGCGAGACGAAATAAAACAAATCTGGAACGTATCTCAAACGTTGCCATCATTTGAGATTCCTGCTGAATCCTGCAGCTTAGCATACCAAGCCGGGCCACGGATTGTATAACGTGGAAGCAGATACTCCACTCCACCACAAAAACAAGGAACGAATCTAAAATGTTCTCGCTGAACGCACCTTGTAGTCTTGTTGTGTCCTTTCAGCGTCTATCAAGTAATATCATTAGAGACCAATTTTATTTTGACAAAGTTTGGATGGTGAAAAAGATATACTCTAAATAGTAAAAATCTTTATTCATAATTTTAAACAAACAATGTGCATATTAAAATGTACTTAGGTCGTTCTTCAACAATCTGATTTTTTTAAATACTACGTCGGTGGCAAACAAGCATACCGGCCCGCCTGATGGTAAGCACATGCGCGTTGCCGACCCTAACACTCCGCACCCCGTTGAGCTCTGGCAACCTTACTCACCGGCAGGAACACAAAACTATGAGTACTACATATTATGTATGGCCAAGGGAAAGAGATTATTAAGGAATGTCAAAAACTACCAATGCTTCTAATCTAACTCTACATACACTACAACCTCGTTAATTTTCCAGCGTAGGAAACTCGGCGGGATATATTATCGGAAAATATGTGCCTACTGGTAGGCAAAAAAGAATAAAAAAATACTCGAAAGATTTATTACAGTTAAGATACCAAAGTTTCACATAATTCGTTTGCGCTATTGTATGAAAAAAAATCCCACTTTAGGGACAGGAAATGTATTTTTTAAAATTATAATTGTTAGCTCAAACGTATGGATTATTATTTACATAAGAGCTGTAAGTACCTAAAGTAAGAGGCAATCTAACAGTGCTATACAGGCCCAGGTTTAGAGCCCTTGGTATGGCTCTTGGAATTCCAGCCTCCCCCCTCTAAATTTCTCGGGGCCCCCCTCTCCATCTCAAAAAATTGCCAAGTTGCCTGGGGCCCTAGGCCCGGGCCTATTAGAATTCAATAAATGTTTTTTTTTTTCTACATTTCGACCCGATTACGAAGAATGAGATACGATAACGATACGTTCTGGTTTAGATAAGTTCTCATTTAGATATCTTTTGTGTGTCGTATAATTGACAGAAGTAGCTCGATTCGGGCAACCAATGTCACTGACTGACTTTGACGTTAGAAATATCGTAAATAGATCTTATTGGGATCACATCGGAGTCGAAATAAACGTCATATTTGACATGTCGTTTAGTTATCGATCTTTTAAACATCTTTCCAAGATCTTAAACGTGTCTTAATCATTCTTCGAATTGGGCTGATAGGCATATCTCTACCCTAAGGATTAAGTAATCTGTATAGGAGCTCCAAACCGAAGGAGACATAAAATATTTTATGACGTCATAAACCCAATGCTATCTCACTCACAGACGCAGATTCAGTAACACCCTGTAGTGGAACGCGTTAAATTAGATACGTTATACACACACCTTATTCTCATTAATATAAGGGTCATATTCGCTAGTAGTTTACTCTGATCAACTATTTCAATGTAAGGGGTGATTAAAAGTTTTGTAATAAAATTTACGGTCTTGATGTGTTCAGTGCTTTTAATTTTATTGTAGTTGGTGTGATTTTGTTAATTAATGGTTGTGTTAAAATTGTTTTTGGGTCATATTGGGTCGTGTCCCGTTTAATAGTTGAGGAAAATAGGATCACTGTTTTAATAGCTTGTATGGGAGTTTTAACAAAACAACATAACTTACTTATTTACTCCGTTGTCTGACCCAAAATGAGACTTGGCCTCCGACACAAGACAGCGCCACTTTTCTCGGTCCTGTGCGACTTCTCGCTAACTGTTGACTCGCAGTTCGTGCAGATCCGCTTCCACCATGTCACTCCAGCGATATCTAGGGCGTCCAATAGGACGTCCCCCTGCTAGGCGACCCAGCTACGCTCTTCTTACGTTCCAATCTTCAACCATTTCCTCAAGGTAGCCCAACCAACTGCATCTGTGGGCTTTACTTTCTCTAACAACAACAAAATACAACAACAACATCAACACTACACACAACAATAACAACTAGTAGTAAACGCTTATACCATAATAATAATAATAATTCAGCCTATATAAGCCCCACTGCTGGAAAAAGGCCTCTCAAGCACGAGTACTCGGGCTATAATCCCCACGCTAGCCCAAGAAGGATTGGGGACATCACATACACCTTTGCATTTCTTCGCGGATTTCCTCACGATGTTTTTCTTCACTGAAAAGCTAGTGATGAATATCAAATTCCCCAAATTAATTTTTTTATTAAAATTTGGACCCGGGTATGTCCTTAAACTACGTCTAAAAGAGAGGTATGGGCAATGTGAATGTCATCTCGCCTTGTGTGCCCTAGCACAGCACAGCAGATGTCATTCCAGATCTAGAGCAGAGCCCAACTGGGGAAGTACCTCCACCTTACAGAAAACCGCAGCCAAATAACACTTGACCCTACTCATAGTGTTGTGTTCCTGCCGGTGAGTAAGGTTGCCAGAGCTCAACTAGGGGGGTGGGGTTAGGGTCGGAAACGCGCATGTAACTTCTCTGGAGTTGCAGGTGTACATAGGCTACGGAGACTGCTTACCATCAGGCAGGCCGTATGCTTGTTTGCCACCGACGTAGTATAATAAAAAAAAATATATTTCGTACATAAGTTCCGAAAAACTCATTGGTACGAGCCAGGATTTGAACCCGCGACCTCCGGATTGAAAGTCGGACGTCATATCCACTCTGTCATCATCGCTTTTTATACATAAACATATATTAAAAGTAACATACAATTAGGAAAAGCGAAGTACAAAGGCGAACTTATCCCTTTGAGGGGTCTCTTCCAGTTAACCTTTGGGTAACTAACTTTAACTTAAATAATTTGATAACATTTTAGCCTATAGGTATTTGAACAATAACCACTCGTTAGAAATATCGTAGATAGATCTTATTGGGATCACAGCGGAATCGAAACAAACGTCAATTATGACATGTCGTTTAGTTATCGATCTTTTAAAGATATTTCCAAGATCTTAAACGTGTCTTAATCATTCTTCGAATCGGGCCGTATAAGTAAATACCCAATCGGGAATGGAAAGCCGAAATATTATCTTCACATTCTGACACAAAAACATATGTCTAACACGTTTAAACACATGAAGCGTACTTGAAAACCTGTCAAATATACGTCTCAAGTCTGTATATACCTGACTACAAAAAGTTCCATTTGCGTACGCCATAAAACACTTATACAGCGTGTAGTTTTGATATATCTTATCATTAAATTTAGCAAGATATACGGCCCGATTCGAAGAATGATTAAGACACGTTTAAGATCTTTAGAAGATATATAACTAAACGACATGTCAAAATTGGCGATTCCGCTGTGATCCCAGTAATATCTATCTACGATATTTCTAACGTCAAAGTGACGTTGGTTGCTCGAATTGAGCTGCTTTTGTCAATTATACGACATACAAACGATATCTAAATGAGAACTTATCTAAACTAGAACTTATCGTTATCGTATCTCATTCTTCGAATCGTACCGATATTATGTTTTTTAGTGCTATAAAACGATTTTGCTGTACTGTTAATTCACAGGCGTAAAAAAGCGCTGGTGGCCTAGCGGTAAGAGCGTGCGACTTGCAATCCGGAGGTCGCGGGTTCAAACCCTGGCTCGTACCAATGAGTTTTTCGGAACTTACGTACGAAATATCATTTGATATTTACCAGTCGCTTTTCGGTGAAGGAAAACATCGTGAGGAAACCGGACTAATCCCAACAAGGCCTAGTTTACCCCTCTGGGTTGGAAGGTCAGATGGCAGTCGCTTTCGTAAAAACTAGTGCCTACGCCAAATCTTGGGATTAGTTGTCAAGCGGACCCCAGGCTCCCATGAGCCGTGGCAAAATGCCGGGACAACGCGAGGAAGAAGAAGAAGTTAATTCACAGGCGTATTTGAATTTCAGTTATTCGATCCGATACTGATTTCTCAGTGTCAAGTGGCATTAATTTTTTTCAACCAAAAACGTCACTTTTGTTATTTTTACTTTAAGACCTAATTTTACTGTTTTTTTTTTTTTTTTTAATTTTACTGTTTGTCATTATATTACTTGTTGAATAAATAAATACGTTCTCGGTAGCGAAGTGTTTTGCTGAATTATTTTTATAAGTAAAATAAAAATCGCCAATCAAAAAATAGTACATTACGATAAAAGTGCGAAAAATAGGAAATTCGAAACGAGTGGCGATAAATTAAAACACGACCGAAGGGAGTGTTTTAAATCGACACGAGTTGCGAATTACCTATTCGCACATGTATCGTACAACGTTTTACAGTACATATGGCCCTTTAAATGTTCGACACAGTAACGTAATATGCTACTTCTCGCACTAGTGCTATAAAGTAGCCCCATATGTACTGTAAAAAATATTAAGTAAATTTAAAGTGATCAGTTAAAAAAATATTATGAAAGTATGTTCATTGGGTCTACTCTACCCTTAATTAGTTCATTATAATGTGTTATGGATATTATTAGAAAAATCTGTAAAAAAAACTATATTTAAGTACTTATTTTCGAAAAACCATCAACTTTGGAGTCATTCCTACTCAGAATCACGAAAACTATCGATTATAACGGAAAAAAGTCCGACCGATAAAAATTAACAATTTTAAGACGTATTTTTACATTTTTTTTTTCATACATTAAAAATTCGTATGTAAACCTGGGTATATTTTTAATCAATAGTTCTCATGATTCTAAGTGGAAGTAATCCAAGAGCTGTTAGTCTTTCAAGAAAAGTAAATGGTACCTACTTTTTTTCTTAATACTCTCTTATATAAAATATACACGCTGTATACTCTGACATCTCAACCCCGCTGCTCAACGTCAGTCGAATCAAGGAAAGTATTTCTTCAATATTGGGGGACTATTGTTGTACTGTCAGCAAAATCTATGAAACTTCCACGATTTATTCACATTATTTTTAACTTCACGACCAAAAAATTGGAAACCCGAAGTCGGACTAATTAATAGTGTTGCGGAAACGGGTCCATATTGGGTTGCCTTCTTCCTCGCGTTGTCCCGGCATATTTCCACGGCTCATGGGAGCCTGGGGTCCGCTTGACAACTAATACCAAGATTTGGCGTAGGCACCAGTTTTTACGAAAGCGACTGCCATCTGACCTAACCCAGAGGGTAAACTAGGCCTGGTTGGGATTAGTCCGGTTTCCTCACGATGTTTTCCTTCACCGAAAAGCGACTGGTAAATATCAAATGATATTTCGTACATAAGTTCCGAAAAACTCATTGGTACGAGCCGGGGTTTGAACTGCATTTGCACATTGCAAGTCGCACACTCTTACCGCCAGGCCACCAGCGCTTAACGGGTCCATATTGGGTTGCATAAAAGTTTAAGTCATATCTTTGATACGCATAACAACTTGTGTCATAATCATCATTTCGAATACGAATGAAAAGTCATATTATATTGTGTCATAAATTTTTAGCCATAATATTTGATGACATACATAGCAGTTGTCATACTTGTCAATATATTTTTTGTGCGTACCTCACAAACCTAACCCAAAATTTTACGCGAATTAAATTTATGACTATAAAAATATTTTATGACAAAAACCCAGTTATGCTCAAGATTTTTATGACTTACAATTCTATACATAAAGTATTATGACAATTAAAAATATGACAAAAGTTGTTATGCGACCAGAGGAAGTCCTTCCGAAACCCCCACCACTCCCTTGAATTTATGCACGCGACACAGTTCTAGAGATCCTGGGGGCCTACCGCGAAAACCGATTTTCGCAAATTGCGGGGATCTTTCTCTTTTACTCACACTATGACGTAATAAGAGTGATAGAGAAAAATGCCCGCAATTGATGAACTTCGATTTTCGCGGTTATAGCCCTGGTCTGTTGGACAGTACTCGAAGTGGATCTTGGCCTCCGACACCAGAGACCGTCATGCTTTTCTGCACCAAGCTGTTTCTGTCCAGTCGACGGCGCCGGTCTTTTTGCGCTTCACCTACAAAATTTTATAACGTAATTTCCCTTCATACATTTTTGCGGCTGACTGTACTCACCTGATATATAAAGGGCTTAATATGTGTTCCCTTATTGTGAGCAACAAAGGTTCAATATAATATTTGACGCCGGCAAAATGCTTTCAATGCAGTGTGGTGCACGTGAAATAATTTGTTAGAGTGGCGTACAGAATGCGACTTTTCTACAAAATAATCTTCATTGTGTTGTCAGAATGAAAATAATAAATAAATATGACAATAATATTTGTCACTGAACTGAAGAACGAATCAAATTATTTTATTACCCATTTTAAGTTGTGTTATCATACTAAAGCCCGACCAGAAATATATGGTCATTGTCAAGAGGGCGCTGTTATTCTCATGTATAGGGTGACAGTTCAGTTTAGCGTGGAAAATTTAGTTCCAATGAAATTCCGCAATATGGCGCGTGATCATATATTACTAGTCAGGCTTTCCTTTTTTTAAGGTAAACAATCTTAACATTTCTAATTTAAGATGATTAAAAAACGCTTTTAAAGTAATGTAAAAGATCGTATATGATTTATATTTTTTTCGAAAGTGATTTTTAATAAAAAAAGACACGTCAGGATCGCTTACCTTCTTTCGTGTTAGACCAAGCTTAGTTGGCAGCGATTTTGACAGCCCAGACTGTGCAAGTATTATTTAAACATCATAATTTCATAGAAGTTTGACATTTAAAATATCTGTATATCAGATGATACGTTAAAACAAGCCTTTTTGAAATGATCAACAATACTATTTATTGTAAGTAGATTAAGAATTACAGATGATGGTTTGTCCGGAAACCCACTGTATCTAATCTCCTTCTTACATTTACAGATTTTCCGACACTCAAAATTGCCAGACGAAGACGAACCCATCTGTATACCTATATCCCAACCCAAGACTGTTAAACACATTCACCGCTAAGCTACCGTTATAGCGCTACGTCGTAGCCGATAACACGCATGGGTTTCCCGGTATGTAGCGAAAATGCTTCGTAGAAGTAAAACGACAACTTGTGGCCCATTCAAAAATTGTAAATATGGTGCCCTAGGCCGCAGTAGGAATAAGAAGCGGTGGCTGGACGTCGGGACAGCGGACTTGGAAGAGAACAGTCTCACACCTGAGGATGCCGAAGACCGGGCAAAGTGGAGAAGTTAAAGTAGGAAAGCGGACCCGGGCGCTATACATGCGTCTCGCTCGCACCTATACATGTACGGACAAGTACAAGCCAAATGCACGCGCGACTGACATCATTTTGATGTCCCAATCAGTGTTGTCACATCTACCTAATTTTCGGTAGATCTACCTATTTTGCCTGCGTTCTACCTATCTACCTCATTCGGCCTGAAATCGACCAATTTTTCAAAATGGTACAATTGTAAGCAGTTCTCAATACATGTGACGGAACATTACTTAATTTCTACCGAATTTAGATTCGATTTAATGAAAGCTTGCCAAAGAAACAGATTATACAAGCAGGTTTATTACCTACAAACAATGGAAATCCTAACTTTTGTTTCAATTTCTTTAATAAACACGTGTACTAACGTCACAATATTAAAAACTTATAAATAATTGAAAACATTTTATACACATTTTTAATCATAAAAATTTACTTCTATTGAGTGGTAGATCTACCTATTTTTCATTTTAAACTCCACCCATTTCTACCTATTTTTACACCCTGTTCTACCATTTCGCCAAAATTTTATGTGACAACACTGGTCCCAATGTAATTTTGAATTAGGCATCGTGTCGTTATTAGCGGTGAATACGTCAATGACAAGTACAATAAATGCTTGCATCAAAAATGAGGTTGACATAAATAACAGATTCATTCCGATTCCACAAAAATTACAAAAAAATAACAGCCGAAGCATAATTTCCGATTTCGCAACAAAACGCGGAATATTCATCAATCCGCAATCAGCGGTGAAAACTTTCGTCTCGATTATTTCCGCCGCGATTTACTGGGGGCCTGGATTGCTCGATTCCTTCCGAAATAGGGTTTTGCTGTATTGCAAGCGATAAGAAACGACGCAAGGTGAAGCAATAGCCGAAAGATTTTCGAAAGAAATTACCGGCGAAAATTTCCTTTCGTACTCAACAAGCGAAGAGTAGCGACGCGGTACGAAGCAGACGAACGTGTCATTACTGGAATGGTGAAAACTTTCATCTCGGTTATTTCCGCTGCGATTTACGGCTTGAATTAGTCGATTCCTTCCGAGATGGGACGGTGACGCTGTTCAAGCGAAGCGATGTGACGCGATTCACACGATACACAAAAAACGCAAGAGTGCAAAAAGTTTAGTACAAAGAATTGCTCGATTCCGTCACAAACAAGACGGTGATTCTGTTTAAACGAAGCGTAACGACGAAGCGATAGTTAAACGTTCCGTGAAAGAAGTAAGAGCGAAAATATCCTTTAGAAGACATCCGAGATAGGACAGAGCTAGTTGCTGGACCCTCGAAGCAGTAATGCGAAGCGACGTACGAGCTACATCAAAGTGTGCTAAAAAGCTTTTTGGCACGGCTAACATATGTGTTCCGAGGCAGGTTGGTTCTGCTCTAAAAGTAAAGCGACAGACGAATGATTCTAGTGCGGTGATATACTTAAATAATTACCCACTGGAATGGGGAAAACTTTCGTCTCGGCTGATTCCTTCCAGGGTGGTGATGATGTACGAACAAAAGCGATAGACGAATAACACGCTATCTCGTCGTATCACGTCGCATATAAAAGTTTTAAACTATAACTTATATTTTATAGCCCACAAAAAGTGCAATTTTTATCACAAATACCTACAGAAAATTCATTCGAGTCGCAAACAGCCTCTCACTCTACACGCAAACACCGTCTCCGTTTCATCGTAGGTTAAAAAAACTGGCATGAAACTCCAGCGAAAGAATAAACTCATAATTTTAAATATCAAAGCTAATATAATCCACTGGCACTGGACTACAGCCTTTAATCGTAACGTGTCCGAACACAATGCCACATAGAAACTTTATGCCAAATTATTGGATTTTTGGTCCCTTAATCAGAGCCGTAATAGGCCCCCTTTGTGCGCGCGCGATTTGTCACGGCCCGTATTGTGCCGTTGGAATTTAGTATCTATTGTGTGGTATGTAAAGTTGGTAATTTATTGACGCCTTTGTAGTGTTGTGCGTCGGATTGCGTCTTTGTCGTTTTAATTTGACGTTTACGGATTCTCGTTTGGGGTTTATTTGTTGGAGTGATGCGTAGTCAATTGGTGTGCGTATTTAGAAATTGGGTTAGAAAAATGTGAATTAAGAGATTTTGTGTGATGAGATGACTCTGAGGATGTGTTCGTTGTGTATGTGTGTTTAATGTCTAAGAGAAACTAGAACAGGTGGCGCTGTACTGCGCCATATCTTGTGTAGCCAATGGATTGTCAAACGTCAACTTTTGACAACCAGTGTTATAGCATAATGGGCGGAGCTGCTACATTAACTGTCAAATTCGATATCGTATTTTTCAGAACTTCTTAGTTTTTACACATATGCGTCATATGCAATAAATCTTTGATTCTTAGGGAAGTAATCCCACAATAATCACTAAATTCATTCGTTTATACAGGCCCCGAAATAGGTAAGTAGATATAGTAAACGTCCTATGATGGAACTGGCACCAGTAATGACATGGTATATGGTATAGACAAATCCTCTAAAATAAGAAATAAATAATAATAATCAGTATTTATCCTCGGTTCTTAAACGCTGGAAACATTTTACCATAAACAAGAGCCAAAGAGCTGCTTAAGTATAATTTTTCATTGATATTTGTTAGTTTGAAAATTAATGGCACATCTCATGACTGGAGAAAAATACCATAGTTTTCATTTTTAGGGTTCCGTAGCCAAATGGCAAAAAACGGAACCCTTATAGATTCGTCATGTCCGTCTGTCTGTCCGATTCTGTCACAGCCACTTTTTTCCGAAACTATAAGAGCTGTACTGTTCAAACTTGGTAAGTAGATGTATTCTATGAACCGCATTAGGATGTTTACACAAAAATAGAAAAAAAAACAATAAATTTTGGGGGTTCCCCATACTTAGAACTGAAACTCAAAAAATCTTTTTTCATCAAACCCATACGTGTGGGGTATCTATGGATAGGTCTTCAAAAATGATATTGAGGTTTCTAATATCATTTTTTTCTAAAATGAATAGTTTGCGCGAGAGACACTTCCAAAGTGGTAAAATGTGTGTCCCCCCCCCCCGTAACTTCTAAAATAACAGAATGAAAAATCTAAAAAAAATATATGATATACATTGCCATGTAAACTTCCACCGAAAATTGGTTTGAACGAGATCTAGTAAGTAGTTTTTTTTTAATACGTCATGAAATTAAAAAAAAAAAAAATTTTTCATCATACCCATACGTGTGGGGTATCTATGGATAGGTCTTCAAAAATGATATTAATGTTTCTAATATCATTTTTTTCTAAACTGAATAGTTTGCGCGAGAGAACCTTCCAAAGTGAAAAAAAGTGTGTCCCCCCCCCCCCCCCGTAACTTCTAAACTAACAGAATGAAAAATCTAAAAAAAATATATGATATACATTGCCATGTAAACTTCCACCGAAAATTGGTTTGAACGAGATCTAGTAAGTAGTTTTTTTTTAATACGTCATGAAATTAAAAAAAAAAAATTTTTTTTCATCATACCCATACGTGTGGGGTATCTATGGATAGGTCTTCAAAAATGATATTAATGTTTCTAATATCATTTTTTTCTAAACTGAATAGTTTGCGCGAGAGAACCTTCCAAAGTGAAAAAAAGTGTGTCCCCCCCCCCCCCTGTAACTTCTAAAATAACAGAATGAAAAATCTAAAAAAAATATATAATATACATTACCATGCAAACTTTTACCGAAAATTGTTTTGAACGAGATCTAGTGAGTAGTTTTTTTTTAATAAGTCATAAAATTAAAAAAAAAATTTTTTCATCAAACATATATGTGTAAGGTATGTATGGATAGGTCTTCAAAAATGATAGTTAGGTTCCTAATATCATTTTTTTCTAAACTGAATAGTTTGCGCGAGAGACACTTCCAAAGTGGTAAAATGTGTGTCCAAAGTGGTAAAATGTTGAACAAGATCTAGTAAGAAGATTTTTTTTTAATACGTCTTAAATTGTACGGAACCCTTTTTTAATAATATTGAAACCAATTGCAGTAGCTTTCATTGAATACATAGAGATATAAAGGTCGAATTGGACATTCAACTTGTAAAGCGGTAGAAATTTTACAAGTGTCGGTGAAATATCAAAAATACACCTAATTTACTCTAAATTGTCCCATGATTGGTGCCGTTAATACACATAGAAAAAATACAAGGACGAATAGGACATTCAAGTTTTAACGCATAAGGCGGTAGAAATTTTGCAGGTATCGGTGAAATATTAAAAAATACTCCAAAATTTTTCTTAAATGTCCCATGATTCGTGCCGTTAAGATAGATAGATAGATAAACCATTTATTCGCTTGCCACAATACACACAACTAAACAAAAAAATAATACAAACAATAGCAACACCAAAATAAAAATTAAATAAAGAACAAAAAGCATCAATAAAAGGTAATGTGTGCTGTGTGCGTTGCAGCAAAACAAAAGGGTTCTGGCTCAGTAATACGCTCCACTCTTTCGGGTGAAGCACTGATAATTCTGCTAGAACCCAGAACACGAACGATTCACGATGTAACAAAAAAAAACATATATATACATAAATATTTAGTAGCATGCCTATAAAATAATAATAAGTGTCGTAGTATGGAT
Organism: Cydia pomonella; assembly: GCF_033807575.1. Lineage (NCBI taxonomy): Eukaryota > Metazoa > Arthropoda > Insecta > Lepidoptera > Tortricidae > Cydia > Cydia pomonella. Next base: position 17,661,431 of record NC_084720.1, on the reverse strand, counting down.
TATGTAAAAGTGTGGTGCGTGTTGGTGTATAGTACCTTATTATATCAGATGTCGAGTATAAAACGGCCTACAATAATATAAAGATGTTAACATACGTAGAAAAATTTATTTACTTACTGCAGTATACTTATTGTTGATAATATTGACAAGCGTTTCCGTTTGTGTTAAAGCTAAAGGAATTTTATTTATTTTCATTTTGATGAAATTTTGGGAAAGACGTATGAAAAACAGACCTAAAATTTATTGTCCACGTAAGTTTGGGCCACCTGTACTAACCTATAGCTAGGTAAACTCATTAAGTAAGACATTAACTGTCAGACCTCAGTCAATTAACCATCATACAGCCAGATTACTCCCTTATCATAACTTGTAACCATAACCATTACATACAGCAACCATTCTGACCCAAAAACATAAAAACGAATGCGGCCTTAAACTAAACATATAAAAAACTATGACCTGGGACCCGTTGATATGAAAACTAATGTACTGTTCACCACAAATAATAAAATGGTACAGTCGAACGTAAAAACATTCGCAATTTCCCTATATTTTTTATACTCTTTTTATTTTCAATAAAAAGAGTATAAAATAGGCTCGGGGACCAGTTCTGTTTTTTTTTTTATGATATACGAGGAAAACGAGCAGACAAATTGCTTGATGGTAAGCAATTACCGTCACCCATGGACACCTGCAACACCAGAAGTTCATTACCGGCCTTTAAAATGGGATTACGTTCTTTTATTGCAGATTTGAAGGTCGTTTCGGTCCGGAAACTGCGCGTGACAGTTTATTTGATATGGTTTTGATACGACTGCGCGGTCAACCGTGAGCGTCAATCAGCTTCTGCGATTTACAGGCCCATTTGAACTGCGTAACGCCATGTATTGCCATGTACGGACAAGTCAGAGCGAAATTCCATTTACGCCATTTACATTTATTAAATTTATTTATTTTTGCCTTCTGACTTCAAAAGTACTGGCCCGAAGAAATTTAAATGGATGTTGCGCAAATTTCTTTTGGAAAAATGTTACTATAATGTTCAAGATTTTCTATGTGATAGTAGTATATAAATATATTGACATCGAATTTGTTATATTATTCCTAAATGTAATTTATTATTAAACTGCCTGTACATTCTTATTAGTAATTGTAGGTGTAGTATGTAAGGTTTATTGACTTTTTTTTTTGCTTTTTTTCTGTTTGTAACATGTATTTTAATTGTAAATTAATTTATTTAGGTAGTTATGTTTTAAAATGTCGTACGCCGGAAAGGTACATCATAGTTGCTACATGAAAAACACCCTATCACCTGTACTAAATGTATTTTATAGCTATGATGACGAAATAATAAATGATTGATTGATTGATTTGATTGACGCACGGTGTGTAGGACTCACCTCTCCTGGCAAGGGGGGGGGGGGGAGAATTTGGCCCTGATGACATGATATTCCATCGATCCCAGTGTGCCCTCACAAACGGCAAATAGGGTGAAACGCTGGAGTGGGTTTAGTAGGTAGGACTAAATTCTCCCCCCCAGGAGACGGGAATGGAGCGGCGAGTCCCACACACCGTGCGTAAATGCATTCCCACTCCGTCAAAACAAAAGAGCGAAATGAACGCGCGAATGACAGCTAACTGAAAAGATTCAAATACGATTTAAATATCGATTTGATGTCAGGTCCACGATCGAATTGTCCTGTTAGGTACGTTAATTAGCGGTGACGAAATGCAATAAGGCGTCGTCTCATAAGGCATTTCTCGCACTTATTGTTGCTGACGACAAAACTCAAGGTCGTATCAAAATCCCGTACTCCCGTTCCCGTACCGTCGTTGGACCCGGGTACGTCCTTAAACTACGTCCACAAGAGAGGTATGGGCATTGTGAATGTCGTCTAGCTTAGTGTGGTAGGGCACAACCCAGCGGATGTCATTCCAGGTCTAGAGCAGAGCCCAACTGCAGAAGTACCTCCACCTTACAGAAAACCGCAGCCAAATAACAGTAGACCCTATTCATAGTGTTGTGTTCCTGCCGGTGAGTAAGGTTGCCAGAGCTTAACGACGGGAGGGAGGGTTGTTAGGATCGGCAACGCGCATGTCACTCCTCTGGAGTTGCAGACGTACATAGGCTACGGAGACTGCTTACCATCAGACGGGCCGTATGCTTGTTTGCCACCGACGTAGTAAAAAAAACCATATCGAATTGTTAAACCAACATCGGCCTCTTAGTGAGGAAGTATGCCCATAAAGAGATACTGATTGTTTTGATGTCGGCTTTTTGCATGTGAAGTTATTTATTACTTTGATTTGAACAATCTACTTTTAGATCCTACGTTTTATTTTTATTGGCTTCTGCTTTTCTTTTGGCTTGCTTTTTTGTTGGTGACAAACAGGATAGGAGGCTGTCAGAAAACTTCGGCAGAGTTCATTACGCAACGAAACTCAAACAAACATTCAAACCTGTCGTTTTTATCAAACACTTAAAAACGATAAGGTCACACAGACTGAAATATTTTTTTTGTCAAAAATGACTTTTTGATATACCTATAAGCTTTTATCGCTGACTGTACTTTTTCTTTAAAAAGTAACTAACACCCATCCGATTTACAAATGAATCCAAAATTTCAGCTCAATCGGAAATCAGAAAGTGAGTCAAATTTAGCTCCCAACATTTGACCCACACTAACATACATAACAGAGCAAGTTAAATAAAAGCTTGTAAAAAGCTTTAATGCCATTAATAAAAAAGTACGACGAAATTTTAATTATCTGTCTCTGACTGTCACTAGGACACTAAATAACCAACAGAGTTAACGGTCAATTACCTAACAATCATAAGTTTTCACCAAGAATAATATAAAAGTTTCGTTATAAATTCACTTAAGCATATCATAGGTAATAAAAAGTTTTCTAATCAATCCGCGAGGCACAATCTTTCCAACTGTCGGCTCATTTAAAAGACGAAGTGCGCCATTTTTCTTTGGCAAATAATAAGACGGGTTAATACTGTTAGTTCATGTAATCAAATTTATTCACATGAGGATTTATCTTATGATTTACGGGTTTGCGGAATTTTATTTTATGTTATAGTATAGGCAGAAAACGAGCAGATGAGCCGCTGGGAAGCGGTAGACAACATCATAGGAGCCACCTAAGAGTTGTCGATCTTTGAAAACCCTAAATACCTGCTTCTTGGAGAACCCCGTGTAGTAGCGCAAAGGAAATACCTCAGGAGGCAACTGATTCCACACTCTGCACGTTCTAGGATGAAACGAGCGAGATACCCGCTTATTCTTGGTGTGCCATGTATCTAAGAAGTGAGGATGAGTTTTGCTCATTTGGCGGGAGTTCTGTTGCAGTGATAATAACGTGACGATGGCACCAATTCAAAAAGTTCTTCGGAGCATTCCCGATTGTACAGACAGTAGAACATGCAAAGAGAGCCAACGTCTCTCCAAAGGCTAAGAGTTTCTTAGTCAGTAAGTTCGGGATCGCCGACAATACGAACTGCCCGCCATTGGATGGAGTCAAGAGGAAGAAGCTGGTATTAGGACTTCGACCCATAGGGATCTTATGAAAATTCCCCCTTAGGAAAAATCGGTCAGTCAACTACTCAAGATTTTTTTCGACCATCTCCATGTGCCGGATTATGGAGCTCATGGGTAGCATTTTGAATTCCTTTAGTTTCAGATAGCCAGCTCCAAACTTCTTCATTCTTTGTCTGGCGAGGGCGTAACATTGGCACATTAGGTGTACTCGTATTACTATATCTTCCTCTTCGCCACACATTCGACAATAGGTGATGTCGGAGTGTCCCATCTTGGCCAAAACTCATTTGACCCCGTAATGGTTGTCCCTTGTTATAATTAGGAGTTGTCTTTTGCTAAGTTTCCATAGCTTTTTGCTCCAGACTCTGTTTGGAGCAAAAAGCTATGGAACTCCTTGCATTATATCCGTCACACTGTCCCATTTTTTTCGGTATTTAGGTTTCGATTCATTATGACAAATGACGATCAAAATACGGGAAGAAGCTACAGTCCAGTCTAGACGGGAACTTCGGTCGATTTGATCAAAAAGGAAATTGGCGTCAATCTCCACTTTAATCACCAATTTTAGTTTAATGGTGATATTTCGGTGCTCTTAATTTAAAAAATGCCCCGAAACGCGAATACTAGAGTTACAAATTGGCATTCTTGCGTCCGCACCTCCTTTATCGGTTATATTGGTCATAATCGGTGGTCAAAATCAGCGAGCCAAATTGGCGTTGGGACGGTCTGATTTGATGGGACAATTTAATCAGATTGGCGAAAAATTGGTCCGTCTGGACTGCACTTACCTCACTAATAATAGGACCACTTTGAACTTTGGTGAGGTGCGTAGTTTCAAGGCATTTACCCTTGCTTAAAACGTGTAATTATTCTATACTTATACAAGTAAATACTATTATTTTCACCTTATAGCGCAGATATAATTATGTAGGCAGGTTTCTTCACGATGTTTTCCTTCACCGAAAATCTAGTGCTAAATATCAAATGATAATCTGAGCCTCCATAGAACATTGCAACCGCTTACCAACTGGCTGAGTACATACTTGTTAGCCTCCGACGTCTCTCTAAGGTACCACTTGTAATTTGAACTGGAATATCGGGAGTTAACCGAGCCGGTAGACCGTTAACAATGCCCTGCCGAAGTTAACTTTAACCCGCTTACTGATAGCTTACATACTACCCATACATACACTTACTGGAAGAGGCAATACTTTGTGGTAAACTAAAAAAATAAAATTAAATGTACTGTAATTTGTCTTATCGGAAGCTTATTGAGTTTTCTATAGTCGTTTATTATATTTCAGTTGTACCTTCCTTATTTATTGGTAATTTATCCTAAGAAATTAATGGTTTAATCTTGATTAATACAAAAAAGACTTTAAAATTATCAATTCCTAATCCATGAAGGTCTCATCAAGTAACTTATTATGAATTTAAAATTAAGACAAGTAGGTACGATTAAAAAATATTATAAACTGTTATCAAAACCTACATAAAAAATAATGTTGCGGATGAGACATAGGCCCTAAATTCTGAATTTGATGCCTACACTCGTTTCCGAAGAAAAATGCGTGATCTTTAAAAAGGACATTTCATAATTAAAGATTAGGGTAGGTAACATTAAATCTATCGAGAGCCCAATTCAGATTTAATAGCTGTTACAGTTTAAATACACCGATATACTGACATTAAAATAACAATCAATACGTAAGTAAAAGCTTTTTCTATTTAGTTTAAAACTACGGCTCTTCCAGTTCTAGCCATATCCTTGTACGACCCATCCACAGGCAGTCAAAGCAAACTGAGTGAAAATATTCACAGCGCAGCCCGGGAGCGGCAACGTGATGGATAAGTTGGTTCTAATTTAATGCATACTCGCACTGCGATCCGCCGTACGGGGTTATAATGTGGGGTAAGGTTTATAAGGGTTTCGAAGTTTGATTAAGTACTTTGTCGAAAGTTGATTCGATTGTTAAGACAGTAGTCAAGTTTAAATGTAATGTAGTAAATATATGAAATGTATAGTTATTACTTTTCTCGTCTTATTTTTGATGGCACGATTTCTTGTATTTATTTTGCAGATGAGAACTCGTGCATTATGATCCGCCATACGGAGTTACAATGTGGAGTAACGTTTGTAAGGGTTTCTAAAGTATGGGGGTTTGTACTTTGTCAAAAATGGCAAATTTGTTTGGCATGTATGGAAGAGGTTATTGGACAAGTTTGGACGCAAAATGATTATGTGAAATAAATAAATTAGTATTCGTTTTTTTCGTTGTCCTTTTGATGATAATATTGATTTATATTTCACATGGGAGTAGTAAGCGTATATAAAATAATAATTGCAATGCAATATTCAGGTAAATTGTTTTAAATGTGCGCGTGTACGCTGTATTTTTATATCTACATTATCAACATAAAACGACAATCATGGTTTCATTTTAAAATATTCTGTCGCAATAACTAACGTACTTCATTTTTAATATATCTACTTTACATTTGTGAAGCCAACAGTAACCAGACATATTTTTAATCAATGTGCAAGTAAGAAAACTCGTTATATTCTTACAATGTCAAAATATGATGGACGACACTAGATCGGCGTAATTTACAGGGTAACTTATCCCTATCGTGCAAGGATGCTTAAGACAACTTAACGTATCTGTTGAGTTATCCTATCTTTCGCTCTTGTCAGTAGAAACTGTAATAACTTTTAAAATAAAAGCACTAGAGTATATGTCTACCGAAAGAACCATTAAAAAAATACATTATAGTACATATGGTGCTACTTTCCGGCACGCATGCGGGAATGAGCATTTTCCGTGCATATGTCGAAACTTTAAAGAGCCATATGTGCTGTAAAATGTTGTACGATACACGTGCGGATAGGTAATTCGTAACTCGTGTCGATTTAAAATACTCCCTTCGGTCGTGTGTTAATTTATTACTACTCGTTGCGAATTTCCTATTTTCTGCACTTGTATCGTAAATAAATATTTCAGTGCATCTCACTGTTGTAAATAAGAAATCAAAACGTCATGTGACTTTTCGGAGCATCTGCCATTCCCATTAGTAATGTGTTGTAATGGCCCATTACAACACATTTTTCCTTTTCGATTTTCGATTTCGTTTCTCGATGTAGGGACGGTCACGTCTCAAAATATCGATACGAAAAAAGTGCCAAAAATATCTTGGCTCCCCAGGCCATTGAGATAGCTTAAATAACTTTATGATAAATGTCGCTAATTAAAGCTTTTAAACAATGAATTATGAAAACATTTGCCGCAATACGGTAATCTTCAATAACTACGAGTATGTTGGTAGACCGGTGGGTGTCCAAAGCAAGTCCAAAGCCATGAGTTCAAATCTATAGTTCGTTTTTTTGCATTAGAAAGAAGGTAAACGATCTTTATGTGACATTTGGTTGAAAAACTCTTTTGTAATAAAGTCACGGCAAATATGTAACAATTATAAATCATATATGATTATTTACATTTTTTTGCGTTCATAAGTAATATAAATTAATTAGGGTTCCGTAGCCAAATGGCAAAAAACAGAACCCTTATAGATTCGCCATGTCCGTCTGTCTGTCAGATTATGTCACAGCCACTTTTTTCCGAAACTATAAGAGCTATACTGTTCAAACTTGGTAAGTAGATGTATTCTATAAACCGCATTAACATTTTCACACAAAAATAGAAAAAATATATAAATTTTGGGGGTTCCCCATACTTAGAACTGAAACTCAAAAAATCTTTTTTCATCAAACCCGTACGTGTGGGGTATCTATGGATAAGTCTTCAAAAATGATATTTAGGTTTCTAATATCATTTTTTTCTAAACTGAATAGTTTGCGCAAGAGACACTTCCAAAGTGGTAAAATGTGTGTCCCCCCTGTAACATCTAAAATAACAGAATGAAAACTCTAAAAAAAATATGTTAATGTATATCATATTAAATTTTTAAAAAAATGATATACATGACCATGCAAACTTCCACCGAAAATTGGTTTGAATGAGATCTAGTAAGTAGTTTTTTTTAATACGTCATAAATGGTACGGAACCCTTCATGGGCGAGACCCGCATTTGGCCGCTTTAAAAAAAAAACATTTTTCAATCATTTTCAATAAAAAGGCACGTCATGATTGTTAGCTATTTTAATGCAAAAAAAACGAACTATAGCGAGATTTGACAATTTTTCCTTGACTTTAATTTATTTAAGTAAGTATCCAGTCCAAAGCCTAGGACATCTCAGACCAAAAGTTGAGAGCTAAACGATAGAGATAGTTCTCAACCGCCGGTTTTAGCTTTCAATACACTCTTTCCAGCAATTTCCAACTTTTAGGTGAAGCTGGTTTGGCCGCTATAATAGTTTTTAGAATGCGATCTAGACTCTTCTGCCGATCAAGATAAAGTTTATTTTTACATAAATTAGCAACTAAACCGACAAGACAAGACTAGGGAGCCAAAAAAAATGCGAACATAATTTTGAGAATTCCTCATATAATAATTTAAAAAATCGGAAAAGTCAAGGGGCACTCTGGTTGAGGATCAGCGATCTGCAAAAGTGCACGGCCACTTTGTGAATGAATTCCATTCATGCCTAGCCGGTAGGGACTTTGCCTGAGAAGTCAATGGTCGCGGGCTCAAATCCCGGTACGGGCAATTATATTTGTAATTGATATTTGTGGTCATGGGTGATTCCTACATTATTTAAAGTATTTATATATATTAACACATTGTATATCGTTACCTACGTTCGCACAACACGACTTTTTGAGCTTATTATGGGGCTAAGGTCCTGTTTCACAATGTCCAAGTAAAGTATTGGATAGCTAATTAACAAATAAATTAACTGCCAGATAATAAGTTCTGCAAAACTTATCACTTTATCTACCAGGTAAGCTTTTTTCGAGATTGAGAAACGCCAACGATGACTTTATTCATCAGATAAGCCGTATTAAGCTTATAATAAATTTCAAAGTGGAAAAATTACTGTCTTGGGTGAGACTTGAACTCACGGCCTCTGGATCGATATTCTAGCGCTCTGCCATCTGAGCCACCAAGACTTCATCCCTAAGCAGCAAATTTTTCCACCATATGGTTCTAGGGGACCCTAGCGACATCTACCATAAGAACGTTACACTTCTTAGACGGCTACCGGAGTTCCAAGTCATATTGGAAACTCACCATTAACGATGTGCTACTACTAAATTAATTTTTAACAAGCAGAACTGCGAACGATGCTATTAAGAGAGGTCCAGAGGCCGTGAGTTCAAGTCTCACCCAAGACAGTAATTTTCTCACTTTTAAATTTATTCTAAGCTTAATAGCATCGTTCGCAGACGTTTTTGTTTGTTAACAATTAATATAGCATCTAATATTCCATAAAAATATCGACTTTGTATGGAGATCTGTTATCCATTCGTATATATAAAGTCTCTTATATTCAAGAATGTTAATATCCTGAATTCACACATGAGAAACTGATACTAGATTCCAATATACACGGCGTGGAGCACTAGATCACAAAGCCAGATCTGTCGCCACGCAGAATGCCTACCGTCTTAATATCGCTACCTGCCCGCGTTTAGCGCGGTGTGCTCCAAGTCATACACTTACAGCGGTAAATAATGATATACGAGGCAAACGAGCAGACGAATAGCCTGATGGTAAGCAATTACCGACGCCCATGGACACCCGCAACACCAGCGATAGTTCATTCCACAGTTTAGCTGTGCGAGGCAGGAAGTTTCTGGAGAAACAGTATAGACTTACAACATTGAACTGTAGACCACAAAGCCAAAGCTGTCACAATGCTTACCGTAGTTACCGTCCTAACCCCTTAACGCATGTCAGAATAAATATATTGTTTTGAACTTTAATAGCTGTCAATAGAGTTGAATTTATAACTACCATAAATGGTTGCAGTCAGAAGCACCTAGCGACCGACTTACAATACTATTATTATTATTTACAATGAATCGCTTCCGCTCATGCCTCGCGCTACAACGTAAAGCGGCGCTTGAGCGGATATGAGCCACTGGCGGATATTGCAGGTACGCCCAGTGTAAACTACCCGCATTCGGTTTTGGGGACACGCGCAAACACGCTTTCTTGTGCACTTCTATTTGAATAACGCAATGGCTAGTTTATTGTCGTGTGGAGACTGCGGAAACTTGATCTTAATGCCGTCTATGTATTTAGGTATTTATAAATAGTTATATGTATCACTCACATAAAGTGATATCATAAGACTTTTCGCTCATACTTACTGTTGCGTCTGAGATGCACTGCGAATTGTGTCAAGGTCGTATCATCTTTCCTGGCGTTGTCGTGGTATTTTTGCCACGGCTCATGGGAGCCTGGGGCCCGCTTGGCAACTAATCCCAAGAATTGGCGTAGGCACTAGTTTTTATGAAAGCGACTGTGCCATCTGACTTTCCAATCCAGAGGGTAAGCTAGGTCTTATTAGGATTAGTCCGGTTTCCTCGCGATGTTTTCCTTCACCGAAAAGCGACTGGTAAATATCAAATGATATTTCGTACATAAGTTCCGAAAAACACATTGGTACGAGCCGGGTGTTGAACCCGCGACCCCCGTGTTGAAAGTCGCACGCTCTTACCGCTAGGCCAACAGAATAACAAAAAATCTTCAATTTATATTTCATTGCACAATACGAATAACTGAAATGGTAGGCAATCGTCCACAAGGAAGGAATCCCGAAGGGTCAAGTTCCGGCGTTCCTATTTTCGGCCTGTAGGGATTTCCCGGGATTTCATTAATCCTGAGACATCGAGATCGGGTGCTCTTGTTAAATATCCTGGTTGTAAAATATGATCCAAATTATGTCACTTTTCACAGCCCATACCACAGTGCCCATACCACTCTTTTGGACGTGGTTTAAGGACATACCCGGGTCCGAAACTAACTGAAACTAAAAAACTAATATAATTTATGTCTCTATCTAATATTTGACGTATCTTGAAGTTCGAATCGGGCCGTAACTCTCTCTGGTACCACCCCAGCATAGAAGTTTGTATGTACGGGTGGTACCTTTTCTCTGCAGCTGACGGTACCACTTCACGCTTAAGCCACTGAACCGATTTAGATGAAATTTGGTATGAAGATACTTTTGCGGCCCTAGGATAGGCATAGGGTAGTTTTTGTCAATCATCATCATCTCACGCAAACAAATTCACGGGAAGACACTACTTCAAAATATTTTTTTTTTTGTAGCTCTCACTGGGGCTAGAAATTTTGTATTTTCAGTTTCAAATATAAAATCTTAAGTATATTATATTTCACTAAAACACATTCAAGCTATTTAATAAACTTAATAATAAATAATAATGATTCAGCCTGTATGGCCCACTGCTGGGTACAGGCCTCTCATGCGCGAGAGGGTTTGGGCTATAGTCCCCACGCTGGCCCAACGCGGGTTGTGGATTTCACATACATCTTTAAATTTCTTCGCGGATGTATGCAAATTTCCTCACGATGTTTTCCTTCACCGAAAAACTAGTGGTAAATAGCAAATGATATTCCGTACATATGTTCCGAAAAACTCATTGGTACGAGCCAGGATTTAAACCCGCGACCTCAGGATTGAAATTCAGATGTCAGATCCACTGGGCTTGATTAAATAAACATATTAGAAGAAAAAAAATGCTGCGCTGATAGCCTAGCGGTAAGCAACTTGCACTCCGGAGGTCGCGGGTTCAAACCCTGGCTCGTCCCAATAAGTTTTTCGGAACTTATGTACGAAATATCATTTGATATTTACCTATCGTTTTTCGGAGAAAGAAAACATCGTGAGGAAACCGGACTAATCCCAATAAGGCATAGTTTACCCTCTGTGTTGGAAGGTCAGATGGCAGTCGCTTTCGTAAAAACTAGTGCCTACGTCAACCCGAGATTGATTGATTGATTGATAGGTTGCCAAGCGGACCCCAGGCTCCCATGAGCCGTGGCAAAATGGCGGAACAACGCGAGGAAGAAAAATTTTTTTAATAACACTTGCCATTTTTATGGGTCAGAAAACTCAAGCGAGGTCAGAGCGCCTACTGCGAACACCAAAGTTCGCAAATTGCGGGCATTTCTCTCTTCTACTCCAACTAAGGCGTAATTGAAGTGACAGAGAAAGATGCCCGCAATTTGGCAACTTCGGTGTTCGCGGTAGGCCCTCAGTAATACACCACCTCTACTAGTACATCCCTCGAACCTCCAAGAAGCAACGATCCCTAATACATTATAAGGGCCAATTGATTTACTCAATCAAAACAAGTCAACTTGAAATACAAAGCCCTTATTACGGTGGATTAAGGTTCCGTTTGGCTTAGCTTGGCCTTTGTTGATGTTAAACGAGCGTGGAAAGTAATTAATATTATCTACGTTTAGGGGACGCGTACAGGATGTTTGTGAACTGAAATAGATGGCATTTACGAAATAACACTTTTACGGCCCGATTCGTAGAATAAGATACGATAACGATAAGTTATGGTTTAGATAAGTTCTCATTTAGATATCGTTTGTATGTCGTATAATTGACAGAAGCAGCTCGATTCGGGCAACCAATGTCACTTTGACGTGAGATATATCGTAGATAGATCTTATTGGGATCACAACGGAATCGAAATAAACGTCTATTTTGACATGTCGTTTGGTTATCGATATTTTAAAGATCTTAAACGCGTCTTAATCATTCTTCGAATCGGGCCGATAGTTGGCAATCCTCAGTGAAGGATGTCATGTTAGACCGGGTTAGGCCCGGGCCGGAGCTTCCGTTACTTACTTTCCTACGACAGATGATCCGGTCCGGTCACCGGTGATCCCGCGATGCTTTCCATAGAAACCGAAGCGCCGGAAACCCCGGCCCTCACCCGGTCGGGTCTAACATGAGGCGTGATGATAAAGGCGTATTTGAATTCAGTCGTATTTTAGTTATACAATGATTGTGATATGCCAATTTCTTCGAGCAACACCAGGAAGGCGGCATTCGTACTATTTCCCCTCTGCCAAGGCATAGGTACAACTGTACCTATTGGCAGTGACTCGTCCGTACACAAAAAGCGATCGAGGTCTACAATATTTGTCTTTGACGTGTGTCATTTTCTATGTATTTGTGTCGTCGTTACACATTGGATTTTGTACGTAGTGATTGATACACATACATGAATTGAAACACAATGTATTTTAACATCCTTATTTTGTTCTTGTTGGTCCTAAGGCACCCCGGAGGTGCATAGGGCCTCCATAAGATCCTTCCACGCCTTTCTATTTTGACGTCTTGGCCTAGTTCCAGCTCAGTTCTACGGCTCACAGCTCGTTCTCTACGCCTCCAGGTGTGTACGGGGCGTTTGCGGGCTCGCTTTCGGCCTTGAGGCCGCCACTCAAACGCAATATAATTGTATTGCATCAATGCAAATAAATAATTTTTAATTCTGCGTTACTCCAGCAACTAGCTGTCTCTCACAGCTAAACTGTGGAAAGAACTGTTGCCCATGGTATTCCTGGACTGATACGACCTTTAAATCTTCAAGCAACGAGCGTATACTCCGGTCTTAAAGGCCGGCATCACACTTGGAATTCATGGAGTGTTGCAGGCACAGAAATATAGATATATGCCTGCCATGGGTGACGGTAATTGTTTATAGGAGATTCGTGTGCTAGTGTGCCTTCTTTAAACTTCAACTTTTAATCAGTAAATAGGCCACAAGGTCACTTTTACACGTCAACATGGAATTCACATATATACCTACAAGCAAAAAAAACACATCAACAATTAACTGAAAATATCAATTCAAACCAAAGAGAATTAAGAAGACCAAGAATGCTCACTCCATACAACGGTTTTGTTGCCAAAAATACCATTATTTTCGTAGTCTAAATCTAGCGTTTTGCAGGTGGAAGCTATTTTAGCACAACAAAAGGCAGGTGATCAATCAAACTACAATATGGTCATCGCAAAATTAGGAAAGCAAGCAATTCAGCAAGTTGCGGATATCCTTGAGAAGCCGCCTAGTGAGAACAAATTCGATACTCTGAAGGCCAGATTGCTTAGTGTTTACGAGGAGACAGAAGCGAAGAGGTTACAGCAATTGATGTCAGACATGGAATTGGGTGAGCAACGACCATCTCAGCTAATGAGGAGAATGCGTGACCTTGCGCGTGATAAAATTCCGGACGACACTTTAATCTATTTTTGGCAAGGTCATCTACCACCATCGGTAAGGGCAGTCGTAGCGTCAGCAGAATCAAAAAACTTAGAAAGCCTTGCAAGTATTGCCGACAAGGTCATGGAGACGTTTAAACCGAATGAAGTCGCCTCAATTCAGACAACATCGCGCCAAAGTTCACCGAATGATTTTATAACGGCGGAATTAGCGAAGATTAACAGCCGCATCAGTGAATTAGCCAGCTCTAGTGGACGAGGTAGGAGCCGAAGGAGGAACCGCAGCCAGGGACGTGCACGTAGTCGCTCACGCAACAACAGCCGCTCTGGGAGGACCCCTAACAGCCCTGATTGGTTGTGTTTCTACCATTACCGATACAAGACCAAGGCCAATAAGTGCGTGCAGCCATGCAGCTGGAAAGGACAGTCGCCGACGGGAAACTAGACACCGTGCAGACGTTTTCGGCGGAACCCTGCACCTTGGTAAATAATTATCGCCTTAGTGTAATAGATAGAAACTCTGGTTTTAAATTTTTGGTCGATTTAGGCGCAAATGTGAGTGTGATTCCAAAAAACTTTAAATTTGCGAAAGACTCTTTACAATCCGTTAAAAATTGCAAGTTATACGCCGCGAATAACACTGAGATTAAGTCATATGGATACGTCACATTAACGTTAAATTTGAATTTGAGACGTACTTTTAAGTGGAATTTTATTGTATGTGATGTTAAACAACCTATTATTGGAGCAGATTTTTTGCATAATTATAGACTCATTGTGGATTTGTATGGCAAAAAGTTAGTTGATAATTTGACAAGTATTTATGTAATTGGTACGATCATAAACCATACTGACTCATCAATTAATTTAATTAGTACGGATAATAAGGCATATCATTTGTTGCACAAGTACCCAGAACTTTTAAAGCCGTTGTCGTTTATCGAGGCACCTAAACACAATACTTATCATCATATAGAGACGACAGGGCCTCCGATACATCAAAGAACTAGACCGCTGCCTCCTGATAGGTACGAAAAAGCAAAAAAGGAATTTCAAACAATGGTGGAGATGGGCATTTGCAGGCCATCTAAGAGTCCGTGGTCTAGTCCTTTGCATATTGTTCCTAAAAAAGATGGAGAGATTCGTCCGTGTGGCGAATACAGAGCTCTGAACGCGGTCACGAAACCGGATCGTTACCCTATTGCGAGAGTACACGACTTCACCTATCTACTAGCAGGTAAGTCCATATTTTCTTGTGTAGATATTCGTAGAGCTTATCATAACATCATGGTACATCCTGAAGACGTGGAGAAGACGGCCATTACGACTCCGTTTGGGTTGTACGAGTTTCCTAGAATGAGTTTCGGCCTAAGAAACGCTTGCCAGACTTTCCAGCGTTTTATGAATAACACCGTTTTAAGAGATTTTGATTTTGTGTATTGTTATTTAGATGACATACTTGTTGCTTCTCTCTCAGAGGAAGAACACGACGGTCATCTCGAACAATTATTTAAAAGGCTTAGCGAATTTGGTATCACCATCAATCTACAGAAATGTACGTTTAAAGAGAAGAAATTAGAATTCCTAGGTTACGAGATATCAACTGAAGGTTTTAGACCACTGGAAAGTAAGGTTCAAGCTATTAAAGACTATCCTAAACCGCAAACAGTTAATCAGTTGCGAACATTTTTAGGCATGATTAACTTTTATAGACCACATTTGCCACACGCTGTACAACATCAAGAATTATTACTTAGGTACATTCACAAAGCTAAACGCAACGACAAAACACCTATAGTGTGGACACAGGAAGCTGACGAAGCGTTCCGACAATGTAAGATTAGCTTAGAGAATGCTGCTATGCTAGCATACCCACTTGCCACGGTACCTATTTCTTTATTTGCAGACTCTAGCAACACGTGCGTTGGTTCTGTTATACAACAATATGTTGACGGTAATTGGAAACCCTTAGCTTATTTTTCTAAGAAGCTAACTTCTGCACAAATGAAATACAGTACTTACGATAAAGAACTACTAGCTATTTATTTGTCTGTACAACATTTTAGGTATCTGCATGAAGGCAGAGAACTAATTATTTTTACAGATCATAAACCTTTGATATATGCTTTTAGTAAATTGAATAGCGACAGTAACAAAGAGATTCCTAGACGAACAAGACAGTTACTTTTCATAAGTGAGTTCACTACTGATATAAGACATATACAGGGTAAGGACAACGTAGTTGCCGATGCATTATCTAGAATAGAGACTGTTGCTCTTCAAAATATTGCGATCGATTATTTCATGTTATCGAAGGCACAGAAAAATGATGACGAGTTAAAAACTTTATTGCAAAATGATAAATTACAATTTAAAGAGATAATGTTGCCTAATTGCACTTATACTGTTTACTGTGAATTATCTACAGGTAATGCGAGACCGTACATTCCTGAGCAATTTCGTCGCGATGTTTTCAAAAGTGTTCATAATTTAAGTCATCCAGGTGTACGAACGTCACGTAAGATGGTTTCTAACAGGTTTTTCTGGACAAACATGAACAAAGATGTAGGTCTTTGGGCCAAAACCTGCGTTGCATGCCAGAAATCCAAGGTCGCGCGACACACCAAATCGACTCCAGGTAAGTATCCAGAGGTAGACAGATTCGAGCACATACATGTAGATTTGGTCGGACCTTTACCAACGTCATCTGAAGGTTGTAGGTATTTGCTTACTATAATAGACCGTGCCACCGGTTGGCCTGAAGCGTTCCCATTACAGGACATATCGGCAGAAACAGTAGCACAAACAATATATGACGGTTGGATAGTTCGATTCGGGTGTCCAGTTACTTTAACTAGTGATCAAGGTAAACAATTTGAAAGTAACCTTTTCCGACAGTTAATGAAGTACATAGGAACGGAAAAGCTTAGAACTACACCATACCACCCGGAGAGTAATTCTGTCCTTGAACGCTGGCATAGATCTTTGAAAGCAGCGTTGCAAGCACGTATTAATAGTACCTCATGGGTTACTGAGCTAAACACCGTTTTATTAGGTCTCCGTACAGTACCTAGATTGGATACTGGTGTTAGTGCCGCTCAATTGGTTTATGGTTGTTCCATACGTTTACCAGCCGAATTTTTTTGTAATGTCGATAAAAATGTAACTGAACCACATTACATGTTAAGTAAAATTAAAGAGAAAATACGGAATTTGACACCGAGACCATATTGTCATCATAGTAGTAATAACAAATTCTTTGTTAGCCCTGACCTTAAAACTTGTAGTTATGTATTTGTTCGTCGAATTGTAAAAACATCCTTACAAACGCCTTACGAAGGGCCATATAAAGTAATTTCAAGGAATGACAAGGTTTTCAAAATTCAATTGGAAGACCGTGAAGTAAATATGTCAATTGACAGGTTAAAACCTGCGTATTTACTAAATGAAAAAGTGAATTCATCACAAAAAAGAATTACTCCAAGTACACCACAAGCGAGTAGCGGAATCGCTCCGCCTATGCCTAGCGTCGCACCCTATGTGACGCGTAGTGGTCGGATGGTTAAGAAATCTGTTCGATTTTGTGATGAATAAACTTAATCAGAGTTAGTAGGTTATATTTTTGCAATTAAGTATTTTAATGTAACAACATGTAATTTAGATTGCATGATTTTATTAGAAAATATTCAGAACAATTTGCACTTCACTTTAAGCAGCGAAACATATAATACCTAACTAATTATGGGTAACTACGGTAGCAAGAAAGATTCGGATAATACAGATAAATCAAGTACGTTGACGGCAGAAGCATCAATTAACGTTTCCGGGATAGCTACCCAGTTGAATACATTTAGTATTGTTTTAGTAGTAATTGTTATAATTCTACTAGTATTTTTGCTGTACTACTTTTATAGTAGTTGCAAAAGGAAGATGAACAAATGGTTCACCAGACGAGTCCAGGTCCTGGCACAGGATCAGTTGACTTCAGGAGTTAAGGCCACTTCAAGTCAGCCTCAACAAATATTTTTAAAAGTTTAAAGTGCAGTGCGGATTATTATTGTGTGTATAAGTGTCAAAATTATTGTGCTAAAATCATTTTAGTTTTAAGCCAATGAAATTCTATTTTTAGATTGGTATTGAGTACTTACCTACAATTCATTGTACCTATTCTAGAGTCAACTTTATTACAACATTGTACTTAAATAATAAACGTAAGTAATCATGTTACATTGTGTTCTGTTATCGCTCGCTCTTGAATTCCAGGTAGGAGCAGCGCGGTATTGTTTACGAGGCACATTTTTATTTAAATTAAAAGTACAGTCGGATATAATTTAAAATTGATAAGTGGTAACAGACACAATAAAATTAAAAATAAATTAGATTCATTTATTGTTTTTTTTACATTGTTTGACAATTTAAAAACATAATTAGATATCTTTTGTATTATCTTTAAGATTATTTTTGGAAATTTTTTGTAAAAATTTTTTTTTGGGGGGGACGACTATAGGGACTGCTATGCGTTGTCAGCATTCCGCGCGGCTACGGAAGGCCCGACGCATAGCTCGCTCCTTAGTTGTCTCCCGGTCGTGATTGGGAAAATACACGTATTAATTAGTACTGCCGCATTTCTTATTATATACTCCCAGATACCCTATAAGCGGAACTCTCAGTACTGCTACTCGACAATATATATCACGGCAAACAAAATGTCTAATGCTCAACGATTTTTCGTTAATATTATAACCAGAGTAACCGGAACTCTATTTTCAACTCCTACGCTTTTTACATATATCATCTACATTGGTGTAATTGGGTAAATCCTAATCAGTAAGTATGTCGGGTAATTCGGAATATCATCCATAATTTCATCAAAATTATTAGGGTGTCCGCTAGCTGGTGCGATTGCACGGAGCGGGTGTGTTTATTCGTTGTAAGTAATGTTTATTTTTGCCAATATGTCAAAATAAATAAAAGAAACGCATAAAAAAAAATAACAAAAATAAATTCGGAAAATATATGACCAATACTCATATAAAATTTTTTGCTCCTTATGACCTCAGGAATGCGTGTTTAAAATCTGTTTATAAAATTATTTATATTTATTCCCACACGATTCTGCTTCTAATAACGCGTCCATAAAAACACTTTTACAGATTGCAGGATTTTCGATAAATGCCCGCAAATTCGTCCCTTCACAAATAAGGGCACCCTGTAGATTATTGGCCCTTCTGAAAGGGCGGCTTAAGGGCCCGGGCAATGAGACGGCCTAAGCTGGAGAAATTAAAAACTTATCCGGTTAGTTACGTTTGCGTGGTTATTAAACATTAAAATGTGGAGCTGATATTACTAGAGTGAGACCAGGCATTTGCAATGGCGAAGTGTGGCGAATTATTTTATAAAAATATGAGTTTTGTTTAAGACGACGCATGATAAATTTTGGCGTCAGGTATCTTGATTTATTATCTCAGCAATTACAAATCTCACTCAAAAAATGTATCGTTTTGGTGAACTGAGCCCCTAGTGTAAATTCATTCGATTTCGAAACGTGACGTACGCGTTTGCGTTAAGTCTCATTTAGTATGGGATTTAGACACAGCGCGCCAAGCGGAACGTTTTCGAAACTCAAAATCCCATACAAAATGAGACTTAACGCAAACGCGTGCGTCACGTTACGCCATCGAATAAATTTACACTAGGGGTACTGGTTATTCATCGACTTATTCGACTTCATTTCTGTAGTTGCTGTTACACAATTGGTTATCTTTTATAGCAGAGTTAATCGTCCCACAGATGCCTCTTATAAACAAACATTTTCATTTTACAGGCAAATGGGACGGATTCAAGCCTCTAAATTTTCCATGTAGATTAGTCTAAACACACACTTCTATTCTGTAGTTGTGATTTTTCCATTAATTCTTGTTTTTTTTTAACTTTAAACGGTAAAGCCCCGTTTTGTCGCATACTACCTTGTAGCTAGCGCAAACGCAAATTCACTACGCGCGAAGTATCGAGATGAGCGCGGATTTCACGAAGCAAGCGAGCAAGCACCGCATTAGTATTTGTTGTGTTAATTAGCTTCGATGGACTTATGGTTCGGTAGTTTTTTTATGGTTACAGAAAAAAGGGTATTAGTGTTAATTGGTTAAGAGTAGGGTATAATCATGAGGGGTTAATAACCAACTTAGCTAGCATATGTTGTAGGGAATTCAACCAGTAAAAATTTGGTTCATATGAGAAATACCTGTATTTTAGTAGTACATAGTAGTAGCACTTACAACACTTTAAATATTGTACTAAAAAGAAACATAAAACAGGAAAAAACACACATTAGCACACACAAGTCATATCCCGTTAACGGATGTCTTCCAGTTAAGTTTTGAGGGAGAATTGGAGACGGTAGGAAGACTAGGAAGACATCCATACTGTAGGTTGTGTACTGGCATAAAAAGAAGAGTATTAAATTTTAGAAATGTTATTTATATTTTACCGATTTACTGATCATTTCTGTATAAATTTTAACGGATTTGAAAACCAATTTGTATGAAATATTGTTATTTTAACCACTAATACCGGACCAGCGTATTTGGATCATGGGATAAAAGTTGCTTTCGATATTATAGTCTTAATAGTGTGTTTTGGGTTTTGTTTATTCGCCGCAGGTCGCGGCTTCAAACCCGGCTCGTACCAATCAGTTTTTCGGAACTTATGTACGAAATATCATTTAATATTTACCAGTCGCTTTTCGGTGAAGGAAAACATCGTGAGGAAACCGGACTAATCCCAATAAAGCCTAGTTTACTCTCTGGGTTGGAAGGTCAGATGGCAGTCGCTTTCGTCAAAACTAGTGGCTACGCCAATTCTTGGGATAAGAGGGCCTACCGCGAACCACGTTCGACGTGTTGCCTCCCTGTCACACTTACCTACGAAATTACAAGTGCGACAGAGAGGCAACACGTCGAACGTGGTTCGCGGTAGGCTCTAAGTTGTGTAGCGGGCCCCAGGCTCCTATGAGCCGTGGAAAAATGCCGGGACAACGCGAGGAAGATGATAATGAATTGCCACAGGAAAAAACATTTGTATGGTTTTCTTGCCGTATAAACACCAGACAGTAATGTTTGGACTTCATTTGGCAAATAAATAATTTAAAATGCGGAGTTAATCCCAAGGGATAAACACATCCAGGCGCATCTGGCAGACGAAACTAGTTTAAAAAGAATATAAAATTTCCATACGTAAATAAATCTTCTTTGGCTCGGTTGCATGAGCTCTTTTGGCTTGAATTCTAGATTTTAGCACTGTAAAATGGTGGTTCTAAATTATTATTTAAATGATTTAACTATATTTACGTTTCTGCACATACAACGTATTGTATATACAACAACACAATCGTAATTGTTAAAAATTAAATATAGCAACAACAAGTAAAGGCCTCCACAGACACTACCAATAATTGCATAAAACGATTAATTGAATTCGTTGCACTAAGCCGGAAATCGTCTAAAATCGCATGCGATTTGTAAGGTCTGTGGAGACCATAAAGAGATGGCGAGAAGACCTGAACGCATTCTATCAGAGCAAAGTTGGTACGGTTGGTATGTGACCAAGTTAAAAAAAAATCAAAACGTTATTGACTTAATATTAGAATATAAGAATAGTGACATTAGGTAAATAGTTATATTTAGATTTCGAATTACAAATCTGAAATAAACTTTAAAAGACGTTATTGACTTAATATTAGAATGTAAGAATAGTGACATTAGGTACGTTGTGATATTTAGATTTCTAATGACAAATCTGAAAAAAACTAAAAAAAACGTTATTGACATAATATACTGTAGAATATAAAAATAGTGACATTAGAAGTGTACGAGAGGTGATATTTAGATTTCGAATGACAATTCTGAAATAAAGTTAAGAAAATGAACAAAATTAATTCAATTCAATTCAGTTTATTTGCATCAGACATGATTAGTCCATAGTAATGTTAGTAACAAACAAGACTTATTATATACGTTAGCTACTTACAGACTACTTAAAACAAGATACATTCTACTTAAAACTACTTAATACATACTTAAAACTACTTAAAACATGATATACACTACTTTAAACATAATATACCTAAACATAATACTTAAAAATAAATAAATAAATATTATAGGACATTATTACACAAATTAACTAAGACCCATAGTAAGCTCAATAAGGCTTGTGTTGAGGGTACTTAGACAACGATATATATAATATATAAATATTTATAAATACTTAAATACATAGAAAACACCCATGACTCAGGAACAAATATCCATGCTCATCACATGAATAAATGCCCTTACCAGGATTTGAACCTGGGACCATCGACTTCGTAGGCAGGGTCACTACCCACTAGGCCAAACTGGTCGTCAAATACATGTTTAGGTATATTAGTCCTTCAAGATATAAGGAAATACCTACCTCCTTCATGACATTATCAGTTCAATAAAAATCCCCCGGAACCCTCCCAGCTTCATGAACCCTCGATAAAACCATAAACAAAACACGGGCCCCTTTATGGCGAACACATGCAAGATAAACTGTTCGCACTCTAATTCCGAAATTACAGAAGGGAGCGTCTTAAAAATTTAATAAAAACCAACTGCAATATGTACGCCATCCGAGCATTCAAAGCCTAAACATGAGGACATTATTTTGAAATATGGCGTGAGAAACACTCCGTTCAAAGTCCCGGTCGGAAAATTTATAACCTCGTAAATCATGCTTATTCATAGGTGTTTTGCGCTCACGAAACTCATATAGGATGCCGTAGCTTCGGTCATTAGGACGGCTGAGGATTGTGAAAACGCCCAAATTAAAAAGGCCATTAAAAAAATACGGCGTCGATCTGAAAATGGAATTCGAAAATGAATTAGGCTCGGATTGGTTGATGCGTTTCCAAGGGTATTTATGGTCGGTTAAGTGTTTTATTTGGTACGGACTAATTTCTACTGCTACTCATACCTACTCGCGTTCGCAATTTCGCACTCATTTTCAGTTCAGTTAAGTAAAAAAACATCGTTAAGTAATAAAATTGAAATGAAAAGAAGAAGTGATGATATATATTCCATATCATTGCTAATAATACTGTCTCGACTGAATAAAAAAGAACTCAGCTGACATGATATTCTCGTCTCCTTTATTTCATTCCAGATTTTTCTTTTAGGAATAAAAATACCAAACAACTGCGATTGACTTTGCGATCGACGGTCACCAATACATTTGACTCAAACTAAATAAAATTGAAACGCAATTTTATCAATTCAATATACTTTTCCTTCGCAGACTGTGAATTCAAGCGTGCTCTCTTTAGGTTGAAGTTCAATTTGCAAAAATAGATTTATTCAGTTCGTATAGATAAATTTAAAGAGAGAAAATCTATTTACTTTTCTAAAAACACGGGATTTATATGAGCACAAACTGAAGATTTTATATTATTTTTATTTTCTCGGTGGAATGGAATGAAACTTAATCGTAAATATTCCTTTCCGATCACAAGCCATATACTCAAAACCGCACACCAACAACTTTAGAAGATTTCAATTCTATCATACAGAAATATTTAGGTAAGCTTAGAATTCTCATTTCATACATAGACCCTGTACACGTACCTAACGTACGTGTACCCTAGTACACGATACATAATTAGGTCTTAAAACTCAACTTCGTTTCGTTTTGTAACTACAGCCCTATAATTCAAGGGCAAGGGCAACCCTTATTATATACCTGTTACACAAAATACTATAATTAGTCCGAACATTAGCTAACGTTACACATTATAGAGTACGTTCCTAGCGACATTGGTTTCGTTTCTCTATTTCTATTTTATTTCAAAAAGTAGATTTTTATATATCTTCTTTTTTGGTCATAAGTAGGTGCTGCTTGATTCTGAACTCTTAATAGTGAATTGAGATGTTTGTCTAAGAATATTACAAAATATTTGGCAGATCAAAGACATATATTTCGTATTTATGGTCGAGCTTGCGTATCAGATCTATTCCCGAATACTTCTAGAGAATAAGTTTCCTCCAGTATTTTTATTCAGGCTCAGATCGGTTAGTCAAACGTGATCTGATTACCCAGCAGTTCGCGCAAACAATTTTATGGCAACATTTATGAGCGTATACTCGAGGCCTGATACGCTGCCTTCATTCCAACCTATAAATTATAATCGAAAAGAGGCCTCTCGGATAGCCAAAAACGTGGAAATTATTGCGATACCCCCACCACCCCGACAGTGTTGCCCCGCGATATTTTATTTATACCTTTTACGAGTGATGCCTGCTATAAAAAAAGTTTTAGTGAGTGTTGTAAAAAACGTCCTTTTTGGAGCATAGCGCTGATAGGTCTGGGATGGAGTGTTTTATTAAATCAAGCGATTGTGGCTCGTAAAAAATCGGTAAGTTTCGGTTTTCCCCATTATAAATCATGGGAGGCAGAGAAATAAAAAAATAAAGGTATTTTTTCCGGTACGACTTTTCTCTGCGAAATAAAATGGCATCCCGCTTAATTATAAGAACGTTAACAAGTACTAATGAGGATAAAATTGAATACGAAATAAATGGTCACGAGAAAAATAAGCTTAATTATTCTTACCTTGATACTACATAATTTTGTTTATATTAGCTTGGTATTGAGAAAAAGTAAGGACCTAAGCATCCCTTTTACAGCACATAAGCATTAGTACATTACGATACAAGTGCGATATGCATATTGTCTCTGTTCATTTGACACCTTTTATGTATATTTATTTTATTTTCGTTGTCATTAAAATCTAGACTGGAAAGCTTGCTTGTTTCGTTCTGCTCTCCAAAGCTATCCTTAAATTAATGTACCCAATTCCCGGACAAAGTGCAAAATCTTACTTAACATACCCTACAGCCGTTTCACTCATAAGGATATTTTCGAAAAAATGCCCCAGGTACTTTAGTAGAACCACTCCCGATATTGGGGTAGAAATGGACCCTTTTTGGGCAATGGGCGTTGCGAACGGGCGAACGTACTCAGCTTAAAGTCCTGGCTTTTATTCGCGTGACTTGCCTAGCGCACCGTCTTTGCTCATCCACCTAAAATTTAACTTTAAAAACTCAAGATATTCTTTTTATATATTTTGATTTTTGCAATGCATTTAACACTGTTGACTTCGATATTTTGCTTGGTGTAATGCGACACCGTCCCGTGACAATTGGTTGGTTTCATAGCTAGTTAATTAGAATATCGTGAGCAGCGAGTAAAGGTTAAAGTTTTCTTCTCTTCAAGTTCTTCTTGGTGCGGCTCCTTGGCTGGTATCCCGCAGGGTAGTATGCTGTCTCTTCTATTATATTGTCTTCTATTATTTTATAACTTTATTGACATAGCTCGGCTCGGGCAGATCAGCGCAAAACTGTTGTAAATCTTAAATAGAACAAGATGTTTTAAAGTCGTATTATTTACAGTGTTTTCTAATTAATTTCTTAATTATATTAATTGTCGTCACCCAAAAATGTCCATTTTATCCACATGTGGGGCAAAGTAATCAGATGAAAATTTTGGGTTAGTAGCTGGTAGAATTGACTTTTAATTTGGATTTGATTCTTTTGGTATTGTGTGAAAAATTTATGAAAAATGTTGTGTTTCACTCAGAGGCAAAGTTTGCTTAACCCTCGTATAAATAACTATGTATGCGCTAAGCTTAAGTGAGACTGTCGTTTTAGTTCAGTTTAGCTTATATATATATCTAGGAGACCGAGCTTTGCTCGAAAAACATATAAAAACTCACAAATGCGCGTTGTCCCAGAGATAAGACCTAGCTAGATCGATTTTTAACCCGAAAACCCTCATATAGCAAATTTCATCGAAATCGTTAGAGCCCTTTTCCGTGATCCCCGAAATATATAAATACACAAGAATTTGATATTTGATTAGTTTTTGTAAATAATGTCAATCGATCTTGATTTTCCTGAGGATCAAATGTCTATATAGGACTCATGGCATTTAAGCAACACAAAGGTCAGAAATGAGAGTTAACGTCTGACGCTCGCACTCGACGATTGAAACATTTGAAACGTCTCTAACAAAATGATAATATGATGTGCCCTTACATTAGTCATTACATTAGTCTGTCCTAAATGTATGGAAGATTAAGAAAATTACTATTTTGATTGCTGTTTATGCATAAAGTTGTCATACAATTTATTTTTCAATAAAGTGTAAGGTATCGAATGGTTATATTTCCTTTTTTCTTTTTGAAAGTAAAAAAAAAATATATTTTACAGTAGGTACATATGGTGTTACTTTTCTACACTGGTGCGTAAATTCGCACATTGTGTAACTATGTCGAAAATTTATAGGGTCATATGAACTGTAAAACGTTGTACGATACAACTCGTGTCGATTTAAAACACTCCCTTCGGTCGTATTTTAATTTGTCGCCACGCGTTAAGAATTTCCTATTTTTCGCACTTGTATCGTAAATAACTATTTTTGAGACTTTGGAGCCTTGTATTTATTTATAATCTCAATATGTCTTTTTAAATTCCACTTTTATATAATGGATGGCTCATTTTCTATCCATTTAGTTAAATTTTGTTTCAATATTCAACATATGTCAAGTGTTATTAACTAACACAAACGGGACTTAATCGCGTATTAAGTTTTAAACGTTTCGTCTTCTCCGAGACCACGGGGACAACGCCGTCCTCGAAATGTCGGAGGTAAATTTAAAACTTAATACGCGATTAAATCCCGTCTTAGTTAATAATGTGTAAAAATCATGAAAGTTTAAATCATGTGAAGTACCCAATGGCTCGTTTGAAGGTATCTAAGATTACCAAGTTCAAGTTATATTGGGCAAGCAGTGGCTGTCGCGGCAAAATCCACTGTGAGTTAGAAACCAGCGAGGTTCCCTTGTATTATCATACGAATTATACGAAAGCGAAATATGGCGGCGATGTGGCCAATTTTGCCGTTGAAGTGAATTGAGCCATGAGAAGGACTTAAATTATTTTTTTATTAATTCCGCCCACATACGTCCCACTGCTGGACATATACACCTGCTGGCCTGATACGAGTTAGGGACATCACATACATCTTTGAATTTATTAAACCAAAAACTTTGGCTCAAGATTATTACAATTTTGAATCTGTACTGCTGAGTGTTAAATTAAGCTAAACAATTTGTACTTGTAATACTTACAGAAATCAGTGTAGTACGCA
Source organism: Cydia pomonella (assembly GCF_033807575.1). Lineage (NCBI taxonomy): Eukaryota > Metazoa > Arthropoda > Insecta > Lepidoptera > Tortricidae > Cydia > Cydia pomonella. Next base: position 17,634,482 of record NC_084720.1, on the reverse strand, counting down.
TTAAATTCAGGGAACGAATATAAGGGATTAACATTTAATAGGTACAGTCTGCTGCAAAAATATGTATCGAGAGAATCGTCTCATAAATATGGTACTACGCAGTAATAAGATGCTATGGGACATATTTTTGAGTAAGATGTGTACACCCATATTTTTACACTTGACTGTACATTACAGAAAAATATTTAGGGCCTCTTTCACAATGTCCAAGTAAAGTCCTGAATAAGCTACTTGCCACTTATCTGACGAATAGAGTCATTTTTGGCGTTTCACAATCTTCAAATAAGCTTAACTGGTAAAGTGCTAAGTTTTGTATGAAGTTTTATCTGGCAGTTAATTTATTTGTTAATTAGCTATCCAATACTTTACTTGGACATTGTGAAACAGGCCCTTAGATTTTTTCTGAAATGTTTTTACTATCGCTCATATTTTTAAAATGACGATACCTTTTCAACATATCAATTATCTGGTTTAGTTTTTATTATTTGTATCAAATTGTTTTGATTATCATTGTTGACTTTATATACCTAATTTTATATTTGCATGCCAAATTATTTAAGTATAATTTACGATCATAAGATTAATTTATATACAATTTCATACTTTGAATTGTATATAAATTAAGGATGAGGAATTGGAACTAGTAGATAGCACAGTTTTTCTTGGTATAACTTTAGATTCTAAACTACAATGGGGTCCCCATATTGCTAATCTCTCGAATAGACTGAGTTCTGCAGCTTTTGCAGTGAGCAAGATCCGTCAGTTAACAGAGTGAAAACAGCTCGATTAGTTTACTTTAGTTACTTTCATAGCATTATGTCATATGGTATTTTACTATGGGGCAGTGCTTCAGAGATAAATACCATTTTTGTTCTGCAGAAGAGGGCTATTCGTGCAATATATAAAATGTACCATAGAGCCACACTTAGAGATAAGTTTAAGGACATTAACATAATGACAGTGCACTGTCAATATATTTATGAGAATATTCTGTATGTACATAAAAACATTGACATTTTTAAGAAAAACTGTGAAATACATAATATTAATACTAGAAATAAGCATAAGCTCGCAGTGCCCTTCACTAGGCTCCATAAAATTAAGAAATCATTCATGGGTAATTGTGTAAGATTTTACAATAAACTTCCTAATATTATAACTGAATTGTCTGTTAGTAAATTTAAAAATTATGTAAAACGTAAGCTTATCTCTAAAGCCTATTATAGCACACAAGACTACATGAATGATGAAACACCGTGGGATTAAGTGTGATTGTAAAGAATGAATTATTTATTGTTATGTTATTAATGATGAAATTGATAATTCAATGTATATATATACCGTATTATTTGACATTTAGATTTTATTCTAGAAAGGTTCTAGACTAGTATTTTTATACAATTTTGATGTTTGACGATCCTTTTGTGAAATTCTTATTATTAAGTTTACCATATCTATAATAGTACAATGTTTTTTTTAGAACAATAATAACTGCATCAATAAATTGCTCTGATATTTAGATTAAGATGATATTTGTAAAATTTGACGATTTAAAAGTGCTTGTTGCTAGGCCTATTTGAATAAAGAATATTTTGACTTTGACTTTGACTTTGACTTTAATTTATTAATACGCATGAAATAAACTAAACTAAACTATGTATTCACTAATGTATAAAAATACTCGTATCTAAGTATCGTATCTAAGTACACAACATTTATTAAATTTCCCCTTTTCCCAACAAAAAGACTCACTTAAGACTCCGTTGCACGTTAAATTGCTCAAATTTAACCCGGAAAACCTCAAACGCCGTCTAAGCAAATCTTTAAACGACAAGCTGCGGCAAAAAAACTGGAGACAAGAAGCTAACGAAGTCAGGATACCAGACTCAAAGGACTGAGGATGCGGGGACTTGTGAGGACGCTTGCATACTTACGGAAGGGCTAGGATAAAATAGCGCTGTAGATGGGATAAAATATGCAGTCCTTAATCTCGTCGCGTTATCAACTTGATAAGGTAAGTTTGGGAGTATATGTAGACAGCTTAATTTAAATGAAAGTAAGTAATTACGAATTCTTTGACATGATGCCCACGGCTACTTTCTATCACCGCACCGCCCGCCGTCGGCAGGGTGTTCATCCTCACACCCTAGAACCTAAATGGTCACGCACTGTGCGGTTTAAGAGGAACTTCCTCCCGCACACGCTCCGGTTGTGGAATGAGCTACCTGCCGAGGTTTTCCCCAGGGTCTACAGTATGAGGTTCTTCAAAAAAGGAGTGGATTGAGGAGGAGGATTTTTAAAGGGTCGGCAACGCGCATGTAACACCTCCGGAGTTGTAGGCGTCCATAGGCTACGGTGACTGCTTACCATCAGGCGGGCCGTATGCTTGCTTGCCACCGTCGTGGTATAAAAAAAAATTTAAAAAAATCGAAATGATGATTTGTTTGCGTAATGCGTTAAATACATCTCGACACTTATTCTATAACGTCGGATATGAACATCCGACCAAAATATCATTTTAACATAACGGTAATAAAAAATTAATTATCTTTGTAACAAACTGACTCTGGAATTTCTATCGTTTTTAGTAAGGGCCGGATTTAGGGAGGCAACCGGGAGGCTTCGGAAAATTGACCATTTTATTTGGAAAATAATTTGGTGCCAGGGGGCCTCCACTCCTTTGTTGCCCCAACGCCTCCAGACCTCTAAATCCGGCATTGTTTTTAGTTTCCGAGTTACATAAAGTGCGTACTTACGAACTAGGAGCATCTGATTTAACAATTTGCTCTGAATTTGAGGATCGTTCACTTGCGAATGGATGCGTGCGAGAGATGCGTACGGTCACGTCTGAAAATATGGATACGAAAAAAGTGCCAAAAATATGTATACACGACTTTATTGCTCTTATATTAAGGTGGTGTATACATATTTTTGGCACATTTTTCGTATCGATATTTTCAGATCAAATAACAAGAGTGTATCTTGTTAATATTGTTTCGAGCGGGTCCAGGGAGTAGTAGTGAAACACCTTATGTGTGATAGTATAAGATCGTGTATTATGTAAAAGCCTGCCTATACATATATACACGTTAGGTTGTGCTGACACAAGCAATATGCGTTTATGTCGCAGTAAACCAGCGTGTTACTGCTAAATACTAAAAGTGGCTAATTGCCATATTACACAGACGTGACTGTACCAATCACCAAGACGGTCGTCAAATTCGTCAAGCTCGTCGGAGCGTCGTGTCAAAACCAGAATACTATAAAGAACTGTTAAATTAGAATCGGCCTCTAGGATATACTAGCTATGGGATAAAATATTTGGCCGAGTTATGTGTTCAAGTTCTCAGAATTGCGGCTTTAAAAACTGTTGAGTTATTTTAAAAAAATGGTAGGTACAATTAAAAAAAAAATATCTGGGTAAAACCACAGATCGACCTAGCACCAAACTAAGCAAATCGTGTATGTGGATACTTTAGGTAGAGTTAAGGGGGGAACAGTGGCTCAACGCAAACAGTGGCTCAGTCGCCCAAATATACATACACTGTAGCACCCGTACGTGTTAGAATAACCCTTGCTAGTCCATTTGAATTTGTTCGATTACCAAATGTTTCGGTGGTATTAGCAGAGAAGCAAATAGCTTCTGTCGTGTTGTAATTAGATTTTATGTACTACCCCCGGCTATTTTTTTCAAGTCACTGTTCCCTCCTTGACTCTGTACATAGGTAGATATATAAATACATTCATAGATAACATCCGTAAAACAGGAACAAATTTTGTGAATACGAGTATATTACAAATAAATGCGCCAGCTTACCGGAATTCGAACCCGGGACCTCCTTCTTCGGTAGGCAGGCTCACTACCGGGGTAGGGTAGGAGGACGTTAATAGTTTGCTAAGAATTTGTTTTAACAATACCTTATTTAATTGCTTATTACCAATTATTGCTTACCTACAAGTGCTCAACTCTCTTAATTATACATTTATAGATCGTGTCAATCACGAAGACGCTTGCCTTGACTCTTATTGTAATATTATTAAAGGGTAGATTTGACTATCTGTGCGTCATCGTGGATGACACGTATTATAGTCTTAGGCATTAGTATATTTCCCATACATTATCTAGGAGTGATCTAGGGAAATTGTTAAAGGTTTTAAAGACAGTTAAAAAAGCTACATTACCTTGGTCATATCATGCGAAAGGTGAAATATGAACTCCTTTAACTCATTAACTCTCATATTATTAAGACGTAGCTCATGGCTTAATATAAATACATATGTATTATAGGGACATTCCTACACAAATTGACTTTTTTTATTTTATTGACTTGTTTCTGAAGGAATTTCAATTTTTGTCACTCCTCACTACTTATGTCCGTCACTTTCGATCTTAAATACTTATCAGAAGGTGACAGGCATGGTGACAAATAATAAAGAGCCTTAGCTCTTCAGGGCCAAATAGAATCATGTCAAGCTTTAATAATGTCAAATAATAATATATCTATTATTTATGCTGATAACAATAATACGAACAAAAAAGATACAGGGATTAATATAGATAGTGTTTTGGAAGCAACCGAAAGCCGAAGAAGACCGACTCTCAGAAACTAGACGCCAACGAGTGCATTTTAGTTGGTACATAAATATAATTAGGATACATAACTATCTCTCGAACAACATGTTTACATTAATATTTTTTTCAACCCACTTATTATTTTAAATAATAAACAAAAGATTGGATATAAAGATAGGTATATACCTAATTGGATATAATATTATCATAAGCTATTCATAACTAATACAGATATATCAATCACCCAGATAATGCACACCTCATTTAAATATCTACAAGCCAGATTAGATTATGATAATAAACATAACACTGTCTCTGCTTTGTTGATCGTATTGTGTTGATACATTCATCTATATTTATTATCATCACTACTTGCGGTGTGCAGCGGTGTATCGCTGAGGGGAATCCCTCAAATGCAATAAAAATTTACTCATAAATAAAGTCAAATTAGGTTTTAAGTTTGAAATGTTTATATATTTGGTGAATCTTCCTCAAGAAGGAACAACGTACGTTGTTCCTACGTATACGTATATACGTATTGACATTGTTTTTTCTTTATTTGACATTGTTAATTAATCGATTGGTAATTATGGTCTTTAAATTGTGTATTGCTTGATATTTGTATATAGTTATTAATTATTTCCTTCTTTTTTTCATTTATATTCCTTTATTAAACAAAAGCACATAAAATGCATAAAGAAAATGTAGATAAATTTAATAACTTAAAACTATACCTTAAAACCTAAGTAACTTAAACTACGACTACAACCAAATATAAAACACCTCCCCCAAATCCCCTGCTTCCGGCATATACCCTAAAACACTGGCGGCGTTACTCCTTTGCATCGCCAGACTCAACCTCTGAGCAAAGAAGGAGCCCGCTCTGTGGTTCCCCGGGACACCTATTAGGCGTTCCAACATCTTTTTAACAAAAATTTTGGTGTCGGATGGCCAAGGACCTATAGTTTCTACAGCAAGCGCCGCTAACTCATACTAATTCATTAAAAAAGACTATTTGCGGCGCTTAAATGTTTGGGCTTAGTCAGTGGCATTCCCAGGTTTCCGAGCAGAACCCTCCACGTGAGACGGAGCCAGAGTATCGACACATGTGGTGTCCCACGCCAAAGCGCAGCCCAGGACTCAGAGCACGAGAGTGCAGCCATCAGGTTTCTTGCCATCCACGGCAGAGAGGCCCGAAGGCTCCAGAGTCGCGGGAAGAGAGGCGGTGGAGATAGCAAGTCTAATAAGCTCGTTTATAGTGGCATGTCTGTAGAGCCGCCCCGAACTCTGTTGACAGTGCAGGCCATGCCTCCCCAGAGAGTCCACGGGATTTCCGCAGCGACTGCAAGCGTGTGGCTCGCAGATGTTAAAGCCAAGACGAAGGCACACTGCAATACGCATCGCAGAGGGGTCCAGTACCGATCCAATGTTTCGCGAAGGCAGCGCATGTAGCCAATGACCCGATTCAGGCTCGGATACAATACGGCCAGCAGTCTGGCACGTTCAGATACATTTAGCGAGCTCTGAATTAAATACTCATGTTGTGTTTTGGCGGTTGCGGAATCCCAGGCTGCTTGGCTAGCTTTTTCCGTAGGCAATTTTTCGCCGGGATGGTTTTGCTACCCATGCCGATTCAGCGTCCGCCAGGCATGCCACTGGGACATCAGCGGTTGAAGGTAAACGTAAAATATCGCCAATGAGGGTGAGAGTGCTGTGGACAGATGACAGAAAGGCAGGGAGCGCCAGCCCGCCCGTCGAGCGGATACCGAGACCGCCGTATTTTATACAGTTATGTCAAAAAATTCACTAATTGAATATAATGGGTTCTCCAGCAAAAAGTTTCTCAAATAAATTATAGATATAAAACCAAATAGATTCGTGTAGAATAATTTATATTGTAATTTAATATTATGATATTAATGTAAATCTAATCTTTCGCAGTTTTCCATTATGCTTATGATTACCTATTCAAAAACCTTCCTACCTGACTGCGCAAAACTAAGGAGAGAAATGAGGCAACAATCATACGCAATATTGTAAAAAAAATCGACGTAGGTATGTACTTAATATGTGACTGTGATTGTATAAGGATTTGAATAACATCTATTTTTTATCATTTTTCGTTTTGAATGACCAGTTAGACATCCAACAATTTAAAGTTAGTTAACAACTTTTGTAACTTACATTTTTCTACTAAAATTACGTTGTCGATGTCGAGTTTTTATTTCTGTTTTTCTTGTTTCGAATTGTCCCATAGTTTACTATACTCCTTGAATCAATAACATTACGGGTCGCGTACGTCATCAGGGAAGCGACAAATATTATATTTTTCATCGTTAATCCAGTTCACAAACCTTCGGCCAAGATGCTCTGCTATTTTCAGCATCAAGTTACAGTCCGCTTCGCCTTGATGTGCTGTCCTAGGCGATTTCTTTAACAATCGTTTATATATATTTGTCAGCTTGTACGATTCTTCAGTATTACCTTGTTTTGAGCGTGTGTTCGGATATTTGCGGTTTTTTGCATGGACTCGGACTCGCCCAACTCGTGCGATACATTGCTTTTTAGGAGGGTTTTCATTCAAGTCATTACCGCTTGATGTTCCAGCCTCTTCATACACTGTTGTGTTCTCTATAATGTCAGAGAATGCCAGTAATGTATCAGCATACATGAGGTTAGCATCCGAAAATTTCACACCGAGTTTAGTGAAATATCTCTTCAATATAGGGAAGTCAAAGTTCCCACCGTTGTGCGCGATCAAGCACACAGGTTTCTTCAGAGTATTGAGGAAATTATCGATCATGAGAAAGCAACATTTATCGAAGTAGCACTCGTGTTGGAGATCTTCGTTCTTAAAGCCGCCTCTGCCATTAGATTTCGCATTGTAAGTCATTTTCTTGTCAACTTTGAAGCAGCGAATCAACTTGTTTTGAACCCTGAGCTTTTTGGAACGCGAATCGCTCGTCTCGAGAAGGTGCTGGCGATTCACTGCCACCATGGCGAATTCTGTTATTTCGTCCACTTTTGGGTCTTTACCGGTAGTACCAAGGTCTAGGAACACGTATGTAGCTATCGGAGCCATAATTGCAACTGATAATGATAACATTAACAATGCAGTGCTCATTTATCTATGCTGTAGACCGATCTAAGGTGACGTACTCGTATATTGCAACTAATCGTACGCTCTATGCATATATACAACCTCTTCTTCTTCTTCCTCGCGTTGTCCCGGCATATTGCCACGGCTCATGGGAGCCTGGGGTCCGCTTGACAACTAATCCCAAGATTTGGCGTAGGCACTAGTTTTTACGAAAGCGACTGCCATCTGACCTTCCAACCCAGAGGGTAAACTAGGCCTTGTTAGGATTAGTCCGGTTTCCTCACGATGTTTTCCTTCACCGAAAAGCGAGTGGTAAATATCAAATGATATTTCGTACATAAGTTCTGAAAACTCATTGGTACGAGCCGGGGTTTGAACCCGCGACCTCCGGATTGCAAGTCGCACGCTCTTACCGCTAGGCCACCAGCGCTTCTATGCATATATACAACCTCATTATATTAAATTCAATCTGATATTGTTTATTGGAGGATTATAAGGAGAGTCATAACATCTATCAGTTTATGGCAGATATTTTGAGTTCATAGTGAGTTTATAAAGAAATATATCTCGTTCTTTATAATTTCCATAATTATGGTCGGATGTGAACAAGTCAACGGTTGAGTTGAGCCAAAACAAAATTGGCACTTTTGTTTGCCATTACTTTTCCAATACCATTTATTTTTATTTATTTGAAAATGCTTTTTTATCTTCTATTCTGGATAAGTGAAAAGTTGTATTGCTTTTTATACTAATAAAACAGGCGACATTTATGTTTCTCTCAATTGAACAGTAAAAGAGAGGCATAAAGTCGTATTTTGACTTACACTCAACACGGAGAATATTTTAGACAAAAGGTCTCAAGATCAGATCCGAAACGTAATATTGTTACTAAACTTATAGTCAAAACGTCGTATCTATTACTTCAACAAAGACACATTCTTAATATTGAACGTGGCTGTCATTTCACATTTATGTTTTTGTGGGGATACTTATGTCTAAAGTTTTTACATTGCTATAACTATGTACACAAATAAATACTCAATTGCAACAGTGCGCACATCACCCGACTACTTGAACATTGTTAGAGATGTGCACACTGCACTAATGCACTTTCTGTAACTCGGTCTGTAATTCTGTAAACTAATTTTTTTTTTTTTTATTATACGACATTATTACACAAATTGACTAAGTCCCACAGTAAGCTCAATAAGGCTTGTGTTGAGGGTACTTAGACAACGATATATATAATATATAAATATTTATAAATACTTAAATACATAGAAAACACCCATGACTCGGGAACAAATATCCATGCTCATCACACGAATAAATGCCCTTACCAGGATTTGAACCCGGGACCATCAGCTTCGTAGGCAGGGTCACTACCCACTAGGCCAAACCGGTCGTCAATGATAAAAATACCAGAGTCATTTTTATTACCGTTTATTAATATTAAGATTCATCGATTCATTTTTATTACCCTTGTGTTAAAATGACATGTTGGTCGGATGTTCATATGCGACGTTACAGAATTTTCATATTTTTTGGACCCATGGTTCAAAAGTTAGAGGGGGGAGGGGAAATATCGAATGTGCCTACGAAGAAAAAATCATCAAAAATAGGAGGGTGCATTGGGGTGGCTGCTCTTTGCTGAAATACACACTATACGGTCTATTCTACAACGAACAATTGCAACTTTGACTTAGATTATGGTGAGAAACATAAAATGTGTTTTTATAGCAGGTTTTCTGGTGCTTACATCTCAAGGGTAAAAACAACCGTTAACTTTTTAAAATTATGTGCTAAATGTACATAACTGGGTCTCCTCAATCCACAGTCAAAACTAACACAATAAGGTGTAGTCAAAAATTATTAATATTTCAAAATTATGAAATTTGAGCGCATCGAACAGTCACATGATGGACACTCTCCGCGAACGGTAAATTTTGGCTGAGTGTTGTATTTCTTGTTATTATTTGGAACGGTTATACTAGTTTAAAACCCAATGACTTAAACAAATAACAGCAAACAGCATCCTGAGAATGATAGCAGAGAGGTGGGATTCGGATATTCTCCGCCGTTATACCGAACTCCATATCATACGACCTAAGAAATAGATATTTGTATGAAACCTGTAATATATAAGATAGTTTACTAATGTAGTTTTATAAGTGTCTTGTAACTACTTAACAATCTATGGATCGGAGGAATCTGAAAATAAATAATTATTTATTTATTTAAAGGGGCTAGAACTAGAATAAAATAATAAGTGATTTTGGCCAACTTTTGGGACATTTATTAACAAATATTTTAAAGGATTATTCTCTCTATTACTATTGATGCTGATTCTACCATATATACAAATACAAGCATATGTTGTGTAATAACTAGCAATGGCTTCATTTGCTGCTATGCTCTCATCTAAAATAATCCCTGAGTTTCCACAATATTCTCATAGGTGAGAATATTCTCGGTACATAATACTGTTTAATCCCCGTCCGCGCCGCTTTTCGGCGTGCGCGGTGTACTTACACGCGATGTATAAGTAGGTATTATATATTGTATGTGTATACAGGATGGCTCAGATAGGTGCATGATGAGATATGACTACAAGTTAAATCTGACATTAAAAGTATAGTTATAAAAACTTGGCAAACCTCTGTGAAAATTTGCCCCTTTCCAAAAAATATCAATGCCAAAATAACAGATAAGAACAAATGATTATCAAGTACTGTTAGACTTGACAGGCGTTTTACGATTTAACAGTGTCTTGACGTACGCACTAACAATACGTAACTAGTATGTATCCAATAAGTCAATATCATAATAAAAAATAACTAGACATGACAAACAGAAATATATAAAATTGAACAGCCAGTAACAACATCGCCTTGAGCAAAACATGAGTCTCTCCAGGACTGCTACTACTGCTAGCTAAACTATTCAATTCAATTTATTTGCATCAGACATATTAGTCCATAGCAATGTTGTCACATCTACCAACTTTTGGGTAGATCTACCTATTTTGCCTGCGTTCTACCTATCTACCTTCCTCGGCCTGAAATCTACCTATATTTCAAAATGGTAGAATTTGTAAGTAATTCTCAATACATGTGACGGAACATTACTTAATTTCTACCGAATTTAGATTCGATGTAATGAAAACTTTCCAAAGAGACAGATTATACAAGCAGATTCATTACCTACAAACAATGGAAATCCTCATTTTTGTTTCGATATCTTTAATAAACATGTGTACTAACATAACAATATTAAAGACTAACAAATAATTTTAAAAAAATTATACACACTTTTAATCATAAAAATGTACTTGCTATTGAGTGATACATCTACCTGTTTTTCATTTTAAAACCACCCATTTCTACCTATTTTTACACCCTGTTCTACCACTTCGGCAAAATTGTATGTGACAACACTGGTCCATAGAAATGTTAGTAACAAACAAGACTTATTATATACGTTAGCTACTTACAGACTACTAAAAATACGCTATATACTATGCCTCTTGACTCCATGTGAATGGAATTCCAGTGCCTCCAGCTGCACCAGCCGGGCACTGTGACACCAGATTCGGGAGACTGTTGGTGCTCTCCCGCACTCGACGCATCAGGGAGGCGGTTCTCTTGCGTATTATTGAGATAAAGCTGTCCACGCGTGCCTCTGCGAACATACAAAAGCGCTACAAAAGCGCTACAAAAGCGCTACAAAAGCGTGGTAGCCCCAAGAGTAACCTAAATCCGTTGTTATACTGGACGCGCCGCGAACTATGCCTTATGCTTTCTTCTAATTTAGCCAGTCCTTTTAAGGTTTAGAGGTTCTGACGGAAGATCAGCGCTGTGGTCTCCGCAGCATATATGCTGAGTCAGCGCCTATTCTTTACCACAATACCTGATGACCCTCTACTAATCTAAAAATATGACATTTACTTCATTGTTATTACTTCTTTCTTCCTAGCGTTGTCTTCCTGTCGTTGTTGACAACTAATCCCATTGTTATTACTATTAGTGTCAAATTATATGTTACATTTTCTTTGTCTCTTGTTATTGTTTGTGTCACAAAGCATGTAAGTTGTGGTTGAATAAAGATTTTATCTATCTATCTATCTATCCTTGGTCACATCGGTGTCACCCTGTATATTTTGCGTATACATCGTAACGACGCGAACTTATATAATGTGCCGGCAGACTTGTTGAGTCACTAGCTTTTTAATGTGATGACAGCTCAGGGATGTCACGTGACTTAAATGTTAAGAGTCACAACAACTTGAACCGGCCAAATGCGCACTCGCCCACCGAGGGTTCCGTACTTTTAGTATTTGTTGTTATAGCAGCAACCGAAATACATCATCTGTGAAAATTTCAACTGTCTATCACGGTTATGAGATATACCCTGGTGACAAACAGACAGACGGACGGACAGCGGAGTCTTGGTAATGTGGTCTCGTTTTAGCCTTTAGGTACGAGAGTCTAAAAAGTCCACATAAAATATTTCAAGATATTAAAGGTATTTTCTCTACTGCTATTTAGTTTCAATTTAGTTTTTTTGCACATCCAAATTAGTGAAATTAAGAGTTTCATTTCTTGTGCAATAAAGAGGATTTGTATTGTATTGTATTGTAAGAATTCTACGCCAAACTTCTACTCGCTCTAATTTCTTTTTATCATAATGTCAAGCAACTTAAACCTCACATACACACGGCCTAATTCGAACTTTAAGATACGCCAAACGTTTGCTAAAGATACGATATGGATTGAAATATCAGTGTGAAAAGGGAAGAAGGTTCTTCAAACATAAACGTCACTTGACACTGACATATCCAAACCATAACGTCAGAGGCGGCGTTAGGCGTGGGCGACGTGGGCCAACGCCTACGGCCTCGCGGTCCGCGGGGCCTCGCGCCTCAAATAAGTACCTGTACCTCGGCACCGTAAAAATGTTCGTTATTTCATGCGCCACCAGAGGGCCTCGCAAAATGTACCTTGCCCACATAAAATTTTCTTCCCTGTCTTTTTCGCCGCCACTGCATAACGTACTATCTTTAGGAAACTTGTGAAGTTGTGACGTACCTTAAAGTTCGAATCGGGCCGCTCGATATACCGGGTGTGGCCTGTATTAAACATAGATTGTACTCATCAAAAGATCACACACCATCAGGTGATCCGTCTGCTCGTTTGCCTCCTCTATCATAAAAAAGCACACTCAGCTTTTTTGGTCACATCATGCGGTCTAAATAGCATGACCTAGAAAGGCAGACTTGGGTCAAATGGATGGCAAGCGTGCGCAAGGAAGAACACCCACGAGATGATCTGATGCTGTGAAGAGGGTGGTTGGCGGCAACATGCAGTGCGTGTCCCATATGGCTTCAATATGAAGACGGAGCAAACATGGTCACGATCCTCAGCAATGAGGGACCGAGGAAGAAGAAGATGACTATTCCATATTAGTGCGACAGTGACAGTTGCGTTTCGATCGCTACGGAGCGTAAGAGATCTGTACCCCTAGTGTAACTTTGATCGACATCATAACGTGACGAACGCGTTTGCGTTAAGTCTCATTTTGTATAGGATTTTGAGTTTCCAAAAAGTCCCGCTTGGCGCGCTCTTTCGAAATCCAATACAAAATGAGACTTAACGCAAACGCGTACGTCACGTTTGGAAATCGAATTTATTTACACTAGGGGTACTGTACTCCTAGTGTAAATTTAATCGACATCGTAACGTGACGAACGCGTTTGCGTTAAGTCTCATTTTGTATAGGATTTTGAGTTTCCAAAACGTCCCGCTTGGCGCGCTCTTTCTAAATCCAATACAAAATGAGACTAAACGCAAACGCGTACGTCACGTTTCGAAATCGAATTTATTTACACTAGGGGTACTGCACGTCGGCTACGCGGCCTATGCATATACGAGTATCTAATTAGACAACAAATTAACATAGTCACAATATTTTCAAGCCCCAGTATCAATTCTTACATCGCACTTGCATATTTATTGCCCAAAACTTAGCCAGTATTTCACAAACTTTAATTAAATTTAATAAACCGCGACAACCCTGGCTTGCTGGATTATCGCTAAACCTACAACTTTACCACTGCATGTAGTTTATACAATAATAGACCTTACAACTTTAACATAACGTGTTACTTAGTTGTACGATATAGTGGTAGTATAGGTAAGCTGGAACCTGTGACCGTCGAGGTGTCTGGTCATAGATGACTTCTCGTTAGACTCATTTAGACAGTGCGAAAACTGGCATGCGGGTTTCATTACGTTGCAGTGTTTGTTTGGTCGGCTGACTTGGATGAAAACTCAATAGTCCGCAATTTCAACTGACTAGATCTAACGAGCATAAATGATGACTCGCGCTACCCATTTATTACTTGCAAAGTTCATGAGTTGCACTGTTCAGTTAGGTCCACGTTTGAGACTTGTGCGAGAAAAAATATGCAATTTTGCAATTTGCAATTTTGTCAAAAAAAATGAATATTAATTGAGCTAAAGGGATAAAAATGAGCAGGCGTGGGATGACTCATGTGACTAAATTTGGGCTGACTGAGATAAATAGAGGTAGTTCAACTAAGCCTCTAGCCAAGATGACGATTTCATCGTACATCGACAATCGCGAAACGAAATGTATTGGGATGACAGATGCTACGAAACGTCACAAAATTTCATACATTTTTTTTAAGCTTCGATTGGCGTTTCAACGATTATCATCTTGTCTGGCTCTAAATTGGCTGAGTTAGTTTGGGGACGGTTCGGTGGTGGAGTCCACCTGGCGGCTGTGGGACATTATTTAACTGTTGACTGATGACAAATATTATTAAAATTCGTCTACATTTACCTCGTCAAGCGCATTGTTCATCGCTCGTAGCCAACGTTACAATCGTTAACGCTCCGTAGCGTATCGTAGTCATCTCTCTCTGTCACTCTTCCATATTAGTGCGACTGTGACAGACAGATAGGCACGTTGGCTACGCGGGGTGAAGTCTAATGAACAATCCTGCCACGAATTTGACAGATCTCGCTGTCGCTGAACGACCCCGTACATTACTCGTATGCGCTCGTTCTGGGTATCAAAAGTTGACGTCTGACAATTCAATTATCTGAAACATTAGGCGTCCTAATTTGGCTAATAGTGTCATCTAATTTGGCTTTCAAACTCGGGGTCACAATTTTTAATTACTATTTACATTTCTGTTAACATCGATAATTATTTTATAATAAAAAAATCAGCAAAATTTTAAAAATTCTGAAAGGTTGTAAGGTCGAGTTTTCCCCGAAGCGGTGAGATTTTTTGTAGTATCGCTGGCAGATCTGCTTAGTAAAAAATATTTTCTACTTTACTCTGTACATCTTTAGGTACTTAAATAAAATTAAACAAAATCTACCATCAAATGACTTCTTAATCCAGTTTGAAGGTAGATGAAAACATTACATGATCAAATAATGTAGGTTAAAGTTAGGTCGTTCACTGACAGATCCAGTTTTATATTTGGTTGGTTAACCAATAAATGTTTTAACTACCGGAAAATGTACAAATCGTTTGTTTACTTTTATTTAATTATAATAACAATAATTATTTGTACAACAAGAGAGCAAAGTTTGATATTTCTTCGAGTGCTTGTTTTGAGTCCCGTGCAAGCGAAAGATTCTATAATAGATTTAGAATCTTATTTAGAATCTTGAGCGTAGTAAGGGACTCAAAAGCGCACGAGATGTAAATAACTTTGATCTCGTGTAGTACACAAAATTTTTCACGTCAGTCAGCCATCAAAAAATACAACCTGAAAAAATGTAATCCAGACGGACGGATCACTATTTCACTCATGTTTTCTGAAGGTATTCTAACAATTAACTTTAATTACCGTAATAAAACAAAACGAAAGAAATTTCAATAAAATAATACGAAAATAATGAATTAACGAACATCAATTGACAGTTCAATCGACAACTT
The DNA here is from genome assembly GCF_033807575.1 of Cydia pomonella. Taxonomy (NCBI): domain Eukaryota; kingdom Metazoa; phylum Arthropoda; class Insecta; order Lepidoptera; family Tortricidae; genus Cydia; species Cydia pomonella. Next base: position 17,618,832 of record NC_084720.1, on the reverse strand, counting down.
TTTTTTGTAAAAAAAAACACTGTAAGATCCGGTCCGAATTGCGGATACTACTATTTGTCAACTATAGTAGAGATCGTTAAAAGTAGTTAAGTAGAATTATTTACTGCGTAACAATTGCGTAAATTTGTATAAGTTAATTGTTTTGATTGTATAATAAAATACGTAAAATATGATGTTTTTATTAAATTTTAAGCTTTTATTTCATTAATTAATTATTACGAATGAAGACTCGTAGGGTGTTTTGGAACGATGCGTCATGCGGTCTGACTTATTTCGGGGGTCTATTATAAACCGTCAATATACCATTGAATTACGTATGCACTTTTTTGTCTCTTTCTTTTTGCTAATGACGTGAAAGGGATAAAGATAATAGAATCCAAATATTTCGAACTTGTATTAGGCCCCGCACGTTGAAATGACATTCGAATCTAAAGGTCACTTGAATGTTATTTTGTCTCACTCGGTGAGCAAAATGCGATTTTGCTCACTGTTTTTAAGCAGCAAATTACCCTTGTTCTAGCTGCTGACGTGAAAATACTCTTTATTGCACACCTCAATACTGAAACAATACAAAGCATAAGGAAGAGGTAAACAACAGGCGGTCTTATCACTAAATATCTAAACATACAGAGTATCATTGACATACATATCTAAGGACGGGCCTTACGGGCAATAAGAATGGGGCCAGTACAGCGGTGTCACGCACACGAATTCGAGCCAATCGTGCAGTCTAACGCATGCGTGAGTGACACCACTGAACTGCGCCATTCTTTTTTTTATACTACGTCGGTGGCAAACAAGCATACGGCCCGCCTGGTGGTAAGCAGTCTCCGTAGCCTATGTACGCCTGCAACTCCAGAGGAGTTACCCTAACAACTCTCCCTCCCCTCGTTGAGCTCTGGCTACCTTACTCACCGTTGTTATTTGGCTGTGGTTTTCTGTAAGGTGGAGGTACTTCCCCAGTTGGGCTCTGCTCTACATCTGGAATGACATCCGCTGTGATGGGCCCTACCACACAAAGCGAGATAACATTCCTGCAGAGAATGCCCATACCTCTCTTGTGTTATTCTTAGTGCCCGTAAGGCCTGACCTTAGATATATATGTTAACTAACGCCATTCTTAGTCTCCATAAGGCCTGTCCTTAGGTATATATGTCAATGCAGAGTATAGATATGTACGCTGTATCTAGTAGTAGCAAGTGATCGTTGTCTGGCACGTACATAATGACGTCACATATAGGTTTAGCCGCGGCGCGTCCTTATGAAGTCTGTTTGTTTTAAGTTTCAAACTTTGCACTTAGGACGACGGCGGAAATACTAGTCAGCTGCGTCAGGTGAAATTTTCATTTACTAGCTTCATTTCTCGATCTTAATTAGTTGTTAGCGAGTAATTGAAAATACAAAAGCGCTGGTGGCCTAGCGGTAAGAGCGTGCGACTTGCAATCCGGAGGTCGCGGGTTCAAACCCCGGCTCGTACCAATGAGTTTTTCGGAACTTATGTACGAAATATCATTTGATATTTACCAGTCGCTTTTCGGTGAAGGAAAACATCGTGAGGAAACCGGACTAATCCCAACAAGGCCTAGTTTACCCTCTGGGTTGGAAGGGCAGATGGCAGTCGCTTTCGTAAAAATTAGTGCCTACGCCAAATCTTGGGATTAGTTGTCAAGCGGACCCCAGGCTCCCATGAGCCGTGGCAAAATGCCGGGACAACGCGAGGAAGAAGGAAGGAGTAATTGAAAATACAGGTACGTCCGTAGAACAAAACTTACTTAACTTTATTAAGAAGGAAGAATAGCTTTTCGAATGTAACAAAATAACGAGATTTTTTCTATTAAATTCCATTTCGGGAGAAAACGGTTTCCAGTAACTATTTAAATATTAACAAATCACTTTGATTTTGATGTCGATCGCTTCAGCATAATATATTCTAGATTTATTCGCTTTTATGAAAAAAAAATATGTTTTGCAAATTTTGAAAAAAAGGAAAACCTAAACCTAGTTTTTCATTGTGTCAATAACATACTAAAAATCATGGAGAATGGAAAATATTTAGAAGTGGAAAAACGTTTTCTCTTTTTGTATGGACGATCACGTGTATACTTCAAATTGAAAACACAAGGTTCTCACTAGTTCCAAAGAGAATAAAAAAGACCAGTGCTCACTCCATCCATACAACGGTTTTGTTACCATCAATACTATTATTTTCGTAGTCTACATCTAGCGTCAATTAGAGGAACTCTCAGTACTGCTACTCGTTAATAGATGTCGCGGCAAACAAAAAGCCTAAGGCTCAACGATTAGCAGAGTAACTGGAACTCAATTTTTAACTCCTACGCTTACTCTGGTTATAATATTAGCTGAAAATCTACGAGCATTAGACTTTTTGTTTGCCGCGACATCTATTGTCGAGAGTTCCGCTACTTGACGCTAGATGTAGACTACGAAGATAATAGTATTTTTGGTAACAAAACCGTTGTATAGAGTGAGCACTCTTGATCTTCTTAATTCTCTCTGCTAGTTCTCAGTAATAGATGGGAGACTGAACAAATTGACATAAAACACATACTTTTCTTCTTCTTGGCGTTACTCCCGTTATCCCGACTTACTGCCTCGGCTCATGGGAGTCTGGCGACGTGGCGACCGATTGGCAACTAATTGCAAGAATTAGCGTAGACACTAGTTTTTACTTTTACGATAGCCACTGTTATCTGACGTTCCAACCCAGGAGAAACGAGGTCTTACTGGGATTATTCCGGTTTCCTGACCACATTTTCCTTCACCGAACACATAGACGGAAAAATGTCCTATAATATTTTATTTATTTATTTAGCTTTAAACAGCTCAAACAGTTCAGTCTAGACAGACTTTTGTTAACTATCACAGACGTTGGCGACTATTGATTAGGTGCATGTGTTTCGAGCAACGAACAATTTTGGTCCATTTCTTTTTGTTATCAAACATCGAACATTAATTCAGCCAATAGGCCACAGGGGCACTTTTACATGTATTTTTTTTACAAATAATAAAAATAACAAAATACAATTACAAATATTGAATTAATGAAATATATATATCTCAATACAGGCTCACCATAAAAGAAAAAACATCAAAAAATGCATTACGTACGCAAATTATGTGTGCAATTTACATTACACTTCAATATTCATATCCAGTCGATTTTTAACCTTAAAACAATATACTTTAAAGTCAAATTGTATTTGTCAGTTGTCCAATGAAATTAGCCCCGTGGATGGACAGTGACATAAAGGGAGTAAAAAGCCGTGTTTAAATAATAAAATTTCGCATAAACTGGACGCGAAACTGGGAATTATCGCCCTTTAGGATTTAACTGTCGTTAGTATGTCAAAGAGAAATGATGATATAACCCGTTTATGGCACCATAGAGGAATAACTAAGGTCAGAGTGCTCACTCCATACTGGGTGATTATGGGGTTACGTTCCTAAATGTCAAAAATGTTAAGATGGGTCTGATTCATTCTTTTAAAATTCAGTGGGACAATTTCGCCAGTGTCCGGCCTGCAACCCTTCGTTTCCCGGCCTCTATGGTAATGTACTATAAAAAACGGCTTACGGCCCGATTCGAAGAATGATATACGATAACGATAAGTTCTGGTTTAGATAAGTTCTCGTGTCGTGTCTTAATCATTCTTCGAATCGGGCCGTAAGACACGTTTAAGATCTTGGAAAGATCTTTAAAAGATCTATACCTAAACGACATGTCAAAATTGACATTTATTTCGATTCCGCTGTGATCCCAATATGATCTATCTACGATAGTTCTAACGTCAAAGTGACATTGGTTGCCCGAATCGAGCTGCTTCTCTCAATTATACGACATACAAACGATATCTAAATGAGAACTTATCTAAACCTGAACTTAACGTTATCGTATCTCATTCTTCGAATCGGGCCGTTAAATGCTAGTTTAAAGCTTAATGTCTAATAGGTATTAAGTTTACTTCGATTTCTGGACAATCTTTAAAATAACTAAGCATATTTAATCCGAAGAGATCAAAAAGATTAACTCCTTTATTAAGCACTCGAGCAACTCTTGCGACTAATTACGCGCATCTCAAGTATTCAAAGAAAAATCCAGACTTTTATAGGCTATTGAAGTTGAACGAGTCTAGATAATTAAAGATTGTTTCACGCGTCTCCGCTCTGGAGAATTTTCTTAGGCATTTTTCGCGTAAAAACTTCATGATACTACCTACAACCGAGGTGAATAGAGATGGCGGGGTGGAGAATAAATTGTTTTTCGCTTGGCAGTTAAGTTTGTTTAACCCTCGTGCCTTGAAACCTTCGCAACAATTAATATTCCACCTTTCAAACTACTCGCCACGCTCGTGGTATAATTTTGGTACCTTTCGGTTTCACAGTTATCAAAATTCGTACGAGGGGTTAAACAACAACTTTGCCCCTTGTAAAAGAAATAACTATTCTTTTCTTTTTTTCCAAAATCGACCTTGCTCCTAAGTGCAGACCGTATCTCCTATCATTCCAGTTTTTTCCTCACTGCCAATTTTTGAACTTATTTCAGATATCACCCATCGCTATATCCGATGTCTGCTTATCTGTCTGCCGTCTCCAAAACTCCGTATTTCCGAACGCGCTAAAAACATTCGTTGTTTGTAATTCCCGATATCTTTACACTAAATCGGTCATTCCGTTGCCTACGGGGGGCACTGCCATTTCATACCACTTTAATTCGAAAAAGGCTTAACTAATCCTTAGAAATAAGTGATATAAGTCATTTTAGGGTGAATAGGGTGAAATGTAGGGCGAAAAAACAGGCGCTTTCCATCACTGGGCGAATATTGCGATGTCAACGCTTTGGCTAAATGATTTTACGTGTTGGATTGGAAAACACTTATTCATGGTTTGGTGACAAGCGGATATATGCGGTGTAGGGTTAAAGTGTTACTATTTTTGGGACTTAGCTGATTGAAAAGAACATTATTTGTTATTATTATGTGCTAACAATTGAGCTATTAATATTTCTAAACATTATAGGTTTTATGATGTTTTTGGAGAAAATTGGAAAACAAATTTGCTACGTAAAACGCCCTGTTAATGATGTAATTAAATAAACCTTCCTTCCTTTTTTGCCTTCCTATTGTGCGGCGACTAAATATGCATACATTTTGTTTTACTTATATTTAAAATTATCCCATTGTCATGGGCCCATTTATTAATGTTCTCGATCTGCCTGTACATTGCATACCATGTCCGCCATATCTCTCCCGGAGAACAGGAGGCACATATCATCGGCGTACATATACACCTTGCAGTTACGTACCACATTCGACACACTGTTTACATGCATAATATATCCAATTAGCCCATATACCGAGCCAGTTGGTACCCCGAGATTGACTTTTGCCTTCCAGTGGTTCCATTGATAACCGTTCGTCATGTTTAAAGCTGGATTGCTCAGAAATTTTGTACTTACAATAGGATAAGGTATATCTATGCCTGTAATTAGTTTATGTAGCTATAGATACCGTAGCTAAAAAAATACAGCGAATTTATTTTTTTCATAAAATAGTACATTACGATACAAATGCGAAACGAGTGGCGATAACTTAAAACACGACCGAAGGGAGTGTTTCAAATCGACACGAGTTCTGAATTACCTATTCACACATGTATCGTACAACGTTTTACAGTACATATATGGCCCTTTAAATGTTTGACACAGTAACGTAATATGCTAATTTGCGCACTAGTGCGGTAAAGTAGCACCATATGTACTGTAAAAATTGTTTATGCTCTATTTCGTTTGTTTTATAAGCTGGAGCTATAAACTAATTACAGGCATGAATATACCTCATGTCATTTTATGTGCAAAGTTTCATTACAATCCAATACGTTAGTAACGAAACTCCGCTTTTTTTTAATTTAAGTTCCGATTTAGTTTTCAAAATTGTGAGTAGAAATAATGTTAGTTTAAATTAAATTTTTACTACTTTAGCTTACGCTTCACGATCTGGCGTTCTAATCAAATTCATATAATGTTGAACGTATCTGAATACGCTTTCAGGTGAAGCAGCCTGGTATTAGCGCGCTCCCAGGTACTTATGGGATTATGTATTCGGCGAACGGCTTTGCCTGCGGTGCGGGGGACGAGCGGGAGATTTTCATCAAATTAAAGATATTTTAGAAATAAATTAAAGTAAATTCACCTGCAGTTACACGTAAAGTACTCAAACTGAAGAAGTCCAATTCATTTCAGCAGTTTAAAAAACCGGAAAAGTGCGAGTCAGACTCGCCCACCGAGGATTCCGTACTTTTTAGTATTTGTTGTTATAGCGGCAACAAAAATACTTCATATGTATACTCGGAGTCTATAAAAGAAGAAGAAAATTGGAATATATATATAAATAAAATTAAACAGTTTTTATTAGATAAGACATATTATACTCTAAGCGAATGACAGGTTATAATTCGATAATATCTATAGATTATTCGTTCTTGTTAATAATAAACTTCATGAGAAAAAGCGCTGGTTGCTTAGCGGTAAGAGCGTGCGACTTGCATTCTGGAGGTCGCGGGTTCAAACCCCGGCTCGTACCAATGAGTTTTTCGGAACTTATGTACGAAATATCATTTGCTATTTACCAGTCGCTTTTCGGTGAAGGAAAACATCGTCAAGAAACCGGCAACGCGCATACCTCGGGAGTTGCAGGTGTCCATAGGCTGCGGTGACTGCTTACCATCAGGCGGGCCGTATGCTTGTTTGCCACCGTCGTGGTATCAAAAAAATAGATCGCTGCCTCGTATGCCTGACGTCAAAAACCCCATAGTTCCTGGTATGAACGCTAAAGATACTGGTACTATCCGAGCCCTGTACTGGAGTACTTGGTCACGTTTACTTTCAGTGACATATATCTCAGGACGGGCCTTACGTGCAAAAATAATGAGGCCAGTACAGCGGTGTCACGCACATGAATTTGAGCCAATCGTGCAGTCTAAGGGCACAACGTGATTGGTTGATGATATCGCATCCCGCGCGCGATTGGTCGCAACTAGTTGCGTTAGACTGCACAATTGGCTCGAATTCGTGATTGACATCGCTGAACTAGAACCATTTTTTGTGCCCGTAAGGCCTGTCCTTAGATATGTGATAATATTTCATGTATATGACATTTATTTCAGTTTGTATCGCTAACTTCTGTGACTTACGTCCGAACACCAAAAACGGCGGTAGTTTGCGGCGGCTCTCCATTTCTGCGGTTTTTCTATGAGGTAGATGTAAATACGATGCTCAGTCGGTTGTCTTTCGTTATGTGCTTAATGGGGACGTGTATATACGTCGCTGCTTGCCAGAGTAAATGTTGCGAGTAGCTTATATTCTTCGTAAAACACACAGCGAGAATTGATAGGCGATAAGATTTATAAATTCGAGTTTAACCTTGGGGCCCGATTCTAAGAATGATTAAAACACGTTTAAGATCTTGGAAAGATCTTTAAAAGACCGATAACTAAACGACATGTCAAAATTGACGTTTATTTTGATTCCGCTGTGATCCCAGTACGATCTATCCACGATATTTCTAATGTCAAAGTGACATTGGTTGCCCAAATCGAGCTGCTTCTGTCAGTTATACGACATACAAACGATATCTAAATGAGAACTTATCGTTATCGTATCTTATTTTTCGAATCGAGCCGTTGGTTATTATATTGCGTTAAGAACTTTCCGTCGTTTTTTTGCTAATGGAACTTGAACTTTGTCAATCTGTAGCACCGAAGTTTTCACTATTTACTCTGTGGTGAAATTCGGATCCAAAATGTATCAAATAATCCGGATCCGTTTCAGATCCGTCGTGCAAACCCTAGATGCAACAGAGTTGTCCTAGGTGCTTAAGAAAACCAGTTTGAACTCGGACTTTATGCCGCAGGAATACGGTAAACAGGGTTTTCCAATGGCTGCTATTAATGTTCTAACCAGACATAGAAGTTTTTGTGGCAAAATAAAGTGATTGACAAAATCAAATATCGACATGTCTATTATCGATGTTACCTTAGCGTTATAGATATTTTTTTAGCTACCGCGAAATACACAACACGTTCGATACCTTCTTTGATACATCCATTGCTAGTTTTCTTATTTTTTGACACTGTATTCTACAGTTTACGTTTTTATTTTTAAATACTAAATATACGTCATAAAACTCATAAAGAAATTATGGTCGGATTTGTAACTGATTTGCGTTCTTGAAATTTCCTGGTAAATTACAGCAAGTAGAATTTACATCTTTTAATTATTAATCTATGACTGACTTATCGATGTTATTATTTGTCGATGTTTCATTTTCTCAAGCACTCGTATTTGCCACAAATACTTCTATGTCTGGTTATAATATAACAGATTAGTACTTACTGTTTTAACCAAGATTCAGAAACTACTTGTTTACATTAGCTTTGCCATACTTAATGAGTAATACCTTGCATGTGCTACATGCGAGGCGTCATATTACAGTTTTTTTGTGTCACATATAGTAGATACCCCTATAATGGAACTGGAACCGGTAATGGGACATAAAACCACAAATTTTGTAAAATAAGTAACTAAAACTAGTTTATAAGCACTGGCAACATTTTACCATAAACAAGAGTCATAGAGCTTCTTAAGTTTGATGTTTCATTAAATTTGCTTTTTTTCTTAAGAAATTGGCGCCGAGCCAAAAGTTGCCGTGGAACTGAAAAAATAATCAGTAAGAATTCTTAACAACTCCGCTAAGAGAGGTGAGTACGTATTTTAAATTAAAATCCAATTATATTTACTTCGTGTAAATTAGAATGAGTAACGTTACGAGTAATTGCATTTCCCAAGATTAGGTATACAACACATCATGTTGTTACTCCAGAGATGTAAAAAAAATGATATTTTGCCAAAGCCAAAAATGACTTTTTGTATTTTGAGCTGTAAAACTGCATACCTCCTATGATGGGACAATCTTATAAAATGATGCTTGCCATGCCGTAAATTTAAGAATACATAAGTAAAATGTAGTTAACAAACATGTCAACTATATTAAAATTTCACGTTTGCAGTATGGTATGATAGTCAGCAGTATTACTGCAGTAGTATTGCAACGCGACATTACTGCTGGCCGCTTTTCTGAGGCAGCAATGCAGTCGGCAGTCATGTCGCGCTGCAATACTCTTGCAGTAATCACCAGCATTACTCTGAATACGAACGGTACCTTAAGGTCTTGTTTAGAAAGCGCGCAAACCCGCATGGGATTTTAGCTACATTGCGGACTATTTAGGATATAATACATTGAATTCTGCCGACCGATCGTATACCGCAATATAATCAATCTCGTATGCGACTTCCCTCATAGTCTAAATTAGCCCTAATGTATTGAGTTGTGGAATTAAATACATTTATTTTAAATTAATATCGTTGTCCCTATTCTCATTCTAATATTTCAGATTGCTAGGGTCATGTACTCATGTCCCATTATAGGGGACCCATCACTGGTTCCTTTCCATTACCGGGGTACATTACTCGAGCTTTGTGGTTCATGACTGGAGATAAAAAACATAGTTTTAATTTGTTGATTATGTGGAAACGAATTGCAGTGTCTTTTGTAAAATACGCCTGAAACATAAAAGACGGATAGGACATTCAACAACACGCTAAGGAGTAGAATCTTTACATGTATCAGGGAAACGTCACAAATGCTACAAATTTGCTCTTAAATGTCCCATGACTGGTGCCGTTACCCTATTGGTTTTTCCTATTTTACAAGCTTTTATTTAAGTTGCAATGTTTGTTCGGGTCTCTATTTTTTCCATAAAGTTTTAAGTCATAATTCATAATGTATTGTTTGTCCGCATTTTCGTTAGTCATAATTTGTTTTTTCTCAGAAACGCATAACTTCTATAGGATACTAACGTCTATAGGATAACCTTACGAAAATCCTTAGTTAGACCCACTTCCCATTATTCGATATTCGATTGAACTGAAACTTTGCATATTTGTATGTAAGTTGGGGGACAATGCAATATTGTGGTACCATCGAGCTGATCTGATGATGGAGACAGGAGGTGGCCATAGGATCTCTATGATAAAAAAACATCGTTCAGAATTGTTACGATGATTATTAAATATTAACAGGCCACCTGTTGAATGAAAAGTACAGTCGGCGCTAAAAGCTTGTATCAAAAAATTTTATTTGGTAAAAAACTTATTTATATTAATGGCCAACAGATGGACCGCATGAGAACGGCATTTCCTTCTCTTAAGAGTTTTCATACCTACATGTTTTAGTCAAATTGCTCAAAAATGCACTTTCGTGTGGAAATCCATAAAATAAACGGACTTCGAAGCCTAATTGATGAACTTTATCCCGATAGATATGTTATAAAACCTTCTACGTCTTAAAATGTTTACTTATGCTTGTTCGCGTCCTTAATACTTCTGTACTTTCATATAAAACGGTTTATCAAATATCACGCGAGATGGCGCTGTACCGGGAGCGGCGATTTCTACATCGCGCTAACGAAATTTTTATTGGGATTGTATATAAGGGTTTGGGATTATTCAGGACCGAATCGGTCAAGCCGACTCTAGGTTCCATACCGAAGGGAAATGTGTTAATTTTACTTGTGACTGGTTGTTTAAATTTATACAGTAATTTCATTCCTTCACTTGCAAAGTGCGCCCTTTTTGACGGCACTATGACTACGAGTACTATGAATGCATACAATGCTAAAGGTCTTAGCAAAATGTACCAATACAAATCGTTATCTTCTGTAATGTCCACAGAAATACACCAGCTTTCCCTAACGTTTTTCACCCAAATACCATTCGTTGTGATGGATTTTAGTTTAAGGTTAAATACATAAAGAACCTTAAAACGGTTTTAACTCGATTCTTGACCAAGAAAAATTAAGAATCCTTAAGTAAATTTTATAATTTAAGCTCTGCGTATTTTAAAAACCCGTATTTTCACTAAAAGGCTGCGGAAAAACAAATGAACTATCATCTTTTCCATCCGACAGGGAAAGGTAAATGGAACTGGAAAATAATCGGAACACTACCGCCAATGGACGGGAAAATAAATTATGAAGATTGGTAAAAATTGCCAGCGGGGTTTGTTTCTTTGCATTTTATGATTAATGTGCGCTATCCTAGGCACATCTCCGGCAAATATGGACTCGAATAAAATATGGTTTCTGATAATGTTTCAGTATTTCAAATATTGGTAGTATTGGTTAAGAGGGAAGAATAGCTTTGCGATCCTAACGAAATAAACGAACAAATTACTTTGATTTTGATGTCGATCGCTTCATCATAATATAATATTTATAGGTTTCGCTTCTTTGAAAATAGTTATTTGTGTCCCAAGGGAGGAAAAGTAGGAAATTGCGTACCACGTGTAAAATTGTTATCCGAGCCGAAGGCGAGGGTGGCAAACACGCGGGATGGAATGTCCTACGTTTCCTCCCGTGGTGCGCATACTATTTTTCTGCTCGACGGACGCGGAAAGCGGCAACTTCGTATAGAGTAGCGGCAGCAAAGTTGACGCTTTCCGCCCGGAGGGCAGAAAAAACAATTGTTTTGCAGATTTTGAATTTGTTAATAACATACATACTAAAAAATCATGGGGAATGGAAAATATTCAGAAGTTTAAAAACGATTCCTCTTTTTGTATGGCCGGTCACGCTATACTTCTCTCTTAAATAAGCGGCTATTAACTAGTGATGGTAAAAAATAATTAGTAGAAGTCTATATGTATTTGACGAACTCGACTCGATTTTCCGAATCGCAAAAAAGAGACTTGTGTAATTATATCCTATAAATTGTATTTTACCTCATAATAAAGCCTAGATGTGTTCTAGGAGTCTTTAATATTGTACTATTTTGACCATGGACCTAGAATACTAAGGACGTAGTTTCGCTAAAACACAAATAGGATTCCATCATCACCAATTTTCTAGTATTTACGCGTGACACACTCACATTGACAGTTATCTCTATGGCCTCATCCACCAATCTGCCGTCAGTCGAATTGAAACGTCAGTGCATTAATTGTTCGAAGAAAAAAATTAAATACGCATGCGTGGTCGAATGTTGCAAAAATTATACCGATCGAAAGAAAAAAAAACCGGATAAATGTTCATAAATAAGTTAATCAATAGGGTTGTTTCCAATTCTTTGAAACGCTTGTATTACGTTCTGTATTAACTAAAAGTTGCCCTAAAATTCAAGTTTTATACTAAAAACGGCTTTAAGTATATTAAATTAACAAAATATATTTTGACAGATGCTTTCGCGCCCAAAACGCTCTTTGAAAATTGTGTGACGTCACAGTTTACGGTTTGACACATAACTACATACACACGTAGAAGATACGAACTGTCAACTGACATTTGTCATTTGTTGTTTATCGCCTATCAACAGTGTCAATCCGAGAGTTGTGACGTCATCAGAATCTTCAAAGACGTTTCGAGTTTGGTTACGTGACGTGTGCCAAGAGATATTTTAAATTCAATATTTACAAAAATACGGTCATTACAGGACCCCTAAAAGTAGTTTAACATGTTCTTATAATCCAAAAGAATTTATTGGGATACAATTCTGCCCTAAGGTTTGTAGATGGAAACAACCCTATTATCACATTATCTATCGTAAAATACGATAATAATTTTGCCATACTAAATTGAACCTTATCCCTGAGCTACAAAGGTGTTCTTACCAAACTAGAGAAAATGTACTTAATCCGCCTAGGTATTGGGACCGTGCGAAGTGCATGGTGGGGGTAAGTAAAGCGATCCCAGCGCATAAGGTGGTAAAAATTTGAACTAAATGCGGATAGCGTCTTTAACATTTCGTACAATTATATGGCTCGAAATGAAACTTTGATTTACGATTACTCCTGAGATATTCACTTAAATTGTATGGTTTAAGGGACCATTGTAAGCTGTATGAAATGCTTAATATAACTAACGTATTTACTTTGATAATTGTTAATAATGTATCCATGTAAATAGCTTTACAAATGCCACATATTACGTGATCTTTTTCTAGAAGTTACGAATATGTATAGTAAGTTTTCCTTAAAAGATAGACATTTAACATCGCGGACTTTTTTGTAGATCTATGAATGAGAAACAACCCCACCATACATTGTGTTGTTATAGCTCAAACGGATAAGGCAGCGTTTTCGATTAAAGCTATTAGCCAGCGTGATTTTTTCCGACAACATCGTTATATTTCAAACAATTTACACAAAACCTTAACAAGTTATATACTTAAGCCTTCCTCAAGAATCACTCTATTGATAGATGAAAGTCGTATGAAAATCCGTTCAGTAGTTTTTAGTTTTGGAGTAGTTTTATAAGATGTAGTGAATTGACGTTTTCCCCTAGACTTGCGGACACTAGGTTGCGTGACAGTCGTGCACGCTCCCAATACATTCGTGACACGCACACATTGAATCCTTCCGCCATTGCAGTGTCACAGCTGTAGGGCTATGATGGTCGGTTCTTTATCATTTGTCACCATGCCTGTCACGTTCTAACAAGTATGTAAGTGCGAAAGTGACGGGTATAGTGACAAGTGATATAAATGGAACCATGATGCCACCACTGGTCGTCAGTTGCGCGGCCTCTGTCAAATTGTTCCTTTATGATTTTGAAACAGTGCACTTCAGTTCGTTTTTGGTACCGAAGATGGAGATAAGGAACGAAATCTCCATGTACCAAAAAATGTCATCAAAAGACTTTAAATAGGTGGCGCTACAATACCTAGAGTACTTGAACAAAAAAATCAAATCATAGACAGCGCAATTCACTCCGTCAATAACGCCTAGGTTCTTAGCTACTCTAGCGCTACTCTGGAGAGATTTGGAACTATTATTTATAGCTGACAGCTGCACACTTTTGCAACAGTTCTACCATAAGAGATGCCACCTCTTAATTCCATACTCCATAGTTTTTGGTGCGCGTGCCGCGGCCGCTGCAGGACACCATCACAAGCGCTCGCCTCGCTTTTCAACTCGCTCGCAAATAGCTAATATGATAGGGCCCTTAGACCTATGTTCGTGATTTTTCATTGAGCGAAAGTCAAGAAATCAGGTTTGGAATCGATGAAGTTACTAGAAAAAGTCCTCAAGATTGCTAATATTTTTTGGCAACCGTATTTTGATCTAAAAACCGCTACGATTTTTCAATTGCCCAGCTAGCTGGACTTACGGCACCTTAACCACATTATTTGCACCGATCTCTCGAACATCTTGTATGGCAAATTGGTGCAAATATTATTTCACCAGCTAGGTGTTTAGTTTTACATTAAATACGCTTATAAATAAATAAATAAATAAATATTTTACTACTCTAGCCCTCCCTCATACCATTCACAAAGATAAATCTTATTTTATGGCTATAACCGCTACTACCACGCAACACCCACCACTATTAAGTTTTTGAAAAAAAAAAAATATTTTTGGTACAAGCTTTCATCGTTGACTGTACTTTTTTTCCACAGGCAACTAATACTCATCAAGATAATTCTAAAAACCAAACACAATAAGGTTGCGTTGTTTTATTACAGAGTTCCCGTGGTCACCTCTTGTCTCCATCATCAGATCAGCTCGATGGAACCATAATATTGCATTATCATCCGACTTAAATATGTATGCAAAACTTCAGGTTAATCAGGAACCAAGAAGTGGGTCAAATTTAGTTTCCAAGATTTGACCCACACTAACATACATACTTACATACCTACATACTAACAGGGCAAGTTAAATAAAAGCTTGGCCGAGAGCATGTCGGGCCATGCTCAGTGTAGGGTTCCGTAGTTACCATTCTGTCAGAATAGGCTAAACGGGGCTATTAGTAAGTATCATGTACATTACAAGCATAAGCTTGCAGCGCTTTGTACGTATTTTACTAAGAAGAGAATACTTTTTGCAATACTGTTTTCATTAAAAGTATTTATTAAGCTTTTTTTACCATTTTTTGGATCCATGGTTCAAAAGTTTTCAAATTACTAATTTTACCAAAAAATAGTTGTTGGAAACCCTTATTCGTTTTGAAAGACCTGATCCAACGATAGCGCACACCTTGGGTTAAAGCGATAGAAAAAAAAACATTTTAAAAAAACACCAGCAAAACCTATCCATCCCAAATTGCGGCTTTCTAGCACTAATAATCACGATGCAAAGCCGCGGACGGACAGACGGGCGGACATAGCGAAACTATAAGGGTTCCTAGTTGATTACGGAACCCTAAAAGCACACTTCACTGATCATTGTATTTAACCAATGAATGCCAAAGAGAATCTGACTCAAGTAAATTGGAAACCGATTCCAAGAAATCGAACCACAGTACCTGTAGTTTCTGTCCGTTCGAACGTAAATTATATGTCTATTCAATTTACTGAACATCTACAAAGCGCTGTGCGAATTTTCCTCTAGAATATTCCAGATATATTTAGGAGGCAATTTTCTCGCGAGGCTGGCTTGCGTCGATTTTATTATGAAAATAATCATAGCGGGAATTTGTTTTTCATGTTTTAGAAGTGCTTATTTAGTTAATGTAGGAGGGAAAGCTGTATTGGGCAAAAAATAAAGTGTCAATTTTCTTTTAGAGAATTTTTTTATTTGTGTAAAAAATATTATTTCTAAAATGCACAAATAGCGAATGGGTGCTCCATCTTTTATCCATGATATTTTAGACGAAAATCCTGAGCTCGGCGAATCCACGCAGGACCGAAAAAATTAAAATGGCGTGCTCGTGTCGGAGTCATTTTGCATCATGGCGCCATGTAAGAAGTAAATCTATTTATTTACATTTCCCAGAACGAATTTTCAGACAGGCTGTTCAAAAAAAAAACAGTGCAAAATTATAGTTAAAGAAGTAATTAAAAACGTTGGCAGATATTTCAAATACACTCCCACGTCTCGAACTCTTTATAGCCTTCGTGGTTAAAGTCTGTTCGGAAAGAGAAGAGTCGTGGAATGTATTGGGCCCCATACATTCCACGACTCTTCTCTTTCCGCACAGACTCTGGAAGACGCAGGAAAAAAGCTAGCGGTCGCCCCTATCAGTTGGACTATTAGATCCCAAGCTGGTGGTAGAGAAAAGTCATCTTCCCTGTACTGAAAAGTGTTCGAAAGTATACATTATCTTGAGAATGTGACTCAACGATTAAAAATCTGTCTAAATTTATAGGAAAATCTTAACATAGTACCTACCCGTCGTACCGGAGTCAAACATTATAGAAAAAGCTTACTTCTGTGGGCATTACAATTAAAAGTTAACGTTTTTATACAATTTTGGTGTTTGACAATCCTTTTGTGAAATTCTTATTATTAAGTTTACCATATCTATAATAATTCAATGTTTTATTTTGAGAACAATAATAACTGCATCAATAAATTGCTCTGATATTTAGATAAAGATGATATTTGTAAAATTTGACGATTTAAAAGTACTTGTTGCTAGGCCTATTTGAATAAAGAATATATTGACTTGACTTGTCTCGGGTACACATATCGTCGGTATACTTACGAGTACTCAACCTCGTATCGAGTAAGTATAGCTACGATATATCAAGTTTTTCCTATTTGAATCTCAAGTACTGTGTAATGGTGTAGCGTAAAAACTAGCTTTTGATTTTCGATGTCATCAGGAAAGACGCGTCTGTGTTAAGAAAAGATACAGCAAAATAAGTATGACCCAGCAACTAAAAATATCACTCTGCAGTCATCAAGTGTGGTGTGAAGTGGACGACATATCCGTGTATAACGCTGAAAGCACTTTTGTTTGCACTCGCCGGTGGTCACCCGGGGCCGAGCGCGGCTGCTGCATTATTTAGTGTTCTTCAGCAAAAGTTGCTCGTTAATGGCTCTTAGACGGGAACAGATCTATCTCTTAATACTTTTTTAGATTTTAGCCATACCTACATTCTAAAGGTCATACAGAAATTTCTCGCTTTTTTCGAGTAGCCCCGCAAAACAAGTTTTTCGGTATGACCTTATTATTGCTAAACCTTAAAAAACACCCTGAATATTATCTGTGTAAGATTTTTTACTAAACTTACCTACTATAAAAGTGTAGGCAGTGTGAAGTGGACGGCGTGTCCGTGTATAACGCTGAAAGCACTTTTGTTTGCACTCGCCGGTGGTCACCCGGGGCCGAGCGCGGCCGCTGCATTGTTTACTGTTATTCAGCAAAAGTTTCTCGGTGATGGCTCTTGGAAGGGAATAAAGATCTGTCTCTTCACACTTCTTTTACGCTTTGAATATTATCTACACTACACTTTTTACCAGCTAAATATATATATGTGTATAGTTACCTACTAAAAATGTAGTGTGAAGTGGACGGCTTGCCCGTGTATAACGCTAAAAGCACTTTTGTTTGCGCTCGCCGGTGGTCACCCGGGGCCGAGCGAGGCCGGTGCATTATTTAGTGTTCTTCAGCAAAAGTTGGTCTTTGACGGCTCATGAAAGAAGGTGGAGATTACATACTATCATATACTCCATTTAGCCATACAGGTGGGAGGGAGGTTTTTTTATTGTTGGTGCAAATTTAAGTGTTGAAATAAATATACTATCTTCAGCCTGCCTGTTTATGTTCAGTTATTTTTAAGTACAGTCACAGACTTTAATTGTTGAGCCATTTAGGTTTTACTTTACGTTGGACATTTCATACCGTTAGTATTACGAATAAGAATAAGAATTATTTAAAAGAAAAAACCTTATTAACATTTAAAAGATATCCTGCGGCCCCACACTAGGCTATGCCTGTCACGTGGCAACCAGATTCAGTAAAAAAAAAAGTGGTTACATAAAGAAGCTAGTTACTCCGGTAACATAAGTAGTAAGTAGTAAGTAAGTAATTTGTTTGCATAAAATAGTGTACAGTAAGATGGTCAATAGGCAGGTACAATTTGGTTCAACTATTTTGCCTTAAGAAGGCGTGCAAATATTAATAGCTATTTAAATATTATACATATAGTACATTAATTCATTCATTAACAAATATTTTAATTACACAAATTATTACATAATATTAACTTAACTATGGTATAAGTCATCATGATGAATTAAAATACTACGACACAGACATTATAATAAAAATACTACACAATAACGAACAGGAACCACAATTAATTAAAATGTCATATAAAGAACATTAAACATTGAATCAACCGAATTACCTAGTAAATAGTGTAAATAATACATTTTACTCTGTCCATTATTGTGATAGGAACTCATTAATACTGTAAAATCTTTTTTCTAGTAGCCAATTATGCAATTTTGATATACAGGCTTTATATGGCAAGGATTTTATATCTTCTGGGACATGATTGTAAATTTTGATAGCCATGCAGTAACTGTTCTTGTCACACAGTTTCGTGGTCGTCTTAGGTTTTACGAGTCTTAATGGATATCTTGTATTAAAATTACATATATCTTTTAATTTTATAAACAATGATGGATTAGACTTTACAAATTTAGTAACTTCCAAAATGTATAAAGATGGTAATGTAAGTAACTTCAGCTCATAGAAAATATCCTTGCAAGATGTTCTTGTAGGTTTCTTACAAATGGCTTTAATGCATTTTTTTTGACTGATAAAAAGTCGTTTTATTTCGCAACAGTTTCCCCAGAGTACCACTCCATATCTTAGCAAGGACGCCACATAGCCATGGTACGCAAGTAGAGCAGTTTCCTTGTTGACACGAGTTGAAAGTCTTCGGAGTGGATAAGCAAAACTGTTTAAACTTTTGCATTTCTTTTCAATTTGTGGTTTCCATGAACAATGTTTATCCATAATTATACCCAGAAACGTCACTACATCAGTTTCCTGTATAGTTTGGTCATTATATATGACATTCAATTCAGTTCCTTCTTTTCTATTACAGAATTGCATGACATTAGTTTTATTAAGGTTCACATTCAAATTATTTGCTTCTAGCCATTTAATTACTTTGGTAACTTCGCTATTGATGTCGTCGTTATAGGTAGCTGTATTATTAGATGTAATTACTAGGGAAATATCATCAGCAAATAAAGTACATTGATAATCTGTAATGTTTGGTAAATCATTAATATATAGTAAAAACAATAAAGGGCCTAACACACTTCCTTGTGGAACACCAACTCTATTCACTGCAATATACAGCTAAAGATAAACTCATACAGCTAAAGATAATGTTAATTAAGAACTATTAGGTAACATAAGTAAGAGAAAACTATGTCTAATATTTAATAATGAAATAATAATGATATTATCTAATAATGAAAGAATACACAAAAAAGTTTGTCAGTGTGTGTGTGTGTGTGTGTGTGTGTGTGTGTGTGTGTGTGTGTGTGTGTGTGTGTTTGTGTGTGTGTGTGTGTGCGTGTGAGTATGTGAGTGTGTGTATGTGTTTGTGTATTGACAACCAAATTAGCTTGAACCCTAAATGGCCCAATAATTAATGTCCGTGACTGTACCTACCCAATGAGTTCGGCTAATTATATTTTAAATACTTTCAAAATTATATATGTGTTTTTTTACACCGTGGTTATTCTAGATATGGGAGACGAAACTAATAGCCCTGCTGGAGTGTTATTTTACAAACCGGACCCTCTTCATCGCCACATCGAAAAAATAAAATACGCACTTGCCCCGCACTTTGCTCGTCCGCTCCAGGGCACTATCCCGAAGAATTCCCGCCGTGAATATACAAGCATTTTTGTAAGCTTGCCTCGAGTTCATGATGCTTAGCAAGCGTTTGCCTTACTTAAACCATATTGAGAGCGATCGCTCATTGATTAATCTTATTTCACCAAAAGGCTTACCGTTAAGGGGCTCTCTAACGCCAATGACCTTCGATCAGAATCCCTTAGTTTTCTAATGTTGTTTGTAGCGTATCATATTAACAGCAACGGCTTTAAGCAATATAGTAGCCCATATTTACTTCAAAGTTCACTGTCTTCGAGATATTTGGCATCAACGTTGAACAATTTTAGGCCAAAAAACTGGTTTGGAACCATAACTTTTGTGTTAATTAGTTTAAAATGAAAATCTCAGACCAGTTTTTAGAGATGTTAAAGACGAACCTAAATATGTAGATTTCGTACATGTAAAATCCTTTACAGCAATCGAGTAACGAAATAAGTGTTTTTTTGACAATGTTTAAAAAAATAAGTGTTCATTTCTTTCAAAATCCGGTAGACCAGAATAGAGATAAAAGATTGAAGAACCGATAGCCGTTTGTCTTATAATATAATTCTATCTAAAGTGCAAATGGAGGAGTAACGACTCAAAACCTTTGACGACCGGTCTGGCCTAGTAGTGGATAGTGACCCTGCCTATGAAGCCGATGGTCCCGGGTTCAAATCCTGGTAAGGGCATTTATTCCTGTGATGAAGCATGGATATTTGTTCCTGAGTCATGGATGTTCTCTATGTATTTACGTATTTATAAATATGTACATATATTATTATATATATCGTTGTCTAAGTACCCGCAACACAAGCCTTACTGAGCTTACCATGTGACTTAGTCAATTTGTGTAATAATGTCCTATAATATTTATTTGTTATTTAAAACCTGTCAAAAATCGATGAAAACCGCGAGGAGCCCCTTAAAGACTGACTCACGCTATAGACCGAACGGTGACCGGGCCGGGGCGTCCAACACGTCATTTTCTATGACGGCTGATCGGTGATCACGTGGTGCTTTCCATAGAAAACGAAGCGCCTGAAGCTCCGGCCCGGCCCTGTCCCGGTCTAGCGCGAGTCATACTTAACATTGAAAATCTTTCATTCATTTAGATAGTCCCTTTGATTTCTAATTGTAACACTAGTCCTAATTTTTATCCAAGCAATTACTGTTTCCCACGGACACTTGCAACACCAACGTTGCAAGTGCGTTAGTGGTCTTTACGATGAAAGTACGCTCTTTTCTTGAAGGTTTGAAGGTCGTATTCAAAACGTCGTCGTAGAATGTTTAATTAAATTTTATTCATTATTGTGACTGTTATTCAATTTAATTTATATTTATTTCATTGCAGTGATCAATGATTGAATAATATAATTATTGTAATTCTATTAGTTTAAGATGTATAATTAATGCTGACATTATTTTTAATGCTTTACAATTCGTTATGCTAGTCAAAAAAAATATTTTAATGCTATTCATTGTGTGTCATTTTATTTTATCAAAGTGTATGTATTGATCACCCGGTATTGTATTGTCCTAGCCTTAAGTATACGTGTTGCATGGTAGGCTCTACAAAATTGTATTTGTCATGTTTAACATTAATATTTAAGCTTGTTACTAACACTTATATAGGCCATGCCTGAATTCTTCTTCTTATTTAAAAGAAATAGAATTATTTAAAAGAAAAAACCTTATTAACATTTAAAAGATATCCTGCGGCCTCACACTAGGCTATGCCTGTCACGTGGCAACCAGATTCAGTTTAAAAAAAAAAGTAGTTACATAAAGAAGCTAGTTACTCCGGTAACATACAGCCAAAGATAATGTTAATTAAGAACTATTAGGTAACATAAGTAAGAGAAAACTATGTCACTACTACTAACTATGTTACTAACACTTATATAGGTCATGCCTGAATTAAATGATTATTATTTTTACTTTACATATTTTTAAGCTTGGTCGAATCCAAATATGAATAAAATAAACCTGTAAATTTCTAATGCATCGAATATTTTATCCTGGTTTACTGGAAGCGTTCACTTGCTAAGCAAGGTAAGGCCCAGTTGCGTTTGGGCCATAATTACACAGCTCATGCTTCCCTGGCTTTTAATTAAAGCCCAAGTCTTGTTTATTAACTTTTTGCCCGGACTTATGCGAGCTTTTTTCGGACGCAAAAAGAATTAAAGAAATTAAAATGTTTCGTTGTTCGGAATGGGAGTTAAAGCGGGTCTGATAGTTTTATAAAGAAGACCGGATTAAAGTAGAGGATGTATTTGAATTTTACAAGTAGGTACGGTCACGTCTGAAAATATAGGTACGGATAAAGTGCCCAAAAATATGTACACACTACCCTAATATATGGGACATAAGGTCGTGTATAGATATTTTTGGCACTTCGATTGTGTCGATGTTTTCAAACGTGACTGTACCGTCACGGACTTTAATTGTTGAGCCATTTAATGTTTGCTTTACAGTGGATACTCGTATTTCGTACAGTTACTATTGACTGCCAAATTAGCTTGAACCCTAAATAGTTGGTCATGGTCAACATTTAAAGTCCATCACCATACCAACGTTAAATACCTATAAAATATAATTTGAAAGACAGATAACTTATTGGATCACCACACGGACGGTTCCACACTAATTTATTGCAATAATGAAGTGAAAGTTGTTCTTGACATTGCACGTTAATCACCAAGGGTTGCACTCCGGGAGTGCCGGCAGAAGTGAAAACTTGAATATTAACGTTGTGCATTTTTGATATTTTGGAATAGTTAGGGAATAATTTTTTTAAACATTCCATTGCCTAAACGAAACGGCAGGTGCAGGAATACATTTTCGTCGCGTGGTAGAAAGAGAGGGGGACGCTTCCTCTCCTACGCCGCGCCGGCGGTCTACTGGCTTCAATGACATTGTAACAGTTTTTCGATCAGGTCACGTCTCCGTCTGACGAAATTTCAATCTGAAGAATCTGTCAGTTACGTGACCTGTAGCGAGTTTAACATTTTTTCCCCATCACAAAAAGTGCACAGCGCCGCTAAAGAAGTTTTCACTGCAATAATTATGATAATTATAATATTTTATTAGGTAAAACGGTTGACTGTTTTAGTTTTTACTAATCACAGTCAACGATAGGTATTCAATGATTATTACGAGATGCGGCCCGATTCGAACTTTAACATACCTACGTCAAAAATTTCCTAAAGATACAATAAAGATTGGATATATCAAAAGTTACGTTTTTGTTTGACGTCACTTTTGACACTAACATATCCAATCCATATCGTATCCTAAGCAAATGTTTGACGTATCTCAAAGTTCGAATCGGGCCATAAGGTACACAAAGGTCGTCTCTTCTGCGCGAACTATTTTTACACTCTCGTTCGTATTTATCTTATATTCGAGACACTTTTGGCTGCCTCTCAACGTTAAGTTATGAATTGTTTTATCAAATAAAACACAGTGCGTCTGCTAACTTCGGTACATTTTTAAACATGGAATTTTTCGCCATCTCTCCAAAGCTACAGAGACCAGTAAATATTCAAGACGGACAAACACTATACTTACTGCGTTCCCCACGTGACTCATATTTAGTGCGCGCCACTTTTTTTTTCATCTTAGATTTGCCCATATAGAATTTGTCACTTACTGCTATTTATGATTATGACCTTAAGATGTAAAATTCGACTTGCATAGCCGCTGTCATATGCAAAAAAGTTGGTTCAATTAAAGCATAATAAAAGCATTTAAGCATATTCTTGTATATAGGACGTCATCTAAATGAGCTCTAAGAGAATATTCAAAAATAACTTTGCAATCCTAACGAAATAACGCTATTTTTCTATGGAATTTCATTTCGGGAACAAAACGGTTTCCACTAACCTAACAAATCACTTTGATTTTGATGGCAATCACTCCGGCATAATATATTCCAGGTTCACAGGTTTCGCTTTTTTTGAAAATTCATTGTGTCAATAACATACTAAAATATCATGGAGAATGGAAAATATTTAGAAGTGGAAAAACCATTGGAAAAACGTTTTCTCCTTTTGTATGGACGTGTACATGGTATATTTCCCTCTTAACACAAGAATAAAATGCCTAAACAGCCTCAAATGCTTTATTATGCTTGAAATCTATTTTTATGACTATAATTGCGGTCATACAAGTACAATTGTATGTATAGAAACTCTAAGTACTTAGCAGCCAGAAGAAAGAAAGCTTTCATACGCAAATAATTAATATGTAAAAATCCATTTACAACAATGGCAGTTTTCGCAGCGTAGTAAAGGGATTGTCAGTCTCCTTCAAGAGGCAACACGAGTGGTCATTTCTCCATACAAACGTACTCGACTGTTTCCTCCGTATTTTTTGAAGCTAGAACAATGATATTTTCAACACAGATTATTATTAATATATGTGTCGGGCTGTTTTGCTTTTTTGATATTTTTTTTCTGGCGCTAGTGCACTTCAAATATTCGCAAAAACGGCCTAATAGGCCGCAAAGAGAAGCATGGTATTCAAAACTGACATCAATTAGCCAGAAAAGCAAAATAGTCCGATACTTCATTACCATTACTGCTATTACAGATATTCACTACCATTATGATCTCATAATTTCTTTACATTTAGTTAAACTTTGGAAGAGGAAACAGTCGAGTCCGAAACATCGTTTTTTGACATTTTTAAACAGGATTTTTCGCCTAACTTAGCGTTGTCCTTATGGCACTAGTTTTAGGAGCCTCTTTCATTAGCGAGACAGATATATTTACCTAAAATATTTAAATCTCAGCTCCCATATCCTCTTAATTACTTATCTTTGCTACATAGTTTTATCTTACGAATTTAAAACGCTCCACGCTACCCTTTAAATAAAGTGAATTAGCGTTTAATTTAAGATAAACCTGATTTATCGTTTGTCGGAGACAATTATTTACAAAGTTCAACGGTTGAATATACCTCAGGTGGCCTGGGTATTTTTTGAGGCGGTAAAAACACTAAGGCCTATTAATTCTTATACTCGCTGGGTTGTTTATCGCGGCAGTTTGCGGCCGGTCGCTGTCTCATGGGAAATTAGCAGAGCACGGAGCTTGCTGTAGAAAGCACCCAATTTTTAAGTTTTTAAACTGCGAACGAATGGCGGGTGTAATCGCTTGATGGCGGGAAAAGTTTAATGCTCTTTAGTTGTCTGTGGTTCTAATGACAACACAAGCGCCATACTTTATTTTCCTAAAAACGTCCGTACTTGAGTTCAAATAAAAAAGTTTAATATGAAATTAAATTCCTTTTTGTTAAAATAATGTGGATTTTGTTTTCAGCAGTTAGGTATTTTAACAGGAGCTGTTTAGAGCAAACAGGAAATTAGATATTCAAGAAAATTTAAGCTAAGATGAGACCGTAAAACTAAGCACGAGTAAAGTTTTAAGATCATAGACTGCGCTTAGTTTAACTAGGTAATAAAAACGTGAAATCGGGTAGTGATGAGACATGCAGCTAGTGCTGTAACATAAACCGGTTTTTTTACAAACGTTCCGATTATTTCTTCAACCAAATATTAAAATAGCATGTACACATATATTATTGAACCAGGATAACGTTTACTTATAGACGAAAGTCTCTTAAGGCTCTCCATAAAAGGCTTAAGGTTGACTGGAAGAGATCGCTTATAGGGATAAGTTTGCCTTTGTACATTGCCAACATTATTTTATTTTTTATTGTATCTTTATCTGTCTCTTATGTACATAAAAACCAGTCATGCGATGCCCTTATCAAATGGCTTTCTGCGCTCGTCCTGTGCTTGTTTGTGCTCAAGAATAAATACCTATTATTTTTTTTCAAAAACTGTCACATCGTTTTTGAAAAAAAAAAACTTCGTTGTAGTTCTTGTTTATTGGCTTTTTTCTAAAACCTACATTTAATGTTTTTTCTACTGGCAATATTGGTGTGCCAGCAGCCACCAAATTTTACAAAGCGAAAATATTTCGTCCTTTGATAATTCTTGACGCGTAGAAAGCCTAAAGCGACGTAAAAATGGTGAAAACTGTCTCGTACGTCCCGAAACAATCGAGGGCCCGCATAAATCCATGGCACATTCAATAAACATCGGGAACGGCGCTTTATCGCCGCGGGTAAAAAAAACGGACAAGTTGGAGAAAAGTAGACGGTTCGGTGGTTCCGTAAAGCGGCTTAGTTGAAGTCGGTGGGTCTGTACTGTAGTCCTGTTTCACATAATAATTATGTAAAGCTTTTAACGCTATACTGGTTTTAGTTATTAGCATATAGGTACCCTGGATTTTTGTGTACGGGAATGTTTTACACTGGCCAAAAAACAAATAAACTTTTATTTCACTAAATCACTGAGCGATTTCGCAATAAAGTGCGCAGGGAAAATGATCACATGAACTGTCACAACCAACTACATGCTACGAGCATAATAGCCGATAACACGGTTTTCCCCTTTGTAGCGAAAGCGAACCCGCCTAGCGGGCCGCTAGCAGTGAAAATGACGAATAAATCCACACATATTTTATATAGTAGGTGTTTGACTATGACCGGCGTCCTACACATACCTTCTCACAATGAAAATCAATATGAAAGTCTAAGGACCTCATACTATCATCACTGTGACAGGAGTGTGACAAAGTACAAAATGGTGATGATGTGATCCTGTTATCCCTCATTAGGGACATAGGGCTCGCAGAAGAATTTTCCATTTGGCGCGATCCTGGGCGGCTACTTCCAGCTCTTCCCAGCCGAGTCCAGTTGAGCCAGCCTCTTTCTCAACTGATCTCCTCCATGTGGTACGAGGCCAAAATGCTACTGAAATTAAATTACCTGACCGTACCTAAGGCCCCAATTAACTTTTGGCTTTTTGTCGATTTAACAGAGTTAAAAAACTAGCAAAATTTGATCCCCGGTCGTCAGGGTGATAGATAACCCTTTAATTTCTAGTAAATAGTCATACGGACCACAAATAGATTTTCTTTTTGTCGTTTCCCAAAGCAAAGTTCGACTTTTCAACACATATTGCGGAACCCTAGCCGGGCCTTGTCCTTTATTCAATTCATTATAAGCGGGCGCAGTAAAGTGGAGTATTTACGTTAACGTAGATCCGGTAGTTTTACGAGGCATTCGACGTAAACGAGAGGCCGAGGCCCGACTCTACCCTAAGAGGATTAATGTCTCAGAAAACATATTGAACTAAATCTTTTTAAAAAGTTGTACACTACACTATTTTCCAATTGAGTACTTGACACATGTTAAATATTATAACGAAATTTAACTAAATGGATAGAAAATGAGCCATTCATTATAAAAAAGTAGAATTTAAAAAGACATATTGAGACTATAAAAAATTAAACACTGCAACTTCTAAAAAAAAAAATCATCGAATTTGTATGATAGTAACGGAATGGTCTTAAATCTTTAAGACATTATAAGCGAGCGCAGTAAAGTGGAGTGTTTACGTTAACGTAAATCCGGTAGTTTTACGAGGCATTCGACGTAAACGAGAGGCCGAGGCCCCGACTCTACCCTGAAAGGATTAATGTCTCAGAAAACCTACGGAACTTACATTATTATAGCCTATTTCGGCTTAAAAAAATCGTACAGTTAGCAGTATAAATTGCTAAGCGGTTGAGGATTTCAAACTGAACTAAATTTAATAACAACTTATTATTTGATTGCCGTAATGAAATAACACCATTTCAGTAGCTTTAATAAAGTAACAGGGTATGGTCGCATTGGCAGGATCGTCGTGTAGTGTTGGGCGTTAAAAAAAACTGCTGCCTAGAAGTATTATTATACTAAACCTCGACTAGCAATATATGATCATTGTCAAGGGGGCGCTGTTATTCTCATGTAGGTATAGGATGACAGTTCAGTTTAGTATGAAAAATTTAGTTCCAATGAAATTCCGCAATATGGCGCGTGATCATATATTACTGGTCAGGCTTTATATCGATACTGACAAGTACATGAGCTTATGGGCCGATTTTTCGTTTGTTGTCGATTTTTATCGTTAGATTTCAAAAAAAAATTACTATTTTGAAGAGCTCATCTTTTTGGGCGGAATAAATTCGAAATCCCAACTTCTCCCGAAAAAAATGTATGTAATTTTGCGTTGATTTCCGAAATAACATACGTTTCCATAACTCAGAGAAAGTGATATTGTGCTTATATTCTACAAAATGGGGACTATCTATCCACCAAAATTTTTAAACTGACAAAACAAAACGGCAGCAAAATAAAAATCGGGCCACTTAAGTTATAAGCCACACATTGCGCAACCTATAAATTGAAATGGGTAACATACATCTGTGGAACTTGATGAATAAAATTAACTTTTAATTTTATACAGTACAGTTTGTTGCACAGTAATCAATATTTTATAACTATAAAACCATGATAAGAGCGCACCGCCAACAAATTGCTATGCAGTTTGGCGAAATTTTTGTTATTCTTAATATATGTTTTTTTTTTATATATAACAATAAATAAATTAAAAACATTTGTGCCAGTGAGGCATAGAGCATAGAGCACACGACAATAAATCTTTCAGATTCTAGCGGTAGAACGGAGAATGGCCCGGTCTCAATGCAATGAGACGCCACGACTTAAGGCACTCACTATAGAATATATTCATTAAACCTAAGCAAATGGCGTACCTCTGTATTATTTAACAACTCTGCTGCTATAAATCTAGAATGACAGCATTCCTCTTGATATTGTGGGGTTAAGACGAAACACTAAGGTGCGAGACGTAGGTGACATAGTTACCAAGCTGTAACTATATTAAATTAAAAATTAAAATACCCCCTACGCTATATGGAAAACAAATTCATTTTATGCCAAAAATGTCTTACATCATTTTAGAAAAGAGAAATCGATTTCTACCAAACTTAGCTAAGAACCACCATAACCATAGGCTACGGTGACTGCTTACCATCAGGCGGGCCGTATGCTCGCTTGCCACCGTTGTGGTATAAAAAAACCACCACAAGGAAACTCGCTTTCACGTAAAAAAATCACATCGAAATCGATCAATTCGTTGGAGACCTACGATGCCACAGACAGACATACAAACATATATGTATTAAACTATTTATACGGTTCGGTAGGTCTCTGTGCAGCTGACGGCAAGAGACCTGATGGCTGCACTCTCGTGCCCTGGAGCTTAGGTCGCCCTTTGGCGTGGGACGCCACCTGCGTGGACACGCTGGCTCCGTCTTACGTGGAAGGGTCGGCTCCGAAGCCTGGGACTGCTGCGGACCAGGCCCAGACCGTCAAGCGCCGCAAATACGCGTTCTTGACGAATGAGTATGAGTTTGCGGCGCTTGCAATGGAAACGTTAGGCCCGTGGTCGTCGGACACCAAAAATTTTGTCAGAGAAGTGTCAATTCGGCTGATAGGCATCTCGGGCGATCATAGGGCTGGCGCTTTCTTTGCCCAGAGGCTAAGTCTGGCGGTGTAGATTGGTAACGCTGCCAGCTTTCTGCGACCATGCCGGAAGGAAGTGATTTAAGGGAGATCTTTTATATTTAGTTTTAAGTTATTTTGTGTTAGCATAAGTTCAATTTACTTGCTTTTATTTCTTATTTGACTGTACTTGATTAATAAATGCTAAATAAACAAGTTACTAGATTAATGAGTAAACTGTCTTTTTATACGGTTTAAACAAAATTATTTATGTTGTATGTATCTTTCAAAATATTTGTAATGTTTTCACGGTAATTTAATATGTTTTGCACTTAAACTGATGTAATTGTTCCATTGTTATTTATTAATACCTTGTACGGTATGGCGTTTTAGATTATCTGACATTGTCATTTCTGTCATCTGTCATACACGTAAATGGCGCTTGTGGATGCGTTCAGTTTTACGAGGCCGTGCCGTACTGTTGCAATCGTGGCCCACAAATGGTCTCGTCGGAAGATCAGCGCTGACCTTCAGGTCAGCATTAGTCTGAGGCGAGCCCATTTCGTGGTAAACTATTTCAATATGTTTTAATCTTTTTTTTTGTAATATATATACTTCTGTATGTAAATTAAGTTTCATGATTTTAAACACACTGTTAGTGCTTGACAAAGGAGGCCTAGGCTCTCCGAAACATGCCGCGCGAGTGACTAAAAACACGTGAGTTTAAACTGTAAATTTTGCTTAACATCAGTACTTATGTCTTCCGACAGTTTAAATTCGGACATATGATTATGTAGATAACACCCCTTTTTGCGTCGGGGGTTAAAAGTGGTATCGGGCGGGACATGTTGCCAAGCAGAATGATAGCAGGTGGACAAAATGTTAACGGATGGCCCGGATTGCACTCGTCTCTTTTTATTTATTTGATAAAATACAGAAAATCAAGCGTGACAGAGTGTTCCAAAACAAGACAACGAAAAGAATTTCGACCCATTTATACGAATATATAGTTGTCCATGAAATTAAGCATGAATTAACCACAGACAAATCCTCACATAGTCTGTAGTGTTTCGTAGTACGGTACCGTGGGAGCGTGACGTGGTCTAATGGGAATGTTAATATAATTCGCGCGCATTAGCTTTATTTAAGTATATAGGTACTATACAAACATTACACACAAAATAAAAAATAAAACGCGAATTAACAACAGACAAATCCTCACATAGTCTGTAGTGTTTTGTAGTACGGTACCGTGAGAGCGTGACGTGGTCTAATAGGAATTTAGATATAAATTGCGCGCTGTAGATTTGTTTAAGTATACAGGTACTATACAAACATTACACACAAAATAAAAAAATATAACGTGAATTTACCACAGACAAATCCTCACATAGTCTGTAGTGTTTCGTAGTACGGTACCGTGAGAGCGTGACGTAGTCTAATGGGAATGTAGATATAATTCGCGCGCTGTAGCGTTCGGCGAGTTACGAGCGGGCGCAAGTGTGCATTTCCATTAGGAACTTGCCCGAAATTACAAGCGGAAGCGTAGAAAAATATAACCTACTTTTCAAATCTGTTTCGGTCCCATGGTTCGGTTACCTACTATACCTCTTGCGTCCAATGATAGTCGCTAGACATTGACAGTTCATTTTTTATATGAAGTAGCTGACACTTAAAATGTTTGTAGACAGGTTTTGGAAGGTAACTTATTTTGTGTGTCCTTAAGGACATGAAAATATTTAGAAATTTAACATTTATGTAATAGTAAATAATAATAATAATATAATATAATAAATTCTTTATTTCAAGTTTAAAAACTCATACAATACAATTAAATAAATAAAACAATAACATAAAATTAAACATAAATTGAAGCAGATGCTATAGACAGAATAAATAATAAAACGGTAAAATAAGCCATGTAGGATGTTTATTCGATAATCATTATCGATAGTCGTTTCAGTGAACGGTCTAATAGCGAAGAGTCTCGACCATCTTGAGAGACTCTTTCTAGGTGGTTGGAACAAAGGTCAGATGCAGAAGGCGGTGACCTTGGACATGGCGCGGATAGACCGGCGGTTCCTCTCTCTCTGCGGCCCAGACCAGGTCTCCGAAACATATCGCGCGAGTGACTAAAAACACGTGAGTTTAAACCGTAAAATTAGTTTAATGTTCGTATATCTCACGACAATTTAAATTCGATGGTCTTACGGTATGATCACCGGCTATAAAACGCTTCTGCTTTTAAAATAGACATCGCATTGCTCGCCGACTAACTGCTAAACTTGGAAAGACATATTAATGAGGCAATTGCTATTATACCCGTGCTCGGTTATTACCTCCGATTGCTTAGTTAAATTGTATTTGCACTATCTGGGGGTCAAATGTTACTGTAACATTTTACCCTGAACTAGACTTGTATGGTTTTTCTTGAGACGGGATTTTTAGATTAATATAAAAAACCGGCAAAGTGCGAGTCGGACTCGTGCACGAAGGGTACACGGCACACACTTTGCACAGTAGTTTTTCTTTATTTCTTGTATCAACTTAGGTGTTTAAAAAGCGTTGCCCATTTTTGTGTAAGGTACTGGCAGAATACCAGCGATGTGGCTTGCTGCATCATTATGCTGAGTCAGCGCCTTTTCTGTGCCACGACACATGGCGTATTAATTAACTAAAAAATGTTTTTATTAAATTAAGTTTGCATGTTTTTATTTTACAGTTTTCTTTTTTGTTTGTTTTGATGCTAATGCCATGTATGTTGTGGGTATGAATAAAGAATGTATCTATCTATCATCTATCAAGGGTTCCGTACCATTACGCAAAAAAATCACGTTTGTTGTATCGGAGCCCCACTAAGACATTTATTTTACTCTGTTTTTAGTATTTGTTATAGCGGCAGAAATACATCATCTGTGAAAATTTCAGCTGTTCAGCTAGCTCCCACGGTTCATGAGATGCAGCCTGGTGACCGACAGACAGATGGACAGTGGAGTATTAATAATAGGGTCCCGTTTTTACCCTTTGGGTACGAAAAAAAATACGGTGACACTGAAAAACCAGCGTTCTGACTTCCAATTACTATCGGCCCGATTCGAAGAATGAGGTACCTCATACGATAACCATAAGTTCTGGTTTAAATAAGTTCTCAATTAGATATCATTTGTAAGTCGTATAATTGACAGAAGCAGCTCGATTCGGGCTAACAATGTCACTTTGGCGTTAGAAATATCGTAGATAGATTTTATTGGGATCACAGCAGAACCGAAATAAACGTCAATTTTGACATGTCGTTTAGTTATCGATCTTTTAATGATCTTAAACGTGTATTAATCATTCTTCGAATCGGGCCGGACCTATAAACTTGTATTTGAAACCAATAACAACAATTTATTTGTATGAAAATTTCAATACGAAATCAGATAAGAGACGTGAGATATACTTGTATGCAAACTTGACAAGATTTTTCGTTCTTTCCATACCGTTACCGTCATACAAAGTCCAGAAATGTGGTAACGGAATATAAAATATATATCTTAGTGCACTTTTTTTCTATTCGGATCGAAAATTCGTGATTTCAAGTAGAAAAACATAAAAATACTAAATGTAAAAAAAAATATAGGACATTATTACACAAATTGACTAAGTTCCACAGTAAGCTCAGTAAAGCTTGTTTTGTAGGTACTTAGACAACTATGTATATAATATATAAATACTTAAATACATAGAAGACAGTAAAACGCCCATGACTCAGGAACAAATATCCGTGCTCATCACACAAATATCCGCGCTCATCACTCAAATAAATACCCTTATCAGGATTTGAACCCGGGACTATCGGCTTCATAGGCAGGCTCACTAAAATGAAAATGAAAATGAAAATGAAAAACTTTATTGGTAACAATTGTTACAGGTCGGTATTACATATAGGTGTGTTACCTTATTAATTATTAAAATTATCAGTATATGAATCATTAATAATGAGAATATAATCAATATAATATAAATGTCAAGCTGTTTTAAGCATTAAATTATTAAATCACAAGTGGAATGTCAAAAAACTCGCTATAATCATAAAACATCTTTCCAAGAAGCCACTTTTTTAGTTTAGATCTGAATCCTTCAGTGGAAGTTGCATTTCTAATACAATCGGGTAATCGATTGTAGACTGAAGGACCGAGGCAATAGACCGACTTTGCCGACTTCGCTAAAGTGTGGCGTTCTGCTACCAGCCGGTCTCCGTACTTATTACTACGCAGTGGATATCTCGAGTTCGTACCCCTGCGCTTGAAATTGTCTCGATTGGTGTGAGTGAACACCGCTACTTGCTGTATAAGGATACAGGGTAGGGGTAGAATTTGGAACTCAAGAAATAGCTCCCGGGCTGGAGCGTCGTTTGGTTTGCCTGCCATACCGCGGAGTGCTCGCTTTTGCATTGAGAAAACGCGATACCAGTCCGCAGCTCGGGCCCAGAGCTCCACACCGTACGTCAACACGGAGTGGACCGTCGCGAAGTAGCATTCTCGCACCGCGGCCCTCCCGGCGGTGCGCGCCAGTCGGCGGAGTGCGAAACAGGCGCGGCCAAGTCGATTACACACCTCGTCTATGTGCCGCTCCCATGTAAGCGCACTGTCGAGGTGGAACCCGAGCAAGCGTGTGCAGGACGTGTGCTGTATAGGGGCATCGTCCGCACACACTTGCAGGCTCTCGCTGCGATGGCCGTTGAGTTTTACTGTCATAAAACAGGTCTTATTTTTGTTAAGTGCCAGGCCATTGACCTTGAACCACTCGTTTAGCTGCCTGACAACGTTATTTAGGGCCGTTTCGAGCTGGTTCTTCATGGGCGTACTTACTACCGCTGTGACGTCGTCGGCGTACATGTAGATATCAGCGCCGGTAATTGCAGCCGGTAAGTCGTTGAGTAATATGCTAAAGAGGGTGTTTGAAAGGCAGGATCCTTGGGGTACCCCCATAAGGTTGTGGCGCTCCGAGGATGTCACGCTGCCGCGATCCCCAACGACAACTTGTGCCCTCTCGCTCATAAACGAGAGCAACAGTTTTAGAGCTGGGCCTCGAACACCATAGTGGCCGAGTTTGTCTGCTACGAGCGCGTGGTCGGCGGTGTCGAAGGCGCGTGAGAGGTCACAGCAGATGATTGCTACCTGGCGGCCTGCCTCGCGTGCGCGCAGTGCACAATGGATCACCTCCCGCACGAGATCGGTTGTGGACCGGCCCTGGCGGTACGCGTATTGGCTGTCAGACAGAACGTTCCTTGGGAACCAGTATGACAGTAGCCTAGTGTTCAAGCCTACCTCGAAGCACTTACTCAGAGCCGGTACTAGTGCGATGGGTCGGTACGATTTCGCGTCTTTTTTATCACCCTTGCCTTTATATAAGGGGCAGATCTTAACCTTTTTCAAGCAAGTAGGGTACGAACCTAACCGCATACAGTTGTTAAATAGCTGCGAGAGCACGAAGCAAATTGCTGTACTAGCTTGTTTAAGGAGGTTCGCGGATAGTCCGTAGACATCGGTGGTATTTTTTGCTGCTATCTTTGAGGACAGTATAACACTTATTTCCGTCGGGCTGAAGGATGTCAATCTCAATGAGGTGTCGCTATGTAAAGTGCGGGAGGATAAAGAGGTCAGACACTGTGCGCGGTCCGGGGCGGGAGCACCGCATGCGGCGCCCGCTGTTATGAACTCCTCATTCAGTGCATCGACCAGGTGTTGTTTGGACACGAATGGGTTTCCGTCGTTGTCAGTAAGTAGATCTGTGTAATCTACCCGCTCGCATGAGAGTCTGGCAATCTCCGTGTTTATAGCTCGCCACATCGCCTTATTTTTATTTGAGCTATTCCCAATACTAGAGTTGAAGTACTCCGTTCGTTTCCTCTGTAGTTTTTGATTGTAGGTGTTGAGTATTTTAGTAGAGGCTGTATTTAGCTGGGTGTTGCCTGGATCGATTTTCGCTAAGGCAATAAAATCGAAAGCTAGTAATTTTAAACCGATGAGTTCAGAATCTATCCATGGGCTTTTTTTATGATGTACGGTCACAGTTTTAACTGGCATATGAACATCTTGTAGATTGGCTAAAATATTGATTATTTTAGTCGCAAACAGTTCGCATTCATTTTGGTGTTTGTCTATTATAATCTGCCAATCTATACACTCCAGCGAACGAACAAACATACTCCTATTATTGCGACTAAACGCGCGTTTCTTTACTATCGCGGATCGCGGATGAGGAGCCGGTTGCGGGACGACAAGGCGCTGCGCCATATGGTCACTGAGATTAGTGGTAACGCAGGTCGCGGACACACGGGCGTCCCGGATGTTTGAGTAGGCGTGGTCCAGCAATGTTGCGCTGTCACCATCTACCCTGGTGGCTTTTTTTACGTATTGCCTAAAGTGGTGGGCGGATAGAATGTCTAGGAGATGTTTTTTAATGGTGGTGTTATTAAGGAGGTCGATGTTTATGTCACCCATAATTATTGCAGTTACCTTGTCGTTGTCTATTTTGGTTAACAACTTTTCGAATAACTTTAAATATTCGTTGTGATTGGTTAAATTGGAGTGGTATATTCCTATCACTAGCAGATCATTGTCCAGCAAATGTATCGCGCATATGTCAAATATCTGCTCTTGGGACAGTTCGCAATAGTCGAGCCGGTCCATCGCTTTAATGTTACGTTTCGCATAAATGCAACTTCCACCGCGCTCTATGTTTGGTCTACAAAAATATGATAACAAATCAAACTGAGTTAACGTGACGCATTTAATTTCGTGTTCACGCAAAAAATGTTCCGTTATAACTAAAATATCACAATTCAGGTCGTCATTTAATAATACTTCTAATTGTTTCGTTTTGGCACTTAGACCTCTAATGTTTTGGTGACAAACCGTGAGGTTTGTGGCTCGCGATATCTGTGTGTCTCGTTGTTGTTCTATGAATGTCTGCGCCGGCGCTCGGTTGCGCGGCGTTGGGGGAGCGCGAGGGAGCGCGCCCGGCGCGCCCGCCGCTGGCTCGAAACCACTCGCTCACCACTGTCCCAGCTGGCCATACATCGGGGGACATAATTTCATTGAACTTGCTACAAGATACTGTTATTACAAACGATGCGTAGTGTTCGTGTTTAAGGCGTAGTTTATTAACTATGCAGTCGGTATAGCCGGTTTTGCGTGCTATGTATGATTGGATAGCGTCTGGTGATGTGCTGCTCTTTAAAAAACAGGCATGAATTTTTTTCACACGTTCCGTTGTTTGCACGTCGCTGTCTATAGGGCCAGTTCCTGTGACGGCCATCCGTCTTGGTCTCGGTTTCATACGGCCATTTCTATAGGCAACGGTACGAAATTCGGCGTTCATATCGATGGAAAGTATGGAATTATTATCGTTCGTCCTGTCATTTTTCGAGTTTAAGAGCTCATGAGTCATAATCGCAGCAGTTGGGATAGTCGCCGATGTCGATGCCTCATTGTTTACATTCGTCTCCGGTCGGCTTACCTCTGTAGTTGTAGCGACGTCAGGTGTTCGAACTTTGCCCGCGCTTGTGGCGCTTGAACTCTTCCCCGCACCGCCGGTTGCAGCGGTCGCGGCAGCTTTCAAACGCGCTTGACGCACTGGGCGCTGCAGCGCTGCCGGGGACGGGGATGTGTGGCGTGCGATAGACTTACGGGCCGTCGCTGTGGTACCCTCCGAGTTTGATTTTAGAGACTTTAACACTTCACTTTGATTTTTTATTTCTTCGTTTTGTTCGCTAATCTTCTTCTCGAGTGCGCTTAATTTATTTGCCATTGCGGTCACAGAATTTTGAAGCTCGCGGATTGCACTTTCTAGTGCTTTTTGCGCCATTATTTTTATTTTAAATTAATTTAAACTGCAGCAGCGATCTGACGTGTAGGGCTGCGATGTACCCACCACTACGCACTAGGCCAGACCGGTCAGTATATGTGTCGCAGTAGCTAGAACCATACTCTCCGGGCCGGTGTTGACCACGGCGACTTCTTCAACTCCGCTGCTGAAGACGTTCATATGCCTGCGTGTGACTTGCGTAGCCGGTCTTATTACCAAAGACCCGTGCACACAGCGGGCAGGTAACTCATTGGGGCCAAGATCTACAACTCGGTTCCACCTGATATAAAGTCAGCAGAAAGTAGCAATGAGTTTACCAGGAGACTTGTATCGCTGATCGCTGCTAATCGCGCAGGTTTACTCGTATTTCTTCGTGGAGATCATTAACTAACAAGGAAAGGTATCCAACTGTCCGGTTCCGATTTGAATTATATTTATATATGTTATAGTCTAAAATAACGGACACGTATTTTTTTAGCTGCCCAAACTCAACCTATTGAGAGAAATTGTCCTCCAAAGTATTAAAAAATTACTAAATCTTCTAACTCCTACAGTAAGTGATGCTGAAGCAACTTGCTAGGTAATGGCTGGTTTGAATATATGTTTGAGAGCAGGAAAAAATAATGAGCACGTGTTTTGTTATATCGGCTGAAACTATTTTTTTCCTAAAAAAACACCCATATTTATGTGTATCTTTAGCGATTAGATTTATAAAACTTCAAAAGTCGATTTTTGTTCCATAAGTCGACGGGATTCAAAGTCATCAGTTTGTTTAATAACCAAAGATCTCCATACAGGCGGTCGGTCGCCTGCTTCTCCCACAGAACTGGATCAATGTTGTAATTCTTCATGTGGTGCTTCGCTAAAACCATACTTTCTACGTATACAACAGAGGCTTGATGTTTATCCCACGGCCCGACAACTTACATGACTCTGTACGTAACCAAGTAGCTATATTTCTTCCGGCTCCGCTGCACTATCGATATAAATAAGGGAGAAATAATTCAGCTGCATTTTAACGCGGGTGTAGCCCGCAAAATATGAGCTTTCGCATTTAGGGTTGCCAGGTTAGCTTTATATATTATCTAGACGTCCTGTCCTGTGGTCTGTGTCGTAGTTTAAGGTCATACCCGGGTCCATTTAAGCCTATTATCTCGTTCTCTCCCACTGTAGGACAAAGACCTCCATTCTTCCACGTATCCCGATTTTGAGAAGATTTCCAGATTGTTCGAAAGTGATACGAGTAACAGCCGAAACGTTTAGGAGTGCAACGTTCTGGCCGGCTTAATACATTCGATTTATCTTCCTAAAGTCCACTGTCCTACCGGAAGTACTGTTTATATTATTCAATTTTCAATTGGAACAGAGTTTCATTTTTTTTGTTACGTTCATTTTCAAGATAAAAGAAATTCAACCTTATTTACTTCACTTTAGATTTTAGGTGGTTAAAAGGCATAACTCTGGTTCTAGCAAGAAAGTGCCTCGAAACTTATTTTGGACCCGGGTATGTCCTTAAACTAAGTCCAAAAGAGAGGTATGGGCACTGTGAATATCATCTCGCTTTGTGTGGTAGGGCACAGCACAGCCGATGTCATCAAGCGGACCGCAAACTTGTTTGCCACCGACGTAGTATAAAAAAAACTTATTAGTATGGCCAGAAAACCTACCTAATCTAAAAAAGTCTTGATTTTCCTCTGAATTGAAAAATTAGAAAGCTGTTTCCTTTTGGTCTCAAAATAGATTTATTATCAGTGGTTAACATCAGTACCAGCTTTCCTTAGTTTGGAACTAGGCCGATCTGTGTAGGTAAGTGTTTTTAGTCGGGCGAAGCGAAGGTCACCGTTTTTAACTTGGACAAAAATGCTTTCGTATGTCCGGATGTTCTCCTCCACAGGTCGCATTTTTCAACCGATTCTCGTGATATTTGATGGGCGGATTAATAATTATATATATATGGTCGATGCGCTGGGCAAGCGCTAGTGGCCTAGCGGTAAGAGCATGCGAGTTAAAAACCGGAGCGGATTCAAACCCCGGCTCAAACCAATGAATTCTCGGAAGTAATGTACGAATTTACCAGTCGCTTTTTGGTAAAGGAAAAAATCATAAGGAAACCGGACTAATCCCAATAAAGCCTGGTTTACCCTCTGGGTTGGAAGGCCAGATTACAGTCGCTTACGTAAAAACTAGTGCCTACGCCTTTTCTTGGGATTTAAATCAGTGTGGCGTTATGGGTGTTTGCAAGATACACCTCAAAGAGCCACTATTATAAAAGTACTTATATTATTTAAAATTTCATAAATAATCGCCAACCCTACTTGCATTTGTCTTGTCTACCGAGATCACCTGCCGATATCTCGGAAGCGAATAAAAAAATAAAAACACCCCTTTGTTATTCCATTCTCCCTGAGACGAGGAACTATGAAATTGTAAATAAATACGGAGAAATGTCGCTAAACAGAATAACAAATTTATATTTTATTCACAAGAAGAGTACGTATACCTAAAGACAATTTTGCGAGACAGTATGTCTTAGGTTACTTACATAGTGTCTCAGGTACATCGGGGCAACAAAGGTGTTCAAATATATCTGCACGTTTATTTAAACCTTTTGATTATGTAGGCTTTTTTAAGAGTGAAGTATAGCACAAACTCGCCCATACAAAAGAGAAAACGTTTTTCCACTTCTAAATATTTTCCATTCTCCGTGTTCTTTTAATATGTTATTGACACAATGAAAAACTAGGTTTATACGTTTTTCTTTTTTTTCAAAATTTGCAAAATAAAGCGACCTGTGAACCTAGAATACATTATGCCGAAGCGATCGACATCAAAATCAAAGTGATTTGTTAAGTTAGTTAGCGGAAACCGTTTTCTACCGAAACGGAATTCAATAGAAAAAATACCGTTATTTCGCTAGGATAGCAAAGCCATTCTTCCCTCTTAAGAGTTTTTGATAAGTATTCATGCATTTTGATGGCATACTATAAGATTTTGATTTTCGGTGGTGACGATCACGTCGAGAACTTGGTTGACACGTCATTATGAATGGATGAATGAATGAATGAAAGTTTATTCACAAGAACATATGGTACATAAGATATCATTAAGTATGTATGTTACAAATCTACCCTAAATATGTTAATTGTTTCTTTCGTGTAGCTTTTGCCGCTAACTGTACAATACCGAAGGCTATAACCGTAGACCTTGTAGCTGTTTCGTAGCGTGCAGCAACATCGTAGCAGAGATGAGTTTCCTTATCATTATTTTGGGAGTAATGGGTTTCATCATCCCGGAAATAATGATACTGACGGGGCCGGTGTTGAAGTATAAATATATTTCATCATTATCATTATGAGGGGAGAAAATAAGTTGATTAGTATTTACAATTTTGCCGAAAGGTTTTGGAACAGGTCAGTATGGCGAAACACCATACTTAAATCCGTACAACGTACGGGCGAGTCTACAAACTTTATAAATCTTAAGAGGCCGTTATAGATTTTAGTCGCAAAAATGTCAAATTGATAGATTTAGTTGATGAAATTCTATACCTTTTGTTAACTATTAGAAATAACAAGTACTGTACCCCTAGTGTAACTTTGATCGACATCATAACGTGACGAACGCGTTTGCGTTAAGTGTCATTTTGTATAGGATTTTGAGT
Organism: Cydia pomonella; assembly: GCF_033807575.1. NCBI lineage: Eukaryota > Metazoa > Arthropoda > Insecta > Lepidoptera > Tortricidae > Cydia > Cydia pomonella. The sequence continues at coordinate 17,578,190 of NC_084720.1, read as the reverse complement.
TTCCAAAACGTCCCGCTTGGCGCGCTCTTTCTAAATCCAATACAAAATGAGACTAAACGCAAACGCGTACGTCACGTTTGGAAATCGAATTTATTTACCCTAGGGGTACTGGTTTCTATTAGCACGTCATGTTATGTTTCATATATAAATCATTTTTTTGTAAACAGACTCACTTAATTAGTACTTGTTTTTTCTAATGGACGTTTATGTAAACGCGCGTTAAGCACAAATTTTTAATTTAATTTTTATTTGTAAATTTCGTAAAGTTTGAACTGCTGAAAATGGTAATTTTGTATTACGCATATCCTGTACTTCAACTTTAATAAACTACATTTTTGTTATCATAAATTTGAAGTAGTGTTAATGAAATTTAGACGAAATCAATTTTCTCCAGAAATTACTTCAAAACACGTGTCAATTTCTATGAAAAGCGACTTAATTTTAACGTAATTTTGATACTTAAACAATCTACAACATTTGCTGAAACTGTTCGTATACATCATTTTGTATAATTTACCACCGTATTTTTTTAAGAATTTAGTAGGCACATGCTTGGCACAAGTAGGTATTATGGACAACATGTACGAATACTGATTTTATATACATACATATAATATATACACAGCGGCACACTAAGAAAGAGACAAGTAATGATTGATAATGATGTGTGTTATAGAAGCAAGTAATATTTCAACAGCTGACTGTACTTGCGCCGTCGTTGTTCAAGCGCGACGCATTGTGCTAGCGCTCCACTGCGTTCTTAATCGCCCGTCGGCCGCACAAAGCGTCGTGCCCATAAATAATTAGCTGTATCCGTCTGTTCTGTCAGAGAATTTGTAAATTTATTAAGATACTAGCTTTAGGCCGCGATTTAATCCACGTAGACCGATTTTCTCTATAGATATTTCAAGGGACTACAGTATGGGTGTAGGGACCCAGCTAAGTTCGCAGCGATTGTGATAGCACAGAATATGCAAGCGTTATTTTAAACGACATAATTTCATAGAAGTTTTACTTTCAAAATAACACTTGCAGTCTAAATTAGCTTCTCTAACTCTGCTTGTTTATACATATGTTGCCACGCGCGAGACGCACGGACGACTGGCATCATTTAGATATAATTTTGATCTCACAATGTAAGTTTGAATACTTTGAATTGGCCTCCAACTCCTCCAAGAAGATAATTCGCTATATATTTAGACTTACAAATAATTGCCTTGTTATGTTATCAAGCTGATCTGATGATGGACACTGGAGGAACTCTGAACGCAACCTAATTGTGTTTGGGTTTGTTAAAATTGTCTCGATTAATATTAGTAACCTGTTGAGAAAAGTACAGTCGGCGATAAAAGATTTTTTTATAAGTCGGTGGCAAACAAACATACGGCCCACCTGATGGTAAGCAGTCTCCGTAACCTATGTACGCCTGCAACTCCAGAGGAGATTCGTGCGCGTTGCCGACCCTAATACTACGCATCCTCGTTGAGCTCTGGCAACCTTACACACCGACAGGAACACAACACTATTGGCCCGATTCGAGGAATCATTAAGACACGTTTAAGATCTTGGAAAGATCTTTAAAAGATCGATAACTAACTAAAAATTGACGTTTATTTTGATTCCGCTATGATCCCAATAAGATCTATCTACGATATTTCTAAAGTCAAAGTGACATTGGTTACCCGAATCGAGCTGCTTCTGTCAATTATACGACATAAAAACGATATCTAAATGAGAACTTATCTAAACCAGAACTTATCGTTATCGTATTTCATTCTTCGAATCGAGCCGTATGAGTAGGGTCTATTGTTATTTGGCTGCGGTTTTCTCTAAGGTTGAGGTACTTCCCCAGTTATGAAATGTCCAATGTAAAGTGAACCCTAAATGTATTACAAGTACAATAAAGTCCGTGACACCACATGATTAACAGGGAATATCGCGAGGTACTAATTCCGGACGCCGCCGGTTGGCGGTCTCCCGAATTTATGGCAAGGGCGTCCGAGCCGCCGACGTGGAAGATAGTTTGTGTGGACATGGCATTATGGAAAAAAATCGTTCTTCCATCTTAAAGGCCGGCAATAAAAATAAAGGTGAAGATAATAGTTTTGAATGATTCACGGTTAGTTTCACTTGACTTAAATCGACACCACATGATTAACAGGGAATATCGCGAGGTACTAATTCCGGACGCCGCCGGTTGGCGGTCTCCCGAATTTATGGCAAGGGCGTCCGAGCCGCCGACGTGGAAGATAGTTTGTGTGGACATGGCATTATGGAAAAAATCGTTCTTCCATCTTAAAGGCCGGCAATAAAAATAAAGGTGAAGATAATAGTTTTGAATGATTCACGGTTAGTTTCACTTGACTTAAATCGACACCACATGATTAACAGGGAATATCGCGAGGTACTAATTCCGGATGCCGCCGGTTGGCGGTCTCCCGAATTTATGGCAAGGGCGTCCGAGCCGCCGACGTGGAAGATAGTTTGTGTGGATATGGCATTATGTTGGGATGGGATACAGTTTTGAATGATTCACGGTTAGTTTCACTAGACTTAAATCGACCGGGGTATGAAATGTGATTATCTTTTATATTGTTTTTGAGTTACCGATATTTGGACGCAGTTACATGCATCTTGTTCACGGGTAACTGGAGATATCGGGATCTCAAAAACAATAAAAAAAAACCAATCACTGTTTATATCCCGGTCGATATAAATCAAGATAAAGTTTATTATTCAAGTCGGCATATTACAATGCGCTTATGAACGTCAAATAAAGCTACGCCGGCTCTAACCCTACTCCTCTGACCCGAGAAGATTTAAATCCTTCCTAAATTGTGGGAGTGTATCCCATATGGGACCGGCAAGAAACTCGGCAGAACACATCTTTTTCAAAACTTTACATCTTATAACATGCATTAAATAAAAATAAAATACAAAACTGGAATTTTAAAAAGATCATAAAATAACCTACAGTAGGTACTTTCTTATAGAAATTTGATGCCCTAGATCAGTGGTCTTAACCGTTTCAGTTCTGCCACCCCTATGAATAACTGGGGACCCCGATTTTACCCGATTTTTTTGTTATATTTTATTGACCTTATTACCCCCGTAAAACACCAGTTTTACCCCTACGGGGGTAATTACCCCCAGGTTGGGAACAGCTGCCCTAGATCGCAAATGCAGGACGTTATCATTGGTGGTGCGGGTGTCCATGGGTGACGGTAATTGCTTGCCATCAGAGGATTCGTCTGCTCTTTTGCCTCCTATGTCATAAAATAAACTCAAATCAGACGCCATCCATCGATACCGCAGTGACCCGAGTGGCCGCAAATGCAATGGACGCTGGTTCGTTCGCAACACCAGAGGGTTTGTCAGGGCGTTGCCGGCCTTTAATCTTATCTTATACCTTTAAACGAGCAATTCTTGTATATATACATATTTATATATTTTGGAGATCTCGGAAAGTGCTTTAAGGATTTCCATGTTTGCTGTATGGGGGGTTTTAGGGGGCGAAAAATCGATCTAGTCTTTGGGAAAACCCGCATTTTCGAGGTTTTTTTTTGCGAGCATAGCTTGGTCTCCATTGATACTCGTAATAATGGGAGTACACTCCTTTCTTGATGGTTTGAGGTCGTACCTTTCGGTCTAGAAATATCGGTTCATTCCTTAGTTTAGCTGTGAAAGACAGGCAGTTACGAGTAATAAATAATAGTATTTCTACTTGAAAAATACAAATCAAAGTATTTTTATAAAATAATTTGATTGGTTTCCTAGTAATAGAGCAGAGTCGGCTTACTGGTTGAATGTGTCTGTAAGCGAATCCAGCGTCCGCGCCCGTGGACGTCGCCAAAGGATTTGTGCCTGGATTCGGCTGAGAGTTATTCGAAAGAGGCTATATCTAATGTAGACATCCACCAATACAAGAGAGCAGAGTTGGTTTAGTGGCTGAACGGTCTATATGCGAATTTAGCGTGCGCGCCCGTGGACGTCGCATAAGGATTTGTGCCTGGATTCGGCTGACAGTTATTCGCCTAATTGAAAATATACGCACACCCTTATGCTGTGTTTTAGTTTATATGTACTTAGAATATATACCTATTTCGACTATTCGACATTTTTGTTTGAAGAAACGTCACTTTTAACACTGACATATCCGATCCGTATCGTGTCTAGACCTAATATTTGACGTATCTTAAAGTTCGAATCGGACTGTGAATCACTTGCCGTCATCAGTTGTTGTCAATAGATTCAGGTTAAGCTAACTCTGCACCGTGTTTGATAGCACAGAGTGTGCAAGTATTATTTTAAACTTCATTATTTCATAGAAGTTTGACGTTTATGTTAACACTTCCACATTCTGTGTTAACAAATGTTGTTACTCTGTGTTATCATATTAGAATATTAGTTTAATATTGGAATCATATCAGTTAGCTTTCATACCAGTTAGCTTGACGACCGGTCTGGCCTAGTGGGTAGTGACCCTATGAAGCCGATGGTCCCGGGTTCGAATCCCGGTAAGGGCATTTATTTGTGTGATGAACCCAGATATTTGTTCCCGAGTCATGGATGTTTTTCATATATATAAGTATAGTACCCATAGTACAAGCTTTGCTTAGTTTGGGGCTAGGTAGATCTGTCTAAAATTGTCCCTGAATATTTATTTATTTATTTCATTTGCGCAGGCGTCTCGCTCGAACTAATACTTGTTCGGACAAGCCTGAGCGAAATAAACACGCAAATGACACCTCGGTTTGTCAGTGCCAATGATATTATGCATAAAGAATAAAAATAATCTTCCATATTTATTTCTTTACCTTTTTTATACTACGACGGTGGCAAACAAACGACACGGCCCGTCTGATGGTAAGCACTCGCCGTAGCCTATGGACGTCTGCAACGCCAGAGGTTGCTGACCCTTTAAAAACCTGTACACTCTTTTTTTGAAGAACCTCATACTGTAGCCCCTGGGGAAAACCTCGGCAAATAGCTCATTCCACAGCCGGAGCGTCCGCGGGAGACCTATTAAACCGCACAGTGCGCGACCATTTGCCGACGGCGGCCTACGAAGAAATGTGTTATATTTGAATAATTTTCGCATTCAATTCAGCTTTGTCATACTCGTTGTTAAACATGAGCTTGTCTCTTTCACTCTTCGGGGAGCGGCAGCTTGTTATATATTATGTGCATATTTCTAGCTCGCCCAGGTGCGACTAAAGGCAACTTGTACAATTATTAATTTGTCACAAGGTAAAAGCTTCAAATTTGGAACGCCTATAACGTATCTTGAGTTATAATAAATCATTGGTCAGTGCACGTTCGAATTGTCCTGTAGGTAATCAATGTAAAAACAGGTTACTATACGAACTTTATTCAAAGAAACGACGCCTTCATAAAAATACGTTCTATCAAATAGCCACTAAAAATCCCACAAAACTATTATTAAAAGCCACTTTTTCAAGTTCAAGGAATATTTAACATGCAAACGAAGCCAGTCTCGAAAGTTGGCAGCCCGCGGCGAATCGTAACTTTACCGATGTTTGCAATCGAATCGGTGAGTGCCGGGAAAAAGTAAAATTAAAAAGTTAGCGCGCGGGTGAATTTTCATGATTGTTTGTTTGGCGTCTGGGTTTTAAGGCAAGTACAAGTTAGAGCACAGAAGGTAAGAGAGATTATGTTGTACAATTTTATAGAGAAGGTATGTTACCGATTACCATTATCAGTTTGAACTTAAGACGTCGTCACAGAATTTTCAATTTAGGGCTAAAAAGGGTTTTCGGTTGCCGCTTGTAATGAATAAACTCAATTATATTTTATTGAATTTCGTATATTCTATAAATATATTACCTACGTTTTTCGAGCAAATCAAAGGTATCGCGGGCTTAAAGGATAACCAAATAACTATTTCAACTTGATATACGCGATGATGTAGTAATTGGCCACTCTTAACAATAAGGCTTCAATTACCTTGTTTCTTTCTGTTTTGTCTGGAGTGGCCAATAGCTATGTAGTGGCCAATAACTACGTAGTGGCCAATAACTACGTAGTGGCCAATAACTACGTAGTGGCCAATAACTACGTAGTGGCCAATAACTATAGCAGTCACCCTGCTACCTATATATGATGATAGTAAAAACATTTTCTGAATAAACGTTATTAATTTAAATTTATAATAACTGAAAAATAAAATATCTGTACTAATCACCCAAATAAATATCCATACCGAAATTCAACCCTGTAACTACCAGTTTCAGAGTACGCTAAACTTTTTGAATTCAAAAATAATCAAAATACCACTTCACTACACCTTATAAAACAAAGTCCCCCGCCGCGTCTGTCTGACTGTATGTCTGTATGTTCGCGATAAACTCAAAAACTGTTGAACAGATTTTCATGCGGTTTTCACGTATAATAGAGTGATTTTTGAGGAAGGTTTAGGGTTTGTTAAGGTTTTGTGTAACCCGCGCGAACCCGGGGCGGGTCTAGTACTTTATTAGTGCTCGTACTAATTTTAGCAAGATATATCGGTATTTATTTTACCGAACCCTTCCCCCCTCCCCCTCCCACTCTGAACCTGCGCTCTCATTTCCGGGCACATTCCATAAGCCCCGTCGGCTATTTAGCAATATTCACAGATCATTTGCTAAAGGCTTTGCCGGAGAGTAAATCGGCAGACAAGGTATTTTTTACTTGGATATAGTTAATGCATTCAAGCAAAGTACCTAAAGGATTTATTTAAAGCGAAAAGGTGGAGTTTAGAGATTTCAACTTTTTTTACGAAATTATAAGTTGTTATTTTAGAATTAGAAAAAAAAGGTAAACAATCTTGACGTGTCTTTTTATTAAAGACAATTAAAAACGCTTTAACAAATAGTTTATATTACTTATGAAAGCAAAATAATCTAAAAGATCGTATTTAATTTATAATTGTTACATATGTATTTCCTGTGACTTATTTTTCAAAAGTCTTTTTTTATTAAAAGAAACAACTATATCGCTTACCTTTCTAATGCTACGTTCTATAGAATTAAATAAATAATTAGGACATTATTACACAAATTGACTAAGTCCCACAGTAAGCTCAATAAGGCTTGTGTTGAGGGTACTTAGACAACGATATATATAATATATAAATATTTATAAATACTTAAATACATAGAAAACACCCATGACTCATGAACAAATATCCATGCTCATCACACAAATAAATGCCCTTACCAGGATTTGAACCCGTGACCATCGGCTTCATAGGCAGGGTCACTACCCACTAGGCCAGACCGGTCGTCAAAAAACATACAATTACAAAGAGCATACAAATACCTAATTTGCAAGAAGTTTTACCTCTTGACTCCGGCTCGAGCCTGTCCAAACAATTAGAACGGGTTTAATAGTAATTGCATACATTCATACCTTAACACTTTCTCGTCTCTCGTGGCAATCTTCACTGGACTTGTTTATTAGGGTATCACCACCATCAGTCTATCACCATCTTCTCCGATGATTCACCAAGTACTAAGTTATCTGCACTATTTGCACTGACTCAAAGGACAGTGACGCTAATGGTCTTGTTCTACACCACCTCATAGCTCCTATACTCGATGACCCAGCATTGGATCAGCGAGATGGCCATTTGGCCATGCGATAGTTGAGAGTACGCACTATGGAATGGGCCACGTGTACGTACGCACCATCGCTGGCCCACTACCTTTGATGTGTGGACGAAAAACCGACAACGTGGCCATCCCATCGCCATCTCACCGCGCCATAAGCCATCCGACACCACTACCCTCTCTACACGCTGGCCCATCTTAGTGGGCCAGTATGATGGTCCATAGTGTAGAGGAGCTATCAATTAGGTAGTTATGCCTACAGGTATTGTAGAAATAGTAGCTTCTTCTTCTTCTTCTTTTAAAATATGGCTTCCATCAAATCTATGATGATTTTGCCAATGTCAAGTTTCGTTGTAAGTTTTAAGTGTGCTCGTAGAGCATGACGTTGTTCGGGAGTTGCTTGTAGTAAAGAGATAGCTGGACTTTACTAAAAGCCACGATGAATTGCCGGATGTTGATTAAAACATGGTTAAACGCGTTTCAAGATTAGTTTTTCATTAAGTGCACACTTCCACGATAGTTCACTGCATAATAAGCTATCAATACTACACTTTGAACAACATAAATGAGCAAAACACAAAAAAATATTCTCGAGACGTCTTCGCCATCTTGAATCTCAACGACAACCCCAGAAATAGTAGCTCAATCAATCAATTTTTCGTGTTATGGCTCCATCAAGGTGTTCAGGAGCGAATGTTATAAACATGAACACATGAAACTGACTTTGACACATTGAAGGCGGGCACAATGACAACTACAGTCATATCTTTGACGCAGTAAGCACGACAGCTGATCACCACATGCAAAGAGTAAGTATATCATCCAACAATGTTCTTGAGGTATTTTCTACAGTGAACCGTGTGAACTGGACGGGTTCATATGGTTCACTGTAGAAAATTTTGCCATGAAGGGTTTTGCTCAATGAAAAACCTTGGACTTTACATAGTTGATGAAGATACCATTTGTATAATGTTTGAAATCCAAAAAATGGATAAAACAATGCATCAAGCTATACGACTATTTAATTCTTAGTTAATTCTTTAATAAGTTTAAACAATGTTGTTTATATTTAATTAAGAACATTACATGATAGAAACTAGAATAAGTACCTAGATGTAAGATTATTTGCAATGCCCTAACAGGGTGCCATGTGTTTTCACACTCTAATATAACAACTATTATGTACCATGGTTTCGCAATAAAGATTTCTATTCTATACTCAAACTCGCAAATCGCCCAAGGCAGCGTATGTAGCGCATTTTTACCGATGAATTCTCAATATGACTTGGTAATTCGGTGACCGTCAAGGAATCGAATAAAATCTCTATAATCTTAGAAACTAAAATAATTTAAGTAGGTATGCGACACAACAATATTTTGCTGTGTCACCTATTCATAGGATTCCCACGGAACCGCCAAACAACCCTTCGCCCAGAAGTTCGCACTGGCGATGGCTTTCAGCAGCGACCGCAACACTTGCAACACGAACGAGCTGGGGGCCTAGCCAAGATGGCAGTCGTTAATAGAAATCGCCAATCGAAACTTGTATAATATATCGAAAGAGTCGCGTGAATTTTTGTCGCTTGTCAATCCGATACAATTTTTCAATTACTTTGACGTTTGTCCATGAATGATTGTCATCTTGAATAGACCATTCTGAAGTGCCCTTTCATCTCGTAAAGGGTCTACTTTGCAAATAGGTATATTCCCCCACATGTGGGATTCTTATAGTAGATAATACAAAAAAAATATCCATGATAACCTTAAAGTTCAGCGTACGGCAAGGCAAGGTACGTGACGTGCAGCGCAAGCCTACTTTACCGGCCTAGACCGGCAAAGTTGTATTGAAAATTCATTGCGGACGTGTTGCGCTAAACCGCCTGCTTAATGTCTTTTAGTCCCATGTTTTAAGAAAAAAATAAGACAGTGCATGTGCATGTGTGCATGGAATTTCGAATGACAACGTGTGGTAATGTCATAATTAACATACTCTTATTCAGAGTCATGATAGTTCTTTTTTATTTGTTTCAAATATTGTGTTACGCTTCGTCCTGCACACGGTCATGGCCCCGACAGAAGACCAGCACTAGCCCAGCCAGGCTCCATGCTGAGTCGAGACCATTTCGTGGTTTATATGTTATGTTTTGTTACTTGTTGTTTATCTCTTTTATTTTGCCACGAATAAACACTCTCTACTCTCTATTCTACTCTACTCTGCTCTACTCTACTTACTCATATTACTCGTGCCAATGGGGAGCTAAGCGAATGATGACGGGATGGATAGCAAGCGGACTGATTTCTACCGTTCGTTCGCTTGCTAAATCGCTTCGACATCCACCTCGCCATTCGCAAATAAATACGAAGTTACATGCTATTGAATCTAGTTGGCTACTCTTTACGTATAACTATTTTTAAATAAAAGAGGTTAACTTTTATAGTTTTCTTATATAAGATGCTAACTACAACCACTGCCGGTGGCAACGCTTTTGCTAAATCATTTCATATTTATAAATTTTAGCCGCATAACAACAATGGTTTTTCCAACTCTCGTATCGACGTACGGAACCCTAAAAAACGTCGGTACATCTATATACTGGCGATTACCGAACGTTAAAAATAGTTCGATCAAATGTCAAACCGTTTGCCGCCGCTCGTGTTCTATATTCAAAGACCTAAACAAAAGACCCAAACACAGGAACATTATTATGACGTTTACAAGTATTTATCATAAATAATATCGTGTGAAAAACCGTGTTATTCGCTGTTGCTTTAGTGCTTAGATTTTTCGCTTAAATTATGAGTAGAAAGTGATAAAATAAAAATATGAAACCCATGACAAGGAATAAGGGCCAAGTGTACAGTGTGGGGAATTACCTCATGACAGGAAAGGTGCTCGGGAAAGGGCATTTCGCGAGGGTTGAGGAAGCTACCCATAGAATTATTGGGAAGAAGGTAAGTTCAACTGTACCGATACCGACCAATCAGGAAGCTTCTAAGTGGCAACACTGGAACGTAGTGACCAATGAATGACTGTTCTTAGTCTCTAGAATGAACTCTATGAATAGTGTTCGTTTTATTTGTTTTTGGGCTATTAGTCTAACGGTGTGCTATCAAAGGGGATATAAATAAGCGCGTTGGAATGCATTACGGATATATTCCGCAACACCTGTACCAATGTAATTGCATTGGGATTATTTCGTCACACTGTCTCGTTAAAATAGATTGTCAAAGAGAGAACTGTGTTTAAAATATGTGTTGCAATAGGTGTCCCCACAACGTACAAGCTGTATCATAAGCTTTTTGATGGCATTTATCCTCGCGTTAACAAATTATGATGTTTTTTAGATCACATCATCAGTTTCCACCAATCCATAGGACGCAATTTCCACCAGCTTTCTTAGTTTTCAGACGTTTGTTCACATTTCTAATAGCAAATGAAGAAAAGAAAGTATATGCTCCGGATGGAATAAAATGTATTATTGTATTTACTATACCAATATTGCTCAGTGTTTAGGGTGGCTTATGGCAAGACTGATTAAATTACCTGATCAAAACGCCAATTTGGCTCGCCGACTTCGACCGCTGATTATGACCGATATTACCGATAAAATGGAGGTGCGGACGCAATTATACCAATTTGTGCGCAACGCAATAATATCAAATATCCCAAAAAATCAAAAACTGGTGATTAAATTGGAGATGGCGCCAATTTCTTTTGTTCGATTTTATCATCCCGTCTGGCCTTTAACTTGAGTGCAACGTGCGTTTTTTACGCTTAATCGCTATATCTTTGATGCCCTCCTCTCTTTGTAGCTTTTTTTTATTAGCCTACATTGTGTCCCACTGCTGGGCAAAGGCCTCCCCTGTCTTCCGCCACTCGTCACGGCTTTGTGCATGCTCCTGCCAGTTGCCACAAAATGAGTCCATGTTGTCTCGCCATTTCGTTTTTGGCCTGCCTCTGCCTCGGGTGATCTGTAGTGCCCATTCGGTCGCTATTTTGGCCCATCTGTGCGGGTGCATCCTACAGATGTGTCCCGCCCAATCCCATTTGAGCTTGGCGGCCTTCACATCCACATCTGCGATACCACTTTTGGAGCGCAGCTCTGTGTTCCTTATCCGATCGATTCTACGGACTCCGAGTATGCTGCGCTCCATTGCTCGCTGGCAAATCTTGAGTCGGGACTTTTGAGCTTCTGTTAGTGACCAAGCTTGGGCGCCGTAGGTTAAGATAGGCAGGATACACATGTCGAAAAGTTTGAGTTTTAGTGCTAGTGGAAGGTTGCCTTTCATTAACGCCTTCATGGCCAGAAGCTCTTCCAGGCGTTTTCGATGCGTCGATCGTAGCTAACAACGAAAATTTGCAAAGAAATTCAAAGGTGCACGTGAATTCCTCAATCTCTTTTAGCCAGCAGCGTGTTTTTTTGCATGAAAGGAGACCTATAGGGGCCGTGAGCGTTGGAGGGTCTGCCATCTTGTGGCCTGAATCGGAAACATAAACTGTACATTGACACTTCACGCCAAAGCAAGTGCATGCGTGAACTGTAGTTCACGTACGTTTTCTTGTGCATCGTAGGTTCTGCTATCTTGTAGGCTACATTGGAAACTTGAAATTTAAACTTCACGTCAATAAACAGGTGGATCCTGTGCTACAGTCCCTACAGTACATGCACGCTTCCTATACTATGTGCAGAAAGTTTCCAAGATGTTGCAAGGTCTCGAAACTATGTAAAAAATCACAAGGAACAAAACAAGTTTCAATTTTGGAAATGACAATCTTGTTACCCGTATATCAATATGAAAAATTTTATAAATCTTTCCATCAGTAACCTGCGCTGTGCCCAGCAATGGTATTAAAAATTCCTCGTTTATATTTCATCAGGTGGCCATCAAAATCATCGACCTGACTAGCATTAAAGAAGAGTACGCCCGTCGCAACTTACACCGGGAGCCACGTGTGATGTCCAAACTGAGGCATCCTTGTATCGCAGCACTGTACGAAACGATGATGGTAAGCCACCGTCAATCATCATTTTTATTGTCTCGAGGTCATGGGGTCATGTTTGAGCAGAGGCTTCTAGAGTTATTCTAGTTGTCTGTAAACATTTTGAAATAAATAGGTTCTCGCTAGACCCTTACAGATGAAAAACATACCAACCCAAATCATTAACTATTGTATTAATAGAAGAAGAAAGAGCCTAATGCCTGGTAGAGGAAGCTAAGACGTTAGACAATTAGTGCACCTTTACTAAGATAATGTTCCGATTTTCCTTTCCTCCTTAAAATATTTTCAGCACGGCCCTCGACTCTACGTAGTGATGGAAGCAGCAGGTGGAGGGGACCTCTGCGCCCACGTGTTGGCCTCAAGGGGCCCACAACGAGGCCTGCCGGAGGCCCGCGCGAAGGCGCTCGCAGCTCAACTGGTCTCGGCTGTCCGACACATGCACTCTCAAGGCGTGGTGCATCGGTAATGTAAACCTTATTGTAAAGCCGTAAGACTCATCATTAGCCAGTTAAGACTGTTGCTGTTAAGGGAAGCTCGGTATCCAAGTCCTATCCAGGCCACAACACTATAATTAAGCAACATCTGTTTGGGCTTTAACCTCCTAATTCACAGAGTCATTTTTGGAGTTTTGATAACATTCCTTTATTCCATTCTATTTGATTCTGTTCTTTGGAAAGTACATTGAGATTTGGATGGATATATGTTTCACCTCCTTTTCACTATTGCCTCCAGTGAGGTGTCACTTCTGAATATTTATGAGAGCACACTTCATACTTCAAACAATTATTTTTACAGAGACTTGAAAATGGAAAACATCATGTTAGACTCTACAAAGCAGTTCATCAAGATTGTGGGTGAGGCCATTTTGTTACTTTCTATGATGATTTTTCACTGATTTATTGGATCCTAACATATTTTCGGGTTAAGTTGGTTCACCTGGCCTACAGCTCGTGACTTCCGCGCTAATAACCAGAAAGCCTACTGCGGTAATCTAAAATCTAAATTAAATTATCAGCCTCTCTATCACTTGATATTCAAACGATAGAATGGCAAATGAAGAATTTTCGATGTTCACTGACGATGATCACCAAAAACTGATTCGCACATCAAGTTTATCCCTCGGCCGATATTGCTGGACGTCTTAAAGATAACACATATTTCAGATTTCGGTCTAAGCAATGTGTGGAGCAACGGTGGGGCACTGCGAACTCCGTGCGGCTCGCTGGAGTACGCTGCACCAGAGTTGTTTGTGGACGGTCGACGCTACGGGCCCGAGGTGGATCTCTGGAGTATGTAAGTACTCGTAACAATTGAAATGATCCTTAAATCGTAAGGCAGTTGTCCAATTTAGATGCCATTTGATTTGATGTGGTGGTAATTTTACTTAGGTGATTCAGATCAGGTCAGATGATGGTGACGCATCGACTACGTTACCTATAAGAAATGAAGTATACTATTTGAAATTTTCCAGAGGTGTAATTGTCTACGGGATGGTGACTGGGGGCTTGCCGTTCACGGGCGCCGACACCGGCGAGGGCCGCTCGCGGCCGCAGCTCCGAGCCGCCATAGCTCGCGGTTTCGCACGGAAACAGCGGGTTGCACTGGCTTGCGTCAGCGGAGGTATGGCATATTTAGTGATTTTAACCTCTTTGCCGCCACGTCAATGAAGTAATATAGTGTCATCAACGCCACGTCAAAAATTGCACGTATACAAACCTGACCAAAACCACGACTTGATATGACGTCGTGGCGTGTGGGGCACGAAATGTATTGACTTTATATCAAGTCAATGGCGGCGAGAAGGTAAACGAGTCTACCACGATATAATTGGGAGGAAAACTGACCTTTTATCACCATGTCCTTGCTGCGTTTCACCGTAATGTACAATGGTTGACATATTCTATTCTAAAAGCTGTCAATTCGCATACACTTTTTAGCCTTTGAACCCTTATAGTTTCGCCATGTCCGTCTGTCCGTCTGTCCGTCTGTCCGTCTGTCCGTCTGTCCGTCTGTCCGTCTGTCCGTCTGTCCGTCTGTCCGTCTGTCCGTCTGTCCGTCTGTCCGTCTGTCTGTCTGTCCGAGGCTTTGCTCCGTGGTCGTTAGTGCTAGAAAGCTGAAATTCGGCATGGATATATAAACCAATAAAGCCGACAAAGTCGTACAATAAAATATAAAAATTTAATTTTTTTGAGGGTACCTCCCCTACACGTAAAGTGGGGGTGAATTTTTTTTTTTGTTTTAATCCTACAGTGTGGGGTATCGTTGGAAAGGTCTTTCAAAACTAATAGGGGTCTTCAACAAACATTTTTTGATAAAGTGAATATATTCGGAGATAATCGCTCCGAAAGAGAAAAAAAATGTGTCCCCCCCTCTAACTTTTGAACCATAGGTCCAAAAAATATGAAAAAAATCGTGGAAGTAGAGCTTAAGAAATACATTAAATGAAAACTATAGCGGACATGATCAGTTTAGCTGTTTTTGAGTTATCGCAAAAAGTTTCTCCCAAATTTGCCTATTTGTTTAACTCGCGTGAAAGGTACCGTTTCATCCCTTGGTTAACAATTTACTATACTTTAAGCTCAAGCTTAAATAGTGACGGAAGAGTAACTACGGAACCCTACACTGAGCGTGGCGCGACATGCTCTTGGCCGGTTTATTTTTTAAAATGACTCAATGCTGTAAGAAATATTGCTGAAATATACGAATCGTCTTCTTTCCCAAAGACCCTATAAGAAAAAGCGTTAGGGAAAAGCTTAGTGTCTAAAAATTAAAGGACTAATGATACAGCTCGGTTAATGCAAACTACACTTTATTAAAAAAATTGCAAACACACTTAATACGAATCGGAAACAAAGAACAGTTGCCAGGGGAGCCATCCGTCCAAACCGTTCAGTGTGCCTCCTCAATCTCCTCATTCCATTATTTTTACCTTTTCGCGGAGGTATAGGGAGCGTGCATGAACTGTAGGAGGCAGCACAGGAACCGTCAGATTTTTGTCGAGAGGCGTAAATTTGATGTTTATTGTTCCGATGTAGCCCACAAGATGGCAGAACCTACTATGCACAAGAGAACATGTGACGTGTACATGTGCATGTTTATGGTTCCGATTCAGGCCACAAGATGGCAGACCCTCCAACGCACACGGTCCAATGACCGGAGGGCCACGAAACACATACTCAGAGCGTCAGGAGCGCGCACGCAACACTTTGCCGTACTACGTGTTTGCGCGTTTAATACGTGTGCTACTATAACGTAACTCGTGTTTTAGTAGCATAAGTGTTTAATGATAAAGGAAATATGTACGTAAAATATCCTGGGTGATATGAAAATATAGATAGGTACATGCACATAATATAAACTTCAGTCATTTCAAAGTAAATAATTATAAAAACGTGACGATTTTACGCTATTTATTAAGTTTATAAGATAAACAAGTTAGGTAACAGATGACGGTGTTCATCTTCCTCCTCGCGTTGTCCCGGCATTTAGCCACGGCTTATGGGATGTATGTTATTATTAAGTTATGTATGGTATGTTACTGTATTATATTTGGTTGTTCTGTTTAATTAGCACCGCCTACAATGTCTCTGATTTGCCTAAAGGTTGACTGGTAGAGAATGCCTCATGGCATTAAGTCCACCTTTTGTACTATATTAAGGTTTTCTTTTGTGCAATAAAGATTAAATAAATAAATAATCCCCCTAATATCCGTACGATTAACACCCCGATTGACATCTCCTCCATTAATTTAAGTAATGCCCTAGTCCAAAAATATCTACACAACACTAATGTTAACAAAGGTGCTGGGGCTGACAAGATTCATCCTATCTTAATATCCCGTTGTAGTAAAGAACTGTCTATACCTCTTACTATTATCTTTCATAAATCGCTGACCGAGGGTTGTTTTCCATCTGTTTGGAAAACTGCTCTAATAACACCAATACACAAAAGTGGGGATAAACACGACGTGACACAGTACAGACCAATATCCAAATTATGCATTTTTGGCAAAATATTTGAAAAAATTGTGACCTCGGAACTAACTAATTGTGTTATTCGCATTATTTCTCCAAATCAACACGGATTTCTTCGTGGTCGAAGCGTCGACACCAACCTTATTACTTTTACAGATTTTATTTTGAATGCTCTAGACAATGGTTATCAGGTTGACGCCGTGTATACCGATTTCTCAAAAGCATTTGATAAAATTAATCATGCCCACCTACTTCAAAAATTATATGATCTTGGTATACACGGTGATCTTCATAGATGGCTTGAATCTTACATACAAAATCGTAGCCAAGCAGTATCTCTAAGAGGCTTTACTTCAAGATACTTGACCATTGATTCAGGTGTACCCCAAGGTTCGCATTTAGGACCACTTTTATTTATCCTATATATTAACGACATAGGTTTATCACTTACTAGTTCAAGGCATCTTGTTTACGCTGATGACACAAAAATATTTAAAATTATAAAAACAAACAACGACTGCCTTGAACTACAACGTGATCTTGACAATTTTGCTACCTACTGCAACTCCAACCAACTACTACTCAACCCTGATAAATGCAAGTGTATCACTTTCACCCATAAGCGTGTACCCCTTTTATTTAACTATAACTTTTTAGGCAAGCAACTAACTAGAGTTTCCTTAGTTCGAGACCTAGGTATCACTTTAGACTCAAAGCTCAATTTTATTTCACATATAGATCTTATTACTGCAAAGGCTTATAAGCAGTTGGGTTTGATACTTCGGCTCTCAAAACCCTTTAAAGACCCTAATACTCTAAAGATATTATATTCCTCTTACGTCCGTAGTGTTTTAGAATTCGGTTGCATCGTTTGGACTCCCCAATATACAGTTCATAAAACGCGAATTGAAAGAATTCAAAATAAATTATTAAAGTCACTTAACTTCCGCCATGGTTTGAATCTGTCTGAAAGTACCAGCATACGGCACGGTCTCACGCCATTAGTCGGACGCCGCGTATATATAGACCAAATGTTTTTATATAAGCTTTTAAATAACTATATTGACTCTCCTGATCTTCTTGAAAAAATTATTTTTAAATTGCCTCGTCGTATTCCCACTCGCCACCCCCAAACATTCCATATTAGCTTTTGTGGCTCTAATTTTGCCAAGCATACTTTTTTTAGACGAGCCTGTCGTGATTACAATGATAAATTTTCAAATTTAGATATTTTTTCATTATCATTTTGTAAATACAGTAGCATTCTGCGAAGTTCAATCTTTTCTTTATAAATATTGTACGTTTTCTTTTAAGTACCTAGTAACTATATATTATTTGCACGCATAACAACTATAGCGATACATGTATTTTTAATTATTTTGTATACCACTTTAAACTCTGTACTATGTCATGCATTTATTAATTACCTACCGATGTTTTGAAGTCCCTGTACGCGTGACAGACAAGAAGATGCCTAACACCTTCCCTGTTTCGATCTGTAATTTACTATGTATACTTTTATTTTCAATGGAACTAAAGGTCTGTTTGTTATCACTTAAGCTTATATATATTAATATGTGACTGTTTGTTTCCTAAATAAATTAAAAAAAAAAAAAAAAAAAAAAAAAAAATGGGAGCCTGGGGTCCGCTTGACAACTAATCCCAAGATTTGGTGTAGGCACTAGTTTTTACGAAAGCGACTGCTATCTGACCTTCCAATCCAGAGGGTAAACTAAGCCTTATTGGGATTAGTCCGGTTTCCTCACGATGTTTTCTTTCACCGAACAACAACAACACAACTGTGAAGGAACAGATGGATGGTGTTATTTATCATGAAACATTACATTACATTTCCCTGACGGATAGAGGGTAGGAGCTTAGGGTTCCGTTTGTCTCTTTCTGGTCACGGATCCCCGAAGTCCCTAGGAAAATAGATTTGCCAATTTGGCGTAAGTATTGATTACTTTACGCGTGACTTGACAGAAAAACATGTTAGATTTTTCTTTTTTATTTAAAATGTTAATATAAATTTTTAAGAGTTAGGAGCTACATTTGTAGGTATTTAAAATACATCTAAGTCGGGTTCCCCGGCTGCAACGCGGCCCTCGATGCCGCAGTGGTTCTCACCTCGGAGAATCTTGAAGTAGCCCTTGTCTCCCCAGTCGCTGTTCCACGAATTGGCACACAGCCAGTACTTCTGGCCGTTCTCCACGCCCCATCCCAAGATTTTAATGTCGTGACCACCATGCTTTTCTCCTGATGTGTAAGAATATACGCCGCTTTTATAATGAACGAAATCCTCGTATGCTATAAAACTAGCTTCAACAGGGCCATTTTTATATAATTCCGCTTTAATGTCATCTTCTCCCTTAAGCATATAAACTTGCTTGGCTCGGTGCTTGTCCTGGTTATACTCTATGTCGTAACCAGCTTCACACTTATTCACGCAGGCCGGAGTATTTTCCTCTTCATGACACTTCGGCCTGGGGCCGTCTACGGCGTGCTCGCAGGGAGCGATCTCGTAAGTCCTGCAGCCCTGGCTCGAATGATACGGCCCTCCAGATACAATGCCTACTTCCTGCCAGTATTTCCACGCTTTATCTAAATATCCACCTTGACAACCACTTCCACAATCCGGGCAGCAACTGACCAGGTCTTGAGCTGAAAAGTGGAACTGTTTAGTGCCGTTCGAGTAAATGCAGACTCTGTCGGTCATGGCTTCGACGGCGCCGAAAGCCCAGCAGCTTCCACACGATCCCTGGTCTCTGATATCGTACAAACTCGGGCAATTCGGCCATTTTTGTCTAGAATCGAAGTTTTCCGGTAGACTGGCTATTAAATCAGCGTCGTAGGTTTTGACGGGGAGCATGGGCGATGGATTCTCGAGTGCTCCCATTAGTCGCCTGATGTAAGTAAGAGGAGTGTCCAATGGGAAGTTTCGGCCAGCTTTCCAGGAACTTTGTTTCGAGTTTATGTCAGATATAAACTCATCGGAGAGTGGGTGAAAAGAACTCTTTGCTGCTACAAAAGCAACAAAGAATAATGTTCCGACTGCGATCGACAGTGACATGTTTCGGCTTTTTCTACAGGTCCAAGTCTATATCATGGTGTTTAAATACTTAATAGTCACTGACGTATGTAGCATAATATGTTACATGCCATATTTAATTTTCATGCGTAAGCTGGCCCCGGAATGCTCACCCTATCAGTTCTATAATTACACGTGGGCTATTAAAGATGTATTGTAAAATATTTTTAGCATTTCACACGCCCACGTGTCTGTTCTGTCAGTAGTAAAATATTGACACTTCGCGCATCCATTCCTCACAGTTGACGTAACATCAAAATATAAACGCTTATCAAAAGACTAAACACGTTACTGTCGATCGTAAAATTATCTTTACTACATTTGCAGCAGCAAAGAATTTCTCCAACCGCTCTCCGATGAGTTCTGAGATCTCACATCAACTTGACACGAAGTTCCTGTAAAGCCGAAACTTCCCCTTTGATATTCCTCCCACCTACTTATATCAAGGGATTAATCACTTAAAAATCGATTGACACTCCCCATTCACGATCCTGATTCAATAGCCAATCTACCGGAATTTTTTGATATTTAACAAGAACGGCCGAATCGACCGGGTGAGTGTGATGTCAGAGACAAAAGAACGTGTGGAAGCGGCTGGGCTTTCGGAGTTGCCGAATGGCCGAGTTTCTCTACTTACTCAAATGGCACTAAACAGTTCAACATTTCAGCTCAGGATATCGTCAGTCCGCATTGTGGGCTTTCAAGTAAAGCGTGGCAATACTGGCAGGAAGTTTGCATAAAGCGATGCAAAACGTGGGTGAAAGAGCAGCTGAAACTTGATATTGGCTGTTCTATTATTAGTAATAAAACGAATACGCTATTACAATCCTATGTATGTTTGCAATTTTAATTATTTTCAGACGTCCCCATTCGCCATTTTAGTAGGAAATTGCGGCTTATTTTCTTATATGGCAGTGCTATTTAAAATTAATTTTTGAATGCCTAATGTCCTCACTGGTTTTTACTTACCTCTTGTGGGTATACATGTGTGGATTCGGATGTACCTCAACACTGAAATGAAAATTAACAGATTAAATTTTATTTTAGTTTTATTCGCTTTTTTGTATTATTCTTTCAGAAATATTCGCCATATTAGTGAAAACTTTCGAATTATATTCTCATGTCAGAGCCATTCTAAATTAAAAATTCAGCCTAATGTCCTCACTGCTTTTTAGGGTTCCGTAGCCAAATGGCAAAAAACGGAACCCTTATAGATTCGTCATGTCCGTCTGTCTGTCCGATTCTGTCACAGCCACTTTTTTCCGAAACTATAAAAGCTATACTGATCAAACTTGGTAAGTAGATGTATTCTATGAACCGCATTATGATGTTTATACAAACAGAAAAAAAAACAATAAATTTTGGGGGTTCCCCATACTTAGAACTGAAAATCAATTTTTTTTTAATACGTCATAAAAATAAAAAATAAATTTTTTTTTCATCAAACCCATACGTGTGGGGTATCTAAGGATAGGTCTTTAAAAATGATATTG
Organism: Cydia pomonella; assembly: GCF_033807575.1. NCBI lineage: Eukaryota > Metazoa > Arthropoda > Insecta > Lepidoptera > Tortricidae > Cydia > Cydia pomonella. Next base: position 17,557,023 of record NC_084720.1, on the reverse strand, counting down.
AGGTTTCTAATATAATTTTTTTCTAAACTGAATAGTTTGCGCGAGAGACACTTCCAAAGTGGTAAAAAGTGTGTCCCCCCCCCCCCCGTAACTTCTAAAACAACAGAATGAAAAATCTAAAAAAAATATATGATATACATTGCCATGCAAACTTCCACCGAAAATTGGTTCAAACGAGATCTAGTAAGTAGTTTTTTTTTAATACGTCATAAAAATTAAAAAAAAAAATTTTTTCATCAAACCCATACGTGTGGGGTATCTAAGGATAGGTCTTCAAAAATGATATTTAGGTTTATAGTATCATTTTTTTCTAAACTGAATAGTTTGCGCGAGAGACACTTCCAAAGTGAAAAAAAGTGTGTCCCCCCCCCCTGTAACTTCTAAAATAACGGAATGAAAAATCTAAAAAAAAAAAAAATGATATACATTACCATGCAAACTTCCAACGAAAATTGGTTTGAACCAGATCTAGTAAGTAGTTTTTTTAATACGTCATAAATGGTACGGAACCCTTCATGGGCGAGTCCGACTCGCACTTGGCCGCTTTTATTCACCTCCTTTGGTATTCCTAAATGATCCACTTTTTTGTGTTGTTATTATGTCCCCTTATCCAAGAAACAATATTGTTATATTCTGTTAGTTTTCTTCTATGACATTTCTTGTATCACGCTCTACTAACAGCCTTTTTAGTTGGCCTATTATGAAAATGGCTTATAATAGTTATAACCATCACAAAAATGTATGGTTATTTTAACCCTTTGAACGCTGTCATAAACACAAACATCATTCTAACGCCAAGCTCCCGGGCGCAAGCGAGCTAATGTAAACCTTACTCGACAGTGTGAAGGTCACTTTGACAGCGTACGTTATGACAACTATTTATTTATTTATTTATTTAATATTTTAATATATATATACAGCATTACAGTCGAGACCAAAGCACTGTACAATTCAGATTATATGATAGGATTACATACTAGGAAAAACAGATCACAATCATCTTTCGTCCATCACCTCGCAATACCGCAGACACATCTGATACACAGCCGTCCATCGACTTGCAAACATATCACAATCTGGTGCCCATGACAGAAGGGAGTTCAGCAGCCTTAGAGCCCGCACAGCAGGCGAGTTTTTATGTGCTACAGTGCGTGTAATTGGGACGGCCAAAAGCTTGTGACTTCGCGGTCGCAGGAGATTTTTGGGCACAAATGGAATAGCGAGTCTAACAGTTCGTCCTACCAGTTCAGGACAGTCTGTCTCGCCACGTAAAACTCCACATGCTGTCACCAGGAGATTGTAATTGCGTCTGACTGCAAGGGAATTAAAACCTAATGATCCTAATAAGTACTTGGTCGGATATAAGAATGGATAGTAAGTATATAGCTTCTTATACAAGAACCTAAGAAATGTTTTTTGCACTTTTTCTACGAGAAGGGCGTATGTGATTTCAGCTGGGTTCCAAACAATACTTGCCGCCTCAAGCTTACTCCTCACAAGAGCCGTGTAGAGCAGTTTGACGGCTCTGGGATCGTTAAAATCGCGCACATTCCTGATGACGAAACCAAGTCGCTTATAACAATTGGCAGCTAATCCTTTTATGTGGTCATGAAAAGTAAGAGAGGCGTCGAAGGTAACACCCAGGTCTTTGACAGTTGTTACACGAGCTATGACTTCTGAACCAAGGACATACTGTGCAATTAAAGGTTTTGGCGAGCGAGTATAGGACATAACGCAACATTTGGAGACGTTGAAATGCAGTTTATTCGCAACACTCCATTGCAAAACCTCATTGATGTCTCTTTGCATCGCTTCACAATCCGCCATTTGTTTAACACCAAGCATGAGTTTTAGGTCATCTGCGTACAAAAGGCACCTAGTATTCTCTTTCAGAACTACCTCGAGATCATTTATCATGATGCCAAATAGCAGAGGGCCAAGAATGGATCCTTGACTAACTCCGGATTGTGTAGAGTAAGTGGATGAAACAAAACAACCATGCTTTACGAATTGTTGCCTGCCGCTCATGTAACTGGCAAACAATTTTAACAATCGCGGCGAAAAACCAATGGCACACAACTTTCCAAGTAAAACATCATTATCAACTTGATCAAAAGCTTTCCTGAAGTCAAGATAGAGGACATCAACCTGTGTTCCTCTATCTAAGTGTTCTGAAATGATGTTGGTAGCCGTCAACAGGTTGGTGTCCACTGATCGTTTCGACCTAAAGCCGTGCTGTGCGTCACAAAGGAATGGTTTTAATTGGGGAGAAATCAATGCCTTCAGTACAGATTCAAACAGCTTCGCTAACGAAGAAAGTATGGCTATGGGCCGGTAGTTCTCTACACTTGAAGTGTCACTAGATTTGGGAATTGGAGTTACTCGAGAGAGCTTCCACCGTTTAGGATACACACCAGTCGCAATTGACAAGTTAAAAATGTACAATATTGGCTGAAGAAAGTGATTTTTACATCCCTTTAGTATATAAGGTGGAAAATTGTCCGGTCCTATGGAGCTTTGAGCTTTAAGTTTAATTAAGGCCGTTTCAACGTCGCGGGGTGTAATAAGATTGATATGCACATAGTTCGCGGATCTGAAGCTATCATTCAGCATCACGGCATTATGATCTAGGGACGGGGTATCGGGCAAGAAAACGCTAGAGAAGAATTTCGCGAACGCATCAGCTGCCTCCTTACCGCTGAATTCCTGATCACCAAACCTAACACAAGGCTCAAAGCCACCTCTGGACTTAAGGCTACCTATATGCCTCCAGAAAGCACGAGGATTATGACACACATTAGCTTCCAGTCCACTGACGTAGTGATCATAAGCTTTGTCTATTCGTTGCTTTATGTCGGCACGAAGTTTTGAAAACTCATCGTATATAGCTACATTATTAATGCTTTTCCATTTCTTGTGCATTCTAGCTTTGCGGGTTATATCGTAAATAATATCTTTACTAAACCAGACCGGGTAACATCTAGAACGACGTGTAGACCTCTTTTTCCTTAAGAATACTTTATCAAATAAGTCATATACAATACTATAAAAGATGTCAACAGCTTTGTTAACTTCCTGCGCAGCCAGTACATCTTGCCAGGATACTTGGGATACGAGTTCATAAAGTAAGCTGTAGTCACCCTTGGCAAAATTCCAATCCAGGTGAGGATTAATATTGCTTGGATCGACAAAGTTAAAAACAGATCTCTCATGGTTACTGTCAGAACAAACGACTATATCCAGAGGTGGGTGGTAAGCATCACGCTTAGGTACTAGTCCACCGCCTGTTATTTCCCTAATATCGGTTATTTGAACCCGTTCTGTCACAAGCACCACGTCGAGCTTACCTCCATACGCATTTTCAATTTCATTCTTCTCGGTCAGGCCACAAACAGTTAGAAAATAACAATAATAATTTAAAATATTCTGAGACATATACAATGGGTTAAGATTAAGATCTCCTAAGATAATTATAGGTGCACAAACATTAAAGGTTTCAATCACAGATTCGACTTTGTGGAACCATGACATATATACTTCATCCGAAGCTCTTGGATGTATATAAACGACACAGACATGGAAGCAGGTGTCGCCGATATTCAGCGTTGCCCAGAGATCTTCACCACTAGGGGTTTCTAGCTCCTTGCGCCTTGTTGCTTTAATGCCCGGACGGCAGGCAAGGAGAACGCCTCCGCCGCGAGCACCGGTGGCACGGTCACGCCGCAGCAAACTCCAGCCAGCACCAACTATTTCCGGATCATCAACAGAATCCGTTAAAAATGTTTCGGTTACTGCGACGATATCAGTATTACAGGAAAAGAAATTATGCCGAAAGTGATTCAGTTTGGTATTAAGGCCTCTTACATTTTGGTAAATAATATGTGCGGTGGGTTTGGTTACTGAGTGATGGAGTCCCTCGCCCCTAAATTCCTGCTTACTACGTTTTTTCGCTCCGAAGGTCGGCGAAATAACCATTCTTTAACTCTTGCATTATGAGGCCACACGTCTGCTGATAAACACTTATCAAAATGTTTCATTGGAACTCCAATCTTGAAAGACTTGTAGTCTCCTTTCGGCTTTAATTCTTCCACCGTACATATCTCATCTGTGCAGAGAACTTTCAGGTAGTCCCGTATTTCATCAGGGCCAGACAGCATGTTCCACAGATGTAAATACTTGCGCTGCTCCACTGCTTTAAGGGATGTTACGTCTGGACCAGCAGTACCGCGCACCGAAAGGTATCTTTTGGATTTCCTACTTTGTTCAATTTTCGTCCAATCTCCATCGCCCTGCTCTTGGGAAGAAAGATCTACACTCTGGACATGAACTGTGGATGACTCAGTTAGCGGCGAGCACGAGGGTTCCGCAGAAGGAGGTTCCGACGTCTCAGTGATTGGCTTCTCCTGTTCAACATCCGTTCCTACAGAAGTAAGTTCCAATGTCTCAGTTGATGGATTTTCCTGCTCATTATCTCCTACAGTACTCGACAGCGCACCCGCGTATGTAACCGGCTTTTCGGTAGAAGTCTTTGTACTTTTCTTCGGTTTTTGCGGTTTGTGTACTTTGGCGTCGCTTTTTGGGACAGGTTGTATATTCGCCGGCTGCATTGAAGGAATTAAGTTTTTCAATTCATTGATTTCCAGGACCTGAGCGACAACTATAGTTGTCCTTGGCGCTGTGGGCACGACTAGTTTCGACGCCTTTAGGTGTTCTTGGCGTTCAAGAGGTTAAAGACTAATAAATCCAGGATTCTTTTTGATATTTCTCTCCTGGATATCTAACTGTAAAGTAAAAAAGTTGATTCACCCAAATACCTCCTTGCTTCGCGGGATGACAGATTTCTAGACCTTTCGATCTGTTGTGTGTTCTAAGGCGTCGTGGGCATTGATGCGATAGCGATTTGGATTTTGATTTGGTGACCTGGTCGGACCATCGCGTTGGATTGCGGCCACTTCCTCTTTCCTTCCACCGAACTAGTGACCTTAAGTTTTCCAGGTTGTCTCCAGTTTTCCTGGCTATGTGTCCGAAGAACTCAAGAACTCTCCGGAGACAGAGCCTGGTGCACCTGAATACCATTCATTCATTATTGATTTCAATCGCGTTTTGCGAGACCTAAGGCACTAATTATAAAATTAAAAAAAAAAAAAAAAAAAATATTTGTTGACCCGTTCAAAAACACAGCCATGTTGAAGTTTCAAGGCGGAGTGGGGTATATAAACTACAGAACGGTCTGATACAAGTGTTTATTACAAATTTATTAATCTTAGAGATTGCTTAAAAAAGTTGTATAAAGAATTCAACGATGGCAACATTACAATATTTAAAATCGAGCTTGTAGCTATTCTTACAGTATTTTACTACCCGCAAAGCATGCGTTTTATTACTTAGGTTCAGTAACAGGTTCCAGACCTGATACAGAACTTCTACCTAAAAAAACGTATGTAGGTATACAGTCAAGCAATACGATTTCGAGGCCACCATAGAACCATGTCATAATTAATTTTGTTTATCTTTTGCAGTGCTTAATGAATAATGTATAGTGCGTAAATCGACAACGTTCTCCATAGTGGCCTAGGAATCGGATTGGTTGATTGTACCAATAGCTTTACAGCCATATAGGTCGTGTCATCCACGATGACGCGCAGATTTGTCAAATGTAACCTTTAATAACGTGGCCATACGAGTCACGGCACGCGTTTGCAACGGCAAAGTGTGGCCATGTCTAATTTCCATGTCAATGTCGTCTATAATGCCACTGTCCCGCTTTGTTTTATTCAGGCCAGTGCAAAGTTAGCTAAGAAGGACTCTAGCTGTATATTCACGGAAGCTTTTGAAGTTCAGTAGAGATCTAGCGCCAGTTCTTGTGGTATGAATCTTCTCAAATGATTTTTACGTCTCAGATTCTTACCCTCTTATTCATAAACGTGTACTAAAGTTACGATGCCACTGATCATCGTTTGTCCCTTTCCGACGTATTGGTATGATGGAAAGGGACAAACGCTGATCAGCGGCATCGTAACTTTAGTACACGTTTATGAATTTTTTTTTATTATTATTTGGAGCCAGTCGTGTCCCACTGCTGGGCAAAGGCCTCCCCCCAATCTCTCCACTGATCTCTGTCCAGGCAATATGATTGATACGTTTATGAATAAGGGGGTTAATCTGTTAAACCAAAGCCTTTGTTTCTTTTGTGCAGCGGTTACCAATGCTACTGACTGAACAGGAACTCGTTTAAAAAAAAATTACCGTCCTATTTATATGGTTCAAATTCATGTAACAGCTCATTCTGTTATCTGACCGGTCACGGAAATAGGTGACCGATCGTCACATTTAGCTAATAATTACAAAACAAAGCAAAGGTTTGATTAGGGTCTGAGGCGTAAAAATAATTTGAGAAAATTTGTACTATATGATTTAACCTATTAGCCTATAACAGCCGTTTAAAGAATTTGAATTTGAAACCGATTTCGCGAGAGTGAAAGAATTCTTTGATGGCTATGATGTTATGCATGCTCGGGCAGATCCCACTCAATGTACTTATTTCATAATAAAAAATAAACCTCTTTGATTAGGCGTAAAGCGTGGTTATTTTCATATAAATGAATATTGTACTGTCAGGAGGAAACGCGTCCTTTACATGTTTATAAGTATCATAAGGCAAGGGTGCATTGCAAAACCATTTTGATATATAAGACCCTCCTCGTGAATAAGAGCATATTTCGAAAAAAACTATTAAATTATAAGATTAAAATCGGTGCAAGTTCATACTTGTTCGCAACTCACATACAAAACCAAAACAACTTAACATTAAAAACAGAAACCAGTAAATATAATTCCTACAACTCCCATACAGCGCCGCATAGGTCTCTCTATTAGCAAAGAGAATTTGAAATGGAGGCGTACTGTCAATAAAACATTGTAGCCACGTAAATTTACTGCCATCTTTCGACATATGATTAAAACTTTTAGAACGCCATTTGACTTTGATGCTTAATTCTTTCATTGGTTTGTGTTAAGTTTGTTAAATAACAAAAAGTGGCGTCATGGTTATGGCGCCGTCGCTCTATTAGATGGCACCACTTTTTGATATTTTCAAATTAACACATATCAGTAAATTTATAACGATCAAAGTTAAATGGTGTTCTAAAAGTTTTAATCATGTGTCGAAAGATGGCAGTAAATTTACTATGGCTACAAAGTTTTCTTTGACTATCTACCTCTTTTATAACCCCTTTTGGAGAACTCACTAGATGACGCTATTCAATAAAATTAGTTTAATATGATTCTATTTTCGATTACTCTTTCATTGTGCTTTTCATTGACAGTGACCAAAGTAAGGAAAGCAATTTCGAAGTTAGAAATAGCAGCAAGGTCATTTTAATACAAAAATATGAAATAGCGCCACCTACAACAATGACACTCGAGACGTTGTATGAAGGTTATTATTGTTATTTAATTTACTACATTCCGATGAAAAATAACACGCCACAAATCCAGCATAACTTGTCCATTGATCACTGTTCTGCGTAACTCCTGGCCGCGGTCACACTTGGAGGTCACTTCGTGATACCTGCGAAAAAACATAACATGGGTTAATAATACTGTCATAAAAAAGATTTTTAATGTGGCAGTTTTTTTGTGAAATGCACTGTGGTCAGATGAGTATTTCTAAAATACGCCAGTGTTCCAATAAAATAAAATAAGACTACCTATTTAATAATCTCTAGTTTTTTCTCATTCGAGAAAAATAGTATGGCTAAAATTGTATTGTTTTCCTTTATTTCTTTTTTGATGAATTATGCAAACATTAATTATTTGGAGACTTATAAATGTGGGGTAAAAACGAATTCTCAACGAGGGGGGGAGGGGGTTAGGGTCGGCAACGCGCATGTAACTCCTCTGGAGTTGCAGGCGTACATAGGCTACGAATACTGCTTACCATCAGGCGGGCCGTATGCTTGTTTGCCACCGACATAGTATTAAAAAAATCTAAGAATATAGCAGTCAATAGAGGCAAAGCGAAAGTTCTTGTCAAGACAATAAGTTTTCGGAGCAAGAAGGTAATAAAAAAACCTGCCAATTCACCTGGTCACTTATCACGGCAAAATCTCCTTTAAACAACAAGTATGATCAAAATATATAAATTGACCATTTTGTTAACAGACTGCAAGACGTTCATCCAGCAACTTCTAGAACCGAACGTGGCCACACGCATGAAGATCGAGGAGGCGGCGCGGCACCGCTGGGTCAAGCGGCCCGGCATGCGCATGCGCGCGCATCCGCTCGGCTCTGTCGAGCCTAAAGTCAACAGGGAGGTAGGTTGCGACTACAATACTATTGCGACTGTTTTTTTTATATTTATCATACAAAACACAACGGGAATCTTATCATACAAAAGGCGGACTTAATGTCATAAGGCATGCGGACTATGACTGAATTCTCTTCCTTTTTGAGCAGAGGTAAATAACCGTATTAACCTTTTTGAAGCCAATGACAGATATATCCGATAGGTCCAACGCCAAAGACGTATTATTCCGTCACAAACCACAGAACAACATAGACCTACATGCATAAGAACTAAGTTCATTTTCAGTTTTAAGTTTTCGCCCCAATCCACAAGGTTTTTCCAATTAATCCAGCTTTGATGATTCATTTGAAGACAAGTAACATTTCCTGAAAGTATAATCTAATTTGAACCTTAAATCGGCATGCTAAAGTTAAAATTCTAATGGCGCGTATGTGGTCGATAAATCGTACTATGCCTGGAAAAGGGTTAACACTTCGGTGACGTGGCGTCCGTGTGACAGCTTTTGTTTGACACGGCGTCGAAAAGGTTAAAACCGAAGCCATGGAAGAATTGATAAATACACATTATTTTTCTTTGAAGATTAACTTAGAGTAGACAAACTGTCATTATCTCATGAGGTGTAATATTAAATCTTAGTTATAATTGATAATATTTTTCAGCTGTACAAACAAATATCAGAACTCTGCGGGCAACCAGTAATCGACGTGGTCGCACAAATCAAGGCGGAACCCTTCGGAGCGATCGCCGGCATTTACAACATTAAGACCCATCTCCAACAACTCCAGAGCGTAGCTGCCACGGACCTTCTCTGGACCTCTACCCTGCACGAACCCAGGCCTTACAGCCCACCCGAATATAAGAATCTATTCGATCAAGACAGGGCAGGAGCCTCCTGCAGTCAAACACCCACACCACCACCGGGGCCGGTATCCAAACCCAACGGCATCCCTAAGAAACCAACACCACCAAGAGAAGTGATGAAAGCCGTAAACACCATACCGAAGATTGTTGTCACACAGGCTAAAGAACCTCCTAAAAAACCGGAGCTAAAACCAGATTTAAACCAAATACGAAGCCAATTAAACCCACTTTTCACATCAATGAACCGACCTGTAACAGGTCTGTATGGTGTAAAGAAGCCTATTTTTCGGGTATACGACAACGGAGATTGTGGTCTCGATCCCCGGTTACCAAGTATCAATGAGCATTCCAATACGGACCTGAACAGAGATAGACAGACGAAGACTAGTACAGTTGTGAGGACGCAATGTAAGAAGATCAGCTTGGAGAATGATAGGCCGCTGCGGTTGAATAGTTGCCCGAATAAGCTGGATACGAAACGGTTGGAGTTTTATAGGAGAGCTGGTGATGGATTACCGAGGTAAGAACCTTACGCTGTGACCTTTAGCGGGCAGTGGGCGTTTTGAACTTATTTATTTCTCCTATTCAAATCTATGCCCATTACAGGCATTGTAAATGATTTCTAAAGTTACAGCTGTTGTCCCCCGTCCCCAACCAACTATTGTTGTGTTGTTGCGTGTCTCTATCTAGCAGAAAGTATGATGTATAGTATGGATTTTATGACCAGATTTATTCGGCTCCAGCTATAATCTGTTAAACAAGTCTTTGTTTATTTTATGCAGAGCCGTGTTCGGCGCATGCCAAAGCAACCATGTCTTTAAAAAAAGCAAATATCGTGATCAGCCACGCGGGTGGCAAAAACGGGAAAACATTTTTTTAGGAGATAGATAACAAAACGTGTTATCTCTGAATAGGCTGTTTCATGAGTTTGTACCGTATAAATAGGATGGTAAAGTTAGTTTTTAAACATCTTGTTCCCGTTTAGTTGTACCGCCGTTTTTATCAGTAGCAGAAATACGCACTGCATGAAGAAAATAATACCTTATGTTAAACAGATTAGGTCCCGAGTCGAAAAAATTATTTCATAAAATTCATACTATATCACAATCAGCTTTTGTTGTTTTATAACAAGTGTCCAAACATTAGCGGTTATGTATTATAATTTATAAAACCCATTACTTAAGTTTATTCGTTTTTTGCTTGTAGTTGGCGAGCCACAGGAGGGTTGGCGACTCCGCCCGCTCGTATTTTACTACAGAATAACGCCACCACGATCAAACGAGCTTCATTGGGGTATGTTTTTGACTCATCTGGTCTGTTTGGTCCTTAAATTATACGAGTAAGATTGTTGCCAAGAAAAAGGATGTCTTATACTTAAAACGATTTTATTATTATTTCCAGAAATATCGTGAGTCCACATTCGTCTTCAAACAGCCACTGTAAGAGTGAACGGGCAATGCCAGTAAGTTCAACAAAATTTATTGTTCCTTTTTTCAACCAAATGAAAGAAGTACAGGGGGCCTACCGTAAATCGCGTTCGCAGTGTTGCCTCTCTGTCGCAGTTGTAAATTCGTACGTAAGTCTGACAGGAAGGCAACACGTCTAACGTTAGAACGTTTCGCGGTAGGCCCTCGGCATCAAACATTGATCTAATTTTTCTCAGCATTTACTCTCAAACTTTATATGTAAAGTATAGTCTAAGCACAGCGTAGCAATGTTCAGTAGAACAATACACTGATTTAGCCAATTATTTCCATCTCTTAATACGGTGGTAATTTGAGAAAAGTATGAAGCACTAATATTTAGCACCATTTTTTATTCCTCACATCTACCAACAGACAACAACGACAGTAACAACAACGGACAACAGATATAGTTGTTGGTTGTTACGGCCTCCTAGACTAGTCTAGTCGGTAGTCCAACAAAGTAAGAAATCCCAGGTTCGAATCCTGGTAAAGGCATTTATTTGTTTGTTCATCACGAATATTTGTTCCCGAGTTGTATGTATCTAAGGTATTTATTTATATAAGCATGTATATCGTCGCCTGGTACCCATACCAAAGAGAATTTGAAATAGAGATGGATTGTCAAAGAAAATTTGTTAGCCACAGTAAATTTACTGCCATCTTTCGACGCATGATTAAAACTTTTAGAACGCCATTTCTCTTTGATCCTTATTCTTTTACTAGTGGCGCCATCTAATAGATCTAAGGCCAAAGGTATGGCAGTATCGTTTCGAGCAATGGTGCCATAACTTTAGGTTGTGCCCGGTAAGATGGCGCCACTTTTTGATATTAAACAAATTTAACACATGTCAGTGAAAGAATAAGGATCAAAGTCAAATGTCTCTTTCCCATACCTAGTACAAGCATTGGTTTAGTTTATGGTTAGGTAGAGCTTTTTTTTTATACCACGACGGTGGCAAGCAAGCATACGGCCCGCCTGATGGTAAGCAGTCACCGTAGCCTATGGACGCCTGCAACTCCAGAGGTGTTACAAGCGCGTTGCCGACCCTAAAAGAGCTGTGTAAAACCCAAATAATTATTTATTTACTGGGTAAGATTTTTTCCCAGGTTGGCTGGTACAGTCAGCGCGCAAACGCCAGTAAGGACACGCCACACCTGCAGCGGTTCCGCCGCACCGCACCCATGAAATGACCCGTCGACCCCTTATGTCATAAAACATGTAATTTTAAGCGAATAAATCGTTTCTGTTGTACAGGACGTTTTGGACAACGAATGTTTTGGACTGATTTAAGTTTTGTAGTCATTTATTAGTGAAATATTATTTTAGTTAGATAAATAATAGAGTGAAATATTGCGTTCGATTGTGGTATTTTATTCGAAATTTATTAACATTAAAGTATTTTTTTTTAATATACATGAAACTTGATTTCTACAATACATAACTAAGTTCTCAATAGGGAGTATCACTGCAATGTTCTGCCGCCAGAGTGCAGCACTAGCACCTTTCGTAAACCATAGAGTAACTTATACATACTGTGCCTTCAACTGATTTTGACAAGTTTTTACAGATAATAAGATATGACATTGATGCATCAAGGCGGTTTGTTTACAGAGAGAGAGGGCCTACAGGGAGCGTGCATGAACTGTAGGAGGCAGCACAGGAGCCGTCAGATTTTTGGCGCGAGGCGTAAATGTGATGTTTTTTGTTCCGATGTAGCCCACAAGATGGCAGAACCTACTATGCACAAGAAAACACTTGACGTGTAAATGTACATGTATATGGTTCCGATTCAGGCCACAAGATTGCAGACCCTCCAACGCGCACGGTCCCTATAGGGATAACCGAGACGATTTATTGACGGATATAAGACGATAATTTTTGCGTCCACACCACACAATGCATTTAAAAAATTCGATTGTGCGAAAACTTGCCCCGTCTGAGTTGACCATGGTTGACCTTATTTGTATTTCGAGCCAAAATATTTTTTTATTACCATATATTTATACAATAAACTTGTCTCTATAAAGTCTGAAATAAAATAAAAATAACAATTACTGTACAGTACATGCAACTATAACTATAAAATTGCACAATTTTCGAAATACCAATAACATAAAAAAAATACTTAGTTACATTTGAACGCAACAGTAGCGCCCCTAGTGGTGAATTCTCGCGTTATTCTATAATTCAAACTTTTTTGAAAATATCGACATGAACAGCACTAACCAAACTGTGGTATCGTTTGTGCACATTGACCTTTTTATGGTTCCGTACCAAAAAGGAACAAAAGGAACCCTTAAGAGCGACTCTGTCCGTCCGTCTGTCACACTGCTAAATATCTCAAGAAGTACTTAAGAAATTTTAACAAGATTTGAAATTTGGAATAGTAATGTATTAACATTACTATAGATTTTACAGGAAAAATATAATCAGGCCTCTATCTTGGTAACTTTTTTTTAATTAACAAAAACCATTTCCGAACACTGTTTGTAATTTGACCAACTTTACGTGTGTTACACTTGAAATTTCTATGACATTACATTAAATATACCTTTTTTCAAATAATACAACAATTTTTGAAATTGGTTCACACGTTAGAGAATTATCCTCGAAAAACTAACATACGTGCACATTAGTTAGACAATTTGCCGATAGATGGCGCTGTACACAATTATATGTATTATGTATAGGTACCTACTTATGATCAAGTCTTTCGCTTTTATAGTTATGAGAGATAATTCAAAGTTTGTACGGAACACTCGGTGCGCGAGTAAAACGAACTCGCACTTGACCGGTTTTTATTTCAATTTAGTTCGCCTGAATCTGGAATTCTGGAGGCAATGAAACTACTAAATTACGGAAGGTGGAGGTAAGGAAATAAATCTCCATGTAACAAAAAACCTTACATAGGTGGCGCTACAATACCTAGAAAACTTGAATAAAAAAATCAAATCATAGACAGCGCACTTCACTCCGTCAATAACGCCTAGGTTCTTAGCTACTCTAGCGCTACTCTGGAGAGATTTGGAACTATTATTTATAGCTGACAGCTGGACAATTTTGCAACAGTTCCACCATAAGAGATGTCACTCCTCTTAATTCCACACTCCATATACTAAATTGTAAGAAAAAGTCCCTGGATTGTCAAACACTGGGTGTCAAATTCTAAGTACGAATTCTTACACATCTACGACTTTAAACATCTACGAGTAATTCAATCAATGAATTTTTAGTATCTACAAACTAGTGTCCGACCGAAACATATTTCCTTGCCGAAACAGAAACCGAAGGTTCGGCTTTAGCTCTAGTTTCGGCCGAAACCGAAACTTTTGTAGACTTGTTAAAATCTTAGAAGATTTTTTTCTGAAATGGGCACTTACTTATCAGGCAGTTTTAAATTATACAATTACTTTTTATTAGCCGAAAGCGACTCGAGATAACATTAAATCAGTTTCGGTGCGGCCGAACGGTTCGGCGGTTTTCGGTGTGTGGTCTGGAGAGGGGCGGGTTAAGTCTCGTTTTTACACGTAAAGTGGGGGTGTTTTTTTTTTTCTTCAAACCTACAGTGTGGGATATCTTTGGAAAGGTCGTTCAAAACTAATAAGGATCTTCAACAAACATGTTTTGATAAAGTGAATATATTCGGAGATAATCGCTCCGAATGAAAAAAATGTGTCCCCTCTAACTTTTGAACCATAGGTCCAAAAAATATGAAAAAAATCGTGGAAGTAGAGCTTAAGAAAGACATTAAATGAAAACTATAGCGGACATGATCAGTTTAGCTGTTTTTGAGTTATCGCAAAAAGTTTCCCCTTCATAGTAAAAAGACTTACTTTAATTAGGTACTGATTATGCAAATTTGCCTATTTGTTTAACTCGCGTGAAAGGTACCGTTTCATCCCTTGGTTAACAATTTACTATACTTTAAGCTCCAGTTTAGCTTATTGTGACGGAAGAGTAACTACGGAACCCTACACTGAGCGTGGCCCGACATGCTCTTTGCCGGTTTTTTGTACTTACACTGTGGCCAGGTCGAGTGGGGTCAGTGGAAGGGCATGTGGCCCGGGTTGGCCATAGTGGCCATGCGCATGTAGGTGGTGTGTGGTCTGGAGAGGGGCGGGCTGTCGCCGGGTAAGGTCTCGTTTTTGAACACGGCCACACACTTCCATTGGTTCAGGTATTGCACTGGAAGAGAAAATTATAAAATATATTAATAAAATAAGCTTGGTTAGTTTAGTAGCCTTAGGCTGCGTTTCCACCACAGATGAGCCGCCACCGCCAAATGTGGAAGGGGCCTAACAGTACAATAAAAAAACGGTCAAGTGCTTATCGGCCCACGCATAATGGACAAAAATATTCGTATACATATAGACTCGCAAAAGTATTTTATTTTCTTTACTACATGAGTAAAACCTGTCTTAAAGTTAGGCAAAACAGTGGCAATCGAGTTATACCGACGCCCCTCTGCCATACCTGCACATTTGCAAAGAAAAGAGCATACACTTCAAAAAAAACTCGCAACAAACGTTAGCCAGTTGCACAAGTTCTCCGACAGATGTCGCTAGCGCCGCGCGGGCGGCGCGGTTGACTCGCGCTGGCAAGATTTTTCCTGCGATATCGACGTGCCTATGTTATCTTCTAGTAGAGTTAATTCAAACTTCAAATATTCAAAAAAGTTTTTGACGCCTTCTTCTTCTTCCTCGCGTTGTCCCGGCATTTTGCCACGGCTCATGAGAGCCTGGGGTCCGCTTGACAACTAATCCCAAGATGTGGCGTAGGCACTAGTTTTTACGAAAGCGACTGCCATCTGACCTTCCAACCCAGAGGATAAACTAGGCCTTGTTGGGATTAGTCCGGTTTCCTCACGATGTTTTCCTTCACCGAAAAGCGACTGGTAAATATCAAATGATATTTCGTACATAAATTCCGAAAAACTCATTGGTACGAGCCGGGGTTTGAACCCGCGACCTCCGAATTGCAAGTCGCACGCTCTTACCGCTAGGCCACCAGCGCTTCGTATTTTATTTTCTTTACTACATGAGTAAAACCTGTCTTAAAGTTAGGCAAAACAGTGGCAATCGAGTTATACCGACGCCCCTCTGCCATACCTGCACATTTGCAAAGAAAAGAGCATACACTTCAAAAAAAACTCGCAACAAACGTTAGCCAGTTGCACAAGTTCTCCGACAGATGTCGCTAGCGCCGCGCGGGCGGCGCGGTTGACTCGCGCTGGCAAGATTTTTCCTGCGATATCGACGTGCCTATGTTATCTTCTAGTAGAGTTAATTCAAACTTCAAATATTCAAAAAAGTTTTTGACGCCTTGTGCAATTAAATTTGCCAACGGGTAGTATTAATTATGTCTTCAAGATTAAGGAACACTTTAAAACCTTAAAAAAGATCGATGAGTACTTCACATGGATCCATCCACAATTCCACGTAAGTAGAACTACACGTGCGGAGAGTGGGGGAAAATCTCCGTACATATCGACAAACATTGATTTTAGAAATAAACTACCGAAAATGCAGAAAATTAAATTATTAAAGGTATTAGTTTAATGAAATTCTGTTCTAGTCGGACCAAACATTTGCAAATGACAAAGTGCGGCTATCATTTATGACACATTTCTATGAAAATATGACGTTTATAATGGCGCTCCCTCACTTTGTATTGTTCAAGTCGGTGGCAAAGTTAGCTTAGTCTGACTCTAAATACGTACGTTTCCCGAGAGATGTCGCTAGCGCCTTGCGCGGCTGACTCGCGCAGTTAATATTTTTACACTGCCCAAAAAAAGCAAAGTGAATTTCAAATTCTCTTTGAATAAAAGATAAGTGAGATCAGTAGGAAGATGTTTGCTTCTCTGGGGTCACTTCGCAGGCTTCGTAGCTTCTTGCCGCTCGCTACCAGAATTGCGCTTGCTCAATCTCTTCTTCTCCCTATATTGGATTATGCCGATATTTGCTTTCTTGATCTTACAGAGGACCAGCTAAATAAACTTGAGCGCCTTCAAAACGTCTGTATAAGATTCATATTTGGATTACGCAAATATGACCACGTCTCTGAATTTCGTACCCAGCTCAAGTGGCTCCCTATTCGTCATCGCCGTAACTCTCATATTCTTGTACTTCTTTATAACATTCTTTTCAACCCCTCCACCCCTCTATATCTTAAAAAGCGTTTCAACTATCTTTCCTCGGTCCGCTGTGCGGAGATGCATCTCCTTGCTCTACCACCTTCATCATCAAAATTTTATAGCAACTCTTTTTCTTTTCGTGCTGTTCGGTTGTGGAATGCTTTGCCATTAGACATTAGACGTGCTAAATCCCTTCCCGTTTTCAAAAATCTTTTGAAGACTCACTACCTTTCGCTGCCTTAACTTGCCTTTATTTATGATTGTATAATATATAATGTATGTATGTATATATGTATTTATTTTATTAGTATGTAGGTATGTATTATATTGTTTGCGTCTTCATTTTGTTGAATTATATGTATATCGGCACTACCCGTTCAATGTTGTAAGTTCATTGTTTCCTGCTACCCAAAGGTTGTCTGGAAGAGATCGCTTCTTAGCGATAAGACCGCCTGTTGTTACCTAACTTTTACGTGTTTTTTCATTTCCTGTCTATTTTTAAATGTATGGTGCACAATAAAGAATATTTACTTACTTACTTACTTAAACGGGGTGGTTTGTTCCTGCGTTATGAACCTCGCGATGATATTCAAACCCAATTACTGTACCTACCACATTTCTACCAGATAAATTTCAATCTATGTAAAATCCGTTTTTTTAGCATTAGGAAGTAAGCGATCTTGACTTTTTTTTTAATTTTTGAAAAATAAGTCACTGCAAATATGAACCAATTATAAATCATATACGACTTTTTACATTATTTTACTTTCATAAGCAATAGTTACAGATTTTTAAAAAGCGTTTTTGCACACGTCAAGATTGTTTACCTTTTTCAAACGAACTTTAAACTCAAAATTAGAATATAATTTTTGCGCCTGTTGAATTAAATTTGACATCGCTTTTATTCCATTGTACAGTCACGTCTAAAAATGTCGGTACAAAAAATGTGCGAAAATATGTATACACTACCTTAATATATGAGCAGTAAAGTCGTGTATACATATTTTTGGAACTATTTTCGTTTCGATATTTTCAGACGTGACCGTACATACTTTAATTTTTATTATATCCATATATCAAAGTTCCCAGATGTCAAAAGGAAATTGTGTGTGTGTATGGGAAGGGAATCTCAGAATGCCTATTTTTTCTCAAAATACCAAAACTATAAATCGATGTGGTGTCACAATGCCTAAAACTTAACTACATTCATGACTGCTCACTGCTGGAGTGCCGTCACAATTGAATTGGAATTGAAAAAGCGACATATACCAACATATTCATATTTTAATTAGTAAAAAGAAACTTAAAATATCCAGAAATTCTATTCTAAATATGTACATACAATTAAAGGACAGCATAGAATCAGACCAACGCACAGACTGTGCAAGTGTTATTCTAATGTGAAACTTTAAATTATGACGTTTACAATTACACTCCCTGCCAACTTATATAGGTATGACTCTATTTCTCGATAGATGTCGCTAGCGCCGCGCGGGCGGCGCGGCTGACTCGCGCTGTTAAGATTTTTCCTGCGATATGGACGTCGCGATGTTATACTAGAAGCGATAATTCAAATTCAAATTCATTTATTCTATTTTTTAACGCCTTGTGCAATTAAGTTTGCCCACGGGTAGTATTAAGGAATATTATTAAATAATGCATACAATCATTGAATAGACTTGGACCCCTAAATTATAAAGTTATAGTCATATTTAACTTAAAATAAATCTAAAATAGCAATTTTAACTCTACTACGTTGTCAAAATCAAAACAGTTATATTTCATTTATTGGCAAACATTTATGGCTTAATAATTTAGTTTCCAACTTTCCCCAAGGATCAAGTCTCCCCTACCTCCGCACCCGCGCGGAGGGAGCGGGACAAGTACCGCTCTACGTCGGTTATAACATTGGATGCGATTTGCACGTCGCTCCGATGTGCGAGCGGGATGTCGCTATAATACGCGCATAATATTGTCTCACTTAAACATCGGAACGACGTGCGAATCACATACAGCGTGATAACCGTCTACCATCGATACACTACCACTGACGCAAGTTTTCTATAAAATTCAATTAAAATTGTAAAAGGAGTGAATAAAACATATTCATATTTTACTTAGTAAAAAGAAACTGTTAAAATACTCGTATTAGGGTAAACCTTAGGTAGAGTATATGCGGAAAGAGTCGTGGAATGTATGGGGCCCAATACATTCCACGACTCTTCTCTTTCCGAACAGACTCTATTAGCAAAGACAACGAAGTCACGTGGGACCTCATACAAAAGTAGTCCCCATTTTCCTCTTTGGATATCCACATTATAGAAAATATTTTTACGCAATTTGAGGCATATTATTATACTCTGTACGTGTGTGTGTATTATTGTACTCTGGCTGTGTATGTCCCTTCGTTGGATTTTTCAATTTTTTTAAATTATTATAAGAAATAGGAGTTTTTATAAATAGATATGGATTTTTTCGCTCTAAACTCTTTATAATTATAAAAAAGTGTCATGAAGCGGCATAGCTTTGGTTAATATACAATAAATAATGTAAAAATATTTTCCATGATGTCAATATTGAGGGAAATACAAAGTTGATTCAGGAAAGCTGGCACGAATGGAATTAACGAAACTTTCACTGTATGTTGCTAATTGCGGGGATCTTTCTCTTTTATTCTCGCTAAGACGTAGGTAATTAGAGTGACGGAGTAAAATGCCCGCAATTGACGACCTTCGATTTTCGCGGTTATATTCTGTATAGTCAGAGCCGCCATTTTATTGGTTAATGTGATACACACATAGATATGTTCATTCACTCATTCATTTCATTCGTACCAGCTCTTGTTAATCGACCTGTACGTTTGAATGGAGAAGCGATTGTCCACTGCCGTTCTAAAGTACACCATGTTTCCGATAGATGTCGCTAGCGCCGCGCGGGCGGCGCGGCTGCCTCGCGCTATTAAGATTTTTCCTGCGATATAGGCTTCATCACGATTCATGAAAGAGCAATCAAAATCAAATCAAATTATTTTTGCACCTTGAGCAATTAAGTTTGTTGACAGGGTATTCTTTAAAATTGTGCTTACTGGTCGACTGAATAGGTTTCGATATTTCAGTTTCTTTCCTAATATAAGCATCAATATCGTCAAAAACATGTAGTTAGCATCAAAAGTATCTACACGATTCTCTAGTAAAAGGGCCAACTACCAGTAATTTGCCAATGATTGGCACAACGCACAACACTAATGGTCGACACCTCGCCAAAAGTTTCACACTGCAATCATACCCCAAGGACGTCACGTTCCAGGAGACGCGCCACACACAGGAGTAATGCTCCTGGAACGCTACCATTACTTCTGTTTTGAAACGCACGCTTGAATCTAGTGTTGGTAGGAACTCTAGTCTAAATTTGAAGAACTCCACTCGTTTTTACGAAACTCGGCGCTTAAAAAATTTCCAAGTCTAAGTCCCGAGGCGAGACATTTATTGAGTCTTTTTAAGAGAGCTCAAAAGGACTCGAGCCTCCGAATAAAGACTCCGTTATCAATTTCATAGGCTTAACCTAAATATGCGTTATTGTATAATTTGTGTGCCTAATCCACGAATATTACTTAAATTCTCTAACAAGTTGAAAAGAACTCGAGTTTCGACTTAATATGCGAGTCTGAAAAACTAAGTCGAGTTTCAAAGCAGAGGACTCAAGTCTTAACAAATACTACTTGAACCAATGGTACCAATAGTTGACAGTTTCAACCTTGTCTTAAGACAGTGGTGATATTCCTATAAAAATGCCAATGACTGGTAATTGGCACCCCACGGCACAAGAGCAATAGTTGTCACCTCGCCTATACCAGGGGGAGGAAACTAGAGCGTTCGAGCTTTCTCGGCTCCGTTCGGCTCGGCATTGCTCCGAGCAATTAGGGTTGGCACAACTCGTCGTCCCTTTGCGTGCACAACCACAGGTAAGATAATTACCTGAATTTTGACAACCTTAAACTGCCGAAAGGGAAAGTTCCATTAGAAAGGGACATGATTCGGCCCTGAATCGCTGTCAAACTTCGGCTTCGTATGTAGTTTCCTTTCTGTATGGTAGTACCATTATTTATTCTGTAGCTATACTCACTTTTCCATAAGCGAACACTGCAGTCGTCCCCCGACGAGGCCAGCAAGGTGCCCGTCACGTTCCAGGAGACGCGCCACACGCACGAGTAGTGCTCCTCGAACGCCGCCATCACTTCCGTTTTGAAGCGCACGTTTGAACCGTTTGAGGATGTCGACGAATCTCTGTGGATGTGACAAAATATTGTTAACCTTTTGACCGCCACCGTCGGCTATGGCCGACTTTTGAATGACTTGCCAAGAACGCCAACGACGGCTACAGCCGACAGTTTCGCCAATGCAATAGCGACTAACGCGGGACTCTGTAAAGTTCAATTTTGCTTAAATAATCGTGATAGCCAGCGTCCGCGGCACGCCATTTTCCTTTGTCGTCTGGCGTTCAAAAGGTTAAACACTTTCCGGTAAATTTGACACAAAATGGCACAAACGAAACCTTTATAGACAGCTTCATCATGTACAGTCGCCATCAGATTTATCTGAGCGGCCGAGGTGCTCAAAAATATCTGAACACGCTTGACAATAGGGGCGTGTTCAGATATTTGTGAGCACCTTGGCCGCGTTGATATATCTGATGGCGACTGTAAAGTCCGATAGTAGTAGAAATTAAATAAAATGGTACTAAAAGCAAACGGCACAGTGGAAAATGTCAGAATAAAATTTTAGTAAACAGTTGTTACATTTTAAAATATAACTTACGTATCTACCACCTATATAACTTACGTAATGGGTCCTGTAACTCACGTGATGGATTCTTAACTCACATAATAAGCTCTACGTATAACCCACATCACGGGTTCTATACTTCGAACAACACCGGCTTCCGACACGTCGGAAGGGAGGAGCCCAGGCGATGTCATCCATTTTTTGCGGGGAAAACGTGCACACAGTCGCATTTCTCATTCACTACATACAAAATCCTATCTGTAATGACGACACAAATACATATAAAATAACACACGTCAAAGACAATTCTTGCACACCTTGATATCTTTTTGTGGATGGTCGAATCACAACACGCACCGGGTTATGCCCAGTTGGGCATGTGCTTCGGCAGAGGGGAAATAGTGCGAATGCCTACTCCTTTCCCGGTGTTACTCGAAGGTTCTATAACTTACGTGATCGGCGACGGCGAGGAGGAGGAATGAGCGGCCGAGGTTGGGAGCGAAGGCGATGTCGTTATCACACAGAGGCAGGTATAACTCACGTGATGGGTTCTATCTTAATGATCCGGACATCTTTAGTGGTGACTGCGAGGAGGTGGAACGAACGGCCGAGATTGGGAGCGAAGGGCGATGTCGTTAACAGAGAGAGGCAGGTATAACTCACGTGATGGGTTCTATCTTGATGATCCGGACATCTTTAGTGGCGACTGCAAGGAGGTGGAATGAGCGGCCGAGGTTGGGAGCGAAGGCGATGTCGTTAACAGGCTCTTGGACTGACGAGAGGCAGTCGGTTCGAGTCCAGCGGCGAGACGCTTCGCTATATCTGTACAAAACAATACAATAATCTAGACGAATGTCAAATGAAGACGTCGAATGAGGAAAAGGGGGTCTGACGCCCGCGCGGGTTCGTACCTGGTGCAAAGGTTATCCATCGCCATTCAACGTGGCAATGCGGCTAGCGTTATGGGTACCTTTGCGCCGGGACAACTCGGGGGGTTCTTTTTGACTAGACTTAAGTTAGTCTTAAGTTTTTTTTTGTGTTTATTGTATATAATAATAAATATTTTTTTTTAAATTCACCGATAATCTAGATTACTTATTCTTAACCTTTCAGAGATACTCTTCATTTACTACGAAATGGCGTGTAAAAAAACGACAGAAAATAAAAAAAAATCGACGTAAAAAATTTTCTTTTTAAGAGAAGTTATACCAGTCATGGTTACTTATCTGCTAAACTGCGTAGCAGTTTGTTGGCAGAAAATGTATGCTACCCTCCACCATTGTAAGTTATTGCAAACTTAATTTATAGCTATATTTATATTGCTAGTGCGATTTCTTACAAACAGTTGTAACAGCTTTAGATAGACAGATTTTAGATAAACATTAAGCTAACAATAATCATTAGTTGCAATAACAAACTAACTAGGTTTGTTTACCTATTTAGTCAGTCTGTTACTGTTTTCATGTGAACAGTAGGTATAGATGCTCGATTTCATTTCAACCACACACGAGGAAACAACAAACATACGGAGTGAAGCTAAATAAAATATATATTTTTATACTACGTCGGTGGCAAACAAGCATACGGCCCGCCTGATGGTAAGCAGTCTCCGTAGCCTATGTACGCCTGCAACTCCAGAGGAGTCACATGCGCGTTGCCGACCCTAGCATTCCCCCCCTCGTTGAGCTCTGGCAACCTTACTCACCGGCAGGAACACAACACTATGAGTAGGGTCTAGTGTTATTTGGCTGCGGTTTTCTGTAAGGTGGAGGTACTTCCCCAATTGGGCTCTGCTCTAGATCTGGAATGACATGAATGCCGTGCCCTGCCACACAAAGCGAGATAACATGCACAATGCCCATACCTCTCTTTTGGACGTAGTTTAAGGACGTACCCGGGTCCAAGATAATTAAGGGTGTGTAAGATAATTAAGTCATCAGAGTGCAGCATCCCACTGCCTCCGAGTGTATTAACATTAGCTTTATACTACCTATACATCATTATACATTTTACGGTAACACGTGCAAGGTATTAACTTCCTGTTACATAAATACATAAAGCAACCGGTTGGCCTTTTGACGCGATCCAGTCTACTTCCAGTCTGTTTTTTTTATTCTTTTTTTTTACTCAACCTTTGATACGTTTTGACAGGATCTTAACTGCTCTGGTAAAATTCCACCCTGTATACTTACTCATAGAGGAAAACCTTTCCGTTGCAAGCCACGCCCTTATCATTGACCGGGGTGACGGCGGCCGTGTTCGGCTCGTCGCTGCCCACCGCTATCATTGGTGGGTTTACTCTGTAAATAACATTGTCAGAGCAATATCAGTATATCACCGACTGATATTTTAAGTGTATAGTAAATATAGGTTAACGTACAGTGTTACACAATACAGTTAACACACATGTAGATGCTTCGATAAATACATAAATTAATCTTCTCGGGTCAGTGGTGTAGGGTTAGAGTCGGTGTAGCTTTATTTGACGTTCATAAGCGCATTGTAATATGCCTACTTGAATAATAAAATATCTTTATCTTTAATTAATTTTTAACATGCAGAAATGTCTGCTAACGATGCTATAAAAAAAAATTGTTTATTTCGGACCAACATAATCTATAGATATTAAGCTTAGACGTTTTTTTTAAGGTGGAAAAATTATTGCCTTGGGTGAGATTTGAACTCACAGCCTCTGGGCCACCGACTCTTAGACTTCCATTAAAAAAAATGACAATATTTCAAAATCAACAAACCTGTATCGGTACTCATTTCAATCGTTTCATAAACCCACACTCGTATTTTAATGCCTTTTATTATGTAGCAGTCATATTAACTACTATTATGTTACTTTTGATTTGGGGAAATTATAACATAATATTATTTTTTTATTTTTTTATTTATAGCCTCATATCAGAAATACATTTTTTATACTGTATCTATAGTTTTTCCTTAATCTACGATAACCGATTCTGTGTGCCTTTGGGCAAAGGCCTCCCCCAATCTTCTCCACTCTTCCTTATTTTGCACTAATCTGGTCCATATTTTAGTCCTTCCAGCCATGTCTTCTATTTCATCGGACCATCTTTTAAAGATGGTTTAACATAATATAAAAGCCACCAAATATCGACAAATTACACACCTTGACAGTGAGGGGTTCCAGGAGAGACAGCTGATGGACACCTTCGTGGGGATCTCATGCTGCAGCGTCCACTGCGCCAGGTTCATCACGTCGGGGGCTTCGTATATCCTGCATACATTCGTATTTAATTACAGTTACTGTCATTTAACATGGAGATAAGACACTGATAAAAGAGTGTTTACAGAAAAAAAAAAAGGTTTGTTTTTATTTAGAATCAGAAGTGACTGTGACCCTTGATTTAGAAAAGTGTGCTGATATTTTATCAGTTTTGTGACCTACAGGTACAGTAAGCTGCAGATATAACTGACCCCCCTGGAAACAAGTGTGCAAGGGGGGTTAGTTATCTCTGCAGCTTACTGTACGTTTTGTATGGAATTTTGTAAGGTCAAGAAAAGTAAAAATATTTTTTCACCTCAGCAGCTCGAACAAGCCTACTTTCGTCACCCCAGGGAGTGTGGAAAGTGCGTCTTTCCTCACTCCAGGGAGTGAGACAAAGTAGCTTTTTAATTTAGTGAAGGCCATGAATACAGGAATAAAAACTTTAGTTGATGTTGAATTTTTTTAACCTTTAATATGTTCTCTACTGAGTTGAAAAGTTGTATGTGACACACGAGAGCAAAGTTATTTTACATCTCGTGTTTTTGAGTCAACACTCGCAAGAAAAGCTAACTTTCCTCTCTTGTTGCACAAATAACTATTCTTTATTAGGTTCTCATGATTTGAAATAGAAATAAACCCCAAAATAATAGTATCAAGTTGGTAACAATTATGGTGATCAAGAAAATGTAATGTGTAACTTTTAAATCACTTGCCTAAGGTAAAGTAAAGTAAGATAAGGTCTCTTTAAAGCAATAGGCTACTACTGCACCGGTGAGATCCATTCTTAGGCCCTGTCTTCACTTTCCATCAGGAAGGTGTGACTAAAGCCAATCACCGATCAGTTTTTTAGTAATTTTTTTTTTTTTTTTAAATACACTTGTTGTAAAATATACATATTATTTATATGATCAGTCATAGATAGATTTTATTTTCTTTTACAGTGAACAAATTTTTATTTTATTTCTTAGCCTGTAATGTCTCACTACTGGGCACACTTAATTTATTTTTTAAATTGATATCATACCTAATAATGCCGTCAGCCGAGCATGTGACTAGTAATAGGCCCAAATGTTTAGGACCAAACTTGACATCTGTCACGGAGGTCCTGGAGTCAACTAGATTGGATCGCTTCAGCCATGTTCGGAGCCCTTTCTCTGAGCCTGGGGCTGTGGTGTCACCTGAAATATGAGAAATAAGGGTGCACAGAAGAAATCTCAGAAACAGCGTTGTATTTATATCGGAGCACCGTTAGTAACGGCGGAAGCGCCATCGACAATAAGGTCCCTTTTCATAGATAACGTCACATATAGAGAGGATTACTATAACCAGCTTAAATCTAAAAATTTGTGTGGGAATATGAATTTAAGGTTATATATGCACAGTTTCAAGTCTTATTTTAGACAAGACAGTGTTGTTTATATGGTCTTTTCTTAGAATAGTGCACTTATCTATTCTAAGAACTTGATTTTGAATGAATGCCAAAGTCAGCAAATATTGTTATGGTACCTATATGTTAACAAAGTTTCTAAGGTACTTTTTCTGTTAAGTAGCTATGTAAATTTTACAACTATCCAATGACAAAAGTAAAATTTTAAGAATCATATAGGGATGTTTGCATAAACTGTAGAGGACAGCACAAGAGACATCAGATTTTTGGTGCGAAATGTAAATGTGCAGTTTATGCTTCCAATGTAGCCCTCAAGGTGGCAGAACCTACTATGCACAAGAAAACCTATGAGAATGACCTAGGTGTCAATGTATATGTTTATGTTTCTCATTCAGGCCAAAAGATGGCAGACCCACCAATGCACACTGTCCCTATTGAAGTATGAGTGATCTTACCAACTTCCTCCCAAATAGCAGCAGTGCGGTCAAATGAGCAGGTAGCAATAACCTGCCCAAACTCAGGGTGGGCCCAGGTGACCTTCCACACGGAGCCGTGGTGCGCCTTCCAGCTGGCAGTCATCTTCCAGCCATCGCGACCGTCCGAGTCCCACACCTGAAGACATTTTCAAAGACAAACTTAATATATACAAAAGGCGAACATATTGCCACGAGGTATTCTCTACCAATCTACCTTATTACAAAGACTTACCTATATTCATTGAAGTAAGAGTTTCTTTCTGCAGTTAAGCTAATTGGTGCAGTGAAGGTGTTAATTTGTGCAACAAATCAAAAGAACTTGGAACAAACCCAAAACTTCACAACAAAAACTTTTATGCTCATCACACAAAAAAACCAGACAAGCGCGAGTCGGACTCGCCCGCTGAGGGTTCTGTACTTTTTAGTATTTGTTGTTAGAGTGGCAACAGAAATACATCATATCACAGTTCATGAGATACAGCCTGGGGACAGACGGATGGACGGACAGCGGAGTCTTAGTAATAGGGTTCCATTTTACCCCGGCCTTTGTAGTAAAGTCTATTAAGTTAGTTGTTATATTCACAGGCAGAACACATCACACAAGTATACCCGGAACCCGACCAACGATTCCCTATTTACCAGCCTTTGTAGTAAAGTTTATTAAGTTAGTTGTTATATTCACAGGCAGAATTATCGATCTTTTGATGAAAAAAAAAATATTATCATAATTAATATCTAAACATAACCTACCTTCACATACTGGTCGCTCGAGCAAGTAGCCATTCGTTCCCCGTAAAAATCGTAGGCCACATCGTGAATGAGGTCCTTGTGGTCAGCGAATATAGTTTGAGACTCGAACAAATTGGTGAGCGTTAGTTCTCCCATGGTCATGAACTTTTTAACACCAAAAACATTAAATTTAAACTACACAGCGTCGGGCGGTCTACCTACACCACAATACACAAGGTTAAACGTCAAACTGACAAATGGCTAGTATATTGCGTTTCGTTTCGCGCAGCTGCTTTTTCTCCCAACCGTTTTAACCTATGTCGAAAAAAGTAGGTTATTTCACATTAAGTCCATTTCTGTATTAGGTGGCAGAGGGGTTGGGAGCTTCGGGAAGTAACCGACAAAACGCTAAGGTGAAAGGATAAACAAAATGACTAATATACTTAATAATTAAAAATAAGTTGGGGTTTAGTTATCATTTAATTTTTAGTTTTTTTACATAATTACAAGTTACAACAAACTCAACAGCACACACATTTATTGTCATGGAATTTATAAATAATACTGAATAAGATTCAATCTTTACAGCTATCATGGCACAAGATTCTTAATACATTTCTATGCCAGTAAAATTTCATTTAACAGTGTATAATTTTCTGTAGTAAAATATTATTTAGGTAAATATATAAATTATGCAATATTCTCAAATTATACAATTTTGGGACAAGATACAGTGCTGTTATTCTGATATTAATAGTAATGGGGCATCATTAACAAGTAATTTATGTACATTTTGAAATATCTATACTTAAACCGAAGGCACTAACAGTCAATCTAAGTTCCATTTTTGACATAAACAATTAGAATATTTACTTACATAAAACAATACACAGAAGTAGATAAATTAAGAATAGCTATTTTATTAATGAGCTAGCATGGCATTGTACCCTTTACCATAAATAATAATTTGTCCATCACTAAAGGTAAAGGCTTCATCACACCGCCACAGGACACAAGCAGAGTGTGAAAAAAGCTACTGTCACATAGAATATAAGAGAGCTGGTATAAGTGGCGTACACGAAGAGAGACCTCAGAAGAGGGCTCAGCAGTGGGCGACTGGAGGCTAAAATGATGATGAGAGAGCCAACATTTTTATAACAATGACATTAGGCTTTATCAGGATCAGCCTCTGTGAGGATTTCTCTTCTATTGGGTAAAAAATGGATCTTAACATTGGTAAAAGTAGTAGAAAAAGGTCAATAATTTAAAGATTATTGTTAGCAGCATATTTCAATTGCTCCACTTGCAAGGCCAATCTCTTATTTGCATCCACCAACTCATTCTGGTTCTGCTGCATCATAGAGATCTGAGAACTCATGGCTGCCATCTGCTTCTCCAAAGAAAGCCTCTGCTTCGTCAGAACCATCATGATGTGCAGGAAATAGTTCTTATTGTCCTCTGCAACATCTGCAAGACTGAGCTCAATGAAATCTTTAAGCTCTTCAACAATACTAGAATCATATCTTGCAATCTTTTCCTTTTCTCCGTTTACTACTATTAGTGGTCTCCCATCATCCGGAGCTCCATTTAAAATGGGTGATGGAAATGCTAAATTTTCAGCAACTTGATTATGAAGAGGTGTTGAAATTTTACTCATATTCTTTTCAACATCCAATCTCTTATTTCTTTCCAACATGCTGCTTTCTTTAAATTGCGATTTATTTGCATCATCTTCATTAGACTTGTCTAACCCCATCAGTACTAAGAATGAATCAGCATTTTTATCTTCAATCTTTTGAGAAACATCCAGGTTATCCTTGTTAGGTGAAGCTGAAATTAGGAACATGTCAGAAGTCCTAGGTTTCCCTGGGCTCGGTTTACAAGGTGTCAAGTGTAATTCAGTGTCTTCTTGAATGCTTATTTCATTAATTTGTGGCTTCTTCCTTGAAGGTTGGAAAGCTACTTTTTTAACCTCCTCATTATGCCCTTTTAGGGTTGTAAATGGATTGGTTAAATCTCTCAAATCGTAAATCATAACTACTCCATTTTTGGTCCCGATAGCAACTTGATTGTCAGCATTTACTGCTATGGAAGTTAATGTGTAAGATGTTTTGATGGTAGAAACTACATTTTGGAGTCTTATGTCATATACATGAACAATTTTATCATAGCCACTGGACAACATGACATCTTTGTTTATCAATGAATATGCAATATCGCTAACAGGAGCTGCATGAATGTTATCAAAGAATGCTTTATCTTTATTTGTGTTTATATCTCGTAGGACGACATGTCCTTCATCTGTGGCTAAACCTAATAAGCACCGTGTTTCATGATGGAATTTCATTGCGGAAATGCTTTTAGAACAGTTAACTTTAACAGTTAAAACTGGAATGTTAGAAACCAGTCCATATATGACGGTTTCTCCATTATTCATGGTAGCTGCTAAGTTATTATTTTTAGCATTATAACTTATGTAGTTAACGCTAGCCTGATACGTAGGTGTGGGGAATGTTTTCGTTATGGTCTTGTTTTTCGTGTCCCAAATTAAAACATTACCACTCTTGGTGCCTATGGCGACATTTCGGTGCCCTTCTCGATGGAAACTAGCCGACCAGGTGTCTTTCAATGGAATGTGCTGTAAGCTTCGAATGTCATGATCTGCGGGTGTTAAAATTTCGATTAAACCTTTGCAGTTGACCTGAAACAAAACAAAAAACAAATGTAACCTAAGAGATAAGCCGCGAAATTAATTGTTTGAATTTACAGTTTAATGATGTAGGATTACCTGTAATATGTATTTACCATCATCGCTCCATGATATATCTCTCATAAGACCATCGTAACATCCATAGGATTTTTTTAACTCCCAACTGTTAGTATCGTGAAGATGTAAGCGAGAACTAACAGAAGAGAGATACATTTTAAATTAAGCAATGGTAACTGACAAAACAATTTATGGAGCGATGATTATAGCACTTTTAGTTATTTTAAACCATCAATATTTAGGGTAAAGTTTTTTACCCAACGAAAAATTTTGATTCGCATTGACATCTATCCATTATAGTAGATTTAAATGAAGGTAAACACGTAGAAAACCATTTTTCTACTAAATACAGTGAAACAATATAGCCTGTTTCAAGAATTCCCTATCTCAGTGTATTTATTAAGAATCATTAAATTTATTTATTTTAATATATTCGACAATTGATGATACATTTATCACAATTTTCATTTATTATAATTTATGTTAGTGTTAAAATTCTACCAATTCATTTTTTTTTACATGGCAAGGATGTGATAGGGATGCACTGCACCAATATCGGTTTTTCAAAATCAAATAAATATATTTTTCATCTAGCAACATCAATTAAATTTGACATTTATTTGTCTGACGTGTATATTTTGCGAAAAATAATATCGTGTATTTAATTAATAAAAGGCGTAATACTCCTATTCAAGTAAGTATTCATATCGGTTTACCCTGAGAATTTTGATTTCGCTATTGTAATGTATGCAGATCGCCTTTACTTATAGTATTTCCTTACAAACCATAACCTGTAGATATCGGTAGAAATCCATTTACTATTTCCATGACTGCTGCCTTTTAACATCTCTTGACACATTAATTCCAGACCGACACCATGATCAGCGACATCCAATTAGCCGTGTTCTCGAACGTGCTGGGAGTCTCAATTTTCTTATTGGTGATCCTCTACCACTACATCAATGCTAACAGTTCCAAATAGGTAAGGCAACGATAGTATGAATTATTATAATACAAATGAAGTCTCATTTTGTAAGTCCATTGTAGTATTAAATTTTATAATAACCTAATTCTCACAGTCACAAGATGAAACCAATTTTATTGTAGTAAGAGTAAGTAGTTGCGAGGTACCATAAAACATCCCAAGAATAGTCTGTTACTACATTTGACTATGGTCTACAAGTTCAATACGCAATTAAATATAAATATCAAAGTTCTTCCATTTATAAAAAATATACTTCGCTTTAAAACTACTTTCAACTAATTTTGGACTGGATGGAGTTTCTAAACTATTCTTACTTACTACTTACTTTGTTGACTCAGTAACCATAATGATTTGGCCTCTGACACAAGACAACTCCACTTTTCTCGTTCCTGTGCGACTTCTCACCTGACAGACTATTATTTATTTATTTATTTAATCTTTATTGCACAAAAGAATACCTTATAGTACAAAAGGCGGACTTAATGCCATGAGGCATTCTCTACCAGTCAACCTTTAGGCAAAGCAGAGAGATTGTGGGCGGTGCTACTTTAACAACAACAACCAAATATAATACAATAACATACCATACATACATAATACATACATACATAAATATACATACTTATATTTATGTATATGTGTGTACTATAATTCTTTTTTTACAATTAGAAAGATGGTAAGCGATCATGATGTGTTTTTTTATTTTAATTAAAAATCTCTTGAAAAATGAATCGGCAAATTTGTAACCATTATGAATCATATACATACCACAGCCAACTAACTAGACCCTGCTCATAGTGTTGTGTTCCTGCCGGTGAGTAAGGTTGCCAGAGCACAACGAGGGGAGTGAGGGTTGTTAGGGTCGGCACCCCCATGTAACTCCTCTGGAGTTGCAGCCGTACGTAGGCTACAGAGACTGCTTACCATTAGGCGGGCCATGCTTGTTTGCCACTGAGTTAGTATAAAAAAAAACCTTTTACTTTCATAAATAATATAAATAAATTTTTAATAAGCATGTTTCAATAACTTTCAATAAAAAGACACATCAAGATTGTTTACCTTTTTTTTAATGTTATAAAAACTAACTATACACATAGTTTGGTGGCTCTATGGTAGCTTATATTTAAATTGTCAAAGACACTTCTAATGTTTGTGATATCTGATGTGAGAGGAACTATCCTCTTAAGTCCAGCTAATTAGTCCAGTTAAGGGGTAGTGCAGCTATTAACTGTATAGACAGCTTTAGATGCTTTGACAAGTCCATCAATCTTTGCAACTATCAGAAATTGATGTTAATAGGCGGGTCCTCACAGAGCGAGCATACACGCGAGGCAATTTCCCTCGCGCTCAAAACGGCCGAGGCACGTCTACACTGGCCGTTTTATGCTTACATTTTAAGGCATGCCTAATATTCAATACACCAACCGAATAATTCAGCCGAATACGAACATTGGAAAACTTGCCAAATATGCCGATTATTCGACTCATCTCTAGAGAATGAACTCTACATTAGAAATTTACCAATATATAGAAAGGGGTTTCAAATGGTTACCAATTGTGTTTGGTAATAAAATCTAATGTTTTTGTTACAGATGTAGGCGTGGCAGCCCCTCCCAACATAATTTACTAATAATGTTAATACATAAGAATTATTTGTAAAGTATTCTTTAATTTCATCAAACCATTCCTATATTTAACCTGATAACAGTAATAATAAAAGCAATATTTGGATAAATGTGTCACGAAAGCACCATTACCTATTGACCACTTGACCAGTCACATTCAAAAACATCATACAACCATCATGGGCAACTTTGTATGCAGCCTGGTCCAAAAACCAACAGAAATGAAAGTTAGATCATTAGATAGGTATTTCTATGTACTACATTTCGTTCCATGGGCACCAAGCGATATATATATATATATATTTTGAAAGTAAAGAAAGCGAAGTAAAGTAACATTTTTCTACTATGATGTTCTATTTATTATGAGCTTCGAGCAACACCGGGAAGAGAGACGGCATACATACTATTTCCCCTATGCCGAAGCATATAGGTACAACTGTACCTATGGCGGTGCATGTTGTGACTCGTCCGTACACAAAAAGAGATCGAGGTGTGCAAGATTTGTCTTTGACGTGTATCGTTTTCTATGTATATGTGTCGTCATTACAGATTAGAATTTGTATGTAGTGAGTGAGAAGTGCGACTGTGTGCACGATTCCCCCAGAATTTAGGCTCCTCCCTTCCGACGTATCGGAAGCCGGTGTTGCTCGAAGATTATGGGTAATCAAATATACTGTTACTGTCTGTCCTTCGGGGCCCCCTGAGGATGGGAGCCCTGTGTGCCCTTGGTATAGTCGGTTTTGATTGATAAATATTTAATAACATACATTAGAATTTGATTTGTAATGTTTTACAGTAAGTATTTTCCTCGCGTTTGTGTGGTG
Source organism: Cydia pomonella (assembly GCF_033807575.1). Classification (NCBI taxonomy): domain Eukaryota; kingdom Metazoa; phylum Arthropoda; class Insecta; order Lepidoptera; family Tortricidae; genus Cydia; species Cydia pomonella. Next base: position 17,523,442 of record NC_084720.1, on the reverse strand, counting down.
AAAATTTTGTTACACTTCACTCGCTACGTCCATGGTTGTTTAAAGGTTTTCGCTTGCTCGGATATAAATATTAGCATGAGGGGTTAAACAACAACTTTGCCCCCTTGTAAGTCCCACAGTAAGCTCAATAAGGCTTGTGTTGAGGGTACTTAGACAACGATATATATAATATTTATAAATACTTAAATAGATAGAAAACACCCATGACTCAGGAACAAATATCCATGCTCATCACACGAACAAATGCCCTTACCAGGATTTGAACCCGGGACCATCATCTTCGTAGGCAGGGTCACTACCCACTAGGCCAAACTGTACCCCTAGTGTAAATAAATTCGATTTCGAAACGTGACGTACGCGTTTGCGTTTAGTCTCATTTTGTATTGGATTTAGAAAGAGCGCGCCAAGCGGGACGTTTTGGAAACTCAAAATCCTATACAAAATGAGACTTAACGCAAACGCGTTCGTCACGTTATGATGTGGATCAAATTTACACTAGGGATACTGGTCGTCAGAAATAACTATTGACAACTAGATAACTTAGAGTACTTAGATATATAGTTTCACTGTAAAAAGTTGTAGGTATGTATTGTAAGACACAATTAAATAAATTCATAGATTTTCTGAATTTTGTGGCTTGCTTACATAAAGTACATAAATTAATATTAATTTCATGAAGGGCTTTAGGACTGATATCTAACCAGTATCTAACATTAATTGTTTCTCAGATTATTACTAGATGGCGTTACTCGACGCCAAAAACTTCGGACTCGGATCAATTTTCAACAAACATATCCATTTTATTATTATGGCAGAATGCCATACCTGCTCGTAGATATAGATGTATTAAATTAATCGAATATCTTTAAAGCCTAGTTCCATAACTTGTCGTTAGATGGCGTCAGTTATGACATTAAATTGAAGACCGATCTGGCCTATGGGATTAGTGGATGGTCCTGGGTTTGAATCCCGGTACGGGCATTTATTTTTGTGATGAGCACAGATATTTGCTCCTAAGTCATGGTTGTTTTCTATGTAGGTATTTGTATATTATACATATATCGTTGTCTGAGTACCCATAAAACAAGGTGTTTTGAGCTACCCGTGGGACTTAGTCAATATGTGTAAGAATGTCCTACTTATAATATTTATTTAAATATATTTAGGTACATATTTTCTTTCATAAAATATAAGTCTCATCCGGAAGGCAGATCGTTGAAAGTCGGCCTTATTATTGTATCCATATTGTATCTCCTACTATTAGTTGCGATAGGATACCAAGATTATCCTATAATACTTATATTTTATTTAATTATGAACCTTAATTCTATTGTAGGAACACATAGAACCAATTAACATAGGATTTTTTACAGTATTTTTAACTAAGACTGGACTTAAAAAAATTAATTAACTTGAAAATTTTACCCCGATGTTTCGAGCACGACATTATGTTGCGTTCGTGTCTTCTTGTCTTGAAGAACTTACCTTAATTGTTCATATGAGGTTCATACATGTACTTACATACTTACCCCCTTATTCATAAAACTTTACGGGCCTGATTTAGTTAAATGATGTTTTATCCCTTTCTGACAAATACAGAAGTCAAAATGACAGATAAAGACAAACGATTCATAGCCAATTCAGGCCAGTAACGCGTTTATGAATAACGCCATAAATGTGCAGAAATTGTGAAAGTTTTAAATCAATATATTTATATTTTGTAACCGTCGGTTAAGATTTCACAACGAATGCAGGAATATGAGACTTCCTTGCTGTGATTTGAGAACCTTATTTTGCAAGAGCGATCTTTTGTTTTATTTCATTGAATTAAGCTGCACTTGCAAATTATTGGTGTCAGAATGCGTATTTATTTAAAAATGTATTCGAACATTATGAAATGTCATGTTTTCTAAAAGTGTGCCTAAAAGAGTTCCCTCAGCAGACACTTTTAAACAAAAGGATTTTTTTCATCGATTCAGTAGTTGTTTTCTAGAAATCGGAACCGCAAAAACGCATGGCCACTTTATGAATGAATTTACGTTCATATAGAAAGTGGCCGTGCACTTTTGCAGCTCGGTGTACATCACTATTTTTTCAATTGAGAATATATTGAATACTCCAATATTTTTGGGACTTCTTTCGTGTTAACAAAATAATCCTACCGAAATCCGATTAATTAGTTGACCGGTTAAATACGTGCCATAATTAAATGCTACAGCATTCAGCTAAAAAAACGTTAGATAATTTTTGGTGACTGTTGGCATGAGGTGTATTTAGGTGGGTAGGTAAGTTAGGGGGGTATATAGGGGGGTAGGTAAGTTAGGGGGGTATTTAGGCCGGATAGGTAAGTTAGGGGGGTATTTAGGTGGGTAAGTAAGTTAGGGGGGTATTTAGGCTGGGTAGGTAAGTTAGGGGTGTATTTATGTGGGTAGGTAAGTTAGGGGGTATTTAGGCCGGGTAGGTTAGGGGGAGGTGGAGGTTAGGTTAAATTTGGTTAGGTATTAACACCTATGCTAATTTTAAGGTTAGGTTCATTTCATTAGGTAATCTTTGATTCCAAAAGGAGCTATAACCCAGAGAATAAGATTAGAATTATAACTAAATATATGCCCCTCCTCAGTATTGTCACAAAGAATTGAACACCTTTTCTTCTTCTTCCTAGCGTTGTCCCGGCATATTGCCACGTCTCATGGGAGCCTGGAGTCCGCTTGACAACTAATCCCAATATTTAGCGTAGGCATTAGTTTTTACGAAAGCGACTGCCATCTGACCTTCTAACCCAGAGGGTAAAACTAGGCCTTGTTGGGATTAGTCCAGTTTCCTCGCGATGTTTTCCTTCGCCGAAAAGCGACTGATAAATATCAGATGATATTTCGTACATAAGTTCCGAAAAACTTATTGGTACAACCCGATTTTTGAACCCGCGACCTTCGGATGGCAAGTCGCACGCACTTACCGGCAGGCCACCAGCGCTTCGTAAATAATTGAACACCAACAACGTGAAATAAATAACTAGCTAGCTACTTATATATACAAGCCGATATTCTGATGATGGACTTCTTAACTTATTAGGGCCCGGCCACATGTCAGCGGTACAGTAAACGGCGATATCAACTCCCCAACCCATCAGCTGGCGACGTCCTTGGGGTTACGCTAAGAAAGGAGCGTACAGAACGCATAATTAATGCCACGACCTGGCAAATTTCACAACGTCACTTCTAATTCTAATTCATAGTGCGTTCTCTTTCGAAAACGTACTAGCAGAGGGCCTATTTGACCTATAGCACAATCGGATTAGCACCAACCTCGAAATCTCGGGAACAGTCATAAAATTTGGTATGTATATAAATTAAAGTCCTCTTTTTCGCCCACACCATTTGACATTTGGGGACCTTGAGGAATCGCAGTCATCTTGGAAAATGTGTACCATCCAGGAGAAATTAGCGTTTTACTCTAAATCTACATTCTTTATGAAAATATAGTGTAAGGCAACGTTAAAGCTTATTTAATTCTACACCAAAAAGTCCTGGATATCTTTGCGGAAAAAATACATCGTGTTATAGAAAATACTTGCCATGCCTATTACAAAATAATAATAATAAAAAAAATATAATCTAAGGAGGTAAGTACCTTCCAAGAATTTAACATCAGGACCATTTCCTAACTTGTCACAGTAAATAAATAAATAAAAATAAATAAATAAATAAATAAATATTATATATAGGACATTATTACACAAATTGACTAAGTCCCACAGTGACAATCAATATGAAAGTTGCTACTGTCGCTAGGGACCTCTTATTGTCAGAGAGATGCAACGAACAGTGGCTTGGCTGAATACCGAATATCCGGCGGATCCATCGGCCGAATAGCCGAATATTCGGGTAAAAGTTTTACCTAAAATTAAGTAATTTCGATTCTGTTCTCGCTGTAGGCAGTCTTTGATAGAAATTGCGAATTGAATTGCGGACATTGCGACGCGTTAGTTTTCTTCGTGTGTATTTTTTTTTGTATTTTTTTCTCATGTTTTTGTATTATCTATGAATATAAAGGTAGTTTAAAAGAGTATACTGATCTTAATAATTTATTACTTGTAGTTTGTTACTTTTTTACCTCTCGTTTACCGTTATCTACATGTTAACGTACTATTAACGGCCGAATAATATGCTACTATTCGGTATTCGGCCCAATAGTGAAATTGTGGCCGAATAAGCCGAATACCGTATGGTGGCCGAATATTCGTTGACTCTCAAATTGTCACTGTGACAATGTACGAAATGCTACTAAAATTAAATTCCTTGACCATACGTCTCAACTACCAGGAGGCCTACCGCGAACCACGTTCGACGTGTTGCCTCTCTGTCGCACTTGTAAATTCGTACGTAAGCGTGGAGGTAACACGTCGAACGTGGTTCGCGGTAGGCCCTCAGAACCGGGAAAGAACCTACCAAATCTCTAGTAATTATGGCGTCTGTGCAACATAGACAATCCGCCGGATGCATAAATCGATTGTACCAAGGACACCCGAAATAAGACACTGAGATCATAGCTAGAATTTTATTGTAAAAAAAACGTAGATATTATTACGGTATTTTTTGCACGTCAACGTCGTCAACAAATTGACGTAAGTGAGTTCAAGCAGAGGTTGTTGTTGGATCAACTACACTCTACACAAATATTATATAAACGATTTTAACAAAAAAAAATTTCGACAAAATTCTTGACTATCATTTTTAGGGTTCCGTAGCCAAATGGCAAAAAACGGAACCCTTATAGATTCGTCATGTCCGTCTGTCTGTCCGATTCTGTCACAGCCACTTTTTTCCGAAACTATAAAAGCTATACTGTTCAAACTTGGTAAGTAGATGTTTTCTATGAACCGCATTATGATGTTTACACAAAAATAGAAAAAAAACAATAAATTTTGGGGGTTCCCCATACTTAGAACTGAAACTCAAAAAATCTTTTTTCATCAAACCCATACGTGTGGGGTATCTATGGATAGGTCTTTAAAAATGATATTGAGGTTTCTAATATCATTTTTTTCTAAACTGAATAGTTTGCGCGAGAGACTCTTCCAAAGTGGTAAAAAGTGTGTCCCCCCCCCCCGTAACTTCTAAAATAACAGAATGAAAAATCTAAAAAAAATATATGATATACATTGCCATGCAAACTTCCACCGAAAATTGGTTCGAACGAGATCTAGTAAGTAGTTTTTTTTTAATACGTCATAAAAATTAAAAAAAATTTTTTTTTTCATCAAACCCATACGTGTGGGGTATCTAAGGATAGGTCTTCAAAAATGATATTTAGGTTACTAATATCATTTTTTTCTAAACTGAATAGTTTGCGCGAGAGACACTTCCAAAGTGAAAAAAAGTGTGTCCCCCCCCCCCCCCCCCTGTAACTTCTAAAATAACGGAATGAAAAATCTAAAAAAAATATATGATATACATTACCATGCAAACTTCCAACGAAAATTGGTTTGAACCAGATCTAGTAAGTAGTTTTTTTAATACGTCATAAATGGTACGGAACCCTTCATGGGCGAGTCCGACTCGCACTTGGCCGCTTTTTTAATCATAGTTGCTCGAAAAGGATCTTATTTTCAAGTTATGGATTGTGAAATAAGTAGTATTATTGTGTCACTAATTCATACGAACCAAGTAGGTATAAATGAGTTTTACTTTTAAAATACTGACATTTATAATTAATTTTTATTGTTTATGTTAAAAAATATTTAATTTGATCAATTTATACAGAATTTTCAATCGTGGCTGAATGCCAGATAGGTCTGTGCCTTCGGTGCCTAATCTGTCAAAGAATGACAATATGGTGGACGAATGTTTAAATGTCGCCGTATTTAAGAATTATTTTAACTTTCTTCCCAAGTGTGATGAAAAACATTGTATGTAACTCCGGGGGTAAGGCTATTGTAAACTCGACCTGCCGATTGCCTGCGTCTGTCGTGCACCTAAAGACATCGTTTGCAAAATTTGACTTTTCCCCCCTGATTCCTCGTTGCACTATGTATGTACTAATATAACCGACTTCTAAAAGAAAAGGAAGAGCCTTTGTCAATTGGTTGAATATTGTTTTTACTGTTACCTATGAAGTTAAGAACTCCATCATCAGAATATCGATTCGAAATAAAAACCTAGTTATTTGTTTTATTACGTTCATGTTGTTTAATTATTTGTGAGAATACTGATTTAGGTATAAACAATAACTTTGCCCCCTTGTAAAAAAATATATTTTTACTTCTCATGCTCTGAAAGTGGGTCATTGTTGTTCTATTAAGCGTGCAGAAAATGGTACGTTTCTGCGCTAGAGCATTTTATTTTCCCAGTACGATACTTATGCAATTAAAATTTTATTTTAAATGGATTTGTAGTACGTTTTCCATTCTGATATTTATAGGGGGCGTCCATAAATTACGTGAGGTGTTTTTTTCAATTTTCTGACCCTCCCTCCCCCCTTGGTGAGATGTCGTGAGATTTTATTCAACCCCCTCCCCCGTCCCCCAATCTCACGTGAGATTTTTCAGAATGTGGGTTTATTACGTAAACGCGTTGGATTGTTTATTGTAAAAAGAAAAAACAATTTGGTTCGTGCTTTTATTTACGACTAGTTTAAGCATGTACATACAATTTGGATTAAATGGACCAAAATAGTATAATTTTTTTTTTGTTTCAATCAGAGAATAAATTGCGTGATATTTGTCGAGACCCCCCCTCTCCCCAACGTGAGATTAGATGAGATTTGACTCGACCCCCTCCCCCCTTTAATCATCTCACGTAATTTATGGACGCCCCCTAACTCCCGATTCTATAATTCACGATACTTTTATCTACATTGTTAATTGAAAGTACCCTCAAGAAATACTAGAAAAGTATATGGTTAGTCGTATTTTTTTATTACAATAATGTGGATACAAATTCAATCATATAACTAAACTATAAACCTTAAAACCTAAATCTAAAAATAAATAATACTAAACTTAAAATAAAATACTAAAAAATACCTGCGGCATGGTGTCGTATTCAGGGATCGGAACCGGTTTTTTTTGCAAAAACATCGAAATAACCATATATTTCGGTTTATTTTATACTCTAAATGTAGGACTCAGTTGTGTTTTCAGATAACGACTTCGTATTATTAGATTGCCTAATTAGAAATGAAGTAATTAACAAAGAACGAAAAAATACCGTTTTCGTTCCCATACAATAAATACCTGTTTCCGATCCCTGGTCGTATTTTTTAAATATACATGTAAATGAAAAGTGAGTGTAACTCGTGTGACAGGCACCATTTCAGTCTCGGACTATTGATAAACTATCTCGACAGAAATGGGTGCATTTCGTCCCTTGGTTAACAATCTACTATAACGTAAATGCCTTATACCTAAATGCAGTTCAGTTAGTGTAGTGTCGACCTGACTGGCCTAGTGGGTAGTGACCCTGCCTGAAGCTGATGGTCCCGGGTTCGAATACTGGTAAGGGCATTTATTCGCGTGATGAGCAAGGATATTTGTTCCCGAGTCATGGGTGTTATTTTCTATGTATTTAGGTATTTATAAATATGTATATATTATATATATCCTTGTTTAACTACCCTCAACACAAGCCTTATTGAGCTTACTGTGGGACTTAGTCAATTTGTTTAATGTCCTATAAAAAAAGTTGCTATTATTCCATAGCTGTCTAGCATTTCATTTTGTTGCCATCGAGGGAAAAACGAGGTTGAGTTCATAAGTTGAATGCATTATTCACATCACATTGTAAACTGACAATTTGTAAGCTTTGTTGCGAAGACAATAAGGTCCACCAATGATTCGTTGTAATTGTAATGTTGCCTTTCACAAATACCTACAATTAACTATTGTGAATTGATTGTAAGAGATAAAATTGCATGCACTGTAACAACACTTTACTCACATTTCAAAAAAATACCAACATGCATTGGATAAGAATTTTCGCACATGGATGCATATTCAATAATGATGAGGTCGGCGAGTTCATAAAATACAAAAAAAACGGCCAAGAGCATGTAGGGGCATGCTTAGTGAAGGGTTCCGTAGTTACTTTAATAGGCTGCCTTGAATCGGGTATTAGTGGGTATGGGTAGCCTTAAAATAACAAAGGGCACTTTTACTAAGAAACACTTATTTTTACCTTCGCAGCACTTTTACTAAGAAGGAAAGACTTTTTGCATAAACTATAAACTCAAAAACAGCTTAATCAATCTTTATGTACTAAGCCTTCTTCTTTCAAGATTTTTTTCATATTTTTTGGACCTATGGTTCAAAAGTTAGAGGGGGACGTACACAACTTTATTTCTTTCGGAGCGATCTCCGAAAGTATTCACTTTATCACAAAAATGTTCTGGAAAACCCGTATTCATTTTGAAGTACCTACGAGTATATAACGATACCTCACACTATAGGGTACGCGTAGGGGATTTACCGTAAAAAAATAGTTTTATTTTACTATTTTGTCAGCATGATACATTTATATATGCATAGCAAATTGCAGCTTTCAGGCACCAACGACCACGGAGCAAAGCCTCGGATGGACAGATGGACAGACAGACGGACATAGCTATAGCCGTTATAACGGCTCCTCGTTGACTGCGGACTACGGAACCCTAAACACGTGTAAAAAAGTACCTAATATTAATAAACTGATTGTAAAGCTCGATAAATTTTTTGTACAACTGGGAATTTATTCAATACGGATTCACCATTTATCGTCTCGAAAATATAAAATCTCTTTCCTGTTCCCAAATGTCAAGGACAAACGGACGTTTTTTTATGGCACTGCCACAATATACAAAATTTAGGTACAGTTATTATCATAGTAGGTGTATCATGTCATTATTCGATTTGTTTACTCGTCACACACATCCACATGTCAAATTGGCTCTTGATTATCCTCTGAGGTGTTAGTGTTGTATCCAAGTAATCATACATACTGGACAAAGTATCATGGTATTCATGGTACTCGTTTCCAAGGTTTTGCTTTGAATTTTATGGTTGCAATTTTTTTCATGGAAGTCGTTATGGTCTCATTTTGGACTAGGGATCAACGCTATTTATATAATCAGCCCCCCCCCCCTCTCCCCCCCCCCCTTTGCCTGTACCTCCCATGCCCATGCCCGCCCATGGTTAACGTTGCTCTAAATCTAAGTTGTTATGTTCATAATAACCTCCTATACGGTTAACATAGCCTGACTGTCTGTGTTAATTTAAAGGAATAAAAAATATGCGTGACTTTGTATCGTGTGCGCCACTGTAGCGTCAAGTCTATTGAGGAAATTTTATATCATAACGACTTTATAAATAGAAACAAATTAATACAACAAAATATATTTGTATTTCTACAATACTGAAAAATTTAATTATAACGAATTTACAAAAAATAATGACTTATACACTCCTTAAAATAATACCTATTTCTCCTCTTGGTACGTTAAATCGTCGCACAGGTAAATAAGTCTAAGATACAGTGACAAATTGACAATGGACTATTGTAATGGTATATTATGTAATAGGTACCATCCATTCCATTGTTTTACAATTTTTTAGTCTAGTAAAATATTTAGCTGACTGTACCTGCTGTCTGGCCAATTATTCACACCACAACACTTGACTTGACCTAGCAAATCGCCTCTTTCAGACCGTATAAGTTAGATATCCAAGCACGCAACACGCAAAGATGTTACGTGTTTGAGATATACCACATGGTGTTCTAGAGACGAACTCACAGTCTACAACGGCTATTTGCCATTTTATATAAAGTATGCAGCTGACCTCAGTCACGGTCAAGCCACTTCAAGATCATACTAAACATGAATGAATTAATTAGCAATCACTTTCATTAATATTTAAAAACGCGCTAACAGTTTACTCAGTCTCTCAAAAATCAAATATTTCACATCCTTCGCGAACACAAAGTCCAAATGGTTAAAGTTTCTCGACGGCACCTTGTGTATGTCGATGGCGTTGGGCAACAGGTTGTACAACATGTCGACGTCGCGTGCGTCACTTAGCCAGTCGGCGTCGCTGTACACGAGCGACACGGGAGCTGTCACTCGAGACAGGTCATAGTCGGGCGGGTCGCTTGACCCGTACCGCACCTGGTTCTCGGCCGAACCGTAGTCGAACTTCCTAAATCTCCCAGAGATCACTTCTTGTCCATAATGCGCGAACTGCTTTGTTGACGCACCTGATGGCGCGTGGCTGAAGATCACAGGCAGATTCGTGACATTCAGCTGTTCCACGTTGTAACCAGCCACTAAGAACAAAAGATTAGTGCACATTATTTCCGCAAACGGCCCTGCGCCGCACGCTATTCTTTTAAATATTCTCATCAACGCATTATCCGGGGCCAATTCATAAAGACCAATTGACTTTGCAAATGCGTGAATTATACCTCCTGTGGGAGCTAAGAATCTTATGATAGGACTCTTTATGTGGGACATAAAAGCGACGGGTGATAGGGCAACCATTAATGCAATCTTTTCCATGTATTCGGGCCGTTCTGATCCCATCACCCAGAATGCAGTGGTCCCTTGGGAATGGCCGATGTATTTTAGCTTTTCCTTTCCTGTAGTATTTAGAGCGTAGTTGATCATAGCGGGTAGATCGTAATAGCCAACTTCGTGCCAAGAGAAGTCCCAGAAAGCGCCTTGAGAGGGGCTCATCTCGATATGACGCCGCGAGTGCTTGCAGCCGCGCGTGTTTCCCAACCAGACATCGTAGCCCTCTTTTGCTAGGAGATACGCTATTCCACTGTCCGGTCCGGCCACTATATAGTCATCTGCACTTCCTAATAACCCATGTTGAAGATACACAACTGGTCCGTCGCTGGGTATCCTAAACATCTTCAATATATAACCATCTTCGGTGAAAACATCGTGCGTCTCAACTGAATGTCCGTATTTGGTGATGAGCTGGCCGCAGTTAAGATTGCAGTCCTCGTTCCCTAGGCCAAAGTTGAACTCGGAGAGGAAACTATCGCTTAAGGCTACCAAGTTGTTGTCGTTGATTAGGCCGGGGACGCCGTTGATACCGTCTCCGCCGGTTAGAGACCGCGCGATGGTGATTGGTACGTTTGTGAAGCGATTGAAGGTGTCCGTCAGCAGGCCTCCGGCGAAGTTGGTAGCTTGGCTCGCCACTGGATTATTTGTCAACGAGTCCGCCGTCTGCCTAACGGTGTTGGCCACACGAGGGAACAGTAAGTCAGCGAGCTGCCCATGGCAGGTAGCGAAAAATGCGATAATTAATATTTTTTGGACCATAACGCGCGCGCTCCCGCAGAGGTCAATAATAAACTGATCGACTCTCAAATCAGTAATATATAAATGTATGAACCGTGACCTTGCAGTAAACACCGTATCTTTTTTTGTCGTACGTTACGGCTTCCACGGGTTAGTGTGATGATTCCGGCCGCCGCCGATGCGTCGGCTACTACCTACTATATCTTATGCAACGAGCTCCACACTCGTGCGTGAATCGCATGTTAATTGTAAGAACTAGAGAATTGTGGCAGTTTTTTACAAGCCGCTATTAGCTTCACCCGTAACTAATTAAGTAGTAAGTATTTTCATTAAACAACCAAACCATATCAATCAAACAGGATATGTCCCTTATCCTTTTCATTGCACTGATACGACTCTAAGTAGGTATCTCCTACTGATCTGATCTAAATAAGAATACAATGATGATGAGTTAATTTTTGTACCATCGCATTTTAAATACTTGGAATTTCAGGTCGTTTCCAAGAAACAAGAAAGAACAGTACATTTCAATGTATAGTACTAAAACTCTCTTTGAATTTTATTGAGTCTGTTGATCTACCTAAAAGGCAAATAAGTTTGTTTAAAACTGTAATCTACAAAATATTTTTGTATGTAAATTGATTTATCACATGCGATTCGTGCGCAAGAAACCTACTTGCAAAACTAGTTTTTGGAAGGAAAAATTTAGCTATGTTTTTTTTGTTTATTGTAATTACATGGATATCTTTGCACCTCCCGCGATTACGTCAATCTATTTTCCCATAATTGTGCTATAAAACTAATACTTGTATTTATAAACGGTAGGGGAAATACGGACAAAATGGCGTGTATAGACAAAATGACTTAGTAGGCTTATTTCGAAATTGGCGGGCTCTAGTCAGTTTACCGAATGACCGGAATACCGATTACATCAACACCTCACAGCTGCCATTTTTACAATCCTGCGAGACACCCAGCGTCATTGGTTCAGTTCAGTACTTCGTAATTCGCATCGAAGTGACTCATCACTGTTATGAATGTGAACGTTTTCGGTGCCCATAAAAGTTTATTTTATGCATGGGTTTCTTCAGTTTTCATAAGAATTAGATATGATTTATCTTAATTTGACTAAAATGTTTGAAAAAAGTTATTTTAAGTGAATATAATTTTTAATGCATCTTGTTTACATTTGCAAAGACCTTTAATACTGTTTAAAGCCCGATGAAAGCTGTTTACGATGTCAAAATTGTCCTCTTTCTGCCGAAACTATAAGGGTTCCTAGTTGACTAAGGTATCCTAAAAACAGACATCAAAATAATGAATAAAAAACTTACTGCACTTACTAGTATCATTCGCACTTCCTAAGTACCTATATTAAATTTCATGTAGATAGGCATGTATGGTGAGGATGTGTATTTGTGTAACCTGATTATTGTGATACATGTATTAATCAACTCCATATTTGTTTCATTTGACCTAAAAGTTGGGTCAATTTAAAGATTCTTGGAGGTTTTTAGGATTCCGTAGCCAAATGGCACAAAACGGAACCCTTATAGATTCGTTATGTCCGTCCGATTATGTCATGTATAAGAGCTATACTGTTCAAACTTGGTAAGTAGATGTATTCTATGAACCGCATTAAGATTTTCACACGAAAATAGAAAAAAAAAAACAATAAATTTTGGGGGTCCCCATACTTAGAACTGAAATTCAAAAAATCTTTTTTCTTCAAACCCATACGTGTGGGGTATTTATGGATAGGTCTTCATAAATGATATTGAGGTTTCTAATATATTTTTTTTTTCTAAACTGAATATTTTGGGCGTGAGACACTTCCAAAGTGGTAAAATGTGTGTCCCCCCCCCCCCCCCCCCCCCCCCACCTGTAATTTCTAAAATAAGAGAATGATAAACCTAAAAAAATATATGATGTACATTACCGTGCAAACTTCCACCGTAAATTGGTTTGAACGAGATCTAGGAAGTAGTTTTTTTTTTAATACGTCATAAATGGTACGGAACCCTTCATGGACGAGTCCGACTCGCACTTGGCCGCTTTTTTTAAATTATTTAAATGATGACACCAATCGTTATTTAATAAAATCTTCATATTACTGTTAATATAGCCATGATTATGAGATCCCTTCAATAAATAAAACACAAAATCGAAGAAAATGAGGGCGTAGTCAGAAATGTCAAAACGTTCCAACTGGCCCCAGTCTGTAATAGGTGTAAGTAATGGGTATTACTTTAAAAACACATATTATATTTACAGTCTTTCTGCACCTAGATACTAAGTGTAGACTCTAGGTGCAAATAAGGAGCAATTCGAACACTAACCATTGTTAATACAAAGTGACTTCGTAACCATGACGTCATTTGAGGAGCATTCATACCACGTCGCGAGACTTCCAACGATGTATTACAAACATGTTAGTATTTAAGTAACTATTCCAGGGGTTCCCAAAGTGTGCGCCGCGGCGCCCTGGTGCGCCGTAGAAAGTAAAGAGGGGCGCCGTGAGTTCTATCATTATCCGAAACCACAAATATTCGCGGGTACCTATTTGAGCGCTCGCATCGGTAAATAATATAGCGTCGTGTCACTCTTTTTCGACCGTGATTTTAAATTTACAAGGGCGCCGTTGCAAAATACTAAACTTGTAACTGCGCCGCATGTTGAAAAAGATTGGGAACCCCTGAACTATTCAATTAAAAGTAGTCTTGATGAATGGACCGATTATTGTATTGTCGATTTTTTTAAACAGATTTTGATACAATTTGGCGGATATTGTAGCATGTTATGTACAATAACGTGTCTCCACCCTTTGAACATAAATCAATAGGACGTGTCGATTAGGGTATTTCTAACCTATGTACAAAGACTCATTCCAAACGCCACAGTATAGTATTAACGGATAAATTGATGATTTACGATTTAATACATCGGATCGGAACACCCTGTATGTAGATACATGGTAATTAAAGAGTATGTCATAATATGTCACTAGTGTCACTTTAATCTTATCGTCATCGTGAACCAAGTCTGCCTTTATAGGTCAGAAAGTCAGGTCAGCTGACAATAAAGTAAAAGCTACTTGGACTGTAATAAACACTGAAACTGGAAAAACGAAACCCCGTGATGGCCACTACAGACTGAAAGTTCAAGACCGAATATTGTCTGCAGACCTGGATGTTGCTGGCGCCTTTCAACACTTTTTCACCAACATAGCCACAGATGCTACACGGAACTTGAACTCCTCTGTAGCAAAGGCTGGTGTTTACTTAGATACAAACAATGTCAAGAAATGCAGCATGGAATTATACTTCCAATATACTGACCCCCATGAAATCATTAAAACGTTCAAGTCCTTGAAATTAAAGAATACTGAGGACCTTTGGGGGATCTCTGTGAAAGTCATGCAATCTGTAATCGACGTAGTGGCACCGTATTTGGCCGATATATTTAATGCTTGTGTTAGAGAATGTGTATTTCCCGATCTGATGAAGTACAGTAAGGTCATTCCTCTATTTAAAGCGGGCAGCAAAGATGACCTTGGAAATTTTAGACCTATTTCAATACTTCCTGTTCTCAGTAAAGTGTTTGAAAAAATTGTATTAAACCAATTGCTTCGACATTTCAACTCGAATGAACTACTTCAAGATCAGCAATTTGGTTTTACAAGAGGTCGTTCGACGACTGATGCCGCCTCTGTACTAATCAAGCACATATACGACGCCTGGGAACACTCGCTAGATGCTATAGGTGTCTTCTGCGATCTGTCCAAAGCATTTGATTGCGTGGAGCATGACACACTTCTACACAAGCTGAAGCACTACGGTCTGTCAACGGAAGCTCTAAGCCTTGTTAAGTCTTACTTAAACCAAAGAACCCAGAAAGTGGTTGTAAATGGAACGGAGTCTACTGGAATGACTGTAAAGCTCGGAGTTCCACAGGGTTCAATTTTGGGTCCTTTTCTCTTCCTTGTATATATAAATGATCTGCCGAACCTTGTAAAACATAAATGTGAGATAGTCTTATTTACTGATGACACCTCACAAATTTTTAAAGTTGACAGGAAACTGAGCGATTATAGCCAAGTCAATGAAACTTTGGAAAAGGTACTAGAATGGTTCACAGCAAATAACTTACTTCTTAATGCGAAAAAGACGAAATGTGTCAAATTTTCGCTGCCGAATGTAAGAAAATCTGAAACTATCATCACATTAAATGGCGAAACGCTGGACCTTGTCGAGAATACGGTTTTTCTGGGCCTTACTTTAGATAGTAAACTGCAATGGGCCCCTCACATATCTGCCCTGGCGAAAAGGTTGAGCTCTGCCGCGTATGCAGTAAGAAGAATCAGGCAGTTTACTGACGTGGAGACAGCTCGCCTAGTTTACTTCAGTTACTTTCACAGTATTATGTCTTATGGCATACTGGCGTGGAGCAAAGCAGCTGACATAGAAACCATCTTCGTTCTTCAGAAGAGGGCAATCAGATCTATTTATAACATGGCTTCTCGTGACTCACTGAGGTAACGATTCAAGGAAATAGATATTCTCACAGTAGCTTCACAATACATACTAGATGTGATAATGTATACGCATAAGAATATAAAGTCCTTTAAGAAACTGTCCGATATCCATAGTTATAATACGCGAAATAAACATAAGTTAGTAGTCTCCAAGTTTCGTCTACAGAAAGTTAAAAAATCGTTCATGGGAAACTGTGTAACATTTTATAACAAAGTACCCTTAGAGGCATGGAACCTGCCCTATACTTCATTCAAGCAATACGTCAAAAATGCACTTCTCAAAAAGGGATACTATAAAATAGATGACTACTTGGGAGACACGGAATCATGGCCAAGTATCCAGTCTCAAAAGCTGTAATAGTTTTGCGTGCAGTGTCCCGGAGAGGCATATGGCGCTGTTGTTTCTAGCTGTTCAACCTTATGTATTAATGTTTGTTATGTTGTAGTTATTTTGATGATGACATTGACATATTAAATACATAGTAGTTATGTATTCTGTAGAACTAGTTTTAAGATTGTTAGCTTAACAGTCTCTTGACGTGAAATATGTATTTCATACAATTTTTTATTTTTTTTATTCTTTGACATTTGGAGAACCTTTACACCTCCAAAACTTATTATTGTGTATTATTATTTTTCTCAGACCGTGGGGACCTTATACATCTCCAAACTTAATGTATTAACCGTGGAGACTATACGTCAATGTCATATTGTATAATATACTTGACTTGGTACATACTAGTTATGTACAGAATGTAGCATTAGTTTATGAGACTGCTAGTTTAACAGTCCAGACGCAGTTTATTTATTTAGTATAAATTTTATTTTGACACTTGGAGAGACTTTACACCTCCAAATTTTATTAGTATTAGTACTCTGACATTGGGGACCTTTTACATCTCCAGATTTAATGTGTTTTTAACCATAGAGACTATACATCTCTATTGTATTGTATTAATTATTTATTTTAAGATTATTATAATGTAATGTTTACCCAGGTATTGGCTGTTGTATTTATAAATGTTGTTATGTATTTTTCATGGCACTATATGATGTTACTATAAATGTTGTATTGACTTGTAAAAGAGCCCTTGAGGCCTACTTGCAGAATAAATTTTTGAATTTTTTTTTGAATTTGAATTTGAATTTGAACGACTAAGGGCCGATTGCACCAAACCATCTGTCAACGTTAAAGCGTTCGCAAAATGTTAATGTATGGGAATTTTCATAGTTATCTGCTGAGTGACGTTGATCAGTCTGTTAAGTGTGGTTGGTGCAACTGGCCCTAATACAGTATGCTCCTATTTATTGATGATTTATTTGAATTAATTAAACTTAAAAAAATATTTTTTTAATGTTTATCTAATCAAATAATTTATCATATTAGAATATTCCTGAGAAGGAACTCTACTCGGGATCTCGGTTAATGTCCAGAGAGTAGAGACACGTTGTACTTATAAGCGCATTTTCACCGTATGCCCTAAAAAACTTCCACTGAGTTACGAAAAGTATATTATTTTCATACTTAACTAAACTTGCATTTTTGTGAATTCGTATTTATTCCGGGACGCCTATGCTGTGGCTACAGCAGGGTTACAACGACTATCCACTTGGCTAAACCAGAATCTTTTAACCCTTAACACTGACAAATCAAAATTTATCGGATTTCATAAAACAGCGGCATCATGTCCTCCACCTGCCTTTTCTTGTCTTAAAATCCACAGTCACATTTGCATAACACCGCCTACCTCTGCGTGCTCCTGTGACGGTATAAATAGAACCAGTTCACTCAGATACTTAGGCGTTATAGTCGACGAGAACCTTAACTTTAAAAAACATATTTCAGCGACGTCTGGTAGGGTTCGCAAACTTATATACACTATGAAACTTTTACGGGAGGTTGCGGATACTCACCTGCTTAGAGTTATATATTTGGCTCTGTGTCAGTCTATTTTAAGTTATTGTATACTCGCTTGGGGTGGTTCTACTAAATCAACTTTAATCACTTTAGAGCGAGCACAAAGAGCAGTTCTGAAAGTCTGCCTAGGACTCCCCCGACGGTATTCTACTTCTGAACTTTTTATTAAAGCGCACGTCTTAAGTGTTCGTAGATTGTTTTTACTGCGTGCTTCCCTTTACGTACACAATATGGTCAGTCGTCAGCCTAATCTACAAGACATGATACTAAAAAGAGTGTACAAAATTCCCAAGCCCCTTGTTAAAACTGCTTTTGCTATGAGATTCTCGGCTTATCTCTTTCCGCATTTATACAATAAATTAGTAAAAATCTGCGACATAAGGCACTGTAACTTAACTGAAGCAAAAAGGCATATCCAACCCCTACTACTTTCTTGGAACTATGATGAGTCAGAGGATATTTTGAAATGACTGTAGTAGACGACAATATTCAATTGCGTCTGCTCCCGAAAGATGAATAACTTCTACAGCTACTTTTCTTTTATTTTGTTTTCTCTCACATTTCGTAGTTATACACACGCACATATTCATACATACATACTCACATATATACACACATACCCTCACATAAACACTTTCACTTACATACAACTTACTGAGACCTTTTTAACTGTTTTTGTGCTTAGTTTGATAGTTAGTCATATAATAAAAAAATCTAATTTAATTTAGCTTTAACAATAATGTATTGTGTTAAAATGAGAACCGCACCATTTCGATACTTCTCTGAGATTCCCACGTGACAGGCTGAGCCTAGTGTGGGGATCAATGTACTGCTGGTCTTGTAATGCCAAATTCTTGAAATAAATATTATTCTTATTTTTATTCTTATTCTTATATAAAATCGGCCCATTGAAGACCATGGGCCGAGAAGGTATATCCGTTTATTTAGCCATTTATTACATTTATGAGTTTATGACAACAGAACAAGTTTAGTGTGACGCATGAGATACAAAGCCCTTGAACTCTGACATAAGAGTAAAACTATAATTAGTGTTATTAGCAAGTGCGCTGACTTGTCTTGTCACACATTGACTAAAAGTTTAGAATTCATTGTATGTAATTATTTGAGTTAGATTGACAAATTAGATAGGTTATTTGTGCAAAATTAGATGGGTATTTATAAACCGATACGGGTACGCATATGGATATCCAGAAATCTATCTAAAGCTGCTATCAATTCAGAGAACCCGAGTGTTTTTCATGCAAGCAAGTGTAGGTCACCGGTTTTTGTGATTAATAACTATTTTTTTTTAAATTGGTGAGTGATATTTGTTGGACCAAGAAACCAGTGTGAGGGTCGCAGCCCCTTTCTCTAACTAAGCTGTCGCCCTATATCCTTGATGAAGGTTTTGACCTCGGCACACCAAGTACGGGGCTTGGTCTCGATGTCTCGACATCAACCGGGACAAGATGAAACCTAAATAAAATTAAGTAAAAAAATCATTCATAAGTGAACAAAATACTCGTTCTAAAATACACTAACTAATAAATGCCCTTACCCGGATGCGACCCTGTTGTTTACCATTCTATAAACGCACTTGCCGATGAATCAGAGAAAAACAGTTTTATTATCAGTGGGATTGCCCTACTACCAACCCTAAACACAGGGTTTTACTGGTACAATAGTAGGTAGTAGAACGTACTCCTATCTTACACGTTTTTTTTCTTTCGGAGTGATTATTTCCGAAAATAATAACTTTATCAAAAAATGTTTTTTGGAGACCTTTATTCGTTTGGCACACGCTATTGGGTCAAAGCAGAAAAAAAATCATTAAATATCATTTTATATGGGAGGTAACCTTAATTTTTTTTAATTGTAGTTTTCATTATACCGTGCTGTTGCCATGCATGATATAGGTATGTATATGTACCTATCCAGGCCAAATTGTAGCTTTCTAGCAATAACGATTACGGAGCAAAGCCGCGGACGGAGAGACGGACGTGGTGAAACGATAAGGGTTTCTAATCAAGGTGACTACGAAACCCTAAAAATGTAGTAGGTACTTTATGTTGAATATCTTCGTCATTATCATTATCAACATTTCAGGACTCCACCACTGATGAGCATAGGCCTCTCTTCGCGCACGCTACTAAGTAGTCCCGGTCCTGAGCTAATCTCATCCAGAAGTAACACGCAATCTTCCGAATATCGTTCCCACACCGAGTTAAGCAATTCACTGAATGTATGAGTAGTATTATTCGCTCGACCCGTTTTCTAAGTAACGCAGCTGGCCACGTAAATCACGTAACACTTGTGATAAGGAATCATTCGCTGTTTAAAACCAAGCTACACGAGACAGATCAGTTTAGTATTGACCTAAAAACGCGCAATATGGCCGGGAAGATATTCATTTTCGCGGTTTTAATTATTGCCTCAGGCCATGGACACTTAGAATCTTCCCGGGACTTTAATAGCTCTTCAGAAACGGACACATCAACTTCAAACGAAAATAAATTCACCGGATTTCTCTCAAATACGTATAACTTCTTTAACCGCGTCAGCAATCTCTTTACCGACCAGAATACCAGCGACAATTTCAGCGACGAATACAAGTCCGGCTTCAGCAACGAAGACTGCCACCTTACCTGTGACCAGCTCATCACCAAATACGGATACCCGGTTGAAACGCATGAAATTATAACCGAGGATGGTTACATTTTGAAGATGTTCCGCATACCTAGTGACGGACCAGTCGTTTTTCTTCAGCATGGATTATTAGGAAGTGCAGACGACTATTTAGTGGCTGGACCAGACAACGCATTAGCGTATGTGCTAGCAAAAGACGGCTACGATGTCTGGTTGGCAAACTCGCGCGGCTGCAAATACTCACGCAATCACACCGAGTTGGATCCATCTGAAGGCGCTTTCTGGGACTTCTCATGGCATGAACTTGGCT
This sequence comes from Cydia pomonella, assembly GCF_033807575.1. Taxonomy (NCBI): domain Eukaryota; kingdom Metazoa; phylum Arthropoda; class Insecta; order Lepidoptera; family Tortricidae; genus Cydia; species Cydia pomonella. Next base: position 17,502,754 of record NC_084720.1, on the reverse strand, counting down.
ACTACGACCTGCCAGCCATGATCGACTACACTTTAAACAATACCAGACAACAGAAGCTGAAATACATCGGGCATTCTCAAGGGACTACTGCTTTCTGGGTCTTAGGATCCGAGCGTCCGGAATATATGGAGAAAATCGAACGCATGATTGCACTGTCGCCGATAGCTTTTACATCACACATGAAGAGTCCTATCATAAGATTTATTGCTCCCACAGGAGGATTTATTCATAGTCTTGCAAAAAGTGTAGGCCTATATGAGCTTGCTTCTGATAATACCATGATGGCGTTGTTTAGAAGAATAGCGTGCAACGGTGGACAGTCTGCTGAAATCATGTGTACGAACCTCTTGTTTCTGGCAACAGGTTATAATATAGAGCAGCTTAACATCACGAATTTACCAGTGATCCTAAGTCATGTGCCTTCAGGCGCGTCGGCAAAGCAGTTCGCGCATTACGGGCAAGGGATCATCTCCGGAAAATTCAGGAAATTTGACTACGGTGAAACGGAGGATTTAGAGCGGTACGGGTCCAGTGAGCCGCCCGATTACGACCTGTCGCGGGTGTCGCCGCCCGTGTCGCTCGTCTACAGCGATGCTGACTGGCTGTGCGACGCTCGCGATGTCGATTCGTTGCACGACAAGTTGCCCAACGTCGTCGACAAACATAAAGTGCAGTCGACAAACTTTAATCACATGGACTACGTGTTTGCGAAGGATGTGAAACGACTTATTTATGAGCCGTTGAGTAAAATGTTAACTCGTAGTTATAAAGAGGGTTATAGTTACAAATATAATGTAGTCCCAAAACAATTACAGGACTAAGATAAGATTGTAATATTCGTAATAATAAAGAAATATATGTATGTATGTAGTTTATTTAGTTTAATCAATTAGAATTTAAAAATTACAACATAATAAGGTCAAATCAAATGTCAACATTCAGCCATGCAGCTGCATGGGTTGTGAGATATAGTAGGTCTTCCGGTGGTCCAGAGTATGAATGCAGAGGACAGCGCTGGATAATGTGTTCCATGGTTTGGGTCTCTTCACCACATTCACACAATGCTGAGTCCTTCCATCCCCACCTGTGCAAAAAGTAGTTGCGTCGGCCGTGTCCCGTTCTCAGTCTGTTCAAACGGCACCATTGCTGTCTAGGAAGATCAAATGCGGCAAGACGACGTGCTGGGTTAACAACTCTCGAGTCTACATTTGCAGCGCTCCACTCATTTTCCCAGGCTTCAGACACATTAAAGCCTTGCACATTCTGAGCATATGGAGGGTGTCGGGACTTCAAGCGCTGATGTGGTGGGCAGCAGAACTCTCGATGGATGGGTAAAGAGCTATTTGACCTAATTTTATCAGCTTCTCTCAATAGCGCATGCTTCCTACGCAGGTGTGGCGGAGCTATATTGCACAGAGTTGGCAGCCAAGCTGTGGGTTCTTGGTTCTTAAAAACTTAATGGTTCCTGAGATACATCGCATCGTGTCATTTAGTTTTGTATCCATTTTGTGGATACCAAACTATATATGTAGTGCTTGCTGGTGATTTTATCTGCGTACTTACGTAATAGATGTGTTGAGTTCTGTGATAAAATTATGTAGTTTCTAGCCATTGATATTAACTCGTTTAAGTGCGGAAGGTCAATGCCGGATATATCTATAAATTGCTTCGTAGTAGAGATAATATTTAAATATACTAACGCCAATTAATTCACGAAACCAATCTATACGGCCTTTATTGTTTAGGCAAACTAGTTTAAAACCAGTTAACTCGCGTGTAAGCTACATTCTAAACTTATAAAATGAATTAAAATTCTTAGTAACCAAGTGATTAATTTGCTCTAAAGGCATCTTGACCAGAAATATGTATTAAAGAGCGTTTCTTTTATTGCCACTTTTTATGTAACCTTTTTTCCACTTTTGTGTTATTTCTAGTCAGCCCTTTTCATTTTTATAGGAGAAAAAAAGTGTCCCAAAATTTCCATACGTTTTTCAAACTTTCCTTTTTGTTACCGCCATACAAAGTTTATAGGAAAATGGTTTCACAAAATACTCTGGGACATTTTTTCCCCATTAGGATCGAGTAAGCTCTTGATTTTGAGTAGAAAAAACACAAAATTTATGAAAAAATACTAAAATTATGCAAGTGGCATTTTTTAAAATAACACTAAAGATGTAGAATCGTAAATAAGTATAATAGAATTAATGTATAATACTATGCTGCGTGAAAAAGAAATCTGTAATTTATACACGTTAAAATAGGATACCTAAGAGTAATATAAAGAATGTGCTAGATCATTCGGTCGGGTCTTAAGGTAACCTTGCCAGACGCGTGCAAAATTATTTTTCACGTCAGCAGCTAGAACAAGGGTAATTTGCTGCTTAAAAACAGTGAGCAAAATCGCATTTTGCTCACCGAGTGAGACAAAATAACATTCAAGTGACCTTTAGATTCGAATGTCATTTCAACGTGCGGGGCCTAATACAAGTTCGAAATATTTGGATTCTATTATCTTTATCCCTTTCACGTCATTAGCAAAAAGAAAGAGACAAAAAAGTGCATACGTAATTCAACGGTATATTGACGGTTTATAATAGACCCCCGAAATAAGTCAGACCGCATCGTTCCAAAACACCCTACGTTAATAAAAGTTTAAAATTTAATAAAAACACCATATTTTACGTACTTTATTATACAATCAAAACAAAGAACTTATACAAATTTACGCAATTGTTACGCAGTAAATAATTCTACTTAACTACTTTTAACGATCTCTACTATAGTTGACAAATAGTAGTATCCGCAATTCGGACCGGATCTTACAGTGTTTTTTTTTACAAAAAAAAGTTGTCGATTGAACTGTCAATTGATGTCCGTTAATTCATTATTATTTTATTGAAATTTCTTTCGTTTTGTTTTGTTACGGTAATTAAAGTTAATTGTTAGAATACCTTCAGAAAATATGAGTGAAATAGTGATCCGTCCGTCTGGATTGTTCAGGTTGTATTTTTTGGTGGCTGACTGACGTGAAAAATTTTGTGTACTACACGAGATCAAAGTTATTTACATCTCGTGCGCTTTTGAGTCCCTTACTACGCTCAAGATTCTATCTTTCGCTTGCACGGGACTCAAAACAAGCACTCGAAGAAATATCAAACTTTGCTCTCTTGTTGTACAAATAACTATTGCATAAATTCAATAAAATTTATTTGACGCAAATTGAAATTTTTGGAGTATTATTTATAATATTTAAAAAACCTTCAAAAATACAGTTAATTCTTGTCGGACTTTTACCTGCCAGACTACATCTAATAGGAAGTTAAAATGCACTACCACAGCCTACGGCCTCGCGGTCCGAGGGGCTCGCGCTTCAAATACCTAAGTACCTATATCCCGGACACAACGTAAAAATGTTTTCACCACACCAACTGGTAAAGGCCCTCTTGATTGTTCAAAAACTAATGAGAAAGTTGCATTTTATCCACATGTGGGCAAAGTAATCAGATACAAATTTTGTATTAATTCTAAAGAAGACCAAACATTATTTTTCAAAAACATATCCTTAGTATTTTAGCATGCCATTATGTACATGCTTTGGGTGTCATTTTAATACCCATACTATATGGACAAAATGGGTTTTTTCATTCCTGTATATTTTTCGGAATATACACGGTGCTCACGAGGAACCCGCAAGATATTGACCACGTACTTCTGAGGCCAAAAGAAGGAAAAACTGTTAAGTACTTATGAGTTTCAGTAAATTTCGCCAAAATAAAATTTTTTTTTGTTCTCTTTTTCAAATTTTTAACGTAGTTGTACATAAAAAGTTAATTTTATGGTAAAACTTGCACTGAAAATAATTTATTACGATTATTTTTGTAAAAGCCAGTTCTTTCAAAGGTTACTTGTCACTTTTTGACATCTATCAATAAGGATATTTAGACTACGCCCCATAATGGCATCATCGCGATCAAAAAGGCGTTTTGCACTAAGTTACGATAAGAACATGTTTTTTTTTTACATTGGTATTAACTCTGAAACTAGGCGAAATCCAGAAAAGTTTATATGACATTTTATATAGTCTCTAAATGTGATCAGTAATACACTATCAAAATCTTTCGGTTTCCTCATGTAGCACCGTGTATATATATCCTTTAATATTATTCCTATTCAATTAAAAGTATGTGTTAATGTTAGTCAATGAACCTATGATCATTATTAATAAATTAATAACTGAAACGAATTATAATTACTTTAAATAATGAGATATGGTTCAAAAACAAAACACCATGTCATTTTGTCCGTACTTCCCCTACGTATATGTGCCACCAACCCTTATTCAATAAACGGCAACATCGATAACGGGGTTTATTTAGAACTATGTCACACTCAATTCAAAGGAAGAATTAGACCATTTTTGTCGTATTGCTAAAAGTAACATAGTTCTAAAACGCCCAGCAATTTGAGACCACACATGTGCCTGCTAAACATATTTACCAGTTCGAAGTTCATGTAGTCTTTAAAACAAGTTGAATTAAAATAACGTTTAAACAAAATAACTAGTTCATTGTATATAAGGTGCTGGCGTAGCCTATGTCAGCAAAAGTAGTTACCTAATTAAAAACATGTGTAAATTGAACCGTTAAGTTGACACGTGCCGGTGACTTGGTGAACAAGAATTGAGAATTAAATTATTTAGGTATTTTTAGGGTTCATAAGAAAAAATCGGCCAAGAGCATGGCGAGCCATGCTCAGTGTAAGGCTTCGTAGCTGTCTGCCATTCTGTCAGGCCAAACGGGGGCTATAAATTAGGTAGTAAGTATCATGTGTGAGCCGTGGCTTCGGGCGTCCTGCACACTCTTGGCAACGGTCCATCCTAAGAGAGCTACGAGCGGTCGGGTTGAGCTGGAGCGAGGCCAGAGGGCGAGCTGAAGATAGGAAGACGTGACGTGAGCTTGTGAAGGCCCTTTGCACCTCTGGGGTGCTCTAGGACATCAACAACAACATGTGTATCATGTATGTGTTGTGTTGTATTCATTACAAGCATACGGGAGTATCTTGCGCTTTGTACGCCTTGAAGAAAAGATTTTTTGCAATAACTCAAAACGGCTGGAGCTGGACCGATCATGTTCGCTATAATTCTCATTGAAAGTATTTAATAAGCTTTTGTTTCACGACTTTTTTCTTCATATTCGTGGACCCATTTTCAAAAATACCCCCTTTATTTTTGAAAATGGATGACACATATTTTTTTCTTTTTTACTTCCGAAAATATTCAGTTTATAAAAAAAATGGTTTTTGGAGACCCCTATTTGCTTTGAAAGACTTATCCAACGATAACCCACACTATTGGGTCAAGCAAAAAAAAAACATTTTGTATGGGAGGTACCTTAAAGTAGTTTTTATATCACCGTTCTGTCGCAATGCATGATTTATGTATCCATGCCAAATTGCAGCTTTCTAGCACTAACAACCACGGAGCCTCAGCCAGACGGACAGACGGACAATTTTAAAAATTCCGAAAACTGAATCGATAAAAAATATCTATTTCTGCCCTCCGGGCGGAAAGCGTCAGAGCAAAGTGCTCCCGCTGCGCTAAACAAAGTTGCTGCTTTCCGCCTCCGTCGAGCAGAAAACTAGTATGCGCACCACGGGAGGAAACGTAGGACATTCCATCCCGCGTGTTTGCCACCCTGGCCTTCGGCTCGGGTAACAATTTTACACGCGGCACGCGGCATGCAAATTCCTACTTTCCTCCCTTGGGACACAAATATCTATTTAATTCAGGGGTCCCAGCGAGCACAAGTTTTTTGCAGAAGAGGGAAGGGGACGACCGCTTCTCCATTCAAACGTAGTCCTCATTTTCTTGGATACTTATTGACATTATGGAAAATATTTTTGCATTATTTGTTATTTATTAACCAAAGTTATGCCCCTTATGACTTTTTAAGTTTTTTGATTATTGTAAAAATGACGAGCAAAAAACATATTTCATATAAAATTTTAAATGCTCCTAACTCTTAATATAATTAAAACTTCGAAAGAAGTCAAACATAGCTGTGGTAGATAAACAACAAATTGTGTCAAAATATTTTCAATAATGTTAACATCCAAAGAGGAAAATGAGGACTACGTTTGTATGAAAAGGCGATTTCACGCGCGTCCTTCACTTTCGTCTTCTTATCAATCAACAATTACCGTAAGAACTATTATATAATCTGTGCCATTACGTTTAATAGGGGTCGGCAAACCGCTTCCCTGCTAGGTCCTAGCTGATAGGGTTTCCGAATCGATAGGCTTAAGCGTAAAGAGGGGTTTTCCGGTCCTTGGCTAGGAGGGACCAAAGTAACACTTTTCTAACCTAGGACACGATTTTTATATTTATTTACATACAAATTTTCTAGCTTAAATAATATTTTGAAACAATAATTTGCTCAATAGGTGATGTGAAAAGCAGTAAAGTGTCACATGGTAGCAATAGTTATTTGTTTTACAAGGGGGCAAAGTTGTTGTTTAACCGCTCGTGCTAATATTGATACCCGAGCAAGCGAAAGATTCCAAAATTGTTCGAGAAGTGGAATCTTGAGCGTTGCGAGGATTTTAAGCCACGACGAGGTTTAAATAAACTTTGCCTCCGAGTGAAACACAAAATATTTCACCACACCAATATGCGAGGAAAATACTAACTATGAAATACCAAAATCATCAAACCAAATCAAATCATAATGAACGTAATAAAAAATGTATCATTCAAAATCATTATTTAAAACTCAATTATATTATAATGTACCAGTTTTTACTTAAACGTCGATATTTCGTTTATTAGACAGAGGGCAGTATTATCAAATTATACTGTACAGATATTTCAAATTTCATGTAACCTTGACTTAATGTTATTAATAAGTGTTCATTCATTTTTTGAGTATGTATATTTTTGCGCGCTCCATTGTACAGACGCCATCAGATATATCAAAGCGGCCAAGGGTTCACAAATATCTGGACACGCCTCTATTGTCAAGGGGCGCTAAAGTGCGTGTTCAGATATTTTTGGGCACCTCGGTCGCTCCGATATATCTGATGGTGACTAAAGATTACAGATATTATTACACGACAGTACAACCATAAAATTCATTATATAGGGAGTTTCCTGTAACAGGAGCAATAAATTAAACTGTAGGCTGTACTCCTCAAACTCACCAACATTTGTTCAGCAACTTTAAAAAAAACTTATGTTATGTTATGTTTTATGTTTGACGACCGGTCTGGCCTAGTGGGTAGTGACCCTGCCCACGAAGCCGATGGTCCCGGGTTCAAATCCTGGTAAGGGCATTTATTCGTGTGATGAGCATGGATATTTGTTCCTGAGTCATGGGTGTTTTCTATGTATTTAAGTATTTATAAATATTTATATATTATATATATCGTTGTCAAGTACCCTCAACACAAGCCTTATTGAGCTTACTGTGGGACTTAGTCAATTTGTGTAATAATGTCCTATAATATTTATATTTATTTATTACACATTGAAGTTAATTCTAAGACGCAATGTATTGCGAATTTTGTTACCTTTAAAGCGTGACAAGCAACGTCAAACACACTGATGACAGCGTACATTGAAAATAATATTAAATAAATTTGTATGAAAAAGATAAAATCTAAAGATTTCATAATTTTTAAAAGTTGTTAATCTAGTTATATCGTTTTGGGAGTACAATATATGGTTTAATTATTTGCTCGTGTTACAGGAAACACCGGTATGTAAACTATTAAAATTAGCTGTGTAGTTAATATTATTTTGCAGCTTTATGTCTACACACGTTACAACTGTAGTAATAGGTATTATAAACGTGAAATTAATTCTGTCTTTGTTACCTTTTTTTGGCTAAACATCTGAATCGATTTAGGTGAAATTTGGCTTGAATTGTTTTATATTTTGAAATGAAGTTCTCTGGATAAGGGACTGGAAATAACTCAGTCACTTGCGTGCTATGGACAATTCGAAAATTAGTAAATATAGCTCTTTAAAAATTACGACGTTAAATAAACGCATTGGATTTATACTAATATACCGACAAACATGGTATGGACTGCGCTAAGGAACCTTAACTAAATTTTTTGTAACGTGTGTAGACATAAAGCTGATTATTTTTGACATATGTATTGTTATTATTTGGCTTGGCACCGACTTCAAATATAAAGCTGCATTCAAAGATTTTTTAGAATTTGCTTGCCTAAAAATATTATTTTGTAATAAATAATCGATTTTAAGAATATTTTGTAGATTTCATCTATTTAAATCGGTTTGGGCATACATGTAAAGTACCCAATTATTATAGTTTGGTATACAAAATCTCAACCATTATAGTCGACGAGTAGAAAAAGATAATTTAGATTTTACATACTCGTACAAAGCTTTATAACCCGGATTTATAGTTACAGTTAGACACATTGTTTATTTGTAAAATGTTGTTACATACTTGTAAGCATTATTCCACACATTAACAATTGCTTAATATCTAAAATTTGACTGGGGTACGAATTTTTATTTACAATAACAATATACAGATGATTACTATAACTAGCTTAAATCTAAAATAGGCCCTTGAGGCGTTGATGCTGGCGGCATTTCATCGTTGTATCCCAATGCTGATACGTTGTGCGAGGAAGCCGCCAGCTCTTCGGTCACCAGTTACGTCAACCAGACGCTTCGCAATTTCTTCGAAAAACTTGTAAAATAAAATACAATTAAATGAAACCGGCCAAGTCGGACTCGTGCACGAGGGCTTCCATACCATTACGAAAAAAACGGCAGAATAATCACGTTTGTTGTATTTGAGCTCCACTTAAATATTTATTTTGTTCTGTTTTTAGTATTTGTTGTTGTAGCGACAACAGAAATACATCATCTGTGTATACCGAAATACAATTCCAGCTGTCTAGATATCACGGTTCATGTGATAAAGACAGACAGACGAACAGCGGAGTCTTAGTAATAGGGTAAGGTCCCGTTTTTACCCTTTGGATACGGAACCCTCTAACAAAAAAAGTCCCCCAGATCTGTTTCCTGTGCAATACACGAAACATAAAGGGCTGGAATCTCCCATTAAGTATACGGGGGACCCCGCTCTTCCATTAGGAAATAGGTTAATAGTGTGTTGTTGTGTGTGTGTGTATAGGTTGTGTGTATTAGATATTTTTGCGTGCTTCTTTAGACAATATATTATTATTCCATGTGACCGTCGTTACATCAATATGTGCATGGGACATGAAATTATTTAAATAAATATCTAAAGTTTACACGTATAACTTGTAGCTTTTGTTTGAGCTTTAATTTAACAATGCGTGAATTCATAGAAAAAAATCCAAATCATTTTTATCTTCATAAGCTGAAACAATTACTTCCCTCCTTCGTCAGTGGGTAAAAGTAAGTCTAACTTTATTAAAATCACTGCATAACAACACGTTAATTTAATATGCAACTTGCAAATAATACCTAATCGAAAACAAATCGACGACGCAGCATTAGCAACCACGCGATCCGCTCGCGACGACTCGCTGACTTATCATTTAAACAGTATAAAACGGCCGAACTGTCCAATCGAAATCATATTCGACAGAAATTTGCAACATGAAGGTCTGTCTTGTAGTGTGCCTCGGTCTGGCGCACCTGGCCGCCGCCAGCATCTTCAAGAGGCACCACGAGCGCCCCGTGCAGGCCCTTAACCTGCCCCTTACGTACATCGACCCCACCAGCTACAAGTACGGCCAGCTGCTCGACCAGCAGCAGCAGCTGCAGTACCAGCGCCAGAAGACCCAGTCCGAGGACAGGTCCCAGGAGCACAAGTACCAGGACAAAAACTCCCAAGAAGTCAGGGACAGCCGGTACAATGAATACCTCAATCCTGAGACCGCCGAGATCAGCTCCCATGAGGCTGATGAGCAGATCCGTGTCAACATCGTCGAGTACCAGAGACCTTTGGAATCTCAGATCTGGAACCAACGCTCTGCCCTGCCCATCTCCAGCTACCTCGTCCAGGAGCCGCAACAATACCAGAGAAGCAGCGAGGAACAGATAAAACACCAGCCTCTGAGAAGCAGCGAGGAACAGATGAAGTATTACCAGACCCAGAGGAGCAGCGAGGAGCAGATGAACCACTACCAAGCCCAGCTGAGGAGCCAGGAACAATACCAGCCGCAATACAGCAAGGGCCAGATGAAGCAATACCAGAAGAAACGCAGCGACGACCAGAAGTACTACCCGGCCGTCTACGGCGACAACGTGGAATGGAGCGGCATCCGCATGGCCGTCGGCCCGCACTCTCCCATCGCCGAACAGAAGGACATCGAATACATCTTCGCTGACGCCTACAACACCGTCAAAGACTTTACTGAGGAGGAAAAGAAGACCTTCCACCAGATTTACTTGACTGCCGCCGAGAATGAGGACACCCACTTGAACGTTACTCAGCTTCTCCAAAAGCACCAGTACGCCGTTGAAGAGCACACCGTCAAGACCGACGATGGCTACATCCTTACTCTGTTCCGTATTCCGCCCAAGCAGAAGACTCGTGATGTCCAGAAGCGCCCAGTCGTGTTCTTGATGCACGGTCTCCTCGGAAGCGCTGACGACTGGGTTCTCTCCGGCCCTGGTGTGGGTCTGGCTTACCTCTTGGCCGATGCCGACTACGACGTCTGGATGGGCAACGCCCGCGGCAACAAGTACTCCCGCCGCCACGTCAGCAAGCACCCCGCCCAGCCCGACTTCTGGCAGTTCAGCAACGACGAGATCGCGCTCCACGACCTCCCGGCCATGATCGACTACGCCTTGAACACCACCCACCAGGAGAAGATGTACTACGTCGGCTTCTCTGAGGGCACCACCACCTTCTTCGCCCTGGCTTCCTCCCTCCCAGTATACAACGACAAAATCATCATGATGTATGCTCTCTCCCCGATGGTGTACATGAGCCACACCCGTAGCCCGCTTCTGAAGATGATCGCGCCCAACAGCCAGTTCTACGAGCGCCTGCACCAGATCCTCGGACACTCCGAGTTCAAGCCCACCCAGGAAGTCATCCAGACCTTCGGCGGCGATATGATGACCAAGAAATTCGGCTGCAAGCACGTTGCATCCAACGTGAACCTGGTCATGTCCGGTATGGTGGACAACTACGACCCAAAGATCGTGCCGATGATCGTGAGCCACTTGCCCGCTGGAGCTTCGACCAGACAGATCAAGCAGTACGGCCAGGCTGTAGCCACTACCTTCAGACGTTACGACTACGGGCCTGCCATCAACATGAAGGTGTACGGAAGCGAGCAGCCTCCGAAATACCAGATGTCTGCAGTCCGTGTGCCTGTGACGCTGTACTACAGCACTGAGGACTGGCTGGCTCAACCCGCTGATGTCGAGCAGCTCCGCTCCGAGCTGCCCCATGCTGACGCGTACCAGGTCCCCCAGTTCAGCCACCTGGACTTCCAGTTCTCCAAGAACGCCCCTGAAGCCGTGTACCAAAGACTGATTGCCTCCATCGAGAAGAACCAAGAACAGAAACAGCAGTACCAGCTATAAGTTTAGGTTATTTTAGTTATTCATAATTTATCGTTCATTAATTTAAACATTGCGAGATTTGTATTTTCATGAATAAATAAATCCGTCCATCTTACTTTATCTTATTACTAGAAGCCCTATATCCTGACATTTGCTTTCCTAAACCCCAAAAAATCTTTTTTGCAATTTTCTATCAAGTTTTCTAACACCTACGCCGTATTTTTAAATCTAAATAAAGACGTGTAATGCTGTGTTTCCACCAGAGATGTACGAGTATACACAGTATCCACGTGTATCTCTGGTGGAAACGCAGCCTAAAGGGATCAGCGATCAGAAGCTAAAGCTATTCGATTTACAAGCTCCTAGCGCCATCTACCTTTAACCCTCTCAAAGCAAAGACATATCGAGGGCTTCATGCTAAAGGGGCGTATAAGCAAGAACCCTACTTTTCAGGAGACACAAAAAACTGAATAACTTTTGTTACAATGTACCAATTGTTCTACAATTTTGCAGAGAGTATTTAAATTACTATCTTTTTCATGTGTCATGCCTAGTTTCGTTCTACGTATTCTAAAAAGCAGTAATTATGTAGTTACGCCTCTTTACCACGACAGTAATTTCCGACATTTAGGTTGAAATTCTCTGAAAAATACTTGAGATTTATGGTCGTATAATCCTTTTTTTTTTCTATTCGATAATTTAATCATGAAAGGTGGAAATACTGTTAATAATTCGAAATACTTTAATTTTACAGTAATTTAGTCATCATTGTGTAGTTTCTTCTATTTTTTCTGATTTTTATACGCCCGTCTGGGCTGACGAATCTATCGTGTAAGTATCCTTTATTTGTGGTCGTATAATAGGGCGCCAAATTATATTTTCAGTAAATATTCATGAGTTCATCTAGATTTTACCATTGAAATCATTCCTGATGGTTTTGATAGTGTCACAGCTGTCCACGAGATTATTAAGCAATGTCGACTCGAGCTGGTTACCGATTGGGTAAGTAACTGTTTTGAATTGCCACTTTGAGCATTTCAGTGTTTCAATAGCCTCCGTTGTCTAGTGGTTAGAGCGGTTGTCTCTCGATTCGGAGGTTCCGGGTTCGAATCCCGGTGGGGACACTGTCAAGCAAAAGTCGCTTTGTGACTTTGTGAGACTATTCCCGGTTTGGCTAGGACATTGCAGGCTGAATCACCTGATTGTCCGAAAAGTAAGATGATTCTGTGCTTCGGAAGGCACGGTGTAAAGTCGTTGGTCCCGGCTGCTATCTATCCGGTGGTGCTCGTCATGAGAGCCATGTCAGAGGCCTTTGGCGGCTCAATAACTTTAACACCAGGGTTTTTAAGGAACATCAATCTTACAACCCACACGATAAGAAGAAGTGTTTCAAAAGACAATCACGCCGCTTACTCTGATTTTTTTGCCTATAATAGCAGTCGTTTAGCCGTTCGGTGGGAGTTAGCGTTAAGAAGTGTGGGCTTACTTAAGAAAACTGACTTAACTGAATTCCAATAAGATCATTTTTACTATTTGTGATAGTATTAGGTAAATGGTAGTCACTCAAAAGTCGAGTAGTACAGAACGATTTTACAGAAAAGAATTGAAATCGGTAGTAAAGGATGCATAGAAATTGCTAAGACAACACAATGACAGCTTTACTAAAAAAGCAGTCAAGAAACAATCAAACGAGTAAATTTAGAGTGCATTAACTAAAACAAAAAGTTAAAACGTATCAAAACTTGTATTCAGGCAATAAACATTACTCCTTCTTTAATGGTACCACTGGTAACAAAATTATAACTATCTTGTACAATAAAATATTAATCAAAAATTCTAACCAAATAAATACGACATCATTTATCATCATTACATAAAAAGAAACAATATTAAATCTTCTGTACTAATAAACCTAAAAGTAGTTTAGCTAACAACTTAACCCACTTACGTCTCCATCAAATTATAACAGAGGAATGTTACACTTAAGAATTACAACCACCCCGACGGAGGACGAGTGGCTACAGACATATGAGGTAATCAGCCCGCAGCGCACGCAGTGGGCCTTAAACAGCTTTGACTCCTTCAAATCTCCAGGTATGGATGGGATCTTCCCTGCGCTTCTTAAATGGGGCGGGAAGCATCTCACTCTGAAGCTGACCATCGTTCTGCGCGCCTGTCTGGCTCACAGGTACGTGCCGAAGCAATGGAGGGAGGTCAAGGTTATCTTCCTACCGAAACCAGGTAAAAGCGACTATTAGAGAGCTTGTGTGACAGGTACCTTAGAGAGAGGGTGCTAATTCATGTGCCCTTGCATCCAAACCAACATGCCTAAAGCCCTGGCAAATCTACAGAATCGGCACTTCATGCAGTAGTAAGTAAAATTGAGGTGGCGATCAAAAACAGATCCATGTGCTTAGGAACCTTCATAGATATAGAAGGGGCTTTCGACAGGACAAGGTTCAGCAGCATTACAGCAGCACTGGTAAGACATGGCGCGAATGCAGTCATGACAGAATGGATAAACAACATGTTGAGCCAACGAACCATCAAACTAGGGACGGGTGAAACACAGCAGGCATTAGTGGCAAAAGGATGCCCCCAAGGAAGAGTCCTATCGCCACTACTATGAAACCTTGTGATGAATGACCTGATCACCACACTAAGCAATAATCACTATTACACAATCGGCTATGCTGACGACATAGTGATACTGACGAGCGGCAATCATGCAGGTACGGTATGCGATGTTACCCACTCTGCACTAGCCATCGTGGAGCGCTGGTGTTTTAACAACGAACTTTTGGTCAATCCCAACAAAACTGAGCTGGTTATGTTCACCAACAAACGCAACCTGGTAAACTTCCGCCTTCCCTAACTGTTTGACACTGAACTCCAAGTATCTGCGGAGGTAAAGTATTTAGGGGTAATACTTGACAGCAAATTGAATTGGAGCAATCACCTAAACGGCAAAATTGACAAAGCCACAGGCGTATTCTGGCAATGTCGTAGAATGGTGGGTAGAACCTGGGGGCTAACCCCAAAGATAACTCTATGGCTTTACCAGGCAGTCATACGACCAATAACAAGCTACGGTGCGATAGTTTGGTGGCCACGCACCAAACTATCCATAGTTGAAGCTAAACTACAACAACTCCGGAGGTTGGCCTGTATAGCGACCACGGACTGCATGAGGACAATACCAACCGCGGCCCTGGAAGCCTTACTGGGCCTGCTGCCGCTGCACCTCTTTATACAACAGGAACTACGGCGGTACGTCTTAAAAAATTTAATCTCTGGAGACCACCTAGGGTACCACACACCGAGATCCTCTACGAGGCGATAGGTAAGGAACCGCTAATAGAAGCGGTGACTAACAGGATACCCAGAAAATTCGTTTTCGACAAGAAATACAAGATACAGTTACACGAAGAACCGCGTGAAGGACTCAACCCAAGAGAGCTGAGAATCTTCACGGATGGATCAAAGACAAGGTCAGGTACTGGCGCTGGAGTATTCTCAGAGGACCTAAACATACATATCTCAACACCACTAGGTGCCCACAACACAGTCTTCCAGGCAGAATGTATGGGCATCATAATGGCAGCACACGCAATCGCCTCAAGGAAGGTATTGGACTACCCCATCCGCATACTCTCTGATAGTCGGTCAGTACTACAAGCTCGGCAAAGTTATACTTTGACCTCAGGGCTAATCTACGAATGCCACAAAGCTCTGTCAGAGGTAAGCACCACCACCAGCGTAACTCTGCAGTTGATCAAGGGACACAGCAACTCGCGAGGGAACGATGCGGCCGACATATTGGCGAGAGGAGGCTCAGAACTGTTATATTAATTATATCTCTGCCTTATACCTGGCTCAGGAACATGCTGTGACACAACACCAAGGTAAAACACCAACAGTACTGGTCTAACCTAGGCACGTGCAGGCAGGCGAAGGAAGCCCTCCCGACAATCGACCCCGGTTTGTCGAGGAGGCTGAGACAGCTGAAGAGGCCACAACTCCGGCTTTTGAATGGGGCCATAACCGGCCACGCCCCACTAAACAAACACCTACTAACCACACGTGTTACAGATAGCCCCCTCTGCAGAGCGTACATGGAGGCAGAGGAGACAGCCGCCCACGTCATTCTTGAATGCCCAGGGCAGAGCCATCAGCATCAGAGCGCTCCACTTCATTGTTATTATTCGCACGAGATGCACACCATACTGTAACGCACTAGACACTGACTGAGAGACAGGCGGCCCTAGTGCGCTTACCCGCTTGACAGAAAGGGATAGCAATATGCGGCAATCAAGGACGCTGTCTCCGCGCCCCTTTGGCCCGGCATTATTTGAAGGCCAACGTAATTTTTATACGGTCGTATGTTCATACGCCTCTTTGCCGCGACGCACTTTGTGGTTAGTTGGTAAAAGTTTATGGACGTATGTATGTACGCCTATATAGCGTGACACTATTTCGTGGTTCGCACTGTCACGTGAGAGACGTATGTACGTACGCCTTTATACTCCGATGAATATTGGGGACTGAATGAAAATATCACTTATACGCCTTCAGTACGGCTTTTTGGAACGACATAAAAATGATGACTGTCAGTTATACGCCAAATGATTTTTTAATTATTTAATTAACTAATTATTATGATAAAATTATGAAAAAAATTGTGCTTACGTATTGTTACAAGACGAATACGATGCCGTTAAAAACGAAAAATGGCATTTTTGCGTATACGCCCCTTTGGCCTGAAGCCCTCGATATGTACCAAGTCATCGGATCATCAAGTAACCGGAACTCTATTTTCATCTCCTACACTTACACTGGTTACAATATTAGCTGAAAATCGTTGAGCATTAGACTTTTTGTTTGCCGCGATATCTATTGTCGAGTAGCAGTACTGAGAGTTCCGGTACTCGATGCTAGATGTCGACTGCGTATATAATAAGGTTCACCATCATGTATATGTACATAATTATATGTATTAGTCTATCTTTTATACATTATATAAGTAGTAGTATTTAACTATTTATATATTTTTAATATTATTTGACTTCACGTTTAATTTTTTCCTTATTATTTGTTATTATTTTTTCCTGCACCAACATACACAAATGTCTCTGTTTGACCCAATGGTTGACTGGTAGAGAATGCCTTTTGGCATTAAGTTCGCCATTTGTACATTTTTATTTATGTGTGCAATAAAGTTTAAATAAATAAAAAAATAATAATAATCATTTTGGTACCAAAACGGAGTGCTTACCGCGAAAACCGAAATTCGCAAATTGCGGGGATCTTTCTCTTTTACTCTTACTAAGACGTAATTAGAGTGACAGAGAAAAATGCCCGCAATTGACGAACTTCGATTTTCCCGGTAGGAGCCCGGATGTATGGAGTGAGCACTCTATTACTTCTTATTTCTCTATGACCAAGTTAAATGCAAACATAATAAATAGCGCGATCTATAACAACCATGCGACATCGTATGGAGATTTCAATTCTTTATTAATTTACTACTCTCATTAGTAACAATATCAAACGAATGTTCAAATGAGATCTTTCGACTTCCCGCCAAATAGTCGTGGAATTTTGACGTTTCCTGGTGATGTCAGGCAAAAAAATACTCCCTAAATTTGTGGCTAGAATTACAAGCCAAAATTAAATATTGGAAGTACATTTTAACATCATTATATTTACAATCATAATAACACATTATTTGTGAAAATAAAGATAAGTAGTTTAATTTTAACGTGCTCTATTTGGTCATGAAAAAATATCAGGTATTTTCCTATGGTAAAAAATATTTGTTACTGGTATTATTCAACTAACTTTCATATATCATAAACCTTTGGACTAAAATTATATTTTTTATACTTTGTACTATCTGGACTCGACCACTTAATTGAAAGTATGTGTAATCAAAGAGAATTTGAAATAGAGATGTATTGCCAAAGAAAACTTTGTAGCGACATACATTTACTGCCATATTTCGACACATAATTGAAACTTTTAGAACGCCATTTGACTTTGATCCTTATTTTTGCACTGATATATGTGTTCAATTTGTTAAATATCAAAAAGTGACGCCAAATTTACGTCGCTACAAAGTTTTCTTTGACAATACACCTCTTTTTCAAATTCTCTTTGGTATAATGCATTTATAATAAAGGTCGGGGAAAGCGGAGAAAGTGACAGTTCGAGCAATACTGTTAGTTCTGTCATAGAGAAATAAGAAGTAATAGAGTACTCACTCCATACATCAGTTTTGGTACCAAAATGCTTATTAGGTATTTTCGCAGTCGACATCTAGCATCGAGTAGCGGAACTCTCAGTACTGCTACTCGACAATAAATATCGCGGCAAACTAAAAGTCTAATGCTCAACGATTT
This sequence comes from Cydia pomonella, assembly GCF_033807575.1. Classification (NCBI taxonomy): domain Eukaryota; kingdom Metazoa; phylum Arthropoda; class Insecta; order Lepidoptera; family Tortricidae; genus Cydia; species Cydia pomonella. The sequence continues at coordinate 17,484,802 of NC_084720.1, read as the reverse complement.
TCCGCTGTATGGAGTGAGCACTCTATTACTTCTATGGTTCTGTTCTGATGGCGCTGAATAAAGAATTTTCGTAATTATACTATGTCTTATTCATTTGCAGTCGTAATTAATTTACTTTGATATTTCGTTAATGCGAACGGCCCATTTTGAAATTTTGACAGTTAAATAAGAGTTCATGCAAGAAAAGGGAAATGCAATAAATAATATGCAAGAAATATTTTCATATAAAAATAATGGACAATAATATGTACAGTCAAGGTATTAGATATCGACACGGACAAAGTGCCAAAAATATGTATACACTACTTTAATGTATGGCCAATAAAGGCGTGTATACATATTTTTGGCACTTTGTCCGTGTCGATATTTAATACCTTGACTGTACAGTAATAAAAAGGTTTACTATCACTGAAACGAAACGTCAAATTATGACAGTTTGTTTTCAGAATTCCACGGAACTTAAGATAAAAGTTTTTAATCAACGTCGAACAGAACAAAAGTTAGCTCACGTTTCAATACATTATTCGAACTCCATTGCAAACATGTTTGCGCAAGCGCATACAGATTCCAGTAATCAATCGTCGTATCAATTGTGCGGTTCCTGTATAAAGCCGTTAATAAACGAAGAAAATCTCAAAATACTTCGCTATAAATGGATTAAATGGGGAGTGGTAGGTGTTTCCGTGTCTGCTGGTTGTGGGGTGATAGGAGCGAGTGTGTTGCCTCTTTTGGGATTCAAATTCGGAGGAGTAACTGCAGGCAGTTTTGCTGCAAGTTGGCAGGGACCCGCCGTGGCCGTAAGTTTACCTATACATTTCATTTATTGTAAATTAAGTACAGTGGATTTCGGATGTAAGGACGATGAAGGGACCACTAATTTCGTTGTTAAGTATGGGAAGTCGTTATAGGCACAGGTAAAGAGATAAAGACACATATGTATAAATTTAACTTCAAAACGTATCTCGTTTCGGACTAGTGTTCACGCTACAGGTAGGCCTACCTAGCTAATATCTACCTAGGTATAAACAAAAGGTCACCACAGCTGCTAAACATCTGTAGATGTAAACAAAAGATCTGCATGGGATTTCTAAGAATTTTGTTACAAATGTCATTAAACCGGTTGCTGCACTGGGATTCAACATTATACCCGAAGTCACTAACTCTTATACTACAGTATGCTTTAAATTCATGGGACTTGGATTTAATGATGCTAGAGTTAGACCAAGTTAGCAGCGATTTTGATAGCAATTAGCACAGACTGCGCAAGTGTTATTTTAACAACATTTAACGTCATAATTTCATAGAAGTATGACATTTAAAATAACACTTTCACTGGGCTATCAAAATCGCTGCCAACTTAGCTTGGTCTAAGTCTATATTCAAATGGTCTCTACAACAAAGGTCGTAATAAATGAAATGCACTTTAATTACAATTTATGGTGTTTTAATAATTCACAAAATAATTCTTTTTTTTTCAGGCTGGATCAGTGTTTGCTCTATGCCAATCATTGGGTGCTACTGGCCTTGGAATGTTATTATTCGGTGCAGCTGGATCAGCTACAGGTGGAGTTGGTGCTCTTGGAGTCATCTACAAATATCGGAAACAATTTGATTGGTGCCGCTGCAAATCATAGTTACAATGACATATTCCAACAGCATTCAGTGGCGGATTTGCAGTCTTGGCTGCGCTAGGCCCCAGGCCCTGTAGTAAATACTAACCGTCCCTTTCTCAGCACTCATATAGGCTGCCGCCCTTAATGGCTTGCTGCTCTAGGCCCCCGGCTACTGGGCCTTACAGCTAATCCACCACTGTCAGTATTCTGAGTATGTTGGCACACAGAATTGATTGCCTGTCTTTGAATAACTGCTGTGCTGTTTGATACACATAAACAGTAGTTAATAAATAAATGTACAGTTATAGTAATTAAGTATGTATAGTTCTAACACTTGGATAAGATTATTTATGTTACTAACACCACACTAACACAATGATCCTCAATGGGCTTAGAAAAACAAATTATTTATTTGTCGGTCCGGGTTATTCCCACTGGTTACCACAAAGTTGTTACCAGTGGTAACTATTGGGAGTTTTTTTCCCACCATTTACCACTAGTGGGAAAAAAATTTTTTGACAACCAGAGTTACCGCAAAACGCATAATTCGAAGCACGAAATTGTCTTCGATTTTACGCATCAATCTATAAGGTAAGTATGTATCTTTGATATAAGAAATAATTATATAATATATGAAATTTCAATTTCAGTAGGTAGAAAAATGTATTTCAAAAATAATTATGAAATTGAAAATGTTATAAATGTATAAGTAATGATTAAAAACTTGATACGTTTTTATATTAATATTTTTAAGGGGCTCCCCGTGGTTTTCATAGATTTTTGACAAATCGTTACTCCTCGGTACTTAAATGTTGTACCCAAGGGCATACGAAATTAAGTTTGATTGCGAATAGCAATTAGCATGCATCATGCATTAAATTAAGATTTACAAGCAGAGCATATCATCAAACAAGCAATAAATTAAAATGTCTAGTATACCACTTAAGGAACTCCCTAGCGCCAATGACCTGCGATCTGAATCCCTTAGTTTTCTAATGTTTTTTTTTTCGTATCTTATCATATTAACAGGAACTGTTTTAAGCTACTGTTCCATATTTACTTCAAAGTTCATTGTCTTTGAAATATTTGGCAAAGTTGAACAGTTTTAGGCCAAAAAACCGCGGGGAGCCCCTTGAAAATATTAATATAAAAATATTAACAAGTTTTTAATCATTATACATTTATATCATTTTCAATTTCATAATTATTTTTGAAATACTTACATTTTTCTACCTACTGAAATTGTAAACTACTGCTTCTATGGATATTGTAATGTTAATTTCTTTATTTAATTTGCCCAAAACACCAATAGACCGTAAAACTGAATACTACTTTCATATATTACAGTGGATATCATTTATTACGACCTTGGTTGTAGCGACCATTTACCTATAGCGACGTTAAATCTAAGTCCCTTGAATTTAAAGCATACTTTAGTACAAAGTTCATGTGGCTATAGCGACTTTGGATGTAACGCCGAGTTCGGGTGTAGCGACTGTTTTTAATGAATCATTTGTAACAAATTCCTAGAAATCCCATGCAGATATTGCGACCGGAGTCCAAAGACACAAAGATTTTTTTCTTTCACAAACATTTCTTATCTTTTGTTTACATCCATTGCACACAGATGGTCAGCAAGTGTGGAGACCTTTACCTTTTGTTTATAGATATTAACTAAGTAGGTAGGGAAGCGTGTACGTTTCGGAGCTTTTATGGTTCAGTTACAAAGTGATATTCTGAGTAGCAACTGGGTTTAGTAAACTTTTGAATAAGTATGGCTAATCCTACAACTAAGGATGTGTTAGGTGTTGTAACAAAGCTTAAAAGATACTGTTTATTTGGTGATGGAAAGGATATTATAGATATTGAAGAAGTAATGAAAATAGAATACACCCTACAGCGTACACTAGCACAAAAAAATAAATTGAAGCAAACTAATATTACACATTTTTTTAAATGTACCGGTGAATAACTATGTGTGCAAATATTTTCAATAATAAATGAATATAAACTACACATGTGTACGTGTCTGTATCTCTTTACCTTTGCCTGTAACGACTTCCGGATATAACGACAAAAATAGAGTGGTCCCTTCATTGTCGTTATACCCGAAATCCACTGTATATACTTATATCAAAGATACATACTTACCTGATAGATTGATGCGTAAAATCGAAGACAGTTTCGTGCTTCGAATTTGACAGGTAAAAGAGATGGCGCTGTTGAGCTCCATACATTTTGTGGTAACTCTGATTGTCAAAAGTTGACGTTTGACAACTCGGTGAGTCGGTGACCGCAAAACAAAACATGGCGCAGTACAGCGCCATCTGTTTTGGATGTCAAACTAAGGGGCACGTTTTCAACCTACATATTTGCAATGTGTCAATGTGAAAATTATCGATCATTTAATTCTTATCACAAATAACAGATGTGGGTAGGTAGAATATATACCTACCTGGTAGGTATATATTCCTCGTACCGTATCTCCTATCACGTAGATAACTCCGTCAGAGCCTTCGATAACTAATACGGAATATAAATTTGCACTCTGTTTTTCGCATATCTTTCACATCAAGCTTTTGATCATCAATAACAATGGAGTACGAATATTGCCCTATCTGCAATAGACCATTAATAAATGAAGCGAACCTCAGAGTACTGCGGATCAGATGGGCAGGGATCGGTATTGGAGTGACTGTTGGTGGTGGAGTATTAGGAGCTTGTCTACTGCCATTTTTGGGATTCGGATCTGCTGGAATAACTGCAGGATCATGGGCTGCAAGTGTGCAGGGACCCGCAGTAGCGGTAAGTTAATAAAGACAAAGATCGTTTATTATGCAAGTAGGCATATACCTAAACAACAATGCGCTTATGAACGTCAAATGAAGCTAAAAGCTAGTTCGTAAAAACTAGAAAAATAACATACTTTCATAATTCAATTTGGATAGATGAAACTTTACACTGATTCAATGATTCCCGAGGTAATTAATTGATTTTTCACCACACCAACTGGTAAAGGGCGCTTTTGATTGTTCAAAAACGAATAAGAAAACTGTATTTTATCCACACGTGATGGGGCAGAAGTAATCAGATGCAGATTTCCTTATGTTAGCTGGTCGAATTGACTTTAAAAAAGATGATTTTGAATAATATTTTTTTTATTACATTGATTTGTTTTTATTTTTTTGGTATTTCATAGTCTATTCCTCGCGTTGGTGTGGTGAAAAATTTTATGTTTCACTCGGAGGCAAAGTTTGTTTAACCCTCGTGCCTTGAAACTCTTGCAACACTCAAGATTCCACTTCTTGGAATCTTTCGCTTGCTCGGGTATCAATATTAGCACGACAATTTTGCCCCCTTGTAAAACAAATAAGTATTCTTCTTCCAGGCTGGATCGGCATTCGCCATATGCCAATCCTTAGGCGCCACCGGGCTTGGAATATTATTGTTTGGCGCGGTCGGGACAGCAACTGGTGGTGCTGGTGCCCTTGGATTGATTTATGCAAACCGAGCCTTATTTAATTGGTGCAGTTGCAATTAGTGTTGAACGTTTTCTTTCAAAGTACCTAATTAATTATCACTTAATTTTCTCTGCTATTTTTGAAGTGAAAACTTCTTTAGCGGCGCTGTGATGGGGAAAAAATATTAAATTCGCGAGAGGTCAGGTGACCGACAGATTCGTCAGATTGAAAATTCGTAAGACGGACACGTGACCTGATCGAAAAAGTGTTACAATGTCATTGAAGCCAGTAATTAAATGTTTTGTAATATAATAATTTAATGTAATATAAATTGTCATGTTTGTGTTCGATAGCGCAATAAATTAATATTGTATATTACCACATAAATGATAAGTAGTACTTTTTACTGATAATTAAAGCAAATCGTGCAAAATTATTCCCTAACCATTCCAAAATATCAAAAATGCACAACGGTAATGTTCAAGTTTTCACTTCTGCCGGCACTCCCGGAGTGCAACCCGTTGTTTTTTTATTTAAAGCTGCGATTAGACATAGTGTATTAAAACTCTTCCGCAAAAAGTGAGTATTTTTATTAATAAAAAGTACAATCTTATCATTATAATAGATTACCTACTGTGATAAATCTCGCTGCAAAACTAATAATACCACAGCACAGATAGTGCTTAGATAAATTTTCGCGTATAATCGCAATATATCAGAGGGCCTACCGCGAACATCGAAGTTCGCAAATTGCGGGCATGGCATCTTTCTCTGGCACTCTAATTACGCGTTAATTGGAGTAAAAGAGAAAGATGCCCGCAATTTGCGAAGTTCGGTTTTCGCGATAGGCCCTCCCTCTGTATTGAAATATCTTATCTCGAAAGTTCCCACTTTAATCGTCTATGCTTATAAACCCTTTGAATGCCAGGCGGCGAAGGAATATGCCGTGCCCCGGACGCCAGGCGATCGCGATTATTAAAGTGAAATTGGACTTTACGGAGTCCCGCGTAAATCCCTATTGCATTGGCGAAGCTGACTGCTGTAGCCGTTGTTGGCGTCCGTAGCAAGACTTTCCGATGACGTCCACCGTCGTCTGTAGTCTGTAGCGGTCATAGGGTTAATAATTTTTGAGTCTCCTTTAACACTATGTGACGGAAGACCTCAAAGACGATCTCGATTTGGAGAGGGAACGAAGAGCATTAGCGGTCAGAAGCAATATATTGATGGCTCGTAGGTTTGCCCGTTGTTCAAAACAAGTTAAAAGCACCCTTTTTAAGGCGTTCTGCCAAGTATTTTACACGGGTAGCCTATGGGTCAACTACACGCTGAAAGCCTATAATGCTCTTCGTATCCAGTATAATGATGCCTTCAGAATCCTGTTGAGGTTGCCACGGTTCTGTAGCTCTTCAGGAATGTTTCCCGAGGCGCGTACTGACGACTTTTATGCGATCAGGCGAAAGCGGGTCGCATCTATTCTAAACCGCATCCGAGGCAGCGACAACAGGATACTGAAGGTAATTGCCGACAGACCAGAGAGTTCCATCCTGTGTACATGGGTCAAATTTATTTTTTAAAATATTACGACATTTTTATACTTGTACTTATTGCTCTTTTGACATGAAATTATTATTTATGGGAATATGCATTGATGTAGGTAAAAGGGGAATATGAATAAAAATAGTAAATTTTGACATTACGAATTATTATTCTAGTCTATTTTATTTTGAATTTGACATGTTAATTTATTAATTATTTTTGTATTCATTATTTCAACTAATTTTTATTTTACTATTTATCATGATTTCATTGTTATTATGTCAATATTATTAATTATTTATTATTCTTATTATGTTTGGATTTGATTTGATTTTAATGTACTCACTAACCCCTAGCTATAACGATGGTACTAACAATGTTTTATGGAATTCTGATGGTTCTGAAATAAAAATATTTTATTTTTATTTTATTTATTTAAAAATATATCAAAACCGAAAGGTTTGCCGATATTTGGCTGAATCATTATTTTTTGGCCGAAAATGGCCGAAACCGAACCTTTGGTCGGACACTAGTTCGCTTCCGGGATAACTCAGTACTGTGTGAATCATTTAACAACGTTTATGAGAATTACTCTTACGATCATTTGAGTATAATTATGTATTAATCAAGATTTTGAGTAAACTTATGATAACACTTTTGCTTCGGTATTATGTTTTAATACAAGATTAGTAAATAAATTGTGTTAATATAGCGCTATAACAGTATAATAAGAATACAGTGTAGTTACAAAATTATCAATAATTTTTGCCTGTGTTTGGTCACAAGGACCCTTTTCCCAAATATATGGGAGCAGGGATCGGAAACCGGTATTTTTTGTATGGGAACGAAAACGGTATTTTTTCGTTCTTTGTTAATTATTTCCTTTCTAATTGGGCAATCTAATAATACGAAGTCGTTATCTAAAAACACAACCGAGTCCTATATTTAGAATATAAAATAAACCGAAATTTATGTTTATTTCAAAGTTTTTCCAAAAAACCGGTTCCGATCCCTGTATGGGAGTGAATTTCTGATTTTTAATAGTTAGTGACTTACATCGTTTATAACTAGAAAAGTAAAACTTGTAGAATAATAATAATGCTTTTTTGATACTTGTATAGACAGATTAAATATAAGTAATTTAGAAGTCACTGTACCAAAATTTTTATTGTTATAGAGGAAGATGAAAAATATAATCATTATAACATTTAATAAAAAAAAAATATTTTCTAAACTTTGTGGTTTTATTTTTATCCTGAGATGTGAATTCCAATATATCCAAATATATACAATGGTTCAAACTACAAGATATTAAACAACAGTCCGAATATTTTTTTTTTCTTAATTTCGTTCTTATAAAGCGACTTGCTCTAATCAAAGGCAGATTTTTCACGACCAGCGGTGGCAGCATGGTTCCATTTGTATCATTTATCACTATGCCCGTCACTTTCGCACTTACATATTTGTAAGAACGTGACAGGCATGGTGACAGATGATAAGAAACCGACCATCTTATTAGCCCTACTGGAAGTCAGCTTAAATAAACCATAACTTAATTTCAAAGAATAGCACCGTGAGACAGGGATCGGAAACCGGTATTTTTTGTATGGGAACGAAAACGGTATTTTTTCGTTCTTTGTTAATTACTTCTTTTCTAATTAGGCAATCTAATAATACGAAGTCGTTATCTGAAAACACAACTGAGTCCTACATTTAGAGTATAAAATAAGAATAAGAATAAGAAATATTTATTAGCACAAAAAGTTACAAAGTTTAGATTAATATTTAATTGTACTCACAGAAAATTGCGCTAAAAGGTCTTCACTCAGCTTGATGTCCCGAAGTTAGTCTTACGACACACTACGGGACGCTGGTTTTCAGTGAAGCCTGGTAAAACTAAAACTAATTATAAGACTAGAACTAAACCTAGAACTAGAACTAAAAAAAAAAAAAAAAACTAGATGCTACCAATATCCAAAAAAAATATACTTAACACAATAAATATACACAGCATTTGTAACAAAAACATAGAATTCGAATACTTACTAATCTTTTAATGAACATAAAGAACAAACACAAGAAATAAATAAAAATAAAAAATCAGAAGAGAGGAATTATAATTCTTAAATTATGGTTCTTAATTTATATACAGGGCGGAAAAATCGAATGCCACATGGATGGCAACTACCTTAAATATTGTAAATAGCACATTTTGTGTAAGGGAGACTTTCCTTTGTTTTTAAAAACAATAAATACTGCATTTAAGGATTTATGAAAAATCGCTTGCCTCAGTCGGGACTCGAACCGGTCAAATGTGACAAAAAATAATGTGCTGTATTTTATGATGCAGATTGAAAGGGTTACTGATAAGGTTCATTTTTCTCTAAATAACAAATACAATCAGAATAACGGAAGGCCATGAAAATTAACAATTACCTTTGAAATTTGATTTCACCCGTCACGTGAATTAAGACGTAATCCTTGGAATACAAGGAAAATAAAGACGTTTAAATGACATGATAATGATGAGCTACACTTATGTTTACTTATCACTTTAGTTGCGATTACTAATGCCACTTTAGTAACCTACCTACTTCCTTTGATAGGAAAATTGCATCAATTATTCTCTAGTCATCATAGTAGCTAGGATAGGTAAATTTTTAAAAATGGAACATTTTAACGAACCGTTTTTGTTTTTTAAGTGCAATCTTTTTAATTTAAAACAAATAATGCCCGACTTGTTGAACGCATTCTTTTCTTTTTTTTCGAATTGTGTTTATTCCATTTTCAAATATTAGAGCTACTATTTTACGTAGATAAATTGAAATTGTGACTTGCAAGTGCTTTTACATTATTTGACCGCTTCGAGTCCCGACTGAGGCAAGCGATTTTTCATAAATCCTTAAATGCAGTATTTATTGTTTTTAAAAACAAAGGAAAGTCTCCCTTACACAAAATGTGCTATTTACAATATTTAAGGTAGTTGCCATCCATGTGGCATTCGATTTTTCCGCCCTGTATATAAACCCATATCTTAATTAATATATACTTATACTTGTTGTGTCTTTGTGTGTGCGTATGTGTGTGAGTGTATGTGCACGGTTGCCTAAGTACTACACTTTTGTTTATCCAGCAGAAAATTTCTAAGCTTAAGTTTAAATGAAGCGATCGACAAACAATTCCGTACTGGTGGCGGTAAGTCGTTCCAGCACTTCGTGGCAGCAAAGCGAAAGCTGCCACGAAAGGCAGCCGTGCGGTGTATTGTGCGGTGTGTAAGACGTGTCGCTTGTCTAATAGCACGCCGGGAAAAGTTAATTTTATCGTAAAGGTAAGAGGGTTCTCTATTTTTTATAATTCCGAAAAGTAAAGTCGCAAAATGGAGAGATCTACGGGAGGCCATGTTCATAAGATCATATCGATTTAAATAAGGAGTGATGTGAGCACGTCGAGGAATGGGAAAGCAGAAACGGGCACAAGCGTTTTGAATGCGTTGCAGCATTCTCTTAGTTCGCGCCATTAAGCGTCCGCAGAGTACTACATCCGCATAATTAAGTTTTGAAAGTATGAGTGCCTCGCACAACTTAATGCGCATGTCGACAGAGAGACACTCACGGATTTTGTAAAGCACCTTGAGACGATAAAAACAGTTGCGCATTGTTTCCGAGGTATGTTTCTCAAATCTCAAAGAATCATCCATTAGCAGACCTAAATTACGAGCCTCTACAACTCTCTCTAGAAAAGATCCTTTTAATGTAACTTGAGGATTTTGTCTTGCTATCATTTCGACCTGTTTCTTTGTCCCTAGCAACATGAATTTTGACTTAGACGGGTTTAATTGTAAATTATTCTGGTCACACCAGTTTACTATATTGGATAAATCTTCGTTAAGTTTTTTTATAGCTACGCTGGTGTCACTTGCCTTAAAAGATATGTATAATTGAATGTCATCTGCGTACATTTGATAATTACAATTTTGTATATTAGCAACTAGATCTGCACTATACAAACTAAACAGGATGGGTCCCAGAATCGAGCCCTGTGGAACACCTCTAGTGACAGGTAATGTGTTTGAGATTAACTCTGTGCCATCCTCACGACAAACTTTGACATACTGCGTGCGATCGCTAAGGTAACTATGGAACCATCTCAGAGCCAAGCTGTCAAAACCATAGAAGGCTAATTTGGATAAAAGTAGGGTATTGTCAATCGTGTCAAATGCGCGAGAGAAGTCAAGTAACACCAGTATTGTTCCCTCACCAGCGTCTTGTGCAGCTAGGACATCATCAACTACATCTATCAGCGCCGTAGTAGTGCTGCGGCACTTTCTGAAACCAGACTGCTTTTTCGGCAGGATGTTATTTTCTTCAAGGTACTCTGTCATTTGAACGCAAACAACTTTTTCCAATACTTTTGATACCACAGGAAGTATACTATCATTTCCTTAATGGTATAAGTGATCCAAGGGAACGAGCAGTCCTTCACGTAAGTCCGTCTGACAGGTGCATGAACGTTGAATAACATGATTAAGCCTTGGTTAAAATGCTTAACCATGTCATTCACATTTCCTGTCATAGGATTATCTAACGCCAGAAAATGTATGTCATTATTTAAATTATCCTGTACTATATCTTTTAGTGGCCTGTAAGTCAGTAGTTTGCGGGGAATTCGTTGTTTCTTTACATGTATTTCACACGTGAGGAACGCGTGACTACTAAGTGTCGGAATATAATTTACGTTCACATTGCTTACGCGCATGTTGGAACAAATAACATCAATTAATGTTTCACTGTGATCCGTAAAGTGAGTTGGTTGTTTTATATGTTGTGTAAGATTCATACAGTGTAAGAACTCTAACATTTTCTTAGAGCTAGCTTCTTGGATGTCCATAATATTGATATTGAAATCGCCCAGTAGTATCAAGTTGTCGATCCTACCAATGGAAGCAATGCTTTCGGTCAGGGCATCAAAAAATAAGTCAGGGTTGAGCCACGGCGGTCGGTAGGCGGTGCCAATCGCGAACTTAGTACCACTGATGCTAAGGCCTAACCACATTTGTTCTACTGATTGTGCTGGCGGGTGAGAAATGACTCGCGCAGTAACTCCCTTTCGGATATAGAATCCAACTCCCCCGCCACGCGCTTTGACGTCCGCAGGGCGCGGGATGTGGCGCAGGCGGTAGCCGGGGGGCGCGGGCGCGCGGCCTTCCTCGCCCGCGCGCAGCCAAGTCTCGTTGATCGCCATTATATCGACATTATGCCTCGACAAAGCAACAAGAAACTCGTCATGACGCGTGCCAAGAGATCCAGGGTTCAGCAGTCCAATAATCATGTTTTTGTTGTTAACAAATTGAATTTTGAAAGAAAATGTAATTTGGATGTGCTTACTATTATTTAGTAGTTTACAAAGTAATGTCACGTGACGCCAGGTCGAGGTAATTATCGCGTTCTGTAAATACGATATTGTGAAATGAGATGCAAGTTTGTAATTTTTTTTTGAGTAGAGAATGTTACATAAGTAGACTTTTGGTATGATGTCATCGTAATATAACAGATTTTGATATTTAAGTACTAGAAAAAGTAAACCGTTTTTACACACATTGAAATGAAATATATAAGTAGTAGTAGTAGGGTAACTAATTGGCTCATAATACAATACAAAATAAAATTTAAAAATTGCATAATACAATACACAATGAGTTTTAAAAAATAAACCGAAATATATGGTTATTTCGATGTTTTTGCAAAAAACCGGTTCCGATCCCTGCCGTGAGATACATAATCAATCATCATCTATGTAACTTCCAATGCAAACATACAAAATCAGTTTCAAACTTCTTCTAACGATTTCTCACAAGTGGATTTATCAGTACTTGACACTTGAAAATTGTATTACCAAAACAATTTACAACTAATATTACAAGCAGAAGGAGTTGAAAATAGAGTTCCAGTTATAATATTACCTGAAAATTGTTGAACGTTAGAGTTTTCACTCGTCGCGCCATCTATTGTCAACTAGCAGTACCTAACCTACCTAAATTCCGCGAAAATCCTTGCGTTTTGGTAAGAAAACTGATGTATGTATGGAGTTCCCACTCTTTCTTTTCACAGCTTGGTAGACGACAGGTTTATTTAGCTTTCATTATGATTGTGTGCGGCAGACAATAACATATGGGCAGGGGGGCGAAACTGTTTCGTTTCGGTTATTCTCGGCTCCGTTCGGTTCAGCATTGCTGCGAGCAATTATTAGGGTTTTGGCACAACAATATGACTTCCCTTTGCATGTACGGCCACAGATAAGATAATGACTTGAATTTTGACAACCCTAAATAGCCGAAAGGGATAGCACCATACATATAAGAAAGGGACAGCAAGATTCGTCCCTGAATCTCGGTCAAAATTCGGTTTTGTAGGAAGTTTCTTCTCTGTACAGTAGTACTATTACTTATTATTAATAATAGTATAGTAATATTACTTAGTACCTACATTAATATTAATGGGGTACCTACGCGACGTCGTATGTAGATTATAATTCTTTATTAATTTACTTCACTCCGATAACATATTATATCCAAACATAATATATAATACATACTATAACAATATCAAACTACATGGTACATAGTACATATCATCACAGTACTGTTTACGCAAAATCTCGCGTTTTAAGTTTATGTTTATACATTGTACGCAAGGAGAATGACAATGTGTCACCGTACCCATGCTGATTGCAAAGTACAAACAAATTTAGGTAGTTAAAATGAGATCTTATATTATTATTGTTTAATACCTAACTACACTATCTTTTGTTTAATATTATGGCAGGTGTAATTTTGATTTAAATTATTATAGTGCAAGTAAATACTTGCACTATAATAATTTTACTTTATTTGCAAAGTGACAAAATGTGCATCAATTATGCTGAGGGCCTACCGCGAATATCGAAATTCGTCAATTGCGGGCATTTTTCTCTGTCACTCTAATTACGTCTTAGTGAGAGTAAAAGAGAAAGATCTCCGCAATTTGCGAATATCGGTTTTTGCGGTAGGCCCTCTGGTTTACCACGTTTATTAGCAATTACCCGGTATACTGTACGGACGCGAACGCCCTCTGAATTAATTTCAACAAGCTTTACAATAAAGGTTTGTCCAGTTTGTCACTTGTCGCGCCATCTATAATAAAATATCATCACCATTTTACAGCTTAAGGACAAAAAAAAATCGCATAAAGAAAGCTAGATGGCGCAACTGATCTGAAACGGTTGCTTACTGTTTGACATTTTAATAATAATCAACCACGCTTTGTTTTGACATTTAATACTCCAACTGTCACCGAAGCGTTGCCGTGCGAGCGAGCACGATATACGAATCCGTGTAAGTCGGATAAGGATAGCGGCGCGGCGGCGCTGTGGCTTCCCGCCGTCCCCCGTACGACAGTCGCGCTCAGTTCGTTTTGCTTTGCTTGCTGTGCGTAGTTCAATGAAGAATTAATTTGTTTGAACGTTATCCAATCGGTTATTCGTGACTTTTGGACTGTTGGTGAACTTTGTTAGTGATATACGTGTGATTGAGTGTAAAAAACAATATTCGGATGGATTGAGTGTGTAACAATGTTACCTCCTACGGCCGGCATAGCACAAGAGCAACGCGACCGGCCCGAAATGGCGTATCAGCAGCGTCGTGACGTTAGGGAGCTAACCCGGGAAATCATCAGGGATGCTGCTCGAGCGGCCAACAGACAACAGTCAATGTCGCCTGGAGGTAAGCCGGTCAAAAACGACGCCACGTTATGGCCATGCTTGTCAAATTGACATACGTCAACATGACATTCATAGGAAAACAACGCTTTTATCCGCATAAAATCGCATTAAAAATGATTTATCCCATAATATCTACTGCCGATTAATCCTTGGCACAGGAATTTAGACCTGTTACGTCACCTACATCGCCCCATCTCGTAAAACTAAAATGGCGCCAATGCGCCATTAGCTGCTTGTATTATCAATACGTACCTAGTTATGTACATTTTAAAAGCTATTTATGCATGAAAAGTGAGCCGAATGGTCATTTATAGACAAACAAGCAAGTTATTCCTATTCTAAACTATGTAGAGCACAATACGGCAGCGTAAAGTGTGATTTGGCACGTGCGAGGGTTATTTTTAACTCGCCCAGATGCTACGTAGGCTACAGATTACGTTCGATCAATATTATACATGTTTGTGTTAGTGCATAGCAAGCATCCTGGTAGTTTAATAAATCTTATTGGCCAAGGGTTTTGGTTTGTTTATTGTTGTCATCGGAATCCCGATGACTTTTGTAAAACGTCGAAATGACAGCAACATGACATTCGATTCCGCACAGCACAAGATGGCTGCCATTGTATTTTAGTTCAGTCACGCGCTAACATAGGTGGCGCTGTTTGTTGATGTAAGTACAACTACAACAAAGTCAAACAAAATACTTTCTATTTAATCATGTAATTTATTTTCTCGTGGCACTATTCAAAAACATTTATAAATTCATTAATTCATTTATTTTATTCTGAAGACAAAGTAAATTTACTAACGTTTTCTTTTCTCATTTTTTTTTCCGCAATTCAGCGACTTGCGCCAGTTGCGCCTGTTTTGCGTGACGGGTATGCATGCCATAGTGGTTCTGCTAACCCAAATCCTCAAGAAATCCTGTTCCAGAAAACTTTTCATGTCACCTTGGGGAGATCTCTCGAGATCAAATTAATTAATATTATATTTAATCAAAAATAGGGGACTAAGAAGTATTTGTTGCTAGTTGTTAAGGACAATAGGTATTAACAATGTCCATTATCAATTTCCTAATTAAAAAAATAATTATGATATATGTTAGTATCCCTTAATAGATTGCATTTTCTTTATGGACAGTTAATTTTAATTCATTAATGAACTTCATAATGACACTTCAAACATGCAAAATGTCTCCCCTGGTTTGTCCCTTTCCAGTTTTTACGATAAATCAGTAATTTTATCCAGGTCTATATCCCTTAGATCTGTTAAATTGGTATATTTCGTAAATTAATATTAATATTGATTTTATTTTATTTTATTTATTGAACACTATGCAAGCTTACAGCACACAAATTCACTTACATGCTAGGAAAATATAAATATTCAACAATAATAAATATACATGCTAACGAATCCCATAAAAATGTCAAAACGGATTCAAATTGTCATTTACTTACACTCTATATCACACACTTACACTCTTATTAACAGCAGATCCGAAAGAAGGACTAGACTAAACAAACCTAAGAATATTCATAGATGGCTCAAAAACAAATGAAGGGACAGGATTTGGTGTCTTCTCGGAGGACCTGAACATACACATCTCAAAACCCCTGGGTGTACACAACACGGTATTCCAAGCTGAATGTGTAGGAATAGTAGAAGCTTTTTTTTTTGTATGTCTATATTTTGTGAAATTTTTAGTATTAAATTTGATCTATGAATTATATTCATTAGTATTATATATGGAATAATATTTACCACATCAATAAATTGCTCTGATAATTAGATTAAGATAATTATATGTAATACTGTCTTACTATTCATAAGTGCTTGTTGCTAGGCCTACATGAATAAAGTATATTTGAATGAATGAATGCTTGCAATGCTATAAAAAGACGACAAGTAAAACACCAAAATATACTAATACTGTCAGATAGTAAATCAGTACTTCAAGCGCTATGCACTGCACGGACAAACTTAATTCAGAGCTTATACTCGAATGTCATCAAGAAGTGAGTAACGAAGGCAACAAAGTAACAGTTAAATGGATAAAGGGGCATAGTGGTTCAAGAGGAAACGATGCAGCAGATGAACTGGCCAGGATAGATTCAGAAACACACATATGGACCCAAACCCATCATAACCCTACCAATTCTCATTTTATTCTTGTTTTTGAAGAGATCAGGGGAGAGACTACTCTCTGCAATTACATAGAAAAAGACTAAAAACTAAAAAATTCAAAAAATTACTGGTGTACATAGAAGAGTTGTTTTAATAAAAATATTGTATAATTAGATCGAATTTTTAATATTTATGTCATGCCGCATTTTCTATACAAGCAATTACCTGTAAGACGAATGGGGATGGCTGTTTCTCCATACAAACGTAGTCCCCATTTTTCTCTCTGCATATTAATATTTTGGAAAACATTTTTACATAATTTGATGTATTTTAAGCACAGCTATGCCCCTATGTTTGACTTTTTTCGATTTTTTGATTATTGTAAAAATTAGGAGCAGATTTCATACAAATTTTTAAATGCTTCTAACTCCTATAATAATAAAAAATTCGAAAAAAAATCTAACATAGCTGTGGCTGATATACAACAAACTGTGTCAAAATATTTTCAATAATGTGAATATCCAGAGAGGAAAATGAGGACTACGTTTGCATGAAAAGGCGATTTCGCACGGGTCCTCCACCCTTGTCTTACCTTAGAATGACCCATATAGCATGATTAATGTTTCAGGGATGACTTGTGCAGTCCATTAAAAGATCTACCTTAAATATGTCCTATCTCATTGTAAGAATGGAAAACCTGTTTTATTGAAAATTCTAAATTTTTTTTAGGGTTCCGTATCCAAAGGGTAAAACGGGACCCTATTACTAAGACTCCGCTGTCTGTCCGTCCGTCTGTCACCAGGCTGTATCTCGTGAACTGTGATAGCTAGACAGTTGAAATTTAAGCACAACAAATAAGTACTAAAAAGTACGGAACCCTCGGTGGGCGAGTCCGACTCGCACTTGTCTGGTTTTTTCTTAGTACATATGCCTGTAATGCCATAATGTGGCAATAATAAATACAGATGTGTGGTCAGAGTTAGAATATAAAGATGTAGTAATGGATTTAAGTATTAAAAATTAAAAGGATCCTATAATTCCTTGATCATTTTTCAATTTATTTACCCGTTTCAAACATTTTCAAGTTCCATCATACAGTTCCGCCTAAGCTAAGTCTGCATCAAGTTGAACGGAACAAGTGAAAGTGTTATTATAATTGTCATATTTTTATAGAAATTTGACAATAATAACTATACATCCGGGTTTTGGGCGTGGGTATGATTTCGTGTATTCATAACTTTATTTATTGTAAAATAATTACCAAACTTACCATTAAAAATAGATAGCTCATTTTGAGCTTAGAAATGTTAAAATAGTTTCTGTTTTTACAGCTTTTGCCAATTTTTTGGCTAGTCTAGTCTAGGGGTCGGCAATCCGCGGCTCGCGAGCCGCATGTGGCTCTTTAAGTCGTCTATAAAATGAACCCTAGAGAGTGTTAACATTTGCGGCTTTTTGTGTTTCCTAAAATTTGCAAATTCCATGCATAGTTAATTTGGTCCGACTACCATTAAATAATTAATTTTCAAAGTTCTTGTTATTCCATGGAACATGTTATCTGTTGACTCATATAATTAATTATCTATCTACCATGGGACAGCCAGTGTCAGTGACTGATAGATCTACGATTATAGAATGAGGTCACAAATATTCTTATCATTCATTTGAGTTTACATACATGTAAGAACTACCTATTAAGAAACCTTGCCAAGGTCCAAGCAAGGGTCAGATCTTTCTTTTGAGGTACGGGACCCTAAAGGCATTGACATATATCCATGGGCGAAGCCAGGTACAGGCAGGGGGCAGCTGGCCCGAAATTTAGTGTGTCATACTCGTAGACCTCGTAGTAGTCTCGACTTGTGTCTATTTCCATATCAACTCTTTACAATCCTGCACCAAACTATTTCTTTGTAGCCCAATGGTTGACTTGTAGAGAATGCCTCAAGACGTTAAGTACGCCATTTGTACTTTTTTTGTAAATTTGTGCAATAAAGTTTAAACAAACAAATTTTACATACAATGTATGCCCCTCTGCGGCGTCTGCCCCTCCTAGTATGCTACGCCCTTGCATATATCTAATATATAAATAATGAAATGCAATAAGAATGGGGCCAGTACAGCGCGTGCAGCGGTGTCACGCACATGAATTCGAGCCAATATCGTGCAGTCTAACGCCACAATGCGATTGGTCGATGAGTTCGCATCACGCGCGCGATTGGTCGTTGCGCGTATGGCTCGAATTCGTGAGTGACACCGCTGAAATAGCAGCATTCTTAGTGCCCGTAAGGCCCGTCCTTGATATAATTTCGTCGGGTGACGCTTAACTTTTGTAGGTTTACTGAAACATGGGCTCTTTTGTAGGTTTACTGAAACCATGCCCTTATTGTTGTTATCGCTGCTTATCGTTCAAGTACCTAAACGATTATTGTTAGCAATTGCCTCCATGGTAATATAAACTGATAAAGATGTAGGATTTTACATAAAAACAAACCTGTGGCCCTAGTGAAAAAGGGTACAAGTCTCTGGCAGCGCAGGTGTAAAGGGGTGTAAGTTCCACGTAACACTTATGCCCTTATACACCTAAACTGCCAGAGACTTGTACCCTTTTTCACTAGGGCCACAGTTTAACCTTTATGATAGCCCAGACGGTGTAAGTGTTATTTAAACGTAAAAATTTCATAGAAGTTTGATGTTTAAAATAACATTTGTACGGTCTGCCAACGCGGTACTTACCTACTACCGGTATTAAGAAAATGAATGGAAAAATTCGCACACATCTGTAGGGCTAAGATGGTCGACTCTTTATCATTTGTCACCGTGCCTGTCACGTTCTTACAAGTATGTAAGCGCGAAAGTGACGGGTATAGTGACAAGTGTTAAAAATGGAACCATGCTGCCGCAGCTGGTAGGCCTCCGTAGCTCAGTTGGCCGAAGCGATTGGACCGGTATTCGTAAGTTGAGTCTTGCCGGAGGTGTAAATATTTCCTCTAAAAAAAATGTACCCACCTGGGATGTGAGATACAAAAATTGTCCCAAGTGTTAGAGTAGGTATCTTCCACTGTTACTAAAGTTAAACCTTATTACAAACACATAAGGTCTACCGACGGTCAATCAGTCAGTTAGTGCAAATGTCGCAACTCTACGTATAAATAGCTTGTCAAATCGCGGCCGCGTTCTCTTGACCCCTCTGCTAATTCAGAGCATGAGGGGCTAGTTGACCGAGTGCCGAGCTCTCGCACCTAGTCAACCTGGGAGTCTTGTAGCGACAATAGACGTTTACGAGTAGCTAGGTCTTACGGTTAATAAGAGAGGAGAGAGATACCTATACCTACTCGTTAGATTTACCGTTTACATTACTAATGAATGGAAGAAAGAATTCAGCAGATGTAAGCAAGAAGTTTAAAATCAGGCATATGCTGTCCGAGTAGCCGAACACGAACGCGGTTCAGTTTTAGGGCCGTGTCGTTACAGCTGCGTTCGACACACAAATGGTCTCGCCGGAAGATCAGCGTTGACTTTTGGGTTAGCATTTATGCTGCCATTTCGTGGTAAACGATTTATTTATTTTATGACGACCGGTTTGGCCTAGTGGGTAGTGACCCTGCCTACGAAGCTGATGGTCCCGGGTTCATATCCTGGTAAGGGCATTTATTCGTGTGATGAGCATGGATATTTGTTCCTGAGTCATGGGTGTTTTCTATGTATTTATAAATATTTATATATTATATATATCGTTGTCTAAGTACCCTCAACACAAGCCTTATTGAGCTTACTTTGGGACTTAGTCAATTTGTGTAATAATGTCCTATAATATTTATTTATTTATGTTTAAATTTCCTTGTTGTTTTTATATATTTGTATACAGTTTATCACGAATAAATGCGATGAATTCTGATTTCCGAACGAAAAAAAAGGCAGGGCACTACACCTTTTCTGGAACCGTTTCGTCTCATTTTCAAACCCTCATAGCTTCGTCCCGGAACTCCCAGTTAATACCAGAGAGCTAAAAAACTCCCAGTTAATACCAGAGAGCTAAAAATTCACAGGATGACATGAAATTCTAGCTTTAATATTTTAGATTTTATCAATACTTAAAATACGTCGAATTAACCACTCACTCACTGGCACAAACCTCTAAGGTACTTTCCGATGTTTTTGAAAGCTTAAATACGGTATGGAGACCAGGATTAACATACAAACAACCTAAAAATCACGAAATCTGTAACTTTCACCCTTGAAAGGAGGTGCAGTTCTGATGAATACAGAACTAGTGAAACTAATTTGCTATGGAGCCTGCCTAGGATACAAAGCTGTAACTGTCACCCCTGTTTTAAAAACCAATGGCTTGGACGTTCCATAGATCTATTGCATGTCATAACACTGAAGTCCTGTGGTGTAAGTCCATCGGACAGTCTGGTACCTATACCTACATATGGTAAGACATTAAGCTTGTCTTTACATAATAGATATACACAGAGGAGTACAGTAACTGTACAAATACTAAACTAAATTAATAACTAGCTTAAATCTAAAATAGGCCCTTGAGTCATTGCACCAAGGATGCTGGCGGCATTTCCTCGTTGTATCGCAATGCTGATACGTTGTACGAGGAAGCCGCCAGCTCCTCGGTCACCGGTCAATAGAAGATATTTACAGTAAAATACTACTTATGTTCTATTGTATTATCTTTGCTGGCAATTTTACACGAAATATTTTCGGTGGAATAGGTAGTTTGCATTAGGATAGTGCCCAATAAAATAACTTAGTTTTCCCTTTAGGTTGGAAAACGTTTATTATTATTATAGTAGTAGCTTTCGTAATATGTGTCTGGATCAATTCTAGGGATTAAGTTGCCAAAGGTGGTTCAGAACTTCAGATTCTAGCTCTACTTGGATGCTATCGTGAAAACTCTAAAATTACGAATTTAATTTAACTATTATTTGTAGACAAAGATCTTGTAACCAAAAAGGGATTTTTACACGTTATCAATTACTTTACGTAAATAACTAACTACATTTGTTTCAGTACATATAGGGTCTGTTTCACAAATAAAGGCCATCATGCCCATCATCCCCTCATTGCATTAGAATTAGATAACTGCGTCCACGTTAAAAAACAAAACACCATCATTATTCTATGTCAAGGCTCCCGGAAGCGAGCGGGGGTGGGGGGAGCGATCGATCGGGCAACGACCGCTGACGCAACGGGCGCCAAGGACACCTACATTCACCGAACACATTTTGTAACACTTTTATGTATTTGCAATAAACAAGGGTTACTATTGACTGTTGTGTGGACGGAATGGAACTGCTTATCTGGTTGTCTAGTTTAATGGCCCTCAGTAGGTATATGCAATCGGGATAGTTTTTGAGAGCCAGCTGTTTCACGATTGAAATCAACTCGTAGCCAACAAGGAGTTTCCAAAATATTTGACCTAAGCCACTATTCTCAAAACGCAAAGTGCGTGTCCTGGTATTTTGAAAATAATAATACATATGTACAACAATGGTACAATCTACAGGCACGGACTTTAGAGCCATTTAGGGTTTTGTCATAGCGTTAGTATTGACATCCAAATTAGCTTGAACCGTAAATAGTCTAGGACCGTACGCAATATGCAGTCCAACCCAAAATGACAAACACATTTCCCAACACCTGTAGCTGGCCGCATGTTTGAACTTTGACGTACGTAATAAACCCATTTTCCTTGTTATTTTCAACCGTATCGTAGAGTATTTACGGTTGAATTTGGAACGTACACTTTAGACAGCTGTCTGCGACAACATGCGTGCGTTATGACTATTAAACCGTAATTCAGCCCATTGTTGTGTCGTATGTCGTATTTGTTGACTAAGACAAAATTCGACATTGTTTGTTCACACCTTGTAACATGACCAAGATACATGATTTACCTTACAATCTCATTTTGTCGTGATCGTTTTATACCCCAATATCTGGGATACTTGACGACAATTTTTGATATTTAACAAATTAAACCGGATGGCTTTGTTTGACATAAATATTGAGTCATAATGTTATAATTGTCAGATTACCATTAGTCATAATTCAATTTTGAAACCGTTAACTTCTCAGTATTCTCGTAAGGTTATCCTATAGATAGGTTAGGTTAGGTTTCAGAGAGAAAACAAATTATGACTAACGAAAATGCGGACAAAAAATACATTATGACTTATAACTCTATGGAAAACAATACAGACCCAAATTGAACACATATCAGTGAAATGGCGTAGTATCAAAGTCAAATGGCGTTCTAAAAGTTTTAATCATATATCGAAAGATGGCAGTAAAGGACAATGGGCACTTTTGTATGGGGAGTGTCCCATGGATGTATACTGTTGAGACATATGTCGTTTTAAAGCTCTTAATCGTAGTATTATTTTATTGTATGGCACCAACCTTGGACCACTTGCAGGGACCGAGCTATATAAAAAAAGAAGTTGCGCATATAAGCAGTTATATTTCCTTATACGCGGGATATAAAAAGTTTTAGCGTATTTTATTCGAAAGAATATAAAAAATGCTTTATGTTTTTTGTATCAACACCAATGATAAAGTATTTAAAGGGACACAATGAACAGTTTTAAAAAATCGTCATTCTAAAAATTACTTGATACACAGCGAAATAAGAGTGTATACAAATGCCATGTATATCATGTGAAAAGTATTTTTATAAGCTATTTTTCGTATAATATAACTGGGGTCAAATCGTTGCAGGGACCAAAATAAAACAATTTAATGAGTTAATTAATTGTAGTTAATTACGCCTTAACTTTTCTACTCAACGCCAGATGTCGCTCTAAAGCAAAATTCTTCTTGACGTAAAACATTTATACATCGCGGTAATCTCGTCAGTCTTACTCCATCATTTTAAAAAGTATAGACTAGTTTATGGATTTCTAAAGTTATGTCAAGATGACTCTGAATGTAATATTGTCAACAATAATTGTCAAAACACGCAATTTAAAATATTCAACATTGTAATTACAAAATAGTATATTTCTAATACGCTATAATTTTCTCCAATCGAAAGGCACTCCATTCCATTGATCTCAGAGAGTATGCTCCTTGATCATCTTCACTATTCATGGGGTAGGTAAGATCAAAGTATTATTTTTTCTCGTATAGCTGCTATATAGCGTTCGACTTCATGGAAAATAAAGGCTCCAAATTATATAAAAAATGTAGCATATATACAAAGTGTAATTTAGATAGTATTCCAGAAAAAAATGCGCCAATGTAAATGCTGAAAAGTTTCCTATCGTATTGTCGAACAAATTCATATCTACTTCTGATCTACGCGACCTTAGAAGTTTGGATTGTCCTACCTAATCATTTTACATTTTATTGTTTTCAGAACAAGAATTATTTTACTTCCCACTGTCTATGTAAGGGGACTTAGAGCGGATTCATACTTTACTATACGTGTCGTGTCGAATGAGAGTCCCTATGTCAGTTTCTCCAATTCTATTTTGCGTAGGATAAGTTAAAAAAATAATTAAAAATATGTGTTACCGTATTTTTATTCGTGAAATGTTACCTATATTTATAAGTTAATGATTATACTATACTTCCAAAAATATGTCTGACAAACATTTTATATGAAAGCCATTTTTCCATGTAAAAATGAACTGTTATAGGGACCATCTTTTGAATTTATGATAATTTATTCATATTTTAATGTACTCGGGTAGGTAATATTGCAGGCATTATATCAGCACCAAATAAATGCTGTGAACCAGATATATATTAAGTGGCGAATAACGTTTCCAAATCGCATTTTCTTTTGACATATTTTTCTTTTTTTTTGCTCTTTTTTCACGACCGGTTTGGCCTAGTAAGTCGATGATCCTGGGTTTGAATCCCAGTAAGGGCATTTATTTGTGTGATGAGCACAGATATTTGTTCCTGAGTCATGGATGTTTTCTATGTATTTAAGTATTTGTATATTATATATTATTATGTCGTTGTATGAGTACCCACAAAACAAGCCTTCTCGGCTTGCCGTGGGACTCAGTTAATTTGTGTAAGAATGTCCCTATAATATTTATTTATTGTTATTATTATTGTATGTCCGGTAACAGAACTCCCCAGGAGCACTCGGGTGTGTAAGGTCGCTACTCCCCAACTTATTATAATTGTTATTACTTTCAGCATTTTTAAGTTGTTCATCGGACACTGAGGCCATTGAAGTTTCAAGCTGGCGGCATCAAAATGGAGTACCTAGGTACTGTTTTAAATAAATGGGTGGTAAGTAAGTACATTTGGTGAAGTGGAACTGCTGATGTTGATCAGAAACAGAACTCTTCCACGCGCGTGATTTGTCTTCTTTGTTAAGTTTGTAGCGAGTAAGTTTCAAGTACCAAGGTTTTTAGGAACCTTTGTGTCAAGGTAAAGGTCTGACGATGGGTTCCATGAGGAAGCGAGGGAACACCTCAAATCTTATAGGCATATAGTCATTTTGGATTTTCATCAATACCTTAAGCTTTTTCATTCCCACTAGTGGCATTTAATGAAGTGGAACTACTGATGTTGACCAAAACGGAACTCTTGAACGCGCGAGATTTTTCTTCTTTGTTTTTTTTTTATGATATAAGAGGCAAACGAGCAGACGTCACACCTGATGGTAAGCGATTACCGCCGCCCATGGACACCTGCTAAACCATAGGGGTTGTAAGTTCGGTGCTGGCCTTTAAGATTGGAAAACGCTGTTTTCTTAAAGTTTTAAATGTCGTATTGGTCCGGAAATACCGCAGGCGACAGATCATTTCATAGTTTAGCTGTATGAGGCAGGAAGTTTCTAGAGAAATGCACAGTTGAGGACTGCCAACCATCTAAGTGGTGAAAATAAAAATGTTGTAGCGTAGAGCGATGACGAAAAGAGGCGGCAAGGATTAATCCGAGCAATTCGATGGAACACTCGCCGTAATAGATTTGTCCTGATAAGTTTGTAGAAAGTAAGGTTGTTAAGAAACATCTGTGTCTAGATCCAGGTCTGATAGATACCTCAAACCTTATAGAAATACATATAGTTTTTTTTGGATTTACATCAATATCTTTGGGCGTTTTATTAAAAAAAAGCTACATTTAATCAAGTGGAACTGCTGATATGTTCCAGAACGGAACTTTTCAACGCACACGTTTTGTATTCTTTATTAAGCTTGTAGTGAGTAAGGTTCTTAAGGTGTACTTAATACATCAATGTCCAGTTCTGATGATGGGTTTCATGAAGAATCGAGGGAATTCCTAAAATCTTTTAGGCATACATGTAATAATTTCTGGGATTTTATTTACATATCAAGCATTATTATTAAAAAAGTGTCATTTGACTAAAAGTAACAGCTGATGTTGACCAGAATGGAACACACCAACTCGCGCGCGATTTGTTTTATTAGTTAAGTTTGTAGCAAGTAAGTTTTAAGTATTAAGGTTTTTAGGAACATTTGTGTCAAGGTAAAGGTCTGATGATGGGTCCCATGAAGAATCGAGGGAATTTCTTAAATGCTATAGGCATATATGTAGTACTTATGGGATTTTCATCACAAAAGTGACATATGATGATGTGGAACTACTGATGTTGACCAGAATGGAACTCCAACGCGTGCAATTTTTCTTCGTCAAGTTTGTAGCAAGTAAGGTTCTTAAGAAACATTTTTGTCAAAGTACAGTTCTGATGATGGGTTTCATGAAGAATCGAGGGAATTCCTAAAATCTTATAGGCATACATGTAATAATTTCTGGGATTTTATTTACATATCAAGCATTTTTATTAAAAAATTGTCATTTGACTAAGTGTAACAGCTGATGTTGACCCGAATGGAACTCGCCAACTCGTGCGCGATTTGTTTTATTAGTTAAGTTTGTAGCAAGTAAGTTTTAAGTACTAAGGTTTTTAGGAACATTCGTGTCAAGGTAAAGGTCTGATGATGGGTCCCATGAAGAATCGAGGGAATTTCTTAAATGTTATAGGTATATATATATAGTACTTATTGGATTTTCATCAACATATTATCAAGTCTTATTCACAAAAGTGACATTTGATGATGTGGAACTACTGATGTTGACCAAAACGGAACTCCAACGCGCGCAATTTTTCTTCGTTGTTAAGTTTGTAGCGAGTAAGATTCTCAAGAAACATTTTTGTCGAAGTACAGTTCTGATGATGTGTTTCATGAGAAAGCGAGGGAACTCCTCATTCTCCTCAATTCTTATAGGCATATAGTCATTTTGGATTTTCATCAATATCTTTAGCTTTTTTTATTCACATTAGTGGCATTTGATGAAGTGGAACTAGTGATGTTGACTAAAACGGAACTCTTCAACGCGTGAGATTTTTTCTTTTTTTGTTTGTTGTGATATAAGAGGCAAACTAGCAGACGAATCAACTGATGGTAAGCAATTACCGCTGGCCATGGACATCTGTTACACCATAGGGATTGTAAGTGCGGTGCTGGCATTTAAGATAGGAACACGCTCTTTCCTTAAAGTTTGAAAGATCGTATTGGGCCGGAAATACCGCATGCGACAGATCATTTCATAGTTTAGCTGTATGAGGCAGGAAGTTTCTAGAGAAATGCACAGTTGAGGATTGCCAACCATCTAAGTGGTGAAGATATAAATGATGTAGCGTAAAGCGGTGACGGAAAGAGGCGGCAGAGATTAATCCGAACAATTCCTCGGAACTTTTAAGTTTGTAGAAAGTAAGGTTCTTAAGAAATATCTGTGCTAGACACCAGTGTCTAGTGTCTAGGTCTGATGATGGACACCTCAAACTTTATAGAAATACATATAGTTTTTTTTTCATCAATATCTCTAGGTGTTTTATTTAAAAAAAAGTTATATTTGATCAAGTGGAACTGCTGATGTTGTCCAGAACGTAACTTTTTAACGCACGCGTTTTGTATTCTTTATTAAGCTTGTAGCGAGTAACGTTCTTAAGGTGTATTTATATCAATGTTCAGTTCTGATGATGGGTTTCATAAATAATCGAGGGAATTCCTGACATCTTATAATTTCTGGATTTTTATTTACATATCAAGCATTTTTATTAAAAAGTGACATTTGACGAAATGCAACAGCTGATGCTGGCCAAAATGGAACTCGCCAATTCGCGCGCGATATGTTTTATTTGTTTATTTTGTAGCAAGTAAAGTTCTTGAAGACATTTGTGTCATAAGGTCTAGTTCTGAGGATGGGTTCCATGAGAAATCGAAGAAATTCCTCAAATCTTATAGGCATACAATACATACAGTAATGTTTGGATTCTCGTCAACATATCAAGCATTTTTATTTAAACAAGTTAGTGATATTGACCAGAACGGAACTCTTCAACGCGCGCGATTCTTATTCTTTGTTAAGTTTGTAGCAAGCTAGGTTCTTAGGAAACATTTGTGTCAAGGTCCAGTTATGTTGATGGATTCAATGAGGAATTGAGGATTTTAAATCGATTTGAATTCACAATTGGGAGGAATTGAGGATTTTCGTCAACATATCAAGTTTTTTTTATTTGAACAAGTGACATTTGATGAAGTGAAACTGCTGATATTGAGCAAAATGGAACTCTTCAACGACAAGTATTTTACCTTAGGCGTGTTTTTTATTTTATTTCGTTTATAGCATGTAAGGCTTTTAAGGAACATTTGTGTCAAGGTCTAGTTCTGATGATAGGTTCTATGAGAAACCGAAGGAGCTTCTTATATTGTATAGGATAGGCATACATATAGTCATTTTAGGATTTTCATCAATATTACAAGCAATTTTACTCAATAAAGTGACATTTGTTGAAGTAGAATTGCTGATGAAGAACGGAACACCTCAACGACTTCCAGATTCTTTATTTTTATTACTCTTCTTTCTTTTTCATTATTCTTAGAACAGGTATTTCTACTAAGTGAACCGAACTGCTACTATTAAAAGTAGGTAGGTAGGTAGGTTAAATAGGTTAAAACTGTAAGGATTATTATGTATAAGTAGTCTTTCTTTTAATTAAACATAGGTAAGTAATTCTATTTAAGTATAAGTGTCTTTAAAAAAAACATCAATCGACTCTTATCTGTCACTAGTTCCAGTTTCAGAGTATAAAATCCGGGTACACAGCCACGGCCAGCCGGGTAGCCAGACAGTTCGAATACGGACAAGTTATTGTGAATAAAAAATCTTATCGTCTTGCAAAAGTTATTGTCATAAATGTATAGGTTTCGAATACATGAATATAAAGTTAAAATGCTGGTAAAAGTATTAGTTTTTATCATTAACCATTTTATATCCCAACAAAACTGTTACCCTTACAAAAATAAAATGCTTTCATTACCTAATGTAGGTTACGTTAGGTAATAAATAAATAAATAGGTAGGGACAATCTTACACAGATTGGCCCCAAACTAATCAAAGCTTGTACTATGGGTACTAGGCGACGTTAAACATACTTATTTAGATAAATATATATTTACGTATATACATAGAAAACACGCATGCCTTAGGAACAAATATCTGTATTCATCACACAAAGAAATGCCCTAACGCGATTCAAACTCGGGACCATCGGCTTCATACTTCATAGGCAGGGTCACTACCCACTAGGCCAAACCGGTCGGCAAAAGGTAAAGATAATTAGGTAAAGACAATGAATAATTAAACGTATTATAAATTGACACCAATATCCATCAAATAGTATAACTAGGCATACCTAGTACTCTTAGCATACTAAGAGCGGGCTTCAGGCCATTACGTCGCACCTTTAGAATTAAACTAATTTGACTCAAAAAGTACGACTACTTTATATATGTAGTTTGGTAGAACAGTAAGAACTCACTATATGTGTCTCTTTTTCATGCGGTGAAATCCCCCCCACCCGGAAAGGGTAGCGACGCCCATTTTATCGACTCTCGAGTCGACTCCAATCTGATACTAATAGTAAGTAAGTAGTTACTTAGTAAGCAAATTGTAGTAGTCATCCCTTCTTAGTAAAAGGAAAGTATTGTAAAGATACTACTTTTTAACCGACTTCAAAAACTTTCTGAACCAATGTTGAAAATTAGTTATCGTTTGAAAGTGGGTATATAGTTCCAAGATGGTCCTATTTTTGACAAAACCACGAGGAATTAAGGGAACTCCCCAAATCTTATAGGCGTTTTTTAGTTTCATCAACAGACCAGGCATTGCCATTCAAAAAAGTGCTATTTGAAGAAGTGGAACTTCTGATCAGGACCAGAAAATAACTCTTTAACGATGCGTATTTCACGCTAGACGATTTGTCTTCTTTGTTATGTTTGTAAAGAAGCTAATTGCTTAACGAGGTTTAAGGAATATTTGTGTAAAGGTCTAGCTTACATCATGGGTTCCATGAGGAATTGAGGCAACCTCTCAATTCTTGATGGAACGTAAAACTGTTTATTGACATAATTGTCGATAGGTATCCCATCTGCTCTAATTTACCCCACTTGACGGTACTTACATGAAAAAAAAAACTTCTCTTAAAAATAGGAAACCGACTTCAAACATAGGTATTAGAAAACAATACAAAAACTGTTATTGTATTTTCAGAAACCATACGGAAATAATGAGGATGCATCGACATAAGAAGAATCGAACATGGGCAAGATAAAGTTCAAGAAAAAAGCAAATATAATGTGTACTTGTGTGTAGTCAAAGAAAGTTGAAAAATAAAGCATAATTAATGGCCATAGAATACAGAACCGATACACGAACATTAAGACTATTAAAAATAGACATATAGGTTGATCGTAATAGTCGTACTAATGTATTTCTTTTGTTCAATTATATTATTGCATTAAAGTTAGATTCTCTAGATATATATTATTCATAGGTTCTGTATTCTATACGAATTGTTTCAGTGTAATTATTGTACTAAATACCGTTGACCGCCTGTCAACAGTATTTATTTCTACATTACTATCACAGAAGATTTTAGGCCCTACAGTAGTTTTTGAATTAGTATTTACTATGGACAAATATAGCGAAATGTGAGTTTTTACCTAAAATATCAATCTTTTGTGAACGTGGTGTAGATTATATACCGCCTAAGACTGAAGTAGCTACGCGGGCAACGTTTTCAAAACAGAATCGTGTTCATGGTCGGCCCATGGTAAAAATAATTTGGTACCCGTAGACCCGCTAAATAAACCCCGTGGACCCACCAGGAGGACATATTGGAGAGACTAGAGATAATACACCGCTTTAAGGGCGGTCGCACTCGGCATTGACATCTGGCGTCTAGATGGCGGGTGGACCTCAGCGAATTTCAAAGAAATATTTATAAACATCCAATGACGTCCGGCTCGGACACCAGATCTTCAATCTCCTGATTCCTGTGGAGTCTCCAGGTTCCATCCTCTCCACGTGTGAGTCCTAGGATTTTTCGCGCTGCCAGACTCCGATGGCTCGGGCACGTAGTCCAGATGGGTGAGGATCGTGCAGCCTGGAGGGCGTACTCTGAAGTTCCAAATGGCCAAAGACCGTCTAGACATCCTAGGTAGGTCCCGCTGGAGAGATAAAATGCAAAAAGACCTTAGCGAACTCGGCGCCGTCGACTACATGGAAACGGTTTTGGACAGAGAAGCATGGCGGTCTTTGGTGTCGGAGGCCAAGATCCACTTCGGGTCGCTGCGCCATAGCAGTAAGTATGTATTTATAAACATACTGTACCTTCTGTGTACCTAACCCAAAACGAGATATTTAAGAAAAAGTCCACCCGCCATTCTGACGTCAGGATTGCGGTTGGACCTATGAAATCTTGCATTATACCGCACTAAAAGTATGCAGTTATATGGTACAGTCGCCATCAGATATATCGGAGTGGCCGAGGTGCTCAAAGATCTCTAAACACGCACTCTAACCTCTTGACAGTAGAGGCATGTTCAGATATTCGTGGGTACCTTGGCCGCTCCGATATATATGATGGTGACTGTACCTTCAGTGTACCTCTGTAAATAGAAATAGAAACCGGTGTACCTCTCCCCAAAACAAGCTAGGCTAAGCTCATGCACAATATAACTGCATACTTTTAGTGCGGTATAATGCAAGATTTCATAGGTCCACCCGCCATCCTGACGTCAAGTTGGCGGGTGGAACGTTTTGTAAAATATCTCGTTTTGGGGAAAGGTACACTGGTTTATATTAAAGGTACACAGAAGGTACAATATGTTTATAAATATTTCTTTGAAATTCGCTGAGGTCCACCGCCATCCTGACGCTTACCATATATCTAACGACCGACCTTAGGGGCAATAACGATAGTGCTAGTTCAGTTGTGTCATTCACAAATTCGAGCCAATCGTGCTGTCTAACGCAACTAGATGCGATCAATCGCGTGCATAATGCGAACTCATCAACCAATCACGTTGTGGTACTTGTGGCGTTAGACTGCACGATTGGCTCAAACTCGTGTGCGTAACACCGCTGTACTGGCCCCATTCTTATTGCCCGTAAGGCCCGTCCTCAGATATATTATGTCAACAACACAGTCGCGATTTTAAAAAATCACATCGCTTCTGCTACCAAATTGTTGAGCATAACGTTTTCCTATCCATAGGTTCCATCTGTCCAGTAGGATCCACCATCTCGATCCACCAGATTGAAGAGATTGTTACTTAACTGATGGATCGAGATAATGAAACCTACTGAATAGAGCGGGTCGATTGGATATAACAAAGTACGCTTATATGAAACGCTACTCCGGTGTGCGAGTGAGACAGTCAGGCCAATTTGAACTTGCATTTGACAGAAAACTGTCTCCATCAAACGCTACCAGTTCCATTGCCGGCCTCTTCGCTGCCTTCTATAGTGGTTCAATTCAATCTTACCTTGCTTATGAATACGAGTAAAAAGGGGCGTGCACACCGATATTAGAGTAATATTGGAATCATATCAGTTAGTTGCGGGCGTCTCGCTCGCACAAATACATGCGTATAAGTGCGAAATGAACACACGAATGACAGCTAACTGGTATCATTCCAATATTATTCTAAAATTGGTTTAATGTCAGTTGCACTTTCGAATTGGCCTACATAGCGATTTCCTTAGCCTGCACACCGGATCGGCGTGTGGGCCGGCATCTAGCTAATGTAAAGCCACCTCATTAGGTGCTTTTAGCCTTTTGAACGGCAAGAACACCTAAAGATGTGGTGAGAGAAAGCCGCGCGTCCCTCATGCACTGCACTAGCTTTACAGCTTGCATTGCGACCAATGTATGCCGCTCACCGCCCCGCCGGTCGCGTGGGTCCAATCCACGGCCCTAGAAGACATACTTTACATATAAACAAGAGCACGCGAGCATTTTGCGAGTTGTGTATGTGTACTTGTGTTATCTAGGCGCACAAACGGTTACAATAACAAGAAGTGTACACCGCGTGTGCAGTCCAACACGGGAGCACGGGTGCGATTCGAAAATAACGCGCTAGCGACGCATTACGACATTGATATTTTACCCTTTGAACGCCATAACAAAAACGTTACTCACATGCCAAGGTCACGGGCGCAAGTGAGCTTCAAAGTGCATGAGTATTACATTAGGGACTTTGACAGCGATTATAACAGCTATAATCATTAATGTGTTCATGGCCCTTAAATCATGTCTAGTGACGGCGCCTTTAGGTGTTCTTGACGTTCAAAAGGTTAAGGGCGTTTGCTAGCTGGCGCTAGACGGAGCGGGCAAACTCGCGCAGGTGCCTTTGTAAGTAAAATCAGTCGCACGCGTCCGCGCCAGTTAGCGTTGCTCATACTGTAAGAGCTCGTTCCCACTATGTCGGATGTCGTGGCGATTTTTAATCGTACGTTCCACTGGCAGAACATTTTATATGAAGCTGTTCACACTCGTCCGACAACGATTTTGTGTCGGATACGACATAAAATGTCGTGCGTTTTGCCAGCCCTCCCAGCCCGGAAAAAAATCGTGTCGTGTCTCGCTCGCGTACGAGTGAATATAGCGCTGTTCACATTTTGTCGGATGTCGGAACGATTTCGCCCGCGCCGCCCGCGGCACCCCCTCACACACCCGCGCGTCGCTGCCGCGTCGTTGCGATCGCTTCTTAATTCAGCTATCAAATTCTGAAATATTCATAAGGTAAATCTTTCCCTGAGAATTGGGTGTACCCAATATCTCCTTTTTTTAACTGCCTCTAATCGTTTCTTTCGCAAATAATACAAAACCACAAACATTTCGTCGACGTTCATCTTGTACTAAGCCTCGCTACCCACTCGAAAAATACACGCCAGCTGCGATCGTGCACGACAGACGACTAGTGGGAACAGTACCGCCGACACCCGATTGAAATCCGGATCCGACATCCGACATAGTGAGAACAGCGGCAACGACACACGATTAAAAATCGCCACGACATCCGACATAGTGGGAACGAGCTCTAAGCCGCACGCCCGCTCCATGCACACGCGCGACGTTGCGGACGCCCTATGCCCTAAACCTTACTTGAAAGTGTGAAGGTTACTCTGACAGCGGCTATATCAGCTATAATGTATTTATGACGCTTTGAGCATAGCTAGTTACGACGCCTTAAGGTATTCTTGGCGTTCAAAAGGTTAACCCTTTACCAGGCCCCGAAGAACCAGCGTGTCTTAATACGTACTTTATATTCTGTTGCAACAGTATTGAACGCCTTGTAAAAAATGTATTTATGAACGTCGGAGATCTTCCTTTAAACCAGAAATAAAAATGTGGGTTAAGGTTATCCCATCGCCTGTCTAAGTAATGAACTGTCATACTAGATTTTGTCTTATTATATTCTTGATCAGGCCAAGGGATATATTCCACCCACATCTTATATCGGTTATAATAGTCAAGGTTTAACTCCAAATCTCCTACGAAACATTATATCAATCACTGAAAAAAAAATCACTTACTTACGTGAGTTTTTATGACATGACAAGACAATTTAC
Source organism: Cydia pomonella (assembly GCF_033807575.1). Classification (NCBI taxonomy): domain Eukaryota; kingdom Metazoa; phylum Arthropoda; class Insecta; order Lepidoptera; family Tortricidae; genus Cydia; species Cydia pomonella. Next base: position 17,450,386 of record NC_084720.1, on the reverse strand, counting down.
CGGGCCATGGGAAATATAGCTCCCACACAGTTAAACTCTAATAAGGCCATGGGATAATGTCAACCCACATCCTAATTCTGGTCATACATAATAATGCATGAATATTTAGCAATGTTTCCGATTACATTAGCTTTCAACACTCAAAATCTACAAAATATCAAAAAATTGTTCGACCTATGTACTTCTGTTTCATAGAAATTATGAAAAGTGATCGAATTTCTCCGTAGTTTACTGAAATTAGCGTTCAAGTGAATTTAAACGGCTGCCAAAGATATATTACGCAATTTAGAAGCGTGTTGTGAATGAAGATCATAAAATAATATTTTCAGGGATTGACAAAATATTTTGTAGGTGGTTTGGAGTTAAAACCTGACTACGGTAACCGATATAAGATGTGGGTGAAATATATCCCTTGGCCTGGTAAAGGGTTAAGGGCGTTTGCTAGCTGGCGCGAGTGCACGTGCCCGGGTGCCTTTGTAGGTAAAATTCGTCGCACGCGTCCGCGCCAGCTAGCGTCGCCAGTTACTGTTTTTCGTTAACCCGCTTCAGCTAGCAAACTAATCGCAAACGGTCCGAGATTGGCGCAATAACCATGCATTCCCTTATCTGGATCTGGATGCACCTATTCACCAATGCTTGCTTTAAAGTAACTTGTCGACTCGTCCTGATAATATTTGTGCGACCGTGAAGAAAATCTATGCCGTCACTTATTTTTCAATTTATATGAAATAAAGATGTTAAATGTATTCAAAAGTGTTTATTTAATAAAGTATGTATAAGTGCTCTGTGCATCCGCACCAGCTAGCGGTGCCCTTAGCAAACCAATCGCAAATGGTCCGAGATTGGCGCAATAACCATGCATTCTCTTATCTGGATCTGGATGCACCTATTCACCAATGCTTGCTTTAAATTAACTTGTCGACTTATCCTGCTAATATTTGTGCGACCGTGAAGAAAATGTATGCCGTCAGTTATTTTTCAATTTATATGAAATAAAGGTGTTAAATGTATTCAAAAGTTTTTATTTCATATGTATATATAATGGAACGAAATACAGCTACTATCTTAGCTTGGCAAGCAGTTAAGAGTCGCTGATGCTTTTAATGTATTCACTGCGTTAATTTTAGGTTTAAGATTCTTTATTCTCACTAAGAATTTGACAATTCACTTACATGAGAACTTAAAACTACACAATTTAATCCTGCTTCATATGGCAAACGAAGGAAACGTTGCTTTGAACCGCGACGCAATCTCAAATGTTTCACTTTTACACAATTTTCCTGCAGAGAGACAAAACAAGTATGTACATAGTACCTTTTTACGATTTATTTTATCGTAACATATAAACTTAGATTTATTTTCTTGCTGCTAATTATGGTACTCCAACTACTCCATAAATACATTTACTTACCTACTTATTGCTTAGGAATCTTATTTCATGTTTAATAATAAGTTTATATAACGTTTCTAGCGGGACATAACGCGAACTTTAAAAAATGTAATGCTTTTTCTACCTTTATCCCTCGAATATGTAAGAGCAAGAGAGATAAATAGACGAAACTTACTAGTTCAAGGTAACCACTCGTTTTATTGTCAAAGTTCCGAATTAAACAAACTTATTCTTCGGTGACGTTTTTTAGCGTTTATAAGCGACTATACGGATCCAGCATTTGCCGCTCATTCGGTTCTCCTATTGCACGCAAGATGTCAGTACTAGAGAGGATTTGAAAAATCATAATTAAGTAGTTTAGTGCCATTTATTGAGCAGTAATAATTTAAGAAAATATATAAATTACTTTTTCATTATATTTCAGGCATGCAAAGTGATGTAAATGGTTACAAAAGTAACTCTATATGAATGACATTTTTTAGTTCCAGTTTACGCCGCAGCGCATGATCAAAATTATTAATATCATCTTCCCTGGACACTTTCGGTCTTTGGTGTCATATAAGTAATTAATGCTTAATTGAAGACCTTCCAAATAGGATATGACTCAATTGTATATACCAATAGTAAAAATTACTCAAACTGCTACCAAGGCTCCATCTAGTGCCAGGTAGAACAAACAAAGCGGCATTTACCACAATTAATTAACGAAAAAACTCGTTTTATTACCGCCCCTGCAAGCATTTGAGTGCAAGTATATATATATTAAAATACCTTATAAAAATGTCTTTTAAATGATATATATGGCTTGAGTATACAAGCAAGTTTCAGTGTTTAATAGCAGTATTTTTAATTCAAGCATATGTTACATCAACTAATTCCAGCCCTGTACGTACTTAAACGTAAGTAGTGGTAAACAGAAATCTAGAATTTCTCATATTCTTTCATACAAAACACCTAACAACCGGCTACGTAACAAGTACTTTGTAAAACAACAGTTTATATTCGCCACTCTTTTTTTTAAATTGCTCAGTCCCTGCACGTTATCCAAAGTTGGTGTCATACAATAAAATAATGCTAAGAGTAAACCCTTTCAAACGAGATATGTCTCAACAGTATACATCCATGGGACAAATTGCCCATTCTCCTTTACTGTGGCTACAAAATTTTCTTTGACAATCCACCTCTATATCAAATTTTCTTTCAATCAATCAATCAATCATTTATTTATTTGCAAAAATACAGTAACATAAGGTGTTAGGACTATTCAGGTACAATGTGTATTTTGCTTGCAAGCAAGCGTGCAAATATAATGTGTCAAATCTAAGCATTGAAAAATAACAACATTGAAATTAAGACATTAGCATAAATAGTTAGAGAATTAGAAAAATTATGCATACCAAAGTAATATAAGTATTTTAATAGCATTGTCATGTACTTGTGTTTATAAAAAAGTGCCGATTTGCAAGCGGACTTTGGCCGATACCTACTTATTGTTCGGCAAATTTTTACTGTTCATATTTCCCTAATCGACAAATTTAATGCTGTTTGATATTTAAGCTACACGAAACTTTCCATTGAAAACCTAAACTCGTATACAGTCAAAAGATTTAATTTGTAACCCATTTCGTACCTTTTCACAGTGACAAACAACATGTAAGTCGCTAGAGACCCCATATTATTGTCACTGTGACAAGATTTTTTTTAATACTACATCGGTGGCAAACAAGCATGCGGCCTGTCTGATGGCAAGCAGTCTCCGCAGCCTATGTACGCCTGCAACCCCAGAGGAGTCACATGCGCGTTGCCGAACCTAACACCCCTCCCTCCCCTCGTTGAGCTCTGTCAACTTTACTCACCGGCAGGAACACAACACTATGAGTAGGGTCTAGTGTTATTTGGCTGCTGTTTTCTGAAAGATACGAAATGGGTCACAAATTAAATCTTTTGACTGTACCATCAGGTTCAAATTTGCATGGAAAATTTATGAATGACTTGATTCATAATTTGTCCATGCACTTGAACCCTACTCTACCTACAACTTCTACAAGCGCTTATTATTGAAGCGCTGGTGGCCTAGCGGTAAGAGCGTGCGACTTGCAATCCGGAGGCACAGCATCTGTGTCGGAGGTCGCGGGTTCAAACCCCGGCTCGTACCAAAGTTTTTCAGAACTTATGTACGAAATATCATTTGATATTTACCTGTCGCTTTTCAGTGAAGGAAAACATCGTGAGGAAACCAGACTAATCCTAATAAGTCCTAGTTTACCCTGTGGGTTAGAAGGTCAGATGGCAATCGCTTTCGTAAAAACTAGTGGAACGCCGATTCTTGGGATTAGTTGCCCAGTTTCCCATGAGCCGTGGCAAAACACTGGGACAACGCGAGGAAGATGATGACCTAAACTCGTATACAGAAGTAGAAAGAGTAAACTGACAGTTACGGACGTGTATTTCATAAGATTACCTATAAATTAGTACATTACGATACAAGTGCGAATAGAAGGAGATTCGCATCGAGTGGCGATACATTACAAGACTAGGAAGGGAATGTTTTAAATCAACTCGAGTTGCGAATTACCTATTAGTATGTGTATAATACGTTTTACAGTACGTAAAGCCGTTAAATTTTTCGACATAGGCACGGAAAGTGCTAACTGCACTGGTGCGGTAAAGTAGCACCATATGTACTATAAAGAATTACTTTAAGTCATATTAACTTAGTTTCTTCTATTTATGTGATAATAAATAATAACAATTGGATTAATAAATGAAGAAAATAATGAGTGAAAGAAGGCTAACAAAAAGAGTGTATAAGGGAGAAGTAGAAGAGGGAGCTGGAAGGGGACTTTCTCTGATCAAATCGGGGAAATCCTGGAGAAATGCCAGGTCAAGAGCACCCCGAAACCGGCGAACGTATATGAGGAATGTTACGAAAGTGAAGGAAGCGAAAGAGGTAGGTATGTCAGGATCGTAGAAAGTGGAAATCCGTGGTCCCTCCGGGAAATAGGCGTGATTATAATTATGTATGTTAGTATAACTGAATATGACTGATCTCGTATATACATTGTAAATAGATAGAAATTGATAAACTACGAGTAAGACTGCCGATTCGCCAATTCTCGGTCTGTAAAGGGGCCCACTGATTACCAGTTCGCCGGACGATATCGGCCTGTCAGTTATTCGCGATTGTCAGCTTTTGCGAATAACTGACAGGCCGATATCGTCCGGCGAACTGGTGATCAGTGGCCTCAGTAAGCCCCTCAACTCTCTATCTCTAAATGACAAATTTGTTACGTATATTTTTAAAACCTAATATGAAAAGCAGCCCGGAAAAGTACACAATGATAATATTATTATACCGCGTTCGACTACGCAAACAGCGTCAGATTGTACAAACACGTATTTGTACGAGTATCATACAAAGGATTGTTAGCGGTTTCGTATTTACTTAGGTACCGTGTCCGATTTTGCAATTTATTTCAAGTGCCGGTAGGGCCCGGATCCGGTTGGATACGGTCCGGAAACACTGAACACGGTTCGTAAGATATAGTCACGGACTTTTGTTAAACCATTTTGTTTTTTTTTTTTACATTTGACATTTCATAGCGTTAGTTTTAAACAACAAAAACAGAGTTGTCAACAGAAACGGTGTTGAGATCTCGAATGACAGTAAGTTGTTGCTAAAAGTACGGAAGGTGGAGATAAGGAACGAAATCTCCATGTACTAAAAAGTGTCATCAAAAGACTTTAAATAGGTGGCGCTACAATACCTAGAGTACTTGAACAAAAAAATCAAATCATAGACAGCGCAATTCACTCCGTCAATAACGCCTAGGTTCTTAGCTACTCTAGTGCTACTCTGGAGAGATTTGGAACTATTATTTATAGCTGACAGCTGGACACTTTTGCAACAGTTCTACCATAAGAGATGCCACTCTTCTTAATTCCACACTCCATAGCTAAAAGTAATATCATTTGACAAAAGGCATTTGATCTACGTAAACAAAAATAGTTCACAAAACAGTTGTAGTACACCAAAAATTCATGACCATGATGTGTATAGAGCCAGACCAAGCTAACTCTGCAAGGAACTTACAATGAAAGTGTGACAATTTCATCATTAATGTGTGTGTGTGTGTTTGATGTCCAGGGCAACCCGAAAATCAACCTAGAGAGTTTGCAAACACCTTAGGGTTGCGTAGCAAACTCGGTGAAATGTTCAAAATGATCCATATCGTAATCGAGCGTAATGTTCCTGTGTAATGTTTGGAAGCAAGTCACAACGAGGGGCTGGAGGGGGTTAGGGTCGGAAACGCGCATGTGACTCCTCTGGAGTTGCAGGCGTACATAGGCTACGGATACTGCTTACCATCAGGCGGGCCGTATGCTTGTTTGCCACCGACGTAGTATAAAAAAAAATTAAACCTGGGATAGGTTCTTTAGGTTGCTTCAGATGCCCGAAGGGTAAATTGTCCAGAAATAGGAGCCCCGCATGGTCGACCCAGTGAACATGACAAGGATTTTCACGTTTCACGATATGTCTAGGAATTTCACGATCTGTCTGATCTTACGATCGGCCGCTGACACATATAATTTTATAACGGAGCAAGAGATGATGCTTTCAATGACATACGCAACAATGAAATGGGCCAGCACACTCGTAAAACCCATTTTACGCACTACAAGTAAAACCACAGGAACCATGTAGTAAAGAATATGATTGATTGGTGTGTAAATGTAAGTTGTAAATAAACATAGGCTCGCCTTGACGCGAATAGAACCGATTTCCTCGGCCGCATCGCCATTCTTAAATCTATTTGTATCGCTATCGGCCTATTTTGGAGCATTTGGAGATTCAGTATTGTAGATTTGAGCTTTTTAAGCCGGATCCAGACGGGTGTGACGTGTAATGTAAGATTACGTGTAGGTAATATAGCGTCAACGAGTGGACGGCATTACGAGCGCCTTTATGTTTGCGATTAAATAGAAACCTACAGACGATGGATCAGGTACGAGCGTTACATGTAATTCTCGTAGTGTCGTCCACACGCAGAATTCCTGTTACATTACACGATGGATTACATTACACGTTACACCCGCTTGGACCCGGCTTTAGGTTACGTAGTCAACAAGGAACCTTTGAAGGGAACGTGCGTGGTTTGTAAATAATAGAGGGCAACAGGCCCTGTTTTTGGCGCACTGGTAATGTCAAATCAAGTTTAAGTTTCTAATTTTGGCCACAAGGTGGCAAACCTTCATATTTGAAGTAGAGGGCGATATCTGCTTATTATATATAGTTTATTTATCTGTCGGTCCGCTACATACCCTCGTGTTATATGATTATTTTTTTCAAATAGTATTCTCGTGCCCTGATCCGCTCCGACGTACGAGCGTATATATCTGAGATTAAGTTCAAAGGCGCCTGTAAAAAGCCAAATCCACGCTGGGCTAGAGTTGCACCTATTGCCGAAGCCTAAACCCTCTAGGAGGACGCTTATGCCTACTACTGATGATAAAAAAGACATCTAGTTAGTCAGTCATAAGTCCGTTACATAATTAACTGATATATTATGATTGTTTTGTTGCAGCTCGCGACCGTTTTCCCTCCACATCATCCACAGACGACAACGAGAGCGGCACCGACGGCGAGGCCGACCGCACGCGCCGCGCCAGCATTGTCCTAGGTAAGAACATACACTGGATTTAAGATTGGACTTGACTAGTTCGTCTTTCCTATAAGTCCCAGTGTAATGGGACAACTGAGACTTCATACTAAAATATAAAAATAGTTTATTCTGTTAAAGAATTGCTTACACAGTTGTAAGTGTTGGAATTTTGACCCATAGACGGTCGATATGCAACGGTTCTATGTAATGCTAAAATCTGTTTGTCCAGGTCAACCCGGCCCGCCGCCCGGCATCATCTCCGTTCGCAAGCGCCGCGGCAACCTGCCCAAACACTCCGTCAAGATCCTCAAGCGATGGCTGTACGATCACAGATACAACGCGTACCCGAGCGACGCGGAGAAACTTACTCTCAGTCAAGAAGCCAATCTCACTGTGCTCCAAGTAAGTTAATTATTCTCTTGTGGGACTCTCGATTTGACCCACGTGTCCAAACATTATGTCACGATCTTGAAGCAGGTGCTGTACGATCAAGGAAGATATAACGCGCACCCAAGCCTCGCCCTCTACCTCTACACAATGTGACGCTCTGCGTACTCGCATAACTTACAGCTTCAACAGCAAATCGTTCAACATCAGTCAGTGTACGCACTTTTTGATTTTTAAATTTGAACGAGGTATATAACAGTGCATAATATCCAGGATAATAAATAAATAAAATAAAATCATTTATTTCAGACCGATAAGTTCCATAACTTTTTTAGTAACAGTAAAAGAATTCTTACAGCCTCCGTTAGTACCAATTAACTTACATAAAACTAAATTAAAATGCAAAGTTTTACAGATTATGGAGAGTCCCTTTAATCTTAAAAAAAAAACTTTTTGGTCTCATGGTTTTTGTGTGCTTGTCAGGTATGCAACTGGTTCATAAACGCCCGCCGTCGCATCCTACCGGAAATGATAAGACGCGAGGGCCACGACCCTCTCCACTACACCATCTCACGCCGCGGCAAGAAGCAGCCAGGAACACCCACCGCCGGCTCCTCTGGACAACAGGTCGCTTGGGACACTGTCGAACTGGAGGTATGACTTGTTTAGACTGGTTCATATGCTAGGAATCGGATCCTTTCTACTCCACCATCTCACGCCGCGGCAAGAAGCAGCCAGGAACACCCACCGCCGGCTCCTCTGGACAACAGGTCGCTTGGGACACTGTCGAACTGGAGGTATGACTTGTTTAGACTGGTTCATATGCTAGGAATCGGATCCTTTCTACTCCACCATCTCACGCCGCGGCAAGAAGCAGCCAGGAACACCCACCGCCGGCTCCTCTGGACAACAGGTCGCTTGGGACACTGTCGAACTGGAGGTATGACTTGTTTAGACTGGTTCATATGCTAGGAATCGGATCCTTTCTACTCCACCATCTCACGCCGCTGCAAGAAGCAGCCAGGAACACCCACCGCCGGCTCCTCTGGACAACAGGTCGCTTGGGACACTGTGGAACTGGAGGTATGACTTGTTTAGACTGGTTCATATGCTAGGAATCGAATCCTTTCTACTCCACCATCTCACGCCGCTGCAAGAAGCAGCCAGGAACACCCACCGCCGGCTCCTCTGGACAACAGGTTGCTTGGGACACTGTCGAACTGGAGGTATAACTTGTTTAGACTGGTTCATATGCTAGGAATCGGATCCTTTCTACTCCACCATCTCACGCCGCTGCAAGAAGCAGCCAGGAACACCCACCGCCGGCTCCTCTGGACAATAGGTCGCTTGGAACACTGTCGAACTGGAGGTATGACTTGTTTAGACTGGTTCATATGCTTGGAATCAGATCCTCTCTACTACACCAACTCACGCCGCGTCAAGAAGCAGCCAGGAACACCCACCGCCGGCTCCTCTGGCCAACAAGCCACTTGGGACACTGTCAAACTGGAGGTGAGGACTCACTACTCTCACTAGAATACCCTCGGAAGTCCCCGTGTACTTGTACAAGTACAAATTAAATTTGAGTAGAACTCTTATAAAAGAATGTTCCAAATTGAAATGCACAAAAACTGCCTTACGAGGTTAAAGACTGGTTCATGATAAGACGAGGTGCGCTTGAATGACCTAAACACAGATTATACAGAGTTGATACGTGACTAATCTGTAAGACTGATACAGTACAACACAATACAAATACTCTTTATTGCACATCTCAATAAAAACAATAGAGAACGTAGAGGTAAACAACAGGGGGTCTTATCGCTAAAAAGCGATCTCTTCCAGACCTTTAGTTTAGGTAGCAGAAATCGATAAATTTACACTATGTTAGTCTTCTTCCTCGCGTTGTTCCGGCATTTTTGCCACGGCTCATGGGAGCCTGGGGTCCGCTTGACAACTTATCCCCAGAGTTGGCGTAGGCACTAGTTTTTACGAAAGCGACTGCCATATGACCTTCCAACCCACAGGGTAAACTAGACCTTATTGGGATTATTCCGGTTTCCTCACGATGTTTTCCTTCAACGAAAAGCGATTGATAAATGTCAATGATATTTCGTACATAAGTTCCTAAAAACTCATTGGTACGAGCCGGGGTTTGAACCCGCGACCTCCGAATTGAAAGTCGCACGCTCTTACCGCTAGGCCACCAGCGCTTTTTTACACAATGTTAGTATCGTAAAGCTTAAAACATCATCAATATTCTAGTATCTGTATCGAAACCCTCGTCAAAGTATCTTCATTCTGTGTGGTCGAACACCACACATTACATACAACACGCACATCAATTATGCAGAGGTTCATCGTCTGCATCCACTGGTTTCCCTTGTTTTCAAGTTTTCGGCAAATATAAAACAATATTTTTTACTCCACAGATCCAAAACGAGGGCGACCGCCGCGAAGGAGAGTACGCCGAAGGGGACGGACTTCTCGTGTACCGTAGTGACGGTGAACTGGGAGAAGAAGGCTATTCATCATCCGCTGTCAGCGAGGAGGAGGTCAAATACGACCCTTCAGTGTGGCAGAGCGTCATACGTTACGGACCGGAGGATGCTCATCCGGCTACTAGGGGGTAAGTTGGCTTGGTCAGCAAAGTTATATATGCATGGGTGCTAAGCTAATGGTTTTACGGACTGTATATTATAAATATATTAACCTTTTAAGATTTAATATTGACGACCGGTTTGGCCTAGTGGGTAGTGACCTTGCCTACGAAGCTGATGGCCCCGGGTTCAAATCCTGGTAAGGGCATTTATTCGTGTGATGAGCATGGATATTTGTTCCTGAGTCATGGGTGTTTTCTATGTATTTAAGTATTTATAAATATTTATATATTATATATATCGTTGTCTAAGTACCCTCAAGACAAGCCTTACTGAGCTTACTGTGGGACTTAGTCAATTTGTGTAATAATAATAATGGCCTATAATATTTATTTATTTATATGCTACGGATCTACTACGGACCTACTAGTAGCCTAGCGATGGTAAACTGGGGAAAGAAATTCATCATCCTCATCCATCGTTAGCGAGGAAGAGATCAAATATTACCCCTCGGTGTGGCAGAGCGCCATAAGTTACGGGCCGGAGGACGCTCACTCGGCCATTAGAGGGTGAGAATACTCTCAAAAAGCTACGTTGCGAACAAATAGTCTCGTGAAGTTATAAGATTTAGGTCCTCAGCACATGGAGCGTAAGCGTCTCGTAAAAATGTTAGGAGTACGAGATGCGTAGAGTTCTGCGTACGAAACGTCGCGTAAGCGTAATTGTTTTATAAGTTTTTTACGTCAGTATTACGCTACGACCGTCGTAATGACGACAGAAATCTCATACGCTACGCTACGACGACGACGCTTTGTGCGTGGAATTGTTTGAACTCGTTCCGCGCGCGTATTACGATACACGCGGTCGAGGAGCTTCGCGCGGTTACTTTCTCGCAAGGTGGCCCCTATTAACTATTCGTCGTCTATCGTCAGATAGGACCTTTTTTCGCCGAAGGGCACCTGTGAGTGCCCAATTAACTTTTGTCTTTTGTTTCGTTTCCGTCAGCACGGCGGCGGTAGTGACAGTGACGACATCAGAAGAGGAGGAGCAGGCGGCCGAGGCGGCGCGCGCGGGGGGCGGGGCGGGGGGCGGGGCCGGGGGAGGCGCGGGGGGCGGCGCCGGCGGCTGGCACCCGCAGCTCGCGCACCTGCCGCAGCTGCCGCACCCGCTGCGCACGCGCAGGCTGCAGGTAACACTTGCCCGGGACCACTACACGGCAAGCGCGCCATGCTGACGCCGACTGATTATTTTACCTACTTTATAGCGGTCGGCGCCAGCGTCAAGCCTGCACGCTCGGAGCGCGCCTTTTGTGGCTGAGACGTTACTTTCACTGATCTCGCTCGCGGCTACCAAGAAACTGACGTTTGAGCGGCGGCGAGCCTAATTAATGGCTTGCCATTCCGACTGCTGCCTAGGATACAAAACTGCTGCTTATAGAAAATGTATATGTAAAATCTACCATTTCATAGCCTTATCCATCATTTAAAACCTTCTCGTTTTGAACACATTTAAAACCGGATTTATCGCGAATTTATTGTGTTATCCGTGACCACGACCAATGAAACGTCGAAACGCTCAAAAGAAGAAAATTCCAAGTTCGAATCCTGGCAGGATCGCCATGTGATGTTGGGCGTTAATGACACAACCGATACGTTATAAGTAAGGTTTTATATTCTGGATAATTTCGCTCCGCGCGAAACTAAAACGCTCTCCGCGCGGATGGCTGCTCGCGCGCCGCGCACTCCAGCGAGCGTTTTAGTTTTGCGCGGAGCGCACGCGTCGGCACAATATAAAATAGTACAATCATGGCGACTCGCGATGTGGAAACGGGGCGAGTAATTGATGAAGTTCGTTTAAGGAAATGTTTGTGGAATGCCTCTAACCCCCTGTACAAAAACAGGGATGTAAAGAATAAAGCTTGGGAGGACATCGTTCTTTGAAAACATTAATGAAGAGAAAGAAATAAATCAAACACTCGCCACATTGGATTGTTCGCGTCTGTACTCCGAAGCGGTCAGCGCGATACTAAAAACGACTTGCGCGGACGATCCGCGCCGTCGGTCCGCGTGACACTAAAACCAGCCTATGACTGTGTTTAATTTGTAAGTTGATCCCAATCCAACAAAACTGGTTCCATCTCTTCGCAACCGACCGCATGAGGATCGGTTAAAGGACTTGACCACCCCTGAGCATTAATTAATAGAAACATACAAAATACTTACAGGACACTACAACGTACCCGCATTGAGTGATATTTTCACTCGGAATATGTGTGACAGGCTAAGAGGACATTCTCTGAAGCTGACACGGACGCAGAGTAGTAGCAACCCAAGCCGACACTTCCTGTTTAACCGCGTAGTGAAAGTGTGGAACAGTTTGCCCGAATCCGTAATCAGTGCACCCTCAGTGAACTCTTAAAAACAGGTATCAGCTATAAGCTGCTTACTTTAAAATCCAAGGTCTGCTTCTTTCTCCTCTTGATCGCATCGTCTTCGACATCCTCTGTAGTAAGACTGATCGAAGTGACTAGTAGTGATTGTAATATATTTATTACAATATGCTTTAAATGTGACGTTCTCAAGCAAAAGGCACATTGTAGCTTACCAAAACGACGAAATTTGCTCGTACATATCTTTATACGAATAACCTGTCAGTGCGTCCTTATGGCAAGCGACAATGTGGTACCTTTTGCTTGGGAACGTCACAAATGTGCTTTTTAGGGTTCCGTAGCCAAATGGCAAAAAACGGAACCCTTATGGGTTCGTCATGTCTGTCTGTCTGTCCGTCGGTATGTCACAGCCACTTTTTTCCGAAACTAAGAACTATACTGTTGAAACTTAGTAAGTAGATGTATTCTGTGAACCGCATTAAGATTTTCACACAAAAATAGGTTATTAGGTAGGGATAGGTCTTCAAAAATTATATTGAGGTTTCTAATATCATTTTTTTTTCTAAACTGAATAGTTTGCGCGAGAGACCCTTCCAAAGTGGTAAAATGTGTGCCCCCCGCCTAGTAACTTCTAAAATAAGAGAATGATAGAACTAAAAAAATATATGATGTACATTACCATGCAAACTTCCACCGAAAATTGGTTTGAACAAGATCTAGTAAGTAGTTTTTTTTATACGTCATAAATGGTACGGAACCCTTCATGGGCGAGTCCGACTCGCACTTGGCCGCTTTTTTATATATAATCCTCATAGATATGTAATGTGTCACGTGCAAAAAATTAATTGTATTATTGTACACACAGCTACAAAAGTGCATATCCACTTTATAAACGGAATAATTATTAAAGGGAGTATGCACTTTTGCAGTTCGCAGTACGTTACATAGTGAATGTCAAGTTACAATAACGGTTATTTTCATTCCAGGTGGTCCCCAGCTCTTCAGAGGGCGAGCGAGACAAGTTCAAGTGTCTGTATCTGCTGGTTGAGACAGCTGTCGCCGTCCGCCAGCGCGAGAAAGAGCAGGAAGAGGTGCCTGTCTAGTGCGCAGGTAATTTACACCTTATTCTATATACAATAAAGTCTAGGTTACAGCTCAGAGAACGAGACAGTGTGTTTATCTGCTGGTGGAGACGGCCGTTGCGGTCCACAAAGATACATTGATTGTGTCAGAAGTAAAACATTGTGCTTCGAAATTGACAGATAAACGAGATGGCGCTGTACAGCTCCATACATTTTGCATCCAAAGAATCAGTTTTGGATGTCAAACTAAGAGGCACGTTTTTTCTTAGACTATCTCTCTATTACAATGATTCTCTTTGCGAATGATTAGCAATTTAAAATGAGTAAGTAAGTAAATATTCTTTATTGCACCAACAATTATACATTTTACATACATGTAAAACTACAAATGAATTTTAAAGGAAAACAGAACCAGGTAACAATAGGCGGTCTTTTCGCTAAAAAGCAATCTCTTCCAGACAACCTTTAGGTAGCAGGAAATTTAGAACTCATACAAAAGTCAACAGGTAGTGCAAGTAGCTAAATATGGAGACTATTAAACACAAACACACATACTACTGAAAAATAATGAGAAAGAATGTACAAAAACCAAACCACGTGACTCACTCATTCCACGAACGAGATATAACTTTTCGTTTGTAGAATAGGGTATTTGACTGTATTTAAAATAAATTATTTCACACCATGCACGAAATAAAGCACCACAACATTAACCTTTTGACCGCCAAAGACGTCATATGACGCGCGCGGCTACAGCCCAATATCAACCTTCATGCGTACCGACAAGGTTCACGATTACGCGCCGCGTGCGATAGGCGTGGCGTTCAAAAGGTTAATAGATAAACGTACACTGTAGTTATTTTTAGTCACTATTTCTATTTTATAATTCGTATAGAACTATAAAGAGTAGGTGACTTAACCGTGACGTCATTTGCTAGTATTTCATATATATTGTGGCAAATCGTTTTGACAGTTCGCAAAAAGATACTGATTTGACTAGTAGTCAAATACCCTATTATATCATTGGCTGAGCTGCCGTACTACATAGTATTGTTTGTTTTTATTTTTTTTAAAGGTCCTACTCTTAAATAAATAAATAAATATTATAGGACATTATTACACAAATTGACCAAGTCCCACAGTAAGCTCAATAAGGCTTGTGTTGAGGGTACTTAGACAACGATATATATAATATATAAATACTTAAATACATAGAAAACACCCATGACTCAGGAACAAATATCCATGCTCATCTCACGAATAAATGCCCTGACCAGGATTTGAACCCGGGACCATCAGCTTCGTAGGCAGGGTCACTACCCACTAGGCCAAACCGGTCGTCAAAACTCTAAATGCAATAGAGCATAATAAAAACCTTTACATATTCTATTAAAAATATTTTTGTTACAGAAAACAAGAAATACATCACCGCTTCCGAGCGGTGGCAAGCGCAGTGCCGCTAAACGGAATTGTACCTTCTGGCTATTAACATAAGTACTATTTCACCTATTCCCGCCCATCCTATATAAACACTCGATAGAAATATATTACCTATCGAATTATCTCCAAACCGAGTGTTTTCACTATAATAATTAGTGATATGACTCTAAACGCATTGTTACTAAATTGTATTAGTGACAAATATAATTAAAATTTGTCAAATTACGAGTAGGAAGTCTATTGGAAATGTATGCGGTTATGCGATATACAGACGTAATAATTACGTTTAAAACTAAAAGTTCCATGTAGAATCCGCTAGCCCTATCGCCAAACTATTGAATTAATAAGACAATGGGGAGTATTACTGAAATGTTCTGCCGCCAGAGTGCAGCACTAGCACCTTTCGTAAACCATAGAGTACCTTATACATACTGTGCCTTCAACTGTTTTTGACAAGTTTTCACAGATAATAAAATATGACATTGATACATCAAGGCGGTTTGTTTACAAAGGGCCGGGAAACGCGGAAATCGAAATTTAGTTATTTGCCTCTTCATCGCTCGAATATGCAAGAGTGATAGAGAGGTTACATAACGAAATTTCTTGTTTCGCGGTAGACCCTCAGATTGTGATGGATTGTGGTAGTGGCGGCCCCTACGCAGAGTTTCGCGTAATATTCCCTATTAACTTGTTTTTTTTTTTATCGTATTAAGAGATCTAATACGAAGGCGTCCACAAACATCGGCATTTTTTACTATTCAATTGCCATAATGTGTATGAATCAGTCTGAATTAGACCAATCTGCTTTTAGCTCCATCTGTCGGTTTTAACAACAAATTGCTACGTCTGTACATCCCTTATATGCGGTTTCAAGTTGTGAAATACATAATGTATTCAGTAAAGGAGGCCAGAAAAGTGTCGTTATTATAGGGCGCATTTAATTAAATATAACGCCCTTTTTCTACCCTTAATTTCATCGGATTCATCATGGACAAGTAAAACAAAAAGACTGACATCATCTATACTGTGAGCTGTAGACCTCGCGAGAAGCTTAAAGAATGTAAAAATAAAAACTGTTTACTTTGTTGACTCATTATCAGAGTGAAGTCACATATTACTTATGTTAAAAATATTTTTTACTAAAAAAAACACAAATTCTCGAAGTCCCACGGTAAGTCAAGAAGGCTTGTGCTATGGGTCTCAGAATACTATATATATAGTATACATAGAAAACATCCATGACTCAGGAACAAATATCTGTGCTCAACAGACAATTAAATGCCCTTACCGGGATTCGAACCCAGGACCATCGGCTTCATAGGCAGGGTCACTAACCACTACGCCAGACCGGTCGTCAAATAATAGTACGGTCACGTCTGAAAATATCGATACGAAAAAGTGCCAAAAATATGTATACACGACTTTATTGCCCATATATTAAGGTAGTGTATACATATTTTTGGCACATTTTTCGTATCGATATTTTCAGACGTGACTTTTATTGTCAATTTATTAAAGGTTAAATATGACAAATCTGCGTGTCATCTACGAACTATATGCTTAATACAAAATTAACTTAACTTCCGTTCGATAGATGGCGCTGAATATGGGAGAAATATTACTTTGTTTAGACAATATCAGTTTTCTTGCTTTATTCGTCCATGTATTCAAGTAATATGGATCCAATTTAAAGATATATTTTCTTGACGAGGCTGCTTCTTTATAAATTAGCCAATGCACAAGTAGCTCAAAACGTATGTATGATCATATTGATAACAATAATATCGTATTTTATAAATTTATTAACACAAAGTTTTGTTGATATTGAAGTTAATAGATGGCGTTATGTATCCGCAAAAATTGAAAAATCTTGAAAAACACAAAGGTTCTTAGACCCTTTTTAGGGTTCCGTAGCCAAATGGCAAAAAACGGAACCCTTATAGATTCGTCATGTCCGTCTGTCTGTCCGATTCTGTCACAGCCACTTTTTTAACATGTGTTGCTATCCTTATTAACACCATAGCTGCATCTCTACCACATGGTACTAAAGTCGCTATCGTCAATAGATACGCCACTAGCTATGAAACGGAGAGAGTCTCAGCCAGTTTGTCTCACTCTAACATAAAGAGCCACGTGGTAAGATCATTAACCTTGACGGCATATTAGGGAGCTGCATGAATTGTAGATGGCAGCACAGAAGCCCCCTATTCATTGGGGCGAAGCATAATGTCATGTTTCCATTTTTAGATTTAAGCCACTAGATGGCAGGCTACTATGCGAAATAGAGCCAGCGTTTAGTGTAGGGGGCAGCACCTACTTAGAAGCGTGAATTATTCGCTCTTTCGATTCAGGTCACGAGATGTCAGACCCTCCAACACGCAGTCTCTATAATATTGGATTGGCGCATGGATAAAAAGCATACTAACGCCCTCTAGCGACTTTTGTATTTATCAAACATATACATATTAACAAAATAACATAAAGGAAAGATATGATAATGGTAACTAGCGGTAGTGGTTACTTAGGAGTGTATATGATATATACCCGAAATGTAACCGAAAGGTAGATGTATGTAAGTATAGTGGGATTCGTAAAACTACGGCTTTAAAATATTTGAAAACTATGCGAATAAACCATTTGAGTTATTGGTTATAAAGAAAAATGGTGTAAAAATTAAGAAATATTCATGCATCGAATTTAATCGTTTTTGTAGATGGCGCTCGTCGCTCGCACAGTCGCTATCAGATATATCGGAGCGGCCAAGGTACTCACAAATATCTGAACAAGAACTTTAACGCCTTGACAATAGAGGCGTGCTCAGATATTTGTTAGTGCCTTCGCCGCTCAGATATATCTGATGACGACTGTACAACGCCACCCATATCAGCTGATAAAATCGGGGCACGATTTTTTCTTTGACTTTACAACTGTTCTACAATCAATTTTTTTTTGAGAACTAAGTGTGCTTAAACCAAAGAGAATTGATTGTAATAGAGAGGTAAAGTCTAAGAAAAAACGTGCTCCTTATTTTCACATACAAACGTCAACTTTTGACAGTCAGAGTTACCGCAAAATGTATGGAGCTGTACAGCGCCATCTCGTTTACCTGTCAAATTCGAAGCACGAAATTGTCTTAGATTTTACACATCTTACTCAATGTATCTTTGGTTTAAACCGAGTTTCATTGATGGCAAAGATAAGAAATTGCATCTAATTTAAATGAAAGGAAGGCGTTTATTTGTGTTTGGTAAAAATAGCAGTTTTATATAAAACTGTACGACTAAGGTCCGACTTTTCAAATATTAGATAAAGTTATCTGTCAGAAAAATGTGACACTCTCTTTTTCTTATTGCATGTGAAAGAAAGGGAGCAAGCTATATATATCTGGCAGATATCTGATATTTGAAAAAACAGATCTAAAGGAAACAAGTTTATTGTAATTTTAGCGGTGAAAAGTTGCAGAGAAGTGCACATCCGCTTGTCAATATGTCTGTTAGAATTAAGTTTAGTTCAAGAGAAGTTTTAGTTTATTTCCTGACTTTAACATACAGCTTTATTTTATTTTAGTAAAATTCTACTTTAATACTGCTATAACGTTAGCCTAAGTTAGTCGCGCTTTTATCGTGTCATCGTGAACGTCACCTTATGACAACTATTTAACTGCGAGTGACAACACGATAGATGATAAGCGATTAACCATCATATAACCGGAGCCCAAATAAGTTAAATTTCCACGGAACCCTCAGTGGGCGAGTCTCGGACAACTTATAGTACATTACGATACAAGTGCGAGAAATAGGAAATTCGAAACGAGTGGCGATAAATTAAAACACGACCGAAGGGAGTGTTTTAAATCGACACGAGTTGCGAATTACCTATTCGCACATGTATCTTACAACGTTTTACAGTACATATGGCCCTTTAAATGTTCGACATAGTAACGTAATATGCTAATTTTCGCACTAGTGCGGTAAAGTAGCACCATATGTGCTGTAAATTGTATTTACAGTACATAGGATCCTACTTTACCGCCCTAGTGCAGTAACTAGCAATATACGTGCGTATGTCGAAAATTTAAAGGGCCACATGTACTGCAAAACGTTGTACAATACACATGCGAAAAGGTAATTCGCAATTGTATTGCAATGTACTATCATGTCTAATTTAACATAAACAAGCTTGGTCCAGTGTGGTTATTGTTTTTTCATTAACGGATGACAACGCTTTTAAAAATGGGCCGAAGAGATGACTTATATGTCGGAGTTTGGAATATATAGTCGTTATTTTTACTCACAATCGAGTACAGTCAAAAACAAGTCATTACTTGCATTCAGAGTCGAAAATTACCAAATTTGGTATTGACTGTATCTACATATATTTGGCCACAAAAATTGAATATGGGTTGTCTGTAGAGGTTTTCCATTTTATGAATATTATTTAAGATCTTTGACTTCGCATTAAATATTCGATGATTTTCTAATTTTTTTAATAGTCGCCGTTATATATGATAATATATCATAGCGATACATTAATATACGCAACATATCAAACTGACAAGGTTTTTTACATTGATATGGTCAGTTGTTTGTTGCCGATAGTAGAATATGACTTATTTTCACAGATCTTATTAAAATGGCATTGAATTATTATTACTACGTATACAACCGGCACAGAGAACCAGTAGTTTGCGCTATGAGTTGTTGCCGGCCGAGAACAAACTATAAATTAAATTAAAAATTAAATATCATTTATTTTCAGGCAACTATGGCCCATATATACATACCTTACAGACTAACATACATACAATAATAAAAATCTTAAAATATAAATATCATTTTGACGACTCAGTTTTCAGTTTTGTTGCGCCTAACTATGGAAGCGGAACGTAAATCTCGCGACCTAAACGCGTAAGCGCCTTCAATTTGGCGGCGCTTGCGACGTTTTGGTCGCGTGGTACAGGTTGCGATTGCCACAATTTAATTTTTTGGTATGAATTCTCTATACTTAGTAATAATAATCCAATGGAAAAAGGTAATATTTTCTTGCATCAAGTAATCGCTTTATTTAATTCAATGATTGATAAATATCAATATCACAGCCGATATGATTATCAGTCAAATTATTTCACAAGTCTAATTATTTTTAAGGTTACCTCGGAAGGTATTTCACTATTTAGTTGTTTAAAATTATATATAAATTACATGATATAAAGAATTGGAAGTGATGTATCTATGTAATTTATGCATCGTGATTTTTGGTGGTTTAACAGTGTTTTTGTACTGATAATATAAACAAGTATGATAGAAAACATCCCTGTATTTGGTGTAAAGTCGAACAATTGAACATGTAAGCATATCTTGTAGCCTGTTTCGTTTGGACCTTGAATGTAAATTAACCGTTTTCCAGGCATAGTACGATTTATCGACCACATAGGCGCCAATAGAATTTCAACTTAAGCATTTCGATTTAAGGTTCAGATTAAATGTTACTTTCGGGAAATGTGACTTATCTTCAAATTAATCATCAAAGCTGGATTTATTGGAATATATTTGAATTTTTTGGGAAAACCTTGTAGATTGGTGTGGCCTGTGAAAAGGGTTAAAAAAACCGGGGATTTTATCATGCGGCCAATAAGTTATTTCAAGATCCGAACGAAATAGACTATAAATATGTAAGTGTATCTAAGAATGTTTGACTTTAGTATGAAATACTGGTTTGTTGATTTGATAAGTTTGCTATTCGTTATCCAGATTTCATGATCGATAATTGATTATGTTCCTTATTTTAAGATTGTTTTTATATTTTTTAAATTCAAAAGAATAATGACTTATACTACTGTCAATGTGGAGAACACCGTCCATCAGGTAAGACTGTATACGAACCCTTTTCGACGCTTTTAACGCTTGGGGTTGTATACTTACGCCACTAGCAGAAGCACGAAGTACGTATACAAATACGATAGTTGTTCCCAACGGTTCCAAACTTTATGCCGGTCTTTCCCACATTGATCTTAATTAAAATTTATTCTGTTATAATGTTGAGATGTATTCCCGATATTAGTCTAGTCAATAGGCTTCTGTGATTGGTCCAATACTGGTGTGTAAACTAATTTCCGTATGGATCTCTTATGTGCAATAACAACTACACTAGGTTCGCGAATACATCTAAATAATACAGGAAAAACGATGATCACATTGTTTGATGATTGTTTTTGTTTTTATGGTCGGTCTTTAACCCTTTGCACGCCATCGTGTGCGGCGCGGAATCGTGAACCTTGTCGGAATGCACTGGTTGAAATTGGGTTATAGCCGCGCGTCAGTTCTAGCGTTGAAAAATAAGGGAAAATTTCCAGACGACTCGATTTTTTCAAGTTTCTTTCGTGAAAAACAATGCAAATTTCAGTTACAATACTTCCGAAAAAAACAGGTTTTATTTAAACTTCTGTATTTTTCCATATGAATTTAATTGGAAATTTAAACAGGAAGGTTAAGGTTGCACGTGTAATGTGTTAGTTTCTGGTATTCAGTGGCATTGTGTATGACGTATTTAATTTTTCTGAATAAAACAGGAAAAAAACTAAATTTGGTAGAATTTCCGAAAAAAAACATTTGATTATCTCCGGAATTTTCATTCCTAGTCAGTTCACATCTTCGGCGGTCAAAGGGTTAAAGGTCTCATGAGACAGAAAATTATCAAAATTCAACTCCTCTACGGGTAGTTTAAAATTAAACCAGTTATTGTAATAGTACAGTCACAAGATTTAATTTTGACCCATTTCGTACCTTGTCACTGACAAACAACATGAAAGTGTCTAGAGACCTTACTATTGTCACTGTGACAAGGGTCAAATGGGTCACAAATTAAATCTTTTGACTGTACCTACGGCATTTGGATTAAAATAAAACAATGTTTTCATTTTCACATATTTAATTATATGAATTATTCGTACAAACTAATTATTACGTTCGTTATGCCTAATTATTGCCTTGTACCATCGGCCACACTGTTAACTGTCCATTGGTGGACCTTATTACAAAAGGCATAAAGTCCACCGATGGGCAGTTAAGAATGTTGCTGTTTGTACATTCACCAGCAGAAGTAGCTAAACGGAAAAGCGGTTCAAAATACTCTAAACACAACTGTTATTAAGAAAAAGAAAATAAATAACCACTTCTGCCGCTGGCTGTACTTCTCATTACTATGTTTTGTATTGTACAATCAATAATGCGCCTATAATAATATTAATTAAATAA
Source organism: Cydia pomonella (assembly GCF_033807575.1). Classification (NCBI taxonomy): domain Eukaryota; kingdom Metazoa; phylum Arthropoda; class Insecta; order Lepidoptera; family Tortricidae; genus Cydia; species Cydia pomonella. The sequence goes on along the minus strand of NC_084720.1, from coordinate 17,428,182 downwards.
GAAAACTAATAAAACACTGCCAACAAACTGTTTCTTACCAGAGCTTTAGCCGGAATTAAGGTTAAACTAAAACTAAACTAAATTGTAACTAAATTGATCAAATATACTAACTAGCTAACGAATAGCCAATGTATGTCTTCAATAACACGTCAATGTCAGAATGGCTTAAGCGACAATATAAACTTGAAGAACTTATTCGAACTATTATTTTTCAGAAGGCACGAAGTCAGGTTCATTTTGTGATAGACCAGATAAGGCATCTCATTCTATCAAATGATGTCAGTAAGAGAAGCAATATGTTAAAACAAAAATACTTTGAGTAAGTAAGATTTGTATAATCTAAGACAATTTCGTACTTCGAATTTGACAAGTAAACGAGATGGCGCTGTACAGCTCCGTACATTTTGCGGTAACTCTGTCAAAAGTTGACGTTTGACAATTCAGTGACCGCAAAACATATGGCGCAGTACAGCGCCATCTGTTTTGGATGTCAAAGGGGCACGTTTTTTACTTAGACTTTACCTCTCTAATACAATCTATTATTTTTGGCTAAACTAAGCGTTTTGATATCCCAGACGGTTATAAGTTAGAAACCCGATATTCACATTGTAACCGACAGATTAAGAAAATGCGTACAATTGTCAGATTAAGTAATAGCACAATTATAGCATTAACCTGGACCAAAATGACCAAATCCACAATCTACTTAACGATTTTTTTACTGCCCACCAACCAACCCACCAATATAGACGGCTAAAAGTAGTTAAGATAGCAAGATATCACTCATAACAATCTGACACGCTCGAGTAACTCCAAAAAATCTCCTATTAGTCTCCCCTACTATAAATGACCCTTATATTGACCAAATTACTACCCAATAATTCTGCTTATGTACAGTCAGCGCCAAATACTTTGTAGCAGTCAAAGTGGCCAAATAGTTCGGTACACTATACTAAATATATGGTGTACCGAACTATTTGACTACTTTGGTTGCTACAAAGTATTTGACGCTGACTGTACATGTACTAAACTCGATCGATTGGAAATTGGGACAAGTATCTGTAAAATAATAACAAGGTTTTAATAGCATGCCTATACAATGTACACATAATGTAATTTGTAATCGATTAAACAGAAATATACGCTCATAGTTACAAAGAGGTGCCTTATAATATTAATTAACCGTTTGACCGCCAAAAACGTCATATGACGCGCGCGGCTACAGCCCAATATCAACCTTCATGCGTACCGACAAGGTTCACGATTACGCGCCGCGTACGATACGCGTGGCGTTCAAAAGATTAAAGTTGATTGAATTTCTTACTGTATTTTACTAAAAACATATTTCTGTCGCTTAACCGATTCTGCCTGACAATGTATAAGGTAGTGTTAAGTTCGCGAGGAGTCTATTTAAGTTCTTATTGGTTTAAGTACAATGACTAATAGTACTGCAAGTATGTAGCTCTGTACATAGTAGCGTCTAAGTACTCTTTAGTAATTAAACTGAGTTCACTATACCCATGGTTTTATTTGTTAACCTTAATAATAATAAACAGAGATAGACGTTTTCGTGGCAATAACAAGTGCTTAAGAAAATGAAACATCGACAAATATGCTATCGATAAGTCAGTCATAGATTAATAATTAAAAGATGTAACTTCTACTTGCCGTAATTTACCAAGAAATTTCAAGAATGTAAATCAATTCCAAATCCATAATTTCTTGATTACTTATATTTAGTACTTACTTATATGAATAAAATAGTTAACTGTAGAATACAGTGTCAAAAAATAAGAAAACCAATGGGTGTATCAAAGAAGATATCGAACGTGTTGTGTATTACAATTTAAAAAAAAAATACATATCTATAACGCTAGGTAACATCGATAATAGACATGTCGATATTTAATTTTGTCATCACTTTATTTTGCTACAAAAACTTCTATGTCTGATAATAAACCTTTGCCTCCAGTCGGTACCCCTTAGCCTGCTTTATCACTGAGACGGAAATGGAGACGTGCGGGAATCAATCAACCATTAGTTGTAAACTAACAGAGCTGAGAAGAGATGTGGATTACAACCAATGCGCATATCTCACAAATATCTGGTGCAGTCACGTCTGAACTAAACTACGCTAAACTGAACTAAGGTCGTGTATACATATTTTTGGCATTTTGTACGTATCGATATTTGCAGACGTGACCGTACCTACCCCATTGTTCCATATAGGTAGTATGGCAAAAACTAGCTAACTTAAGTACTAAGCTGCAGCTGCAGAGGTAACCCGCCCTGCAAAAAAATATCCCTGCAGCTGACTACACACTACATTTCATAGCAGTTTAGATCAAAAACCAAACGCACGCAAAACACTAGTAAACCTGACCTAAGTATAAATTTAAAACCATAAAAAGAAATATCAAACCAGTATTCACATTAGCTACACACAATTCTTTGTCAGCAGATATCTGGAAATAAATAACAACTTGCATCGTGTTTCATAAAGTAAGCATTTTAATTGCGGTTGTATTTCAGAAATTACCATGTCTAAGAGACAAAGTGACCTCAATAAGCCACGCGTTTGATCCAGCACAATTCAATGTAAACAATTAATTATTATTTTGGCTCTTTAGATTAGATGAGAGCCTTAAGAGGAATTCCTAGTTTTCTTCCATACAAACGCTCTCGACTGTTTCCTCCCTGGATTTTTAACATAGAGCAATGATTTTTTCAAATAAGATATCATCAATATCTGTGCCGCTATGTTTTGCTATTTTGGATTATTTTATTTGAAGAAACTTACAGCGCCTCGAAATTAATTGAATTGGCTGCAAAAAAGGCGCAGTATACAAATAAGACAACAAATATCCAAAAACTCAAAACATAGCGGCTAGATTATTTCTTGGTCTTACAGTTTCCAAAATTTCACAATGATTGGTTGCGTTTTGGAGGAGGAAACAGTCGAGAGCGTAACCTCGATTTTTGAGTTTTTTGCGTGGGGATTTTAGTCCGAGCTGCAGTTGTCCTTATCGCACGCGTGCACTCCCGTCCACCGCAGCGCGACAGAAACAGATTCAAAAATTCGAGATTTGTAAAGTTGCTCAGCTAGGAATTGCCCATGCGGAGTAAGATAAACAATAGGGTATGAGGATGGTAAGCAGTCTCCGTAGTCCAAATGAGCCCCTAGGGCTCATTTAGACGGCGAGCGAACTCGCATGCACATTTAGTTAGGTATTTTTTTCGGTGGCAAACAAGCATACGGCCCGCCTGGCAAGCAGTCTCCGTGGCCTAGGTACGCCTGCAACTCCAGAGTTACATGCACGTAGCCGACCCTAACATTCCGCACTCTCGTTGAGCTCTGGCAACCTTACCGCAAAAAATCAAATCGCGGACTATCGAGGTTACATCCAGAGGGGGCGTCAGCAAAGGTTTTACCTTTCCGTCCTACGAACAGTATCAAATTCGTTTAGAATTTTATGGCCTGAAAGCCAAATTCCATTAAAGAAAACTATAATATTTTTCATAGCTTGGGTTTTGTGACAGCTGTCATCTCAATACAATTTGGCATTTTAATGTTATGTGAAAAATATTATAGAAACCGGTAAAACCCATGCTGGCGCCATCTATAAAAACTTTTGACAGACCCCATTACCAAATACCGCAATGTAATGAAACTGATGCGAGATTTCGCGCCGTCCAAAACAGCCCTTAGTCTCATGGGCGTAGGCAGGTACAGGCAGAGGTCCCTAGAGCTCACATTTTCATTTTATATAACTTGCCCCCCCCCCCCCCCCCCCCCCCCACCCCCCCCCCCTAGTTCACTGGCTGGCTACGCCCTTGCTTAGTCAACCATCCCGCCGCCGCCTCTCCGCTTGGCACTGCCCTCCGGCGGCGGCGTTTTCCGCTTCCCGCTCTCTCTGACGACGATATCCTGCGAAGGTATGTCCATCAGCAGCCGATCGATGCTGCTGCCGTTCTTCAGTTCCGACGACTCTTCTGAAAATAATTGGTAAACAGTTGAGCAATCCAAATAAAGTTATGCTTGCATTAACGCTTTATACACACACCAGCATCACACACACACAAACACACACGTAGCAGCACACACAGCATCATATTTTACCCGACAGCGTCGGAAAGAGGGTAATGTCTTTAGAGCGTATCAATGTATATATGTCAATTTTTTTGGCACGCCCTACAGCCCAAACGGCTGGGCTGTTTTTGACATATGAGGTGTAGTTGAATTCGTCAGAATTGTGATAGTTACATAGGCTATATATATTTTGAAAATGGCGCCCGCAAATGAAAAAAAAAACGGGGGAAGGTTGTCTTTATCAATATTGGTATCAAATGAAAGCAAGTGGAAAGACCATTTCAAAGATATATGTACCTATATATCATATCCACAAAGAAAACTAAAGTCTGGCTCATTATTTGTAAGCAGTCGGGTTGTTTGTTTTATTATAATTGACTTGTTGTACAGTCAGCGTCAAATACTTTGTAGCAGTCAAAGTGGCCAAATAGTTCGGTACACCATACTAAATATAGGGCGTACCGAACTATTTGGCTACTTTGGTTGCTACAAAGTATTTGACGCTGACTGTACATATGTTTTTCTTGTGCAGAATTTTTAGTACTTTAAGGAGTCGATGAGGCTTGGATCGTCGACTAAGGCCTAGTTTACCCTCTGGGTTGGAAGGTCAGATGACAGTCGCTTTCGTAAAAACTAGTGCCTACGCCAAATCTTGGGATTAGTTTTCAAGCGGACCCCAGGCTCCCATGAGCCGTGGTAAAATGCCGGGACAACGCGAGGAAGAAGATTTCTGAAAGGGCTTAAGCTTGCATCAATATCGCGGTTTGTTTTGAAAATTATTTTTGTTTTCATTAAAAAAAAATGGCTGAAATGTAATAATGTGGTATATTTCTAGGATCGCCTCAGAAAGCCCTTTGATACGATACCACACACGATAGGTTTCTAAAAAAACGTGATTTTTTTTTAGGAACTGCGGGTCATAAGGACCGTATCGAAAAGAAAGTAGACAACTTTTCAACTGCATATTTTTTTTCACGGACGTCATAGACACAAATATGTTTTATTGAAATATAAACCTATTTCTTAACTCTATTAAAACTAAAAATAAATTGGACATTCTATCATATCTGTCAAAATGGGGAAGAATAATTTAGAAGTGAGAAAAAATATTTTGGACGACTGGTGGAAAAATAAAGGGTTAACTATAAGAAAGCTTGCTAAAAAATACAATGTTAGCCCCGCAGGTGTACATAAATTAATTAATAAGTTTGGCACTACTGTTACCTTAGAAGATCTACCAAAGTCTGGACGAAAACGAGGCCCTTCCGACCCGGAATTGCAAAGAAGAGTCGTTCAAATGTTCAATCGAAAACCAACTCTGTCTATTCGGGATGCTGCTCGTAAAGCAAAAACTTCTATAGGAATGATCCAGCGTATCAAGAAAAGGTGCAACCTGAAGACGTACAAAAAACAAAAACAGCCCAAACGTGATGAAAAACAGACAGTTGCTGTTCGAAAACGCACCAGAAAACTTTATGACCGAGTTCTTACAAAAAAAGTGCAGTGTATCATAATGGATGACGAAACTTATTGTAAATTCGATTACAAAACTCTACCTGGCCCACAATTTATAACAGTTTCGGCAAATAAAAAGGTTTCGCAAAAAGATAAGTCGATCAATATGGAAAAATTTGGAAAGAAAATTTAAGTTTGGCAAGCAATTTGTCAATGCGGACTGAAATCAAAAGCTTATTTCGCTACGGGAACTATAAATGCCCAAGTTTACCGCGACGAATGCCTACAAAAGAGGTTGTTGCCTTTTATCAAGAAGCACAGGATACCTACATTATTTTGGCCAGACTTGGCCTCCTGTCATTATGCGAAAGTGACTAGAGAGTGGTATAAGGCCAACAAGGTAGATATTGTAGAGAAAGACATGAACCCGCCTAATCGTCCGGAAGTTCGCCCTATCGAGAGATACTGGGCCCTTATGAAAAGATATCTTCAAAAAAATGCTAAGGCTGCAACTTCCCTTGATAACTTTAAAAAAAAGTGGCATATTGCTTCTGAAAGCGTGACCAAGAAAGTCGTCCAAAACCTCATGCAGAACATCAAAAGGAAAGTCAGATTTCAGGCAAAGTAGGGGCATTGCAGTTGTTTATCTAAAAAAATATCCTTTTTCAGATTACATATTTCTATTTACTTTTGTTATTTTTCAAAAACACGATCTAATTATATAGCTTTTACACTAAGTAGTTGTCTACTTTCTTTTCGATACGGTCCTTAAATATTGTTTTGACTTCTACTATGCGTCTGCCAAATGGCTAAACTGTACATCGATTTGCAGTTTTTTTATGCGTACACCTTACACTACTAGGATCGCAAAGCTATTCTTTCCTCTCAACTTATTTACCATACTGTACATACATACATACGGAGAGAATCATACTGTCTTTGCCTTACGTACTAGTACTAGCATCCAAAGAAAGGGATGAGTATAGTTTTTTCTATTTTTATTTACTGACAAATTTGGTTTGTCAGATTAAGTGCCTTACTTAAGTAAATGAATGAATTTAAAAATTTTGGCTTCTCATTGGCACGCGACTAACAGACAAAAATCAACCTTAATGCATGCGTAAGGTTTTAATTTGAAGTGATAAATTAGTAACTTTTGCATGTTCTTACTGCGAAGAATGTTAGGTATATTTAAGATCGAAGGAAATGAAAATTAGTATATGCAAACAAAATGTAATGAAAAAACAACTTTATTAAAGTAAACAAATTACATAAAAATAGATATAAGCAGAGAATTAGCAGTGTCATGACATACTTACAAAAATGGTTGCCTAAGCTAGTACCAAAGAGAATAGATTATAATAGAGAGGTAGTCTAAGATAAAAACGTGCCCCTTAGTTTGACATCGAAAACAAATGGCGCTGTACTGCGCCGTTTTGCGGTCACCGAATTGTCAAACGTCAACTTTTGACAGAGTTACAGCAAAATGTCTGAAGCTGTACAGCGCCATCTCGTTTACCTGACAAATTCAATGCACGAATTTGTCTTGGATTTTACGCATCTTAGTAGGTAACAGCAATGTATCTTTGCTATTACCTACCTAACAAGTGAAAAAGCAAGCTAACATAAATGCATGCGTACCTACAGGCTAAGCAATACAAATGTGTCAGAATGAAGAAATATTAGATACCTACAAAAATTATACATTTTGCTGCCTTTATGAATTTTCAATCGAGATCAGATATCATTTGAAGGCGCCAATGTATGCATATATACCTACCTACCATGTATCGTATGTAGGTATAACCTAACCATAATTTCCACCAGTATATATGTTCCTCAAAACGTCCAGATTTAAAAATAACTATCACCATCATTTCAACATATTCATAGTGTGTTCGACGACCCATTCCCATTTTTATTGAGCTTACTGTGGGACTTAGTCAATTTGTGTAATAAATAACGTCCTATGATATTTATTTATTTATTCCCACCTTAGGCACCTACGCCTACGATCAAAGAAATATGAGTCCCACGACCCATTTTGACTCGGACAATTTGCTTTCGTATGTCCGGATGTTCTCCTCTACAGGTCGCAATACTCGCAATTCTCAACTGAATCTCGTAAAATTTTGAAAGCAGATTCAGTAGCTACATAGATTTTTTCCTGTCGTTTCGTTTTTGGAAAATGTTCAAAATGGTAGAAATTGGCATAAAGGACTTAATTGCCATTACGTTCTAAAAAATTTAAAAATTTTTTTTATTTATTCGTTAGCATACATGATTTTTACAATAACAGGGTAGATGTCTCTTTTTAAGTATTCAGAGATACTTGTGATAAGAGACACCGCTCTTCCGCAGTAAAGTATCTTAACTAACAAAGGCGATACAGATTAACTTAAAAAACAGAAAATGATACTACATGATGAGTTGAGTAGAAAATAGAAAAGAAAATTAATAAATTTACAGGGTAAAGATGCCAGGTTTCCAGTTCACTTAAGAGGGGAGTAGGGGGGGGGGGGGGGTATGTGTGTGAGTGTGCGCGTGTGCGTGTATGTGTACGTTCTATGGCTATATTAACGTAACACATTCACTGCCACCGACGCATATATGCGTTCACCGTCATACAAGTTTGTTCCTAGGCCACGCCCCCTGGCAGTGAATGCGTTAAGACCACCGCAAAAAAAAAAATTCGCTGTTTCGTACATTCCGGCTGATGGGACAGCCACTTTTTTTTTCCCGATGTCGGCATTGGTCTCATAATAAAAGTTGTTCAGTGTATTTTAAGTCGAAAACGATTGACATGTTACACTCCGTACCGAGTAGTGTCGTCAGGAGCTCGCGTTGAGTGACCCGTTTTAACATATTTAATATGTCTGTGTTTCACGGAAGTTTTGTTGTTCAGTATGACCTATAAATTCACTACGCACATTTGTAAAATTATTATTTGGATTTCACGGGCCTATAAATCCAGGTCTTTTGATAGGCTTGCTTAGAGATGTAGACCCAACACGTAGAGGCCCCTTGGAGAGCTTTAATGTCATGTATTAATTATTATTATTAAAGAGTGGCAGATACTTTTAGCACGTTGCGTCATCCGTGGTCACAGGCAAACTGTGTGACGAGCGTGACGTCACGTTCGAAACGTCAGGCCATATAATAAACGTAAGTGTACGCGATTAAGTCCCGTATTCGTTTTAAAACTATGAACGAAAAACGTGTTGGTTTAAATCAATATAACTTCAATTTTAATTAACGTTCGGTCGACACTGATGTGTATCTAATAAAGTCGTGTAGGTACGGTCAACCAATTTGATTCCTAGGCCACTATAGAACCATGTCATGACTTCTACGACAGTGCTTATTGACTGATGCATGTCATGTATAGAGTAGTTAAAGCGACAAGGTTCTATAGTGGCCTAGGATTCAAATTGGTTGACTGTACCTATACATGTTTTGTACTATATCAGTGTCGATATTTTATACCTTTGTGCGCAGCCAACATGTCAATCATCTACGCTCCGTAGCGAACGAAACACAACTGTCACTATCGCGCTAACATGGAAGAGTGAAAAAGAGACAAAGCGTTTCGTTGTCGTAGCGAAATACCTATAAATTGATATATCGTTAAAAAATTACTATTTGAATTTGAAATCAATAGCGTAGGGAATAAGGTTGAATTTCTTTTGTTTTAAAATGAAATGAAAGAAATGATATGCAACTCTGTTCCAAGTGTAAAAAGTTTCAATTGCATTGAACTAATTAGTCCTATGGGTAGGCCCGTGGTCCATAGGAGGATCTAAATTTTAAAAAACTCATTGGTACGAGTACTTACGAGGCAAATCTGTGTATTGTCATTCAAGCGAAATGTATTATAGTATAGAATGCTTTAGTGTTGATAAATGGTAGTACTAAAGAACCGTCTAAGTAAGTAAGTAAATATTCTTTATTGTGCACCATACAGTTAAAAATAGACAGGAAATGAAAAAAACACGCTAACTAACTTTAACTCTTTTTTTTCTAAGCTAACTTTTCACTGATTTGAACAGACCAAAGTGATAGAATGCCATTATTAACGTCATAAATGTTCTTAGAAATTTGACCTTAATAATAATATTGCCATATTTTAAGCAAATAATAAGCTTCCACCAAATCGTCCATACAAAAAGAGAAAATTAAATTTAAATCTCCTCTTGGTATGGAAAAATTATAAACGCGGATACTGTAGCATTCTAAGTACAGTAGAGCAAGCGATTGTCACCTCTAGGCACCCTGGACTGTACCTCTACCAAATCTATTAACAACGGGGGTTGCATTTTTATCACTTGTCACTATACCTATCACTTTCGCAATTACTTGTTAGAACGTGACAGGCATGATGACAAGCCATAAATGTGCGACCGCGCTTAGCCCGCTGGTATCAAAGTTCTTAGGCCTGTATTAAGGCAACCGACGAATGCTAACCGGTCTTCTGGCGCATCAGCTGCTTGAGCCGGAACTCCTCCTGCGCCTGCCGCTGTCGCCGCTTCCTCTCCGCGCGCGCTTCCTCTTCGGGGTCTACCTTCACCTCCTGTGATAAATATGCTGCTATAGCTACCTTAAAACGTTTTCATTACAAGCTTTTATGTCAAGCCAAAATTTAATTACTTATATAAAAAATATATAAGATCATACTTGGAAAGTAAAATGCTCTAGTGCAGAAACGTATCACTTTTTAGAACAACAATGAGTCAATGACCCTATTTCAGAGCATAAGAAATGAAAACGTCTTTTACAGTACATATGGGGCTACTTTATAGCACTAGTGCGAGAAGTAGCATATTACGTTACTGTGTCGAACATTTAAAGGGCCATATGTACTGTAAAACGTTGTACGATACATGTGCGAATAGGTAATTCGCAACTCGTGTCGATTTTAAAACACTCCCTTCGGTCGTGTTTTAATTTATCGCCACTCGTTTCGAATTTCCTATTTTTCGCACTTGTATCGTAATGTACTATTTCGCACTTATTGCGTAGACATAAAGCTTTTTTATCGGCTTTTGCAGATTCCGCGTCGATATATGTGGGAGACCTTTATTCGATTGAGCTGAAACTTGACATATGTATACTGGGGAACTTGACATATGTATGCTGGGAAACTTGACATATGTATGCTGGGAAACTTGACATATGTATGCTGGGAAACTAGACATATGTATGCGACATACTTGACATATGTATGCTGGGAAACTAGACATATGTGTGCTTGGAAACTTGACATATGTATGCGACATACTTGACAAAGGTATGCTGGGAAACAATGCAATATTATAGGGACAGGAAACTAGGACCTAGGCTAGGATAAAACAACGCAAACCAATTGTTTTCTTTGTTGTGTTTGTCTCGGTTAAAAGTATTTTTTTGCCAAGAAACTTAAATTTGTTCAATAATAAGTACCAATAGTATTGGTTCAATACTAAGCTTTGGTTAGATAGATGAGCATTGTCAGTTTAAGGGCCTACGCTAGCTGACGCGGACGCCCGCCGCGTGCGTCGCACGCGGGTGCTATTTGTAGGTGAAATCCGCCGCCCGTCGGATATTCTCTGGTGGAAACGCAGCCTTAACTGGGTTAGTGAACAACTTGAACAGACCATTAAAACAAAATAGGGCCTAATTAAAATTACGATGCTGACAATCCCCTATTTTTTAAGTGTTTCTTAGGATTATTCTTTCAACTAGGTAGTTATATACATACATTTGTTCATAGTAAAAGGCAATTATCTAAATCATATAAAATTTTACATTTTACCATGACGAATCTTACCTATTAAATTTAAATGAACAGTAATTTAGTTAAAACAAAATAAAACGGGTAAAACATAACATAAACATTCGACAATCAAACATTATGCAATTTCAAACAATTTATTACAGTAAAAACATGTACTGCACACATTATCTTAGTCATAATATAATACCTATGTACAACAGAGCAATTCCTTCATAAAAAACCGGACCATCCTCCTAAATACGGGAAACATTTCATATTACTTAAAACTGATATTTTAAAAACCTCAAAGTATTAGATGTTAATATTTAAGAAGGAAGTATACCAATTGATCGAAAAGAGAAAACGTTTTTTCACTTCTAAATATTTTCCATTCTCAATGATTTTTTAATATGTTATTGACACGATAAGAAACTAGGTTTATAGGTTTTCCTTTCTTTCAATATTTGCAAAACAAAAAAAGTTTTTTTTAAAGCGATACCTATAAACCTAGAATGTATTATGCTGAAGCGATCGACATCAAAATCAAAGTGATTTGTTTAGATTTAGTTAGTGGAAACCGTTTTCTCCCGAAATGGAATTTCATAGAAAATGTACCGTTATTTCGTTAGGATCGCAAAGCTATTCATCCCTCTAATAATGATTTTTAGCGTTCCGTACCAAAAAGGTACCCTTATTTAACCTCTGTTTGCCATTAAAAAATACTGGCAATATTCAGGCATTCTATACTATTAAACTTAAACCTTCCTAACTTTCGCCATAACGGCGCGTACACACTCCGCCGTATTAACGCAAATAAATGCATGTATGCATTCGTCATTCATGCTCAATACGAACCTAGCAAATAAAGACTTGTTTATCGTAGCCGACTTTCACTTTCAAATAATTTCACATTTCCCCACGACGCAAAAGTTGATAACCACGATAAGTCCCCTTTTTACATCCAACTTGATATCAATAGTTGAGCCTATAAAGCCCGTTACAGACGGAGCGATAATATATATTAATATATCGTAAGATATCTCATAGCTAGCACCACATAGCATAGCTAAGCACCACACGCCCACGATACCAAAATATATCGTAATATACCGCGCTATATTCGCAAGGTATCTTAAGATACTAAAATATATTTATAGCTTCGTGTGTGGACACTGTCAAATGGTACGTAAAATATATCGTAAGATGCCTTGCTATATCTCTTGGTATTTTATCGCTCCGACTGTGACAGGCTTAACTTCCTTTCCGATAGTGCTCACAGCCTAGCATTTAAGAATCCCTAAATACCCAAAATATGTCTTTCTGTCTGATTGTTCGATGTAAATTAAAGAAATTCCAAATATATGTGTACAGTCGAGGTCATAAAGATGTATAGATTACATTTCTTGACCTAAATCCATTGCAAAAAGCCAAAAACATGTATGCATATTTATAAACTCGACTGTATTCTGTAAATTCAGGCACTAAGAAATTAAATCCCTGGATCAATATTTTGGAGATATTTTTGCCGGCAGATTATAGAAAAATGTTCATACAACTTTGTTTTATTGCTTTTGCCTCTGGGGGCCTACCGCGAAAATCGAAGTTCGTCAATTGCGGGCATTTTTCTCTGTCACTCTAATGACGTCTTAGAGAGAGTAAAAGAGAAAAATCCCCGCCATTGGCGAATTCCGGTTTTCGCGGTAGGCCTCCTGAGACCATTATTGCAAGTTTATTTTAGCAAAAATCACTATTTTATTACCTAGCCACTCAAACAACCCAATAGGGAGTACTACTGCAATGTTCTGCCGCCAGAGTGCAACACTATAGTTCGTTTTTTTGTGTTAGAAAGAAGGTAAGCGATCTTGACGTGTTTTATTATTAAAAAACACTTTTGTAAAATAAGTTAAAGCAAATCTATAACAATTATCATATGCGATTATTTAAATTATATTTGCTTTCATAAGTATTATAAACTAATTTGTAAATAGTACATTACTATAGAGGCCGGGAAACGAAGGGTTACAAGCCAAGTAGATCGTAGTATCTAGGGAAATGCGGCGGGAACCCCGCCCTGCCGAGATTTGTATGGTGCTGTTCTCAAACTTGCAATGAAATAAACAAAAATGTTGTCAATTTGTTTTATTCTTAGGTTTACTCAGCTAAAAACAAATTACGAATTACTATTTATTTTGATGGTTTAATGCCAACACGTTGTGTCACAATTTGACGTTTAAAACAAAAGAAGGTTGCTTTACAGGCCTAGGTGTGTAAAGCTGTATGAAATTACTTTACATATCATCTTCACTTATCGTACCGGATATGTAGTATTTCCGGACCTAATTTGAAATAAGTCATGTCAACATTTCATTGCAAGTTTGAGAAAAAGCGTTTTCAATAAAAAGACACGTCAAGTTTGTTTACCTTTTTTTCTAAAAAAAAATGAACCATAGCACAAACCGTAAACCATAGAGGAACTCAGGGGCTCCCAATCATTTTCACTCCGCAGCGCACTTTCAAGTTTAATAAGTTTTTGGCAACAATTTCATTTTTGTTACAAGCTTTTATCGCTGACTGTACTTCTCTTTCCACAGGCAACTAAAACTCATCGAGCCAATTCTAAAAACTCCAAACAGGTTGCATTGTATTATCACAGAGTTCCTATGGCCATCTCCTGTCTCCATCATCAGATCAGCTCGATGGTACCATAATATTGCATTGTCATCCGACTTACATATGTATGAAAATTTTCAGCTTCATCGGAAACCGAGAAGTGGGTCAAATTTGTCTTGCAAGATTTGACCCACTTCTCGGTTCGGGATACATAGGTACACTGCAAGTAAAAAAAAAAAAAAAAGATTGTAAAATTTAATCACGGCGCCATAACCTAACCAGTAGGGCTAAGATGGTCGGCCCTTTATCATCGGTCGATGTAACTTTGGTTAAACGCACCATTGTATTACGATGTTGTAAATCACAATGGTGGAGCGGTGTCTCTTGACACAGGTATTTTTTATACTTAAAAAGAGGCACCCATCTAATTTTTGTTACATATTTTCTGCTACTATATAAAACATTTTTTTTTTTATTATAATGTCGCCTATTTTTATTAATTTTTAGAGTGACTAGTTGGCGTTTTACGGCGTCATACATTTAGTGGTAAATGGATTACACTAAAAAATACATTTGAATAGAATATTTAGTGTCCGGCAGATTAGCAGTCTTCATTATATACGAGTCCCAGGTACAGTCAATTTCATAATGACTTGTACATAGTTTTGCTATTCTGTATTCGGCTGTCTATCAAGTCTATTATCACCCTAAGCATGTGAAGCTGCCCCTAACCTTAAACTACCCTAAATAGTCACCGTTTAGCACTAATAACACTTACGCCATAATTCGGAAAAAAACGATTCAAAAATAGTGTGCTAAATTTCGAGATTCCAAATACCGTCAAAACTTCTTAAATTGCCACCAACACTGCAGATAATGATAGAATATCACACAACGCGCCGAAAATTTAAGGCTCAAGCCGTCAAATTGAGTCTACTGCTGCAGAAGGCTCGCCTTGACGAGTTGAGCCTTTAAGGCTGGGCCCTAATCTTACTGGCAAGTAGGTGGCAGTTTTTTCCTTTGCTCAGGTAATACCTGTTTTTTCAGCTAAAATCAGGAATGATATCTAGAATCTAAGATAACTCTGCATAGATTTTGCAGCGACAAATTGTGGAAGTGCTATAATAAACATCATATTTTCATATTAATTTGACACTTTTGTGTGGTGGCACTTTAACACACGCTTGCCAAATGAGAGAAGGGTTACCAGCCTATCGTTTCACAAAAGTCAAAATTTATACGAACATTCTCTTCTTTCAAGTCAAAAGTCTACCTTGACATAATGGCAGAATCAAAGCCATTAGGGAAATGAAAAAGAAATGAGAGAAGAATTAGCTTGCGGCGTGTGCATTATCTTATTATTATCTGCCCTGTGTGTGACAATATTTATAATTTAAATGGAATAAAAACTATGTGAACTAGTTCAATATCGGACCTTATATACGCTTTCAAAACTCCGAATACTTGAGATATATAAGCGAAGTGGTACTAGCAGCGTATCTACACCACGGAAATCTCTGTGATGTTTACAAAAACAACCTTAAACTGACCCGTGTCAATTATCAATAATAATTATCGGGATAATTATTATTTTTTTTTTTGTTATTAACTAAGCTCTATTTCTGGGGGAAATTAAAGGCGTTTATAAAATGGTTTTCTGTGGCTTGTTACAATTTTAAATATCTAAGCTGGCAACATTCGCCGAAAGGAGAAATAATAGGTCATTTGTTAAGCCCTTGCAAAGAGAATTTGAAATAGAGGTGGATTGTCAAAGTATGATGTGTAAACCTGTAAAAACTTTGGCCTATGCCCGGTAAGATGGCGCTACTTTATGATATTTAACAAATTTAACACTTACTAGTGAAAGAATAAGGATCAAAGTCAAATGGCGTTCTAAAGTTTTAATAATGTGTCTAAAGATGGCAGTAAATTTACTGTGGCTAAAAAAAATTCTTTGACCTCTATTCCAAATTCTCTTTGGCTCTTGCCAATGTTGCCAACTTACATTAAATATGTAAAATTGTATATTTCAACACAACATTATTCAATAAATTTCTGTTTGGTTTCTGAGTAAAACTAAAAAAAAATTAAGTAGTTCAAGTTGTTTTTGTAAACCATCATGGATTGAATTTAACCCCCTCCCTAGTTTTATATAACGGTGTCTGTTATAATAACATGATGTCATGTTCAAAAGTCCCTGTTTTATCGCTCTAAGAGTTTAAATTCATGGCAAAGCACACACTCCCGAGCTAAACACCACAAATATTTTATTGCTATATGACAAAATTCATTACATCATTACACGTGAGTCATTTGAACAGTAAAATATGTATTTGCAGTACAGTGTGTGCTTCCCATAGACACCAAGATAATTTTCAACTTCAAAACTGGTTAATACGAAATATACTTAAGAGATATCTTTCATAAAGTTTCAGCCGTTAAGACTTAGGGTCCGGCTGACCACTATTACTGGGCGAAGTGGACTTCTGCGATGCATCCTCCGGAAACTGTTTTTCAACCTGCTCCGCTACCCACTTTTTAACTTTCTGCTCCGTCCAGAAGCCGTCATAGAAAATAGTCGGCTTAATCCAGCAACCCTGGTTCTGCGGCGGATGGTACTGAAGAGGTTCGCCCTCCGGGCCGTTCGGGCGGACCCCGCAGGCGTTCTTACACTCGACCGACCCCGACCGGCCGTTGACCACCAAATTCTTCGGCGGGATATTGAAATTTAAGTTGACGTTACCGTGGTGGCGGTCGTAGCTCTCGTAAGTGAAATGCCACGGGCCGTACTCGTAGTAGTTGGGGTAGATGTGCGGAGGGGAGACGTGCGGCATCCGGGGCTGCGGCGCGTACAGCGGCGGCACCACCCCGCCCACCACGGGCTGCAGGACGAAACTTACGTTAGAGTTGGGGCGCGGCGCCGGGGGGCGAGGAGCCACGGGCACTGGAGGCCTGTTGGCGGCGGGCGGCAGGCTGGCCGGCATCGGGAGCGCCTTAGCGACGGGCGGCGGGGGGTTTTGGACTACATTCTTGATCGCGGGCGGGAGAGGATGCCTCATATTAACCGGGTTGGCTTCGACATCTTTCCTCGGGATGTTTTTAGGCAGCGGGGAGTTCTTCGGGTCCTTGTTGGCGAGGTTCTGGTTGTTCTCGGGCTGCGGCTCGGGCTGCAGCGGCAGCGGCGGCGCCGCGGGCGCGGGCAGGGGCTCCGTGCGCGTCGCCTCCAGCATCTCCATGAGCTCGGTGGCGACGCTGCCGCCGAAGCTGAGCAGCGTCTCGCGTAGGGCGTTTGTTACTGCGCACTGAAACCAGTTATTATGATTAAAACATTTCATTGAAGAGTACAGCTTGATAAGGCCAATGTGAAGAACACCGTCTACAACAACTGGAGTCGCCTTTAAGAGCTTACCCCTCAGTCGAAAACCTCGGCCAATCGTTATATGTATTATACTGACTGACGTGTATCTGACATGTGTACATAGCATTATAACATACAAATAGCGATACATTTGACGAGCCCTGCCTAAGACTGGGCTATTGCTAAGAGTTCCGGACACCTGCCATAACATTGTGATATAGAGTGTTAGGTGACTGGCCACTCGTTAGATGGGCACCTGATGCGCCATCGTAAAGATGGCCAGGTGCAAAAGGCGTGAGCAGCTCAGGGGTGCCGAGAGGTGTGCTGCGCTTTCTCCGATGTTACTGTGGAGTATGTAGCTCTGACTCCCCTCTGGACGGCCAATTAAGGGGGTTCCACTCCGACCGATGAAAACACGCGGAGACGGAAACCCTGACAAGGCTCTGGAACACTCGGGTCCGTGGGGCCGTTACTCCCCACTTACTATTGTTATCTCTATATTCATCTTTCTTCTTAGGTTACGAGGTTTTTTACAATATGCGTCTAATAGTAAAATATAAAAACACATGAAAAAACAGTACAAAAACACATAAATACTTACAAAACCTAACCTAGGGTACCACCAGCAGCAGGGCAGGGCCCAAGCTGCCGTGGTCAGGGCCGCAGACCACCGCCTTCTGCTTCTGACCCTTGATCCAACCAACTGGCAAGAGTCTCTAGAGAATGTATTAAATGTAACGGAAATAAGGTCTTAAAACAGACAGTCATACCTTCCTAGCCTGATGTATGGCTGAGCCTTTTAGATGCGCGGTGCAGGTAGCGTAGCCGACGTTTTCTCTGCGTATGTCGAACGACTTGACTGATACGCATACGAACGCGGCCACACCGCAGCAGTATTTCCCATTTGCGAAGTCCACAAAATCTAAGAAAATGCAAAAAATGTGTTGGCTGTTATGTTAATTAGAGAAAACATAATAACATTTTGTATAGTTTCCTTTTTTTTATACAATTTTTCATGAGATCTTGGTGAAAAAACGCCTATTTGATCTTGATGTTGCCACTATTTGGTTATTTTTAAATATCCTCTGTAAAGAAACACTCCACATTACTAGTACCAACACTTTATCTGTTCATTATAAGTGGTGGTTTTACCTATAACTAACTTTTAAATTTTAGTTTTTGGCCACAGGTATGTGTGGTTAAAATCCTGTGGATTGTAAGAGCCTTTATGTTCAGAAACTCAAATAAAACTATAATAAAGTGAATTTACCCAGATCCTGTTTGTTGACAGTCCAGCTCCAGTTGTTGAAGCCCCACTGTGCGTGTCCAAAGTTGATGAGCTGCTGCCTCCGCTGCTGCTGGTCTGTGTCATCATCACAGGGCACTGCCTCTGAGAGTGGCACACTGTCTGGCTGAGAACCAAAGATTATTGAGGGGATGAAGTTTTTTTGTCAGTGTCAAGGCTAATGTTGATTATTGTTAACAATAAATGGCAAATTAACTTTTTTCAACAAGGATGTTTTAAAAGAAATTCTCCTAAGGGACTGTAATCTAAAATATCAATGGAAATTGGGGAGAGGGGCCCATTGTGGACACCTGATCAGGTAATCTATTTTGGTTTTATATTTTAGATATAGGAGTAGCTGTGTCCTACTTGCAGAATAAAGTCAATTGATTTTTTTTTCTAGGTTAATCAGTTTTTTAATCCAATACTGATCGCATTTTAAAATGATAATAAAATGGTTTAAATATTTCATATCATTACAGTGATGTTCCATTCACTAGCAAATCATAATATTCAATCACCAGTGAGTTCACATTTGAACTTTAATCACCGCGACATTCTCACCGGCTATTCCAGATTGTAGCCATAACCTTTTAGAATAAGGAATGTAATATGGGGCAGCACCAGTACCTACTTACATATTAAATTAGTGCACAAGTACTGCAGTAAATCGTTATGTATAAGTACTGGGTTTTAACGTGATATCAATAACATTAAGGCAGCCGCATTTCACAATAATAGAAACGCGAAATCACCTCCGTTCATCTCCAAGAATAATGTAAACTACTCGGTTATTTACCATTTTTATGTTGCAATTGGCTACTGGGTAACCGGGTTTTCGCTGCATTTTCAGTAGGACACCGGCTGCAGCCTTAAAATCCGTAAAACGGGTAAAAACAGCTATCCAATATCCAGCTGTTACTTTGAAACTTTGTGTATTTCAAGGTAAATTTGCCAAAATAGCGATGTTCAACAAATTACAAAACAAGTATTGACATTTTGCGCGGATGTTTCAATACTTTTTTATTTCATAGACAATTTGATTGGCGACATGTATGAATTTACCGGTTTTTATATGAATAACGAATCGAATAAACTACCACGGAAGTAGCTAACTTTTTAATGTATTTTTGATCCTGGCTATACACACATGAAATGTCAGTGTCAATCGCACCGAGACGAAACCCAGTGGCCGGACTGGCCGGTGTTGATTAGGGGTTATCATCATTGTTTTCATAAATTATTTCGCTAAAAGCGATTCGTGTCTCCAATCGTAGCTTTAATTTGTGAAAGAAATTATACGGTAAATAATGTCTGAGTACATGGATATAGATGGTAGCCTATTGGAAGGGGTAAGATTATAAAAAATATATAGTTACATTTCTTGTGGAACATCTGTCTACTTTCTGATTCGATACATTGTGATTGCAGTCCTGCTCCATGATTGATTAACTTCTTAATGTGTTCTAGGGAGGACAAATACTACGAATATCAATTTCTTTAAGTGCTATACTAGGAATTCCAGTGAGAATATCGAAGATACGAGCTGGAAGAAGTAAGCCTGGTTTAGCTGCTCAGCATTGCAAAGGTATATTTTTACAATTATATATCTCTTAAAATATTTCTGTGATGCTTACGAATAAGAAAAATGTGGAAAAACTCAATGTCTCTGGCGAGATTAAAACTCGCAACTCCAGGAGACTAGTCCACTGTTCTATCAACTGTTAGTTGCTGAGACCATATTCTTTGTCATATTTCCATCATGTTCCTTGTAATTCTGTCAGAAGAATCCTCTTGTATAACAACAATATTTATTTATAGGAATTCAATTAGTTGCTGAAATGTGTCAAGCCAAGACAAAAGGAGCAGAGATTGGATCAACAGAAGTAGAATTTGCTCCAAAAAAGATTAGAGGTGGTCAGTATTTTGCTGATCCTCACACAGCTGGGTAAGTTTCGAAACCAAATTCTAGTCAGGTGACAATCATAACTTACTAAAGAGCCATATTTAAGAATAAGAATCATTTATTGCCACATACAAGTACATAGGAGAATAAGGTTACATAATAGTAAAAAAAAGATACATTAATAATTTATACAGATCAACCGGTATTGTATTTATTGTATTGGGCAAAGGGTTCCAGTCTCAGCGTGTGCCGGGCCGACATGCCCGGCGCTGGTTTTTTAGACCGGTCCCAGACTAAGGATGGTCGGACATTATACATCGAAATATATAATACTACTTTTGTGCTCATGAGAGAAAGAGAAAAGATTGAAAGAAAAAAACATGGTAAATTTTACATCAATAGACTTAACACTGATTAAACTTTCACGGTTTTTACACATTATTAAGTCCCGTTTCTATGAGCTATCAATAAACTTAGTCACTCTTAGTAACAATACTTGTACTTCTTAGTGTATTGCATTACAAAGATGGGTAACTATTAACTATAATTAATATTAAAAAAAGTAAGAGATTAGGATTGCTCGCGATTATGCTTGTGTGTCTCTGTAAGTGTGTGTGAGTATGTGTATGTGAGTGGGTTGTGAACGGTTACGAGAGTCAGCTTTAAGAGGGAGGGAATGTCTCATCGCTCTGCTTGGCCAAGAGGTGAGCCTGTACTAACCTTTTGTATTTAAACAACGATATCGGCTCTCAGAGCGGTGGAAGCAGGTCATTCCATACTTTGGAAGCAGCAAATTTAAAACTCCCTTTAAAGAAAGCTGTTTTATGTTTGGGCGTGGCAAGTTTGGTGCAGCTTCTCAGCCACCTGGGGCGCGAGTCCTTGATCCATTTTAACTTTTCATACAGATAGTAGGGCCTCTGGAAGTCTAACACCTTCCTAACTGTATAAGCTAAATGTTGCTGCCTGCGGTTCTCCATGTTTAGCAGTTTCTTGTCGTTAAGAAATGGAGTAATGTGTGCTCGTTTGGGAACCTCATAACAGAAACGAACACATGCATTTTGTACTCTTTGTATAGATTTTTTCGTTACCGCTAAGAGATTTATTTAACCGTGCTTGTACCAAAACAAGGTTGATTTCTGTTTTTTTTTTTCTTTGCAATCTGTCAATTTTGTTGCATTTGATAATTTCATTTGTTACATTATTCTTATATCATCTTTCTTAGACCTGTGGATATACACAGTCAGGGGCGTATTTACCCTAGGCCAAGCAGGCCATGGCCCAGGGTGGCAGGCTGCAAGGGGCCACAAAATAGGATGTTTTCCTTAAATAAATAAATAATAAATCAATATTATAGCACATTATTACACAAATTGACTAAGTCCCACAGTAAGCTCAATAAGGCTTGTGTTGAGGGTACTTAAACAATGATATATATAATATCTAAATATTTATAAATACTTAAATACATAGAAAACACCCATGACTCAGGAACAAATATCCATGCTCATCACACGAATAAATGCCCTTACCAGGATTTGAACCCGGGACCATCAGCTTCGTAGGCAGGCCTACGACTACCCACTAGGCCAAACCGGTTGTCAAAATGAAAATGAAATGCACTATCATCACTTAACAGGGGGGGCGAATCTAATTGGCCTGGGGCGCCAGATATTTAAATACATACACCTCTGTATACAGTCAAAACTATTAAATGGCTTAAGAAACTAGTTCGAGCCCTACGCCCCAGCGGAGGGTAACAGGATGAAAAGAAGAAAGGAGAGACTAGTTCTCAATGTTCTCATACTGCTGGATCTGTGTACTGTTGTAGTTCTCATGATGTAAAAAGTGACCATGAACATAACAATATGTGTAGACATGCTAGTGAAATTTTTTATTTAGAATTCTTATCTCCATCCTCTCAAAATTGCAGGACTATAGTTATTAACTACATTATTTTGTTCCTTAACTTTGCTTTTTTAACCCCTGGACGCAAAAAGAGGGGTGTAGTATGTTTGACGCCAATGTCTGTTTGTCTGTGGCTGGTTACATCATAGCTTTCCGGATGGGACGATTTCAATGCATTTTTTTAAATGTGAAAGTGAGGTTTCTTGCAGTGGTTTTTAGCTATGTTTCATAGAAATTGTCCAGCAGATTGAAGAGTATCAGCTCTTTCCCAAAATGATGTAAGGCATATTTGGCTTTTGTGGGCATATAGCGATTAGGGGATTTTTTAAATTTTTAACTAGGCGGGTCCACACAGAGGCATTTTCCCCGCGCACAAATCGCTCGCGCAAGGCAATTTTCTCGCGCACAAATCGCTCGCGCGAGGCAAACGCGCGCGCTATGTGGACCCGCCTATTTAATTGCCATTTGTTGCTTAACTTGTCTACCTTATTTCACTTAAGAAGTAAGTTTTCCGTTGTATTTGCAATCTCCTTAATATAATTGTATTTAATTGTTGTAGGTCCATCAGCCTGCTCCTCCAAGTAGCTCTTCCCTGCGCACTGATGGCAGACGGGCCCGTCACATTTGATTTCCGAGGCGGCACTAATGCGGACATGGCGCCGCAGATAGACTATATGGATAAAGTGTTCAGGCACGCCCTGAGGCACTTTGGAGCTGATTTTGGTTTAACTATTCATAGGAGAGGGTGAGTTGTACTTGATAAGTAAGTAAGTAAGTCAATATTCTTTATTGCAACAATATTATTGATAATTTGGATGAATTTAGCAGGGGCGGATTAAGAAGGCGCGGGGCCCTTAGCACAATAGATCGCGGGGCCCCCTGGTTTGAAAAAAAAAGATTAAGTGCGAGTCGGACTCACACCCCGAGGATTCAGTACCATCACAAAGTTTTTACGATGTCTTAATTTTTTTCGACTCGTTCTCGATTAGTTTTTAACATGTTATGCAGTGTATTTTTTAGGGTTTCGTAGTCACCTAGAAACTCTTATATAAGTAGTTTCGCCATGTCCGTCTGTCCCTTTGTGCGAGGGTTTGCTCCGTTATTTTTAGTGCTAGATAGCTGTAATTTGCCATGGATACATAAATCATGCATTGCGACAGAACGGGTAAAATAATAACTATTAAAAAAAATTAGGTGTAGGGTATGGGATACAAAATGTTTTTACTTTGTTTTTTTTTTGCTTTGATGATAGTTAGCGTATGGATGGATAAGGTCTTTCAAAACGAGTAACGGTCTCCAAAAACCCTTTTTTTAAGTTATTATTTTCGGAAATAATCGCTCCAAAGGAAAAAAAAGGTGAACCATGGGCCGCAAAAATAAAAAAAAAACCGTGAAACAAAAGCTTAATAAATACTTTCAATGAGAACTATAGCGAAAATTATCGGTTTAGTCGCTTTTGGGTTATTGCAAAAAATCTTCTCTTCTTACTAAAAAGACGTACAAAGCGCTGCAAAGGTTACTCCCATGCTTGTAATGTAATGTAAATGATACTTACAAATAGCCACCGTTTGGCCTTTTTTGACTGAATGGTAACAATAATAAATATAAAATAAAAAGTAAAATTAACGGAGCCCCTACTCAAGAAATGTTTTTTTTTTGTGTCTGTAGTTCGTGTCATCCAGGAAGCCGCGCCCCACTCCTCCTCCCAATCGCCTATAGTACCTACAAGTGTGGTATGCAACCTTTTACTAGTCTGTCTATACACATTAATTAGTAGACATAACTACTACATTGCCAAAAACTTGCAGATTTGTACTATAAGCAATTAGGAAGAAGAGCGGGGCACGTCTTCGTGGATGACACGAACTATAGGTATATGACGTCATTTAAAATCCGAAGTATTTTCCTTATTTATTTATTTTAAGGAATTCCGATTTTTTTAATCTTTTATTTTTTTATTTAGCCATTTTAAACTAGCCGAATCTTAATGAAGTTGTCACAGTTCCTTTCTTCTATATAGGTATCCTCCTTACCTTCGGTTTTCATCATCAGATCAGGTCGATTTTGCCAAATTTTGACAAATGGTCAAAAAACTAGTTTGCAGATGGTTTGCAGATTTTGAAAACAACTTACGAGTATTGCAAGTTAAATAAAAGCATGTAGGGATACTGTTTAACAACATCAATATTATTAAGTTTAACAAATGCTTGTAAAAATAGGTGAAAAGTGAGTCTGACCTAAGAAGTGGGAACTAATGGCTAAGTGAGCCAAAAAACAAGGCCAAAGGCTTAGCTCCACGAGCTGAATATCCGGACCACCCGATTTTGTAGCGTTCCCGTGCGAAGCTGAAGGCCAAGCTGCAGGAAAGCAGAGCCTAGAATGAAACCAATGCCATAGTATGAACGAGGCCGTAGGCCGAGCTCTGTATAAGGGCGGAGGCCCGGAGCGTTCTATCGCGGCGTGCCACCATGCAAAGGCTGAACTGTAGGAGAACAGAGTTTGGAATTGAGCCAAGGTGATCTCGGCTCGCCTGCTGCTCGGCCTTAGTTCTTGCTCGAAGGTGCGACTTGCTGGGATGCTTTGGGTATCGGGCCCTATGTAGGGCTTTACATCCGGCATATGCGAATGCAAAGCCCTGCATAGGGGCCCCGCTGTTTTATTTTTATAACATTTTGACAATTAGATCATACCTATGTACCACGGCTTTGCAGCAACTCGGCATATTTTGGGTGCCCGGCCAGCCGTAGAGGAGCGCGTCCTTTGGCCTACTACGGGCTCAAAGCTGATCATAATTAGGCATTAGCTGTAAGGTGCAATTTGTTATTTGAAATAATAATAAATAAATAAATCATCCTTCATTGTTTTTCACTAATATGTTTTTACACAGTATCTTCTTTTGTTCGTTTCCGAGCTCTATGATTCTTTTGTTTATTTCCTGCAGCTTAGCCATGCACAAAAGTTTTGAGACACTGCACCATCGGTTTTCTGCTAAACTCTGCTCTTGGTCTTTGCGTAAGCCTAAAAATTCTTTAAATTTGTTATCTTCATAATAGACAGGATAATAAAATAATAATAATTGATCAATATTGTTACTGACTTACGAAAAAAAAATACAGTGTAAATAAAATGTGGTAGTACAGGATCCGCGAAGTGCGAGTTCTACTTGAACTTGGCCAAGTCCGCGTGCCGAAATCGCATGGTCAGAGTCGGAGCGCGGGGCCCCCCTAGGCGCGGGGCCCTTAGCATATGCTTTTTCTGCTGTTCGGTTAATCCGCCACTGGAATTTAGTTCAATTAAGAAGTTTACTTACTAAAGTAAACAGTTGCATGCAAGAGTATATATAAAAAGACCAATGTGTTATGTAATAATTCTTATACTTATAATGGATGGACCTGCATTACAGAATATGTGTTCATAATTTTCGTACTGCTATCAATTTACTCTATATTTAATAGGCGGCAGAACGAGCCGCCTCGGAAGGAAATTGCCGCGCGAAGCAGGGCTCTCAGGGCCTCGGGCGAGGCATGTCTATACCGACCGAGCTGATTCACACGGCATTAGGCATACGCGCTAGGCAATTTTCTCGCGTACAAAACGGCCAGTGTAGACGTGCCTCGGCTGAAACGGCGCGCGCGTTGTTTTCGCCCGAGCGTGCCGCCTCGGCCAAGGCAACACTGTTGAAGAAATTGCCTCGCGCGTATGCTCGCTCTGTGCAGACCCGCCTATTTCCTCGCGAGGCTGCTCGCTCCGTGTGGAACCGCCTAATGAGTAAGAGCACAGGTTTATTCTGAACCTATTGAACTTACTATCTCAACTGGTTGCTTAGCTAGTAGATGATATCTGAGTAATTACATATTAATTTACTTTACATAATACAAATCACCTTTATGTAACCAAGCCGTCAACTGGTCCGTAGCTGTGCACAATAACTTCTTGCCAAGCTCAGTGAAACGGTGTTTATATCAAGCATAAACATCATATATGATATGATAGATAGATAAAACATTTATTCGCTTGCCACAATTACGTGTGTATTGTGGCAAGCGAATAATAATAATAGAAACAATAGTAAACCAAAATAAAATAAAAAACAAAAAGCACCAATAAAAGGTAGGTAGGTTTTCTGTGTTTGTTTGGTTTGTAGTGGCTCAGTAATACGCTACACTCTTTCGGGTGTAGCCCTGATAATTCTGCTAGAACTCAGATCACGTTGGGTTGATACGTGGCACGGATATATGGTGGAAATATTCACTGTATTGCAGCGATTGCTGTATTGGATACGGTCTTGGTAGCTCAGATAGCAGGACACTGGGCTAGCGACCCAGTGGTCATGGGTTCAAGTCCCAACCAAGTCGGTGAATCTTTCCATTTTTAATTTGTTTCTAAAAATAACAAACTATTAGGATATCAAAATCTCAGGTGCTCAACAAACAAATTGTAAAAACAGGTTATAAAATAGCATTACATTCTACAATATTCTTCAGGTATTTCCCGAAAGGCGGGGGCCAGGTGACCGTGAACGTGAATCCGGTGCGAAGTTTTCGTAGTGTGACGTTGACGGACCCGGGCACCGTGCACAGGATCACGGGGTCCAGCTTCGTGGCCGGGGTGCTGCCTATCAGTGTAAGTTTTATATGAACACACAGCTACTGCTACAAAATGTACTCTTCATCTGAAAACCTCAAATTTTTTACAGATTCCCTAAAACATTACTGAAGAAACTTTAGGAACTTTTACCTGTCTGTAGTAAATGATCAGTGCCTGAAATTTGATGTAGAGATAGTTTAAGTCCTGGGGAAGGACATAGTATAGTTTTTATCCCGGAAATCATCCCTTAGGAGGGTGAAAACACCGGTCTTACAATAAATCATTCACGGTACACTCTGTGAAGCTATGGAACGCGTTGGCATCTCCGCTGAGGCAATGTCAGTCTGTAGCATCGCTGAAGGCAAAATTAAAGTGGTTATGGCTATCAAATTCATTTCAATTGGAAGAAACGTAGGCAGGATTGTGCGGTTATACTTGTATGTGTTTATTGATATATGTAGTTATGTATTTATACGTATGTGTTAATCTTTATATTTATTTAGTTATTTTGTATATATGCCATTGCACCTAATGCATCGTATAGTATTTAGTTACGTATACTACTACTTCTTTAAAGTATTGTTGTCATTATCTTAGTTTGACTACCATTTCGTATGTATTTCTTGTTACTTAAAGGTTAGCTGGAAGAGATCCCTTAAGGGGATAAGTTCGCCTTTGTACATATTTACTGTATTCTCTCTGTGTTATGTACTTGTTTCGTGCAATAAAGTGTTTACGCCTACTACTACTAAAAGTGGGATGGAAATGATATAATTGATGTATCGTCTGATAATTGATGTAAGTATATGCTCAAATTGAATTATTGCTAATGCTCTTTATTTAAACGTTATCGTTGTCTTTCAAATAAAGAAGTTTGTATGGCGAATCAATAGAAAGCAGATTGGATAAACAATAAGCTACCCGTTACTAATCCTCGCAGACGAAGTCGCGGGCAAAAGATTGTTTTCTAACGGATTAGGCGAGTCCACACAGAGCGCGCCGACAGGCACGTCTACTGCTGTTTTGTGCGCTAGGAAATTGCCTCGCGCGTATGCACGCTTTCTGTGGCCCCGCCTATTGTCACTAAGATAGGCTCCTAAGTGTCCTTGTTTCCCGTAAGGTTCACAAATTATCAGTGTGGACGATGATACCTCTAGTCTATGCAGGATATCAAGCATACAAGCACTAGACACTAGACAAACACATATTTTATAAACTCCTGCATTTTTCGGCGATAGATGGCGCACCAAATGGCGGAAGGCGCGAAGCAAGTGCTACGCTCTGTGGCCGAAACCACCATCAACTGTTACAAGGAGGACAGCCGGATTGCCGTCGGTAACTGCAATGGCATGCTGTGAGTACACTTATCATATTATTTCATAACTATACTCGAAACCGTAATTCAAGACCAAAAAAACTACGACAAAGTTGAAACTGCAATAAAATGTTTTTACAATAGTATATTCCTTTTTTACAAAAATTTACAAATATGTTTTGCCCGCGTGGGTTCTTTCCTGGCGCAAAGGCTATCCATCGCAATTCAACGCGGTAACGCAGCGAGTGTGATGGGCACCTTTGCGCCGGGAACAACTCGCGGGGGCCTCTTTGAGTAGTTTGTTAGTTTAGTTTAGCTTAGCTTAATTTGTACTGAATGACATCATTATCTATTGACGTAATACGAGTGTATTGTTGACTATTGTAATCCTTGAATTATAAATTATATTTTTTTTTTTTTTACAAAAACATACGCTATGAAAATTTATTTATTTGTAATTTTAATTTTATGATTTCAAGACGTAATTTTATTTACTTATTTTTACATAAGTACAAGACGCCCTAATAAAAACTTAAACATCCGTGATTTTTGGTTGCAATGTTGGTTGGTAATTATCAGTATTGTCGTAATCTTTTAAACGTTCTAAAATTCTGTAAGTACGGTTCTTATTGCACTTAATGTTTGATCCTATGGTTGAAAAGTAAACTTTTTTAACTTATTAAAGAGGGAAATTGATTTTGACGTTATTGATGTGAAGGTTCGATTTAAGTGATGGTTGATACTTAAATTATGATTAGGTTACCTTATTTCGTCGCATATTTGGAGAAAAGCACTATACATGACTTGGCAGGAATAGTAATTCGTAGATTCGTCTTCTTTGTCGGACTCTGTTATGCATCGTCCTACAAAATCGATAATCATCCACGAATTGCCATTTCCCGGCCTCTGCAATAATGTACTATTGTACCTTTTTTCACGTGCAATAATCTACGAATTACTGTTCCTGCCGAGGCATATATATTGCTGTTCTCCAAACATGCGAGGAAATAAGGCAAATTAATCATAATTTAAGTATCAACCATCACTCAAATCGAACTTTCACATCAAAAACGTCAAAATCAATTTCCCTCTTTAATTAGTTAAAAAGGTTAAAGACACTACTTATTCAGCCATTCAGTACCATTTAATATTCGTTCATTCATATAATTGTGTAATATAAATCCTTAAAAAAATATAAAAGTAGTCTTTTATTTTATTAAGCAACATTCGCACGATCTTACACGACACGACTCTATCCTATAGTTTGAAATGATGCTGACCGGGTCGTGTAGATGCAGCCCGCGGTTATATTAATTGCCTTTTTGCGTTTTTCTTAGTGAATACATGTTTTAAAAAATAAAAATCAATACAGTAATAACTTTCCCGTTCGCTAAAACACGACAATAATGGTTTGAAATTTTTTTTAGTTTGAGTTTGACTATAGGGGTATTTCACGCCAAGCGGGCAGTGGAAAAAATGTCAGGTCATAGAATTTGCTGATATTTGGAATATTACTACTCGGTGTCCTGAACTTAGGTATTTTTTTTTTTTTTTTATTCGTCACCGTTTACGGTTAGAAGCATTTAAAAAGCGGCCAAGTGTGAGTCGGACTCGCCCATGAAGGGTTCCGTACCATTTATGACGTATTAAAAAAACTACTTACTAGATCTGGTTCAAACCAATTTTCGTTGGAAGTTTGCATGGTAATGTATATCATATATTTTTTTTAGATTTTTCATTCCGTTATTTTAGAAGTTACAGGGGGTGGAAGTTTGCATGGCAATGTATATCATATATTTTTTTAGATTTTTCATTCTGTTATTTTAGAAGTTACGGGGGGGGGGGGGGGGGGGGGACACACTTTTTACCACTTTGGAAGTGTCTCTCGCGCAAACTATTCAGTTTAGAAAAAAATGATATTAGAAACCTCAATATCATTTTTAAAGACCTATCCATAGATACCCCACACGTATGGGTTTGATGAAAAAAGATTTTTTGAGTTTCAGTTCTAAGTATGGGGAACCCCTAAAATTTATTGTTTTTTGTTCTATTTTTGTGTAAACATCATAATGCGGTTCATAGAATACATCTACTTACCAAGTTTGAACAGTATAGCTTTTATAGTTTCGGAAAAAAAGTGGTTGTGACAGAATCGGACAGACAGACGGACATGACGAATCTATAAGGGTTCCGTTTTTTTGCCATTTGGCTACGGAACCCTAAAAATGGATGAAATCGGAGGAGTGCATTTTTTAAAAGCTGTTGTTGCTATTATTTTATAAACTAAAATAAGTTTAATACTTATTGATTTTTATACAGTATTAATTGCTCTTTCTTGCAGTTATAATAACTTTGGTTAGAAAAAATCACATAATAAACCGAAAATAAAATTTTCATGTCGAATTTATATAAAGTTCGGTATTTTTGATTTTTTTTATTCTTACTTCAAAATGCATCATTCCTTTAGCTGCCCGCTTGGCGTGAAATGCCCCTATATTGAAGAACTTTCCGTACTATTTTTGCTACAATAAGGTGAACATTTCCGAGCATATTGGACAAAAGTTTGTTATAATATTAATTCAGTTTAACCTGCACAACGTCTACGGGGCACGTGTTGGGTAGTGACGCCCTCGGAAGGCGCGGCTCGGAGCCGCGCCAGGCGGGCGCCGCCGCGGCCCGCGAGCTCGGCAAGGACATCGACGCGGGCGCTTGTCTCGACTCGCACTGTCAGGTAAATATACTTCTTCATAAAGCCATTTAAAAATAAAGATGGTTCATTATTCAAGTAGGCATATTACAATGCGCTTATGAACATCAAATAAAGCTACACCGGCTCTAACCCTACACCGAGAAGATTTAAATCCCCCCTGAATTGGTGGAGGGTATCCCAATATGGACCGGATAGAAACTCAGCGGGACACATCTTTTCAAAAAATCACATCTTATAATAGAATAATCTTATAAAGAAAAAAAATATACAATTTAGATTACTATAGAAATGATGCAATTACATACAGTAGCTACTTTTCTTTATAGAAATTTGATAAAAAAATATATATGTCATATCAAATCATACAAATACGTAGCTCTTTCAGAAAACATACCGAATTCTTACGAACCTTCCGAATTCTTACTTTTATTCTTCATTTGCCCCGCCTCATATATGGCGGCCGTCGTGAGGGGGGCAAATGGGTATGATTTATATGAAGCGCCTATTCCCATCTGTGCCCGGCGGGTACAAATGGGAATATACACAAAAACTCATCAGTTCTTTGCTCTTAGGTGGATACGAATGCACACCCTGCTTTTCACGTTGTGACAATTTAAACCGCACAAGTTATAACCCCTAAAGCCAGTCTTGCGAAGAAAATATTCACCAATAACAACGCAAACTCGTCAATGATTCCGTCGTTATCTTCTCATGAGGGTCGTGATTAGAAATGCAACGAATAGTGGCTTGGACGAATACCGAATATTTGGCGGAGCCATCGGCCGAATAGCCGAATAATCGGCAAGAAGTTTTTCCTAAAATGAAGTAAATTCGAACGCGCGCGTGCATGCGCTGTGCAACTCATTTCTCGCTGTAGGCAGTGTTTGATATAAATTGCGCTTTTTCTGCACGACATTGCGGTGCGTTAGATTTCATCGTGTATGTAAAAAAAAAAAAAAAATTTTCTCATCTTTTTGTATTTTATGTCTTTTTGTTTTTCTATGAATATAAAGGTAGTCTGACTTGTAGTTTGTTACTTTTTACACCCCTCGTTTGCCGTTATCTACGTGTTAACATACTATTCGGTATTCGGCCGAATAGTAAAATTGTGGCCGAATAGGCCGGATACCGAATAATGGCCGAATATTCGTTGCATCTCTAGTCGTGATTCCCTTTACGTAGTGTAATGTTGTCTAACAGTGTTTAGAATAGAATAGAATAAAATAGAATATTTTTTATTCACAAACACACACAAGACACATTACATTACAAAATACAACAAAAACAAAGAAAGTATAAAGTGTCACGAAATGGCCTCATCTCAGCATCTTGCTGGTGCAATGCCGGATTTGGAGGTTTGGAGGCCTAGGGCAATAAAGGAGTGCAGGCCCCCTGGCCCCAAATTATTTTCCAAATAAAATGGTAAATTTTCCGAAGTCTCTATTGTGGGGGCCTCTCTTTTGTGGAGGCCCCGGGGCTGTAGCCCCGGTTGCCCTCCCCTAAATCCGGCCCTGTGCTGGTGGCTTCCAGCGTTGATCTTCCGATGAGACCATCAAGTGTGAAAAATAACGAAAGGTAACAGACAAGAAGAAGAAAGACTTAAAACAATATAGAGTGAACAAATTGAAAAATAGATGAAAGATAACGACTAAATTAAGCAAAGATTATTATTTCAATCTTTGACGTTATAAAGTGCGTAGTAGGTGCAGCTAATCGCGTTGAGTTCAAACTGTCGTGTTCGTGTTCGTCTAATTTATTTCTTATTTTGGCAACTAACTTAAGGGGCCCACTCATTACGAGCAGGGGCGTATTTACCCTAGGGCTATCGGGGCCATGGCCCGGGGCGGCGTAATAATGTAAGATTTTGTATCTTTTTTGTTTAAATCGTTTTTTTATCCTTGACTTCTGGGTCGGCGAAACTTTGTGACCCGTTGCGCCAAATTTTAAAATACGCCCATGATTACCAGTTCGCCGTACGATATCGGCCTGTCAGTTATTCGCAAAAACTGACAATCGCGAATAACTGACAGGCCTCTTTACAAAAACGGCCACTGTTGTATCTACGTTCGATTTTAGTTATTTATCATCCTAACAAACATGTTGTTAGTAGTATATGTCATAACACTTGACCCTACTCAGTGTTGTGTTCCTGCCGGTGAATAAGGTTGCCAGAGCTCAACGAGGGTGCGGAGTGTTAGGGTCAGCAACGCGCATGTAATTCATCTGGAGTTGCAGGCGTACAGTCAGCGTCAAATACTTCGTAGCAGTCAAAGTAGCCAAATAGTTCGGTACACCATATATTTAGTATGGTGTACCGAACTATTTGGCCACTTTGACTGCTACGAATTATTTGACGCTGACTGTACATAGGCTACGGAGACTGCTTACCATCAGGCGGGCCGTATGCTTGTTTACCACCGACCTAGTATTAAAAAAAGTGAATGTGGCCGCTATGCGGGTTTACTTTGTATAGTTCGTGCCATCCAGGATGACGCGCAGATTTGCCAAATCTAACCTTTAATAATATGACAATACGGGTCAAGGCTCGCGTCTTTGTGAATGGCACGGTGTATAGGCTGTAGGGCGACCGACATTCATCCTTTCGGACATTCTCGGCTCCATTCGGCTCAGCATTACTCCGAGCAATTATTTTTATTAGAGTTGGCACAACTTGACGTCCCTATGCGTGCACGACCACAGATAAGCTAATGTCTTGAATTTTGACAACCCTAAATACTAAATAGCCGAAAGGAATAGTGCCATACAGTAGAAAGGGACAGCACGATTCGTCCCGGAATCGCTGTCAAACTTCGGTTTTGTAGGAAGTGTCATTTCTGTACGTATAGTACGGTCTCGTCTGAAAATATTGATGCGAAAAGAGTGTCAAAAATATGTATACACGACTTTATTGCCCATATATTAAGGTAGTGTATACATATTTTAGGCAGTTTTTTTCGTATCGATATTTTCAGACTTGACTGTACTACTATTTATTCTGTGCTGTGAAACTGAAACTGGTTTTATTTCAGGACCAGGTGATTCTCTTCATGGCGTTGGCGGAAGGCAAGTCCTCGGTGACAGTAGGCGAAGTCACGCTGCACACCAAGACCGCCATACACATCGCAGAGATGTTGGCTAAGGTAAACTCAAGTCGAATAAGTTAACCTCGTAAAGCCCAATGTGCATTACAATGTACAATGTAAATTAAGGGTCGGCAACGCGCATGTAACACCTCTGGAGTTCCAGGCGTCCATAGGCTGCGGTGATTGCTTACCATTAGGCGGGCCGTATGTTTGCCACCAACGTGGTATGAAGAAAAAAACCGTCCAAGTGCTGGTCGGACTCGCGCAGACCTGAGTATTTGATATAAATTCCAGCTTGATACCTCCACGCGTTCCTGAGAAAAAGGGACTTGACAGACAGACAGACGGACGGACAACAAAATGATCCTATAAAGGTTCAATTTTTTCCTTTCGAGGTACGGAACCCTAAAAACAGTTTCAATCTAATTAGAAACTTATATAAACCAAATAAAGTAACATTTATAATAAAAAATAGCCTTTTCAAATAAATTAATTTCATCCCAATTTATTGCATAAGTCCTTACAAGGTCAAACATTTAAAAAACTGTAACCAGACTTAGGACTTAATTTTGTCGCAACTCTTCTTTGGAATCTCTTTTTTTAAAGTCGGTTAAACAAAAACGTATGTACTGCTAAGTGTCGCTTAGCCTACATTTTTAAGTTTAACCGAAATATCCAGTATTAAATGATCCGATTGGTTATTATTACCAAAGAGAATTTGAAATAGAGGTGGATTGTCAAAGATAATTTTGTAGCCACAATAAATTTACTGCCATCTTTTGACACATGATTAAAACTGATTAAAATTTTACACGCTTTACTACACATTATTAAAACATTTAGAACGCCATTTGACTTATAAATAAATAAAATAAATAAAATTTTATTTATTCGTTAGCATACATGATTTTTACAATAACAGGGTAGATGTCTCTTTTTAAGTATTCAGAGATACTTTGATCCTTATTCTTTCACTGATGTGTTAAATATCAAAAAGTGGCGCCATCTTACGGCGTCGGCTAAAGGTTGCGGCGCCATTGCTCGAAACGATGCCGCCATACCTTTGGCCTTTGATCTATTACATATCAGTGTAAGAATAAAGATCAACGTCAAATGGCGTTCTAAATGTTTTAATCATGTGTCGAAAGATGGTACCTGACTGAGCCCCCCCTGCCTGTACCTGCCTCCGCCCATGGTTCAAAGGAATAAGACAAAACATTCATCCCCTATTAATCGACCGAGTGAAGCGGTCTTATTACAAATCTTGTCCTTGACTTGTTTCAGGTGAATTTCGAAATACATCCCAACGGCAGCCAGAACACGATCGAGTGCACGGGCCTAGGGCTTATTAACAACAACTTGCCTACGTAAATAAATATTTAGTTTTTAGGTTTCAAATATAAATTATTATAGATCGTGTCATTCACGAAGACGCGTGCCTTGTCGTAATGTCATGTTAATAAAGGTTAGATTTGATAAATCTGCGCGTCATCGTGGATGACACAATCTATAAGTATGCTATGTTGTTTACTAACAATGAATTTAAGGGCAGATCGTATTTTTTTTTAATTAAACTGAAGGGGGCAGCACAGGAGATGTCAGATTTTTGGCGCGAGGTGTAAATGTGAAGTTTATGCTTTCCTTGTGGGCTACAAGATGGCAGAACATAGTATGCACAAGAAAACGTAAGAGAACGGTAGATAGCAGCACTTGCTTTGGTGTGAAGTGCCAATGTACGTGTTTGTTTCCGATTCAGGCCACAAGATGGCAGACTCTCCATCGCGCACGGTCCTTATAATCGGTTTTGCCCATAGAAATATCGGTCACTGCCAGAAGACGTATTTATTACTACTGTCATGCTTATGGCCCTTGGCTATATATAACCCTTTTCCAGGCATAGTCCGAATTTGTACCTACTTTGTACTATTTAGTACCTCCTTTAAAAAAAATTGTACCTCACGGTACCTAAAGTTATCACCAAAAAACAGTACACCCGCCATCCTGACAGTCAGAAAGGCGGGGTTTATTACGCTATATTCCCGTGGTTATTGATACATTATATAAAAGCCAAATTTTTGTACCTTCATATTCAATTATAATATGAGCCATTTTATTTGTGGTTTCCAAGTTTTACTCATTTATATTTTGCTTGCTATTACACTTTTGCAGGCGTTATAATTTTTCAAGATATCGATCTCATTTTTAAGAAAAAACGCTTAGGTACAATTATTTTTATTACGTAAAGTACACCCAATAGTACAAATTAGGTACAAAAATATGGTATGCTTTTCAATTATTTTTATTTAGGTACACCCGCCATTCTGACTCTCACTTCGGCTTTGGCTCTAGTTTCGGCCACAACCGAAACTTTGTAGACATGTTAAAATCGTTGAAAAATGTCGTAAAACCACTTTTATACCTACACTGCGTCGACCGTTTAGTGGCGCCATCATTAGGGGAATTGTGTTTTCCAATAAACCAATTAATTTCTGTATACATACATTTAGTATATTAATATTGTTATCGTACTTGTTCCCCAACTTAGTCTTTGTCCCATAGTTTAGTTTCATAGTAAGAAGTACCATTTCGTAAGTTTCGGCTGTGTTTGGCCGAAACCAGAACTACGGTCGAAGCCGATTCTTCGGTCGGAAAATAGAATATATTTGTATTTTTTGGGAAACCTTTGTAAATTGGTCCGGCTTGGGAAAGGGTTATTGACAAAATACATACATTTAGTATATTAATATTGTTATCGTACTTGTTCCCCAACTTATAGTCTTTGTCCCATAGTTTAGTTTCATAGTAAGAAGTACCATTTCGTAAGTTTCGGCTGTGTTTGGCCGAAACCAGAACTACGGTCGAAGCCGATTCTTCGGTCGGAAAATAGAATATATTTGTATTTTTTGGGACACCTTTGTAAATTGGTCCGGCTTGGGAAAGGGTTATTGACAAAATACAGACCTACAATATGTATAATGTATTTACTAAAATAAAAGACATAAATTATATTGACGTATTTTATTACATTTCATCATTCGGCGATACTCACGCTTGCATCCGTTTGGAATTCTTAGAGTTCATAAAAAGGCCAAAAATATTCACATTTATCATATATATATACTGTGTAAGTACATCCTTACAGTCAACTATACATTATGCTAGACTCTAGCAGCTAGAGTCGTGCGTTTCAACGAAACTTCTCGGAATGTTGTCAGCATTGATTCGCCGCGTGATTGATTTTTTTTAATTCTTTTTTTTTTCGTAAACGTTGCTCAGGGTTGCCAGTGCGAAGTATACATTTCAAAAGAAACAAGATTGTGACTATTGGTAACTCCCGAAAATACAAAAATAATATATATATATATATCATTTGAAAACTAGATTCGTAACAAAAATAAACTTATAAATCTAATTTGCACATGGAAACAACACAAAAATATCAAATTTCGTTAACAAATAAGTCTCACATTTTATTAACCCATGTTTTGTCTCTTCCTTACACCTAACTGAAAGAAAGAGATAAAACTATTTAATATTTATAAATAAGACGTATATAAACAGATTATAAGTCAAGTGTACACAGCAGGGAAACACCAAGTTACATATATTACAACCTATAAGTAAATTATGCATATAGCACGGGCTATATTTCCCTTAGCCTTAAACATATGCTCCCACTGGAAGATATTATGCGGAAGTTTACCAGCCTCGTCCCACTGTTGGGCAAATACCTTGTTGTGGATTTTAAGTTTTCAAATTTATACAACCTGTTCACTAGTGTAAGATGAAAATATAAATAAAAAAATACCGTTATTACCGTTGTGACCTTTATGATGGCAAAGTGAATAGGGTTGTTTCCAATTTTTTGAAACGCTTGTATTACGTTCTATATTAACTAGAAGTTGCCCTAAAATTCAACTTTTATACTAAAAACAGCTTTAAATATGTCAAATTAACAACATATATTTTGACAGATGCTTTCGCGCCCAAAACGCTCTTTGATAATTGTGTGACGTCACAGTTTACGGTTTGACACAACTACATACACACGTAGAAGATACGAACTGTCAACTGACATTTGTCATTTGTTGTTTATCGCCTAACTGTCAACAGTGTCAATCCGAGAGTTGTGACGTCATCAGAATCTTCAATGACGTTTCGAGTTTGGTCACGTGACGTGTGCCAAAAGATATTTTAAATCCAATATTTACAAAAATATGGCCATTACAGGTCCCCTAAAAGTAGTTTAACATGTTCTTATAATCCAAAAGAATTTATTGGGATACAATTCTGCCCTAAGATTTGTAGATGGAAACAACCCTATTGATTGTAAAGTCTAAGTAAAATACGTGACCCTTAGTTTGACAACCAAAACAGATGGCGCTGTACTGCGCCATGTTTTCCGGTCACTGAACTGTCAAACGTCAACTTTTGACAATCAGTGTTACCGCAAAATGTATCGAGTTGTACAGCGCCATCTCGTTTACCTGTCAAATTCGAAGCACGAAATTGTCTTAGATTATACACATCTTACTCAATCAATATATCTTTGATGAGAGTAACAGAAACTTTAAATTGTATAATGGATAATTTTACTTCGGCATTAAACGATTTTAAACTGTAATAATTATCGGTTTAGGACGGGCTCATGTTATATTAAATGTCACACATTTCTGTCAGGTTTTGAACCTGGTTACATCAAAATGCGATATTTTACAAATGTATGGCTACAGACTGAGCCACGTGAATTCATACATAACTTGTTGAAAGGGGCCCACTAACTACCAGTTCGCCGGACGATATCGGCCTGTCAGTTATTTGCGATTGTCAGCTTTTGCGAATAACTGACAGGCTGATATCGTCCGGCGAACTGGTAATCAGTGGAACCCTTAAGAGAGGCCGTAGGTCACAGTAGCCATTTATACTTCATACAAGCCTAATTCAATTTTCTACCTTGTTAGCTAAAACCTTAAGGTACAATTTAGAAGAGTTAAGGAAGACTTAAACCCTCATAGTGTCGAAATTTAATTTTTAACAAGTCTTCACACACGAATTTCCAATAAAAATAAATTACAACACAGTCAAACAAAATGCAGTTAGGTTATAAATATGCGCTACTACCATTTAATGTGACCTGTCAATGTTTTTAATCAAAAGTACGTAGGTATTTACATGACCATAAAGTCACATTTATTACTTTTTCACTAAGCAAATTATGTTTCATATTTTTTAACGTGGCAACACCACAAATGACAAAATTCAAAACTCGATACATAAAGTAACTTAGAGCGTCTACTACACGGTCGTCAACGAAGTTTCCGACTAGAGGCGCACCAAATATTTGGTAACTATCTGATATTCGGCTTATCCGGCCCGTATTTAAACCTCCGGCCGGATACCGGATTATGGCGTACTATCCGACCGGATACCGGATAGTAATTTCGTTTAATTTGGGGATAAAAATTAATCTAAAATCAGTCACGATCATAATCATACTCGTTCGTGTGAAGACACAACATTTTCATCGTTTTTTGGTAACAAACTGGAATATACAAGCCCTGCCTCTGAAAAGAGTTTCTCGCGTACTTGTGACATAAAAGTAGTTTTGGACCTAGACATGAGTCCGGACGAACGTTCACTATGAAACAGGTCAAAACCTGCACGACGCGCACCGGCAATGACCGGCCGGATACCGGATATTCGGACGATGGTCAAGACGAATATCCGGTATCTGGCCATACAATTATCCGTTGCATCTCTACTCCGACCACTGCGACCTTGATAGTTTCCGACCGTGTAAGACGATTGCCACCATATTGTGTTGCGAACGAGTGACCTTGGACCGTCGGAAGCTTGGTTGCCAACCAAGTAATATGGCCTTAAATTTCGTGTTAAGTTAATGTTATAATTACAATTGTCCATTAACGACCCCGATCCTCTAGTTGCAAAAACTTTGTGCATTGAAATTTCTAACTTTTTGCATTGTACAGTATGTACACAGGTACCCTTCTGTGGTTGTATGCTACTGAGAGCTTGTATGAGGCCTGGTACTGGCTGTGCGCTTGCGTCATGATTTGTGCTTCTTACTCAGTCTTCTTCGCCTTGGTGTCTTCCTCCACGAGGGCGGGCTGGTCTTCATAGCTGGGAACAAGAGCATGTATTTATTATTTTAACACAGTAAGTTCAGTCGTTTAAAAAGCGTAAGTAATTATGCCGTCAGTTTTGATTTTCTTTAGAACACACAAAATGTCAATGAGATACTATGGTATACTGCCTCCTGGTGGGAACAAATGAGGAATCAAAGAAGTCTTCTATAATATTTTATCATAATTTTAATAAGGATGCATTTCTTTCAAAAAGCTGAGACTGGTACCCATTGCCTATACCACAAAATGGCAGACCTAATAAATGTACTTACTTAAATTTATTGGGAAGGTTTTGTATATTGTTTTTTGTGCAATAGGCGGGGTCCGCCTAATTAAGTATATTTTGTTTTTTTTTTCACGTGTAATGTTTTTTTGTCCTTTATCTTTTTATCTTTCTGCAAGAATTACTAAGCGAACGGAATACTGAGGATACTAACTTAAAGAGCGCATGTATATCGCCGCGCAGCAACGCGAGCGCCAGCGGCGTGCCCAGGCACGCCGGCACCAGGTACAGCAGCGCGGGCTGCGCGTGCTTGAACACGTGCATCACCAGGATCGTCGCCAGCAGCCCCAGGATGTAGGCGGAGAAGGTGGCTCGGAAGTAGAACTCGGAGCCGCGCTTGAGGCTCTTGTCGAAGCGCAGCAGGAGGGCTATGAAGATGCCCGGGACCACGATGTCGCCCAGGCCGAGCATGGCGAAGTTGGACGCGTTCAGGCCGTTGACTAGCAGGTCTTGCGGGAATACCACTGCGGACAAATAATACTACATTAGTAACGTAAAATAATAAAGATTCAAAAAGGACTTTTTTTAATAGGCGTCTAGAAATGTCCCAAGAGTGTTTAGCAAACTTCACAAAACACGTAAATACGAGTCCACGCAGATCGAGGCGCCTCTCGAGGGAATTGCCGCGTGAAGCATCTTAATCCGTGAAGACGCGTCTCGCCCGAGGCAAAGGTACGTCTACACAGACCGCACCTATTGGCAGGCAGCCATTGTACCAAACTGAACTTGTTATTCGAACGATGAAAATAAACTTACTTTTTATCGGACCCTCGAAGGACTTGGTAACGGTGACCAGGACATTGGTGCCGAACACTCAGATGTACAGGAACAGTCCACATAAAAAGGATGCAGTTGGTCTCAACATTGTTACAGTGGAGCATCTCCTGAACAGGACCAAATAATGCTAATGACTACAAATTTATGTTTGATGGGAACCTTGAAAGACTTGGCAACGGTGACCATGACATTGGTGCAGAACACCCAGAAGATGTCGTACAGGAACAGTCCACAGAGAAGGATGCAGCCGGTCTCAACATTATTAAGGTGGAGCAACTCCTGAAATGGACCAAATTGATACTGTTGACAACAAACTCACGTTTGATGGGAGCCTCGAAGGACTTGGCAACAGTGACCATGACATTGGTGCCGAACACCCAGAAGATGTCGTACAGGAACAGCCCACAGAGAAGAATGCAGCCGGTGACTACATTGTTGAGGTGGAGCAACTCTACTCCGTTGATGGCGAAGGCGATACCGAAGAGGTTGTTAGCGATCCAGTGCTGTGGACAATTGAAAATGGTATACATATACTGATTTAAGCCTTTATAAGGCAGAAGGAATATATTTCCCACAACGATCTTGAACTTTAATCCAAAGTGATAGGGTTCAACTTTGCATAATTTCTGACATCCTTCCGTCCATTAAAGGGTACATTACAGATTAGACATTAGGTATAAAAGAGCAGATACGTCTGCTAACAAAAATCAAAAAGCAACTAGGGAAGAAATCAAATTATTTTTATAGTACATTACGATACAAGTGCGAAAAATAGGAAATTCGAAACGAGTGGCGATAAATTAAAACACGACCGAAGGGAGTGTTTTAAATCGACACGAGTTGCGAATTACCTATTCGCACATGTATCGTACAACGTTTTACAGTACATATGGCCCTTTAAATGTTCGACACAGTAACATAATATGCTACTTCTCGCACTAGTGCTATAAAGTAGCCCCATATGTACTGTAAAATATATTTATTCGTGTTTTTTCCACTTACTTTCTTGAACAGGTACCAGGCGCCCAGACACAGCGAGATGCACACACAGATGACGTCATAGCTGGTGAACTTGTAGTTGATTATATCAGCCCGCTGGTCTCGCTCGCCGCGGGTGAAGTGGATGTGGTACGGCACGTTGGGTACCGAGGCGGGTACCAGGAACGAGATTATCGGGCTGTGGGAGAATAAGCTTTATTAGAGGGGTGTATGGTGTGAATTTGTTTGGTGAGTGGATTGATTT
Source organism: Cydia pomonella (assembly GCF_033807575.1). Lineage (NCBI taxonomy): Eukaryota > Metazoa > Arthropoda > Insecta > Lepidoptera > Tortricidae > Cydia > Cydia pomonella. The sequence continues at coordinate 17,385,677 of NC_084720.1, read as the reverse complement.
GTGGTACTGTCATTAAGAAGGTTGAAGGCATTATTCTTCATATAACTCTTAATATAATCAGAATAAATATTCAATATAAATAATTTTGTCATGATTTTCAAAGGTCATTAAGTCTAACAATGCAATAGAGTCAGACCAAGACAAGTCTGCAACGATTTTTGTAGCATACCCACCCAGTGCAAGTGTTATTTATACATCATAATTTTATAGAAGTTTGGCGTTTAAAATAACGCTTGCACTGCGTGTGCTATCAAAATCTTTGCAGACTTGTCTAGGTCTGACTCTACCTTATTTGATAGTAACAATAGTAACAAAAGTAAGTAAGTAGTGATAGTAACAAAAGTAATAGTACCTTATTTTATAAGTTTTTTAAAGAAAATAATTCGCATTTTTAAGAATACTGTAGGTAATATTATTTTAAGTACTTTTTTTATCTACCTATAAGGACAGATTAATTAATATTTTTATTATTTTGGACCCGTTCTATTGTTTCACGATAAAGTTGTATTTACGTAATTGCCTATTTTCTAAAAACATGCTATATGACTAAATAAATTAATTAATATTTTTATTAGGTAAGAAACTGTCTTCAACCAATCCTTAGGCGGCCGGTACACTTGTAAGTTTTACTTACGTAAGTAGGGACACAGCTACACTATAGAGTGAGAGATGAATATCATTATCTCATTCTAACAAATAGCTTTGTCCTTACTTACGTAAGTAAAACTTACAAGTGTACCGGCCGCCTTACACAGTCATATTCAACCGAAGATAGACGACATAATTTCTTAACAAGATTTGTGGTTCTTGCTCTAGTATTTATACTCGGAATGTACCTGACCCAGTTACGACGTAGTGAAGAACGGACCTTATTACAGCCGTTTAGAGTTCAAATTAGGTCGGTAATTGTTTTTTAGTATTATAACTATTATAAGTGCTTAGATAATGCACTTAGAATGTACAGTCAGCGTCAAATACTTCGTAGCAGTCAAAGTAGCCAAATAGTTCGGTACACCATATATTTAGTATGGTGTACCGAACTATTTGGCCACTTTGACTGCTACGAAGTATTTGACGCTGACTGTACAGCAAGCATCAAAAGTAGCGAACAATACTACGCATACCGTTCTTTGACAGCTCGACAAAAATGTTAGACATTTGTCCATTTATTTTTATTATCTATTAAAGCCCCTATGAACGTGTACGGCTTGGTTACAAATTGATTAAGGTTTAGTATTTACTCAAATGTCAGTTTTCAATTGTTTGGTTAACCCTTTTCCCGGCATAGCACGATTTATCGACCACATAGGCGTCATTAGAATTTCAACTTTAGCATTCCGATTTAAGGTTCAAATTAGATTACACATTCAGGAAATGTTACTTGTCTTCAAATGAGTCATCAAAGCTGGATTAATTGGAATATATTTGGCTTTTTTGGGGAAAACCTTGTAGATTGATGCGGCCTGGAAAAGGGTTAAGTTAAAAAGCATGCATATAATACAACAAAACAACGCTATATGCAGCACTTAATTACTTTTTACGGAAAAAGTTTTTTTTTGTTGACCAAGTGACCACTGTCTAGTGACTGAAGTCAGACCAAGATAAGTTGAGAGGTTAAGAGAGGTATGGGCAATGTGAATGTCATCTCGCCTTGTGTGGTAGGGCACAGCACAGCGGATGTCATTCCAGATCTGAGCAGAGCCCAACTGGGGAAGTACCTCCACCTTACAGAAAACCGCAGCCAAATAACACTTGACCCTACTCATAGTGTTGTGTTCCTGCCGGTGAGTAAGGTTGCCAGAGCTCAACGAGGGGGGTGGGGTTAGGGTCGGCAACGCGCATGTAACTCCGCTGGAGTTGCAGGTGTACATAGGCTACGGAGACTGCTTACCATCAGGCAGGCCGTATGCTTGTTTGCCACCGACGTAGTATAAAAGTTGGTGGCGATTTTGATATCCGAGCCTGTGCATGTGTTAAGTAGACGTCATAATTTCATAGAAATTTGATCTTATTATTATTCTCTATTATAGATCTTATTATTCTCTACGACGTGCCTTGACTCGTATGGTCATATTATTAAAGGTTAGATTTGACAAATCTGCGCGTCATCGTGGATGGCACGAACTATATTTCCATATTTGACGACCGTTCTGGCCTAGTGGGTAGTGACCCTGCCTACGACGTCGATGGTCCCGGGTTCAAATCCTGGTAAGGGCATTTATTCGTGTGATGAGCATGGATATTTGTTCCTGAGTCATGGGTGTTTTCTATGTATTTAAGTATTTATAAATATTTATATATTATATATATCGTTGTCTAAGTACCCTCAACACAAGCCTTATTGAGCTTACTGTGGGACTTAGTCAATTTGTGTAATAATGTCCATTAATGTCCATTAATATATATATATATTATTTGAGTTTTGATTAGAGAGAATAAAGGCATATTCCATTTAGACATTCATTATTATGTTTATTACATTATTACTCACGAGTTAAGTTAAAATTATATCATCATGTACACGTACGATATCGCAACTTGAAGGGCGATAATCGCCTCGCATTTGATAATTGGATGTCAAACAGTTTAACATTATACGATGCACCTGAAATCGTCTGAGAAGCACTTACTATTAAATAGGCCTTTAACTGCCTTAAGCGGCTACTTTTAACAAGCTTTTATTTTACTTGCCCTGCTAGTATGTATGTGTGGGTCGGTCAAAGGCCATGCTAGGATAAGTTAAGTGAATCTGCCCTCAGCGAGTTTTGGCTTGATTTTTTTTTTTTTGATGTTGTGGCTTTATATTAGTTGCAAGTATGCAAAATATCAGCCCCCCAAATGTTATAGATTTTGGTTAAAAAAAAAAGATCTTTCTTCAATATTTTTTTTTTCTAGCTAGTCGATTTTGATGTGCGTCACAATATTGTGCATATAGTAAAGGGGTTTTTATGATATCAATTATAGGCCACATTGCCATACAGAAAAATTCTGTAATAAAAAAAGAATTTTTATTGTTTTTTTTTGACCTACATCCCGAATTCCCGATTTCCGATTGAGCTAAAAATTAGCATACAAGTATGTAAGTCAGGTGACAATGCAGTAATTGCAGTATTATGGTAACATCGCGCTGATCTGATGATGGAGGCGGGAGGTGGCCATAGGAACTCTGTGAGAAACAACGCAACCTAATTATATGTCAACCCTTACAGTTACATGCTTATGTGACTTAATAGGTACTGTACTGACCTCAACAGATGACTCAGAGCCAGCACTCCAAGGAAAAAGAAGTATCCAGTGAGCAGCAGATTGATGTACTCCTTAGAGAAGATTTGGAAGAACACGTAGAGTGCGAAGAGAGCGCACGACGCGATGAGAGGGAACATCAGTGCGTCCTTGTTTGACATCGTCTCGGCGCGCTCGCCTGATTCCTACGAATAAAAAACAATAGATATGATGGGAATGTTAGCTATAGTTGGGTGAGCCTCGGTAGCTGAGTTGGTATAGAGGTGGGGCTTAAGAGTCACGATTTGGAATCTCACTAGAGATTCTTAAATTGATTTGAATTTGTTAACACATCTGATAAGTGCAAACAAATTATAGAATTAGAAAAATAGAAAGCTTTTCATTCCTAAAAATAGGGAATGCAATAACCGGCAAAACTTCATAACCGGTTACGGTTATGCCCGAAATATAACCGATAATCTGTTACAATTCAATTCGTTTATTTCAGACACCACTGTCCATATACACAACGGTTATTTTCGATAAAAATGATAAAGTAATTTAAAAAATACGAACAGGATTTTGTAGTCATTAGAATATCAATACAATTTAAGTTATAAATAAATAAATAACCGTGACCGGTTATTCGAGTTTCCATTGGGTAGTCGGTTATGAAATTTTGACAAAATACTCTGTTATAACCGATTATTTACCCGCTTTCGTCCACAGTCTTTGAAAACCACGCGTATCGTGCGCGGCGTGTCATCGTGAGTGAACCTTGTCGGAATGCACTAAGGTTGATATTGAGTTGTAGCCGCGCGCGTCAGTTGACGTCTTTGGCGGTCAAAGGGTATCTAATCTGGACTTGGTGGTTCTCGCAGTTAGAGTAAACATGAGTCACTATAGAAAAACCCAAATTGATATATTGGGCTGTTTGCGTATAAGTATACTATCGACAGTATTGACCCGCCCCGGCTTAGCACGGGTTAAACAAAACCTTAATAAATAATAAATAAATAAATATTATAGGACATTATTACACAAATTGACTAAGTGCCACAGTAAGCTCAATAAGGCTTGTGTTGAGGGTATTTAGACAACGATATATATATATTTATAAATATTTAAATACATGGAAAACACCCATGACTCAGAAACAAATATCCATGCTCATCACACGAATAAGTGCCCTTACCAGGATTTGAACCCGAGACCATGGGCTTCGTAGGCAGGGTCACTACCCACTAGGCCAGACCGGTCGTCCTTAACAGATAATACAGCTAAACCTTCCTCAACAATCACTGTATTGATAGCTGAAAACCACTTGAAAATCCGTTCAGTAGTTTTTGAGTTTATCGTGAACATACATACATACAGACGCCGTGGGGGACTTGGTTTTATAAGCTGCAGGGCTAATATGGTCAGCTCTTTATCATTTGTCACCATGCCTGTCACGTTCTAACAAATATGTAAGTGCGAAAGTGACGCATGGCATGACAAGTGATAAAAATGCGGCCATGATACCGCCGCTGTAGTGATATATATATATATGGATATGTCAGAAGCATTCCGAAAAATAATCTTAGAAACAAAATTGGTTAGTAAATTGAAGTTTTAACCTCCTAAGACCTAATGTATATTACAATGTACACTCCTTTTCAATCTAATTAGAATCTTTCATAAACCAAATATCCATTTATTTGGTTGCATTGCTTCCTCAAATAAACGATTCATCCCAATTTACTATACAACAAGGTTCAAATTAAAATATTTTACAGTAAATATGGTGCTACTTTATAGCACTAGTGCGAAAATTAGCATATTACGTTACTGTGTCGAACATTTAAAGGGCCATATGTTCTGTAAAACGTTGTACGATACATGTGCGAATAGGCAATTCGCAACTCGTGTCGATTTAAAACACTCCCTTCGGTCGTGTTTTAATTTATCGCCACTCGTTTCGAATTTCCTATTTTTCGCACTTGTATCGTAATGTACTATTATTTCCGAGGATAAAGTAATAAATGAAAAAAGTTGAATAAGCCTTTTTTGAAGCCAAAAATTTACAATGTTATGACTACAATAGTAAGAATAAGAGATAAAGCTATATCTGGGCACTGATATCTCTATAGTAAAGATAATTATTCAGTGACACAAGTACAAGTCTCAATAATTGCTTAATAGAGCTCATTCGATTATAACGCAATATAATTGATTACAGACATAATTATGTACTGTTAGAAACATACATTATCTATGCACTATGAAACTTTATCATCTAGGAATAAAGTCCAAAAATGTATGTATGTATGTACAGTAGAGTCCAAATGTGATGATTTCATTCATAACTTGCCCATGCAAGTTTGAACCTGATGGTAAAGTCAAGTGTAAAAATATGGGTCCACGCAACTCACTCAAAAATATGTCCCATAGCTCTTAATGCGCCGACATAAGAGCTATGGGACATATTTTTGAGCAACTTGTGTGCACCTATATTTTTATACTTGAATGTAGATACATACATATGTAAAGTGAATTTTTTAGGGTGTAACAAGAATTCCTACTAATATTATAAAGCGAAAGTAACTCTGTCGGATTAACCGGGTCCACACAGAGCGAGCATACGCGCGAGGCAATTTCCTGCAATGATGCTTAAACTGCTAGACATATTTAGATGAAATCTGGTATGAAGATAGTTTGAGACCTGAGGAGGAGGAGAAGGCAATTTCCTCACGCACAAACCGGCCAGTGTAGACGTGCCTCGGCCGAAGCGGCGTGTGCGTTTTCCTCGCCTGAGCGCGCCGCCTCGGCCGAGGCACGTCTACACTGGCCGGTTTGTGTTTGCGTGAGGAAATTGCCTCGCACGTACGTGAACTGACACGTACAACTGACAGATTACCGAGAACCTACTGTACTTTTTAAGCAGTGTGATATACATCCTGTGAGGTTTTGAAATAAATAAAAATTGAGCAATACATGTATTAGTGTCTAATGAGAGACAGAGACTGGTTTTGTAAATATTCAAAATAACACATAAAAAAAGAAAAGTGACTAACACTCATTAGTTAATGTGTTGCCTTTATAACATCCAATTTGCATAATACACATTGAAATGTAAATGTAGGAATACTAAGTTACAATTGAGTTAAATAAGCTTAAACAGTTGCGGAAATAGGTACTTATATCATAAAAATCATTTGCCAATGGAACAATTATTATTATTTAGTAGACACATTGTATGAAATTTACAGGAATTCCCATAGAGTCCCAGGAAATAGGCAAATCTAGAAATTATGTTAATAATAGTTTACTTACAACATAACTTGTTCATATGTATATTATTTTAAAATAACTGTTAATTTTGTCATGTGTAGGTGTGCATGTGTTTAGATTAAGTACCCTTTTATTGCACAGTACATTAAAAAGTACTGTGCAATAAAATATATGTAAAGCTGAATTATCGTTATTAATAATGGGAGTAAAAGAGTCGCAACTAACTGTAGTACTGATATGAATAATGTTAAAGAGAAGTGGAACCAATTTACCATGACATTACATGGCTGCATAGAAATTCCCATTGAGAAAAACTAACTTTATCTATATAAAGTAATAAGGAAATTGCAAAATATGAGAAAAATAATTAATTACACTACTGATGGAAATGTTAAGATATATTTGCAAGTATGATGAAGTACATGATAGTAGCATTCAAATTCTAATAATGTCCAAACCAGATATTAGTGGGCGTATTTGGGCTAAGAACTATAATCAACAAAGACATAACGTTCTGGAGTTATTTAACGCGGTGTTCGCGTAAACAAGCGTGAGCCAGCATATGCCACGGGGCCACAACCGCCAACGTGCGGTGACCTGATTGGACCTCAAATAAACATAGTGAAAGTGAAATAAAATTCCAACATTTAACACAATACAATCATCAGGACTCACCTTTTGCTCCTTAAGGTACTTCACTGAACGAAATGACCCGAAAAATATCGGCAAAATAGCCATAATAACTAAACTTAAGTAGGCAATCGCGACGCCCTCAATACTCGAAGGTGGCCGGTCTGTAACATTTTTCACTGCTTCTCTCACACCCTCCTCGATGTTTATAGGAATTTCAGTTGCCGTATCAGCCATTTCGTGTGATTACTTTGAAATAAAATAAGTTATGAGCTGGGACCTTGAGGGTGCTCCAGCTTGACAAGAAAATGACAAGTGTACAGTTTGGTTGGCAATGTTGGCCTTATTGGCAAAAGGCATAGGGCGTTCAATAAAACCGGTTCAGAATCGATTCGCTTTTAATTTAACGCTGGCAACCCAAATGTCGGCGAGATGTTGGTAGTCCTGTTCAAGAACGTCAGTGTCAAAACCAATCTTCGACTGTGCAGTACTCGACTTTCTTTCAATAAATAAAATAAGAAAATTAATCAAACCTAAGATGATAATTTGCACATGTTTACTTAGTTCTTTGGCATATCAGTGAAGCAATAATCTAGTCATTATGGAAGTAACAAGTGGCGCTGAAGATGCGTTTGTGCGCGAATGGACACCTTGCAATCATATTTTGAATTTAATTCCACCTCGTATTTCTACGGGTATATTTTCTAGTGAACTGTGTTTGACTTGTGTGGACGCTGTGAGTGACTACATAGCGCTGGGCACAAACGTGGGTTTAGTGTACTGGTATGACAGGAAAAAGGGCAATATCCAGAGGCTACGATGCGAGGTAAGTTCGAGTAAACAACTCCCATATGCTGCGTTTTACTTTCATTGACCTTGTACCGCTTTCACTTATATTTAATTCCACTCGCATAATATATAAACGGGTAATAACCAACAGCAATATCGATATTTCATGAATGTTTTATGTAATAAGCTCATTTGAATAATTTATTTCGTCCTGCCTTTAAAGTTTGCCTCACCGAGGTTGATGCAATCATTGTCAGAGACTTATCTTTTTTGTGTTTATTTCACAATTTTAATGCTTTATTGTTGTGCAAAAAGTTGTGTTATAGTTATTTTTGCAAATAGCTTAACAAGGTGACCTTTATATTATGTACTAGCTTTTGCCCGCGACTTCGTTCGCGTGGACTTCAGGTTCGTCCCGTCTAGTCTAGTAATAAGTAAGAAATACGGTAACTAAGCACTGCAGAGCCCTAATCATAGGTCTATAGGTAGCTACTGCAGTATGCTCCTATAAACTACATTTAACGATCTTTTTCCTTCAGCATAAACATGCAGATTCTTCGCTTTGGAAACACGTGAGCAAGCCACATAGAGCTGACCGTGAGAAAAACATGGCGTGCCCAAATGTAGGCCTGCTACCTTCAAGGTTTGACCCTGCGATTTGTTGATCGTCATTGAAAATGCGACTTTTAATGGGAACTGCAGGCGTTTAAAATTGAATGGCAAGTTGTTGGGTATGATTGGGATGCGCGGTATAAGAACATTGTCTCCCTTGGCTTCTCCAGTTAAAATTGTAGCCTTCACTATATGCCTTCCTAATTCGGTAACTCGCAACCGAGTACCGTTGCATAATCTTGGCGCATCCAGGTTACGCATTAACAAAACGGGTACACCAACCTTTAATTCCAACTTGTGTGATGGCACCCCGGACAACTCTAAAGAGTTTAGGAACTCTACGGGATAACTTGTAGTGTCATCGGATGACATAACTGTGTCAATGGAATTATACACTGATGTTTCGCTGTTTATTTCGGCCAAGATTTTTTTATTTATTTTCGCAACAGTCTCATTTTTTGGTGCCAATATGGTCCTTTCACACAACCAATTTTCGTCAAGAATATTTTGTTGCAGATTCGGAAAAACTTGTTCAATAAGTTCGTTTTCTGTCTCCACAGCATGACTAAATTGCTGTGTGAAAAGAACCATACCTTCTTGGTCGGTGTTTAGGTGGCCTTCACCAATTTCTAGCAGTTTTTGAGCATATGCTCCTGATTCGACATCGCTGAATAACTGGACTCGCATGTTAGTGGTAAGATAAAGCTTTTCAACTTTAGACCACAGAGATGAGGCTTTTAGACATGCGTTAATTTCATCTGCTGCAGTGCCTCTCTCGATAACAGGTAAAGTCTGTCTAAAATCCCCTGCCAATAACACTACCACACCACCCATCAACTTTCGATTGCTGTGAATATCTTGTAGACAGCGATCAAGCGCCTCAATGGCGCGTTTGTGTGACATAGTGCACTCGTCCCACACGATCAGCATACATTGTTGCAAGAGGGCGCCACGGGCACTGCTCTTACTGATGTTGCACGTTGGGGTTTCTTCGCTCGCCAGATTAAGAGGTAATTTAAAAACCGAATGTGCCGTTCGTCCACCGCTCAGCAATGTTGCAGCGATCCCAGAGGAAGCCACCGCTAATGCAACTTTACGGTCCTTACGAATTTTTGCTAGAAGCAAATTAAGCAAAAATGTTTTACCTGTACCGCCCGGGGCGTCAAGAAAGAAAAGGCCGCCTTTGTCAAGCTCAACTCGTTGTAATATTTTGTTATAAATGTTTTTTTTGTTCGGGTAGCAGGCGTGGTTCAGTTTCGCTGACCTGAGCGTCTAATAAAGCAATATCGTAGCTTAGCTCTTTGATCAAATCGGTCGACAACTCTCCTTGACGCTCTGGTGTAGGCATACCGAAGTCGGACAATTTCTTACCGGAAATCGTTATTATTTTGTCCTCTATATGTCTTAGTGCTTCATTGAAACATAGATCATTGTTGACTTGATCCATCCTTTCAAATCTATGCAAGATATCCTCCGATAATGCAGATTTATACTTATCCCATAGTTGAAGAGGATTGGATAAGCCGCAAGTGCATATCAATATTGCAAATAGTTCTCTTATTTGCGAAGGAGAGCGACACAGCACTGCCTCTTCCATTGTGGCATCCCAGTGGTTGTCATCTTCCAACAACCCCAACTTCTCACACGCTTGTCGAAAAGTTTCAAGTTCTTGGCCGTCAACTGTTTTTAGATCCAAGAAGCTAGTGGGGCCCTGTACTACATTCAGCAGCATTCGCAAACAGTAACATTCGAAGTTACTAACATGCACTGTGTAAATGCGCCCAAGAGCATCTCCCGCCTTCACACCTGGCCAGCCGTCGACAGGTGTACCTTGTAAACGACGTTTCCATTCTTTCGACGACACGTTCCATGTATAGTAGCGGGGTACGTCAACATAAAGTAATGTTTTTGCAAATGCGTCATTTTGGCAAAGCAGGAAAAATGCAGTTAGTGTCGTCTTAGGTGGTGCGGCCATTCTCTCTCTAAAATTGTTTTCAGTGAAGTAAATCCGCTGACCATTAGGCAGATGAACCGCAAGGTGAGTGACTGTTGGGTGTCTTTCATGCAGAGGCAGACCCAAGATCCGCCACGCTGCTTCGTTACTACTAACATATCTACCGGCTCGATACGTTTGCACCTCATCTCTCGGGTCAATATTAACATTCCCTTGCTGTCGAATGTTAAAAATAGCCTGGTCGCTGCCTTTGTTTATATATTTACAAATATATTTTATCGCCTGTACCGTATTGCAGAACTCTACATTTATGTGACAGTTATAAATTTTAGACAGAAGAGGAGAATATGGGACAATCCAGCTATTGTCAACCAATACTTCCTGTGTTCCACCTTGGGTTTTTAGAGTTATCGTACGGCCGCCATCTCCTGGTGCTCTACGCCTGTACAAAGGATAGCCTTTGTCGTTAGTTTGAGTATCTTTTAAAAGCGCCCTTGGATACTTTTTGGTGCATTTTCCTTCTTTCATGCATGGTGATGACGGATTTAGTGCACCACAGGGACCGTGAATCATATTTTTGGTTACAGTATCGTAGAGTTTTCGATCACTTTCTGGATTTGGTATCTCCGCACTTATGACTTCATCAATTTGGTTGGGGCGTAATTTTTCCGTCAACCACAGCAGTAAGTGCACGTGAGGCAGACCTCTTTTTTGCCACTCGATCGAGTACATGAAACACTTCATATCTCCAAATATTTTACCTTTTGTAAGTAGAGCAACCAATTTTTGTACTTTTATTTTAAATAACCTAGCTGTTAAGTCATGTCTGTCTGTTGCATTTTGACCTGGAATGAGCTCTTTAGTAATTTCTGGCCAAGCGGGATTACATGTCATTGTAATAAACAGATCAGGCCTCCCGTAGTTACGCACGTATGTGAACGCATCCTGCGTGTACTCATGAAGATATCTCGGGCTATTTACAAATGACGATGGGAGTATTACCAATTGACCCAAATTGTTTGGATCTAAATCCGCATCATTCCTGACCGCGTCTTGTAAATGTATATAGTTGTCTGCTCGCAGTTTTGTTTGGTTTAAAGCAATAAACCTTAAGCGCTCACTCTCCACTTTGACATACATGTCCACCAAAAACTGAAGAAAGAGAAGCCTACATCGAAGCAATAAATTAAAATTGTTGCGACGTACCATCATATGATACGCATAAAAGTCTTTGCACGACACTTTTTTGTTCGGTATAGGCTGTTTTGTAACTGGGTTTGTCTGAGGAATATCAAAACTGTACCCCTCTTGTCCTTTCCAAAAAATTATCGGGTACTCGAGAGCATCATAAAATCTATGAGTGTCCGGAACTCTAGTAAGCCGGCCATCGTGCGCCTGAATAACAATGTCCCGAGACGCAGTTTGTTCAGTACTAACTACTACGGCAGCTATTTCGTTTGTGGTCGGGGCATTGAATCGTCTTTCGTGTTCACCACGTGGTACACGATCTGGGTGTATCACGACCTTGTAATTATCGCTAGTCACTCTATCTTTAGCCATTTTAAATTCATGCACTAAAACGTTGTGATCATGTAGAACTTTTTGTATTTTTTGAACTGTGTTTCTTTCCACACCTGGTACGTACTCAGAACGCCTATCAACTTGTGCTTCCTCATCACCCATGAAATAAACTTGCAAAAATTTTGGTTGCGTATTAGTAGCAGGAAGCAAAGAGCCAATTGTGTGGTATATTTGCCCTTGGATTGTAAAAGTCGGGCAAAATCCTGGCATCGACACAATGTTATCAGCTCCAAAAGATGTCATATGGAAGCATGTATTGTATTTTCTTATATTTTTTAAAAAACGGCGAGACTCATCTGTTTCATTTGAAAAAAGTTCTTTAAGAGGTTCAACAGGCTCGTCTATTGAAGGAAGAACTACTTTTCCTCCCGAACAACACATGCCTGCAGCTTCCTCTTTCCATTTAAGAGCACCGCAAAATCTGCATTCTTTATTCATCGCTTCTATTTTTATAAGCATGTGGCTTTCGTAATCAAGAGTTTCATCGTACTCAAATGCAGCTTTATCGAATACTCCCCACGCGTTTCTTGTAAATATTAATCGTCGCTGTTGTGCCCTTTCAGCAACAGCGCGTCTGCGAGCTTCAGCAGCTTCAACAGTTTCAGTAGCTCTTTGGGACCCTATGTAAGTCGCTTGCTGAAGACGCCGAGCTTGAGACTGTTCGGGTGTCTCAGAAGCCCGTTGAGATGCCAGATATTCAGCGTTCTGTTGACGTCGAGCTTGAGACTGTTCGGGTGTCTCCGCAGCCCGTTGAGATGCTAGATACTCAGCATGCTGTCGACGTCGATCCTGGGACTGTTCGGGTGTCTCAGAAGCCCGTTGAGATGCCAGATATTTAGCGTTCTGTTGACGTCGAGCTTGAGACTGTTCGGGTGTCTCCGCAGCCCGTTCAGATGCTAGATACTCAGCATGCTGTCGACGTCGATCCTGGGACTGTTCGGGTGTCTCAGAAGCCCGTTGAGATGCCAGATATTCAGCGTTCTGTTGACGTCGAGCTTGAGACTGTTCGGGTGTCTCTGCAGCCCGTTGAGATGCTAGATACTCAGCATGCTGTCGACGTCTATCTTGGGACTGCTCTGGTGTCTCAGCAGCTCTTTGAGCTGCTTCACGCTCTGCTTGTTTAAGCCTTCGCAGTTCGGCTTGTGGAAACGTCTCGTTAAGTCTAGCTACTTTCATAGTTCGAGCTTTATTAGAGCTTTGGGAAAGATTAGACTTACGCTTTCGCGGCATAATTCTTAAGTACGTGTTGTTTCTATACTTCCAAAAAATACAGTACGGTAGTTATTGTTATGATTGTACTTTAATGCAATCCTTGCCTATTTAATTAACCTATCTATATAGTAATTGAATTATCAATGAAGTAATTCGTAAAAATGAAGTATCTTTTTGTACGTGTAACTCCTAACCAAAAAGAAACCTGGCAATAACTAACCTTAGGCCTATATTACTTAAAATAGGCGACCATACGTTTTTATCAAATCGCTAGTACCTTGAAAATTCGCAAAACGGACACAACCGTCAACGACGTCTGCCCTCACGCGTCTGCCCGCGTTCGGGTCGCGCACTCAGCGATGAGCCACTTCTTCCCCACCGCACCTACCCCGCTCCCCCCACGCCCCGTTCGCCTGGCACCGCTGCCGGTATTTATCACCGAAACGGTATTTATCGCCGAAATTGCTATGACTCTGCATTTTAAATCTGTGATATCTTCGAAAATATTTATTTAATTTACATGCTGTAAAAAGCCATATTGATCTTTATTAAATGCACAATGTATTTAAGATACTTAATTGGATAAGGATTAATACTGTATTGCTTAAAATCGCTTCGTAAAAAGCCATTATTTCTCGTACAAAGTAAAGGATAAAAAATGGTTATTGTGGGTTATTCCTAAGAGATAAACATATACCATCACGGACTTTTTTGGAGACCTTTTTAAGTTGTACAATACTGTAGTACATTGTTTTGATCTATCTTGTAGGATTCAGTCAGCGTTTGCAATGTAAGCGCAAAAAATGTGTTTTTTTACGACTTCACATTAGAAACCTCAAAAATTGTAGCCTATGTGTTATTCTGATGTATAAGCTATAGCCTATATGTTATTCTGATGTATAAGCTATATTGTGGTAAAGTTTCATTCAAATCCATTCAGTAGTTTTTACGTGAAAGAGTAACAAACATCCATACATCCATACATCCATACTTACAAACTTTCGCCTTTATAATAGTATATATTTATAATTTATAATAGTAGTAGGATTAATCAGTGAAAATAAAATAAAAATATACTTAGGGGAAGATTTTCCTTAAAGTCAGAGGAAATAAAATACATTGCCATGTTTGGGAGGGAAAATTAGGTTTGTTACAGTGAAGTAACATCAAAATCAGGTATAATCCAATTTGTGTAATATTTCCATTTCCAACACAACTGCAGGAAACTGGCTATCATAATGTCAACAAACTACACAAACACAATCAAACAAATGGCTCCGATTGTTTTTAATTGCTGATAAAAATATGTACTTCTTATCAGCACTACTAATGAGGGTATCTTGTCTGTATAAGATTTAAATGTCCGTGTGATATCAATTAGAGGGAAATCTCGATAATCTGGCACTTTGATAGTCCGGAACATCCGATAATCCCAGTAATCCTGCACTAAAATAGGGGTGCAAGGGATCAAACATTTCAAATTATTAAAATGAACATTAATTGTATAAAAAAAACAAGTGCAATAACATACATGCATCAGCTTTCATCTGCTAGTGTATCAAATAATATAATATAATAGTAATAATATTTATATGACATAATTAAAAACATATCAAAATATATGCAACTTTCCTCTAACTTCCAGTAATTCGAATTTTTCACTAATCTGGTATTCTTGTGTCAGCCGTAGTTCCGGATAAGCGAGATTGTACTGTACTGTTAAAAACCTGTGCCCTGGCATAATAACAATAGTATCCTGAAAACGTTGGCAGGTAAGATGGATGCACCATCACTCAAGCAGGAGTAGTCTGCATCTGGCAGCAACAGATGTTGAGAAATGGTGCATCTAGATTGCCTAGATTTTATTTGTTTTACCTATTTGTGTTATCAATATTAATGTGTCATGTGTCTATTAAATTATTTGTAATTTGTATGTTACTAACCTTAATTAATTTTAAGATTTTGTGTACTCTACTAACACAATATGGATCTTCCAGATTCGAACTTATTAAATAATTGAAATTGAAATAATACCCTTCTAAAGAAATGGGGATCAAATCCAACAATATTAACCTCTTGTATGTGTATTAAGTGAACAAATAGTTAACCTAATGCACCTCGGGTGAACAAAGTAAACGAAAAATATCTCTCAAATTTGACAATGACGTAGAGGTGAATAAAGTGTATTTTTAGTTTACTTAATTGACCCGAGTGATCTGAGCTGGGTGGACAGAGTCAACTACAGGGGAGAAGGAGAAAGATCCACCAAATGTTTAGAATATTTTTTTTTGGGAATTATTTTGCTGCTCTGTACAGCACAACCAAGGTTTGAACACACTAGCTTTGACCACCACACTCCACATACATGTGAAAGGTTAACATGTTCACTGTAGGGTGGGAGGCGGTCCAAAGACCCCATGCAAAGTGCAAAGTATGATTTATTACATATTCCCGCAGTGAAGGTATCACCTTGGGTGACGGAAATTTTATATTAGGTTTTTTTTTAAATGAAACTATTAAAAATGTAATCAATAGTTTACATTGTTTGGTCATACAAGTATAACAAGCATAATTTGCCTAGATTAAACTTTATTTTAAGGTGAGATATTTTTAGGTGGTATTTCTAATTGAATCCTAATCTAATCGGCCTGGGTTGTAAGCACACTAAGCACACATTTGACCTTAAGATCAATCTTGTACACAACTGCTTGTTATTCTGACATATCTCTGTTTACAAACATATTTGTAATTTATCTATTACATTTTATGCCTGATAATAAATAGAATTTATTAGCTCGGTGATTGTTGTTAGACCTTAACTCATTGTGATAAGGCAGTAAATCGATTTGTGGTACAGAAATTTGCCAAAGATTACTGACCAAAAGTTTTCAATCTTGGCACTGAATTCTGCAGTGAATAGTCAGGCCTCACAGAGGCACCTCTCTAGGTAAGCGTACTGGACCAAACCGAGATGCTTCGCCCGGCAATTTTTTCGCGTGGCGGCTCCTTTTGCGCACTCGCAATCTAATATTATAAAACTCGCTACACAACCCAACAGTACGATCTGTATGATTATTGTAATATAGACTTTATTTATTTATCCTTTATTGCACAATACAAGGAAGTACAAATGGCGAACTTACTGCCTTAATACATTCTCTACCAGTTAACCATTGGGTCAAACAGAAACTTACAATTGGTCTGGATACTTTATGATTATAAATATTATATTATAATCTTAAGGTATATTATTGTTGCAGGCCGCAGCGACCCCTATCACCTTCGTAAAGATCGTGAACACCGTGGATTACATGGTGGGCGCCGGCAACGCGGCGGGACAGGTCACGGTGTTCCAAATACCCAAGGAGCACCCCGAGAATATCCCTGACACACTGAAGCCTAAAGTGGAACCGAAGGTCGAGAGGTGAGTCCTTAAGGGGTCATCCATTAATTACATCACACGGATTTCTAGGATTTTTGACCCCTCCCCCCTCCTTGTCACACTTGGTCACATTTGGCAAACCCCTCCCCCCCTGGTGTGCCGTCACATTTTTCGCATTTTTTTTTCAACAAAATCGGCGAATCGAATTTGTTACTATTAATATTTTATCAAAATATTTTGGACAAAAGAAATATTAGCAATTATAACACAAAACCGACTACGAAAGAAAATGAATCGCATAAAACGATTATCGTTCTAAAAACTCGTTATTTAACTGTACAGCGAATAATTTTTTTTTTATAAATACTGGTGAAGTTAAAGTTACGTCACAAAGTTTGTGACCCCCCCTCCCCCTTGTCACAACTTATCACATTTTCTTGACCCCCTCCCTCCCCATAAACGTGTGATGTAATTAATGGATGACCCCTAAGAGGGAAGTATACAAAAAGAGAAAACGTTTTTCCACTTCTAAATATTTTCCATTCTCCCTGATTTTTTTGGATGTTATTAACACAATGAAAACGAGGTTTATAGGTTTTCCTTTTTTTTTTTCAAAATTTGCTAAACAAAAAATTTTTTTCTTGAAAACCGAAACCTATAAACTTAGAATATATTGTGCTGAAGCGATCGACATCAAAACCAAAGTGATTTGTTAAGATTTAGTTAGTGGAAACAGTTTTCTTCCGAAATGGAATTTCATAGAAAAATTACCGTTATTTTGTTAGCTTCGAAAAGCTATTCTTCCCTCTTATCAGCGGCGGGACGTCGAAAGATTTGTTTTGTAGGGAAACCGAATCTAATTTGGGGTGAATCGAGTTTAATTAAGCAAGCCGGCGGGAATCGAGCTATATGGACGCTCGCTACTGCAAATAAAAAACTGACCAATTGCTTGCCACTCATTATGAAAGGTCCCGTAGTCCGTACTTATATGAAAAGAGCATGAATAATTGAATATAGGTACTGTACAAACAAAACGATATTCGCTGAACTTACGTCCCTAAGTAAGATTGTTTTTTTCTTAGAACTAGGATTCCTGCATAAATAAATTGTGACTAGTGAATTATTTTACCTTCAGTTTTGTTTCATTATTTCACTTAACATAGTAAAATAATGTAACATAACTTTAAAGGTAAAATAATTCACGTGTCGGAATTTATTATTATTATTTTTTTTTTATAACGATAGGCAAGCGTTTGACCACGATCTCACCTGATGGTAAGTGATGATGCGGTCTACGGTGGAGCACGCTTACCTATGAGATACCTATTTACCCTAGCCTTGAAGAGACCCAGATTGTACTCGTGCGGAAACACAGACTCGGGCAGGGCATTCCACTCCTTGGCAGTTCGCATAAGAAATGTTGAAGCAAAACGCTTCGTGCGTATTTGTGGAATACCTACCATGAAGCGATGCCGGAGTGCCGATTGTCTGGTAGTCCGATGGTGAAATGGGGACGGAGGAATAAGGTTGTGCAGTTCCTCGGCACACTCTCCGAAATGTATTACCTTCCAAGTAACGTTAAAATGATAATACTCAAGGTTTTTCCCAAATAGTAGTAGATACGGTGAATCACACTAGGTCGTCCACCCCACGCTTACTCACTTCAGTGTTCGGTGTAGGGGAGACCCCGTGTCTTCGTGGAATCCTAGCACACCCTCTTATGTCTAACATTCGTCAATGTGGCGTTGGGTGCACTTCAAAATGAACCTTGAAGTATTATGATATAGTTTAAATTTGCATGGCAGTTAGGTATTTGATATGTTAGTAAACAGTTTAAAAGGAAATCGGGTTTATTACATATATTGCGTTATTATAGGATTGCATTATAAAGTGTAATAATTACTGTCTGTGACATGATACATATAAATACATTTACTCCAGTAAAAAATAAATATGTTGTGTAGAAACTTAGAAACAAGGAAAATTATTGTATATTTTCATGTCCTCGGTTTTTATTTCCTTCCTATACGCAAATTATGTATTTTTATCGGGGAATTAATCGATAACTTCCGATTATCGGTTAATTCCCCGAAAATGGGACTATGGACGATTATTGAATACTTAAAAATGCCAATTTCGAAGTTATAGATCGTGTCATTCACGATGACGCGCGAATTTGACAAATCTAACCTTTAATGGCATGACAATACGAACCAAGACACACGTACTCGTGAATGACACGATCTATAAGAATAAGAACCTGAACTTGATTTGTTATTGTCATGATTCGACCTTGACACCCACAGTGGATCTCGCACGCACCAAGAAGTGCAAACAAGATGCCTTATGATACGACAGGCCGGCAATGCATTTCGCGCGCACATAACATAAATATCAAATTCATAAGAAGTTTTAAAATCTAAGTAGGTATAGTCATCATCAATAGTAGCGGATGAAATAACGCACTAGAATAATCTGCCGATCTGGAATACTTTTCCAGATTCGAAATATCTAGTCCGCGCTCAAAAATATCTATTCCAGTCTAATTATGATACAGAGACATTTCTGTTTGTACAAACTTTCATTTCACTTGCCCTGTTAGTATGTATGTATATATGTATGTTTGTATGGGATTTTTTGCAAATCTTGGAAGCTACATTTGACCCACTTTCCGATTCCCGATTGAGCTGAAATTTTGGTTACATATGTAAGTCGGGTGACAATGCAATATTATGGTACCATCGAGCTGATCTGATGATGGGGACAGGAAGTGGCCATATGATCTCTGTGATAGAACAACTCGACCTAATTGTGTTTGGGGTTTTTAGAATTGTCTCGATGAGTATAAGAATTAGATGCCTGCGGGAAGAAAAATCAGCGATAAAAGCTTGTACCCAAAATGAATGTTTGAAAATTATGACGCGGAGTTTCTGTTACTTTTGTCATGATTTCTTAATAATAATACTAAATAGTGTAAGCAAATATGAATTTTACGTTGGCAACATTCCGAAAATACCCAAATTAATGTGAGAGTGATGGGTAATGTTTCATGACTTACCTGGCAACACGTTAGTTAGGAAGTGGTAGGGGTAAGCGGAAGCTAAGGAGAGTGTTGTACAGACTCGTTCACTTGGATTGGGGAAGTCAAAGAGACGACATATTGATGGTAACGGGTTGAGCAAAGTAAAGAGGCACTTCCATTTTATAATTAGAGCAATGGGATATATTTATAATGTTTTTATTGCTGACTATACCACTAGAAATAACAACACAATAATTATTTACACAGGTACACAATCAGTGACTTGCACAAGGGAAAAATAACCGCCATCGAGTGGTCAAAGAACGGAATGCGGCTGTTCTCCGGGGACAAGAACGGCGTCATCATCATGACCGAGATCGACTTCTACATGGTATGTCTATTATTCAATTTGGTCAGCGTTGACCTAAAGCATTATACGCAATCTCAAACATATATGTCCATTACTAATAGGGAGCGTGCATGAACTGTAGACGGCAGCACAGAAGCCCCCTATTCATGGCGCGAAGCATTATGTCATGTTTCCATTTTACATTTAAGCCACTAGATGGCAGCCCTACTATGCGAAATAGAGCCAGCGTGAAGTGTAGGGAAACTGAATTGTTTTCTCTTTCGATTCAGGTCACGCGATGGCAGACCCTCCAACACGCACGGTGTCGATAGACCAGTGGTGGGTAAAGTACGGCCTGCGGGCAAGCGTCGGCCCGCGAAAGGATATTAAGCCGGCCCGCCGCCGGTCCTATTAAATAATTAGTATATGTCATTGGCCCACGATACCCGCAAATCAAAATACATTATTGCTGCTATTTTGGACCTCATCTTAAATTTCTTTATCTTTCTGGCCCTGTATGAAGAAAGTTTGCCCACCACTGCTATAGACGATAACGTAGACTCAAGATCAAAATAATTATAATTTCTGAGGAATGTAGAGATGTTGACTGCGACAGTTTCCAATTGAAAAATCATCCCTTTTCGAGCTGTCATCAGAATCAGCCAGGAACCAATCCAATAACGCAGCTGTTCGGGTCATTCAAATAAAATTCACTGTATCGCACTCATAGTGGCGAATCATCAATTGTATTTAAAATAAGGGTAGTAAAATAAGTAATACGCCATGTTTGTGCACAAAATTTTGAGCTTGCGAACAAAGGCATAATCTGTCGTAACGGTTTTGATCGACTCAAGTATTTTATTATAAATTTTAGCACCCATTACACTTACCAGTTTTCTGAAGTCTATGCGCGGAGATATATGATAACAACCAAATGATTATCTCTTTGTTGACTCGCATCTGTATTACTTAAGTAATTAAAAAACGTTTAGTTTGGTCTACTTTAGAAACTGAAGATAAATCAATTATCTGTATACCTATACATATATGATGTTGCTACATATGTTGTGTTCGATTAGCATTGTTATTTGTTTTTTCACTATACGGAATGAGTTTAAAATGAATTTAAAATATTAACAGCTTCTAGCACAATTTACTTTGTTTAGTTACATTTTAGTAGATGTGTGTGTCTTTTGATCACTAAGTAATACAAGTAAAAAGGTTTTATCATAACTTCCAACCGAAAACGATTTGTCTCTTTAAAAAACTTGAAATAATTAATACTACCAACTTATTTACCCAGCACCTCGTGTTTAGTGTTAAGGCTAATGTAAATCGCAAATTGTGTTGCTTTGTATGTATAACACAATCCTATCTACATTAATAGAATATATATTATCTATGTGCATGGCGTTCATATATTATATTTATTATTGGTAAAATTATAACATTCATACATAAGTTATATAACGCCTTGCATTTGACTTTATTGTAGTCGCGTAAGGAAAACTTCAATAAAATGTTAACCTTCCAAAATGCTTAATAAACATGCGTTAAAAACGATTGTATGGGAATTTATACGTGTTTGAATGTTGTCGCCATGTCCTCGCTATTTTCAGTCCTAATTACTCAAATTATATCGACGCAATCCGCACTTAGTATAGCTTCGTAGCTATTTAACCACCATTGTTATCTACGAGTATTGGTAGTGTTACCCTGTCTTACGCAATTTATCCAATTACTAACAGTTTTCGAGGATAAAGCCAAGGCCACAAAATGTATTTAAAGTCCTTCAAACAATAAATAATCTACGGTATATTAATATAAGGTTCAAATTTGTTGTACATTTGATTTATTGTGATGTCCTATCTCAAGGGTTAATGTGCCCATATCAGTGTTTTTCCGTTTAAATAGCCTCTGATATAACAATGGGTTACTGGTTGCACTTTCTAGCATGAATGAATTAATTAATATTTATTTCAGACGTATAAAATCCATATTAAGCATAAGCATGAAAAGAGTCAGACCAAGTTAAGTTGGCAGCGATTTTAATAGCACAGAGCACAGACTGTAAAAGTCTTAAGTAAACTATAGTTTCATAAAAGCTTGACATTTAAAATAACACTTGCCCAGTCTGTGCTATCAAAATCGCTGCCAACTTAGCTTGGCCCGACACTATATTATATTTATTTGTGATATATTTTTAAAGTGGCATTATTTCGATTTTAGTTTCCATGTTAGATACAAAACTTTTTAAACAAAAATTGATATAGGTAAAATACGCGTATGTCTGAGTTTTTGAGTAGAACCTTTAAGAAAAAGCGTACTCTCATTTTAAATGCCGGCAACTTACTTGCCCCTCTGGTGTTGCGGGGTATCCATGGGGGGCGGTAATCACTAACCATCAGGCGATTTGTCTGCTCGTTTGCGCCCTATATGATAAAAAACCTTTAGAGGACCAATTAACCCATTTAAGCACATTTTAGAGGCTATTATTTTAGAAAAGGTATCCAAATTGTAGCATTATGTCGATCGATTCCACGACCATCTAAGATAAAATAACTAAGAAGTTTCTAAGATGATAACGTTTGAGGTAAACGATAGCACGTTATGTCAAAAAATTGAGTTTTAAAACTATGTTGTAGAATTGCGAAGAAAAAATTCTTATCCGCGCGTTCGAGTATTATACGCTTATAATATATGTTATTATATATTAGTATTACAATGGTTGACTGGTTGAAATGAATTGATATATTCAGTTGTCGTGTAAGTTCTCGCATTGTTCTCAGTAAGTCTTGTATTGTTTCTGATAAGGATCTATTGAGCTATTAGTTACGGATCATATGTTACCGATTATCATCGGAATTACGGCATAATGTGAATGTGAGTTGGCAGCGATGTACCGTTAAAGTACACGTTATTTTAAACGTCAAACTTCTTTGACACTTGCACCATCTGGGCTATCATAATTGCTGCCAACTTATCTTGGCCTGACTCTAGGAGCTTTGTGTCGATCGATAAAAACACCAATACAATTTGCACTTAATATTTTTACTTTTCAAGCCCGGTATTCTTTTGGCTTGTCTTTTTATCGTGCCGTCACACAGAAACTAGACTATATTTGCGAGAGCAGAATCTAAGCAAAACCGTAAAAGAAATTGGCTCGATAGAAAATAAAACACACACAAATACACGTAAAATTTTCATTTATTTTCAATTGTGTACAGTTACCCTGCATACTATAGCAGTATAATTTTAGTATAAAATAGGAAGTGGTGTAGTCGAGGGGGTGTACTGCCTTTTTGGCGAAAATTGTATTGCCGAATTTCACTTGGCAACCAACTTTACATAATCCAACCTAACCTAACCCAACCTAGTACGCAATTTTCATTTCCCAAATGGGGTTGGGAAATGAAATGGTTGCAAAATAATTATTTGGTAAAAGTCCAGAGAACCAGTCGACTTTTGACTAGCAAAGTTTTAATCAGAAATATATTTTCAGAGTTATTGAGGTAAAACTTTAAAAGCCACGCAATCGTCGTCGTCTAATTTTCCGTCACATGCGTTCGTATCTTTTATTTCTTTCTAAATTCCTGAATTTCGCCCCTCTTAAGACAAATGCTCGACTGGCGGCGAGACGGGGGCAGCGTTTAATTACATATTTTATTTATCGTCAATAAATAGATATATAATTGCAGATAAACTCACTGCTCGCTTCTAGCTGACCGTCGCCGTTCAGACATCTATCTGCCTCGTGTAAAGTCAAATGAATAACTAGTCTGATTTTACTAATGTTTCCAGCACCTCTGCAAATCCAGCGAGATAGTGAACGAAGAGCACGAAATCGTACAAATGAGCTACTATCAGAACACCCTGTTGGTGTCCAGCTTGTATCGCACGATAGTGTGCGAGAAGCGAGACGGCAAGTGGTCCATCAACCAAATAGGCAAGCGGGAGAGGAAGAGGTAAGCTTTAATCATTTCTGTTACAAAAATAGGATTAAGTATATTCGGTTCGGCCAAATTGCTAGTTTTTAGTCCAATTGAAGCCAAGCTAAAGGCTAAAGAAAGCCCAGAACGCTACTTTCAGCTAAATTGTTAGTGTTTAAATGAATATTATATATTTTCTTCCAGCCTTTGTCAACTCGGCGCGGTGTTCCAATACTCTTACTCCCGAGGCGGCGCGGCCGTCGCGTACTGCGCGCGTCCTGGGTTGAGGCTGTGGCGCGCCGACAGGACCGGGCAAGTGCTGCATACACTTATGTTCAAGGTTAGTTTTGCTAAACCCAATCAAGGAATCGAGGGACTCCTCAAACCGTATACCTGAGCATAGAGATTAGATTGTTGAAGCTGATGAAGACTAGAATCAATATAATTCGTCAGTGAGAAGTGTTTTACGCCTTCGGATAAATTGTGAGCGCGTTTCGCGACATTCTGTGCATTGGTACTGGAAAGTAAGCCTCCACTTGTATATTGGGCGCCTGTGCCCGGCTAAGCCCGACGTTCAGAGCGCGCTTGGAGCGCACATGTATACTGGAAGGTTGGGCCTCGCCTGTATATTTGACGCTAAGGGAGCCTTTCATGCTCAAGAGTTGGCCTTAGCCCATACAGAGCTCACTTGGTGCGCTCCTATATAAAGAGACTTTATTTCTAAAAATTCGTGCGAGGCCTGTACGCCGAGCGAAGACTTAAGCAATAAACCATTCAATAATGAATCCACAGGACGCGATATCCAACCCCCTGACCATCGCCGAGCTCCTCAACCCGTCCTCGCGCAAGCACAACCATGCCGACATGGAGTACAACCTGGGCCCGCTGCATGTATTCAGGGAGCATTACCTCGTGGCGCACAACGAACACTTCCTTTACGTGCTCGACCCCGACACACTGAGGGCTACAGCTGTCGTAGATGACTTGAGAAGGTATTTTTTTTAATCTAGCTTGTTTAGGAGCCTTTGTTATATTCTTATAATGGACATGGTCCTCCATGCCGGCCACATAAGGCCTCTACATATCTAAGAAGGTTAATAACAAATTAAGAACATACAGGATGCTTTATCCAGAAGGCAGTGAAGTATGAGGGATGGGTAAGAGTGCTCTCAGGGCCGCGGAATCTGTTTAGAGATAAGACAAAACCACTTACAAATGTGTTTATGTTCGTCAAATTTCCCCACATGATGACCCCATATCGAAGAAGAGATTGAGTATAAGTAAGTATAGTAAGTAAATATTCTTTATTGGACCACAAAGAAAACAAATTTAAAAAACAGATTTACAATGTAAAGAAAGGTAGCAAGAGGCGGTCTTATCGCTGCAAGCGATTCTTCCATATATTAGTTATGATAGTGAATATGCCATTGGAGCGGATTGTTGCTTTAGTCGAACTCACACAAGCCCAAATGCCCCATGGCGAAAGATAATTTTATTAAGTCTACGTAATATGTGCCTTCCAAATATCAATGAATATACCTTAAAAGTTTAGTTTTTCAGTATATTTGCGTGCTTATTATTAGCTAAGTAAAACTAATTTCTAACACGCTTTTATTAGATCGACCTGTATGTAACTATGTAATGGAATCTAAGGTAACTAACCATCTTCCAAGGATCATAGCGTCATAAAAATTGGCAGCTATTAATATGGTACTGTCGAACTGATCTGATGATGGAGCCGGAAGATATGAACTGGAACTTCATGATGGAACATCGTATCATAGCTGTGTTTGGATTTGTTAGAAAAGTCTTGTAATGAAGTTTGACCAAGATTAGGTTTCAAGGTCCGATGATGAAGCCGGAAGATAGGCACTGGCATTCCATGATGGAATATCGTATCATAGTCGTGTTTGCACTTGTGAGAGAGGTCCCGCAATGGACTTTGAACACGATCAGGTTTCAAGGTTAAAAAGCGTGTTTTTCTAGTGTTTTTTAAACTATTAATTTATTTTAAGTATGTAAAGATGACCATGCATGTAACCACACTTAATGCATATATTTAATTTTAATTTGATTGTAATGAAAATGACCCCGGTGTTCCAGGATCCTGTCAGTGGCGGTGAACAAGGACGAGATCTTCGTGCTAGAGGGAGGCCGCTCGCTCGTGCGTCTCGCTCACGCGCCCGAGCCCGCCGCGCTGGCCGCAGGTCTGTTCGCTAAGAACGCATGACACATGCTATGTAGTTAAATGTACATTGATTGTGTAAGATGGGTAAAGTCTGATCCCGTCATTCATAAAATTTTGCAAGCCTCAATTAGTTTATATATATTTTTCCTTCCTTTCAAGGACGTCGCTAGCTGATGGGCTGGGAGGGGGGGGGGCGGCAGCTGCCCCCTCTGCCCTTGGTTCCTTTCCAATACATGAGTCAAAATAATAGATGAAGGCGTTATTTAGTATTCCTCTAAAATTTGTTATTTAAATGAATGATTTTTCTTTAGCACTGAATGTTCAATTTCTGGATTTGAACAGATTTTTGTGGATTAGGGATCCAATCCACAAAAATCTGTCAATAGAATTTTCTCCTCTTCCCTAACGACGTTCAATTGAGCCTCGTAGCGTAAAAATATATACCACAATTATGCGATTAAAGAGCAACCCCCAAAAATTCTATGCATTTCACATTTTGATAGACCTCCGTCTACACTATAGTAGACGCAAACCAAATTGACGACCGGGGTCGTAAAACTTCTCATTCACACTCGCGTGGTCGTAGGTAGGAAGAGAGAGATAGTGATATGACCTCGGTCGTCAGTTTGGTTTGCGTCTACTATAGCGCCCCTAACGGCGAAATTAAACGCGATAGCGATAGCATGTTTTGGCTGTCGAACTGGGAAGGACTTTTTTCTTAAACTTTACGTCTCTTTTACAATCTTTGATATTCTCTTAATAAGAGGGTGGAA
Source organism: Cydia pomonella (assembly GCF_033807575.1). NCBI lineage: Eukaryota > Metazoa > Arthropoda > Insecta > Lepidoptera > Tortricidae > Cydia > Cydia pomonella. The sequence goes on along the minus strand of NC_084720.1, from coordinate 17,358,761 downwards.
TAAAGTCCACTTGTCTTTAAATTTGCTTCACATAGTCCGTCTACGCTAAGTTTGCAGACGTGGTGGACACAGTGATATTGTATGGGAACGCCATACTTGACGAAGGACTTGACATGAAAACTGCGTGGTCGGACTGTACGCATTTTACCTTTGCTCATTGCTTGACTCATCTTTAGTAACTTGGATGTTCGCACAGTAAAGTTTATCAGTTATTATACAATTTAGAGAATTAGACAATATATAGACGGAAAATAATTGTGACGGTTTCAGACATAAGGTACCGCAATGCAATTTGTCGATAAGGTCGATTTTAAATTGAATATGTATGATAGTAAAGCTTAATTAATTTCTGGCAATATTTACCTTTTTGCATGAAAACAACACAATTTAATAACAGCTGAGAAACTTTAGTATGGGAACTGCCTCGTATTTTTTTTATAAATATCATACCTTAATATTTTTATGCCAGATGCTTCTTATCAGGGATGTTACGAATGTCGGATTCTTCACATTCATGAATGCGAATGTCCGAATATAAATGCGAATACTAATGTAAGGGAATATGTAGTTGTTATTATCATTTCTAATTAGGGAAAAATCTGTTAGTACAAAAAACATAAACTTAGAATGGTTATAAAGTGTTGAAACATGCTGTCTACTGGTCAAAATGCATTACTTGAAAACAATTTGCGCGCACTGCCCATACGCGAGTCGACGAGACAGGACACGACCTGCACATTCGCATTCGCGAAGCATTCGCTTCATTTGATGCGAATGTCAATGTAAATGTTTTCAATGATGCGAATATTCGTATATACGAATGCAAATATTCGTAACATGCCTACTTCTTATGTAGTTAGATTTTTTATTTTCTTGAATAAAGTCAAGTGTAAGATATAGGCGATATAGCTAATATGAGCATATTAGCATATGTCGTCTACTGTATTAAAATTACTCTTAACTCTGTGCTTTCTAGTTAGTATTGAGACTTTAAAATAAGTATTCTGACTTGCACAAGTTTTTATTCCACACTTAATTAGTAAAACTAATATACTTAAGGGTTACTTAATTTTTAAACAATTATTATAGTTAGTTTTTTTAGCATTACAAAGAAGGTAAGCGATTTTAACGCGTCTTTTTATTGAAAAACACTTTTGAAAAATAAGTTACGGCAAATATATAACAATTACACGATAATTTACATTCTATTACTTTCATAATTAATAGTTACTGATTTTTAAACAGCGTTTTTCAATAAACAGACACGTCAAGATTGTTTGCCTTTTTTTAATGAATGAACTGTAGGGGGCAGCACTTGCTGCACACCACACATTTACACTTGTAAATAACAAGTTAAAGTTTTCTATTTAGGCCACAAGATGGCAGACTCGCAACACGCACGGCCCCTTTTAGAGTCAGACCAAGCTAAGTTGGCAGCATATTTGATAGTCCAGACAGTGCCAGAGTAACTTGAAACGTCAAACGTCTATGAAATTATGACGTTCACTTAACACTTGCACAGGCCGGGCTATCAAAATCGCTGCCAACTTAGCTTGGTCGGACTCTAGTCAATTTTTAACCCTTTGACCGCCACGACCATTTGGAATAAGGCGTCATCCATTAATTAGGTCACACTTTGTCACATTTGGCAAACCCCCCTCCCCCTGCGATGTCACATGTTTAGCAATTTTGTTTTCAACGAAATCGGTGATTCGAATGGTATCATTATTTTAATGAAAAAATATTCTTGATAAAAGAAAATATTAAACATTGTATAACACCCAACCCAATTAGGAAAATAAAATACACGAATAAAAACGATTATCATTCCAAAAACTTGTTATTTAACTGTATAGCGATAAAAAAAATATAATTCCATTTTATTTTAATTTTGTGACTCCCCCCTCCCCCGTGTCATGTCACATTCTTGGCCCCCTCCCTCCCCCTAAACGTGTGACGTAATTAATGGATGACCTCTAACACTAGTAAACTTTATTAGAATATATTTTTGTTATTTTCATATGTAGTCGACTATGGTGGTGAAATGGTTAAGAATCATCAGTCAATCTGTAACTAGAAGTAACCAAGGTGTTGTTCATTAAACGTGTATCCGTCCTTTGAGTTATAAAAGTTGTGGACCAAGGGTAACGACGTGCCTTCCAACAATATATGTATTTTAAGAACTGACGTCCCGTTTCAAAATGAGTGGTAACAAATCTAATCATATAAATAGATGTAAAAAATAAGCTGATAATCATAGACCAATAACACTAAGTATGTTTATACGAGGAGGCCGCTTCGAACTTATTTTATGTCAGTTCGATCTCATTATGACGTCACTCGGCCGTACTTGTATTGGTGCGAGCGAGATGCGCTGTCATTAATAAAAGTTCGGATCTCTAGGCCTGAAATAGGAGTAAATAAAAGTGGCTTTCCATCGGGAAAAGGTCCTTATGTTTCATGTGCATAAGGAAGGAAACGTCTTTATGCACATGGAACAAAAGGACTCTTCTTTCATGGAAAGCCACAAATTATATGATTAATATTGAAATGTTTGTACTTAATCACAATGTGCCTTATACTTACAACGAATTTAGACAGATATTAAGTAAATGTGACGTTTTTAATCAAAAGGTATCACGGTTCCGTTTGTTGATAAGGTCAGTTTTAAATTAAATCTTTATGGCAGTAATGCTTTATTGACTTCTGACAATAATAACCCTTTTGCATGAAAATGGAACAAATACTTAAAGTTACAGTTCGTGTCATCCACGATGACACGCAGATTTGCCAAATCTAACCATTAATTACATGACAATACGTTTCAAGGCACGCGTCTTCGTGAATGACACGATCAATTGTGTGCCATTTTATTGTTTTTTTTTCTTGGGCACAAGTTTATTTTACTGCTGTTATGAAGGCGCAGTTTATAGAGGACTTGAATATTTAGTTTAGTCAAAAGTTACCTGTTAATGAAACGGTTAGTTTCATACGTTTCACTTAGTTATATTTGGGTTTATGTTTTATGTTATTTTTATGGATACACCGTTTTTTTAGATAAGAAAATTTTAACCTCAAAATTTGTGTTAACTTTTTTCTCCATACTTAATTAAATTTGAGTAACTATGCAGTGAATTAGTCTCGTTTACATATTATTGTACCGCAGTATTAGATATCATAGGAACCCTAGCATTTCGCAAGAAAAAGTTAATTACCCCTATTTTTAAGGTTAGAAAAATTCTAATGTTAAAAAAAAAACGTAGAGAATTGAGTTAAAATCTCTTGAAGACGATTAAACATTCCAAATGTATCCTAAAAGGGTTCAACCATATTGAATTTAACGCAGCGTAAACTGGTGACTCTAATTTGAGTTTGTTTTTCTACATATATTTTACTGTGAAAAGTCGCGGGGATAGAATTATGCTTCGAAGCAAGTTGTAATTTAAATATTAACCTTTTGATCGCTTTATGTCATAAACACAAATATCACTCACACGCCAAGCTCCCGGGCGCAAGCGAGCTAATGTAAACCTTACTTGAAAGTGTGAAGGTTACTTTGACAGCGTACGTCATGACACCTATAGTTGTCCTTGGCGCTGTGGGCACGACTAATAACCACGCCTTTAGGGGTTCTTGGCGTTCAAAGGGTTAATACCACTGAAGTTGATCTTCCAACCGAAATAGAATAAAAATATGTAATAGTTACAATACTCGTGTAATGGCAAAATAAACCGTATGTCACAGAACATAAGACACTACTTGCGTAAATAAGTATTTTAATTAAGTTTGTACTGTGTTCTAACAAGTGTAGTGATTTATTAAAAGTTGTTATATCAGGTTGTTACTAACTGCGATAATGTTATACTTAGTTTTATGACTATTATTATTGTGTATCATCTCATCTGTATAAGCGTGGTATTACTTCTGTCCAATGTGCATTTGATCAAAGAAATTCAATGACTCAAATATTACGAATAACATTTGATTCAAAATAGTATAAAAACTTGAACCAAGATATTGGATAAGTAGAATGGGAAATCTGTCTGCTTTGCCTTAAGCTTGACTGGTCGAGAATGTCTTTTGGCATGAGGTGCGCCTTTTGTACGATAAATTTTCTTTTATGCAATAAAGTTTAAATATATAAATAAAAAATGGGCCTCCTTGAAACAAATTTGTTCAAATATTTAATGTAGAAATTGGATAGATGGAATACCGCCCTAAGAGTGAGTGAGTAGTGCCTTAACGGATACCAAATAAGGACCAATGTATTTTAGTTTAAATATACCCAGGAGATTTATATATAGAATTATAGATATAATGACTTCCCTTAAGTGCTAAAAATATTAATTAAAAATAAGTGTTATTGGAGCATTCCACGGGCTGTCCCGTACGGACGCATTTTATTTCCTGTGTTGCGACTTTTTTGCGGCGTTTAAAGCAGGCGATTACTTCTGTGCATATTTTTGACCATTACTCACAGAAAAGGAAACTCTTGTACCTGCACATCTTCAGAAAATTCGCGTTTGTACGCGACAACGGTAGACAATTTCATGGAATGCTCCTATTTGCTGTAAAAAATAACGAAGGATCATATGCAGTTGATGCCATAAGTTTGATCATCGTCAAAATTTCTTGAGTATATGCCATCGTAAGGCTGTATGCCTTGGCCATACTCCGAGCTAGCTAACATAATTATATGTGGCGTTCCATGCCTAAAGGGTCTTCTCTGATGGAAAGCCACATAGTTCTTGCACTTCTTAAACTACTTAGCGATTTCTCATATAACGAATAAGATGCATAATTTAATGTCTAATATTTTATGTTAAGTAATAGACAACTTGGCGCTACGGTATTTCTAAGTAAATTCTTGCGCTTCCCATATGTACTTACTTTTATATTATATTGGCATTTGTGAATCTTGTGATATTTAATTCGTTAATTTTGTTCTTTATATTTAAATGTATTTCAAGTGTTCCAAAGCACGAGTCGTATTATCCAGTTTTTTGTATCATTCAAATGTCTGTATTCCTATATTGCCCGAAAAGTATTCGTTATGTAAAGTACCTGTAAACTTAAAATTACTTACCTTCTGTATTTCATTTTGTATTTTCATTTGACTATGTAAGAATAATCACGTGTATTTTTATTTGACAGTTCATTATTTTGCATGACGATATTCTGTTTCAAAATGATCATAATATTGATATGTTTTATTGATATTTTGATTACTGTTTATTGGCATCGTAATTTAAGCAGTTAATATTATATACTGTGTATTTTTCACTAGTTTTTGAGTCATTGAAGGTTGGTCTTAAATTTACGCTAAAGAATAGACGCTTTCCATATAGATTTTCGTACATTGACCCGCGTATTGACATCTCTATTGCACTCGCATAATTATATTGCTGTCCCGCTCGCACAGTGGCATTGACGTGCCGATTTTTAACACAATACGAAGTTCTTCGTGTATAGCGTGTAATCAGAACTTAGGCTTGTAGCTCCCAAGTTTGGGCATAGAGAAATCAAGTCAGCTTAGAGTGTTCACTTCATACATCATTTTCCTTATTTAATAATAATAATTTGTATACTAGTCAAAACATTGTTATGCCAGGATTGCCAGGTGCCCGGACGTTGCAAGAACCCAGTCTCATTGTCCTCCCAAACTTCAATCCATAGACCGTTATACTGTTCACTTTTACTACAATAGTCCCAATGCCTGTTGCGACCGGTTCATGGGTGTCTATTGTTGCGCCTGTGAACGGGTTCCAGCAGGCGTTCTACATGACATTAAAGCTCTCCAAGGGACCTCTGCGTGTTGGATCTATATCAAAATACTGGGATTTATAGGCCCGTGAAATCCAAGGAGATACAAATAATAAGTCGTTTAAAAAGTACGGTGTAACGTATTACTAATAAGTACAAAACTCGTTTAAAACGGAATACTTATTAAGCTTAAATCGTGTAACAAATAAGTTTTTGCAAAAGGCGTTTAAAACTTTTCATAAATGGGTTTTTATTTATATATGGAGCACTCTAAGCTTATTTATTTCTCTATGGTTTGGATATGTCCACGGGAGAGACGTGTTTTTTTATGTATGTTCGGGTACCAATACAATTTGTAATAGTTACAAAACTAGTGAATAATACATCCATTTAATGTTGTATTAGTGCGTGTCTCAGCATGGCCATTGTACTTATATATGAATATATTTTATTTTAAAAAGCATGTTTTTTTTTATTTACCTTTCCTTTCGCTTCGATATTCGTATATTAGAGCAATGGTTACGCTTGCTTGCTTATAGCAAAGATTTTTTTTTTCACTTTATTTGGGTAAACAAGCTACTACAAGTAATACTTACAAAACGAATTACTATTTAAGATTCGCTGATAAAGCAGAGACGCTTTCCATATAGATATTTGTTCATTAACCCGCTTGTTGCTATCTTTATTGCATGCGCATAGTTATATTCATTTTTTTTATTGAAACTATTTCGGCAGTATCAAGGTCTTACGGCCGGTACAGACGGACTGCAACTCGACTGCAACTTGTATGGGAACTGCACGTCGACGTTGCAGTTGGAGTGGAGTCGGCATGCAGTTCCCATACAAGTTGCAGTCGAGTTGCAGTCCGCCTGTACCGGCCCTTAGGAGCTTTAAATGCAACTAAAATTGTACGGTTAGTACAAGACAGTGTACGGTAAAGCGATACCTGAACTTTACAAGTAGCACGTGGCACCGGCTGTTGACTCCAAAATGGTGGTAAAACGCGTTTCAAGATTAATTAATTAATTGTCCATTCATTGCACCCTACCACATTAGTTTACTGTATAATAAGCTACCGATATTACATTTTAAACAATATTAATGAGCAAAAATTGAATTAATCACGAGGCGTGACTATCAAGATGGCGCTCGAACCGGAGCCGCATTATATTGCTGTCAAGTTCGCACAGTGACATTAACAACAGGCATCATGGGCCGGACAGCAATATAATTATGTGCGTGTAATAGAGATAGCAACACAAATTCTATATGGAAAGCGTCTCTATTTTAGCAGAAGTCCGTGTTTTGCATTTAACACCTGATGTCCGTATGGGGCTGTAAGGCTCCGTACTTTGTGCGATAACCTTGGTTGTTAAAAGTTAACTAGGGGATACGAGTTTATATTTCTTGACGGCCGGTCTGGCCTAGTGGGTAGTGACCCTGCCTCTGAAGCCGATGGTCCCGGGTTCAAATCCTGGTAAGGGCATTTATTCGTGTGATGAGCACTGATATTTGTTCCTGAGTCATAGGTGTTTTATATGTATTTAAGTATGTATATATTACTCGTATATGTATGGTTGTCTTAGTACCCACAACACAAGCCTTATTGAGCTTACTGTGGGATTTAGTCAATTTGTGTAATAATGCCCTGTAATATTTATTTCTTTATTATTTATTTTATTTCTTTTACCATCAACAATTCTGCTTGTAGACAAGTAGATTATGACGTAAGGTCTGTGCCTATGGATAACGATTTTAACCTTTTAAACGCCACGCCTATCGTACGCGGCGTGTAATCGTGAACCTTGTCGGTATATATGCATGAAGGTTGATATTGGGCTGTCACCGCGCGCGTCATATGACGTCTTTGGTGGTCAAAAGGTTAAGAGGGAAATATAGCACGTGGTCATCCATTACAAAAGGAGAAAACGGTTTTCCACTTCTAAACATTTTCCATCTCCATGATTTTGAGTATGTTACTGGCGCAATGAAAAATTACGTATTCCTTTTCTTTTAATTTGCAAAACAAAATTTTTTTTTTTTTTTAAATCGAAACCTATAAACCTTGAATATATAGTGCTTAAGCGATCGACATCATAATCAAAGTGATTTGTTAAGATTTAGTTAGTAGAAAACGTTTTCTCCCGAAATGGAATTTCATGGAAAAATTACCGTTAATTCGTTAGATTCAAAAAGCTATTCCTCCCTCTTAATTGACTGGATAACTATTAAATTGAAAAAAAAAATTAAAATGAGCGTAGGGGACGCATTATGCTCAAAATGCTTTACATCATTTTGGAAAGCTGATAGGTACTCTTCAAACAGCAAGATTTATTTTTATCAAACATAGCTAAGAACCACCGCAAGTAAACTAGCTTTTACGTTAAAAACCGCATCGAAATCGGTCCATCCGATTGAGAGCTACGATTCCACAGACAGAGAGACATTGGCGTCACACATATAACACCCCTTTTTTCGGGTCGGGGGTCAAAAATCAGTTTGAATGGGAATTTAGCAAGATGGTGTATTCCCATCTGTCCCCGCCGGGCACAGTTGGGAACACACCATACGGGACCTAAGATTCACAGGTTAAGGAAGGTAAATCATAGGCAAAGGAATTTTCAAAAGCGTAAAGTAGAAAACGGAGATGGCGGGATGACCTAGACACCTTCCTCAAAAACTGGCTGGAAGAGGCGTTATATCAGGAGTTGTGGACATCAAGGGAAGAGGCCTTCGCCGAGCAGTGGGACACAAAACAGGCTAGGGAAAAAAGTGCAAAGTATCTAATAATCGGGCCAAAAATGAAGAAAGTCAATTTCGGCCATTTTAATAACAAAACTTCCGGGAGAGTGAGACATTCATATCACGTTAAATATATTAAAACGGGTCACTCCCGTTGTTTGTCGTGGGTCAGGGGGGTCACCGGTCCGCCAACGCGAGCACCTGATGATATTTCTCGTTACGGAGTGTAACATGTCGACCGAGTTTCAACTTAAAATACGTGAGTAACCCGTTTAATATATTTAAGATGGCGGCCATTTTTCACCACTCAGATTCATGATGAGAGGCCTCGCTAATCTATGTATATCGATTTTCAATAGGAATGGCCCAGAAATGACAAAATCAAGATCTGATCTGATCTGTAATAAGCGCTCGTGCGTATAGTTAGCATCAATAGTAGCACATGAAAGAACGCGTCAAAAGTATCTGAATTGAATTGCTATATATACTACTATACTACTCAACGCAGTGCGTGGCAGCCATTGATAGATACGTAATGACGAACCTCGGCATGTGCTTCTAGCGGGAACCTAATAATTCCCCCACCAAATTTCAACAGATGTGTAATTTATTGTTATGTATTTATCTATAGGTATATTGTCGCCTAGTACCCATAGTACAATCTTTGCTTATAAGTTTGGGGCTAAGTTGATCTGTGTAAGATTGTCCACAAATATGTATTATTTATTTATTTATTTTCTGTCTACCATCGTTCACACTGTTAATACATTCACTGTCAGCGGCCCGCTACACGGGTTCTCTGTTCGTAGGTGCTTTTCGTTACAAAGCGGAAAAAACGCGTTATCGGTTACAAGCGTGCAGTGAGTGCGTTAACTGACAAGAAGTCAAACTTATTGCTAAGATATCGATGATCAGTTAAGTGTGTTCCTGTAAGTAATTAGCTGTGGAAACATGTTTTTTTATAAATTCGATATGTTTTTAATGAGATTGATTTAAAGAAGAATAATGAACGCCTTTTCCAACAGACGATTCAATCAACCTGATGACGAAATCGTTGACCAATTCGATCCAGCAAGTCGTGAACACAGTGCGGGACGTGACCCTCGACCAGACGGCGTTTATCACCAGCGTGTTGGAGGCGCCTAACTGGCTGACTAAGGTAAGGTACATTAATGAATGTCTTGTCATTGTCACTAGTGACCTAGTAGGGAAAAGAGTTCCATTGGGCAGGTGATGACAGGTTGGTATCTCTCTGTATTAGTCTGTTTACGATTTTTATTTTCACAGGATGCGAAGGACGCAACAGTCGCAGAAGAGTGCTTCGAACTGCCACCCGTCAGGCAACTCCCTGACGTTTCTCGCGACGTTCTCGAGTCCATCATAAACGAGTTCAAAGACGTGTCGTCGGAGGTGGAAGAGATCAGGAGGGTCAAGTCCGAGGAGCTGCAGAAGAAACTCAAGCTATATAACAGGTGAGAGTACTTGTACCATTCAAAAAAGTGCTTCGAACTGCGGCTAGTCAGGCAACTCCCTGACGTGTCTCGGTCCTCGAGCCCACCATAAACGAGTTCAAAGACGTCTCGTTTGAGGTGGAGATCAGGAGGGTCAAGTCCGAGGAGCTGCAAAAGAAACTCAAGCTGTATAATAGGTGAGATTATTCGTACCATTCGAATAAGTGCTTGGAACTGCCGCCAGTCAGGCAACTCCCTGACGTTCTCGAGTCCATCATAAACGAGTTCAAGGTTGTGTCGTCGGAGGTGGAGGAGATCAGGTGGGTCAAATTCTAGGATCTGGAGAGGAGATTTTAGAGTAGTTGACAGTGCCATCCTTCTTACTAATACCTAGTGGAAGAAGTACTTATAAAATCTTAGAAAAAATCGTGTTTCGAATTTTTTACAGATAAATTAGTTATTGTTGTATGGCTTCGCATATTGTGCGGTAAATCTGCATCAAAAAACCTCCGGTTCTCCGGTTGTCAAGCGCAGACCACGGTATTTTTCTCAGAATGTACTTTTTTAGTCGAAGCGTAGGCGCGAAGAACTGTTAGTCTTTCAGATCAGACAGATACCTTTTGTCAGTAAAAAAATGCACATATAAGAAATATCGAATTCGTGCTATTACATTTTGATCTGCTTTTTCTTTATCTTTTACTCCGATCTATAGGTACGAGTAGGGCTAGTGAGGCAGTTGCGCGGTGGCAGCAATGGTTTCTTTTGACTGAAAGCTGTTAAACTCGAATGAATATACGAATTGTAACATTGTACAGCATAATGGAGAAGAAATGCGACTCGGAGCTGATCCACTCCCGCCGCAGCCGGCGCCGGGCCGGCTCGGGCGCCGCCAGCCCGCGCGCGCTCACGCCGGCGCGCGGCGCCACCACCGCGCCCTGCCTCATGCACGTCAGCGTCTACGGGTAAGTAAATGCGACTCCCGAACTCTAAAAATCAGCAATTGGGTACTTGACACATGTTGAATATTAAAACAAAATTTAGTTAAATGGATAGAAAATGAGCCATCCATTATAAACAGTGGAATTTAAAAAATTATATTGAGATTATAAAAAATACAAGGCTCCGATATCTCAAAAAAAAAAACTTTTTTTTATCTTTCAAAAATAGAAAAGAAAATGGTACCATTCGATTCCTTACATTTTATTGAAAAATTAATTGTATGACAACTATACACATAAACGCAATATTTCAGGGTCAAAATGGCAATTTCCTTGATCTTCCATAGATTTAGGACAGACTTATATGATGTGACGTCACGTCACCTTATCATTTTGTTAGAGGCGTTTCAATCGTCGACTGCGAGCATCAGACTTTAACTCTCATTTCTGATCTTTGTGTTGCTTAAATGCCATGAGTCCTATATAGACATTTGATCCTCAGGAAAATCAAGATCGTTTGACATTATTTACAAAAAACAGTCAAGTAGCCAATAACATTTTTATTGTGTTCACTCCCTCATCTCCAAAAATAATTTCCAGAAACAACGACCAGCAGAACGACGACCTCCTAGAGAAGCAAATAGAAGAAAAAGAGAAAATCCTAGCCAAAATGCTCAACCTGGACTCCCTTAGCATCACCACCAAAATAGAAGACTGTCCCAAAGAAAAATATGTACCACAAATCAAAGAACCAGAAATTGTCACCCCGAAACATAAAATAGATAACAAGGAAGTAGACTTAGTGCCCAAGATTGTAAAGTTACCCAATAATTGGAATTTAGAGAATATAGAGTTGAGATTGGAAATGCAGGCGAATGGTATAAAGGATGCGAAGAATTTGATGTCTCCGGAGGAACATTCGGATAGCGAGTGGGAGATCGTTTGATAGTTGGTTACAACTTAGGATACCCTCACATTTTTGGAGTTTACTCCTTAAGGCCAGTCCAGGCAACAATTTGGCCAATCTGATTAATTGTCTGATTAAATCAGGAGGTGTGGACGCAAGAATACCAATTTGAGGACGTTTGGGTAGGCGTAGTATTTTTTTTAATTAGAGCGCCCAAATATCACCATAAATCTAATATTGGAGATTGACGCCAATTTATTTTCTGATGAAATCGGTCGATTTGATCATCCCGTCTGGACTGGCCTTTAAGAATCGATTTTCGTCATGAATTTTTTAATATAAATATATGGGGAGTAAAATCAAACGTTACGTTATGTTTCGTGCGCAACTTATCTGGCGCATCCCCTGGTAACGACTGCATGGAAACTATTTATTTATTCAATGTCAAATAGGAACTGTCAATTTGCGGAGTTTTGATCTTAAATTGTGTAATTTATTTTATAATCGTTCATAAGGAGTAAACTCGAGTCGTGCATCGGAGATGACACACACACACACACACACACACACACACACACACACAGTTTTTTAAAGACATTGACAACGTATGTGCATGCGTGAACGATGATGTTGACTAGCCTTTTTGGTTGGTACCTACCAGTAAAATGGGGTGGCTTTAGGAAAAGGGGTTACTTTGATAGTTTATTACCATCATTCCTTATATACTAAAACTGTTCGTGTAACTAGTTAGATTACTGTAAATTGATGTTCGCCTACTGAAAAAATCCCTAAATTAATTTATGGTTTAAGGACTGAAATTTCAGTCGCTCCTGCATTTCAAAGCCACCCCCTACGGCACGTGTCCATTATTTTGTCGACATTTTACTACCTAAAAGCAGGCAGTAAACAGTAAAAAAAATATTGCAGTCAAAGGCCAGATATTTCGTAACATGATTTATTATGTGTCTTAGAATACGGCTGAACAATATAATGAAGCTTTAAATAGCTTGGCAACTAGTGCGGTAATTTAACAGTGGTTTGACAAGCTAAACTAAATGTGCACCTTAGTATAAATTGATGAATATTCCAGCTACTGCGGGTGTTTGGCTGAACACACTATTTTCTTATGAAATGACTCGTGTGAATATCACGTATGGTGTATTAATAGGAGGTAGCAATTTATTAGGCAAATAAGACCACAAGTACATACGTAGGTAATTTTACACATATATACACTTTAATGTTATGTAAAATATACGACATCATGTACCCAGTTAGCAATTATGCTTTATTGTAATAATAAAAAAGAACACATAAGATCAGCCTACATTAAACATACATATATGCAGTTGTCTCTTATCTTCGTAAGGCCCACCATGTAACAAATTTCTATTTTTAATTTGAACCTTATCGTATAGTAAATTGGGATGAATTTCGTTTGTTTGAGATGAAAATTCAACAAAAGAAATGTTACTGTATTTGGTTTCTGAAAGGTTCTAATTTGATTTGAAACAGGGTGTACATTTTAAAGCCCATTGAACCTTACGAGGATATACCTACGCACTTTACCCAGTCCAGTTAGATAGATAAAGTTTACTTATTCTATCTAGAGTTTTCTTGTGACGGAATCTCTAAAAAGTAATTTTAAGTAGCTTTAGTATACGTAGACATTTACCCTTTCCGACACACATCACATAGGTAGCAATAAAGTGCACGTGTTATTCAAGCATAATATAATAGTACATTACGATACAAGTGCGAAAAATAGGAAATTCGAAACGAGTGGCGATGAATTAAAACACGACCGAAGGGAGTGTTTTAAATCGAGACGAGTTGCGAATTACCTATTCGCACATGTATCGTACAACGTTTTACAGTACATATGGCCCTTTAAACGTTCGACACAGTAACGTAATATGCTAATTTTCGCACTAGTGCTATAAAGTAGCACCATATGTACTGTAAATAATATTTTATGATTATAAAATGGGGTGACTTTTGGAAAAAATAGGGTTACTTTGATAGTTATTTAAAGGCCATAAAATTAGCATTACCTATTTTTTTATTTACTCCTTAGTTGGATTAGTTACTATCATAGTACATTCATAATGAATTCATATTTACCTAGCTACTACAAGTTAATATCGCATTATTAAATATTATGGCCTAAAACTGAAATTTCGAAGTCGCCCCAGCATTCCAAAGTCACCCCGTTATACGGTACAATAAGTTAATGTAGCATAATCAATGAAGTACGTAAGTCATCACGGGTGCATAGGAATGTAATAGTACATTACGATACAAGTGCGAAAAATAGAAAATTCGCACATGTATCGTACAACGTTTTACAGTACATATGGACCTTTACACTTCTGTGTGTGCTAATTATCGCACCAGTGCGGTAAAGTAGCGCCATATGTACTGTAAATATTAATTATGGAATCTTATTTTAAAATTAGATATATATTGGCTTTATACCCATCGTAGTATTTTAATTTTTACAAAAAAAAAGTTACAAGTAAAACAAAACAAAAATGTAATAAGTACATATAAAATATTACTAAATAAATAATATTAATAATATAATAAATAAGGAAGGATGCAGAAGGCGGTGATCTTGGACACGGCGCGGATAGTCCGGCGGTTCCTCTCTCTGCGGCCCTGACCACCGGCAGCTTGGGCCCCGCCCCGCTGCTGGCGGCACCCTAGGTTAGGTTTTTTATAATGTGTTTATATGTATTTTGTATTGTTTTGCAAGTGCTTTTATATTTTACTGTTATATTCATATTATAAATGACCTAGCCTAAGATCAAAATTAAATAAAGAGAATAATAAATAATATGATGAATATGTAAATGACTATAAGTTCTGCAGCACATTTTGGAAACTTTAATCACAGGAGAATAAACTTATATACGATTTGACTCACACTAGGCCTTCTACCTATTTGTACAGTAAATAATTAACTGAGAACAAAATGATATAAACCGTAATATTACGTACGCATTGCCATTATTTTTGAACAACCGGCTTACGTATAGTATGAATTTTCTCAAATGGTTTTTACGCCTCAGACCCTAATCTGTTAATCCTTTTATGCGAGTGGTCAGCTTCCCTGTTGGCCACGAGGCAAAGCAATAATTTCCTTTAAAAAGCAACTATATGGTGATAGAATTAAGGTTCAAATCTATGTAATTGAGCGCTCGCCTACATTGAGGTGGTCGATCGTCCTACATTACCAAAACATGTTATCTTATGAGCTGTTACATAGATCTGAACTTGAATACTATCACGATACAGTTGATTTTTAAACGGCATTGTTGCTTTTATAAGGAGCCAGCCGCTCGCACAAAAGAAACAATAGCTTTTATTTAACAGGGTCTTAGACATAAAAATCATTTCAGAGAATATATAAATCTTATATAAATTAGGTAAAGTAAGCAACTAAAATATAAATAAAAGTTTGTGATTGCATTTATTTAAGAAGGTATTTATCGCTGACGAACATTTTCGATATAGCGTAAACTACCCGATGGTTGGCCCTGTAAAATAGTTAGTCATTAGCCCCTATTTTTGCAGGAAAGTCACGTTGCCTTTCAAAAAGTTCGAAGGGGCCAATCATTGGAGGCGAGCCGATATTAATATAGTTGACCTTAGTTAAATTAAGTATGTCTTATGTATTGTTAAGCCGCATGAAGTATTTCCAAAAAACCATATCATTATTTATTATATCCTATCATGAATAGTATTCATTGACAATATATACCTATGACATCTGGACCCATTACTATATGTGCAAGTTTCTTTTTCACATTTCAAAGCAGAAGCATTTCGAAATCACTCCATATTTAAGTTAGGATATTTATTTTTTCAGTCCCCGTTAAACGTGTGCATTTATTTTCTGAAATAAAAGTACCGTAAACTAGGTTTATACTTTGACTCGTGGATAACATTAAGGAATAAGATACTTAAACCACATCATTCAATTCTTAAGCTCACGTTCAAAATCCTTCTTACCAGTTTAATAATTGTTGATCAATGTAACCCCACGAATTAAAGCCCTACGGTAGTCTCCACTCTGCAGTACTTTGATATTTTCTAGAGTGCTCTCTTTAAATAATTATTTAAATGAACTGTAATTATTACGCCATTATTTTTAGAGTTTTTATTTGATTCCACGTGTTCATCTTGGAACGTATAGTCCATTGAATAAAAAGTTCTAGAGTGCGTGAGTTAGTAACGTAAGATGTTTCTTCGGAAACATGTCAAGAGTCCCTAGGTAATAAACATACTAAAACCCCGGGACACTAGGAGGAGCCCCGGAGTGGGGGGAGGGGGGGGAAAGGGTCCATTTTTTCATTTTTCGCTTAAATCTCAAAAACGGTACATGTTAGAGAAAAACTTTCAAGGAAAAGTTGAAAGGCCATAAAATTATCTACAAGTTGTACCTAAATCATTTTTTTCTATTCCCAGCCGTTTCTGAGTTACACGCAGTAAAAAATTATTTTGGCTCAAACAATTTCCCCATACTACATACCCATGTTTATCACATCAATCGATCAAAAAATATTTCTTTCTTCCAAAAAACTCAAATGTGCAACTTGTGACCGGTACTGATAGATTGCTCTTAATTAGGTCTATAATTGGTAAAATAAACACATTCCTCCATGGAAGCCTTTAGGAGGAATCGATTGTCAAAATATTATATTAGGGTAGTTTGAGTTACTGAACTTGATCTTTTTATTTTTTTCTTCCAAAAAACTCAAAAGTGCAACTTGTGACCGGTACAGATAGATTGCTCATAATTAGATCTATCATTGATAAAAATACCAGATTCCACCACGGAGGCGTTTACGGGGAATTGAATTTTATTAGGGTAGTTACGATACTTGAACTTTTTATTTTTTTTCTTCCAAAAAGCTCAAAAGTGCAACTTGTGACCGATACTGATAGATTGCTCTTAATTAGGTCTATCATTGGTAAAAAAAACACATTCCTCCATGGAAGCCTTTAGGAGGAATCGATTGTCAAAATATTATATCAGGGTAGTTACGCAACTTGACCTTTTTATTTTTTTTTCTTCCAAAAAGCTCAAAAGTGCAATTTGTGACCGGTACCGATAGATTGCTCATAATTAGGTCTATCATTGATAAAAAAACCAGATTCCAACATGGAGGCGTTTAGGAGGAATTGAATTTTATTAGGGTAGTTACGATAACCCTAAGTTGGTAAAATAAAGTTTTCGAATTTTTCACCTTTCATGGGATGTAGCTCGAAAACGGCTGGGAATAGAAAAAAATGATTTAGGTACAACTTGTAGATAATTTTATGGCCTTTCAACTTTTCCTTGAAAGTTTTTCTCTAACATGTACCGTTTTTGAGATTTAAGCGAAAAATGAAAAAATGGACCCTTTCCCCCCCTCCCCCCACTCCGGGGCTCCTCCTAGTGTCCCGGGGTTTTAGTATGTTTATTACCTAGGGACTCTTGACATGTTTCCGAAGAAACATCTTACGTTACTAACTCACGCACTCTAGACCCCCCTTGGAGGGACTCATTCAATGGACTAGTAAGTGATAGCTCTTAAAAGTTATACGTACAAGTGTGTCTAACAGTCCGATTCGAACTTTAAGATACGTCAAAGTTTTGCTAAAGATACGATATGTCCATGTCAAAATTGATGTTTTTTTTTGAAGAAACGTCAGTTTTTTGACGTATCTTAACATTCGAATCGGGCTGACAGTACATGTCATTTTCAAACTTAAGTCGTTAACAATAGAAATGACAGCAGAGTGTTATCTATTGGGTATCAGTATGTCGAGTACTGGGGCACTTACCTTATAATTTTTTTTTGATTCAAGACATTTGTACATTTATTTTTACAATTTATGTCAAAGTTTAACGATAAATTGTTAATCTAGTATTTATTTAGATCTCGACGCACAATGCAAAACAAAAAGTATTCGTTTTTTAATTAGAAGCAAATTGGAATGGAATTATTTTCTAAAAATATTTTACAACTTATAATTTTGTTGTTTATTTAAAGTTTGTGTACATAGTTCTAAGCATCCATACGTACCTATTATGTTTTACGCCGATTTTTGTTTATTTGTACTTAATAATTATATAAAAATAAGCATACCTAACACATACATTTTTGTATACAATACAAATACTCTTCATTGCACACCTCAATACAGAAACAGTACAAATAATACAACACATAAATATTGATATTGTACTCGAATAATAATATACATAAAATAACCAACCCGGTTGTAATAATTGCAATAATAATGTTTTTTTTTAATCTAATTGTTTCTAAATAGTCTGTTATTAGAGTCCACGAAAGATCCCGTTTTAGCCAAGGAGTGCTTTGTCGCTTTTAGTTCCCCTACCATACACTCCACTCACATCCAATACTCACGTATCACTTGGTTGAAATAGTGCCATGAATATTGTAAGCAAAAATGTAATCGAACAAAACTATTGTATTGATACTGGATAGACAAAACAATGTTCAATTTAATGTTTGTCTGTACCAGCGTATAGTTCGTGTCATCCACGATAACGCGCAGATTTGTCAAATGTAACCTTTAATAATATGACAATACGAGTCAAGGCACGCGTCGGCGTAAATGGCATAGATCCTGTTGGTTAACCCTTTGAACGCATTGACATATACTAAGGACGGGCCTTACGGACAATAAGACTGGGGCCAGTACAGCGGTGTCACGCACACGAATTCGAGCCAATCGTGCAGTCTAAGGCCGCAACGCGATTGGTTGACGAGTTCGCATCACGCGCGCGATTGGCCGCTACTAGTTGCGTTAGACTACACGATTGGCTCGGATTAGAGAGTGTCACCACTGAACTAGCGCCATTCTTAGTGCCCGCAAGGCCCGTCAATATGTCAATATATGTCAATGTTTGAACGCCACGCCTATCGTGCGCGTCAGTTGATGTCTTTGGCGGTCAAAGGCTTAAGAGGAAAGGGGACGGCCGCTTCTCCATACAAACGAAGTCCCCATTTTCGTCTCTGGATATTGACATTATCGGAAGTATTTTTTACATAATTTGATGCATGTTAACAATAGCTATGCCCTACGTTTGATTTTTTGATTATTGTAAAAAATAGGAGCGGAGTTATCATAAAAAAATTGAATGCAATGAATTTAACTCTTAATAATTAATAATTCAAAAAAAAAAAATGGCCGGGATCGATATACAACAAATTGTGTCAAAATATTTTCAGTAATGTTTATTATCCAGAGAGGAAAATGAGGAATACGTTTGTATGAAAAGGCGATTTCACGCGCGTCCTCCACTTTCGTCTTAACTTCTTAAGTACTATTTTTTTGTATTAATAAATTGACAGATCGATTATACATATATATATATATATATATATAGCTAATACAAACCCATATATTTACAGATATGTCGGCACATGTCCAAGTCATATGAACTGCTCAAATCATAACTCACTTTTTTCTTTACTTTCGTTACTAACAGTCGGATATCGAAGCGATTCATATAATTGATTGTTCTTAGGTAGCTGTAATTCGAATACATCAAGAGCCAATATTATAATGTTTAATTTAACATGTTCACTGTCCCAATTTTTACTGTTAACCTGACGGCTTTGTAAGAGGCTTGCCGTGACCCATATACGGGGCACGGACAGTGAACGTGTTAGTTTTGTATAGTGGAATGAAATGGAACAAAATAGTAATCACCGATATATTATACACAATGATGTTTTAGTGAGCTGTGTGCTGCATTTTTGTGTTGCAAATAAAGTATTTATAAAAATGTATTGTTTTCTTACTTTTTTGTACCAACGTCCGTGACAATTCGTAAACCTTTTTGCAAGTACATAAGGTCCATGGATGGTCACATATTCACTGCCATCCCATGCCAGCCGATCCCAGCGTTTTCCCGATTTGTAGAGGAAAACGAACAGAGAACTTGCCTTGAGGGTTCGTTTCTGACACTCAATGTGTTAATAGTCCTCATACAAAATGTTTTAATTTCCTCGTAACAAGTCAAAGCAAATTACTTAAATCATACGTCGATGGTCCACATATTTCTGAATGCTGCTGTCTGGTTTGAAGACTATAATTCAAAGGAAAGGATAAAAAATATATTTTTATTACGTTTGTTTAGGCGTGTTTGAAGGTGTTTGTCTTGCTGTTATGTATCCTCCTAAGAGCGTTTTCACATCGTCCGATCCGATATCGGATACGACTATTTGTATTTTTATATTTATTGATTTAATTACCATAGTTTGCAGTAAAAAAACTCGACTGTTTTTCTCCAACGGATATCGGATCGGACCATGTGAAAAGAGCTGACCATAAAAAATGCCATTTGAATTTGAAATCAATGTCTAGTAAAGGAAATATGGTTACGTTTTGCTCGACGTTTGAGTGCACGAGCTTTCTGCTAAAATTGATTTTTATAAAAAAATAAGACCTCACAATATTTAAGGGCATGACCTTGTTTCGTGCGTGGCGTGGCCTGCGTGCACCACAGTGGGTACACACAGCTGAAGAATGTACCCACGTGGGAGACGTGCTTAGCGTGTACGTGCATCAGTTGCTGTGGGTATGTTGACACACGCAGTTGGGCCAATGGATTCACGTGGGTGACGTGTGTAGCGAGTGCGTGCGTGGCGTGCGTAGCAGTGGGTTTCCGGCTTTACGACGTTATGATAGTACAGTCAGCATCAAAAGTAGCGGATCAAACAACGCTTCAAAAGTTTCTACCATTCTGTAACAGCTTAACACAAAGTGATGGTTCTATATTTAGAACAATTTAGACTCGTAAAAGATATACTTTTGGATTTGAATTTTAGAGATTTATCTACATTTAGAAATTTTATCCGGAATATCAGATACTTTTGGCGCGTTGTTTCATACGGTACTTTTGATGCTGACTGTACTCATAGTACTTGGTATCAAACCAAAATATGCGTGGGCGTGTACGTGCGCGTGTCTGTATAAGGGGTTCTATTTTTTAGTAGAAAATGAAACAATTTTTCATATACACATACAAAAGTTTATTTGGATAACACAATGCCGATTCTCACTGACGTCTCGCAGTAATAAATATACTAAAAACAAAACTAAAAATAACCATTTGTGGTCAGAATATATACTTTTTCAACACATTTACCTATCATTTTGTTAAGGATCGGTTTTTCGATGTATAAGTAAACAGCAAATGCTAATGTATAAATAATTATATTATTCAGTGAACGTATACCGATACTTGCCAACAAAACAAACAAAATTACAAAAATAAAAGCGGCAATTTTTATAAAATCTTACACAATAATCTATGCCTAATATTAAGTGAAAAATGGTAACATATTGTGATTGTGAATAGGCGGTTCTATACAGAGCGAACATACGCGCGAGGCTATTTCCTCACGCACAAAATTACCAGTGTAGACGTGCCTCGGTTCTGTGTGGACCCGCCTATTAAAATATACCTAAATAATTGCGCACTTAAACAAGGGAAACCTAACGGTGGATAAAAAGGGACTCAAAAATATATATTTTCAGAAAAAATCGCGAATCTTGGCAAGAAATAAACAAAACCAAAGTTATTTTAAATATAGGCGGTAAGACGACGATAAAGAATTTTTAGTTTATTTACAAAAAATGAGCAGTTAAAATCGTAGTCTTGCTAAAATTCGCTTTTTACCTACGATTAAAGACTAAATTATAAACCAAAACATCGGACAGGAGATCTGGGTATATAACACAGCATTATATTATAACCGCCACCGCGGGCCTTAAGTCTTGTTACTCACAGCTAGGTTGTCATGGTCTTATAGTCTTTGTTACTAACGCTTCTAGTGGTATCAGCCACTATTCACCAAGAAAATGATCCATAATAAAGGACGCGTATCACGCGGAATTTTGTACTTTGACCCGGCTATTGTCTATTGTGGGACAGCAATATATAAATGCGATGTAACATTTTATTAATATATGTTACAATATCAAAACTGACAGCGCAGGGTTATAATGCCGCTAACAGAAAATCATTTGGCACATTTGTTCATGGTATTATTTTGTGGGACACTCGTGTAAATCTTTGATTATTATACGGAGGGTGTTTGAACTATAGGGAACAGGTAGCACAGAAGGCCGATTTTAAAGAAGCCCAAACGCACACAGTCCATATTGTTATATACCTAAGTACACTTATGACGATGCCTGAAATGATTTTCATTTTTAAATATTTATAATTTTTCAGCGATTTGTCTCGATCACAATATGCGAGACATCGCTTTTATACTTGGGACAAGATCGGAATTTGGTCAAGTATACTTAACAATCAATCCACACCTATCAGCCCTAATTATATTGCTGTCCCGCACGCACAGTGTAATTGACGATATCATGGGCGGGACAGCAATATAATAAAGCGCGTGCGATAGAGACAGAAACAGGCGGGTCAATGTTCGAAATTTCTTGTGCTAATCGTCCTTTCTTTATTATGATGACAACCTTCGTCTCAATCGGGTAGGATTGGCGACATCGGACGGCGGTAGATAGCTCGCGGCAGCGGCGAGTCGTTGCTCGCTCTTTTATGGAATTAATTCATTCATAAGTTGCTGAGACAACAGGCAAAAAAGAGTACAAAGCTCGATTTATATCTACAGACATTGAACGTGCTAAACACATGGGACAATAGTTATTTGTTTTACAAGGGGGCAAAGTTGTTGTTTGCACTCGTGCTAATATTGATACCCGAGCAAGCGAAAATTTCCAAAATTGAAAGCTTGAGCGTTAAACAAATTTCGTTCCCGAGTGAAACACAATCTTTTTCACTACACCAACCCGAAGAAAACATTTGCTGTAAGATATCAAATCCAAATGAACGCCATTTATCATTCAAAATCATCATGTGAAAGTCAATTCTGCCAGCTCACATGAGGAAACAACTCAAAATTTGCATCAGATTATTGCTCACTTTGCCCCACTTGTGGATAAAATGCAACTTTCTAATCAGTTTTTGTGGAGAAAAAATATTTTCGCCGTCTTGTTTTTTGTCCCAGAAGCTAAACAGCTACAGCTAAAAAGACATACAATAGCACTCGTATTTATTATTATTTATTTAATAAAATACAGAAATACAAGCGTTAGTGGTCCAAAACAAAACAACGAAAAGAATTTCGAACCACGTGCCGTGCATTTTTTACTATAAAGTGTGTCGGCGTCTGCGCGGCCGTGTAACGATAAATATGAATACGTGGATATAATTTTGTCTGCCACGGAATATGTCTGCCACACTCAATGTTTGTAGATATGAACATTAGAAACCATCTTAAAGTGTTGAAATGCACAGCGAAATACAGATAAGGTGCATCGGCGTAACTTCCGCAAAGGAACTTCTAATTTCGCAATATCTGAACTAGAATTACCTTATACTTTGGCAACGCATATGCTCTAGTCAATTGACTAATAAACTTAATTACGAAGAGGTAAGATTTAAACTGATCACGATCACAGTCGCCTCTTTTCTACCATTCACCTCAGCGGAGCAATAAAAAAAATCATCACTTAGTTTCAAATTTAACAATCAATTCAACCAAAAACCTGTTTAAGTACTACCTAAATATCGTATCAATGAAAATCAGCTCCTTACTTACAACATTAGTAATAAGATGATCAGTGGAAAAGAACGAGCAACGACAGAATAAATTAAATTGGTCCAACCAATAATAATGACCACTACCCTAAACATGGGCGTCGCCGGCCGGTGGCTCGGGGCGGGCAGCTGATATGGCCAAAGAGAATTTATGCCTCCTCTTGGCCACCGGTCATATCAACTGCCATCCTCTAGCTCATCGGTCATATCAACTGCCCCCCTCTACCCCATCGGCCATATCAAAGAGAATTTGAAAAAGAGGTGGATGATTAAATAAAATTTTGTAGCCACAGTAAATTTATGAACGCTATTTGACTTTGATTCTTGTTCTTTCACTGATATACGTTTAATTTGTTAAATATCAAAACGTGGCGCCATCTTACCAGGCACATGTGCCGCCATAAATTTGGCCTTTGATCTATTAGATGGCGTTCTAAAAGTTATAATCATGTATCGAAAGATGGCAGTAAATTTACTGTAGCTGGAAAGTTTTCTTTGACAATCCACCTCTATTTCAAATTCTCTTTGATATGGCCGAGGCTAGAGGGGGGCAGTTGATATGACTGATGAGCTAGAGGATGGCAGTTGATAGGACCGATGAGCTAGAGGATGGCAGTTGATATGACCGGTGGCCAAGAGGAGGCATACATTTAGTTACAAATTTTATTCTTTAGGGGGAGGCAGCTGACTCCCCTGCCACCCCCTGGCGACACCCTTGACCCTAAACTACAATACAGCATATTAAGCTACCTACATAGAATCAGCAATATTTTGACTACACGCTCCCACAACACAAACCCAATGTTTGACGAATGTTTTCAAAAATGATTAAATCTGATCTATTCTAAATACTAGCTAAAAACTGCACTGTTAAAGTATATTTTCTAACTGCTCAGTAAGCATTTTTGAAAACTTGGTCTTTCAAATCTGCAACAAAATGGCCTTTGACTCATTTCTACTTAACCAATGATCAAGCTCCTTTATTTCATTCGTTTGTATTTACGTACAAACGACAAATCTTTATAGAATTATGGAAATGATCCCAATGCCCATTTTTACCTCTTTACTCTGTATCTTTAGGTATTTAAATAAAAGTGCACAAAATCTACCCTCAAACGGCTCCTTAAGCCAGTTGAGGGTAGATGAAAACATTACATGATCAAATAATGTAGGTTAAAGTCGGTTCGTTCAGTGACACATCGAGGCGGTTTTGTATTTGGTTGGTTAACCAATAAATGTTATAACTACCCGAAAATGTACATTATTTGTTTGTTTACTTTTATTTAAATACCTTAAGATACAGAGTATAAAGTCAGACATACAAAGGCCATTTTGTTGTATCTGGCCCCACACCTGCGCTCAATAGAAGTCGTCAAAATCAACAAAAGCTTATTATAACAAGTTATTAGATAAATTATCACAAGTAGCGCAAACCAAGCCGTATACATCGAGTAAAGCATCACACGCAGCGAGTACCACCAAAGTCGCCATCAGATATATCGGAGCGGCCGGGGTGCTCACAAATATCTGAACACGCCTCTATTGGCAAGGCGTTAGAGTGCGTGTTTAGATATTTGTGGTCGCCTAGGCGACTATGGCGACATCGGTAGAGTATTCGCTGCATCACACAAGACCGCCAGTCTTCAATATTTCAATTTAAAACTAGTACATCTATTTCATGTGAATTTTAAAAGAATGTGTAAATATACTTGTCAATCACATCGGCCATTTGGAGTTTGTATCTATCACAGACTACATAGACACCGTTTGATTATGTAGCGTTTCCAGCGGCTGTAGCAGTCTGATTTTTATCACTTGTCACTATGCCTGTCACTTTCGCACTTACATACGTGTTAGATTAGAACGTGACAGGCATAGTGAAAGGTGATAAAAATGCGATCGTGCTAGGTGTGCCATTCACGAAGACGCGTGCCTTGACACGTATTGTCATGTTATTAAAGGTTAGATTTGACAAATCTGCGCGTCATCGTGGATGACACGATCTGTTGTTGAATCTGTGGTATCTATGGAATTTTGTCATAGGATTGAATACGTGAAGTTTTCTTGTTTACATTATTTCTCATGCTCTGAAGTGGCCTCGTTGTTTAATTATGAGGGAGTTGAAATTGGTTCGTTTAGACCTTAGTAATTCTACTATTAAAATTCATATGAAATAGATTATAATAATCAGTCACATTTCAGACAAGAGATCTCTTCCCTCTTTTTCTAAATTCAAATAAAAGTTTTATTTTCTATTTCTAATCCACTCTTTCGTAGAAAACATTACTCTTATTTGTATCATACAAATGCTTTCAGGGTAACATTTTTCCCATTATAAGAAATTCCATACAAACGTTAGTATTACTGCATAATCCATATTAGTATTATTAATTTCATGAAAAGAGTATCCAAAACGTTCTAGTCTTGCCCTCAGTCTCATTAGACCTGATATTTCCTTACCTACATAACATTGACGAATGCAAAAGCATGTAGAGTCAACATCTACTTTCAATAACACTACAAATACAATATAACTACCCTTTTTACTAAAACCACGAAATCGCGCACAAATTTCTTTGAAATATTTTTAATATTTTGAAAAATTTCCTTGAAATATTAATAATATTTTTGATACACTTTTGTAGATTTTATTTATTAGACCAAACGAGGCTTTGTTAAGCAATATTAAGCTTTGTTGCATTACGTAAATAAAGTGCCACTTGGCGTTTTCTCGCGGTTCCTTACTATTTGGCATCGCTTTACCCCAGTGTAATAGTCAATCATATTGTCCCGATTTTTATACTTTTTTTTTTGTTCTGGCTTTTGTTACATTAGCCAATGTCAAGTTGTAATGGGATTAAAAGTTAGGGAAACTAGGAATTAGGAAGTACGGATATGACGAAAATTTGGAAAGGGAAGGATTGGATTTACTGTAATATATATAATTATAATTATTATATACTATATTTTAATATCATTCTTTTCTAAAAATACAGATAAGATTTTATTTATTTTAAGTTCTAATGATAGATACAAAGATACATTGATTGATTAAGATGTGTAAAATCTAAGACAATTTCGTGCTTCGAGTTTGCTGGTAAACGAGATGGCGCTGTACAGCTTAATACATTTTGCGGTAACTCTGATTGTCGTTTGACAATTCACAGTTGACGTTTGACAATTCAGTGACCGCAAAATATATGGCGCGGTACAGCGCCATCTGTTTTGGATGCCAAACTAAGGGGCACGTTTTTTTCTTAGACTTTACCTCTCTATTACAATCAATTCTCTTTGATAGATGACATCAAAGTTAGTACTCATGTTGCTTTAGGTTTCTTTGTGTATTAAGCGCGCGGTTGCCTTATGCGACAAACGCAGCGTTGCGATCAACAGAATGTAGGAAAAAATATAATGTGCTTACCGCTGCCGTAAAACAATGTATGGTCACTAGGTTGACTGGTAGAGAATGCCTTTTGGCATTAAGTCCGCCTTTTGTACGAGAAGTTGTCTTTTGTGCAATAAAGTTTAAAAAAATAAATAATTTTATGTAAAATGGGTGTGCGGCGAACGCATCGCGTTTGACGCTGCGTTAATCGCATAAAACAACCGCGCGCTTTGTGGTAGACTCGGTACTGTTGAATATTAAACATTCCACAAACATCAAGGTTCCAAAAGGCAGAGATTTGAATGCGATTTACTTCTACTTTTTAAGATCTTATTGTAATAAAATGTTATAAGATCTATCATTCATAGGATATTATTTCTTTACTCTCGTTAAACAATATGATTGACTTCTACATTCATAAATTCGATTCTCATCATTAACCTTCACTATAATACCTACCCTTAACCCTTTAAAATGTTCACAAGGTGTAGCACCCAGTGATAAAAACATATTTTTACATGGGATCCGAAATAATGTTTTAACCTTTTTCCAGGCATAGTACGATTTATCGACCACATACGAGCCATTAGAATTTCAACTGTAGCATTGCGATTTAAGGTTCAAATTAGATTACACTTTCAGGCAATGTTACTTGTCTTCAAATGAATCGTCAAAGCTGGATTAATTGGAATATATTTGGATTTTTTGGGAAAACCTTGTAGATTGGTGCGGCCTAGAAAAGGGTTAAGGGACAGTAACGTATAAATGCTGTATTATGCGATACAAATCTTGCTACATTTCTGACGAATTCCATTCCTTCTGTATTAAGCTCGGGTTCCATACAAACGTAGTTACGTTCTCTTTAAAACGACTAGCTAGATTGCTCTGAAACTTTGTGCTTACAATAGGATAAGGTATATCTAGTCCACTAATTAGTTTATGTAGCTTCAGATACCATAGTTAAAAAAATACAGCGCATTTCAGTTTTACATACAAAACTTTTTGCTCTATTTCATATGTTTTATAAACTGGAGCTATATAAACTAATTACAGGACTAGATATACCTCAAGTCATTGTATGTGCAGTTTCATTACACTCCAACACGTAGTTTTAGAATGAGAACAAAACTCCGTTTGTATGAGGTGAAATTCGACCTAGTTTGCCGGGGACTTAAATTTCTACGTCCCTACATCCTACACATTTTATCAACCTAATCTGGCATAGATAAATGAGTATCTCTTTCAATTATTGAAACAGCTTACTCAACCATTGCGAAAATAGGAGCTAAGGAAGATATAAAGCTAAATAAGTCTGTTGACTCGGTTAATTCGGTAGAGATATGAGAGAGCAACTCTAATGGTAGAAAAAGCATGATTCAATTATTGAAGAGTTGAGAATTTTATAGGAGTTATAAAGGCACTAGAAATAAAATTTGCTTATTTTTGAAGCCATATTTCAAAAGAAGAATAACTTATACATGATAAGTGTTAGTCTAAAAAAATCGTGAAGCTGAAATCGTATTAGAAAAATATCATGGCAAACACATTTCCATTTTTTAAAAGCTTTATGAAGTATAGGTCGTTTACCTTATATAACAGATACATGGATAAGTCCATTTCAACCTTTTCCCATACTGTTTCGTCTAGAGATCAACTTTACCAGAGCTGAGTGAGAACATGACTATGACCTCAATGTATGGCCGTCATTTTCTTTGTAGCCTAGATGCCAGATTAGGTTGATTTACACAGCATAGCTAGTACTCCTGACTTTCCTAAGTGATCCTAATTCGCTCCTTAGAATTATTGAACACTATTATTATTGACTTTTCACGTGGTTAATTATAACCACCATTTTGAAATGTATAACCGCCAATAAAATTTACTTATCTAGTCAGTAAGTTAGTATAAATAAACAAATCCATTTTTTATTTCTTTGGATCCATTTTGAAATGTATTTAGCTTCTCGACTATCAATTTATGTAATAACCAGAGGCCGGAATTCTCGTGGCAGTTTGAATTGTCATTAGGTACTATATATTTATTGACTTTCGATATACCTATATCGATACAATGTAGAATACAACATATTAAAAATATTTAAAGTAGATGTAAATAACAAGCGCTCAAGAGCAATCGCTTCCAGATAACTTTTGAGTAGTTAAAAATGACAAATAGAGATGTGCAGTAAACACAATGAAAACTTTATAATTAATAGTGTCACATTTAATTACTTCAGTTTCGTGTTTTTTTTTTCGTGCGAAGTCTGTTTTAGTGCTAACAAATATTTCATTAGTTTCCTTATAAAAAAATAAGTAGCCATCTTTTTTCCATACTTTTTGCTTAAAATGACTATTTTTTACGCTCAAATATGCATGAACTATTATAATTTTTTAATATTTTGTGTTCTACAGTGTATCGGAAGTCGATAAATGAGAACTCCGCGCCACTCCAAAAATGCCACAATAATTCCAGCCTCTGATACTAACTTAGAATTAATACTCTCAACTATCAGTTTATGTATAGTAAGTTATACAATAATAAAAAATGTCAAATAAGAGTACAGTCAGCAGCAGAAGTAACAAAGCGGGAGAATAGGGTTGTTTCCAATTTTTTGAAACGCTTGTATTACGTTCTATATTAACTAAAAGTTACCCTAAAATTCAACTTTTATACTAGAAACGGCTTTAAATATGTTAAATTAACAAAATATATTTTGACAGATGCTATCGCTCCCAAAACACTCTTTGAAAATTGTGTGACGTCACAGTTTACGGTTTGACACATAATTACATACACACGTAGAAGATACGAACTGTCAACTGACACTTGTCATTTGTTGTTTATCGCCTAACTGTCAACAGTGTCAATCCGAGAGTTGTGACGTCATCAGAATCTTCAAAGACGTTTTGAGTTTGGCCACGTGACGTGTGCCAAAAGATATTTTAAATTCAATATTTACAAAAATATGGTCATTACAGGTCCCCTAAAAGTAGTTTAACATGTTCTTATAATCCAAAAGAATTTATTGGGATACAATTCTGCCCTAAGATTTGTAGATGGAAATAACCCTATTGTCTAAAAGGATCCGAGTACAACTCGGAACAGTCAAGTTAATATCAACCATCGCTCCTGCTGTGGTCAGAACCTTTTTACCTGTGTAATTTGGACCAAAATATTAAATATTAAGAAACCTTAACTACAGTGAAGCAGCCTTATACTACGATTATTAATATTTTAAGCCTAACTGGCCGCGTTTATTCTAAACTCAAATAGCTGCCCGAACAGTCGTCATAAACGAAGGCACACTTTAGTGAGCAATATAAACGCTTATATCATTATAATAAGGTTTACAATTGTTCAGCATACCGTCAGACTACCATCACCGTTTGACTCTAAAATGAGATCACTCTAATACCACCTCGTAATTCTAACAGTAAGTGTTAAAAAATATCACGTACCTGAGCTAGCGATACTAGCTACGTCTGCCTACATTTTAACCCTGAATCAACATATATTGTACAAAAGCTAAAGAATTTTTTTGACTATTAAACTACATTTTTCATCTACAGTAGGCGCTTGGTAATTTGGCGCCCGGTATTTCCCCTTTTGCCTTATTAAAACAAATACATGGCACTACCGAACAATGTAAGCGTTCAGTACCCCTAGTGTAATTTTAGTCGATAGCGAAACGTGACGTACGCGTTTGCGTTAAGTCTTATTTTGTATGGGTTTTTGAACAGCGCGCCAAGCGGGACGTTTTGGAAAGTCAAAAATCTCATACAAAATGACACTTAACGCAAACGCGTACGTCACGTTTCACTGTCGAAAATATTTAAACTAGGGGTACTGTACTCCGGCGTTAGGTTGTGTAAACTTCGATTTTAGAGCGGGCCATTTAAACACTAACTGCCGGATTGGCGAGCGCCGGATTACCGAGCGCCTACTGTATACTTAACAAACATTTGTCATTGTCCTCCTTTAGAATGACATAAATTATAATGAATATAATTTTATAAAAGGTGGGATAACATAACTAGGTTGACTATATCTGGCGTTAAAAGACGAAAAATCTGTTTAGGTATATAAACAAGTGTGAAAAGGTACAGGTGTATAATGGATAACTTTATCCACGTGAAAAAATAAGTGTTACTTTTTAACGCCACGCGCACGGTGTCACGTAGACAAATATGACCAAAATATATGACACTGTAGTTCACGATTTTTCATACAAGATATGGTAATTGATTCAGGGCTAACAAATCAGTGTTCAAGCGAGATTGGTGCTCGGCGACATGGCGATGTAGTGGTGCTCGATGGGCGCCGGCGGACAGATCGGAGACATCGGCATGTAGTCGCTCTCACTCATCTGATGTTTTAGACGAATCTTATTTATATGCTCACTGCGCAATATCAAGTCTACGATCTCCTGAGGCAAGGTGAGAGAGGATATGGAATCGTCGTTGAATTCTAAAGATAGATCTGCATCGAAATCATCAAACTCATCGTTAGGTTCGAGACATTCGACTGATTTTGAGCAGCGAGCGGTAGTAACATGCTCCGTCTCATCCAAAAACTCACAGCTTTTGGTCTCACCGACTTTGGATAAGCTCCCCGGGGCGATTTTTAAGTTTTTCATCTTCCTGCTGACTTTGAAGTTTTTGAAGATGTCCCGGGTTGGGGTGAAGTCGAACTTCTTTTTCTTGGTTTCGACGTCTTTGTTTTCTTTGGCGGTTTCTGACTTCGGAGACATGATGCGGGAGTCGCTCTTGAGGCGCTTCCGGAACACGCTGAAGGCCTGAAATTAAATGTATGTTTTTATTTATGTGTATTTTTTGACGACCTGTCTCTGTGTGGCCTAGTGGGTACTTGGGTAGTGACCCTGCCTATGAAGCCGATGGTCTCGGGTTGAAATTCTGGTAAAGGCATTTATTCGTGTGATGAACACGGATGTTTGTTCCTGGGCAATGGGCGTATTCTGTGTATTTAAGTATTTATATATATCGTTGTCTAAGTACCCACAACACAAGCCTTATTGAGCTTACTGCGAGACTTAGTCCATTATTCCTAAGTCCTTGTTTTATGCCTGTGGAGATAAGGTTAACCAGCAGTTATAATTTTTCACAGTACCCACACTGCCTAACCAGAATAGTATTAAAACACTGATTTAAACTTTTACGATTTTTACATAGTATTAAATTATACCTGGGCGACCGAGCTTTGCTCGGTTATAACTATTTATTGTAATATGGTGGTGTATAGGTGATAATCTTAACTACATTTTTTTACTAAATTAAACTTGTCTAAAACAATAAAAATTAAAAAATTATATATAAACTTGAACATATAAAAAAAAAAAAGTTAGTCACCGGGCGAGATTCGAACCCGTAACACTCGTTTAGCAGTCCGCGTCTTAACCCGCTGGACCAAACGGACAGTGGCCGGCAACACGAAATTAGCGACCATATTCTGCGTCGAAAGAAAAACGCATGAAAACTCGAAAACACGCGTTTTCCCAAACATAAGACTAATCTAGATAGATTGTATACCCCCAAAAACCCCCATATACCAAATTTCAGCGAAATCGTTAGAGCCGTTTCCGAGATCACAGAAATATATATATACAAGAATTGCTCGTTTAAAGGTATAAGATAAAAACGGGACTTAAGAAGATGATGTTGTTGAAAATGTTGATGTCATCTTTAGCCAGTCTTCTCCGAGACGACGGGGACAACGCGGTCCTCGAAACGTCGGAGGTACATTTGAAACTCAATACGCGATTAAGTCCCGTTTCTGTAACTGAATAATAATATCCAACCTAAGTTTCGTTTACGGTTTCGCCAAGTCTCAACATTAAAATCAAGTTACGGCCGAAACTTCCGGCCGTGCCGAAACAAACTAGGTTGTAAAATTCAGTAGTCTCCGGCCGAAGTTTGTATCTCGGTATGTTATGGTTTCTTGAGACCTTTATGTAGAAGATTAGACCACTGACTTCCGCAGAGAAACACAGATACGAGTCAGGATAGACGGACAGGAAGCCTAGCGAGCCAGGCTCATCACGGCTCGGGGTTGAATTTCCAGGGCCATACTGCATATACCTGACGGGTTCCAATGGCGAGGGTCTTAGTCTTGAAGTCGGAGGAGGTGGAGCTGACGCTGCAGCAGCGCGGCAGGGAGCCCAGCGAGCTGTGCTCGAGGCCCAGTGTTGATGTTCCAGGGTCATGCATACATACCTGACGGGTTCCTTTGGGCAGCGTCTTGGTCTTGGAGTCAGAGTAGGTGGAGCTGACGCTGCAGCAGCGCGGCAGGGAGCCCAGCGAGCTGTGCTCGAGGCCCAGTGTTGATGTTCCAGGGTCATGCATACATACCTGACGGGTTCCTTTGGGCAGCGTCTTGGTCTTGGAGTCAGAGTAGGTGGAGCTGACGCTGCAGCAGCGCGGCAGGGACCCCAGCGAGCTGTGCTCGAGGCCCAGTGTTGATGTTCCAGGGTCATGCATACATACCTGACGGGTTCCTTTGGGCAGCGTCTTGGTCTTGGAGTCAGAGTAGGTGGAGCTGACGCTGCAGCAGCGCGGCAGGGAGCCCAGCGAGCTGTGCTCGAGGCCCAGTGTTGATGTTCCAGGGTCATGCATACATACCTGACGGGTTCCTTTGGGCAGCGTCTTGGTCTTGGAGTCAGAGTAGGTGGAGCTGACGCTGCAACAGCGCGGCAGGGAGCCCAGCGAGCTGTGCTCGAGGCCCAGTGTTGATGTTCCAGGGTCATGCATACATACCTGACGGGTTCCTTTGGGCAGCGTCTTGGTCTTGGAGTCAGAGTAGGTGGAGCTGACGCTGCAGCAGCGCGGCAGGGAGCCCAGCGAGCTGTGCTCGAGGCCCAGTGTTGATGTTCCAGGGTCATGCATACATACCTGACGGGTTCCTTTGGGCAGGGTCTTGGTCTTAGAGTCGGAGGAGGTGGAGCTGACGCTGCAGCAGCGCGGCAGGGAGCCCAGCGAGCTGTGCTCGAGGCCCAGTGTTGATGTTCCAGGGTCATGCATACATACCTGACGGGTTCCTTTGGGCAGCGTCTTGGTCTTGGAGTCAGAGTAGGTGGAGCTGACGCTGCAGCAGCGCGGCAGGGAGCCCAGCGAGCTGTGCTCGAGGCCCAGTGTTGATGTTCCAGGGTGATGCATACATACCTGACGGGTTCCTTTGGGCAGGGTCTTGGTCTTAGAGTCGGAGGAGGTGGAGCTGACGCTGCAGCAGCGCGGCAGGGAGCCCAGCGAGCTGTGCTCGAGGCCCAGTGTTGATGTTCCAGGGTCATGCATACATACCTGACGGGTTCCTTTGGGCAGCGTCTTGGTCTTGGAGTCAGAGTAGGTGGAGCTGACGCTGCAGCAGCGCGGCAGGGAGCCCAGCGAGCTGTGCTCGAGGCCCAGTGTTGATGTTCCAGGGTCATGCATACATACCTGACGGGTTCCTTTGGGCAGCGTCTTGGTCTTGGAGTCAGAGTAGGTGGAGCTGACGCTGCAGCAGCGCGGCAGGGAGCCCAGCGAGCTGTGCTCGAGGCCCAGTGTTGATGTTCCAGGGTCATGCATACATACCTGACGGGTTCCTTTGGGCAGCGTCTTGGTCTTGGAGTCAGAGTAGGTGGAGCTGACGCTGCAGCAGCGCGGCAGGGAGCCCAGCGAGCTGTGCTCGAGGCCCAGTGTTGATGTTCCAGGGTCATGCATACATACCTGACGGGTTCCTTTGGGCAGCGTCTTGGTCTTGGAGTCAGAGTAGGTGGAGCTGACGCTGCAACAGCGCGGCAGGGAGCCCAGCGAGCTGTGCTCGAGGCCCAGTGTTGATGTTCCAGGGTCATGCATACATACCTGACGGGTTCCTTTGGGCAGCGTCTTGGTCTTGGAGTCAGAGTAGGTGGAGCTGACGCTGCAGCAGCGCGGCAGGGAGCCCAGCGAGCTGTGCTCGAGGCCCAGTGTTGATGTTCCAGGGTCATGCATACATACCTGACGGGTTCCTTTGGGCAGGGTCTTGGTCTTAGAGTCGGAGGAGGTGGAGCTGACGCTGCAGCAGCGCGGCAGGGAGCCCAGCGAGCTGTGCTCGAGGCCCAGTGTTGATGTTCCAGGGTCATGCATACATACCTGACGGGTTCCTTTGGGCAGCGTCTTGGTCTTGGAGTCAGAGTAGGTGGAGCTGACGCTGCAGCAGCGCGGCAGGGAGCCCAGCGAGCTGTGCTCGAAGCCCAGTGTTGATGTTCCAGGGTGATGCATACATACCTGACGGGTTCCTTTGGGCAGGGTCTTGGTCTTAGAGTCGGAGGAGGTGGAGCTGACGCTGCAGCAGCGCGGCAGGGAGCCCAGCGAGCTGTGCTCGAGGCCCAGTGTTGATGTTCCAGGGTCATGCATACATACCTGACGGGTTCCTTTGGGCAGCGTCTTGGTCTTGGAGTCAGAGTAGGTGGAGCTGACGCTGCAGCAGCGCGGCAGGGAGCCCAGCGAGCTGTGCTCGAGGCCCAGTGTTGATGTTCCAGGGTCATGCATACATACCTGACGGGTTCCTTTGGGCAGCGTCTTGGTCTTGGAGTCAGAGTAGGTGGAGCTGACGCTGCAGCAGCGCGGCAGGGAGCCCAGCGAGCTGTGCTCGAGGCCCAGTGTTGATGTTCCAGGGTCATGCATACATACCTGACGGGTTCCTTTGGGCAGCGTCTTGGTCTTGGAGTCAGAGTAGGTGGAGCTGACGCTGCAGCAGCGCGGCAGGGAGCCCAGCGAGCTGTGCTCGAGGCCCAGTGTTGATGTTCCAGGGTCATGCATACATACCTGACGGGTTCCTTTGGGCAGGGTCTTGGTCTTAGAGTCGGAGGAGGTGGAGCTGACGCTGCAGCAGCGCGGCAGGGAGCCCAGCGAGCTGTGCCGCGTCACGGCATCCCCGGTATTGATGCGAGAATTCCAGGATTCACCAAGCTTCATTGTGCTGCAAAAATAAAAAATTGTTACTTTAGCTTGTCTATGCTATACTTATGTACTGCTTTGTAATTTTGGCATTACTGTCAAATTACCGTAATCAAAACGAAACGCGAACCAATAGTTTGACTTCTCTTTTGGTCACATTTTTTTATCGTAGATCCTCCTAAAGCCTACCATACGAAAACATTGGTAATTGAATATTAAAGCAATAGTTAAAGAAACGTTTTTTTTTATTGAACCTAACAGAAGAAATGTAGCCTCTGTTGCTATTGAAAATAGTTTTATTTTTATTTTTATTTGGGACAAAAAAACAGTAACACACAGGTTTAGACACAGAAATAGAATACAAAGAATAATAAAGTGTGAGACCAACAACATCATCCACAGATTACTAGATTACCTACGGATAAATCTACAATATATAGCGCTAGGTAACAATATAAAGGATATAAAGCTAAAATTAACACAGCTACATTGAAGTAATTAGTACAGTTATGTCTGAAAATATCGGTACGAAAAATGTGCCAAAAATATGTATACACTGCCTTAATATATGGGCAATAAAGTCGTGTGTACATATTTTTGGCACATTTTTCGTACCGATATTTTCAGACGTGACCGTACTACAGGCAGGACACACACTCACCCGAACGGCAACCTTGGCGGCAGCGGCGGCGGGTACTTCTTCCCGGTCCTCCTCATTGTAGCATACACACACTCCGCCACCGACTCGTACGTGGGCTCCTCCAGCCTCAACACACGTTCCACACTAGTCGCACACTTCACACTGCACTTGTCACTGTTAGTCCCGCTGGGCGCGGGCCCGGCGGGCTGGTCGCGGGACATCTTGGTGTAGAGCTGGTCGGGCAGCTCGGGGATCTCCTCGTAGATGCCGGACGCCACGGACAGCAGGGAGCGGCGGTCCGACATACTGTAAGAGAAATAAATTATCTTTAAAGAAATATTTACAGGCAGCGTTAGGAGTGTATTTTGGTGGTCAGGTTTGGAAGACATGGAGCAGGGTTGCCAGAGACAGGAACGAATGGAGAAGGCAGGAGGAGGCCGATGCCGACTGGCAAGCGGGCACCCAAATCATTTAACAACACAGCAGTGAAGAAACAAGTCAAGCAAATAAACAGCATTTGGGTGCCACGACCAAAAGGCTATAATAGAAAAAAAATTTGGTGGTCCAACTGGTCGAATTGTGGACGTCCTAGGTATCGCTTGACGAAGTATAAGAAAACAACTCATTATAAGACATCTTCTCTTATAAGGCACAAGGGTGTTAGAAAGTATGGAAAATTGTACTCTATCATTTTGAAATAAAGTTGAAAATCAGGTGGAAAATATATTCCCTCCTTAAAAAGGCTTAACCGCCAAAAACAGCCACAGTTGCGCAAGTTTCCAGTTTAAAATTTACTTTCGAGCATATCAATAAGGTTTACGATAGCGTGTTATATTATAATAGGGGTTGTATTCACAGCATTGGGTGCGTAGCTAAGATGCCGATCCGTAGGAGGGATAGATAGAGATTACCGTATCGTTCGCCACGGAGTGAACGATTGGCATCTTGGCTACGCACTTTCGATCGAAAGTTTTTGTCATTGGAGATCAAGTTCCATGTAGGATTGTTGCGTCAATGCAGAAAGTTATGACACCTTGAAATACATCGTTACGGGTAGAACATGCCTTAGGTTCGACGCTTTAGAAGACATTTGGCATTACAGTAATTCGTGCTCTTTGGCCGCGGACTGGACGCAAGCGGTGCGCAGCAAATTAAGTCCCGAGTAAAAATATGAACGGCTTTGGTTGGCCGCGCGCCGCTTGCGTCCAGTCCAAGTGTTTGTTCAACTACAAGTTACCCGTCGTCCCCGGCGTGCGCCGCGAGCCGCGACTACTGACTGCACCTATGTGGGCATCTCCTTCACACATGTATTGCTCTCCTAGTCCAACTACAGACAGAGCCAGGCATACCCGTCGTCCCCGGCGTGCGCCTGCAGCCGCGCCACGCGCCGCGGCGCCGGCGACGCCAGGTGCCCCGCCGCCGCGCAACGAGATAACTGCACCTGTCCAGGCGCTTCCTGCACACACAACACATCATGTTTAATAATCAACCTAAAGTTGATGTTACGCAATTATTTATTGATTGGAAATGGTCCGGTTTGGTTGAAAATGGTTCAAATTACATTTAAGTAAGGTCAATGTGGGAAAGACCGACGTATAACATTTTTAACTGGGAAGACCTACGTAAGACAAAAACTCTCGTATTTGTATACGTAAGTTGCAGGCACTCGCATACGGTATTTTCATACGCAAGTCTACACTGGCCGTTTGTGCGCGCAAGGAAATTGCCTCGCGCGTATGCTCGCCCTGTTGTGGACCCGCCTGCTCAGACACAGTCACAAAGGAAGAGCTTCGCTCCTTCTCTGCCGACCTTCTGTAAATGGAATATGTGTACAAACGCAAGAGTTAGAAGCGACGAAAGAGCTTGTACTCATAGACAGTCTTACCTGATAGACGATCTTATCCGTTTTGACCTTAATTAGTACTATACAGGACCGTGGGTCTTAGGATGTTAAGAACGCTATAAAGGACATTGTGTCGAAGTAATTTAAACAGTGCCTGTTAGGTTTACCTTCATCATGACTAGATCAGTATCGTCGAGCGCCACCTCCGCTGGTCCGCTAGTAGACCAACTGCTGCGTCGAGTATCGCCTGCACATGTCGAATTTATTTATAAGTATGTTATACAATTGTGACATGATAAAGAGCTTTTTAACCGAGTAACTTAAACTAATAGACCACGAAGCTTACTGACTTAATGAAAAACTGTAAATCGGATTTGGATAGGTATATACGGGCCTAAACACAATTACACGATTGGACGTCGTGTCGTGGCACGATCGACGGCGTGTCATGGCACGATACGAAGAAGTGCTACGGCACGATATGACGTCGTGCCACGGTTAATTACTAAAATAATTTGATTTGTTCCCAAAGTTCTATTTTATATATTATTAAACTATAGTTCGAATTACAAAAGTGGGGGGAGGAAAGGAAACAACCACTTGGACGGCTTGCTCGCACTTCCAATTATTTAATTGCTGGATAAACTTGCACGCCAAGTTTCATGCTTTCTGCTCGATTTAAATTTGTTTGTTAAGGGTTCGGAGCCATGCTAAAAAGACATATTATTAAAGACTATTTACCTAAGTCTCCGTCAGAAGTAGCCCGCAAGTCTCCCTCGCTCCTACTCAGCCGTTTGTTGTTCTTCGCTCGGCCTGCGGAGTCTCTATTAAGCGCTGTCGCTATTTCTATAGCCAGCGGGCTGGACAGCGTCAGCGAACCGCCATTATGGAAACCACTGAAAGATTTAAAAATAGTAGATTTCGAAGTAAATCGTGCCAAGACCATCCATCTGAATAAATGAAAGCTACTCCTCAAATCACAGCACTTTTAAATGAGAATAACCTGACTAGGCTTATTATACGGTTTAATGCACTGTTAGTGGTTGAAAATGGAGACCTAGGCTCTCTCAAACATGTGGCGCGACGCGAGTGACTAAAATACGTTCGGTAAAACGTATAATTAGCTTAGTGTTAGAATGACTCACGACAGTTTAAGTTCGTGCATAACCTCTATCGTCTAGACGTTTTAAATGTTTCATATACATTTGGCATGAAATCGCGTGACGCGATATCGCGAAGGCGGGAGTTGAAAGATTATTGGTTAAAGTGACAGGGAACTGAGGGAACCTCACTCATTGGTTGGACTAAGTCAGTACACATTTTCATGAAATTGTACCAAAAATACATTAGACTGTGATAGATAAGGTAAGTTGATAATTGGAATTAGACAGAGGTAACTGGCGTCATCCTTTTTTATTTTTTCTGCGTTATGGCATAAGTCTAAGAAATATTGAGTTACTTTGTCATCATTTTTTTTCAAAATTGTCTAATTCTGAATATCAGTCTAAGGTAAGTACAGTCATACGAATACGAGTGGCATAGGGACAAGTGCGGCTGGCCCGATAGGGGCTGGTGCGCTGGTGCGACATTGGGGCCCGTTTACACATTGTTAGTGTTTATTACGAGATCATAACTAAAAAAAAAAATCGTTTATCTCAGACAGAATCCATAGAGTGAGTATTAATAATAATTACATAACACTTAAGCTACGAGTATGTTAGTATTGTACATGCCAAAAAAAGTAATAAATAACAATAATAATTTAGTTTAAGTATCTGCCCCCCCCCCCCCCCTGGAACACCCGGCACTTGCGCATGCGTTCGAACCCAGTGTCCCAGAATGGGGCAGTCCGTTTTCTCACTTATGACCCTCAGGATGGTGTTGTGGCTCCCGCGCACCCTGCGCATGAGTGATGCGATACGTTTACGAATCATATATTTGCTACTTGCTTCTTGCGTTTACTGATAAATGTATGAACTCGCAATAAACACTAATCAATAAGTAAACAGGCCCAATGTGACGGCCAGCCGCACTTACCCATATATTACACTTATCCGTATTGACCTCACCTCATAAATACAACTAAATGCAAGTAAGTAAAATGAGTATGTTATGTAAAAGCGTATGAAAGTGAATGAAATATGACAAGCATTCTGTTATGAATATGCTACAATATTCTACTCAAGAAGTAGGTAAAGTAAATATGTATCAAACTCAATAAATAAATTGTGATTTTTTGAGAAAAAAATTTATTACACGCGCGAAAAATACCAATGACCCTATACTTTGAATAATTGTTAAAGAAACCAGTTACTTTTAATAATATAAAATATTTACCAAAGCCACATTTTATAGTCAGCGGACAACGTATTTGCAAACAAACTAACAAGTTTAAAGTCTAATGCTCAACTGTAGGAAGATAATTTATAGAATTCCCAGAAGTTGTTTACTAGGAAACTGAATTATCTATTAGATCAATAGTTTGCGGTAATATTGTGTACATTGTACCAACGCGATAAAATAAATTTAATTAGTTTTGACTGGTTAATGTCGAATTAAACCATAAAATACAAAATAAAATGAGAATTGAGCACATAACTACGTTTATCAACGCTTTTATAGTTTATACGATAACAAATTAAAATGAGTGGATTCAACGTAAATAGTAAAGTCGAGTAATAAAATTAAATATTATGAACCCTTTTGAACTAGTAAAGTCTACGTAAAATAGTCCAGTGGCAGCAAAAATGTGTTTATATTTATCACTACAAGTGCAATGCAAACCCAACCTAAAACCCTCCAGACCCGTCGGTCCAAAACCGGTACAGTACGCAGTATCTCAGACCTAGCTGCATGGGGGCGAGGCGCAACGCAACCCCGCTTCCAAGCCAAGATAGCGCAGAGGGCCTACCGCGAAAAGCGAAATTCGCAAATTGCGGGATCATTCTCTTTTACTCCAATGAAGGCGTAATAAGAGTAACAGGGAATGACGCGCGCAATTTACGAACTTCGATTTTCGCAGTTTTAGCCCTGTTTTTATATCTCAGACACTAAAATGACAGTTTGATTGCCCATATACAAAAAGCAATTGCATGCAAATCATAAATAATACAATGCAATCCAATTTGCACAATACAACGGTTCACCGGTCAACAGATTTGGTAGTAAAATCGGTCCAAAAGGACTGTCATTTTAATATCCGCACGTCTAACAGGTTCTGCAGCGACTTTGTATATCGCTTGATGTATAAAATCGCGCTGTTTTTGACAAGATATAAATGTTAGTAATACTGATATCGCACCGATTCCATACAAAGTCAGAGGGCCCAAGTGCACAAGAAAAACCACAAACCTATTAACTCCGACAACAATCCTATTCTTATCACTACCACTCTGCACATCTGTGACATGTTTCCACGGTACGAGCGTAGGTATGGCGTGAGAGCGGGCGATGACAACCCCGTCGGCGGTGATGGTGAGCTGCCCGTCGCCGCACAGCAAGAGCTTGCGGGACAGCGAGCTGCTCATGATGGTCACTGAGAATGAGTCGCGGACGGAGCCTGGAATTATGAGATGAAGCGAGGTTGAGAGTTGAGGGCAGTTTTGATGGTTTAAAAAGCAAAATCGAAAGACAAACTATTATACTACATATTTCTGTTTGGTCCGAGACAGAATCGTTTTATCTGTGGTCTGTAGGGTTTTTTAGACAGTGTATAAACTATGGTTTCGACGTCGTCCGAACTTAGAGATTATAATTTTACTAGTTTGTGTTTCAGTGATAGATTGAAAATGGGTTCAATGTAAACAAATTTCTATGGAAAATGGCCGTTGTGATTGCTTTTAAGTGTAAATTGCCAATAAAGGGCTGACACAAAGCTTTATCCCATAGTTTGGTCTATTTGTATAAAAAAATATTACTCATCTCTCTGGTATGGGTAATGCGTATTTTCTTTTTTTAACTATTCGTTTTGTACGGGATAGTTTTGTGCATTTTATCTGTATAGGAATGTACTTCAACTGTCAGATATACTGTCTCTATTAAAGTACAAAAATAATGTAGGAAGAAATAGTTTAAATATTCTTATCAAAACTGCCCCCAAAAATAAACAACCAGCGTAATGAAATGATTCACAATGGTAAATGATTGCCTTAATGACTGGAATGCATATGTCCACTGCATAACATGGTTAATGAAAACTATGAGTCAGGGGTCGTTAGTTGGTAACTGGACACCTGTCTCGTTCAATTTAAGCAGTAAGACAGTGTGCGTCGTACAGTGCACGAGAAAAAATGTGCAAAATATTGTAGTAGTCACAAACTTGACAATTGACCAGCTAGCATGAGTTGCGTTCTCCTGCGCGAGTCCATACTTAAAATCATACTAAATACGTATGGAGTCGCGTGCGAGAACGCAACTCATTCTAGCAGGTCTTCTAGGGGATCTTTCTCTTTCACTCACGCGAAGACGTAATTAGAGTGACAGAGAAAAATACCCGCAATTGACGAACCTCGATTTTCGCGGTTATAGCCCTGGGGGCCTACCGCGAAAACCGAATTTCGCAAATTGCGGGGATCTTTCTCTTTTACTCTCACTAAGACGTAATTAGAGTGACAGGGAAAAATGCCCGCAATTGACGAACCTCGATTTTCGCGGTTATAGCCCTGGAGTCCAAACCGCGAGTTATTTCGTAATCGATAGCTAACGTCAAGTAGTGCATTTATCAGTACCGTTACTTGACACCAGATGTCACAAGTGTCGCGACTAACGAAAAATGTATTGTCAAAACAATTTACAACTAATATTAGAGTTGCGGTTAATCTGGTTAAAATATTAGCAGAAAATTGTTGAGCAATAGAGTTTTCTTTGGTCGCGACATCTATAGTCAACTAGCAGTACTGATAAATTCCGCTACTTGGCGCTAGATGTCGACTACGAAATATCTCGCGTTTTGGTAAGAAAACTGATGTATGGAGTTACCACTCTTTCTTTACTTATATTTCTCTATGACTATACGGTATAAGTCCCTGCCAAATTGCATTGGCGCATTCTGAATTGAATTCATAGGCGATTACATGCTAATGTTTGACAATTAATTTGTATACAGTATAATTAAAAAGTGTAGCTCCGTACAGCGCCATTTATGTAAAGTATCAAATTTACGGTTACAATGTATTGCACCACTTTACGAATCTCAGTATTAATTTATGATTACATATCATTATTGAAATATGAATAAGAAAGACTCGGAAATAAAGCCCGTTATAATAGCGATAATATACTAAAAGATATCTTATAGCAAGGCATCTTAAGATACCTTGCGATATAGCTTGGTATAATACGAATATTACGATATATTTTTGTATCAATGGTGCTTAGCTATACTATATCTGTCGGTATCTTACGGTATATTAATATATATTATCGCTCCGTCTGTGACGGGCTTAAAAGTAAAACCCCAATGCATAAAGAGCTAATCAAACAAAGTAAGCAAAATTCTCAATACGTCACATACGTGTTTGTGATAGTGCATAGCTTAACCATGTACCGCAGTGAGCACAGTCACGTCTGAAAATATCGATACGAACAAAGACCCAAAAATATGTATACACGACCATATTGCCCATATATTAAGGTGTATACATATTTTTGGCACTTTATCGTCCGGATCTATATTTTACTACACAACTATGCGGTTCGTATTTCCATATTTGAGCCTCTGCTTTTAAATAAATAATAAATAAATATTATCTCCGTGCCCCCAGATAACGCCTGAAAACACGTGTAAATTCAATCGCCTGAAAACACATGTAAAATTCAATTATTTAGTGCGATGGCCAAGTCTCAATATATTTATATAAAACATTAAAGAATTTTAATATTGATATGCGTCACTATAAGATGCTGTTAATTATTACGTAACAACTTAATGCTTCGAGTACGGAGATTCCAGACAC
Source organism: Cydia pomonella (assembly GCF_033807575.1). Lineage (NCBI taxonomy): Eukaryota > Metazoa > Arthropoda > Insecta > Lepidoptera > Tortricidae > Cydia > Cydia pomonella. Next base: position 17,314,543 of record NC_084720.1, on the reverse strand, counting down.
AATTGATTTTCAATTGTTATGGACCACGATCGTGGTCTTAGAGACTGGACGTATTAAGACAGAAAGTCGCTTAAGTAGAGACTTAATAAATCAATAACCGACTTGGTATTACATAGATCTCACAACTTTTTACCGCAGAACAACTGAGTTGCGAGACTTGGTTTTTTTGACAAGTATTGTTTTTGATGGGATAGGACATTATTACACAAATTGACCAAGTCCCACAGTAAACTCAATAAGGCTTGTGTTGATGGTACTTAGACAACGATATATATAATATATAAATATTTATAAATACTTAAATACATAGTAAACACCCATGACTCAGGAACAAATATCCATGCTCATCACACGAATAAATGCCCTTACCAGGATTTGAACCCGGGACCATCGGCTTCGTAGGCGGGGTCACTATCCACTAGGCCAAACTGGTCGTCTTTTATAATCATATTTTAAAGAGATTTATGTATTTTATTTATTATTAATAGCACATTATTGACATCAACAGATATATTACACAACTACTTATATAATGCACATTGCACTGATATACCTACATTGGATATTATTAGACGCAGGCATTTAGCTAACAATGCTAAAATAGATACAAGCAAATGGGAAATGACACGTGTGATTATATGAGGACTCGGCTGAATTTCTTTAGCCGTTTTCCAGGAATTTCAACTTTAGCCTTCCGATTTAAGGTTCAAATTAGAATGCAATTTCGGGAAGGGAAATGTGACTTGTCTTCAAATGAATCATCATAGGATTTTTTTGGAAAACCTTGTAGATTACTAAAATTATATTGGCATATTGACAACTTTGGAGAGTTAAAATTTGTCTAGGAGTATGTCTATCTCTAACAGTGGTGGGTGCACGAGGCCTTGCGCTTGGCGAGGAACAGAATCCTATGGAGGAACTTCCGTCTTCAACAGATGGACATGATGTCACGATCCTCAGTATTGTGGGACCAACTGAAGAGGAACAGTGGTGGGGTGTCCATAGAACTCAAATTTTGTAATTTGTTAGGAACTTTAGCAGCTCATCCTACACATATAATAAGAATAGCCAAATGAGTTCCAGTTTGCACAAGTTTGGAATCTGTGATGCGCTTTGGTCTTTAATGTTTTTGCATTGTGATTGAGATGGACATAGCCAATAATTTTTTTAAGATTTTGGAGTCATTTTGGAGCCCTAGGCTTGGGAAGTTGTTTGTTTTCAAACACAGACTGCTGTGGTAAACATACACCGTTTGTTTTTTATTTCCGTTAATTTCAAGGGTGCATTCCTGAGTTCAAGTAACATTCTTAACCCTTTGAACGCCAAGAGCCACTAAAGTGGTCGTGTGCTGTCGTGCCTGCCACGCCAACGACCACTAAAGAGGTCACGGCAGACACTGTCAAAGCAATTTTACTGTTGAGAGATAAGGTTTAAATTCGTTTCTCACTAGTTGTGATGTCGGCGTGTATGCCACATTTTTATGCCAGAGAGAAAGTGTTCAAAAGGTTAAAGACACCGATATTCTAATTAATTCCATTTCAGATAATTAATAATTCGTTTTTATCTGATAAGACTCTTACGAGTACTTGCTTTAGGGCCTATTTACATATTGATTAGTATTTAGTACGAACTTATACATTTGCTAGTAAACGTAAATACTATAAGTCACTGTCTTGGGCAATTGATGTTTGAAATGACATTGATATGTCACAGTTTTCAATTGTTTGGTTGAGTTAAATGTAATATTACAACAACGCTATATGCAATAATTAATTACTTGTATGCCATTTAGTTTAACTTTGCCATACCCCGAATTTAACGGAACACGGAGTATATTTAAATTCACAGAAAGTTATCAGTGCGTTCATTGATTTAAATCAGGAATGTTTAACTCATCATACAAGCAATGTTACTCACATCATTATCTAACATTCCAAGTACATGCATGAGTGTTGCACTTAACCCGCATATACCAGTTTAACAACAAAAACTGTTTACATAAACATGTACAAATACTAAATGGACATGAACACGGAGCACTGCTGTCAGCAAAAACAAGTGACTATCAGCAATTGGCATAGTTATTGACAAATAAATCAGATTATTGGAACAAAAACAAATGTAGTCCAAAGTTCAGTTTGGACTTGACCAGTTGTATTTTAAGTTAAAGGTCTGAGGGCCAACTGCCAACATCGAAAAATGTTATCTGCCTATCTGTCGCTCGAATATGTAACAGCATTTGTGAAGCAAATAACGGTTTTCCATGTAGACGGTAGGCGTAATCTAAGCCTAAGGTGCTCTGCTCAGCTGTGTAATTGTAAGAATCTGTTTACAAATAGAGAAATAGGCATTTATGAAAACAACTATCATCTGACACCCCCCCCCCCCCCCCCCCCCCTTTAAGGTTAGCTAAGTGAGTCAAAAATAGCTAAGTGGTCATTTGACTATTAGAAGTACTTTCTAATGCATTCATTACTATTGTTTTTCCAGAAATGTTTGTAGACGAGTTATATTTGAAACAAATGTTGTGTGAAAAGTATAGAGGTGGGAGGCTAGGGAGACAAACAGTGCAAAGAGGCACCAAAATCAACCAAAAAGAAAGATCTTGTAAAGAAGGTTAGCAATCATTTTGTATGTTTGTGATCTGGGTTTTAGCAGTATTATCAGTGCTCCACCCAAAACAGTGAAGCATATTACTGAGCCAGAACCCTTTTGTTTTGCTGCAAAACACACAGCAAACCTACCTTTTATTGATGGTTTTTGTTCTTTATTTAATTTTATTTTGGTTTTGCTATTGTTTCTATTATTTTTTGTTTATATATGTGTATTGTGGCAAACGAATTAATGGTGTATCTATCTACCCATCTTTAGCTAAAATTTTAGCCCAATAAACTACTTCTAACGTCATCACATAGGCCTTTAACTCACAACACTCCACACTTGGACTCTTGGACAATGGTTAAACATTTGTATGGTAATGTTCTTAAATGCTTGGAATTAGCATACAATCTAATGACGTTGGTAGGTTTTAGGACCATGCACATTCTGTGGAGTACTAGGTGATTTGTAGATTTGCAATTTTAATTCTAATAAAAAATATTTTTGTAATGTTAGTAAACAAATATCACTTTCACTACAATCACACCCACACATACATTTGTGTAAAGTATGTTTGTAATTTCAGCATAAATGTTTTCAAATATACGCTACAACATCTTTACAACTCGAATTGAACTTTGACCAGCATAAAAATAAACAATGAAGGTAGAGTACTCACCCAGTAATTGTTTGCCGTCCAAGAGGGCTCTGATCTTGTCCATCCAGAGCTGGGCATCCTGCAGGGTCTGTGCCGCGAGCAGGATGCGCGGTTTGTGCGGCTCCTGCACCGAAAACACAGCAAAAGCGAAGGGCCGACTACGGGACTTCGCCCGCCGTACCACGCTGTCTGGAGGCAATTCCACCGCCCCAGCCGACGCCCCCGCCTCGCTGCAGTACACCGCCAACGACCCGCCGCCCGCACACGTCGGGCTCGGCCTCAATATGCACCATTGTCTCTTCCACGTCTAAAAAATTATACACAAATCAATGTCACACCAATGTTTTCATCACATGCGAAGTGACTGAAACTTACCTTAAAAGGATTTAGGCCGAGATTCGACTTAAAGGGATATTTGACATCTAGGAAACCCGACATATCTTACGTTAGTTAGGCAATAAATATGCTGAATACCATTTCTTAATTAAATAAACACGAGGTACCCGATTCAAACTATTGTTTACACAAAGCCAAAGACAAAATATTTATGCTCTTGCGGTTGCACTGCACCAGAGATAATAATATAATATAATCACTACGTTTTGCGCGACAGTGGCGCCAACTTTGCGCATACAGTGCATTTAAAGCCCAAACAGACTGAGCGATAATATAACAAAAGCATAAATCTAGTATAACTGGGCATGAGCGGTGGAGAAATGACCGAACGGGATAGTCTTATTTATCTTTCTATAGGAGTAGCAGAGAAAGTGCCATTATTGTGTGTCCTTGTCACAGTTTCATTTTTTTTATTCCCCACCTTAATTTGAATAGTATGGTTTATGGTGGTCAACAAATAATCCGACCAAATTACGTAAATTTTGGTATGTTGTCGGGGATAGCACATCTATCTATACGATCCTACCATCTATGACTTGCAGTCTTGCGGAAGTGTGACAGTGACAGTGACAGCGGCAGCTGTTGTGGCTTATGCTTTTTATTTATTTGGATGTCACGGGCCTACAAATCCCGGTCTTTTGATAGGCTTGCGTGGGGATATAGATCCAACACGTAGAGGCCCCTTGGAGAGCTTTAATGTCATGTCGCGTATGCTTATTATTACTATGTCGCCAAGTTACTTTTCTCTTTTTTTCGCCAATTATTTATTTTAAGATTATTATAATGTAATGTTTACCCAGGTATTGGCTGTTGTATTTATAAATGTTGTTATGTATTTTTCATGTCACTATATGATGTTACTATAAATGTTGTATTGACTTGTAAAAGAGCCCTTGAGACCTACTTGCAGAATCAATTTTTGAATTTTGAACTACTATTTACATTTTGTAATCAAAATTTTTATCTTTGTTCAATTACAATTAACTACTTTTGTTTAATAAAATATTTTTGATCATCTTTATTTCAATTTATTCAATACGCAAAATGTAACTTTACAGGACTAGTCTAAGATATTATATTTCTTATACCTAAGAACATTATATATCAAAAAAACAATAATGATATATATAGCCTGTCAAGCCATTTCATTTCAGTAGAAAAAAGCGGCACATTTAAAACATGTAGGCACGAAGGCTTATCATCCAATAGAAAACTCGGGACAGTCCAAGCAACCAGCAAGTAAGCTGTTGGGTACATAAAGGATAGTTTATATCACACACTCGTATCATCTTAAAAATTGAATGAGATTTAAATTTGACTAAACCTTACAATGTTTTACCATACATATGTATTAAAAAAAAATGTTTGTGCATTTGTTGCGACATTTTGTACAAGGGAAAATTCATACTTAATTAGTAAGTTGGTAGTTACTCGTACCAATAGTAGAAACCTACCAATAGTCGACACCTACCAATAGTTGGCACATACCAATAGTTGACACATACCAATAGTTGGCACCTACCAACAGTTGGTACCTACCAATAATTAGTACAAATACAAATTATTTATTTGCAGAATACAGTGAGTATATAAATCGTGACATAAAATTAGCAATAATCACAATTGAGCATACAAAAAATCATGATACATCATGTCATGCAATCAAATCAAATAATTCAAACAACAAAAATTAAAATCACAATAAAAATTACAAATTATTAAGTCAATCAAGCTGTATGAATTATTCTGAGACCTTTAAAATTACAAATCATCATACTTTAATTTTTCAGGAAGTAGGGACTATTATTACCTACTTTACAGTACATATGGAGCTACTAGTGCGTAAGGGTCTCCCCAAACCAGTCGACGCGGAGTCGGCTTTCGCCGAGTGTTTTACACCACACTATTCGCATTTAGCCGATCGACCGTCTCCGCGGTTGGACACCTGCGTTTAGCAGTCTCATCCCCCTTGCGGCCGTAGAGACGCCCGATCGCCTGCGACTTGCTATCGCAACAGTTGTAAAGCGACGGTCGGCTCTCCCGTGCTCCGTCCTGCCGTCGAGACGTCAGACAGCACACGTACAGCCGTTGAGTCCGACGAACAGATGTAGGACAGCGGGTGATCGGCAATCGTAAATCTCATTTTTGGAGACTGGTTGTTAGTAACACCTGAGTTTGAAATTGAACAGACCTGTAAGATTATTTTCCTTGGTAATTGTTACTTATATAACCTGTGATGATGGATATTTTACGTAGACGGGCATGGAAAAAAAGGCTTACCAGCATTTTTATCGTAGCCTACTTGTTGGAAGAGCTAGAACAGCAGCAAAAGCGGAGGCGACCGTGGGTTGATTCTTTGTGGCAATATAGATCACTATACTTAGAGTCAGACACGGCATATAAACACTTATATTTACCGACTAATATTATTAAATGTTCCTCCGTCATTATTACTTCCGTGTTGTCAGATCTATTGCAGATTTTAATGTGGGTAATAATTCAAATGAACAAATACAAACGCATCAGTAGCTACTTCGGCCGTCATCGGCTCTGTTCGGCCGTCGTCAGCTATGTTCGGCCGTCGAAGACGCTGAACGGCTTCCGCCACCTCTGACCGGTCCTTATCGTAGGTACTCGGCCGTGATCGGAGCCGTTCAACTCTTTCCGGCACCGTACGGCGGTATAAGGAGATTTATGAATGCGAACGTGTGCGGTAGGCTGCAAACAGAGTCGTACGAATGCGAACAGCTTTACGGCAAAACGCCGTTTTCCCGTCGAAAGACGTCGTTTCGCGTGGGCCGAGCCGATTTACGACTTATTCGCTCTTATTGCGTTGACATAAAGCTTTTTCCGTACGCGATTTGCCGAAACGGCGTCGACTAGTTTGGGGAGACCCTAAATTAGCACATTATGTAACTATGTCGAAAATTTAAAGGGTATGACGACCGGTCTGGCCTAGTGGGTAGTGACCCTGCCTATGAAGCCGATGGTCCCGGGTTCAAATCCTGGTAAGGGCATTTATTCGTGTGATGAGCATGGATATTTGTTCCTGAGTCATGGGTGTTTTCTATGTATTTAAGTATTTATAAATATTTATATATTATATATATCGTTATCTAAGTACCCTCAACACAAGCCTTATTGAGCTTACTGTGGGACTTAGTCAATTTGTGTAATAATGTCCTATAATATTTATTTATTATTTATTATATGTACTGTAAAACGTTGTACAATGCATGTGCGAATGGGTAATTCGCAACTCGTGTCGATTTAAAACACTCCCTTCGGTCGTGTTTTAATTTATAGCCACTCGTTGCGAATTTCCTATTTTTCGCACTTGTATCGTAAATATAACTATTTCACTTCAAATACTTACGAGGAAATTAAAATATATGTGTTTTAGGTAAAAGTTAAATAAATCGAGAAATGATAATGGAATTACATCCATCCATCCATCATACCAATACGTCGGAAAGGGACAAACGATTATTAGCGGGATCGTAACTTTAGTACACGTTTATGATTAAGGGGGATCAGAGGGCCTACCGCGAACCTCGTTCGACGTGTTACCTCTCTGTCGCACTTGTAAATTCGCACGTACGTGTGACAGGGAGGCAACACGTAGAACGTGGTTCGCGGTAAGCCCTCTGTAACCTTGTAAGGTAAACTACGTCATCGTCATAGACGCCTGCGCATGACATGTTATAGGTCAATGGTGGCGGGTAGCAAGTAGTACTGTGAATAGTAATTATGATTTTATTTTCAGCGAAGCAAAACAATATTTTGATTGTTTTGTTAAGAGCAAGTTCCTATTATTAACTTAATTTAATTCGTATTTTTAATTTAAGTAATTTTATTTTATGTAATTTATATGAAAATATTTTAATTGGTTTGTTGTTTTGTGTTTTTGTATATGGATCTTGTCCGAAATAAATGCTTTTTATTTTTTATTATTAATTTGCTTGCTTCATGTGTCAGTTAGTTACTGTTGAAAGAGTTATTTACGACAAAGTGGAGGACCCGCGCGAAATCCGCTTTTCATACAAACTAAGTCCTCATTTTTCTCTTTGGATATTAAAATTATTGAGAATATTTTGACCCAATTTTTTTATACTACTTCGGTGGCAAACAAGCATACGGCCTGCCTGATGGTAAGCAGTCTCCGTAGCCTGTGTACGCCTGCAACTCCAGAGGAGTTACATGCGCGTTGCCGACCCTAAACCCGCCCCCCCTAGTTGAGCTCTGGCAACCTTACTCACCGGCAGGAACACAACACTATGAGTAGGGTCTAGTGTTATTTGGCTGCTGTTTTCTGTAAGGTGGAGGTACTTCCCCAGTTGGGCTCTGCTCTAGATCTGGAATGACATCCACTGGCTGTGCCCTACCACACAAAACGAGATGACATTCACAATGCCCATACCTCTCTTTTGGACGTACCCGGGTCCAAAAATTTGTCGTATACCACAGCTATGCCCCTGGCCCTAGGGCCCGGTCACTTTAACCGGTTATTTAATTACAACTCCTATTGTAATTGAAATAAGATTCAAAATGAACAAATGGAAAAATAATTAGCGAGTTCTTGTGTGGTCCCTATACGTTTACTGAGTGCCGGCGAGTCGAACGCTACCGAACCAGCTTAAAATGTGTCCTCGATATGCGTAACAAAGGCGCGTTATCGGAGAGCACATCTACACTGGTTTTTTTGAGCGTTAGATTAGCCCGCGCTCAGGTGCCAATTAGAATTATACGACCCTTTTATTTGTAGGTAGTGGCACGCGCCGGTTTAGTTAACAATGGACAAAAGATAAGCCGTTGAGGGCCAGCTACAAATCTAACAACTATAATAGGAGCATTAAAAAAAATGAGAACTGTTTTTCGCTCCTAATTTTGAAAATATATATAGCTACTGTTAATATACATCAAATTATATAAAAATATTTTCCATAATGTCAATATCCAGAGAGGAAAATGGGGACTACTTTCCTCTTAAGAGGTGTAACTGTAAAGTCAGTAAAAAATATCGCTGAAGTAGATGGCGCTCTGCGGCCCCATACATTAATATAGAGTATTATAAGCATAGAGTGCTCACTCCATACATCAGTTTTCTTACCAAAACGCTTATTACGAGTATTATGTCGTAGTCGACATCTAGCGTCGAGTAGCGGATTTATCAGTAGTGCTACTTGACAATAGATGTCGCGACGAACGAATCTAATGTTCAACAATTTTCAGCTATATTATAACCGGATTAACCGGAACTCTATTTTCAACTCCTTCTTAGTATTAGTTGTAAATTGTTGACTTGTTGACAATGCCGGATTTAGTTTAGAGGTCTGGAGGCCTCGGGCAATAAAGGTGTGGAGGCCCCCTGGCCCCAAATTTATTCCAAATAAAATGGTAAATTTACCGAATTCTCTATTGTGGGGGGCCCCTCTTTTGTGGAGGCCCGGGGCAGTAGCCCCGGTTGCCCCCCCCCCCCCCCCCCCTAAATCCGGCCCTGCTTGTTGAGCATTACACTTTTCGTCAGTCGCAACTGTACAGTCTCAACATGATAGCAATAATACAAAAACAATTAATAATAATTATAGCGACTAACCTAAATAACTGAATATATTATATTCCTCAGTATTAGCAACTATTGGTAAATTTTAGTACTGTTAGTAATTGGTTACTTAGAACTCCTAGAAGGTAGAGTTGTGTGGAAAGAGAAGAGTCGAGGATTTTAACTAATTTCAGGGAAATATTAGTAATATTATATTACATACGCTGTGCCTTAATATTTGTTTATAGTCGATTAAGAGTCTCAAGGTCACAATGTATATGTTTAACAAAAGGGATGGAAAGATCAAGGAAGCAGACATAATTTTCTTAGGGTTCCTTCCTCTTACGAAACGCCATTTCATCTATCGCACAAGCAGAGACTATAACCCTCTTATTAATGCCACAGACGCCTGTGGACGTTATCGGAAAGTCTTGAAAAGGACGCCAACCACGGCCCCAGCCGTCAGCTTCGCCAATGCAATAAGGACTTACGCGGGATCCCGAAAAGTTCAATTTCGCTTAAATAATCGCGATCACCTGGCGTCCGGGAAACGGCATATTCTTTCGCCGTCTGGCATTAGTTGCGATTTTTCAATAAAAACGCTGTCGACTGTTTCGACTGTTTTTAACTTAGAGCAATGATTTGTTCAAATAAGATCAATATCATCAATATCTGTGCAGCTATGTTTTGCTTTTTTTGGATTATTTTATTTTGAAGTAACTTACAGCGGCGCCTCGAAAATCGCAAAAACGGCTCAATTGAGTTGGCTGCAAAAAAAGGCGGAGTATACAAATATGACAACAAATATCCAAAAAATCGAAACATAGCGGCATAGATTATTTCTTCCTCTTGCAGTTTTTATAATTTTATAATGATTGGTTGCATTTTGGAGGAGGAGACAGTCGAAAGCGAAACATCGATTTTTGAGTTGGGAATTTTAGTCCGAGCTGTAGTTGTCCTTATCGCACACATGCACTCCCGCCCACCGCAGCGCGACAGAAACATAGCTTCAACAATTCGAGATTTGAAAAGTTGCTCAGCTAGGAATTGCTCTTAAAGAACGTTAGGATTAGAACTCCACGAGGTCTTAGCCCCAAGTGGCATAAAAATATTGGCATTAGAATTAACATGCTATCTCAAACAACAAAGTGTTTATAAAGCTGACTCACTATCAACGATGAACAATTCATCATACCATCATATCAGCCTTTTATCGCTCACTGCTGTGCATAGGCCTTTCTTCTAGTACGCCAATTATCCCGGTCCTGCGCCAATCTCATCAAATCAATTACCACGGGCCCAAGGCCTTAATTGCTACAATTTAATCATTCGAATGACGAAAAGTAGACAACGAGGGAACCTTTACCTGAAAGTGGGATTCACAATAGATCATTTCGACATGGTATGCCATTCAAATTATATAAGTAAATAGAAAGTTTGTAGAAAAATACCGAAAAGATGTTAGTATGAGCACGAAGGTTAACATTCTATTTGTATGTTTATGCACATACTATTCATATATGCTAATCAAATAATTACAACTCTAAGTATAATTAAAATAAAATAACCATACAATAACTACATGGATCCTTCCATTGTTTTCCTATTAGTGAAGAAGTCGGCGCGGCCGGCGAACGTTTTTTGAACAGTGTTATTGATAGTGAAAATACAAGATGAAGTCGCTGCTGTTGTTATTTCTGGTGCATCAGTCTTCGGCTGTCATCCATTACTTAAATTGTGAGTTTTTAGAAAATAATTTTATGTCAAAAATTTCATTTTTGGTACAAGCTTTTATCGCTGACTGTACTTTTCTTTCCACAGGCAACTAATACTCATCGAGACAATTCTAAAACCCAAACACATTTAGGTTGCATTGTTTTATCACAGAGTTCCTATGACCACCTCCTGTCTCCATCATCAGACCATCTCGATGGTACCATAACATTACATTGTCACCCGGCTTACATATATATGCAAATTTTTAGCTTCATTGGAAACCGTGAAGTGGATCAAACTTAACTTGCAAGATTTGACCCGTAACAAACATATAAGTACATAGCTGCATAGTTACATAGCTTGTAAATAAGTTTTTGGCAAAAAAAAAAAAACATTTTTGGTACAAGCTTTTATCGCTGACTGTACTTTCCTTTCCACAGGCAACTAATACTCATCGAGACAATTATAAAAAACCCAAACACAGTTAAGTTGCATAGGTATGCAAATTTTCAGCTTCATTGGAAGTCGGGAAGTGGGTCACATTTAACTTGCAAGATTTGATATATACCTATATATATATATATATATATATAAAGCCAAGTTTCACGGCTGTAACATCGTGATATTATTTGTTCCAACTCTACAAATTTACAATAACAATATAATGGATATATACAGATGATTACTATAACTATTAGCTTATATCTAAAGTAGGCCCTCGAGGCATTGTACCAAGGATGCTGGCGGCATTTCCTCGTTGTATCGCAATACTGATACGTTGTGCGAGGAAGCCGCCAGCCTCTGTACAAATAATATCACGATGAATAATATTACGTTACGACCCTAAGTTTTCATGCCAAGTGTTACGTAAACTTTGGAGCTTATAGGGATATATAAATATGTTATGGACCAAGTGACATATATGTACAGGATCGTAAAGTGCCATCTACATTAACCATTGATTTATACGTACTACATAGTACCTCAATGACATTAGCTGTAAAATTCTAAGCATGAATCACGAATTCTTGATTTCAGTGACCGAGTACAGCAAAATGCCAGAACTGTATCAGATGGACGACTACGATACCTGTGTGATGGAGCCGGGCGGGACCTACTGTCTCGTCGACGCTGATCTCTACTCCAAGGAACCCTCCGACCTCATGCTGATGATACAGGTAGCTACTTATTAGATTTCAGCATTATATCCGTCTTTTATCGTCCACTGCTGCATGAGTACCTATAGGCAAAGGCCTAAGCAGCTTCGAGCACGCAATTTTTCCCGGTCCAGAGAGCCTACCGTGAACCACATTGGATGTGTTGCCTATCTGTCGCACTTGTAGATTCGTTCGTAAGTGTTACAAGGAGGCAACACGTTGAACGTGGTTGGCGGCAGGCCCTCTGAGCTAGTCTTATCCAGATGTGACCCGCAATCTTTCGAATGTCGTCCACCCAACGAGCTAACGGATGCCATCAGGAGCTCCTGTCGTCTGAAAGCGGCTACCATTCCGAACATTTTGGTCCATCTGCCATCACTCTGCCTGGCCACATGTTCCCAACATCATTTAAGTTTAGTAATGAAGTGCCCCACGTCTTGAATATTGCTTAATTTTACTTCTTAATTGTAATGTATTCATATGAACTCCTTGACAGACTTTCAAAGGACAGAAAGTACAGTAATATTGCTAAATATTAAGGCCATTTATAATTCGGACCATAAGTAACTCTTTTTCTTTGTATCACATGTATAACAAAGAGTGCTTCGAGGAATTGTTCGGATTAATCCCTGCTGCTTCTTTTCGCCATCGCCCTACGAATGTTGTCGACATTCCATCCTCACCACTGAGATGGTTGGCAGTCCTCAACTGTACGTGAACGCGCGTACGCTGGAATTAACTGTCGTCTGCGGTGTTTCCGGACCGATACGACCTTCAAACCTTTAAGAAAAGGGCGTACTCCCATCTTAAAGGCTGGCAACGCACCTACAACCCCTCTGGATGTCCATGGGCGGCGGTATTCGCTTACCATCAAGTGATCCGTCTGCTTGTTTGCCTCCTATATCATAGAAAAAGTTGAAGGGCTCCAGTGCCCTGGGCCGGAAACGAACCAACGTCCTCTGCATTCGCGACAGATGCCTAGATCACTCGGCCACCCGGGCCACGGCGGCATGGTCGAATTTTCTCAATTATATGCAATCTATTAAACGCTTACGGCGCCCTCTGGCCTACTTTACGGAGCAATAAGTAACTTTAATAATAGTAGAAGTAAAAAAGTAACTTTGTTTAAAATTTAGATATATCATAGAGAAATATAAGTAAAAAAAGGGAAGAGTGGTAATTCCATACATATATACCTTACCAAAACGCGAGTTATTTCGTAGTCGACATCTAACGTCAAATAGTGGATTTATCAGTTCCGCTACTTGACACCAGATGTCACAAGTGTCGCGAATGACCAAAAATGTATTGCCAAAACAATTTACAGCTAATATTACAAACAGAAGGAATTAAATTAGAGTTCCGGTTAATCCGGTTAAAATATTCGCTGTAAATTGTTGAGCATTAGTTTTCGTTCGTCACGACATCTATTGTCAACTAGCAGTACTGATAAATCCCGCTACTGGAGGCTAGATGTCGACAACGAAATAACTCGCGGTTTTGTAAGAAAACTGATGTATGGATTTACCAACCACTTTTTTTTTACTTATATTTCTCTATGGCCATATTAAACCAGATAACTATGCTAACTTTTACGACCCTTACAGGAGTACTCAGAAAACACGAGAAAACATTACAATCACACGAAAGTGCACCGGGCTTTGTGCGTTCGCTTGCAAGGACTTTGTGAAGAACAGAAGTCTAGAGAACGAAGCGGACCTAAGATCAGTCCTTGAGGAATGTGTTGACAATTCCTTGTGGAAAGGATACAAGCTAAACGCCAGGTAACTTACTACATTCCAAATAGAATTAGGATTAGGATAGGGATTAGATACAGGGTGTTTATTTAGTCACCTGCAATAATTTACGGGGTGAATATATACCTATATAACAAAGCAACTGACAAGCAAGTATACTGAGCAACTTTTACTACGGGACCAACCTCGAAATCGCGAAAAAAATTGTCGGTTTCATACATTTTGGCTGTCTGACCTTGACATTTTCTATGGGAGAGTAAATTTTCTTCTCGTGATATCGGGGTTGGTCCCATAGTAAAATATACTTATTCATCCCGTAAATTATTGCAGGTGACGATAAACATCCTGTATATAGGATTGTCCTTGAGTGAAGTAAAAGCTCTGGTGGCGTAGCAGTAAGAGCGTGCGACTTGCAATCCGGAGGTCGCGGGTTCAAACTCCGGCTTGTACCAATAAGTTTTTGAAAACATCATTTAATATTTACCAGTCGCTTTTCGGTGAAGGAAAACATCGTGAGGAAACCGGACTAATCCCAATAAGGCCTAGTTTACTCTCTGGGTTGGAAGGTCAGATGGCAGGCGCTTTCGCCTACGCTAATTCTTGGGATTAGTTGCCAAGCGGACCCCCCATGAGCCGTGGCAATAAGCTAGGACAAACAAAAGATGATGATTTCCTTGAGTGCAGTCTCGGTAGATCGGTTAGCAGAGCGATGGTGACCCAGATTGACGAGATCAAGCCTCGCACGAGACAGTGAATTTTACTCTTTTAAATATTTTTCTGGAATTTGTTTTATAACATTCGTTTCTGCTACTTTAATTTAGTATATAGCAGGGACAGTAAATTTTTACTGTTTTAATTTATTTCTGGAATATTTTATATTTTATGCCATTCGTTTCTGCTACAAATTTAATTCAGATAGGATTAGACAAAATAAAAAATGGCTCTTTAACCTTTTGGCCGCCAGAGACGTCATATGACGCGCGCGGCTATAACCTATCAACCTTCATGCGTACCGACAAGGTTCACGATCACGATTACGCGCCGCGTACGATACGCGTGGCGTTCAAAGGGTTAAAGAACCTTCATTTCTCAATGACATCTTTGCTCCAAACCAAACCTAGTTCTAAATAGATATCGTAGAAGAAATAATTTTCAATCAATTAATGCAAAAATAATTTTATCGACATTCTCACCATAATTTGTACCTATTCCGCCGTGTGGTGCCGGCGTTTTAGAATAGCACTACCCCATCTCGTCCCGTGGGTGTCGTAAAAGGCGACTAAGGGAAAATCGACGTATGGGCAGCAGCGTCCGTCGAATATTGATATCAACATCCACTGCGGTCCCAACTCGCATATTCAACTAAAATATCTTCGCAACAACATAAATCTAATCACAACTAACATAACTCTACTCTAATCAAACTCCCATCTTAAAATAAAAATAACCCCCCATCTTAAATCAAAAACTCCCATCTTCATAAAATTCAACCAGGAACCATGGCCGCCCGTATTTAACGCGGGGACCATGGGTCCATCTAAACTCATAACAACAACGCCGGGTCTTCAATTCGAGCATCACCATTGCTTCTTGACTGATGGTGATGCCGGACCCGGCATCGCATAAATCAAACCAGCATTTCAAAAATGTCACCATGGACACAGGGTCGCCCGTATCATTGGCGAGGGCCCTGTGTCTTCAACCGACACTATAAAACCTTTAAAAAAAATTGTACCTATTATGGTATTATAACAAATAAATAAAGTTTTCATATAATACAAAAACGCTCGATGTCAGAGGACCTACCGCGAGAAACTAAATTCGCTATTTGTTTATCTGCATCTCTGTCGCTCCTGCATATGCCAGTGATATGAAGTTGTATCAAAGTCTAAGTTGTTTGCTGTGGTCTTCACAGAAAAGGTTTAGAATCTCTCATTCTGTAATCTTCTTGCTAGAGTCTAATAATATCAGTATTCAATGATAATAACACATGTTATTACAGATGTCAGGTCAGGGTCATGTAGACATTGTACAAATGTTTGTAGAATGTCTGTAATTATATGTAATTATAATATGTGGTTTCATCTTTGTTAATAATTATGAGTACCTACTGTATCACCTTTGTCGCCCGGCAAATTACAGCTAAAAATAACACAGAACATTTACACTCCAATATCCGATATGATAATCAACTCATCAACTGTAATTAAATAAGGTGGGGTAAGACGAACATAGTTTATTTTGGTTGGGACAAGACAAAACAGTATGAGGATGCCATACAAGTGTTTGTCTTGTCCGTGGGATGGTCTTACCTTACTTTATGGATTAAAAAAATGCTAAAAAATAAATGGCCCGGAGATATTGTTTGTTACACATGCTACTTATTAGGTAGCATGAAAGCATGCTACTATTAAGCAAATGCTACCTACTGGCAGTCTGGCATGTGTGTTTAGGGCGTACTAGTTTTAACATGCTTTTTAGCGCCGAATAGCGAAATGCTCAAACAACACTCTTATTAGTATGGTATTGCAGAGCATGTGTAACAGTCGTACCTTTACCTCATAATCTAAAATAACATTAGAAAGACAGCTACAAGCACTCAGCGGCTTATTTGAATTCACGTTTATTCCTTTTGGTCTGAGACTTTACTCTTTGGGTCTGAGCAACGCGTCGTTGATTTGACAGAGGTTGATATTTAAATTTCTGCTAGAGTCTGTTCGGAAAGAAAAGAGTCGTGGAATTTATTATCCATTCCACGACTCTTCTCTTTCCGTACAGACTCTATGGATTTTATCTTTTTGTCTCATTGGTCAGAGTTATGAACAAATCACCATTCCACGGTCATAATTTTCAGGTTAACCGAGGTGTTATATTGCAAGAGGCACGGTGACAAAAGGATTTTTAGCACCGGAGACTACATCATGTCAGGCGTATATTTGATTCTGATCATACTGAACGCAGTTGGGACTTCTTACGACATTATCAATGGGGATGCGGCAGGTATGTATAATTTTGCTACCGAGGTCAATGTGTAGAAGATCGGCATACTATATTTTTGGGTGGGAAGCCCGTCATAGGGCAAACTCTCTCGTATTTGAATATGTACGTCGCTGAGCTCAACACAGTCAGCAAGGAAGAGCTTCGCTCCTTCTGCTCTACTCTACCGTCCTTCTTTAAGTGGAGTATGTGTAGTTGTGTACCAACTTGTAGACGGTCTTACCTCCTCTAGACGGTCTTCTACACATAGACCTTAAACATTTTTTAAAACTTAACCAGAGCCGTCTGCGACTCGCAAGCCTGCGTTTGCTAGTTGTATTTAATACAAGTACCTGAAATAAGTAATAATAATAAATTACTCTTCGAAGGCCGCAAAAATATATAACACGCTCTTATGTCTCTACAAAAAGATCGTGTCAGATATTTTGCGGAACATATTATTTCAAGTGACTACCTAATTATTATTGTTGGTTTAAGGGAATCCGTATTTACTGGCTTTCTCTATGCGGCGTAACTGGCGTAAGCTGATAGCGCCCAGCGGCGTCGGGCCCGAGCCCAGGCTCAACCGGCTCAAAATCATCAACGGATTGAGGTATACATTTTTACAGTCCACATCATTCACAAAATATTCAGCTTCCCTTATTATTATTTATATACTTTTTATAGTTAATAGTTATTAGGAACTGCGGGTCAAAAAATATGTTTTGACCTCTAGTATGCGTGTGCCAAATGGCTAACTGTAGGTACATCGATTTGCGGTTTTTTTTATGTACACCTTACATTTAATTACCTACTCAAGGTACGATTAAAGTCCATCCACGGACTATCCCGCCAAATCCTAAATTAGTCTGATCATATCTATGGGAATTGGGAACTGATAGTTGTCTATGGCCTCTGAATTTTTTGGCGATTACAAGTAATGTCAATCAACTTTGTCAGTAGAAAAAGGCGCGAAATTAAAAATTTATATGGCTGGATACCCTTCGCTCCTACATTTTTTAAATTTGCCCATTTTTTCTGCTGACGGAAATAGCTTGACAGGCATAAAATGTAAACTTAACTAAACGTTTGTCAACAGATCTTTAACGATGGTTTGCGTCTTCTTTTCGCACGCCGTGTTAGTGCTTGTTGTTTTTTACCTCAAGAATCCATACTTCGTCGAAAACGTAAGTACCTAAGACTTATTCTACATTACGAGTGTATTCATTTATAAAAGTGACCACAACACGCAATTTTAGTATATGCTGAAATAAATAAATCCGCACACTTTGCCGGTATTTACGCGATGCGCCATGTGCAAGAACAAAGTACCTAAATACTCGTACTTTTGATGGATTTATTTAAAAATATCGTGTATACTTTGTGGATTCCAGATGTTCAACGACCCCACCAAGTACATCCTTCTCAACGGCACACTAGTGACGTACACGTTCTTCGTAATGTCGGGTTTCCTGCTGGCGTTCAACTTCGAGCTGCACGCGGAGAAACATCGTGTTAGCTTGTGGGAGTGGCCCAAGGGAATGATCTTACGGTGGCTGAGGTAGGTTTAGGCAGTGGCGGGGCAAGACCAAAATTTGGTGTGGACAAGGTACACATAGCGAGGCCCTCTGGTGGCGCAAGAAATAACTAATATTTTTTTACGTTGCTACCCAGTTATATGTATTTGAGGCGCGAGGCCCCTCTGACCGCGAGGCCGTAGGAGGCGGCTCACGTCGCCCACGCCTAGCGCCGCCTCTGGGTTTAGAAGGTCACTTGTGAGATGACTGACAGACATGTTGACAAACTCATAGTAAAGCATAATGTTAATAGTGTATCAAGCAAGACTACTCTTTGAGCGGTATAGATAGATAATCCATTTATTAGCTTGCCACAATACACACATATAAACAAAAAATAATAGAAACAATTAGCAATACTTGGACCCGGGTATGTCCTTAAACTGCGTCCAAAAGAGAGGTATGGGCACTGTGAATGTCATCTCGCTTTGTGTGGTAGGGCACAGCACAGTAAATGTCATTCCAGATCTAGAGCAGAGCCCAACTGGGGAAGTTCCTCCACCTAACAGAAAACCGCAGCCAAATAACACTAGACCCTAGTGTTGTGTTCCTGCCGGTGATTAAGGTTGCCCGAGCTCAACGAGGGTGCGGAGTGTTAGGATCGGCAACGCGCGTGTAACTCCTCTAGAGGCTACGGAGACTGCTTACCATCAGGCGGGCCGTATGCTTGTTTGCCACCGACGTAGTATATAAAAAAACCCACAACGATAGATAGCATTTATTAGTAAAAAATAATATTTTACATGTCAGGTAAATTTCAAGTAGCATAAAAATACATTCATTTTATTTAAAAGTACAATAATTACATTACTAAAAATTACAATTTATAAGTACTTACGTTTTGAGGTAAACCCATTTCACATATATTATTTAAGTAAGTATCTACTTTAATCAAAGTCATGTAGTAATAAAAATAAGATAAAGACTAAAAAGCATCAATAAAAGGCAGATGTTGAATGTTGATGTATGCGTTGCATGCAGCAAAACAAAAGGGATCTGATACGCTACACTCTTTCGGGTGAAGCACTGATAATTCTGCTAGAACCTAGAACCCACTGAACTCAGATCACGAACAGATTATCGATGGACCACAAAATATAAATTTAAAAAATAATTAGAAGCTTGCCTATTCAATAATAATAAGTGTCGTAGTATGGATTATGTAAAAGTGTGGTGATGCGTGTTGGTGTATAGTATTATATCAGAACCCCTAGTGTAAATTTATTTGACAGCGTGACGTGACGTATGTACGTCCGTACGTGCCGTTACGCTAAAAAATAAATTTATACTAGGGGTACAGATATGAAGTAGAAAACGACCTACAATAAGTTCAAATGTTTGTACACATACATTTGGTAATCTGCAACCAAATACCCGTGCGGAATTCCTGCAATTTGTTTATTTAAAAGGTATATTTTAAAATGAGTCTTAAACGATTGCTTTGTTTTAAGGCTTCTTAATGGGGGAGGGATATTATTCCAGCACTTGGTTGCGAGATACCGGAAGCAGCGCGTAAATGCGACGGTTTTGTGTGGGTGTGTTTCTCAAGGACACCGCCTGGTGGATTTAGTACCATGTCATCTGTGGAATGAGGAAATATGTATGTTTTCGGTATGATGTGAGTAGATAGTATTCCCTGATTCTGCCCTACTCCCCGGCCTATGACACGCCAACAATAGGGAATGCAAAATGGTTATAACCGAAAACGAAATAACCAGTTATAAATATTTTCAGTCAAACACTATTATGAAATTTTACCAGTTACCTATTGCATTTCCTAGCAAATAAACTCACCCTGCCTCTCAGCAAAGCCAGAGTAAGTTTACATTGTTGCATTAAAAAAAAATTAAAATTAAAATTAAAATTTAGCCTTTTTAGCGTATTACTTTAAACCAGCTTCCTTTCAGATTGACCCCGACCTACGCGCTGATTATGTTCACCGTGATGACGTTGATGCGTCACCTGGGCGACGGGCCGCAGTGGGAGCTGGTGGTGACCAGCGAGTCAGACGCCTGCCGCAAACATTGGTGGGCGCATCTGCTCTACATCCATAATTATATGTGGGAGGAGATGCCTTGCTTTCCTCAGTCTTGGTAAGTTTTTACAGGATCATTTCGTAAATTGCTCGTTGCCGTAAACTACCTTATGCGGTTATGACTCTCAGTCATGTGGAAGCTATGCAGTTGAAAAATTCACCTAGTCTTGGGTGAATTAATGAACTTCAAGAAGTTTACCCATTACAGTATAACCTTAGGGGTTATAATGCCCATAGCAACGGCAAGGGTATTAATGTCTCCTCTTCCCAGTATTAGGTACTAGGAAGAGAAGAAATTACAATTATACAATTGGCGTTACAGGTGTACTCAAGCTTGTAGTATAGTTTCTATTTTTCTCCGTGAGCTTCTACGGATTATCGTCTTATCTATTGTTTAAAAACCGCAAAGGCGCGTGCCACTATGAAAAAATGGTGAGGCCGCATAGGTAGCGTTTATTGAATTACTACTCTACTGAGCACGGAATAAGATTCATTATGAATTAATACAGAATTCTAACAGAATAGCTGTCTGATCTCTATTGGTGCGTCTAAGGTAGGCGACTAAATGCTCTCAAACCAGCTTAACTTGTGACACTGCGATCCGAAACAAAGATACGTATTCGAAGACCTCGCTTGCACTGGTAATGCGAGCGCACGGCTAGCTAGCGCCAAGGAAGCAATGTTATGTTTCTCGAAGAGCAGGTAAAAAACAGGGCCGGATTTTCACACAAATATATTTGGGTGGTTTTACGTTCTTTAATTTAAAGAGATAAAACATAACACTATTTAAATAGTAGGTACACAAAATCAAATCCAAATAAATATTATGGGATATTTTTATACAAATCGACCTAGCCCCACGGTAAGCTCAGTAAGGCTTGTGCTGTGGGTACTAGGCGACGATATATATAATATATAAATACTTATATACATACATGGAAAACACCATAACTCAGGAACAAATATCGGTGATGAACACACACATAAATGCCCTTACTAGGATTACTAAATGAACGTAATAAAGAAATATCATTCATAATCATAATTTAAAAGTCAATTCTACTAGCTAATATAAGGAAACAGTTTAAAATTCGCATCTGATTACTTTGCCCCACATGTGGACAAAATGTAAACTTTCTCATTCGTTTTTGAATAATCAAGAGGACCTTTACCAGTTGGTGTGGTCATGTGGTGAAAAACTATTTACCTAGACTTTATTAGCCAAAATTAAGAGTAAAGATACCACGAATGAAACAGGTACCTTTCAGCGGACACGCAGCTGTTCGGGTTAGGTCTACTAGTCTGCATCGTGTGCCGGAAGCAGCGGACACAGCTGCTGGCGCTGGGTGTTCTGATGGCCGTCTCGCTGGCCATCCCCGCCGCGCACACCTACTTCCAGAACCTGGGCGCTGTTGTACACAACTCTCCTGAGTGAGTCATACGCGTGTCTCAGCCGTCCACTGTAGTGGCGCACGCAGCTGCTGGCACTGGGCGTTGAGTCATCTAGCTGGCCATCCCCGCCCCGTACACCTACTTCTAGGATCTGGTCGCTGTTCAACACAACTCTCCTGAGTAGGTTCATCATACCCGAAGGACAAAGGTATTCCATGGATATGGCACGTTATGATTCATTCTTGTTGTTATTTTTTTACCGTCAACCAGAGTACAATATTGACAAAGTTTATTGGTTAGGATGGAGGATCTGATCGGATGGTACTCTTTAATAAAAGTGCCTGACCTGTTCCAAATTTTTGACAGGATCCCAGGTTCTCTTCGTGAGCAGTGGGAAAAAAGTAAGCAGAACACTAAGAAGATAATGATGACACTCTACTTATATTAATAACATTTTCAGATCACTCCGCACCTATTTCCGGTACAACAGGGAGTTCCAGATAATCTTCGTGCGTGGCCACACGAACATGTCGACGTATGTGCTGGGCATCGCCGGCGGGCTTCTCGCCTACCACTGGCTCAACAACGAGAAGGCCGTCTCTGAGCGACTACAGGTTACTCGACTTGGCACTAACATATTTCCTTACTTACTACAGCCATCCCAACTACCATCACTAAATGTTTAGTTATGTAAACTACTTACACCTAGTGTTGGTCGAACGTTAATTGCAACTGACCATTAACTATTACAAATTGAGCCGTAAACCGTAAGGGACGGTTACAGTTTACGGTTCAATTTTTTAATGGTGGTCACTTGCACTAACGTTTCGGCCAACACTGCTTACATCGTTGGCACTTGGCCCAGGGAGCCAAATTGATGCTTGAACACAAAACAACGCTAATTTTCTCGGTCCTTTCTTACTTCTTGTCAATAGTTGATTCGGAGTTCACGCAGATCCGCCTCCATCATATTGTTCCAGCGATACCTGGGGCGTCAGACAGGAAAATCTGCCGAAAGCCTGCTAGGCGGCCGAAGTGCGCTTTTTTCACATTCCGGTCTTCACCCTTCAATTACTTTGTCGTGGTTGTCGACAACCACGAATATTCCCACACGAATGGATTTATAATCATTCGTACCGTTTTAGTTTAATGGTTCTAGCAATGCCATCGCCGCAACTTTACTTCACGTAGGTAAACAGGCATTAATCTCCTTTCCTTAACACTTTTTTTAACTCGAGAATAGATGAAGCATGGTAAAAGTACTTAGGTATGTACTGTTGCGTTAGGAAATTTCTAATGTGACAGTATAGGAGTATGGCAGCGTTCCCACGTAACGACAGATAGTAGTTGTCAGTAAATGTACAAGCCATAATAAGACGATTACCGTTCTATATGTGAACACCTCCATTTAAATGTATACAGGCCACGACGCACGAGCAAGTTCATTGACCGGATACTTGAAATCTTCCAGAAATACGCATGGCTAACATGGCTGGCGCCGCCTGTCGGTGTGAGCATAATCCTTTCCGGTGGCCTATTCTACATGGACGACTTCGAGCCCTCCACCATTGCGCGAGTACTGTACGCCTCGGTCCACAAGCCCATCTTCCAGCTATGCATCGTTGTGCTGATCATCAGCGCCATCTTTAAGGTTAAAAGTAAGTCAGTGTGAGCGTCACCCTATCCGATGGCTTTGTTCTATATGGGCGACTTCCAGCCGAAATATTGCTTTTTATCTTAGCAGGGCAGCTTAGCCCTTGGTTTTCTGTCAACATACTCTGAGATCATCGTGACTAAAGGAGTGACTTAATTATCTGGTTTGCAGGCGTAGTTCGCTACCTCCTCGAATGGCGAGGCTTCACGTGGACGGGTCGTGTGGCGTACGCCGGCTTCCTCGTGCACTCCATGTTTCAACGCGGGCTCGTGGGCACAGCTCGTCTGCCCGCCTACATAACCGACTACAATGTGGTGCTTATTTTTTACCAATCACTCAGTCATATAGGTTGTTTACACACTGGGCATTGAGGGCCTACCACGATCACCGGAGTTCCTAAATAGCAGGCATCTTCAGAATCCTACATCCCAATTATCCCAAATCGTAAACTTGTAACTGCGTTTAGTAAGAGTCTGACTGATTGCATTAATTAGGTTTTTTATAGGATCCTAGTTCCGATGCCAGTTAGGACGACTGAATTAAACAAAGTTGAAACTAAGGCGTGTGTAGCGTTCAATATCCTCTATATTTTAGTGAGTGCATTACAGCTGCCTTCGAGTCCCAGGAGTCAACAATTTTCAGCCAAAAAAGGACCTCGAAGTTTAAAATTTAGAATCAACTTTGATACCGCCTCCTCAATGGCAATTTTTGATTTTCCACAGATAACAATCCTGGCAGCGACAGTGTTGCTGTCCTTCGGCTCAGGCGCGCTGCTGTTCGTGGCGGTGGAGGCGCCGGTGGCCGCGCTGCTCAAGGCGGCGCTCGCGCCCCGGAGGGCCGGGGCTAAGGAGCAAGCCGCTGAAGACGCCCCTACTGATGTTACTACTAAATTCTAGTATTAACGCAGGGGTCGAGAAACGTTTCAAAAGAAGAGTCAACTGGAATAGAAATCACGAGTTTTATGAATCTCAAAACAGAACATTCCTGAGTTCTGAATGTTTTGATATGTTTTTAGTTATTATGAATGCGTTAAAGAAAATAATGTAATGTATGTACTTACGTGAAAGAAGAGAATGGAAAACGTATAACGAGACGAGCGGGTAACCTGTGATGTGTTGTACTACGATGGTTTTTGAGAATGAAACAAAAATAAAAGAAAGTTGGTTTTTTCTTCGAAAGACTAATATGTCAGAGTACTGTAGCTAATATAGTACATTGGTTTCCCCCCCCCCCCCCTCCCCCCACGCAGTAAACGGCATATCTACAGACATACAAAGTAGCGCCGTAGCGGGCCTCCCCTCCAGTCGGGGGATGCATTTTCTTTCTTCTTTCCTCGAAGCCGAGTTGGACCAAGCTAGCTCTGCATGGCATTTAGAGTAACAAAATGTGGCAATGTTATCATTAATACCAAATCTCAATGAAATATGACGTTTATAATGACACTGCCTCAATTTGATGTATTCAAATTGGTCCAAAGTTTGATTAGATGGACTCTAGACGGTTAACATACTGCACAAGCACCGTAACCTGTACAAAGCTCTGGTGTTTCATTGGCGTGATACCACCCTAGTGTTATTTCGCCGGCGTAAGGTCGTTCCATTGTACATACTATATATTGTCACAAAAAAAGAAAACTACTTTTCTGTTACCTATGTGACCAGGTATGTGAGGATAACGTATTCGCTTTTTCTATGATCAATCTAAACGGCAAAAACTACTAAATATAACCTGTGTTACATTACAAATGATTAGGATGACACAGAAGCCAGGTCCGTAGCCCCCTACGGCTGCGCCGATGTCGAGCCGAATCATACAACAAGTGCGTTCTTCCAGACGGTTTGTGTTCACGCTGTTGTGTACACTGGGACGTCGAATAGCGGGGAGCTCCAGAGTACTTCGGATAATTACATATACTAATGTATGCTTCGGATGCCGGCGCTGCCACGCTAGCCTGAGGCCATGCTGGACGATTATAATCAGTGATCGGAATTGGGTGAGCTAAAATACCTATTCTTTGCAAAAAGTAGTATATTATTGCTGGTTCTGGCGCACGTTTTTTTTTTTGCGGCTGGTGATGTAGCTTATGCTTAACACTAGTGATGGGTAGGACATCAATTTAAAATGAGTTTGTATGAGTACCTCATTCTCTAAAATGAGGTGTTACAATGTCTTACTTCAAATGAGGAGAGGTACTAGCACTTTTGCAGCATCGACTATTCCATCAACTCCAACGGCAGCAAACCATATTTAATGTAAATACATATTTAGGCATTGCTAAACTTCCTTTTAATTATTTAATTGGAGTGCAATTCTGGAGGTTTAAAACAGAACTTTAACAACAGAAGACATAAATTTAAGAATCAAACTAAGGAGTTAAAATACATACATCCTATTGCAACTTAATTTGATGCTTTTATGAAACTTGTTCTAATTTAGCAGTTTATTATTTTTATTGTTAGATTGTTCAGTATCAATTTTTGCTACTTGATATCATTTTAAGTTTAACATTCATATATTGAAATAAATACTAACCATAAACTACCAAACAAACAATTAACAAACTAAGGAGAATAAATCCAATATTTGTTGTACCATTATTATATAGAAATTACTAACTTACCACCTCATAATTTATCAGTAATATCATTGTAATATGATAACAAACGAAAGCCTCAATAACGTTCGAGCGGTAATGCCACCGGCGTGTAACATACACTTGATTTTTGTATGCAAAAGACACAACGAAAGACCCACAGGTATATTTTATCGCGAAAACAATGTTAATATATTGTTATTTTGGCATAATTATAAGAATGGTCACTGATCACTATTTATAAAACACAACTAAAGATTACGAACAACTTTTTCGAGTTTCTCGTACTATAAATATGTCAAAATCATAAATGATCGAAATACTATACGAAGCACGTTAACAAAAAGTATTACAAATTCAAATCGTTAAAATGTACATGTTTATTTCACCTATACAAATTATATTTACTTTTTTTATTAATAAACTAATGTAAATTATCAAATTTTGTGTACGCCACTATATTATATTTCAATAATTTAAATAATATTTTGGTTCTTAAACGATAACTGTTTTTAAGCAAGCTTCGTAAATGCCCAGTGAGACTTGGTAGGCATTTCAATCGCTTATCAAGTAACCATTTCACTGTCCAGTCTAATTGATTCAGATTATACATGACACCAGCAATATGAGTCTTGAGGTCAGGTTATACTGGTAAGCGCGTTAGTACAATAATAGCTAACAAATATGGAGGCCTACCGCGAACCACGAAGTTTTGCTTTGCTGTCGCACTTACGTATGAAATTACAAGTGCGACAGAGAGAAAAAACTTTCTTCGGTAGGTTCTTTGATGACTTAGATTTTTCGCTTTTGACAAGTAACTTAGCAATGCTAGGATCAAAATGGCGTAATATGTATGCAAGCTTGCGGACGCTTACGCTTGTTTTCTTTCGTGTTTCATTTTTAACGTATTTTCGATGAGGTGTTATTGAAGCACGGCGCGTGTCTGTCTCACTCCCTCTTTCGGTAAATCTAATTCATTGTTTCATTTTGAAAGGATTTTTGAGGAGATGTCACAGTGAGGCGAGTGACTGGTACAAACACAACGCATTTCTCGGTGGACCTTTTGTCCTTGCAATAAGGTTTGTAGTTGGGCAGTTGTTAGTGTGAGCGATGAATACGATGACGTCAATGACTCATTTCTTCATTTGAATGTCGGCGAGCACCGAGCGCCTCGCGACTCTCTTGCGAGTTGTGAGGAACGCGAGTGAGTTTGAAAGGCTGAGAGTTTTTTTTTAAATTTGAAGTGTTTGAGTGGTAAGAGCTGTGTGTGATGCGCGCGAGTAAATGAGTAAAATTAATTGAGGAGTGATGTATGACATTTATGCGGTGTGAAGTTCTGCGACAATTTAACAAAGTGAGTGGTACAAATGAGGTGCCTCACGAGTGAGCAACTCAACACTACTTAACACATGGAGTTTGTATGGGAGAGTGTTTGAATGATAATTGATAACAGTTTACCGCACTTTAAAATCTCATTTTTAACCGATTTCTCATTGTGGAACTATGATTCAAAATGTATTGTAAGTGTTGTGCACCTACTCTACCAATAAAAAAAAAAAAAACAAAGTTATTATTGTAATTTTTTTATGTTATTGTCACTGACCTATCACACATAGACAGTTAGTCCTCATAAGGCTAATCTGCCAAAAGTGAAGCCGAAACTCGATCGATGTGTGCGTGCGACGCTCGTGTCTTACGCTCAGCGACACACACATATATACAAACATGGGTTGCCAGAGTTCATTTATTCCCCTTAAAGTAGATGGATTTTAACCACATCCTTATACTTGGCTATCAATCATTTGGGAGTGTGTATGTAGATATTAAATTTGTAGCAAAAGCTTTCAAGGTTTCTTTTAAGGACTTTGCATTTCTGTACTTTGTGAAATAATGTTTAAATAAAAAAACGTTTATTTTTTTATTTTACAAATGTTCACAGATAATAGCTGGTAGAATTGACTTTGGAATAATGATTTTAAATGATAAATATTTAATGACGATCATTTGGATTTGATTTGGTTTGATTTTATTTGACTAATATTTTCTTCGGGTTAGTGTGGTGAAAAATTTTGTGTTTCACTTGGGGCAAAATTTGTTTAACTCTCGTAACTTGAAACCCTCGCAACGCTCAAGATTCCATTTTTCGACATTTTGGATCTTTATTTAGCTCGAGTAGCAATATTAGCACGAGCGGTTAAACAACAACTTTTCCACTTGTAAAACAAATAACTATTTATCGTCAGTACTCGTAATTGTACCTGCAGGCCTAGCCAAGGTGACAATCGCTATTGCTTCGAACAACGAAACGCTTTGTGTCTCTCTATCAGTCTTCCATATAAGTGCGACAGTGACAGTTGCGTTTCGTTTTTACAGACCTTAACTGTAACACCTGTGTTCCACAAATAAAATTTACTTTAGGTACTTGCTCATCAAAATGGCGAGAGCATATTCGACTATGTTTAGTCGGTTTCCATATTGCATCGTTCCTATTTAATCTAATTTTTTCCGTCCATCTCGCAGACAGAAGCGGATCAGTCGGAAATCTAAAACGAATATCACACAAAATAAAAATATGAATTTAAACTGTAATTTTATAAAAGACAAAACATAATTTGAAATAAAAGAATGAAAAACTAAAAAAGAATATTTTCTATAGTCATACAAGGAACTTAAAGTAAGCATATTAATTTTATTAATGTAATCGTCATGCCTCATTTGGAGGAAAAAAGATTCATATCACCTGGCAACATTTATTAGTAATGGCGGCTGACGAAAATTTGGATTTTTGTATTTACAATTACGTAAAAATATCACATTAAACTGGATACTTACGCGTGAAATGTTATATCAGGCGGTTTGTTTTTATTCACTGATGTGTTGTGACACCAATTCACCGCACAAACAACCATCTTTCTTATATTTTTTAATTTATAACCGGGAGGTGTACACAAACCAACTCGACCTTGAGTACTGCGAGGGCCGTTCGGATACGATGACACGAGGGCGACATAATGTCGTACTCGAAATGGCTTCACTAGGGATGTACAGACTAGGCATCTAGGCTAGTTATAAATCTATGGTTATTGTGTTATTTTATCCTGTTAGATTGGACATTAACACACTTTGAATCGCCAGAACCAGCAATAATACACTACTTCTTGCGAAGAATAGGTATTTTAGCTCACCCAATTCCGATCACTGATTATAATAGACCGCGGGCCAGGAGCATATTTCGTCAGTCATCGCCTCCCGGCTGATACTTTGTCAGATGATAGTTTAGATGCTGTTTTAAAGCTGCCGTCAGCGGGTTCTATCACGGTGGAATGACCGTCAGCTGTAAAATGAACATGTAAAAAATATGCGCCTTACCGCTTTATGTGCGGCAAAGCAAAGTATGCGTAATGTGTAAATTGCGTAATCCGTTGATGGCTTTTCAGGCGTTTACGCCTGATGAAATGCTACATGCAAAGTTTCATGATTTGTTATTTATTTATTTATTAAACTTACCGCCGCGATATAACCGGCTGACGATTATTTAAATTAACAACAGCATATGAACTATCATTTGACAAAGTATCAACCGGGAGGCGGTGACAATTTTTTTTGTTTGTTTTACGTGTTTCGGTGGCAGCCATTCATCAACTCGCAGCTGACGTCCACGAGGGTTCATCATACCTAGCCGTTTACCACAACACGAGTTTTCAGCCAGGAGGTGGTCATGGAAATTGTTCCTGGCTCGCGGTCTATAATAAAATAATAAATTATAACGAAATGTTTTTTTATTGAAATTATTACCATGTCGAAGTTATAATAATAATAGTAAGTACATCATTATTTTCCATCGTATTTTCACGGAAACGTACGAACGTGAATTGCTATCTCAGTCAGTCTCGGTACAAAAAGTACTGACGCTGACTGAACTAACATGACAAATACGAACGTTTCCGAGAAAATACGATGAAAAACAATTATTCACAACATCTGTATAGTAATACCACTGATAGACAGTCATCAGGTCATCACACCGTCGCCGTCACCGCATCCGGAAACTGAATTAATGTGATAACGATAACTATGGATCCCTGTGTAAATTATAGACGACGTGGGTTAACTACACAAAAGCCAGGTCCATTGGGGGGCTGCGCGCCGATATCGTGTCGAATCATCCGACACGTATGTTCTTCTATACGGTTACTATTCACATTCTTGTGATGTGTAGTTGGCACGACGAATGGCGGGGAGCTCCAGAGAATTTCAGCTGCCGCACTAGCCCGAGGCCATACTCTGGAAAATTAAGATGAATGAAGATAGAAAATACAAGTCTTTAAGTGTTATTGCAGACCTCAAAGTAACAGTGGAAAAAATGTTTATGCCAAGTACAGTACATGTAATTTAAGCATGCCGTTTTAAAATGAGTGCGTTAACTGTGTGGACTTCACGTGACACTTAGAGATTTCTGTGGAATGAGCTCCCTGATGAGGTTTTCCCCGGGGACTATACAAACAGAGTACGGGATTCTTCGGGAAGGGTCGATAACGTATATACGATACCCCCGGAGTTACTGGCCTCCATATGCTACGATGCTATTGCCAGCGACTCGATATAAAAAACCGGACAAGTGCGAGTTGGACTCGCCCACCGAGGGTTCCGTACTTTTTAGTATTTGGTTTTTTTTTTGAAAATTTTTAACTGTCTAGCTATCACGGTTCATGAGATACAGCCTAGTGAGAGACGGACGGACGGATAGACGCGCAGACGGACGGACAGACGAACGGACGGACGGACAGCGGAGTCTTAGTAATAGGGTCCCGTTTTACCCTTTGGGTACGGAACCCTAAAAATACATGGGAACACATTATTTTGCTTTTAAACCTGCTAATTATGTTCCTGTCGTCGACTTTCTCGCCCCACATGCAGACGTCGCCGCCGAGGATGTTCTCGGCCAAAGATTTGTCATTCACCATGGCATGCGGGTCCGTGCCGTTGTAGTAATCCTTCCAAGACTTCTTCGCGCTGTCCAGGTACCACGGCGCGGATAATATTACCTTTTTGCCGGCTTCTAAGACCTTTAAATTTAAGTATTGGGTCATTACCTATGAAATGGCGTTTTTGTTCATAAGTATTAGTCATGTCATAGTTTATTTATTTTAATAGTAAACTTCGAAGTATTTTTTAATATCATTAGTGCGCTACCTGGCAACGATTTTACATACAATAATTTGCTACTTTTATTGTTTTACGTTCACTAACTTACCAACATACTAAGAGGGCAAGTTAAATAAAAGCTTGTAAAATAATATAAGTTTATAAACATACCTTGTTTACAGTGTGCTTGCCGTGATCATCATATTGTTCATTGCCTTTAATGGGTTCTGTTTTCCAGACTTGCACGGGCGTACTCGCTGGTAAGGATGTCACGTTCACGAATACTTCCTGAAAGCATATGATACACTCTGTCATTGGTGGGATTATGTTTAAAAGATCTACTCTCATTTTTTGAGCCTCTGATGTAAGTTTTCATTACACAAGCACACAGCAATTGCTTTGTATTAGGAGAGCCGTGTTTGTCATCGTCGTGGTATTAAAAAAGTTAAAAAACCTACAGTTACTCAATCATAGTAGTTAGGTTTCTTAATCTCACCCCCCTATCCTCGGTCCATATAGTGAGAAATTATCTACAAATAACGTTCGCGTTCAACCCAACCCAAGGGCCTCCCGCAAAAATCTAAAATCCAAAATTCGTAATCTGCTTCTTTATCTCTCGAATCCGCAAGAGGGATAGAGAGGTAGTAAAAGCGCGAAAAGTACCCAAGTGGCGCCGTGAATTTGAACAAAAACAGTAAATTAACGATTGAAGCTTATATTTCAGAAGTATTAGAACAAATTAAATTATTTTCAGAAAATATTTTAATTTGATGTTATTTCAAGTATATATAAATTATAAACTGAAATAAATGTCATATACTAAGAAAAAATTACCAAGAGCTCCGGTGCCTGAGCCATTCGGCCGCAGGGGTCACGGCGGCATAGGTCGAATTTTTCCAAGTGTATGCACTTCTAACTGAAGGCTTACGGCGCCCCCTGGATCTCGTCCCAAACCCCACGGTATCAGTGACATTCCGTCGGGTTGCTTACCATCGTCCCGGGCCATACCAGCCGGCTCGACTCGAGTACCGCAGGCACGTGGGAAAGAGACCGAGGGATAATGTCTTTGAGCGGAACGTACAACCGCCGCGCGCTTCGCTGGCAAGACGGACGTGACGCTGCAGCCGGTCTACATCAGCACTCCCACGATGGCATTTTCAACTTATATAAAAAGTTGAAAAATTAATGTTTGTAAACTTGCCTCCCACACGATGGGCTGCGATCTACTGCCAATCAGTCGGAACAGTCTGTCGATGAACATGGGGAACAACTCCGTGACTGTCATGTTGTGTTCTTTTAGATACACCTGAATTGTCGAATCATTCTCCCTGGAAAGAAAATAATTAGATTAACGAGTGTGTCCTAAAGCCACACTACGCCTAGTTAGAAATACGAGGTTAAGAAACATTTTAAGGAACTTTCACTGCGGCATTCATTCCTTAGTTAGATAACTTCAAATCACTGACATGCAACGACCAATTGTGGAAAGTACATCCTCAGTAGATGTGCCATAATAATCGCATCAATAAAAAAGCTCTAAACCTCTAATAGATAGACGTACCGCACCTTGGTCAAGCGATCATCGCACATCCGACATGGAGGAGTTATCAAAAATTGCTTTCTGAATTATTTTTCTCACTGCACCCACATTCCAGAATTTCTGCTTTGCCCTATGGTTGACTGATAGAGAATGCCTAAGAGAAGGCATTAAGTCCGCTATTTGTACTAATTTTTAGTGTGCAATAAAGTTTAAATAAATAACAATAAGGACGTGGCAATGGATTAAAGCGAGGAAAAGGAGTAAAGGTGTGCTCAATAAAGGGAAGCGATACTTTACTCCAGGGCAAAGACTGATGCTTTATAAATCGCAAGTCAGACCTATAGTTGTGCCATTCTCGCGAACATTCTCGATTTACTATGGGAAATATTCTCGAGCGAGAACATTTCCCATACAATAGAGAGAACGTTCTCGACAACGGTACAATTAACTCTCAAAGTCAGTCCCATATGGCGTGTTGCTGTCACCTTTGGTCAGAAGTACCTGGAATGACCTGGATGCCAGCTTGGGCCCTTCGAATCAGTCCAAAGGCATGCTGTACGAATCGTCGACGATCCCAAACTCACAAGCGGCATTGAGCCTTTCAGTCTACGGAGAGACTTTGCCTCCTTGTGTGTGTTCTATCGTTTGTACGATGGGCTGTGCTACGAAGAATTGTTTGACATGATGCCAACGGCCGCTTTCTATCCCCGTACCGCTCGCCGGCGGCAGGGTGTTCATCCTCACACCCTAGAGCTAAACTTCTTGCCGCGGACGCTCCGGCTGTGGAATGAGCTACGCCGAGGTTTTCCCGAAGGGCTACAGTATGAAGTTCTTCGAAGAAGGAATGTACATATTCTTAAAGAGTCGGCAACGTACATGTAACACCTCTGGAATTTGCAGGCATCCATAGCCTACGGTGACTGCTTACATCAGGCGGGCCGTATGATTGTTTGTCACCGTTGTGGTATAAAAAAAAAGATATTAGTGTATACAGCTAACTACGTTCTACAAATACAAACATGACTCGAACCGCACATAGATCGTTGTTCGGTAAGTATACATACGTGTATTACACTTCAAGACAACTACTATGAATGATAAGTACCTACTTAGCACTCACCAACACTTCGTATTGACCTCGTCCCCACCAACATGGAAGTACTTGTCCGGGAACAAGTCCTGCACTTCTTTGATCAGGTCTCCGAGCAGCTCGTACGTGGAATTGAGAATGGGGTTCAAGGCTGCACTCGTGGTGGATTGGTTCCACTGGTCTTCGCACGTTAGCACGAGCTCGGGGTGCGATGCCCCCCAAGACACGGTGTGACCTGTTTGATAAATTATTATTTTTAGGCGATGACAAGCAGCGAACATGACAAGTGAAAAGTTCGCAATAGGAGAAACAACCATTTCTGTCTACGGTTTAGGACTTCTGTGGTAAAAGTTTTATTTATTAGGTAGGTTGATCCAATCCAACCACCAAATTTGCTAGAAATTTTTAAAAACGTTAATTAATATTTGCTGTATTTATTGGCTGTATGCTTGTTTGCAAAACACACACACACACACACACACACACACACACACACACACACCCACCCACCCACCCACCCGGTCAGTAAAAGGTCAGTAAAAAGTGTATCCAAGTGAATATTTTTTGAAATAAACAATTTTTACTTTTTTACTTTACTTTACTTTCATAGAAATAAAAGAAGAAGTACATAAAAGCCCTTAAGTTTAAGTTAAAGAAGTACACAAAACAATAAAAGAAGTACATAAAAGCCCTTAAGTTTAAGTTTTTGTCAATTTGGCCGAGTTAAATTTAAACTGGCGTATTTAGGTGATCAGTCGTCAGGAAGATAATAAAACAGTAAAACTGATATTCAATAATACCTGGAACATCAAACTCGGGCACCACCCGGATGCCGCGCTCACGGGCATATTTCAACACGAGCACGATGTCTGCCTTCGAATACACCATTGTAGGATAATACGCTCCATGTTCGCTAAAAAAAAACTTTTTAAAATATGTCCAATACTAAAGGCAGGACACCGGATGCATGCGCATTGTAATGTATGAACCTTTATAAAACACTTCACACCGTTTGCGAATTTGACCCGTGGTCAATGTGGTTGGCAACTGTCAAAGGTTTGCATAGATGGCGCCATCATAGCTTGCCCCTGTCTCTAGTTTTGTTCTATGAGATTTGGCTTAAAGTACTGGAATCCAGGTCACAAAATTCCAAAAAAAAAAAAACAAGAATTTGATACAATTCTAGGGATTGACAGGGCAAGCTATGATGGCGCCATCTGTTTAATACTTCGACCGGCCAACCCCATTGGTTGTATTGGTGTCACGTCTCTTAAACATGAGGAATCATAAATTACAACGCACACGTGCAGTGCACGTCTACAATGTGTAACAAAAAATAAAGGGCATATTCAGTATCGTATTCTACTTAGAAAAAGTTGAAGAAATAAATATCTGACGCGAAAATTTTTTGACCTTTGTATGAAGGGTTGGCCGACTTGGACGACCTGCCCCATAGTTTTATTTTGGGTCAAACATTTTTTTTTAACTTTTTCCTAATTAGAATATGATACTCAATATGCCCCTAAACGGATCTCCACTATTTCTATTACACTCTGTACGGGCCTTTTGAAAGGTTCTCTGGATTCAAACCATAGATGGCATAGATTCAAACTATTTTTAGAAGGGGTGGTCCAAGGTAAAGGTAGGGTATTAAGGGTATAGCAGATTTCAGATGGGTAGGAGGGACTCTATCTAGTCATATGAACCGTACATAGTGCCCGAAATTCAAATGATACTTTTCTTCATTTTTGGATTTTGCTCCTTAAGAATGGACTTTTATACCATACGTATATAAGCCCGGGGTATGAAAATGTATGAGGAATAAAATCAAACGTTACGTTACGCAGTCTAGTGCATCCCCTAGCAACGGCTGCATCAACAGTTTTTTTTTATTTTATTCAATGTCAACAAATAAATGTTGTGGCGAAATTAAATGTGGCCGTATTGCAGGCACCATACTTACGCAATACTGCACAGGTAACGAAACAGCCAGTGAACTGCATTTGGGGGCAGAACCGGAGAATACTTTCTACTAACCTCAATTCCGGAAACTTCTTGCTCTGATACGGGAAGCTGTCGTCATCGATAATGTGCCAGTGGAAGACGTTCATCTTGTTCATCTCCATGGCGTCTAGCGTCAGCAGGATGTTTTGCAGCGAGATGTAGTGTCGTGAAGTGTCCAGCAGCAGCCCACGATGCGAGTAACGAGGGAAGTCGTATATCTCCGTCGCATTTACTAATATTCTCTACAAATAATAAGTTTTAACTCAGTTCCTTATACAAAAAAAAACTTTATCTGGTGTGATAAGTAAATCATATAATACATATCAAGGATATATATGATTTACTCATCAGTCAATTACCCTTATGCGTGTCACCAGTTTCTAAGATGAAAATAGCATGTTTATGTAATTTTCGAAGACAGAACCTAAGATGGAGCTCACCGGACTTTAAAGAGACGCGAGGTCATATTTGTCATCTCATGTTTTCTTTAATATTGGCAATTTGCATCCATCTTACCATTTTTTTTAAGATGGGAAATGCGTTTCGCATACCACCCAGGCGTCGGGACGGGCCTGGGATGGTTATCTGGGACTCCCATATAGGCTGATGAGACCCATGGTTTACCCACTAAAACCCCTCTGTTGCTGCCTCAGTGCTATAGGGCGAGGTCCCAGGAACGCCGAAGTACTCTTCCGCAACCTCGCCAGCGGTCGTCCGGTCTGGGACTCGACTCGTGGGGAATATATATCACCCCTCCACCTCAGTGAGCGCGTTGATCATGCATCGCGCCCGCCTGCGCAGACACACACACCCATCTTACCATCACCTAACTCTCTCTGACCCTCTATAGCTCTCCTTTTGGTTAGTAATACCTGATTTTAAAATCTTACCTTGTAGTCATTTGAGAAATAGAACGAGTGCAGGACAGTCTGCAACCCTCGCAGAATGCCCCATATGGAATCGCTTTTCAGGGTGGACACCTCTGATATTGTTAGGTTATCTGGAAAATTGGGAATCAATATCAATTACAATAGGTATTTCAGAACGCTAAACACGAAGAATTTAATAGGTATAGGGACCGTGCGCGTTGGAGGGTCTGCCATCTTTTGGCCTGAATCGGAACAATAAACATGTAAATTTACACGTCACGTGTTTTCTTGTCCATAGTAGGTTCTGCCATCTTGTGGGCTACATCGGAACAATAAACATCACATTTACGCCTCGCGCCAAAAATTTGACGGCTCCTGTGCTGCCTCCTATAGTTCATGCACGCTCCCTATTCTGTCCCGTTATGCTACTGGTAGTCATATTTTTATTTTATTTATTCAAAAAATTACACAGTATGGCAGTTAATAAATAGGACTGCAACAGGCATGAATTTTATTATTATTTATTTTATGTCGTACCTAACTAACTATAAGTATCCATTCATTTGTTACACGTGTACCTATATGAAATACTTTTAGCAAATAAACATAAGTATTATGTTATTGAATTCACATTGAAATGCGTTGAATGGCGATAAGAACTTATTGACCTAAAAAAGCATTATATTTTCCTCGTGTTAAGTGTCTTGGTATTTATGCTAATAATTTAAATAACAAATAACCTTCCTAAACGAATATTACATAGAATTATGCAAGACTAGACAGAACATTGCGTTCAATTACGTTGTAAGTAATTCAGCATTAAATAAGCTTTCTACCCATATACCTATTATATAAGAAAAAAAAGCCGGTCAAGTTCGTTTTACTCGCGCACCGAGGGTTCCGTACAAACTTTGAATTATCTCGTACAACTATAAAGGCGAAAGACTTTTGATCGGAAGTAGGTACCTTTACTAAGTATAATTGTGTACAGCGCCATCTATCGGCAAATTGTCTAACTAATTTGCGCGATGTGCACGTATGTTGGTTTTTCGAGGATAATTCTCTATCGTGTGAACCGATTTCAAAAATAAGTAGTTATTTATTTGAAAAAGCTATATTTAATGTAATGTCATAGACATTTCAAGTGTAATAAACACACGTGAAGTTAGTAAGGTCCGACCGAGATCTCGGTCTCGGTCTCGGTCTCGGCATTCTCGGCCAAAAATCGAGCCGAGATCTCGGTCTCGGCTCTCGGCCAAAATGGGCCGAGATTCTTGCCGAGACCGAGAATAGGCAATGAGTTATCAAGTTAGTGAAATTGCAAACAGTGTTCGGAAATGTTTTATGTTAATTAAAAAAAAGTTACCCAGATAGAGGTCTGATTAATTATTTTTCCTGTAAAATTTATAGTAATGTTAATATTGTGTAAAAAAGTTATAATATTTTTTCGGTAAACTTCGGAGATAAGGGGGGGGGGGGAGGGAATGGTATTTTTTTTCACATTTTCGTCAATAAATCAGTTTTTTTCACTCCGAAAAAAAATAAAAAAAATGTTTTGGAATGTACAATTTAAGCTCTTTCAAATGATACCCCACTTGACCTTATCACTAGACTTTGAAATTTTGCCCCCTCTTCATATTGGGCATTTTCTATAGTTATTAAAAATAAAAATAATACTTTCAACGTGTCAAGGTTCGCGTTGCTCATAACTGTTCAAATCGATAGCTTAAGTAGTTCTCGAGATATTTAGCGTTGTGACAGACGGACGGAGGGACAGAGTCGCACCATAAGGGTTCCTTTTTTACCTTTTTGGTACGGAACCCTAATAAGGGATCTGCACCTATAGCTTTTTTATCAGTAAAAATCTTTGTGACAGAACTTATGACGTACGTGACTAAGTAGGTAGGTGGATAGGATAGGCAGAACGTGGGAGAACGAAGGACGGAGCTAGGAAGAATAATAATTAAATGAGAATTACAAACAAAATATGTGAAAATCGCAATACCCAGCTTTCATCCATGCCGTAATGAGGGTTGTCTTCACACTTCGCTGACTTGTGCGGGCGAGCATGCTCGCGAACATGTGCGAATAGCGCGAAATCACGCTTAAGAGGAGCGGGCAGATGAGGGGTTAGGGTTAGAGAGAGATACAAGGAAAAAATATCACCGAACTTTCAGATTCTAAATTCAAAACGGTTGTTAAGCAAAAATTCATTTCTCGAGCATACTATAAAATAAACGATTATTATCATGGATAGGGAGGGATGTTTGGCAATGATAACGTCCTGCATTAGAAATCTGTGCATCCAATTTCTATAAAAAAATACCCTACTATATGATAATTATAAGATGTAATGTTTTGAAAAGATGTGTCCCGCCGAGTTTCATGTCCGTCCCGTATAGGCATACCCTCCTACAATTTAGGAGGGATTTAAATCTTCTCAGGTCATAGGGTCACTGTAAGGTTAGGGTTAGAGCCGTCGTAGCTTTATTTGACGTTCATAAGCGCATTGTAATATTGGAAATAAATACTTATTATTAAATGAATACCTACTTGGAAAATATTTTTTTTTTAGTTACATTAAGCGAAAGAAGAGCTCGATGCATTATTATTCTTACTATGTCTGATGCCTCACTCCACCTTTATATGTAGCAACTAAAAGCGCGTCGTATTCTTACTATGTCTGTGTCACTTATTTTCGTATACAATACCCACAGCTTTCATCCATGCCGTAATGCGGGTAGTCTTCACACGGCGCGGTCAGGTTGATGTGCAGCTCGGCGAGCCTGCTCGATGACGTGTGCGGGCGAGCATGCTCGAGCACGAGCTTGCTCTGTCGCGCGAACACGTGCGAGTAGCGCGAGACGACGCTGGAGAGGAGCGAGCAGGTCACACCGATTACCTGTGGTATTCGATTTTAATGGAATTCCTGAATGAATCAAATCTAATACTAACTAGTGTTATATATTATTATGTCTGAAAACATCGACACGATCGAAGTGCCAAAAATATGTATATACGACCTTATGGCCCATATATTAGGGTAGTGTATACATATTTTTGGTACTTTGTCCGTATCGATATTTTCAGACGTGACCGTACGGTACGCGCGTGTAAGCTTGTATAGACCAAATGTGAGCAGGACTACAGCCTACACAATCACGCTTCTTTTCTGTTATTTAACTTTTTGGTAAGGAAAAATTTGAGTACCTATCTACAATCATGGACACAGGGAGCGTGCATGAACTGTAGGAGGCAGCACAGGAGCTGTCAGATTTTTGCCGCGAGGCGTAAATGTGAGGTTTATTGTTCCTATGTAGCCCACAAGATGGCAGAACCTACTATGCACAAGATAACACGTGACGTGTAAATGTACATGTTTATGGTTCCGATTCTGGCCACAAGATGGCAGACCCTCCAACACGCACGGTCCCTATACAACTCTTTGCTATACAACACAATTATAATAACAAC
The DNA here is from genome assembly GCF_033807575.1 of Cydia pomonella. Taxonomy (NCBI): domain Eukaryota; kingdom Metazoa; phylum Arthropoda; class Insecta; order Lepidoptera; family Tortricidae; genus Cydia; species Cydia pomonella. The sequence goes on along the minus strand of NC_084720.1, from coordinate 17,274,370 downwards.
TAGACGAAAACCCGGCTTTGCTCGGGTAAAATAATAACTCTGGCACACTCAGTTAGTCAGTAGAAAAATGCGGCTATATAATGTTTAAGAGGCTGTCAACACCCAATGTCCTTGAAATTGATGTTACTTAAACAGTTTTTTAAGAAAGACTATTTGTTTTAGTCAAGTAAGAAAAATGTATGTTCATAATTAATTATATTTCAAAGACCGTGGTTGTACTTGATACATGATTGAACGAAATCGGCTCGATAGAAAATAATTGCAAAGATTGGTCTTAAAATCACAATTAAACGGTTCTATGTCTTTATTGTTTTGACTTATGGGTCTGCAATTAAAATCACAATTTCAAAACATTTATATCTCAACCGTGGTTGAGTAAAATATTACACTAATAATCCACTTTTTTTTATTTAAATATTTTTCTTATTATTCCCTTGCCCAGGCCCAGTAACATGCGATAGTGCTATCTCATTTACTCCGATACAAATAGACAGTGTGCGCGCTTTAGGTATTGACAGCCTCTTAAGAAAAAAAAATCGACTTCAATGAGGGAGACCGGTGAAAGAACGATTATTGTTGATTTTAGATTTCATACAATGAAATTAAAAAGACAGCGTCCTACGCCTAATTATGTCGAAAAGGAGGTAACATGTTTTTTTTGCCACTGCACCCACCTTGACACATTTCAGATTTGCCCTAATTGGTTGACTGGTAAGATACCCGCAATAGGGTATTCAACTGTATTTAAGATAAATTATTTCACACCATGCATGAAATAAAGCACCAGATAATTATTAAAAAAACGAAATAGGATAGAAATATAAAAATGTGCCTTGAAAACCTAACTGCTTGGCAAAGAGAACAAATTGCCAAACGTGAACTATGCATCATTGAAGAGTTCCATTCTGTTCATCATCAGCAGTTCCACTTCATCAAATGTCATTTCTACAAATGTAAATACTTGACTAAGATAACTATATTATATGCCTTTAACATTTGAGGAGTTCCCTTGAGTCCTCATGGACCCTATCGTTAGAACTCGAACTTGACAAAAATTTGCCTTTAAAATCTAATTTGCTTAACAAACACAGCGAAGAGGACAAATCGCCAAACGTGTACTATGTATCGTTGAAGAGTACCATTCTGATCATCATCAGCAGTTCCACTTCATCAAATGTCACTTTTTAAAACGTAAATGCTTCATTTGTTAAAGAAAATACAAAAATCACTATATGTATGCCTTTCATATTTGAAAAGTTCACTCGATTCCTCATGGACCCCATCGTCAGAACTCAACCCTGACAAAAATTTGTCTTGAAAAATCTAATTTACTTAATAAACACAGCGAAGAGGACAAATCGCCAAACGTGTACTATGCGTCGTTGAAGAAGTACCATTCTGATCATCATCAGCAGTTCCACCTCATCAAATGTCACTTTTTTAAATGTAAATGCTTGATTTGTTAAAGAAAATACAAAAATCACTATATGTATGCCTTTCATATTTGAAGAGTTCACTCGATTCCTCATGGACCCCATCGTCAGAACTCGAACCTGACAAAAAATTGTCTTGAAAATCTAATTTACTTAACAAACACAGCGAAGAGGAGAAATCGCCAAACGTGTACTATGCGTCGTTGAAGAGTTCCATTCTGATCATCATCAGCAGTTCCACTTCATCAAATGTCACTTTTTAAAACGTAAATGCTTCATTTGTTAAAGAAAATACAAAAATCACTATATGTATGCCTTTCACATTTGAACTTTTGAAGAGTGCCCTCGATTCCTCATGGATCCCATCATCAAAACTGAGTTTTGACAAAAACGGGACCAATCTGTATATATATAATATTAAAAATAATATTAAAAATCGGTTCAGAAATGACGGAGTTATGGAGTAACAAACATAAAAAAAACATACAATCGAATTGATAACCTCCTCTTTTGAAATCTTGAAGTCGGTTAAAAATGTTGTCCTCCCATAGAAAATTTTATTTACCGCGCCTTACTTTATACATCATTTACAAACAGTGACATACATAGTCATTCTTTAAAAAAAGTTTTTGCATCTTACACACTGGATGCCAACCAACATGCCGTCGCAAACGTGTTCACAATTTCCAAACGCACCCGTCGCTGTCATTTTCCAAATTAAATATGGCCTACCTTTTGTCATGTGTTTGTCATTAAATTAACACTTTTAAATGCAAAATACGCGATAATCCGAATTTTGCCAATATATGTAGTCGATTCAAAACTCTTATTTTTTAACGCTCTTTCATTTGAGTATAATTTCATTCGGGTCTACCGTACCCCTTGACGAAATTATTAATATAGATTAAACCTCTTTAACCGTTATGACAGCACTTTGATTATGAAGAAAATAAAATGTCACACTTGAATGAGATACGATTTTTCAAAAGTAACCAGGCTTCGATGACATTCAGTTTGCAAGTCATCATTATGTCACGTGTCCGTCTTACGAATTTTCAATCTGACGGTCACGTGACGCCTGACGCGAGTTTAACATTATTTTCCCATCACAAAATGTGCACAGCGCCGCTAAAGAAGTTTTCACTTCAAAAACATTTTTTTTGCATTTCGAAATGGACCGTATTCCCCTCCCTTACACCTGAAACGACTATTATTTCACTAGGCCTAAAATTTAGAGAAAAATACAGAAAACAGTTATACATATGGAATACTTGAACAGTTGGAAGGTTAATTGGAACACATAAGTAAGTATAAGAAGTTCAAGCGTGAGTCGATTTATAGAAACAAAATTAAAAGTTTGTACTAGATTTGTATACTGAGGTACAGAATCTATATGGGGCGCGCATTGTCAGTGGATGGTGAAAAGAAAAAAAAATACCTACAAAGGAAATTAAATCCACGTTTAAAACTAGGTAGCAACAGGTGTGGCATTATCGCTAAAAGATGATTTTTTCCAGACAACCTTTGAGTTTTGTACCACGTCGGTGGCTAACAAGTATACTGGTCGCCTGATAGTAAGCAATCACCGTAGCCTAAGGACGCCTGCAACTACAGGGGTGTTAGCATACTTTTTTAATAAGTGTTACGACCTGGGCAGTTTTCCTGATCAGCTCAAAACAGCTAAGATCCTTCCTATTCATAAAAAGAATACTAAGAGTGACCCTAAAAACTACCGACCTATCTCTCTGTTACCAGTGATGTCAAAGTTGTTTGAAAAAATCATCAAAAAAAGACTCAGTACACATCTGCGATTGCATAATATAATAGATCCTAGGCAATTTGGTTACCAGAGAAATATCGGCACAACGAACGCTATAGATACATTACTTACCGACGTAGTACAATGCCTTAACAACGGATTAAAGGTAGCGGGAGTTTTCTTGGATCTGAGCTCCGCCTTCGATACGGTAGACCACACGATCCTTTTACAAAAATTAGAATATTATGGAGTTAGAGGTAAAAATCTTGACCTGCTTAGAAACTACTTACAAAATAGAAAACAGTATGTTGAGATTAGGAGTATAGTAAATGACCAAGAGAGAGTTTTTAAGTCTAGAATTACCGCTGTAACACGAGGCGTTCCACAAGGGTCTATTTTAGGTCCTATTTTATTTATTATATTCATTAATGATGTCATAAAGTATATACAAACCGCTTTAACAGATTTGAAAGTAGTAATATTCGCTGATGACACGAACGCAATTATTAGTGCCAAGAACGAAAATGACCTAATAAACAAAATAAGAGCCGCTCTCGCGGTTTTCCATGCATGGTTCAAAGAAAACAACCTAATACTTAATACTGATAAAACAAGCATCATGTTGTTTAAGAGTGATCGCAGGAACTACAATAAACTTGAACTCGATTTTGAAAATGAGGTCTTGTGTTCTGTTGAAGTTGTAAAATTTCTTGGAGTCTATATTGATCAATTTCTTAATTGGAAGCAGGAACTAGAGCAAATAGATAAATCAATTAGTTCCGCCTGTTACGCTTTAAGGAGCCTAAGAGAATTAATCGGGATAGACCAATTAAAGGCAGTATATTATGCCTTAGTTGATTCCAAACTAAGGTATAGTATAAAATTCTGGGGAGCTACTTATGATTATAATATAAAAAAGGCTTTCTTACTTCAAAAAAGAGCACTTAGAATAATGGTGCGGAAACCCCAGTGGGTGTCCTGTAAAGATTTTTTTAAAAAACTAGAAATTCTTACTGTGCCAAGTCTATACATTTTAATACTATGTACAGATTTAGTCAAATCTCTGACAACAAGCGAAACAGAGGATGCTAGGATGCGTAGATTGGCAACAAGGACAAAGAACCTAAACCGCCCTTTTACTCCTAAGATTAAACTAGCAGAATATTGTGCTCGCTATCAAGCTGTTAAAGTTTTTAATAAATTACCGGTTGAGCTCAAATCTATTTGTGACCCCGATACCTTTAAAATCAAGCTACGTGCGTTTTTACTTCAGAAATGTTTTTATACTATTGAAGAATTATTTTATCATGACTTAGGGAATTAAATTTTTATTTATTTATTTATTTTAATTGCTGACATAAATGTTTGTATTTTTGCGCCTTTTTGGAAATTTTCACATAATAATATTTAATTTTTTCTTGTCTTTTTACTTGTTCACTTTTTTATTTTATTTATTTTACTAGGTGACATTTTTTTTTTCTCTTAATTTATAATTTATTTTCTTATTCTGACATGTTACAATTTTTATTTTTATTTTCTTAATTAATTTTTAAATGATATTATTTGATTAATTTTTCTTCTTACTTGTTGATATTTTTAGTTTTTTATTTTCTTCTAATATTTTAATGACAATTTTTTTTTTAATTACTATTCATGTTTTATTTTTATTTTTGGGCTACCTATTTGAGCGGGCGATATATTTGAATTAGTTTTAATATTTATTTTTATGATGTTTGTTTTTGAAATATTTTTTGTATGCATGTGCCTAGATTTAAGATTTTTCAAACACAATGTAATATTGTTATTGAATAAAAAATGATGATGATGATGATGATGATGTTACATGCGCGTTGCCGACCCTTTAAAAAACTGTACACTCCTTTTTTTAAGAAACTCATACTGTAGCCCCTCGGGAAAACATCGGCAGAGCTCATTCCACAGCCGGAGCGTCCGCGGGAGGAAATTCTTCTTAAACTGCACAGTGCCTGCACTATGAAAAAAAAATGTAAGAACACATTTTTACCTTAATTTGAAATTGCCTATGGTCGAATGTAAGAACCGTATTTGTTTTCACTTGGTGCTGAGGTTTCGGCCACACCTCCCCTTTAGTAGCCGGATACACGGACTCGGCGATCACAAGAGCCCAAAACGCGGCAAATATGTTTAAAAATATGATACAATTCATGGCGGTGTAGTGGTATACCTCCCCGCGGGCAGGCGAACGTTCAACTGAGGAAACGATTCAATCGAATGTTATTGTACATCCTTATTACAAAACAGATAAGCAGAACATGCGTTTAATAGCTTATAAACACGGGAATGTATACAATAACGCGATAAATACGCTTTATCGCGCTTCAATCTGACATTTATGAACTGTCCATAGACGAAAATGTTACTAAAGCATTTATTTTTATCGTAATATGGGACTCTTTTTAAAGCTGTGTTGACCGTACAAATAGACGGAGAGCTAGCCCCGGAAAAGGTTACGTCCGGTTTTTTTTCCCTTAAGATTGATTCACCAATGCATTAGTCCATGTTCATGCAAAGTATTGCTCAAAAGGTTGCTAACCTAAAATACCTAAAACTTTAAATAATCGCGCGAATCTGTGGTACAGAGACAATTTGTGTCATCGTGTTTTTTAGGACAAGGAAAATGGCACATACAGCCATCTTACAGCACACAGACAGAATGTCAAACAGGATTGACAGTCACGTCACGTTGACACTAGCAAAGAGATATTATCTGTGATTAGCATTAGTAGTAAAAATTCATGATAAATCGTAGAACAACAAACTAGTGAGAAAACAAGGGCAAATAATTTAGTCTCCGGTAACCAATCAATCCCTACAAAATGTTTATGGCGCTACCGCTTGTCGGGTTCATGTGTTCTATAGGGGCTGTAATATGTGTCTCCAACTCCGTCGAAGAAGAGCTCGGGAGCGGCCGATACGTAATCGAAGGGCGAGTGTTCCCCGCGGACGAGCCTAACGTGGGCACCTGGCAGGTAGACACGCGCATCCACGTCAACGGAGGCGAGTACATCGGCTTCATTCGCGATGACGGCTCTTTCATCATACACAATGTACCTTCGGGCTCCTACATCGTCGAGGCCGTCCATCCGGACTACATGTACGAGCCCCTGCGCGTTGAAATCAACTCCAAAGGCAAATACCGCGCCAGGAAAGTCAATTTCGTGCAAACGTCACAAGTAATACAAGTGCCATATCCACTGAGAATGAAAGTGTTATACAGATTCAGATATTTCCAAGTCCGCGAACAATGGAGGCTGACCGACTTCCTATTCAATCCCATGGTGATCATGATGGTTCTCCCGCTCCTGTTGATCATGGTTCTGCCTAAAATGATGAATGATCCGGAGACTAAAGAAGATTTGAAGCAGATTAGCAATTTGGCGAAGATGGGTGAAATGCCTGAGATGTCTGAAATGTTTACCAACTTGTTTAGCGGAGGTGCCCCGAAACCTACTGCTAAGACTAAGCAGATCAAGAAGAGACAATAGGCTAAAATAGTTAATTAATTTATCATGAATCATTGTGTAGTTTTCTTGCTGAATAAATTAGAAATCATTTTTAAATGTCCATTATTTATAAATACAGTGTAAACTCTACATAGTCACACTCAAGGGACTAGACGTTTTTTGACACTATCGATTTTTCATTATATAGAGAGAAATTAACACTAAAGTCAACCAACTATAGCCAACAAATATTGACATTATAGGGAGTGAATTGTTATATCTAGTGACATTATATGGAGTTTACACTTTACAATGATCCAGTTAAAATAATAGTACAATTAAGAATTTCCAGTTGTATCTGTTAGTCTTTGGAATAGCACTACATCAAGTTATTTTTGTCTGTGATGTTGATAGCAGTTTCTTCTTTTCCTCGGTCTTACGGTCAAGGAATTTAATTTCAGTACCATTTCATACCTTGTCACAGTGACAACAACATGAAACTCGCCAGAGACCTCATACTATTGTCATTGTGCAAGGTACGAAATGGGTCACAAATTAAATTCTTTAACTGTACATTTGGGCAAAACATTTGTAAGTGAACTGTCTATTCAAACTTGATTTTAAACCAAGTTGGTCTCAGGTTACCTAGTCATTTTGTTTGGCTGTGGTTGATTTACTTTGATATTTATTTGAACTTCTCAACTGGTGACATTACAATATTTGATTACACAATGTACACAGACGGGTGTAATGTGTAATGAAAGATTACATGTAATATAGCATCAATCTATGGGTGCAGCTGCGAGCTCCTTTTGTATTCACAATAAAAAACCACAGTCAATGGATCCAGCACAAGTGTTACATGTAATGCTCATAGTGCTGTCCTCACGCAAAATTCCTGTTACATTACATGTTACACCTGTCTGAACCCAGCTTTAACTTTTTGTATGCACCTGTCAAAAATTTGCCAATTTATTTAGCAACCATGACATCTTCATGTTTAAGTTGGATTTGGTTGAATATATATGGAGCAGATCTGCTCCTAAGCATACCAGAGGTTAATTTCCTTGCTGCAAAATGTAATTAGGCGGGTCCACACAGAGCGAGCGAGCAAGCACGTACATCCAATGCAATTTCCTCACGCACAAACCGACCAGTGTAGACGTGCCTCAGCTTAGGCCGCGCGTGCGTTTTCCTCGCCCGAGCGCGCTGCCTCGGCCGAGGCATGTCTGCGCTGGCCAGTTTGTGCGTGAGGAAATTGTCTCGCGCGTATGCTCGCTCTGTGTGGACCCGGCTATTGGCCTTTGTATATTTTGCCTTATTTTTTTGGAATTTAATAATGACTTGTAGTCCTGTTTAATAATTCTTGTTGGCAAATATTCTGTGGATCTTATTATTTTGGATTACCAAAGGGACAACACAAAATAAATATCCAGGGGAAAGTGTTGCAGGGATATATTTTAAATAAACACAAATGTTTAGATATTTTGCATAAGGTTTTTATTTGGAAATAAATCTATGAAGTCAAAATTGAGATTTCATTCCTACTAACCATGTACAAGTTGTACAACTTAGACACAAATACATATAAAAAAATAATAAAAAATCAGTCATTGGTAATTTGGACGGAAACTACTTAAGTAACATTATGAAGCTTGAGATTCATTCCATAATATGTTATTAAATATATTTTATATTTGACGAGATACACCTGGACGGGAGATTACATTTTGTACATCAACTTTGCATAACATTTCATCTTTTTTTATATTGTCTTTTGATTAGAAATTTTACATAAATAATCACAAACAATCTACTTAATTTATGTCTACGTAACTCCATAATTTTAATTCTCTACAAAAATATTTTGTGATTTAATTTTTTTTTTCATACAAAACTAACAAGGCAATGTTATTGACATGTGATTCAGTATTGCAATGTTTTCATTCATCATGACAAAGGGGAAATAATAAAAGAATTCTTACATCTAAGCTTACACACTAAGGTCTAAAATTATATACATTAAATTGGTTGTAATGCCATAATTTTTTTTTCCAAAAGGCAAGGTTGCATTTTATGCTACATTTTAAACTATTTCTCTCAATTTAGAAGTTTTAGAATGTTCATTTCAGATATGTTGCAGTATATTATAAAGATAAGTATGAACAAATTTAAATGAAAAGAAGGAAATAAATGCTGACAGCACCAACGAATAGAACATCGGCATAACAGAAGACGAGTATAATAGAATACCTACAACTAAAATGTGTGTGAAAAACGAGAAAGTTAAAGATGTTGATGGACATGAAAAAACATTCACATTGACAGGTATGTACAGATGTACAAGAAAAGCAACATCTTGCCGAGCAAATTGGCTCGGGTGAGGCAAAAGTTGTCGAGCAACGGCCGCGCGAGGCAAGCGTTAGCCGCGCGAAGAAATTTCCTCCCGAGGCTGCTCGCTCTGTGTGGACCCGCCTATTACTAAGCCTAGTCTGATTTAGTCTAAATACTAAATATTTTGGAATGAATAGGACACGGTCAGATAATAGTCAGGTTGCTATATTTTTTACGTCTACAAAGACAGGTACACTAGAAAAGAAAATGAAATGTCTTTTTTTAAAGGAATATTTTCAGACAGTAGGCATAGTTTAGTACAGCAAAAGCAAATTTAAATCATAATATTGTTAAGCTAACATCAAACGGTGGTTAATAAAAATCATCTAAACTATACAATAACAAAGAGATTCTATAATAAACTACCATTAATCAAAGGTCATAAATGCAGTTCATAGTCATATTCAAATAACTGCCTTGGTACATTTAGCTGCCAATACATATGACAAAATAATATGTCAATATGATTGAAATCCTAAATCTATATTTTTTATATAAAATTTTACACATTACAAAACGTGTATATTGTATTTTATACATAGAAAAGAAAATAAGTACGGTATTGGCGATGTTTAATTGGAAGATGAAAATATAACTTATAAGTAAGATCAATGCTGCCAAATCCGTCATAGGGCCAATTCCGTACATGAGCGTATATTTCTATTTTTTTAATTATACAAAAAAACATGATTTTGATTGCTGAAACTAAAATCAAGCGCTGCTTTGTCGATGATATGAACACTTGTACGGAATTGTCCCTATGTATTGTTTAGTTAGTATACATTATTAGATATTCATGAACTATTTGAGATTCAAATTCAGTCAATGCAGGCATAGAGTGCAGACAACTCACTGGAGCTAAACTAGGTATTTATTCATACAGAGTAATTCATGGATACCATGATGAGATATTTTCTACTATTTAGTAGTGCTACATCATTTCTTTAAAAAAACTATAATTTTACTGATATATCCTATCAGCAATTAATGGTATAGTTTATGGGGAGGTAGACCACAAATGTTTATCCTTGCAAACTAGTTTGTGCGGAAAGAGAAGAGTCGTGGAATGTAAGAGATCTCATACATTCTACGACTCTTCTCTTTCCGCACAGACTCTATAAAACATTGTTATCAAGCTTAATCATACAAAAATCTTTCATAGGTCTAAAAGGGATCTATTTATCAAATTATAACATTTCACCTTTACATACCGAACACTACTATATTGGATTTTATTTACTGTCGATCACGTTTAAGTGGAAACACTCCAAATAATAGAAATGTTCTAAAAACAACACTTAACCATCAGTAAACCTTATCTCCTTCCAAGAAAGTTTAGAAATGGTCAATTATTACACTCCGTATTTTTAGGTATTTAAATAAAAATAAACAAAATCTATCCTCAAATGGCTCCTTAAGTCCGTTGAGGGTAGATGAAAACACAACATGATTGAATAATGCAGGTTAAAGTCAGGTCGTTCAGTGACAGATCCGGGCGGTTTTGTATTTAGTTGGTTAACCAATAAATGTTACAACTACCTGATATTGTTTGTTTACATTGTAACCTAAAGATACAGAGTATAGATGATGCGCGTCCCTATATTCCCTATGCGTGTTACGTGTTTGTGCCCCACAGATGGCGCGCCACGGCGAGCAGCGCGAGCAGCAGCGCAGCGACGGCGGAGGGGGCGGCGGGCGCCGCGTTGTAGACGGAGCAGTAGGGGCACTGCGAGGAGCCGCACACCTCGCAGATGTTGAGTAGGTACGTGGGCAGCGCGTCGAAGATAGTCTCGTTGTAGCGCTCTGGGAAAGACCACTCGTTATTTGGTGTACGGTCTTATCAAGTAGTGGAAGGCAAAATAAGACAAATAAGTTACTATAGTAGTTTGTTAACCAAGGGGTGAAAGGCACTCACTTCTGCCGAGTCAATTCGTTCGAGCGCCAATAGTCCGAGGCCGCAATTATGTCTTTCACCCGAGTTTCACACTCTACTTTTCATTTCGAATACGAGGAAATTAAAATATGTATTTTTTTTTAAACATGACTATTTTTCTAGCATTTCTTGACCCCGCAGCCCCCGTTTTCAATTAACCATTTTAGGTAAAAGTATCGTCATTTATAGAATGGAAATTAAATATCAGGATGTAGTATAGCAAATCCATTTTACAACAACAATGACCCTCTTTAAGAGCATGAGAAATGAAAAATATTTATGTTTCTGTAGTAAGTAAAGCCGCGTTTTCACTTCGTCTTCTGAGCCAACATTTTGTTTTGAACAATTGTTTGCTTGTCCCATGGAAGCATGTGTTTCCGTTTACCGAACGAACGAACTTTTGCTGGTTCAGAACTGTTCAGAACACTATAGCCACGTTTTCACTTGGTGCTCTGAACAGTTCTGAGCGAACAATCGTTCTTCGTTCGGTGAATAAAAACAGTTGCTTCAATAGTCATCACACAAATAAATACTGGGATTCGAGCCCGGGACCATCGGCTTCATAGCCACAAAGCCAGACCGGTCGTAAAAAAACATTGACACTATACATACCGGGCGCGTAATAGTCGTAGACGCGGATAGGCAGGAAGCGAGACATATTGGCAACCGGGAACCAGCGCTCGATCGTGAAGTTGACGCACGTCATCTCCGAGTCCAACTGTATAAAAACCAATTTTTTTTAAATATCAAATTATCAAGTTAAATATCAAAAAGTGGCGCCATCTAGAAGATTAAAGGCCAAAGGTATGGTGGCACCGTTTCGTTGCAAGGCTGGGCTTTAGGAGGCTAGGGCCTGTGAGCTGTGTCTAGATCTCTCTCCAACATAAAGTAGGGGTCTGTATCAACAAGGACTCACGTAGTGGAAGTAGAACAGCAGCTGCGCGGGCAGATACTTGGCGCGCTGCAGCAGCGCCACGCGGCGCGACAGCACGTAGGCGTCGAGGCGCTGCTGCTGGATCATGTAGCCGGTGGGGATGGCCACGTCCAGCACCGCCATGCCGGAGCGGGGGGACTCCTCGAGGTACGTCCAGCTAAACAAATTATTCATTTTAGGTGAGTGTTCATCAACTACGTAATTCAATACACGCTTCAAAATAAAAATCTAGAATTTTGATTTAATAGCACCAAACTATCTATCGAGACATCGTATTCTGTTGAATTTTGCTTGTATGAAAAAGCTGGGAACTCTTTATGTAATGATCATTTTAAATGTTGATCAGTTTATTTATTGCTGGTTGATCGAGATAATTCAATCCATAAACCGTGTTGAGAACTACAGAATTTATCTAAACATTTCTACAATTTCCCTGGGTGTATAAGAAGGCACGCTTTTATAACAAAGACATGCTTCGCCCGAGGCCTCAAGCCGCGCGTGCGTTTGCCTCGGGTGGCAGTTTCCATGCGAGGCAGCTCGTTGGTCAGTTTCAGTTTATTTATACAAGAACAATTTACATCGTGTTTGAATATTCATTATACATATATACAATTAATATTAACCCAGTGAGTACACCTATACAATAGAATACCAATAAGAAAAAAAAGCTCAAATAATAAATTCTATTATGACATTAATACATTTCTACAATCAGCCAAAGCAAATTTATAAATCAATTGATAATAATAAGTATTATTAGACAGTCAATAATATGTATTCATTAAAAATCACTAATGTCATAACAGCATTTTTCTAACAAATATAATTTTAACTTATCTCTAAATGTTGCGGAGCATTTTAAAACTTTAAAATCTGTAGGCATCTTGTTAAACAATCTGACCGCTTGAACTCTGGCGCTGTGTTCTACAACCTCCAGTCGCGGAGCTACTTTTGGGGCAAGTTCTTAGTCCTAGAGGCTTCCCGCAACACCATTTCGGATTCCGTTTCATAACGATTGCGATGCTTGATAACATCTGTTAATAGAATTAGTATAACATCTTTGCTGGACCGCATTCGATACACGTTCAACCAGTAGGCCAACATACCTTTTGATTTGTTTGACAATTGACAGAGATTCATCTACCAACCTGGCGCAGGCCTGGTACTCGATGTGCGACTGGTTCCGCCCGTAGAAGTGCGCGTGTGCGAGTAGAGAGAAGGCGCGCGCGGGAGGGTCGGTCTGGAAGCGCGGGATGTCCACGTTGTAGGTCACGGACATCTGCAGGATGGCGTAGCCGGCACCGCGGGCTTCCACTTTCACCGTTCCCCACGCTTCTGGGATCTGTGTAAGAAAGAAAAACTCAATTTTAAATTTGTTGTCTACTATACTATTATTATTATTATTATTATTTATTGCATATTAATCATGTGGTACATAACAGGTATTACATTAGGGCAAGTTCACACATGAACCCTGTTAGGGCACAGCAAGTATATCTTAAACTACACTAAAACTAGGAGGTGCATGCACATATGTACATAAAATTAAAATACTTATGTTCAAGGCATAAAATTAAAAGATAACATTTGATATTTTATTATTATTTTAACTTAATAGTTGCCATTAATTTATTTATATTTATTTATTTTGTAAATACTCTCCCACAGAAACATTAACATTAATAAATTAGTATTATTTATATTAAATTCAAATTATCATTAACTATATTAAAAACATATTTAATATAATTTATTATTATTATACATAATTTTATTTGGGCAAAGATTCATCATTCAGGTACTCGTCTATGGAATAATAACATTTTTTGAGGAGCAAATTTTTTAGTTCCATTTTGAACACGTTGTCTTCTATTTCGTTAATTATTTTTTCGGGTAGTTTGTTTGCGATAAGAATGCATCGGTAGTAAGGGCCTTTTTTAAACATTTATAATTTTGTTGGGGGTAGTTGTATTTCAATTTTATCATTTTTCCTTCTTTGCGAGTTAACTACTTTTATTGTGAAAAGATGCGAATTATTCCTAACAAAGAGTGCCGCTTCCAATATATATATGGAGGGCAACGTGAGAATATTTAATGCAGCGAAGTGCGGTCGACAACTATCTGGTATATGCGTGTTGGTAAGTATGCGAATACATTTCTTCTGCAACAGGAATAGTTGGTGGACATCAGTGCTGGCCCCCCACAGAATCACACCGTACTGGAGCCTTGCGTGCGCAAACGCAAAATATGCTGACAGAGCGGTTTCCAAGTCAGTGTTGACCTTTAGCACACTTAACGCATATATAAAGCTCGATAACTTTAATTTTATATTTTGAATATGTGATTTCCAGTTTAAACTTGTATCTATTTTAATTCCTAGTAATTTAAATTCATTTACTTCCTCTATAATTTCGTTTTTTGTTTGTAATGTCATTTGCAGTGGTTTTTTTTGGATAGGCCTGAATTGGATTATTTTAGTTTTCTTTAAATTTATTTCAAGATTGTGATCTGAAAGCCACTCCGTTATGGTTTCTGTGATTTGTGGCAAGCGTTCGTTACACTCGGTACTATCCGCGCAATTTAGTAGCAAGGAGACATCATCCGCAAACATCACACATTTGCATTCCATAATTTTTGGCAAATCGTTGATATATGCCAGAAATAGGACACATCCGATCACGCTTCCTTGAGGAATTGAGCAGGTCGTGGCTCGCATTGGTGAGGTTATCGCCTTTACTACACCCGTATTTTTATAAAACCAATCAATTTGTACGCACTGTTTGCGATTTTGTAAATATGACTTGAACCATTTATGAGCGTTTCCGCGGATGCCCATATCGTATAGTTTCCGAAGTAGAATATTATGGGAGACACGATCATAGGCTTTGGACATGTCCAGGAGTAGCCCTACGGCATATTTTTTTGAGTTTAGATAATTAAGTATTTCCTGAACGTAATTGTAGATCGCAAGAGTCGTCGAATGTTGTTTCCTGAAGCCGAATTGATTTTTGTCAAAAATCTGATATTTTTCAAAAAAGTTATAAATTCGTATGTTCATGGCTTTTTCAAATAGTTTAGAGAAGGTCGGTAAAAGTGCAATAGGCCTATATTGGCTTGGATCGTTTTCTTTACCGCCCGGTTTTAAGATAGGTTTAATTTTTGAGATCTTCAACAGTTCCGGAAATACTCCTTCGCAAAAAGATTGGTTTATTAAAAACTTAAGCGGGGTCGCCAATTCAGTAGTGCATAATTTAATCAGTATCGACGGAATGTCGTCTATGCCCGAACTAGTTCGATTTTTCATTTGTCGCATAAGTAAAGTAATTTCGCGCTCGGTTACTTCGCTAATCATTATTGAGTTTATTGTGGGTATAATGACGGGGCGGCCGGCCGCTTGTGCAGGAGCGTTCGCGCCGGCACTGCTACCTGCCGGAGATGACTCACCTACTGATGCAAAGTATTCGTTGAGAGTCCTTGCTATTTGGTTGGGCGTTTCTACAACATAATCACCGATTTTTATGTTTATATTTTTGTGTTTAGAAATTTTGTTTTGAGATGTAGTGTTTTTTATGATATTCCACATGGATTTAATTTTATTACTTGATTGTTTCATTTGTTTTATAAAAGTTAACTTTTTGGATGATTGCACACATTTTTTTAAAATTTTCTCATAATTCCTGTAATAAGATATGAATTCTTTGTTTTTTGTGTGATTTCTGGCAATCCTAAGGAATCTTTTATTTTTACATGCTATTTTTAGCCCGACAGTCAACCATGGCGATTTATTGTTTTTACATGTTATTTTTATACGTTTTAGCGGGATATATTTATTGAGCAATTCTTGAATTTTGTTATGAAAATTGTTGTAATTTTGGTTTACGTCGTTACTTGATAAAATTTCGTCATCCCAATCGATGTTACTTAGTTCGCCTTTAAAATTCAGCATATTGTTCGTACTAAATATACGTTTATAAGTATAACGTTGTTTGTTTACTTCCTGTAAGTTCTGTGTTTGACAACTATATATTATGCTTTTATGGTCAGAGATACCGTTTTCTTCGACTTTCACTGAATGGTCTGTTTTATTCGTGAATATGAGGTCTATGCAGGTGGAGGACTTATCGTTTACTCTGGTCGCTTGTTTGACAATTTGTCTTAAGTTTGATTCTAACATATCGTTTAAAAGCTTTTCCGAAGATGTTGAATTTATAATAGTATTTATGTTAAAATCTCCTCCAATAATAATTCGCATTTTTTGTTGTTTGAATTTAATTTTTGATAGAATGTTACTTAATACTTCGAAAAAGGTATCTATATTCCTATCTGCTCTATATATATTAATTATACACATGTTATGTAGCGTGATTTCAACCGCACAGCATTCAACTATATACTCGATAGATAATTCTGAAATGTCTGTTCTTTCAATATAATCGATACCGTCCCGTAGTAGAATCGCCACTCCTCCGCCCGGTCGCTCGCTCCGATAATACGCCGCTGCAAATTCATAACCTTCGATCTGGATTACATCCTTTTGTTGCTCCGATATCCAGGTTTCAGTTAAACATAGTACTTGATAGTCTTTATTTGTTAAAAATGATTCCAGTATATGGGTTTTGTTTTTTAGGCTCTGCATATTTTGGAATAGTATATTCATTTTGTTATTGTTTTTAGGTACGAAAAAGTAGCGTCGATGGATTATTTGGATTAGGACTGGTATTCGACGAAGAATGTTCGGGCACCGATAGCGCTATAGCGCCGATTTCAGCATCTATGGTTTGGGTCGCTGTTGATGTTAGGGAACTTGTATTTGTGTTTGGATCTGGAATTCGTTGCTGTTGCTGTGGCCTATACTGCTGGCTTCGATGCTCTTGCCCTTCGATGAATAATCTATTGTGTCTAATCACTGCATATTTCCCACATTTACGCGCTTCTAGCATTATTTCTCTTAACGTTTTTCGTTCCTCTAGGGCCTTGTTATCTAGGTATGCAGAGATAGTAATGCCGGTGTTCTTGAAACTAAAAGAGTTCTCTAGGATATAATTTGCCATCCTTTTACTCATGAACTCGATAACGAGGGGACGGCGAGGACCTCGCTTCCCAATTCTGTTCACATCTTCAAGATATGTGTTAACATTGACTCCTAGAATATCATAGAAAACATCGGTGACACGGCCGTATAAATCGTCCTGCGTTTCATGGTGGTGTTCACTCAGTCCATATAATACAATTTTCTTATTATTATTTTGTGCATTGTCTGGTGTATTCTTCGCTAGGCTAGATAGACGGTTCTCAAGATTCCTGAGCTCAGATTTTAATATGAAATTTTCTGCTTCGAGTGATTGGATTTGTTTACTGATATCCTCGATTTTTGTTGTACATTTTTGTTGTTCAGCCCACACTTGTGTAAAGTTCTGGGAAATCTCCTTGTTAAACTGGTTAAATGCTAGGTTTATTTGTGTTTGTATTGCGGTGTTCATATTGCTGATTAAGGATTTATTATTGGCCGTTAGCAACGCATTAATGCTTGATAATGTAATTTCTTCGCTACTAGAAGTATTATGTATCTGTGTTTTATTTAACGTGTCGCCTCCTGCGTCCCCTTCAAGAGCCAGTAGGTCATCTACAGACATGGTAGTTTCATTCAGGGACGAGGGGATGTGTGATCGTACAGGTGTGTCATCGTTTCTCCGCCTGCGGGTTATGTTCATACAAGCATCACAATGCCAAATGCGTTTTAATTCATAATTTTTTGCCATGTATTGCGCTGTTGTGATGTTCAAGCACTTGTAGTGGTAACAGCCATTGCAAGCAACACAATTAAGTATTTCCAGGTGATTAATAGCGTCATCGCATGCTTTGCATTTCATTTTAGCAAGTGCAGCGCAGAGCGCAGATGTGAACAAGATAACGTATAAGATGACTCACTCGATGGCAGGGTGTGCGTAACGCAGCTCGACTCTGGCGCTGTTACTTGTGCTGTGCTTTGCGATGTCGGCCGATCGGTGACGGAGATGCGCGAAGTTCACGGGTCACTGAACTCTCAACCACTGCCGGCCGTTGGCCGTGCTTGCTAACGATATTTTTAAAACTTAACACTGTAATTTCTTCAAAGGTACTCGATATATTAGAAAACTGCTCTCACTAGTAGATAGGTCTTTTCGTCCGGAAGAGTTTGGTATATTTCACTGGTTGGTTATCGCGGTTCTTATATTTATTTTAGGTTGATTTGTCGGGAGCTCTAACAAAGCGATGTTGTTGCGGTGATCACCCGCACCTTCCTTCACATTTGGAGTTAAATTCCCCTTCTCTTTTTAATATTGGAATATTAACTTCCAATTCCCATTTCATCCCTTTAAGCTGCGTTTCCACCCCAGATGAGCGAAGATGCGTAGAATCACTTAATTTGTTTTGCTCGCTTAGCGTGTAGTTTTTTCATTGGTTCTTAACAATCACATCCCTCGCTACACATCCTCACACATATCTGGGGGAAACGCACCCTAAGGGTATTAATTTAGTGATAAAAAGTATCATATATCCCTATGTCCTGATTATTGTGTAGGCGGGATCGTACAGAACGAGCCGTGTTGCAGAAATTTCTCTACGAGGCGACTTCAATTTTTTTACGTTTATTGTTGGTTGTTTAAATATTCATTCACAGTATAGGTTTTTTGTAATAAGCATGTGTTGTACTCACGTCGATGTACTGCATGACGGCGAGGTTGTCGTTCTCCACGTGCAGCACGCGCGAGGCGCCCTTCAGCGCGACGGCGTCCACGGTCACGGTGAGCGCCGACACGTCGCGGAGCCGCTTGCGGTTCGTGTACTCGATCAGCGCGCGTAGAACCACGTACGTGTCCTGTGGATTACATATCTTATACCTTTAAACGAGCAATTCTTGTACATGGGAAAACGCGTATTTTCGAGTTTTCATGCGTTTTTCTTTCGTCGCAAAATATGGTCGCTAATTTCGTGTTGCCGGTCATTGTCCATCTGGTCCAGCGGGTTATGACGCGGACGGCAAGAAACAACCAGTGTTATGGGTTCGAATCCCGCCCGATGATTAACTTTTTTTTTTTTTTTATATCACCTAAACATCACCATATTACAATAAATAGTTATAACCGAGCAAAGCTCGGTCGTCCAGGTATATTAACTTAAGATTACAATCATTCATTGGGAAACCAACTATTCCACACAATCGAAATAAAAATTTGCTTCCATTCGTCAGGTCATGACGGTCGAGATGGGTGTGATGTTGAATGAATCCTAAAATAAGACAGTAAAATCGAATGGACGAAAGTACATTGAAATAGTAGATTGTTAACCAAATGATTGAAGAAAGGAAGTCATTTCAGTCGAGGTTATTTGGCGCTCGAAGTTTTTTTGCATGATAAGTTTTTAAGCATCAGAAGTTTCCCCAAAGCAAAATGCCGTAGCTTAATACGGAATAGGCGTACCCATAGTATGCTGTGCATATTGTTGATCGGTGTTTGTTTTTAGAATGCCTAACGCGAACACAAATGATGCTAATTTGCTTTCGATCCGAGCAATGTGGAGCTTCCAATCAAGTATTGTATGAGTCGTGTACAAACAGCAACCTTAACCGACACTTGATTGACCTGTCTTTGCCATAAGGTTTAAGTTTATAATCATACGGCTTATTACAGAGGCAA
Source organism: Cydia pomonella (assembly GCF_033807575.1). Taxonomy (NCBI): domain Eukaryota; kingdom Metazoa; phylum Arthropoda; class Insecta; order Lepidoptera; family Tortricidae; genus Cydia; species Cydia pomonella. Next base: position 17,254,759 of record NC_084720.1, on the reverse strand, counting down.
TATTACAGACTTCAATTGTTGATTCATCTAGGGGTAGGTTCAACGATTAAAGTCCGTGACTGTACGTTACCTGAGTGGAAGCCCAGCCGCCGTCCGTAAGCCTCATGGAGTTGAGCCACATGACGATGGCCTCGTTGTTGTCCTGGTGGTCCATGCACGCGAGCAGCGCGTAGGCGGTGGCGGCGATGTTGTACGAGTCGTATTTGTATGGCAGGCGGGGGAGGAAGAACGGTTTTTGGTTCTCCATCTTGAAGGGGGGTTGCGGGACGCGCTCTTTTCCCCAGTACACTAGTCCACCTGTAAACAATGATATATTTATGAAAAAGTGCGTTATAAAACTATACCAATGTATGATAACGTATTATGTAAAAAATTCTTATTGTTTAACAAGACCGACGTTTGCTAGCCCATGACACGTTTTTTTTTCTCGCTTGCTTGACTGTGCCTTAATACTTTGAGTACCAAGGACGCGATACCGCGCAGTTTGTAGGCGTGCTCGGAGCTGAGGGCTTGGCGAAGCTGAAAGCAGAGCTGCGGGAGTGCAGTGCGTCCAGATGGTCCAGACCCTGGTACTGCATGTATACCTTCATCTCGCTGGAAGCCCTTGAGCAGCTTGTAGGCGTGCTCGGAGCTGGAGGCCTTGGCCACGGTGAGCGCGTACGCCACCACGGCCATGGAGTAAGGGTCGCCGAAGTCCTGCAGCAGCTTCAGGTGCTGCTCCAGCCACGACACGGCGCGCTGCTGCGCTTGCGACACGCGCGCCGACAGACCCTGGGGAGACAACGTTTAATACTAAATAAAACCCGCTACACACCACAACTATTAATCGGACAATTTCACTGAAAAATTAACCAAAACGATCACGAACTTATCTGCAACAATATGCCTCACACGTTCAAGAAAACTGAAGTTTATTTAATTTGTCTTATGTATATAAAATGTTGACGGTTAATATGTATTAATATTAAATAAAAAAAAGTATGAACTTTAATAGATATGAAGTTTAAGCCTTAATAAGGCAGAGGGAATACATTTCCAACCTGATTTTGGACTATGTAAAAGTTAGAGTTTAAATTCAACAAACAACAACTTCGAGTCAACAATTGGCGAGAAATCGCACAGGACCAAGAAAAGTGGCGCTGTCTTGAGTCAGAGGCCAAGTCTCATTTTGGGTCGCTGAGCCAACGGAGTAGGGTTTTGCATAATTTCTGACACCCTTATGCCTTAAAAAGGGTTCAAAGTTGTTGTTTGTGTAGAAAATAAGGGTTACTTGTGGGGTTAAAATAATGTCTTGTTTTTCTGTGAAATAAATACATACATTTTCAAGGCTTTAGAATCTTTAGATAAATTACTCAGCTTAAAGCAAGTTTCTGTTGGAAAACTCGTAAAACATATTAAAGTGGCATTTTGTGAGATTTTGAAGTCTATTCATAATTCTAGATCTATGTTTTTTTTTCTAAAGATCTATCACTAAAAACGGTTTTTGTAAAAAAAAGACGGAAGCAAAATTTCTATAAGCCTAAAAAAATTAAGAATCTATAAAACCGTCATTCGGCCTATTCTTATGTACGGCTGAGGCCTGGACACTAACTCAAAAAAAGGAAAGTCAGCTCCTGATAGCGGAAAGAAGTGCTCAGGAAGATCCCGGGACCTGTCCGAAGTGACGATGGCTCCTGGAGGATCTGGAAAAATGCCGAGATCGAGGAGTTGATGGCTGAGCCCATTATCATCGGTGTAAATCCCACAGATTTCGCCGGCTCAGTCACCTACTCAGAATGGCGGAGGATCGGGCAGTCAAGGAAGCGTACTTGGGGCGACCAGCCGGCCGTCGCCGAGCGGGCGCCCCGGGTGCCGCCGCTGCGACGGCGTGGAGGCGGACCTGCGTCGGCTGAATGCCAATTCATGGCAGGAAACCGCGCTGGGACAGGTGGCGTTCTTTCGTTTTGGAGGCCAAGATTCTTTTTGGATCGCTGAACCAAAACAGTCTAAGCCTACAAAAATAGTTCAAAAACGGGCTTGTATTAATTTATTCTTCTGGCTCTTACCTCTCTGACACCGATGTCCTTGAGATTCTTGACGGTTTCGAGGGTAATGACTACTTGAGCAGTCAGCGTGATGTTCCGTTGTAGTATTATTGTGTTATTTATCTGAGAAAAAAAAATTGTATTGCAATAATTAGCGGAATGACAGTCACACGGTTTTTTGGTTCGCATTCTTTAAATATCCACCTTTAATAAACTTAGAGGGAACGTACATGAACTGTAGGGGGCAGCACAGGAGCCCCTTGATTATTAGCCAAAGAGTAGTATAATATATAGTTTACGGAAAGTGGAGATAAGGAACGAAATCTCCATGTACCAAAAAGTGTCATCAAAAAACTTTAAATAGGTGGCGCTACAATACCTAGAGTACTTGAACAAAAAAATCAAATCATAGACCGCAATTCACTCCGTCAATGACGCCTAGGTTCTTAGTTACTCTAGCGCTAATCTGGAGAGATTTGGAACTATTATTTATAGCTGACAGCTGGACACTTTTGCAACAGTTCTACCATAAGAGATGCCACTCCTCTTAATTCCACACTCCGTAATATAGTTCTTGGCATAAAGTGTAAATGTCAAGTTTAAGTTTCCGAATTCGGCCACAAGATGGCGAACCTACAATGCACAAGGAAGCGTGCGTGCACTGTAGGGGGCAGCACCTGCTTTAGCGTGAAGTGACAATATCAAATTTAGGTTACAAGATGGCAGACCCTTCAACGTGTGTACTGACCTCAGTCGCGGCGGAGCCGAACACGTCCCGGACCCCTCCGATGCCCAGCATGTCGCGTATCTTGGGGTGGTCGCGGGGCACGTGGATGGTGGAGTTCTGGTTGCGGTCCGGCAGCCACGTCACCTCGTAGAACGCGCCGCCCGCCGCCTGGTGCTCCAGCACCCACGACACCGCCTGCGAGATTACCTAAAACATGGAACGGAATATGAAGGTTCCTCTTAGAAAGGTTGTAAATAAGGTACTAGCTAATACTGAATTTTGCACTGTTAAATTTATATGGAATTAGTTTTTTGCTCTTAACTCTTAGGCGAAGGTTAGACGTACAATAAATACTGAGATCAGTATGATCCATTGATGTAGTAAATACTGAATCACAATCTCACATCCTGATCACGTGTAACTGTAACGTGTTTCGTAGAGTTCAGCCGTCAGTCTTTATAGCTGTCGCGAAGCGTACTGACATTCGAGCAACTCCGGGAAGGGAGACGGCATTCATACCATTTCCCCTCTGCCGAAGCATTGGTACAACCTATGGCGGTGCATGTTGTGACTCGTCCGTACACAAAAAGAGATCGAGGTGTGCATGATATGTCTTTGACGTGTGTCATTTTCTAGGTATTTGTGTCGTCATTACAGATTGGAATTTGTATGTAGTGAGTAAGAAGTGCGACTGTGTGCACGTTCGCAAAAAATGGCAGAATGATTTGTTCGGTAAGATATCGCTTAGGCTCCTCCCTTCCGACGTGTTTGAAGCCGATGTTGCTCGAAGGTACTGACATATCGCAATATAACTTACTATACGTGTATTCTAATATATTGATGAATCACAATGTTTATCACAAACTGAGATAAATAAATCTCGTGATAAATATTGTAATCCTATATACTATGCTAAAGATCAATATTTGATAAATATCAGTAAATCACAGTATTGTACGTCCAGCCTTCGCCTTATAATACAAAAAAAACGAAAAAACTCAAACGAAGGGTGCATATCTATCTTGCTTTCTCTCTACATATTGTCAAGAGATGTCAATTGCCAGAGAGGAAAATGTGGACCATATACGTTTGTATGGAGAACCGGTCGACCACTATTGTCTTAATCTAAGTAGTAGGGAAGTCCCTAAGAACAAACTTACATCCGGGTCGATATAGATGAAGTTCTCCCACTCGTTGAACGAGGCGTCCTGGAAGATCTTGGCGCAGAACGACGTCAGCCACACGCTCGAGGCAGATTGGTTCCTGTACAAGATAGGAATTATTTATATATTGAAACAACTAAAATAGGGCCTAATTAATTTCGCTTTAACGAATAAGCCCATTTCTCTAAGTAGTCGTCCATCAGATTCACTGCCTACTTTAGCTGTTTTTGTGGTACTACGTCTTAGGACACCATAGTCGTAGAAATCGATAAAATCTGATAGACGACCATGGAAAAAAAAGGGCACCAAGGTCTAAAAAGTAAGTCTTTTTTTTTCAGTCAGAATTAGGGCATCAAAATGTCTGAATCCGGCACTAGACTTAATATACTATGGATATATACGACTAGCTGACCAATCGGTTGGGCATATCATAAACAGTCTATATACGTCTCACAACAGGGCAAATATCAAATCAAATGATATTCCATACAATAAACTTTTATGTGCCTAAATTTGAACCCAAGATCTTCGAATTGAAAGTCGCCGGCATGAACTACTACCAGAAAGTCACCAGTCATTTCGGAACAGGCTGAAACTCCCGTCAGGCTTCATGAAGGACAACTGGCGTTGGTAAAGTATGTTCATGTGGTAGAACGCGTCCTTCTCCAAGGTCCTGTTGTGTTGGTTGATGAGACGCACGTTCAGTGTGAAGTATTCACCAGTTACTTCGGAACAGGCTGAAACTCCCGTCGGGCTTCATGAAGGACAACTGGCGTTGGTAAAGTATGTTCATGTGGTAGAACGCATCCTTCTCCAAGGTCCTGTTGTGTTGGTTGATGAGACGCACGTTCAGTGTGAAGTACTCACCAGTTACTTCGGAACAGGCTGAAACTCCCGTCGGGCTTCATGAAGGACAACTGGCGTTGGTAAAGTATGTCCATGTGGTAGAACGCATCCTTCTCCAAGGTCCTGTTGCGTTGGTTGATGAGACGCACGTTCAGTGTGAAGTACTCACCAGTCACTTCGGAACAGGCTGAAACTCCCGTCGGGCTTCATGAAGGACAACTGGCGTTGGTAAAGTATGTCCATGTGGTAGAACGCATCCTTCTCCAAGGTCCTGTTGCGTTGGTTGATGAGACGCACGTTCAGTGTGAAGTACTCACCAGTCACTTCAGAACAGGCTGAAACTCCCGTCGGGCTTCATGAAGGACAACTGGCGTTGGTAAAGTATGTTCATGTGGTAGAAAGCGTCCTTCTCCTAGGTCCTGTTGCGTTGGTTGATGAGACGCACGTTCAGTGTGAAGTACTCACCAGTCACTTCGGAACAGGCTGAAACTCCCGTCGGGCTTCATGAAGGACAACTGGCGTTGGTAAAGTATGTTCATGTGGTAGAACGCGTCCTTCTCCAAGGTCCTGTTGCGTTGATTGATGAGACGCATGTAGAGAGTGTAGTACATGTTGGCGGCGAAGCTGAACATGTTCTGTTCCGCTGAATCCTGGAATAAGTTTAATGGGTTAATACGTCTTTATCATGGTGAGTGTATTGGATTATATGGATACTATGAAGAGCAGTTTCGATGTTAGTGTTTCGTATGCATTGACTTGACTTTTACAAGGCATTTGATACTCTCGCGCGTTACGTTACAGTAAGAATTCACGTAGCTCGTTCAATTGTGGTCAAAAAGGGGCAGATATTATTAGCACTTGATCTCGTAGGGAATGATTTTGACGACCGGTCTGGCCTAGTGGGCAGTGACCCTGCCTACGAAGCCGATGGTCCCGGCTTCAAATCCTGGTAAGGGCATTTATTCGTGTGATGAGCATGGATATTTGTTCCTGAGTCATGGGTGTTTTCTATGTATTTAAGTATTTATAAATACTTATATATTATATATATCGTTGTCTAAGTACCCTCAACACAAGCCTCATTGAGCTTACTGTGGGACTTAGTCAATTTGTGTAATAATGTCCTATAATATTTATTTATTATTTATTTATTTATGATTCAAGTATGTTTGATACAATAATATGCAGATGTCGTAGTCAAATTGTATGATTCGGCCATTTATAAGTTTACGAACGTGAAACGTTGTGCAAATGCCGAAGGCAAATTTTTAGTACGCTGACTAGTGTCAACGTAACGTTTTGGTTGTCTGGGGGTGACCATGGTTTGCTGTTTTATCAATTTATATTAACTTTTATACCACACCACCATCCTCACGGCCACCAAAATCTCAATGGCATCCAAAACCATCAGACAACCTAACTATCCACGTGGTCTTGTCTGTCCTACCCGTAGAGCGCAATTGAGAAGTCGGAGCCGTGGAGTCACCCAGATCCAAAAGCCTCCCCCGCCCTCCGCGCCCCGAGTAAGTCCGACGAACTCCAGATTTGATGAACACCCCAGCGTTTTTTTATTGTTTTAATGTGGAGCGCCACGCGTGGTAAATTAACGAACTTAAATTAACACGTTAAATGATGACACCGTTTGTAGACGGCGGAATTTTACAATTTGCCTGCGAGTCCTGCGACACATTTTTCTCGGGGTCTTGAAGCCACTTTGGAACTGTTGTTAGTACCCTAGGACCCTTATGTTATGAGTCTCTGGGACTGATGACATGTATCGCAGCATGTACAATCGAGTTCATAAATATGTATACATTTTATAACCTTATTGCAATAGATTCAGGAAATATTTACATATTTATAAACTTGACTGTAAGCATGTTTGGAACAAGTCTTATATGAGGAAACCTCAGGCACCTTAAGCCACTTTGGGACCGCTGTTATTTATTACGTGGATTTACTCAGGGTTCTTAAGCTACTCTAGGACCACAGTTGTTCCTTACGTGGAGTGCCGCAGGGTTCTCAAGCCACCCTTGCACCGCTGTTATTACTTATGTAGTATACCTAGATGACTCACCATGGGTAGCCTCAGTAGGGACGTAGCATTAATGGGCATCGTGGGGAACAGTGGCCCAACCACGTCTCCAACAACAGAAACCCTGGCCCGGTTGGAGCCGAACACGTAGTAGCGGTCGACCTCGTAGGGGATGATGGGCGTCTCGGTGACGTTGACGTGCATGTACTGGAACACGTAGGCGCGGTTGGACAGGTCGAGGAGGACTGATTGGTGCCGGTGCTGGGGAAGACCGTCCGCCTGTGGACAATGGTAAAATGTTACGTTCGATTATGAAGGAGCAAAGGAAAAAATACTGAAATAACGATTAAGATTATGTAGTGTGTGTACTACGCGTTACTCACACACGCTTAGTGTACAGCGTCAATTTGATACGATCGCATAATCAAAGGGTAGCTTTAATGAACACACTTTCATAGGTTTTATAAAAAATTGACGACTTTTATTTTTTTCATACAAAATAATTCAGCAAGCAATGTATCACTACTTTATTTTAACTCAAAACGTATTTAATGACGCACACGTCACAACTGACCATGATGTACGATATACATTGCCGCTCTAAAAAATAATTATGCTCTGGTAGACAAAAAAAAATCTTTCAGAATTGTTTTATAACACTAAAACCTACGTCTAGTTTAAGTTTGCGGTTTTATCAAAAATAAACACTGTACGATTTATTTATTATTTCCTACTTGGTCCAAGAAGAACTACTTGGTCTTGTCTTGAGTACAGATTTATAGTTAGAAAATAACAAACATGCCATTATATAGTAATGCCACGTGCATTACTAGATACGTAGATAAGGCGAAGTACACACTACAAATTTTTAGAATGATAAAATCTTGTGCGTAAATCAAAATAACATAGTCTCTGAGTCAGCAACAAGTTGCTGAACCGAATAAACTGCAGCGGACTTTCACAAGGCTTCACAAGTTAGCCTGCTGAGTATTATGGTCGGAAACTCATCCATAACACTCACCATGACAGGTAATAATAATAACCATGACAGACATTATTTTGATGTTGGTTAGAATTTTTCATGAATTATTGACACTATCAGATTCGTTAACCAAATTTGTAGCTAATAAATGTTTATCTATGTAGCCTAGCGTACCTCGACAGTGATCTTCTTGGTGTATTTATGCTGGCCCTGCAGCGTGGAGGCGTGCAGGTGCACGTGCACGTCGCCGAGGCGGGTGGGCACGACGGGCACGTGCACGGTGGCGGCGTCGCCGGCCGCGATGTACACGAAGAACTGGTGCTCGCCGAACGACGTGCGCGGGTTGTACGAGCGGACCTGGGGGATACAACGCTTGTTATACTACTATCGTGGCTTCTACAAGAGCTCTTTCAATGCGAGACTCTGTTGGTCTATAGCTTATTTGAAACTTTGTGCAGTTATTAATTTTTTATACCATTTCGGGGGCAAAGAAGCATACGGCCCGCCTGCTGGTAAGCAGTCACCGTAGCCTATGGACATCTGCATCTCCATAGGTGTTACATGCGCGTTGCCTACCTTTTTACTATTTTTTCTATAATAAATTTTTGACGATCCCTCCGATCCGGAGACGATCGATCCGATTATTGATTGAACACCTCCAGACGTTTGTTTCTTATGTGGAGTACCCCAGGGCCCTTAGGTCAATCTGGGACCGTCGTTATTTATTATGTGGAATACCTTAGGGTTCTTGTGCGTTCCTAAATAGAGTAACCTTGTCTATTTGGACGTATGGCAGTATACAGGCACTCACGATGCCATTCTCCAAGCAGAACGACGACCGCTTCTACCGCTTGCGGATGGTAGTCGAACAAAACCACGCAGTTGTTTCATGTGGAGTACCTCAGGGCCTAAAACCACGCTAGGGCCACTATTATTTCCTATGTAGAATTGCCCTGCCAACTTCGAAGACTGGCAGTATACAGGTACTCACAATGCCATTCTCCGAGCAGACAGAACGACGACCGCCTCTACCGCTTGCGGCTGGTAGTCAAACACGACCACGCAGTTGTTTCATATGGAGTACCTCAGGGCCTAAGGCCACGCTAGGACCACTATTGTTTCCTATGTAGAATAGCCAACTTCGAGGCAGTCTACAGGTACTCACGATGCCATTCTCCTCGACGTGCACGAATTTGTAGTCAGGTGAAGCAGACAGTACGACGACCGCCTCCACCGCTTGCGGCTGGTAGTTGAACACGACCACACGCAGGCCCACTTGCTCGCCCTGGCGGCAACGGTCGGGACCTTCCACTTGGATGAAGAATGGCAACACTCCCACATACTGTAAAGAAAGAAATACATCAGTATAAGAACGAACAACAGTTTAAATAAAGATAACTTTTTTTATATGTTAACAAACAAAACACTGACACTTTTTAATAATTTGTTATTTAAAACATTACCCATTAGGCGCAGTATCCAGTGGACAGTGTCAGACTCGCATACCTCAGGGTACTTTCACACCACTGTTGTTTCTAATATCCTGGAATGCCTGAAGTTCCTTTTAAAATAAATAAATTGATTTAATATCAGGCAAGCACCCATATACAATAATATTTCAGACCACTCTGGGACCACTATTGTTTTTTTTATGTTGAATACTTCAAGGTTCTTGCATGCCACTCTGGGACTGCTGTTGTTGTTAATGTATAGTACCTCAAGGTAGCCACTCTGGAACCGATGCAGTTTCTCATGTGCCTACGCCCCGGATTTTTGCGTGCCACTACTGACATATTGGGATAGAGCACCGTTTTTTATTGATATATTGATGTTCACGTCGCGCCACAGCCACACGTTGTCGTACTGTTACTCACATGCTCCGGCTCATGCAGCATGCCGAGCCCGCTGGTGGGCGACATGCTGACGGCCGACACGGTCCAGTGCGCGGGCACGCGCGGCACGTCCGCCGTGAACACGTAGCGGCCGTGCGGCCCGATGTTCACGTCTCCCACAGCCACACGTTGTCGTACTGTTACTCACATGCTCCGGCTCATGCAGCATGCCGAGCCCGCTGGTGGGCGACATGCTGACGGCCGACACGGTCCAGTGCGCGGGCACGCGCGGCACGTCCGCCGTGAACACGTAGCGGCCGTGCGGCCCGATGTTCACGTCGCCCACAGCCACACGTTGTCGTACTGTTACTCACATGCTCCGGCTCATGCAGCATGCCGAGCCCGCTGGTGGGCGACATGCTGACGGCCGACACGGTCCAGTGCGCGGGCACGCGCGGCACGTCCGCCGTGAACACGTAGCGGCCGTGCGGCCCGATGTTCACGTCGCCCACAGCCACACGTTGTCGTACTGTTACTCACATGCTCCGGCTCATGCAGCATGCCGAGCCCGCTGGTGGGCGACATGCTGACGGCCGACACGGTCCAGTGCGCGGGCACGCGCGGCACGTCCGCCGTGAACACGTAGCGGCCGTGCGGCCCGATGTTCACGTCGCCCACAGCCACACGTTGTCGTACTGTTACTCACATGCTCCGGCTCATGCAGCATGCCGAGCCCGCTGGTGGGCGACATGCTGACGGCCGACACGGTCCAGTGCGCGGGCACGCGCGGCACGTCCGCCGTGAACACGTAGCGGCCGTGCGGCCCGATGTTCACGTCTCCCACAGCCACACGTTGTCGTACTGTTACTCACATGCTCCGGCTCATGCAGCATGCCGAGCCCGCTGGTGGGCGACATGCTGACGGCCGACACGGTCCAGTGCGCGGGCACGCGCGGCACGTCCGCCGTGAACACGTAGCGGCCGTGCGGCCCGATGTTCACGTCTCCCACAGCCACACGTTGTCGTACTGTTACTCACATGCTCCGGCTCATGCAGCATGCCGAGCCCGCTGGTGGGCGACATGCTGACGGCCGACACGGTCCAGTGCGCGGGCACGCGCGGCACGTCCGCCGTGAACACGTAGCGGCCGTGCGGCCCGATGTTCACGTCTCCCACAGCCACACGTTGTCGTACTGTTACTCACATGCTCCGGCTCATGCAGCATGCCGAGCCCGCTGGTGGGCGACATGCTGACGGCCGACACGGTCCAGTGCGCGGGCACGCGCGGCACGTCCGCCGTGAACACGTAGCGGCCGTGCGGCCCGATGTTCACGTCTCCCACAGCCACACGTTGTCGTACTGTTACTCACATGCTCCGGCTCATGCAGCATGCCGAGCCCGCTGGTGGGCGACATGCTGACGGCCGACACGGTCCAGTGCGCGGGCACGCGCGGCACGTCCGCCGTGAACACGTAGCGGCCGTGCGGCCCGATGTTCACGTCTCCCACAGCCACACGTTGTCGTACTGTTACTCACATGCTCCGGCTCATGCAGCATGCCGAGCCCGCTGGTGGGCGACATGCTGACGGCCGACACGGTCCAGTGCGCGGGCACGCGCGGCACGTCCGCCGTGAACACGTAGCGGCCGTGCGGCCCGATGTTCACGTCTCCCACAGCCACACGTTGTCGTACTGTTACTCACATGCTCCGGCTCATGCAGCATGCCGAGCCCGCTGGTGGGCGACATGCTGACGGCCGACACGGTCCAGTGCGCGGGCACGCGCGGCACGTCCGCCGTGAACACGTAGCGGCCGTGCGGCCCGATGTTCACGTCTCCCACAGCCACACGTTGTCGTACTGTCACTCACATGCTCCGGCTCATGCAGCATGCCGAGCCCGCTGGTGGGCGACATGCTGACGGCCGACACGGTCCAGTGCGCGGGCACGCGCGGCACGTCCGCCGTGAACACGTAGCGGCCGTGCGGCCCGATGTTCACGTCTCCCACAGCCACACGTTGTCGTACTGTTACTCACATGCTCCGGCTCATGCAGCATGCCGAGCCCGCTGGTGGGCGACATGCTGACGGCCGACACGGTCCAGTGCGCGGGCACGCGCGGCACGTCCGCCGTGAACACGTAGCGGCCGTGCGGCCCGATGTTCACGTCTCCCACAGCCACACGTTGTCGTACTGTTACTCACATGCTCCGGCTCATGCAGCATGCCGAGCCCGCTGGTGGGCGACATGCTGACGGCCGACACGGTCCAGTGCGCGGGCACGCGCGGCACGTCCGCCGTGAACACGTAGCGGCCGTGCGGCCCGATGTTCACGTCTCCCACAGCCACACGTTGTCGTACTGTTACTCACATGCTCCGGCTCATGCAGCATGCCGAGCCCGCTGGTGGGCGACATGCTGACGGCCGACACGGTCCAGTGCGCGGGCACGCGCGGCACGTCCGCCGTGAACACGTAGCGGCCGTGCGGCCCGATGTTCACGTCTCCCACAGCCACACGTTGTCGTACTGTTACTCACATGCTCCGGCTCATGCAGCATGCCGAGCCCGCTGGTGGGCGACATGCTGACGGCCGACACGGTCCAGTGCGCGGGCACGCGCGGCACGTCCGCCGTGAACACGTAGCGGCCGTGCGGCCCGATGTTCACGTCTCCCACAGCCACACGTTGTCGTACTGTCACTCACATGCTCCGGCTCATGCAGCATGCCGAGCCCGCTGGTGGGCGACATGCTGACGGCCGACACGGTCCAGTGCGCGGGCACGCGCGGCACGTCCGCCGTGAACACGTAGCGGCCGTGCGGCCCGATGTTCACGTCTCCCACAGCCACACGTTGTCGTACTGTTACTCACATGCTCCGGCTCATGCAGCATGCCGAGCCCGCTGGTGGGCGACATGCTGACGGCCGACACGGTCCAGTGCGCGGGCACGCGCGGCACGTCCGCCGTGAACACGTAGCGGCCGTGCGGCCCGATGTTCACGTCTCCCACAGCCACACGTTGTCGTACTGTTACTCACATGCTCCGGCTCATGCAGCATGCCGAGCCCGCTGGTGGGCGACATGCTGACGGCCGACACGGTCCAGTGCGCGGGCACGCGCGGCACGTCCGCCGTGAACACGTAGCGGCCGTGCGGCCCGATGTTCACGTCTCCCACAGCCACACGTTGTCGTACTGTCACTCACATGCTCCGGCTCATGCAGCATGCCGAGCCCGCTGGTGGGCGACATGCTGACGGCCGACACGGTCCAGTGCGCGGGCACGCGCGGCACGTCCGCCGTGAACACGTAGCGGCCGTGCGGCCCGATGTTCACGTCTCCCACAGCCACACGTTGTCGTACTGTTACTCACATGCTCCGGCTCATGCAGCATGCCGAGCCCGCTGGTGGGCGACATGCTGACGGCCGACACGGTCCAGTGCGCGGGCACGCGCTGCACGTCCGCCGTGAGCACGTAGCGGCCGTGCGGCCCGATGTTCACGTCTCCCACAGCCACACGTTGTCGTACTGTTACTCACATGCTCCGGCTCATGCAGCATGCCTAGCCCGCTGGTGGGCGACATGCTGACGGCCGACACGGTCCAGTGCGCGGGCACGCGCGGCACGTCCGCCGTGAACACGTAGCGGCCGTGCGGCCCGATGTTCACGTCTCCCACAGCCACACGTTGTCGTACTGTTACTCACATGCTCCGGCTCATGCAGCATGCCGAGCCCGCTGGTGGGCGACATGCTGACGGCCGACACGGTCCAGTGCGCGGGCACGCGCGGCACGTCCGCCGTGAACACGTAGCGGCCGTGCGGCCCGATGTTCACGTCTCCCACAGCCACACGTTGTCGTACTGTTACTCACATGCTCCGGCTCATGCAGCATGCCGAGCCCGCTGGTGGGCGACATGCTGACGGCCGACACGGTCCAGTGCGCGGGCACGCGCGGCACGTCCGCCGTGAACACGTAGCGGCCGTGCGGCCCGATGTTCACGTCTCCCACAGCCACACGTTGTCGTACTGTTACTCACATGCTCCGGCTCATGCAGCATGCCGAGCCCGCTGGTGGGCGACATGCTGACGGCCGACACGGTCCAGTGCGCGGGCACGCGCGGCACGTCCGCCGTGAACACGTAGCGGCCGTGCGGCCCGATGTTCACGTCTCCCACAGCCACACATTGTCGTACTGTTACTCACATGCTCCGGCTCATGCAGCATGCCGAGCCCGCTGGTGGGCGACATGCTGACGGCCGACACGGTCCAGTGCGCGGGCACGCGCGGCACGTCCGCCGTGAACACGTAGCGGCCGTGCGGCCCGATGTTCACGTCTCCCACAGCCACACGTTGTCGTACTGTCACTCACATGCTCCGGCTCATGCAGCATGCCGAGCCCGCTGGTGGGCGACATGCTGACGGCCGACACGGTCCAGTGCGCGGGCACGCGCGGCACGTCCGCCGTGAACACGTAGCGGCCGTGCGGCCCGATGTTCACGTCTCCCACAGCCACACGTTGTCGTACTGTTACTCACATGCTCCGGCTCATGCAGCATGCCGAGCCCGCTGGTGGGCGACATGCTGACGGCCGACACGGTCCAGTGCGCGGGCACGCGCGGCACGTCCGCCGTGAACACGTAGCGGCCGTGCGGCCCGATGTTCACGTCTCCCACAGCCACACGTTGTCGTACTGTTACTCACATGCTCCGGCTCATGCAGCATGCCGAGCCCGCTGGTGGGCGACATGCTGACGGCCGACACGGTCCAGTGCGCGGGCACGCGCGGCACGTCCGCCGTGAACACGTAGCGGCCGTGCGGCCCGATGTTCACGTCGCGCCACAGCCACACGTTGTCGTACTGCCGCTGCACGCGGTTGAACCGGAACTTGCGGAAGTGGGACAGCTCGAAGCTGTTGTCGTGCTGGCCTGGGGATGAAGACATGAATAAGCACTGTGTACATTATGTTGCAAAAGGCTAACTTCTAGGCAAAGATCTACGAACAAAGGTGATTTACTCTTAGGTGCTTATTTCGATTGTAGTTATCATTGTAGGTGTTTGTTCTATTTAAGATAATAAATATGTGTAACGGTACATAATTAGGTCTTAAATATCAAGGTCCAAAGTTACAAAACGAGACGAAGTCGAGTCAAAGAACCCTTAGTATGAACTTGTTGCACCAAATAGTATATTATAAAAAGCACAATTTTAATTTTATTATTTGATGCAACTCTTAATTCAACCTTCCAGAATGTAATGCTTGAACTGATTACAATCTGAAAGCCTATGAAAGATAATGGTAAAGTTAAGCTGTTTAGTATGGTGGCTAAGCATTATCATTTGCATTTGGCGTCGTCGGTATGGTAGACGCAGTCCGAGACGCCATCGCAGCGTTCTCAGGGAGTTCAAGCCACTTTGGGACCGCTGTTGTTTCTTAATGTGGAGTACCTTAGGGTCCTGAGAGCACTCTAGGACCGCTACCGTTACCCATGTGACAGACTTACAGTTGGCCTCGTCGGTGTGGTCGGCGCAGTCCGAGGCGCCGTCGCAGCGCTTGCCGAGCGGGTAGCAGCCGCCCTCGAGGCAGGAGCCCAGCCCCAGCGACGCGTTGCAGGCGTTCGGCCGCTGCGTCACCGGCACGTCGCTGAACACCACTAGGCCGGCGTACCTGTAGATTGCATAGTAAAGCCAATCTTAAAATGTAATCCGGATCTAAACATATGGAAAAAAATTGGATCCGTATTCAAAAAGAGAATGACGTAACGCTTATGTACAATTTTTAACAACTTTCTTACAAAAAACTATCGTTACATATAGGTACCATGTTTACTGTAATGTTTTTTGATTGATGCTACTTTACAAATTTAAAATGTCGACAATTTAAAGCGTATTTTCATAGCGGTAGTTATAAGAATAAAAAAATATCTAGGAAAGAAAAAAGGGAATCAGACGTCATGTTGTTCCTGTAAACTGCTGAAATAACAAAAGAAATAAAAATATAATTTACTCGAAGGTTGTATTCGCGTCGATGCCGAAGGTGGAGGACGGGAAGTAAACCAACTGGTCCGCGACGCCAATATGTGAACGCCATGTGTACGCGAACGTCCCGTTGGTCGCCTCGTCGAAGTGGGACATTTGTGATATCACCTGTAAAAAAATTAAATGTCAGCTACGAGAATCGTGAATAATTTAATTAATTCGTCTACAGCCCGCGCCGCGACGTCAACTCAAACCTCGAGTCAGCGCTCTCGATGCTTATAAAGGCAGACCTAAGCTCTCCAAACCATTTCGCGCTTCATAAATACGTTTGGTAAACCGTAAAATTAATATATACAGTGTGTGTCTTTCATAACGACACTAATTTCAAGGGCTGAAAGTATAAGACCTAATGAACTGAAATTAGCATTTTTAGTTAAAAAATAAAAAATAAAAATTTTCATACAAATTAATTGGGCACGCAATGTATCAGTAATAAATTAAACTTAACAATTGTCATGTGATTTCATTGAAATTTCGCTCTTAGTGACATCCTGACACCTATTACAATTACCTACATCGTACATGTCGGTGACACTTTTGATTGACAAGACCGTCAAAGATCATGACAAGTGACCTTGTTCGTAAGAAAAGGACTTAACCGCCCTGCTATCGCGAAACACTTTGCGAAGTTTCTCCTCTCTTTCTCGCTCACAAAAGTTGCTTGAGGAGAAACTACGCAAGTGTTTCTTGGTCAAAGTTCGATTAAAAATTAAAAAAAGATTAAAAAGTTTTTATTTATTCAAAAAATAAAATCAATCTCTGCGATTCACTCGTCGAAGATAACGATGTTCGATGTGACGTCCTTGCATTTCGATGCAAGTGTTGCATCGGCGTATGAGAGACTGATGTACGCTTTCAAAATTAGTGTTCTGCTGAAGTTTTTGAAACGCGTCAGTTATTCTGTTCCGAAGATCTTCAACAGATATTTGTGGTTTCGAATACACTTCGTTTTTTATGGCCCCCCATAAAAAAAAATCTACCATCGTGAGGTCCGGTGAACGGGCTGGCCAACGTCGAGGCCCAAATCTACCGAGCCAGTGGTTTCCAAACATTAAGTTCAAATGATTACGCACGCGAACTGATGAATGTGCCGGAGCTCCGTCCATTTGCAACCAAGTCAGCTCCCGTGCTTCTTCTGGCAACGAATTGAAATAATTAGTCAATGGACCACTAAGCAATTCCAGGAATTTTTCGCCATTGAGATTTCCGTCGATAAATACTGGACCTATTATACGGTCACCATGAATGGCTGCCCAGACGTTTACAGCCCATCGGTATTGATGACCGGTCTCTCTTAGCACACGAGGATTTACTCTTGCCCAATAGTGTGTATTTCTCTGATTCCACACGCCGTTCCGAGTAAAAGTACTCTCATCAGTCCATATTACTCTTGAGGTAAATTGGTGGTCGGTATTGTGTTTGTTCAATAGCCAGCGACTAAATGTTAAACGTGGCAGCGAATCCCTAGGCAATATTGCGTGTGCCTTTAAAAATTTGTAAGGATGCTGCAAGTTTTTTTTGAGAATCCTGTGAACTGTTTTGTGCTTCATTTGGAAATGTCGCCCGGCATTTCTTGTACTGCATTCTGGATTTTCAGAAAAATGTTCCAGTATAATTTCTTCATTACGAACATGAAGACGGGGTCCATTTGCCAACGGTTGGATTCTCCCAGTAATAGGCATGTCTTCCCGGACACGCTGCAATGCACCGACTATGACTCTGGGGTTTTGCGGAATTCGACGATTTGGAAATTGCTCCCGATATAATGTTAACGCTAGTCTAGCATCTTGCATAGCTTCGCCATACTTTATAATCATATCCGCTAATTCTTGCGAGGTATAAGGCGATGGTCGTGGCATTTTGGCAAGAAAATTATGACATGACAATTTCATGAAAAAGTCACCTAAATATTTTAGGTCAACCTACCTGCATCCTGTCATACCAGCCAGTGCAGTCAAAAGATTGGTGTAAGTAGGTAACTTTGTGTTAACTAAGAAGGCGGAATCAGATAATTGTTTCGTTTAAGTACCGATTGATAACTTCACATTGATTGGGTTGAAGTGTCAAGATAACATCGAGTTTGTTGATCAACACAGACATTCCTAATAAATTGAATAAGCATGTTTGAACTAGGTAATGTGATTTCTAAGAAGTGATAATAAATGTATGTGCAGTGATTTTTGGTATCAGTCTAGTTCGGTGAATAATGCGATTCATAAATGTGGTGGCTAACAATAAGACACAGAAAGATTTGTTGATGTAAATTTGTTGTGCTAGTGTGGTAAAATCGCGTATGTTTTAAATTGCAGTGTTTTCTAGTAGTGAATAATTCAGTAAATAAGTTAACGTCGGCAACAGTTCCGAGTTACTTTAATGTTTTAATCGAATTTAAATGGAAACGAAACTAGCTCTTCCTCTCTGAAACGTCAAATAAATGTTTGCATTACATTGCTGCTCGAGATTTTTTTTTTTAATTAATTACGCTTAACTATTAAAGGCAATCGTTATATTCTTTTGATAAAACTGTTAACAGCACTTTAAACTATCGTTACTTAAAACCAATGTCGTTATGAAAGACACACACTGTAGAAAAAAAAACTCATTTTAAGAAAATAATAACAATTTTGTTGAAACTGGCCATCAGGTACATACTTTTTATATATAACTGCTGTATTTTCAAATGTGTATTTGACAGACTTCAATAAATAGTTCTAGAGGAATATTTGTTTCAATAGGTTATGGTTAAATATTTATACCTTTTATAGTGAGCTTTTTCTTCTATTTTCGGATGAATTTAAATATGGTTAAAAATTTATTTAAAAATAAAATAAAATGTTTATTTGCAATAGCCGACCACTGGATAATTTAAAATGAATCTTTATATATATCATCATATTAATGTCATGGTGGTCAAAACGTAATTATTTTTGTATTTTAGATTTTTTTTCTTGTTTTTGACATTTAACAATACCTAGATTGGTTCTAGCTATGTATACATTGACATCTCTTTTTTTGCGTTACAGTTTTTTTTTTGTGTTCTAATGTTGACTTTTTAGGGTTCCGTTGCCAAATGGCAAAAAACGGAACCCTTATGTCGTTCGTTCGTCATGTCTGTCTGTCTGTCCGTTTATGTCACAGCCACTTTTTTCCGAAACAATAAGAACAATACTGTTGAAACTTGGTAAGTAGGTAGTAAAATAATAGAATGATAAAACTAAAAAAAATATATGATGTACATTACCATGCAAACTTCCACCGAAAATTGGTTTGAACGAGATCTAGTAAGTAGTTTTTTTAATACGTCATAAAGGGCACGGAACCCTTAATGGGCCAGTCCAACTCGCACTTAGCCGCTTTTTATTTAATAAATAAATATATCCAATCTTAATCTAGTATATAAGTTACCTTGGCGTACGTGAGTTCGTTGCCAGCCTGCATGGTGTAGAAGGCGTTGTCGATGCCCGACAGACCGACGTAGGCCCCGGGCTCGCCGTATATGGCGATCTCCACTCGCTCGCCCGTGCGATGTTTGCGATTGTTAATAGATACTGAGAACTGAAAACAAGAAAGCTGTTTAATTAGGTTCCTTTGCAATGTCACATACTGCGAAACCGGCCATTTTTGCTTTAACCAGTGGGGCAACACTTCTCCTTTCGGGCATTCTTGGCTCAGCATTGTTCCGAGCAATTATTCCGGTTGGCACAACTTGACGTCCCTATGCGTGCACGACCACAGATAAGATAATAACTTGAATTTTGACAACCCTAAATATCCGAAAGGGATAGTGCCATACATTAGAAAGGGACAGCATAATTCGTCCCTGAATCGCTGTCAAACTTCGGTTTTGTAGGAAGTGTCATTTGTGTACGGTAGTATTATTATTTATTCTGTGCTTTATGGCGCGGTGGCTTCAGTCAATAGAATTTTCGAAAAATCGTAGTGCTTTTATAAATCATAATACGGTTTCCAAAGAATATGCACAGAAATCATGAGACCTTTCTCTGGTAACTTCATCGATTAGAAACCTGATTAAACAACTTTTGCTCGATAGAAAAAAATCACGAATATAGGTCTAAACGCACCACTAAAATTTTAAAAATATTGTAGCAATTCATGAAAATTGCTTCTAAAGATACGTAATTTTTTTTTATCGTAATAATCAATTACTTTTTTGTTAAAACAAACTAAAAATAACAATTCAATAGTTATTTGTTTTGCAAGGGGGCAAAGTTGTTGTTTAACCACTCGTGCTAATATTGATACTCGAGCGAAAGATTCCAAAATGGAACCACGAGCGTAGCCAGTGCTTCAAAAAAGGAATATAGAGCGTTGCGAGTTGCACTAGACCAACCCGAAGAAAATATTAACTGTAAGATATCAAACAAATTCAAATGAACGTCATTAAATATTTATAATTTAAAATCATCAGTACATAGCCCCTGGATGTAGATGTGGATACAATGCAACTTTCTCATCAGTTTTTGAACAATCAAGAGGACCTTTACCGGTGTGGTGAAAAAATATTTATATCCACGATGCGGGCATGGGTAGTGTTCAGCGAGCTGCGTTAGGAGACAGACACCCGGTGACCTCCGCTACGTGACGTGCGCAGCAAGGTGTACACTGCACGGTACCTTGTTCCGGGAGATGCCGTTGACGGGGAAGGTGAGCGAGTCGGCCAGCACGCGTCCGTGGCGCTCCACGCCCCACGCCACCACGGTAGCCACGGGCGCCATCTCCGCAGACAACGTTACCGCGAACGTTCGGACGCCATCCTGAAACATAATTATTGTTTAATACACATACATATGTAGCCGCCATGCAGGTCAGGATCTCGACGACACAAATAAAACTTCGATTTATAATGAAGTGAAGGTACTGGTTTACAAGGGTTCTTGCCAAAACGGTTAAATGTAGAAAGTGGGTGTTGCTTATTGAGGCTGATGAAGGAGTGATGCAATATTTGATCAGTACAAAAAGTGGTTTAAATTTAGGTGCTTCTAATTGGCCGCGATACAGAATATGTGGAGCGCTCCTGTTGGTGCTTTTGAAAAGCCTCCGAATACTAGCCGAGCCCGACGGCTGCGTTTAGCTACTGCATTGGGAATATTTTTATATGATAATAAGTTGCATTCGCGACAACAGCAGTCCATTATTCAAGCAAGGACAAAGTCATGATCATGACAGTCATGTCCGTAACTCTTAAGTCTAATAATTTTACTGACAAATATCAAATATCAAACATTTATTCAGCAAATAGGCCACAGGGGCACTTTTACATGTCCATTTTTACAAACAATAAATTAAAATAAAAAAACAATTACAAATATCGAATCTATGAAATAATAAATACTTTATTAGAGATGTATACTGTCTCTAAATGTCAAATTACACAAAAAAAAAACTATGATAAAAAAATTAAACCATAAAATACTAAAATTCTTTAGAGATGTATAAGTCTCTAAGTGTCAGAGATAAAATATAAAAATATATATTAAATTATCCTTAGAGATGTAGAGGGTCACCAAGGCTTGAATTCTTATATAAATAATTAAAAGACAAAAAAATTAAAACAGACAAGAACCGAATGAAGTGTCTCACGTTAATGTCACTCAAAAGTAAAGTTACATACTTTAACATAACCTGTACCCCGTGTAAAACAGACCGGTCTCCACAAACAGCTCCAGACAGTTTTTTAGGGTTCCGTACCCAAAGGGTAAGAACGGAACCCCATTACCAAGACCACTGTCTGTAACCAGGCTGTATGTCATGAGCCTTGGTAGCTAGACAGTTGGATTTTTCACAGATTGTATTGTATGTTGCCACTATAACAGCGAATACCAAAAACAGAATTAAATAAGTGGGGCTCCCATACAACAAAACAAACGTGACTTTTTGCTGTTTTTGCGTAATAGTACGGAACCCTTCGTGCGCGATTCCAACTCGCACTTAGCCGGTTTTTTTTATTGACACTGTCGCAAATGTATTAAAATTTTCATTTAATGTAGATGCAGAAGTTTAATTCTTATTCCTCTCAATAAAAAAAAAAGATTCAGAAACTTTTACGAGCAAAATATTTTAGTTTTTCTTTGATTTATACATTTAACACTCCCCCTTATTCATAAACGTGTACTAAAGTTACGATGCCGCTAATCATCGTTTGTCCCTTTCCATCATACCAATACGTCGGAAACGATGATTAGCGGCATCGTAACTTTAGTACACGTTTATGAATAAGGGGGTAATTGTATTCTAAATCTGAAGTTTTTATGTCTGCTAGAAGTGCCTTAGAGTTTTGATGATCGGTCAGTCAGTAAGTGACAAAATTAAGAAACTTTGGCTAGTTATAATTCTTAAACTACTAGTTCATATTCAATGAAATTTTAAATATACTGCTTATACATAGCCTGCATGGTTACTGAAATTTCAGGCTTTTAGTTTTATCCACAACGAAGTCATAGGGGGGTCGAAAATGGCCTGAACTGCTTCGAGAAAAGGATGGCACGGCCGTGCCGCTTTTTTGGTCGACTTGGCGGAGGCACTGCCGTGCCTCCAGATTTATGAAACTATAGGATTGAACGAAAAAAAAAACTTACCTCCATATTTTCTTGTCCACTGGTGAGAATGATGCCCTTGGACATAACGACGTAGTTAAAAGATTCTATGTAGAAGTTGGTCTGCACGTGGAAGATTATGTATTCGCCCACCTAAACAAAAATATAATGTTAACCTATATCATTTATGTGATATATGTAGTTTATAAGTATATTAGTTTGCTTTTCTTTTTAATTCATTGATTTTGTTTTCTCTCTCTGCACCGCGTCCGCCATTTGTTGTACATTTTTCTATATATTATGTGCAATAAATTTTAAATAAATAAATTCGGTAAAGTTGAAGACAGTATTATACCATTATCATACAAATAATTGGCAAGGACGGAATTTATTGGGCATATTGGTAGATACTTTTAGGTGCATTGAACAATTGGTGCTTTGACCAGGATTATTCTACTCCATTACCAATCACACTAGTAATCATTAAGTAACTAGTTCCAACATGTACTTTATTGTGCGAGAGTAATGTACACAATTGAACAAGTTTTCTAATTTAACAGTACAGTTGTGGGAGTTAAGGTAAATTAGGTAGCCGGAATTTGGGTTCTCCGATAATTTAGTTGAATTTGCTTTGTGAAGAGAGTTAAGGTAAGTTAGGTTATCCCGAATGTGTTCCCCGATAGTTTTCAGTTCAATTTGCTTCTTTTTTTTTCTAGGTGTTTATCATTTTTTTATTTCTTCTGACGCATTGAATTCTTCCGGGTTTTGTGGCTAGGCGTGATTTTATTAATGTATTTTGTATCCTAACCTAGTCCGTAAGTATACGTTGATGGCAGCGTAGCAATGGCTTTGCTGGGCCTCGTTGCTTACCCTGGTTAATGTGGTGCCGATGGATACCCGTATGTGCTGGTGCTCGGGGCTATAGTGGGCGACCGTATACTGCCTCACCCTTGTTGCGGTAGTCATCATCCTAGCGTTGTTTCAGATTTGGTCAGGTTCTTACCCTCGCGTCCGTGGTGCTGGTGGATATCCGTATGTGCTGGTGCTTGGGGCTGTAGTGCGCGACCACGTGCAGGTCGGCGGAGGCGCGCGCGCCGCCGCCGTCGCTGAGCGACGCGCTCAGGCGGACGCCGGTCACGCCGTTTAAGACGTCTCGGTAGTTCGGATCGTTTTGGAGTTCTAAAGGAAAAATTAAGTAAAAATAGTCATTTCATCTGTTAAGTCCGTTGAACTTAAGCCTGCAGCGACCCAATATGGCAATTTTATAGAATAGATTATTTTCACAAGACAAGCCAAATTACATAATATAACAAAAAACATAGAAAGTATAAAGTGCCACGAAATGGCCTCATCTCAGCATGTTGCTGGTGGCGTCCAGGTCTGATCTTCTGGTGAGACCATCAATTGAGAAGAATCACGGAAGGTAACAGACAAGAAGAAGACATAAACTTAAACTTCAGTGCAGTTAGGTACTTACTGAGTAGTTTATAGAGGTCGAGCTTGAGCCGCCACACTGCGTCGTGGCCGGGCACGAGCGTGGGGTGCTGCGGCTCCACGCCGCCGCCGCGGCCCTCCACCGTCACGTGCACGGTGAGCGACACGCCGGCCGCCTGCCAGCGCGGCAGTACAGTTAGCTACTTACTGAGTAGTTTATAGAGGTCGAGCTTGAGCCGCCACACTGCGTCGTGGCCGGGCACGAGCGTGGGGTGCTGCGGCTCCACGCCGCCGCCGCGGCCCTCCACCGTCACGTGCACGGTGAGCGACACGCCGGCCGCCTGCCAGCGCGGCAGTACAGTTAGCTACTTACTGAGTAGTTTATAGAGGTCGAGCTTGAGCCGCCACACTGCGTCGTGGCCGGGCACGAGCGTGGGGTGCTGCGGCTCCACGCCGCCGCCGCGGCCCTCCACCGTCACGTGCACGGTGAGCGACACGCCGGCCGCCTGCCAGCGCGGCAGTACAGTTAGCTACTTACTGAGTAGTTTATAGAGGTCGAGCTTGAGCCGCCACACTGCGTCGTGGCCGGGCACGAGCGTGGGGTGCTGCGGCTCCACGCCGCCGCCGCGGCCCTCCACCGTCACGTGCACGGTGAGCGACACGCCGGCCGCCTGCCAGCGCGGCAGTACAGTTAGCTACTTACTGAGTAGTTTATAGAGGTCGAGCTTGAGCCGCCACACTGCGTCGTGGCCGGGCACGAGCGTGGGGTGCTGCGGCTCCACGCCGCCGCCGCGGCCCTCCACCGTCACGTGCACGGTGAGCGACACGCCGGCCGCCTGCCAGCGCGGCAGTACAGTTAGCTACTTACTGAGTAGTTTATAGAGGTCGAGCTTGAGCCGCCACACTGCGTCGTGGCCGGGCACGAGCGTGGGGTGCTGCGGCTCCACGCCGCCGCCGCGGCCCTCCACCGTCACGTGCACGGTGAGCGACACGCCGGCCGCCTGCCAGCGCGGCAGTACAGTTAGCTACTTACTGAGTAGTTTATAGAGGTCGAGCTTGAGCCGCCACACTGCGTCGTGGCCGGGCACGAGCGTGGGGTGCTGCGGCTCCACGCCGCCGCCGCGGCCCTCCACCGTCACGTGCACGGTGAGCGACACGCCGGCCGCCTGCCAGCGCGGCAGTACAGTTAGCTACTTACTGAGTAGTTTATAGAGGTCGAGCTTGAGCCGCCACACTGCGTCGTGGCCGGGCACGAGCGTGGGGTGCTGCGGCTCCACGCCGCCGCCGCGGCCCTCCACCGTCACGTGCACGGTGAGCGACACGCCGGCCGCCTGCCAGCGCGGCAGTACAGTTAGCTACTTACTGAGTAGTTTATAGAGGTCGAGCTTGAGCCGCCACACTGCGTCGTGGCCGGGCACGAGCGTGGGGTGCTGCGGCTCCACGCCGCCGCCGCGGCCCTCCACCGTCACGTGCACGGTGAGCGACACGCCGGCCGCCTGCCAGCGCGGCAGTACAGTTAGCTACTTACTGAGTAGTTTATAGAGGTCGAGCTTGAGCCGCCACACTGCGTCGTGGCCGGGCACGAGCGTGGGGTGCTGCGGCTCCACGCCGCCGCCGCGGCCCTCCACCGTCACGTGCACGGTGAGCGACACGCCGGCCGCCTGCCAGCGCGGCAGTACAGTTAGCTACTTACTGAGTAGTTTATAGAGGTCGAGCTTGAGCCGCCACACTGCGTCGTGGCCGGGCACGAGCGTGGGGTGCTGCGGCTCCACGCCGCCGCCGCGGCCCTCCACCGTCACGTGCACGGTGAGCGACACGCCGGCCGCCTGCCAGCGCGGCAGTACAGTTAGCTACTTACTGAGTAGTTTATAGAGGTCGAGCTTGAGCCGCCACACTGCGTCGTGGCCGGGCACGAGCGTGGGGTGCTGCGGCTCCACGCCGCCGCCGCGGCCCTCCACCGTCACGTGCACGGTGAGCGACACGCCGGCCGCCTGCCAGCGCGGCAGTACAGTTAGCTACTTACTGAGTAGTTTATAGAGGTCGAGCTTGAGCCGCCACACTGCGTCGTGGCCGGGCACGAGCGTGGGGTGCTGCGGCTCCACGCCGCCGCCGCGGCCCTCCACCGTCACGTGCACGGTGAGCGACACGCCGGCCGCCTGCCAGCGCGGCAGTACAGTTAGCTACTTACTGAGTAGTTTATAGAGGTCGAGCTTGAGCCGCCACACTGCGTCGTGGCCGGGCACGAGCGTGGGGTGCTGCGGCTCCACGCCGCCGCCGCGGCCCTCCACCGTCACGTGCACGGTGAGCGACACGCCGGCCGCCTGCCAGCGCGGCAGTACAGTTAGCTACTTACTGAGTAGTTTATAGAGGTCGAGCTTGAGCCGCCACACTGCGTCGTGGCCGGGCACGAGCGTGGGGTGCTGCGGCTCCACGCCGCCGCCGCGGCCCTCCACCGTCACGTGCACGGTGAGCGACACGCCGGCCGCCTGCCAGCGCGGCAGTACAGTTAGCTACTTACTGAGTAGTTTATAGAGGTCGAGCTTGAGCCGCCACACTGCGTCGTGGCCGGGCACGAGCGTGGG
The DNA here is from genome assembly GCF_033807575.1 of Cydia pomonella. Taxonomy (NCBI): domain Eukaryota; kingdom Metazoa; phylum Arthropoda; class Insecta; order Lepidoptera; family Tortricidae; genus Cydia; species Cydia pomonella. Next base: position 17,228,555 of record NC_084720.1, on the reverse strand, counting down.
GTGCTGCGGCTCCACGCCGCCGCCGCGGCCCTCCACCGTCACGTGCACGGTGAGCGACACGCCGGCCGCCTGCCAGCGCGGCAGTACAGTTAGCTACTTACTGAGTAGTTTATAGAGGTCGAGCTTGAGCCGCCACACTGCGTCGTGGCCGGGCACGAGCGTGGGGTGCTGCGGCTCCACGCCGCCGCCGCGGCCCTCCACCGTCACGTGCACGGTGAGCGACACGGCGGCCGCCTGCCAGCGCGGCAGTACAGTTAGCTACTTACTGAGTAGTTTATAGAGGTCGAGCTTGAGCCGCCACACTGCGTCGTGGCCGGGCACGAGCGTGGGGTGCTGCGGCTCCACGCCGCCGCCGCGGCCCTCCACCGTCACGTGCACGGTGAGCGACACGCCGGCCGCCTGCCAGCGCGGCAGTACAGTTAGCTACTTACTGAGTAGTTTATAGAGGTCGAGCTTGAGCCGCCACACTGCGTCGTGGCCGTGCACGAGCGTGGGGTGCTGCGGCTCCACGCCGCCGCCGCGGCCCTCCACCGTCACGTGCACGGTGAGCGAACACGCCGGCCGCCTGCCCGCGCGGCAGTACAGTTAGCTACTTACTGAGTAGTTTATAGAGGTCGAGCTTGAGCCGCCACACTGCGTCGTGGCCGGGCACGAGCGTGGGGTGCTGCGGCTCCACGCCGCCGCCGCGGCCCTCCACCGTCACGTGCACGGTGAGCGACACGCCGGCCGCCTGCCAGCGCGGCAGTACAGTTAGCTACTTACTGAGTAGTTTATAGAGGTCGAGCTTGAGCCGCCACACTGCGTCGTGGCCGGGCACGAGCGTGGGGTGCTGCGGCTCCACGCCGCCGCCGCGGCCCTCCACCGTCACGTGCACGGTGAGCGACACGCCGGCCGCCTGCCAGCGCGGCAGTACAGTTAGCTACTTACTGAGTAGTTTATAGAGGTCGAGCTTGAGCCGCCACACTGCGTCGTGGCCGGGCACGAGCGTGGGGTGCTGCGGCTCCACGCCGCCGCCGCGGCCCTCCACCGTCACGTGCACGGTGAGCGACACGCCGGCCGCCTGCCAGCGCGGCAGTACAGTTAGCTACTTACTGAGTAGTTTATAGAGGTCGAGCTTGAGCCGCCACACTGCGTCGTGGCCGGGCACGAGCGTGGGGTGCTGCGGCTCCACGCCGCCGCCGCGGCCCTCCACCGTCACGTGCACGGTGAGCGACACGCCGGCCGCCTGCCAGCGCGGCAGTACAGTTAGCTACTTACTGAGTAGTTTATAGAGGTCGAGCTTGAGCCGCCACACTGCGTCGTGGCCGGGCACGAGCGTGGGGTGCTGCGGCTCCACGCCGCCGCCGCGGCCCTCCACCGTCACGTGCACGGTGAGCGACAGACGCCGGCCGCCTGCCAGCGCGGCAGTACAGTTAGCTACTTACTGAGTAGTTTATAGAGGTCGAGCTTGAGCCGCCACACTGCGTCGTGGCCGGGCACGAGCGTGGGGTGCTGCGGCTCCACGCCGCCGCCGCGGCCCTCCACCGACGTGCACGGTGAGCGACACGCCGGCCGCCTGCCACCGTCACGTGCACGGTGAGCGACACGCCGGCCGCCCTGCTCCAGCGCCGCCGCCGCGGCCCTCCAGCGTCACGTGCACGGTGAGCGACACGCCGGCCGCCTGCCAGCGCGGCAGTACAGTTAGCTCCTTACTGAGTCGTTTATAGAGGTCGAGCTTGAGCCGCCACACTGCGTCGTGGCCGGGCACGAGTGTGGGGTGCTGCGGCTCCACGCCGCCGCCGCGGCCCTCCACCGTCACGTGCACGGTGAGCGACACGCCGGCCGACTGCCAGCGCGGCAGTACAGTTAGCTACTTACTGAGTAGTTTATAGAGGTCGAGCTTGAGCCGCCACACTGCGTCGTGGCCGGGCACGAGCGTGGGGTGCTGCGGCTCCACGCCGCCGCCGCGGCCCTCCACCGTCACGTGCACGGTGAGCGACACGCCGGCCGCCTGCCAGCGCGGCAGTACAGTTAGCTACTTACTGAGTAGTTTATAGAGGTCGAGCTTGAGCCGCCACACTGCGTCGTGGCCGGGCACGAGCGTTGGGTGCTGCGGCTCCACGCCGCCGCCGCGGCCCTCCACCGTCACGTGCACGGTGAGCGACACGCCGGCCGCCTGCCAGCGCGGCAGTACAGTTAGCTACTTACTGAGTAGTTTATAGAGGTCGAGCTTGAGCCGCCACACTGCGTCGTGGCCGGGCACGAGCGTGGGGTGCTGCGGCTCCACGCCGCCGCCGCGGCCCTCCACCGTCACGTGCACGGTGAGCGACACGCCGGCCGCCTGCCAGCGCGGCAGTACAGTTAGCTACTTACTGAGTAGTTTATAGAGGTCGAGCTTGAGCCGCCACACTGCGTCGTGGCCGGGCACGAGCGTGGGGTGCTGCGGCTCCACGCCGCCGCCGCGGCCCTCCACCGTCACGTGCACGGTGAGCGACACGCCGGCCGCCTGCCAGCGCGGCAGTACAGTTAGCTACTTACTGAGTAGTTTATAGAGGTCGAGCTTGAGCCGCCACACTGCGTCGTGGCCGGGCACGAGCGTGGGGTGCTGCGGCTCCACGCCGCCGCCGCGGCCCTCCACCGTCACGTGCACGGTGAGCGACACGCCGGCCGCCTGCCAGCGCGGCAGTACAGTTAGCTACTTACTGAGTAGTTTATAGAGGTCGAGCTTGAGCCGCCACACTGCGTCGTGGCCGGGCACGAGCGTGGGGTGCTGCGGCTCCACGCCGCCGCCGCGGCCCTCCACCGTCACGTGCACGGTGAGCGACACGCCGGCCGCCTGCCAGCGCGGCAGTACAGTTAGCTACTTACTGAGTAGTTTATAGAGGTCGAGCTTGAGCCGCCACACTGCGTCGTGGCCGGGCACGAGCGTGGGGTGCTGCGGCTCCACGCCGCCGCCGCGGCCCTCCACCGTCACGTGCACGGTGAGCGACACGCCGGCCGCCTGCCAGCGCGGCAGTACAGTTAGCTACTTACTGAGTAGTTTATAGAGGTCGAGCTTGAGCCGCCACACTGCGTCGTGGCCGGGCACGAGCGTGGGGTGCTGCGGCTCCACGCCGCCGCCGCGGCCCTCCACCGTCACGTGCACGGTGAGCGACACGCCGGCCGCCTGCCAGCGCGGCAGTACAGTTAGCTACTTACTGAGTAGTTTATAGAGGTCGAGCTTGAGCCGCCACACTGCGTCGTGGCCGGGCACGAGCGTGGGGTGCTGCGGCTCCACGCCGCCGCCGCGGCCCTCCACCGTCCCGTGCACGGTGAGCGACACGCCGGCCGCCTGCCAGCGCGGCAGTACAGTTAGCTACTTACTGAGTAGTTTATAGAGGTCGAGCTTGAGCCGCCACAATGCGTCGTGGCCGGGCACGAGCGTGGGGTGCTGCGGCTCCACGCCGCCGCCGCGGCCCTCCACCGTCACGTGCACGGTGAGCGACACGCCGGCCGCCTGCCAGCGCGGCAGTACAGTTAGCTACTTACTGAGTAGTTTATAGAGGTCGAGCTTGAGCCGCCACACTGCGTCGTGGCCGGGCACGAGCGTGGGGTGCTGCGGCTCCACGCCGCCGCCGCGGCCCTCCACCGTCACGTGCACGGTGAGCGACACGCCGGCCGCCTGCCAGCGCGGCAGTACAGTTAGCTACTTACTGAGTAGTTTATAGAGGTCGAGCTTGAGCCGCCACACTGCGTCGTGGCCGGGCACGAGCGTGGGGTGCTGCGGCTCCACGCCGCCGCCGCGGCCCTCCACCGTCACGTGCACGGTGAGCGACACGCCGGCCGCCTGCCAGCGCGGCAGTACAGTTAGCTACTTACTGAGTAGTTTATAGAGGTCGAGCTTGAGCCGCCACACTGCGTCGTGGCCGGGCACGAGCGTGGGGTGCTGCGGCTCCACGCCGCCGCCGCGGCCCTCCACCGTCACGTGCACGGTGAGCGACACGCCGGCCGCCTGCCAGCGCGGCAGTACAGTTAGCTACTTACTGAGTAGTTTATAGAGGTCGAGCTTGAGCCGCCACACTGCGTCGTGGCCGGGCACGAGCGTGGGGTGCTGCGGCTCCACGCCGCCGCCGCGGCCCTCCACCGTCACGTGCACGGTGAGCGACACGCCGGCCGCCTGCCAGCGCGGCAGTACAGTTAGCTACTTACTGAGTAGTTTATAGAGGTCGAGCTTGAGCCGCCACACTGCGTCGTGGCCGGGCACGAGCGTGGGGTGCTGCGGCTCCACGCCGCCGCCGCGGCCCTCCACCGTCACGTGCACGGTGAGCGACACGCCGGCCGCCTGCCAGCGCGGCAGTACAGTTAGCTACTTACTGAGTAGTTTATAGAGGTCGAGCTTGAGCCGCCACACTGCGTCGTGGCCGGGCACGAGCGTGGGGTGCTGCGGCTCCACGCCGCCGCCGCGGCCCTCCACCGTCACGTGCACGGTGAGCGACACGCCGGCCGCCTGCCAGCGCGGCAGTACAGTTAGCTACTTACTGAGTAGTTTATAGAGGTCGAGCTTGAGCCGCCACACTGCGTCGTGGCCGGGCACGAGCGTGGGGTGCTGCGGCTCCACGCCGCCGCCGCGGCCCTCCACCGTCACGTGCACGGTGAGCGACACGCCGGCCGCCTGCCAGCGCGGCAGTACAGTTAGCTACTTACTGAGTAGTTTATAGAGGTCGAGCTTGAGCCGCCACACTGCGTCGTGGCCGGGCACGAGCGTGGGGTGCTGCGGCTCCACGCCGCCGCCGCGGCCCTCCACCGTCACGTGCACGGTGAGCGACACGCCGGCCGCCTGCCAGCGCGGCAGTACAGTTAGCTACTTACTGAGTAGTTTATAGAGGTCGAGCTTGAGCCGCCACACTGCGTCGTGGCCGGGCACGAGCGTGGGGTGCTGCGGCTCCACGCCGCCGCCGCGGCCCTCCACCGTCACGTGCACGGTGAGCGACACGCCGGCCGCCTGCCAGCGCGGCAGTACAGTTAGCTACTTACTGAGTAGTTTATAGAGGTCGAGCTTGAGCCGCCACACTGCGTCGTGGCCGGGCACGAGCGTGGGGTGCTGCGGCTCCACGCCGCCGCCGCGGCCCTCCACCGTCACGTGCACGGTGAGCGACACGCCGGCCGCCTGCCAGCGCGGCAGTACAGTTAGCTACTTACTGAGTAGTTTATAGAGGTCGAGCTTGAGCCGCCACACTGCGTCGTGGCCGGGCACGAGCGTGGGGTGCTGCGGCTCCACGCCGCCGCCGCGGCCCTCCACCGTCACGTGCACGGTGAGCGACACGCCGGCCGCCTGCCAGCGCGGCAGTACAGTTAGCTACTTACTGAGTAGTTTATAGAGGTCGAGCTTGAGCCGCCACACTGCGTCGTGGCCGGGCACGAGCGTGGGGTGCTGCGGCTCCACGCCGCCGCCGCGGCCCTCCACCGTCACGTGCACGGTGAGCGACACGCCGGCCGCCTGCCAGCGCGGCAGTACAGTTAGCTACTTACTGAGTAGTTTATAGAGGTCGAGCTTGAGCCGCCACACTGCGTCGTGGCCGGGCACGAGCGTGGGGTGCTGCGGCTCCACGCCGCCGCCGCGGCCCTCCACCGTCACGTGCACGGTGAGCGACACGCCGGCCGCCTGCCAGCGCGGCAGTACAGTTAGCTACTTACTGAGTAGTTTATAGAGGTCGAGCTTGAGCCGCCACACTGCGTCGTGGCCGGGCACGAGCGTGGGGTGCTGCGGCTCCACGCCGCCGCCGCGGCCCTCCACCGTCACGTGCACGGTGAGCGACACGCCGGCCGCCTGCCAGCGCGGCAGTACAGTTAGCTACTTACTGAGTAGTTTATAGAGGTCGAGCTTGAGCCGCCACACTGCGTCGTGGCCGGGCACGAGCGTGGGGGTGCTGCGGCTCCACGCCGCCGCCGCGGCCCTCCACCGTCACGTGCACGGTGAGCGACACGCCGGCCGCCTGCCAGCGCGGCAGTACAGTTAGCTACTTACTGAGTAGTTTATAGAGGTCGAGCTTGAGCCGCCACACTGCGTCGTGGCCGGGCACGAGCGTGGGGTGCTGCGGCTCCACGCCGCCGCCGCGGCCCTCCACCGTCACGTGCACGGTGAGCGACACGCCGGCCGCCTGCCAGCGCGGCAGTACAGTTAGCTACTTACTGAGTAGTTTTATAGAGGTCGAGCTTGAGCCGCCACACTGCGTCGTGGCCGGGCACGAGCGTGGGGTGCTGCGGCTCCACGCCGCCGCCGCGGCCCTCCACCGTCACGTGCACGGTGAGCGACACGCCGGCCGCCTGCCAGCGCGGCAGTACAGTTAGCTACTTACTGAGTAGTTTATAGAGGTCGAGCTTGAGCCGCCACACTGCGTCGTGGCCGGGCACGAGCGTGGGGTGCTGCGGCTCCACGCCGCCGCCGCGGCCCTCCACCGTCACGTGCACGGTGAGCGACACGCCGGCCGCCTGCCAGCGCGGCAGTACAGTTAGCTACTTACTGAGTAGTTTATAGAGGTCGAGCTTGAGCCGCCACACTGCGTCGTGGCCGGGCACGAGCGTGGGGTGCTGCGGCTCCACGCCGCCGCCGCGGCCCTCCACCGTCACGTGCACGGTGAGCGACACGCCGGCCGCCTGCCAGCGCGGCAGTACAGTTAGCTACTTACTGAGTAGTTTATAGAGGTCGAGCTTGAGCCGCCACACTGCGTCGTGGCCGGGCACGAGCGTGGGGTGCTGCGGCTCCACGCCGCCGCCGCGGCCCTCCACCGTCACGTGCACGGTGAGCGACACGCCGGCCGCCTGCCAGCGCGGCAGTACAGTTAGCTACTTACTGAGTAGTTTATAGAGGTCGAGCTTGAGCCGCCACACTGCGTCGTGGCCGGGCACGAGCGTGGGGTGCTGCGGCTCCACGCCGCCGCCGCGGCCCTCCACCGTCACGTGCACGGTGAGCGACACGCCGGCCGCCTGCCAGCGCGGCAGTACAGTTAGCTACTTACTGAGTAGTTTATAGAGGTCGAGCTTGAGCCGCCACACTGCGTCGTGGCCGGGCACGAGCGTGGGGTGCTGCGGCTCCACGCCGCCGCCGCGGCCCTCCACCGTCACGTGCACGGTGAGCGACACGCCGGCCGCCTGCCAGCGCGGCAGTACAGTTAGCTACTTACTGAGTAGTTTATAGAGGTCGAGCTTGAGCCGCCACACTGCGTCGTGGCCGGGCACGAGCGTGGGGTGCTGCGGCTCCACGCCGCCGCCGCGGCCCTCCACCGTCACGTGCACGGTGAGCGACACGCCGGCCGCCTGCCAGCGCGGCAGTACAGTTAGCTACTTACTGAGTAGTTTATAGAGGTCGAGCTTGAGCCGCCACACTGCGTCGTGGCCGGGCACGAGCGTGGGGTGCTGCGGCTCCACGCCGCCGCCGCGGCCCTCCACCGTCACGTGCACGGTGAGCGACACGCCGGCCGCCTGCCAGCGCGGCAGTACAGTTAGCTACTTACTGAGTAGTTTATAGAGGTCGAGCTTGAGCCGCCACACTGCGTCGTGGCCGGGCACGAGCGTGGGGTGCTGCGGCTCCACGCCGCCGCCGCGGCCCTCCACCGTCACGTGCACGGTGAGCGACACGCCGGCCGCCTGCCAGCGCGGCAGTACAGTTAGCTACTTACTGAGTAGTTTATAGAGGTCGAGCTTGAGCCGCCACACTGCGTCGTGGCCGGGCACGAGCGTGGGGTGCTGCGGCTCCACGCCGCCGCCGCGGCCCTCCACCGTCACGTGCACGGTGAGCGACACGCCGGCCGCCTGCCAGCGCGGCAGTACAGTTAGCTACTTACTGAGTAGTTTATAGAGGTCGAGCTTGAGCCGCCACACTGCGTCGTGGCCGGGCACGAGCGTGGGGTGCTGCGGCTCCACGCCGCCGCCGCGGCCCTCCACCGTCACGTGCACGGTGAGCGACACGCCGGCCGCCTGCCAGCGCGGCAGTACAGTTAGCTACTTACTGAGTAGTTTATAGAGGTCGAGCTTGAGCCGCCACACTGCGTCGTGGCCGGGCACGAAGCGTGGGGTGCTGCGGCTCCACGCCGCCGCCGCGGCCCTCCACCGTCACGTGCACGGTGAGCGACACGCCGGCCGCCTGCCAGCGCGGCAGTACAGTTAGCTACTTACTGAGTAGTTTATAGAGGTCGAGCTTGAGCCGCCACACTGCGTCGTGGCCGGGCACGAGCGTGGGGTGCTGCGGCTCCACGCCGCCGCCGCGGCCCTCCACCGTCACGTGCACGGTGAGCGACACGCCGGCCGCCTGCCAGCGCGGCAGCGGAGACCCGTCGTGGTACGACACGACCATCTGTTCCATAATTATACTTTCGATCACTCGTAATATGTGCGTTTAAATTAAATTAACGTTTATTTCAAGCTCGTGGTTCGTAAAATGTTAGTTATGTACAGTAAAACTTAAAAACTATGTTAGTAACAATAAATATCTTAACTAAAACCACAATAATTCACCATTGCTGGGCTTATGAAGCCCACAACGTGCATAATGTACAGACAGTCAATCCTGTTCGCAATCATAGTTATGATGGCATTGGTGCTGGCGCGCACGCGCCGTACTAGCGATACACTGAAGGTCCAACGGGTCCTGAAGATCCTGTTTATGGTGTATTCGAATTCGTATTCGCGGGCTGGGTTTCCGCAACTCGACGTCGCAATTCGCGCCTATTTTGCGTGATGGTGGGTTGACGGCACTCCTCCTGCCAACCCAACTCTACCAGGAAGCCTAGCAGACCCTTGATGTTGCCGACGACTTCTGGGAGAGACCCCGGTGTTTATGGTGTAGTTCATAAATTTTTGGCAAATCTAACAAACCATGGATGGTTTGTCCCGTTCCATCATTTTGACATTTCTGTTTGTCAGAAAGAGACAACATTTAATAGAGGTTTATATGTTTTATGAATAAAGTCCCGATAGTCCTGACAACCTTTACATCTAATGGAAAACCCTAAAAGTTTACTTTGCACACCTGCAGTGTCCCACCAAGGATCGTCACAGCCAACAAAGAATTGAAGATCCTCTCAATACTATAGCCCTCTATCACATCATTTAAGAGCGGGTCTCCAACAGATGCTGTAACGATCACCTGTCCAAGGTCTTCATATATACATAGTATATTTGGGCCTGATAACCCTAAGACGTTTCAAAAAATTCTGGCTGCCTACGTAGACATCAAAAGGCACATGTGTGGCTTGAACACTTGCGACGTCCCACCAAAGAACGTCACAGCCAGAGAAGAGTTGAAGATCCTCGCGATGCTGTAGCCTTCGATGACGTCGTCCAGGAACGTCTCCGACGGACACTATGATGATAACTACATCCAGAGCCTTCGTGCATACATAACTTTCTTTGTGCCTAAAAAGTTTAATGCTTAATGTAAAACTCTGGAAGATACTTACGTAGACATCAAAAGGCATGTGCGGCTTGAACACCTGCGGCGTCCCACCAAGGAACGTCACAGCCAGGGAAGAGTTGAAGATCCTCGCGATGCTGTAGCCTTCGATGACGTCGTCCAGGAACGGGTCTCCCACGGACGCTGTGATGATGACTTCCACGCCGTCTAGCGTGGGCACTAGCTGGGCTAGCTCTGACATTGGGTATTTGAAGTCGAATGTGCCGTTGAACTGAGGAAGAATTCGATACAATATATTCGAATAACTCAGCAGTAATTTTAAACAAAATACGGTAATGACATAGATGGTACGGTCGTATAGATGGGATACCGCATGCGTCCGTGAGGGACAGAACATACGCAATGCGACAAAATTAAAAACACGTTTTAATATTCCTGACAACATACCAAAAACCTATGTAATTTGGTCGGGTTATTTGTTGGCCACCATAAAAACAGTGGGCAACAAAAAACGTCTACGTCACTTTGGACTTTTTAGAAGTAGACAGAAAGGAAAAGTGAGACTATGACAAGGACAAACAATAATAGCGCTTTCTTTGCTACTCCTACTGAAAGATACAATAAGACTATCCCGTTCTGTCAGTTCCCTCCACCCCTCATGCCGATCCATACTAAATACTATATTCATGGGTAATAACAAGGCACTTTACTGTGCTTTGGCAACTGTCTGACGTTTTCAAAGTAGCATTTTTTTTAATTGCAAAACTAGTATCTATTTATCCAAGAAGGCTTGTGTTGTGGGTACTCTGACAACGATATATACATATATAATATACAAACATAAATACACAGAAAACATCCATGACTCGGGAACAAATATCTGTGCTCATCATACAAATAAATGCCATTACCGGGATTCGAACCCAGGACCATCGAATTCATAGGGGGGGGGGGGGGGGGGTCAATACCTACTAGGTCTGCAGAGAAAGGCTGGCAGTAAAAGTAAGTAAGGCTAGACCAGTCGTCATCATCATATCGATCATATTTCTCATATTTTATGATATTTACATGTTTTTGGTGCGATGTACATTGCTGCTTCTCTTAGCGCATTACCACGCAATACTGCTTTTTGAGTGTTGCCCTACTTCACTTTGGTTTACACTGCTATTGACAGATTATATGTTTGAATACTTACATATCTCAAGTACGGTAATTTGTCGTAGTACGATGGATTGTTGTAGTAGTTGTTGTACTGCGTGTTGGCGTTGTTCTGTGTGTTGTACGAGTTGTACTGGTTGGCATAATCGGACCCGTACTGGTTGTCGTACAAATGCGGTTTCTCCATCCAGAACGGGTATTTTTCATCCTGTAACAAAAAAGGGCATATAGTTAAGACCAAGATAACTCTGCAACGATCTTGACAGCACAAACTGTGCAAGTGTTTGTACGTCATAAATTCATACATCAAATAGCACTTGCACAGTCTGGGCTATCAAAATCGCTGCAGACTTTAAGTCTTGATAAGATAATATCTTAAACTGTAACAATTTTCAGTTTAGCCATGAACATTTTTAGATAGCTAATATAGTCGTAAATCGCTCATTTTCTCCGTTTTCGAGCTAAATGGGGACAGTGTGGTTCGTCTTCCTGAAAACGTCACAAATACTTTCACTGAGAACATTTCATTACTTCAAGTGGGTTATAGGGACCGTGCGCGTTGGAGGGTCTGCCATCTTGTGGTCTGAATCGGAACCATAAACAGGCACATTTACACGTCAAGTGTTTTCTTGTGCATAGTAGGTTCTGCCATCTTGTGGGCTACATCGGAACAAAAAAACATCACATTTACGCCTCGCGCCAAAAATCTGACGGCTCCGGTGCTGCCTCCTATAGTTCATGCACGCTCCCTATTTTGTGCGATGTATCGAACGAATATTAAATTCTAAGGTAGACTCTGACCAAGATAAGTTGGCAGCGATTTTAATAGCCCAGCCTAGGGTGACCAGATCTGATTTCCGGTTTTACGGGACAACTGCATGGCGAGCCACCATATGTTCAGTGGGATATGCAGCGTTGCATCCAGCGTCTAACCCCCTTATTCATAAACGTCTACTAAGCCGCTAATAATCGTTTGTCCCTTTCCGACGTCTTGGTATGATGGAAAGGGACAAACGATTATTAGCGGCTTGTCAACTTTAGTAGACGTTTATGAATAAGGGGGTAAGGGTTCTGAGCAGCATGCATTGAGGCCGCATTTTTTTTTTGCTTCGCTGGTCGCACCGAAACAGCCAAGAGTACTCAGTATACTTACAAAATTGAACATCCTTGTGTAGACCTTCTGCGGGTCGTACCACCAATCAGGCTGGTCTATTTGGTTGGGTTGCCCTGGCAAATGTCGATGGTCTGGCCTGGCGTATTCGTCTGGGAACCCGTACTCGTATTGCTGGTAGCTCTCGTTGTATAGGTATGGGTTGAAGTTGGGACGGACTGTCGATAGAAATATAGCGTTAGTCTTAGAATAAATTGATATTATTTCGTATTTTTCAACTGTATTGAGTTAAGGAATAGGTTACGTTTTTTTGTAGATGGAAACAGAAACTTTTTTTTTACTGATACATATCTGTACCCCTAGTGTAAATTTAATCGACATCATAACGTAACGAACGCGTTTGCTTTTAGTCTCATTTTGTATAGGATTTTGAGTTTCCAAAAACGTCCCGCTTGGCGCGCTCTTTCTAAATCACATACAAAATGAGACTAAACGCAAACGCGTACGTCACGTTTCGAAATCGAATTTATTTACACTAGGGGTACTGAACGACTAGCAACATTCCTAACATTTAAATTTAATGGTAGTAAATACAGGTTGGGATTTTTTTTTTATACCACCTCGGTGGCAAACAAGCATACGGCCCGCCTGATGGTAAGCAGTCACGGTAGCCTATGGACGCCTGCAACTCTAAAGGTGTTACATGTGCGTTCCCGACCATTTTAAAACCTGTACACTACTTTTTTGAAGAACCCCATACTGTATACCGTCGGGAAAACCTCGGCAGGGAGCTCATTCCACAGCCGGAGCGTCCGCGGGAGGAAATTCCTCTTAAACCGCACAGTGCGCGACCATTTAGATTCTAGGGTGTGAGGATGAACACTCTTCAGAGCACAGCCCATCGTACAAGCGGTAGAACACACAAGGAGGCAAAGTCTCTCCGTAGACTTAAAGGCTCAATGCCGCTTGTGAGTTTGGGATCATTGACGATTCGTACAGCGCGCCTTTGGACTGAGTCGAAGAGTCCAGGCTGGCATCCAGGTGCTCCTGCACAAAGGTGACAGCAGGGCTCCATAATCTAGAATTACATACACTACCATAATTTCGTCTAGATTATACTCACCTCTGGAATACTGATTATTGTTGTACCCCACAGGCGGTACGCCGAACTGTCCTCTATTATTGAACTGGCCCTCCCTATAGTACCGCGGGCGGTACTGCGGGATCGGTCTGACAGTCGCTTTAAGAGTGAGGTTGCCTCTCACGGGGGCTCCTGAGGTGTAATTGGCCATGATACGTCCGTGGATGTATTGCTCTGTGTTGAAGAAGAACGCAGGCATTGTCACGTTCACCTGGGGATACAAGACTTGGTATAGTGATCACAGATTCATATAATATTTCTCCTATTGAAACCACTGCTAAGACTAGCAGTAAATTGTCCAATAGGTATAAGTTTAGAGAGACAGTGGATCTCCTTCTCTAGCAAAGTATTTCTTCTATTTATAATAAGCAGACATAGAAGTTTTTGTGGCAAAAACGAGTGCTTGAGAAAATGAAACATCGACAAATAATAACATCGATAAGTCAGTCATAGATTAATAATTAAAAAATGTAAATTATACTTGCTGTAATTTACCGAGAAATTTCAAGAATGCAAATCAATTACAATTTCGACCATAATTTCTTTATTACAGATATTAAGTATTAAAAAAAAAGTAAACCGCAGAATACAGTGTCAAAAAATAAGAAAACTACTAATGGGGATTTCGCGGTAGCTATCTTTTTATACAATGTTAAAAATATCTATAACGCTAAGGTAACATCGATAACGGACATGTCGATATTTGATTTTGTCAATCACTTTATTTTGCCACAAAAACTTCTATGTCTGATAATAAGAGAGATGATGAGACGACATATCTACTCTACTCTTTATCTAACTTTCCACGACTGATAGTATTCCGACGAATAAAAAAAATAGACGCACCCGGCTAAAGGCCTGACTAACAAATTAAGATCAGGTAGCTCAAATAATAGATCGGAAAACTGGCGTCCCAGAACTGCAAGTTCGAGTTTCGATTGAGGTGGTAAATTTCAAACGTTTCCTCTATAAATTTTTTTAAATCGACGATGTTTTCTTACCTCAAATCTGGTCTGATAGTACTCTTCCACCAAGAACTGAGCTTCCTCCATCTGGCCCAGCGCCTCCACTCGGATGGTCCACTCGCCGAATAACGGTTGGTCAGAAAGCTGGTAGTGCAGGCTCACTGTACCGAAGTTACTCTATGGACAAAAAAAAACGTTAGTAACAATAAAACGTGTCATTCACGAAGACGCGTGCCTTGAATCGTAATGTTATGTAATTAAAGTTAGAATGACAAATCTGAGCGTTAACGTGGAAGACACGAACTATAGTTGACATTAAACATGCTTTACGAAGATTTTGCGTATACTGCGAAGGGTTTACAGAGATAAAGGATATTATCAGACTAAGGTCAAAATGACCGGACTTCGTGGTTTGAGTTTCGATTAGGTATCTCTTTCCTCAATATATCAAACAAATAATGCAGCGCCGTAACGCAATAGTGGTATTAATTAATAACTCCGGAGTACAAGATGACAGTTTATTTCGAAACGCATAGTAAAAAATATCAAGTATATTTTCTTCCGTGTGTCCCTGGCATAGCTAGAATTAGTACTGAAGTAAACATTGTACACAACAAGTAAGAAATTGCCTCACGCGTATGCTCGCTCTGTGTGGACCCGCCTATTAATTTGAAAATTAGTCACATTTCCCGAAAGACCAATCTAATTTGAACCTTAAATCGGAATACTAAGATTGAAATTAAAATGACACGTATGTGGTCGATAAATCGCACTACGCCTGGAAAAGGGTTACGTGTTAATAAATGTATAAACATTATCAGATATATCAGTGCTGCCAAGGTGACCACATATATCTGAACACACCTCTAGTCACGCCGTTAATCATAAGCAGGTGGACATCTGATCCACTGTTACAACTCATAACAAACAAAGGACAATGGGGCAGTAAATGTGATATTTTGCTTTGGTTACACAAAAGAGGTGCAAAATGGTTTGAAATTGAGAAGGTGTGTTACTTTGCAGTATTTACACATGAATTCGATCTATTATGAACAAACAGTACTCATAAATACAGCCATCAGCAGAAGTACCCGCGACAGCCGCCGCAGCCGTGACGCGGTAGCGGCCCCTCATACCCCCCTGACGGGGGGTATCGACAGATTACTCAACAGAAGTAGCTAAGCGGGAAGTTCAAAATGATGTACACACGCTCTTACATTCTTAACAATAAAGTTCTATTCAGATCATTTTGAATACTTCACTCTTTTAGCTACTTCTGCTGCTAACTAACGACAACGGTTATGACTACGGTTGTTAACAAACAATAATAGTGCGTTTAATGTTCTTTCAAACGACACCTCACACGAATTGATCCGTAAAATAGAACACAAGGAATAACGAAATGTCGACGACGGTCGGCCACCATTTATGTGACGGTGCGTGACTTGCGTGAGCTATGCTGAACAAAATTCATCATTATTTGGTTATATATTCATACACCAATAAAACTTATATTTTCGGAAAGCTAATAAAATTTCCCGTATATTTTATAATGACAATATCAGTACTCATATTCATTTGTAGTTTTACATGTATGTAAAATGTATAATTGTTGGTGCAATAAAGAATATTTACTTACTTACTTATGCCATCCATGCAAAGTAAAAATGTATATATTTTCAAATATTGTGAACGACTACAGTTATGACTATGGAGTGTGAAATTAAGAGGAGTGACATCTCTTATGGTAGAACTGTTGCAAAAGTGTCCAGCTGTCAGCTATAAATAATAGTTCCAAATCTCTCCAGAGTAGCGCTAGAGTAGCTAAGAACCTAGGCGCTATTGACGGAGTGAAGTGCGCTGTCTATGATTTGATTTTTTTATTCAAGTATTCTAGGTATTGTAGCGCCACCTATTTAATGGCTCTTCTACACGATGGACCAGCGTAGGCCAGTCCTAGGGACGCATTTATGCGTTAGAGGGAGCAAGTGATATTGCTATCTCATTTCACCGCATAGCTGCGTCCCTTAGACTGGCCTGCGCTGGGCCATCGTGTAGAGGAGCCCTAAGGTTTTTGATGACACTTTTTGGTACATGGAGATTTATTTCCTTACCTCCACCTTCCGTAGTTATGACTGAAGGCATTATTCAACAATAGGTAATAGAAATATGTAGTAACTTAATAAAACTAATAATGTTCTTAAGTCGTTGCAAAAGAGGTCTCTATAATTTTTTTGTGAACAAAAACATATTCTTACTTAATTCAAGGGCCTCAGGGAAAGTGCTTCGGATTCTAAAAAAGTTGACTCGTTGTTTTTTTGCAGGCTTACCCAGTGAAAGCGATTAATGTTTCAATTATATTTTTTTATGATATTTCAATTATATTTTTTACACCTTAGGTAACGATACAATACAATAATGACAACTGACTCTTGTTGGTGATGGTAAAAAAAGACATCTACCTATACTGTCATTTCTTTAACGTCCAACGTCTGTGTCGTTGTTTGATAATTTTAGCTTTAACTTGCAGCAGGTCTTAACTAAAACTCAGTAGATGTGAGAAAGATCGTTTGAGATGTTCGGGCATATAATGAGACGCGACGAAAAGTATGCGGTCAAAAAGGCCTTGGCCACTCCAGAGAAAAAGAACGGCAAAGGGAGGTCGCCACGTGGTGGACAACCGTTACCAAAGACATGGAGTGGGCGCAGATCAACACCCAGACAACCCAGGACAGAAAAACCTGGCGCCTTCGAACGAGGAGGGCCGACCCCAGATAACGGGACAAGGCAAAGAAGAAGAGTAGATGTGAGAAAGATAGTTTATTATTCACGTAGGCATATTACAATGCGCCTATTAACGTCAAATAAAGCTACGCCGGCTCTAACCCTACACCTCTGACCCGACAAGATTGTGCTTCATTTGAATAGTAAATTGTTAACCAAGGGATTAAAGGCACTCATTTCTGCCGAGGTCCGAGGCTGAAATGATGCCTTTCACCAGAGTTAAACACTCTACTTTTCATTTCGAATACGAGGAAAGTAAAATACGTGTTTTTTAAAACATGAATAAGTATACGTTTTTACAGCATTTGAGGGTACTTTATTTATGGAATGGAGAGTTCAATATCAGAATGGAAATGGTATTACAAATCCATTTAAAACCAAATTTCAATTGCTTATCGCTAATTCAAATATCAAACATTTATTCAGCAAATAGGCCACAGCAATTTGGAATCGATGAAATAATAAATACTTCATTAGAGATGTATACTGTCTCTAAATGTCAAATTACAAAAAAAAACTATGATAAAAAGATAAAACCAACAAATACTAAAATTCTTCAGAGATGTATAAGTCTCTAAGTGTCAGAGATAAAATATAAAAAAGATATTAAATTATCCTTAGAAATGTAGAGGGTCTCCAAGGCTTGTAAAAAAGGCAATTAAAAAGTGAAATACTCTAGTGCAGAAACGTATCTCTTTCTGCACACTTTTTAGAACAACAATGACCCTCTTTCAGAGCATGAGAAATGAAAAGATACTTTCAAGCTGCAAGGTGCACGCTATCTTGAAACGGACCCCAGATTGTACTAATTTTTTTTTCAGGAATTAATTATAAGTAATATAATTATTATATCTTGGATTAAAACTACTTAATTTTGTAGATTTATTTTATTGGAACTCAACAATACACAGACACGACACACCGCAGAGAGCCATTCCATTTCACGCATACTACACTCTCCCGGACTAATCCTAAAACTAATCTAGTTTTACTTAGGTCTACATACATGGCAAAGGATTATTAATTAATCCTACTGTAGCCCTAAAAGAACTACAACAATAGTTATTAGATAGTATGCTTTGAATCACCCTAGATTGGTTACTAAGTTGTTCAAAACAAGTACATATATCTTGGCATCATTTATAAATAAATACAAGTTCAACTTGGCCTACGACATATAACTTAAGTCTAATTACTTTCGACATCCTCATTACAATACACCATTTGATCAATATGACGTTTCCACATCATACCTTGTACCTCAATTATATAAGTTAAATCTGGAACAGATTCTGATACTATTTTCCCTACTATCCAAGGTTTATGGCCCTTTCTATAGTCTCTAACCATCACTTTTTGTCCTGTTACAAATTTAACTTTTCTTTTACATGCCTCTCTCCCCTCCCTTTCAGATAAACTTTCAATTATAGGTGGAGGTTTCAGGCAGCTAAATCTATTCCTTAATTCCCTCCCCAGCAACAAACGGGCCGGCGTTTCACCTGTAGTCCGTTGAGGTGTGGTCCTATAGTCAAACAAAAATAAATTGATTGCAGCATTAATGCTGCATCCACTTTCTCTTATTTTGGTAACAGCTGATTTAAAAGTTTGTACAAATCTCTCCGCAGCTCCGTTGGTCGCTGGGTGGTACGGTGGCGCAAATATTTGTTTAATGCTATTCTCTTTACAATAGTTGTTAAATTCCGTACTTGTGAACGTAGTCTGATTATCTGTAACTAGTTGGTCCGGATATCCAAATCGGCTAAATAACTTATCTAGTACATCAATTGTTTTAGCAGCTGTCATGTTTGACATTTCAAAAGCCTCTGGCCATTTACTATAGCTGTCTATAATTACTAAATACATCTTATTATAATATGGCCCCAAAAAGTCCGCATGAAGTCGATACCATGCCGTAGGTGGCGTTGGCCATGATTGTGGGGACTTTATGGGATTTTTAAGATTTGATAAACAGATGAGACATGACTTTCCTATATTTTCTATTTCTGAATTTAAATTTGGCCACCAAAAGTAAGACCGTGCTACTTCTTTCATACGTATAATACCAAAATGTGTTTTATGCAAACTTTTTAACACTGCTTTTTGATTTGTTTCTGGAATTATTACTCTATGTCCCCAAAGTAAACAGCCCTGATCCACACTTATTTCAGTTTTCCTATTATAAAATGGTAAAAGCTCTGATTTAATTAAATTTTTATTGGGCCAGCCTGTTCTACAATATTCAATTATTTTACTCAAAAGTTGATCCTTTTTTGTATTTTCTTGTATTATTTTAAAATTTAAATAGCCTATGTCAGAACTGTTGGCATATAGTACATGCATCAAATTATCTACATAAAAAATTGGATGGACATGTTGACTGGGACATTCTTTATTGTCAGGATTTCTGGACAAATAATCTGCTGGATTATTGTTAGTTTTTATATGTTTAATTTTATAGTTGAACGCTGAGAGAAATATAGCATAGTGTTGTAGCCGCTTTGCAGCCATTTTTGGTATACCTTTAGTTGGTCCAAAAATCCTGACTAGAGCCGAACTGTCTGTCTCCAATTCAAATTGTCGGCCATAAATATAGTTGTAAAACTTGGTGACCGCAAACACTATTCCCATGGCCTCCCTGTCTATGGCAGCATATTTTTGTTCAGTTGTGTTTAATTTCTTGCTCGCATATGCTATGGGCCTAACTGTACCATTTTGGTCCCGGTTCGATAAGACGGCAGCTAGTCCATAATTTGAAGCATCACAAGTTACTATTATCGGGAGATCTGGGTTGAAATGTCTTAAATTGTTTGCAGAGGCTAATTTATTTTTTATTGTGTCAAAAGACTTTTGACAATCCGCTGTCCAGTTGAATTTATTTATTTTGGTACATTCATATAATGGACTAAGAATCTTAGCCATGTCTTTAAGGAACCTAGAGTAATAATTAACTTTACCTAAAAATGATTTTAACATTGTTAGATTGGTTGGTGCTGGAACATTTAACAATGGCTCAATATTTGATTTTATTAGGCTCATTCCCTCTTTATTTATGCGAAAACCAAACACATCTATGTGGCTTGTGAAAAGCTTACATTTTTCGGGCTTTAATTTGAAATTGCATTCTTGTAGTCTATTAAGCACTTTGACAAGGGTTTCATAAGTTTCTTGCAAACTTTTCCCTGCCACGTAGATGTTATCAATAAACACAATTGTGTTTGGTATACCTATTAGTTTTTTACACATTAGTCTTTGAAATGACCCAGGGCCAGTATTAACTCCATAGGGTAAGTATTTGTATTTATATGTCCCAAATTCTGTTACAATAGTGGTTAATAATTGGCTCTCCTCAGTCAAAGCAGCTTGTAAGTAAGCTTCCCGAAGATCCAGCTCGCAGTAGTATTCTCCCTCTTTTAAGGTTTCAAAAATGTCCTCCACGTGTGGAAGGGGGTAATGGTCTATTTCCAAATTTGGATTTAAAGTGACTTTATAATCCCCACAAAGTCTTACAGAGCCGTCCGGTTTTATAATGGGTACTACAGGTGTACCCCATTGACTCTGTTCGACGGACACTATGCGACCATTCTGTTGTAATCTATCAATTTCATGTTTTACCTTATCTCGAAGTGCATAGGGAACACGACGAACAGGCAGAAACTTTGGTACAGCATCTTTTTTTAATTTTAATGAAATTGCTTCACCTTTGAATGCACCCCACCCCGGGCTGAATACTGCTGCGAACTCTTGATCAATTAATTGTTTGGCATCTGAAACATTTTTAACCAATGTATTAGGATTACAATAAGCTACACTCTTAAAAATTGGAGGCCACATATTTAATTGACTTAGCCAATCACGACCCATTAAACAAGGTGTTGAGTCATGTGACACATATATATTTAATTCTTTGTATACATTCTTATACTGAACTGGTATATTACGAATAATGCCCAGTGGCTGGGACTCTGATTGGTCAAAATTTCTAAATATAGCTTTCGATCTTTCCATAGTATACTCTTTTAAATATTTTTTGTGGTAACTAAGGGGCATCACTGAAACTTCAGCACCAGTATCCACTTCAAACTGCACTTTCTGTCCCTGTCCTATTGTCAGCTCTATTAAATGTGGTGGAATTCTACTTACTCTGTCAAATGTATAAGTTTCATACTCTTCATACAATTTTTTTCTTCTTCTAATCCTTGATCTTCTTTGTTTTCTTCCTTTGCTACATCCAAAACATTTGTGTGTCGATACTTCTTTGGGCACATTTTAAATATATGACCTTGTTGGCCACATTCCGAGCAAAACTTTGTCTTCAGTGTACAATCATTTTTAATGTAGTTATCTTTCCCGCAGCAGAAACACTTACTTTTCATGTTATTAGTATTATTCTTCTTTGGGGGTGCATACCTCTGTCTTGGTGTTCTGGAATTCGGTTTGACATATGAAATATTACTTGTTTCTTCTTCGCCATTAGCTTGCTTATATGCAGACTCCACTGTTTTTGCTAGGTTTATAAGATCTTCTAATTTTGCCTGTGCACTTTGTTTCATCAGTTCAAATTTAATTAGTTTAGAGAACACTCCATCAACAAGTTTTTCTTTAATCTGGTCTTCTTCGTCTTTGAAATGGCATTTGCGAGATAATTTTCGGAGATTTAACACATACTCTTCTATTGTCTCAGTAGGTAGTTGGTTGCGTCGTCTAAACTCGGCTCTGTCTAACAATGGTGTCTTAGTTAGTGTATATTTATCTCGTAGTTTGTCGCATAACTCCTTGTAAGTTAATGTTATTGGTTTTTTTGTCTTACACAGAATTTGTAATGTTTCAAATACATTTGGGGTTAGTTTAGTAATAAGCAATGCCACTTGTTTATCTTCTGGTACATCATTTAAGAGTATTAAAGATTCTAACTGTTGCTCGAAGACCTCCCAGTTGTCTCCGTTAAATGGTTTTATTTCGTAGTTTGTCATGATATTGTGTTTTAAAATTTTTGGTTGGCTTTGCCCTTTATTTTGGTAGTAATCACTTAACAACTTCCGTAACGCGTCGACAGTTGGATTTTGCGGGCACTGTAAACCTTCTTCATTTACTATTTTTATTAAAATGTCTTTTCCACACCGGTAAATATAACTTCTTTTTCCTTGTTTTACCAACGATATTAAGACATCCGCGTCTTCTATCAATTTATTTTCTTTATCACCCGCCTTGACATCTGTCATTACGTTTCATTTCACGTTTGGCCGGTCCCTGAATGTGAGTAATAACGACTTATTAAGGTACCTTGTATTTTGTAGATAACCTCACAGTGAGTTTGCAGCCGCCATTACCATCACATATATTTAAGTAAATAATTTCTTACTTCTGATCGCTTTTGTTCTTGTGGTTAATTTATTTGCTTCGCCGTGCTGTCCGAATGTCCTCGTCGCCAATATTATATCTTGGATTAAAACTACTTAATTTTGTAGATTTATTTTATTGGAACTCAACAATACACAGACACGACACACCGCAGAGAGCCATTCCATTTCACGCATACTACAATAATCAATAAATATTATATATCACATTGTTCCACAAATTGACTATGTCACAGTAAGCTCAATAAGGCTTGCGTTGTGGGTAGTTAGACAACGATATAATATATAAATATTTATAAATAAATACATCGAAAACACCCATGACTAATGAACAAATATCCATGCCCAGGAACACGTGAACCCGGGACCATCAGGTTCATAGGCAGGGTCACTACCCACTAGGCCAGTCAGGTCGTCAAAAAGTATGAGATGTAAAGTACTCACCTGTCTCGAAAGCCACCGTTTCATGATGCGGCCATTGGGGTCCAGGATGAAAACATCAATGGCGCGCCCGAATGCTTTCAGCTCCGTCGAGATCGGGATCGCGCGGAAACGCACTGTCAAACGATAATGTATATATAATGATATGGTAACAGACATTTCATAACAGGGTTTCAGATGATTTAATTGAACAAAGACTCTTTGTCTATCAAGTTCAGATCAATGGCGGGGAGTCATATAAATTCGAATCAAAAGGCAAAATACGCACGCCGATAGGAGTTCTATGGACAACTCGGTACTACTTGACTTAATGTCGCGTGCTAGAAAAAGAAGGGCCCAATAATAAGCTAAGGTTTATCGGAGGCAAACTTTATGGTACCGAATGAAACTATGGTACTCTTATTACGATACAATTAAAGACGATTTTAATCACTCAGCCCTTCAACTCCATTCTGTCCAAGCTTATGCATATGCATTGTGCATAATAAAAATATATTTCAACCGAGTATCTTTAACTAAACATATGATTACAATTAAAATCTGTATGTTACAAAACATCTAAAAATAGATAAGTGAATGAACTCAATAGACTCGAAACACGCGGTGCATAATGAGTGCATCTTATTTTAGTTTGGGGATATAGTAAGGTTGACTAGTTTATTTAAGTTCCGTACGTAGTTGAAGGAACTTTACTTAAGTCGCGCCATAGGCAGGTTGGTAAACTCCTTATGGATTGGGAGAGAAGGATATCCTCTGATTTTGTTAGAACGTTAGGGCGGTCTCGTTCGATGCAAAGCTTATAGTCGCCAGGAACTGCTGCTGGGACCTGAAAAGTTATCTTACCAGTCTGTCCCTGCATGTAGACGGGCTTGTCTAGCTGTATGAAGATGGTCATGAAGCGGCGAGAGAACGTCAGAGCCGTCTCGTTGACGAAGGCGCGCCCGCCGAACGGATTGTCAAGGTATAGGCCTTCGATGCGGAGCTTGTAGTCGCCAGGAACCGCTGTCGGTGGGACCTGCAGAAGATATGACGATTTACCATTCCTAATCATATTAAGTCACATAAACCTAGCCGCCGCCAAAAAAGAATTTCGAATTTAGCATAATGTAACATAGATGTACTCGTAATGTAACAAGTGAATCCAATCGATCTGTTATTTTCCTTATTTTCTAAATTAATTATGCGCCATTGACATACATTGACGACTGCCAATGACAATCGCTTCACATGCAAATCACGTGCAGAGTAACATTAACATTATTTATTGTCTTGCATACTGATAATTACATATATGGTCATGATATCAGTCTTCAGTGACCTGGATTGTTGTTAATAAAATAAAGCAATTTAAACCGTTTGTATCGTGTGTATCGATTTTAAAAACTCTTCGTTTCAAGCCCTTTAGTATGATGATTGGGTTAATGAGGTTTTCGAATCCCAGGAAGAGAATTTATTTGTGTGTTTAATCACTTTGACAGGAGAGAGTAGTTGCGTGCGCTCAAGGCGTATGGCATAATACTTTGGGGCACCAACGAGCAGATTATTTATGACAAAATAAAGGAACTTACCCTCAAATTAAGTATCTCCGGCACTCCCTCCTTCACCCTCATGCTAACGTCAGTCATCTCGACGCCGTCGCGCGAGATAGACGCGCGCACGGTCATTTGCATGCGCGCGCGCAGAATGTTGGCAGAGATCTTGTAGATCTGTCCCGGCCGGACCATGCGGGAGGCGACTATGAAGTAGGTGCTGGAAGGGAAGGGTGTTGATAGTATTGGGAGATGAGAGTTCAAACGCCATAGCATTATTTGTATATCTGTGGGATGAATCAGCACTTTACTGTACTGACTAGAGTATTCGTTTTGTGCACTTGAGCACTGATAACTGCGACAATAAATCGATTCTATGGTGTAATTATCTTATATGCGATTCTTCATTATATACACCATGTTTTTATTGAATTCCGTTAACTTTGCGGTATGGGTACGTTTAAAGATACTAAATGGCATAGTTAATTTTTTTTTTTTTTTTTTTTTTTATTAATAAAAGGATTTAGTTGTTGCATATAGCGTTATTGTAACACGGGTATTATATTTATCAACCAAACAATTGAAAATTGTGACATATCAATGTCATTTAGAACATCAATCAACCAAGATGCTTATGTTTAGTAGCAAATGTATAAACTCACGTACTAAACACTAATTAATAGGTAAACGGGCCCTAAGGTAAGTGTACACGCTCGTAGAGATCTTATCAGATAAAAATCAATCATTGATTATCTCCAAAATGGAGTTAATGAGAAGAAAGAAATGTACTTAATTTGAGCTCAGGAATAACACCGTCTGGGCTATGAAAATCACTGCCTACTTAGCTTGGTCTGATTCTAGCTTAATTTGACGTTTATAAGAGCATTGTAATATACGCCTCTCTATCTGTAAATATTTTCTATGTATGAAGGGTCCTCTATGTTATCAGTAGGGATGCATCAAATATCCTTAATAACACTTAAAGGGAAGGGTGTGAATCAGTCTTTCCTATCACCACCCACTGTTTGAGGACTTTTTTTATGGGGTTGTTTGTTACTCATAATGTTCGTAAATTAATTAATTTAATTTGTTATTGTATAATACTTAATGTAGAATTATTAAAACAGTAGGTGCTTGATAATAAAAACGGGCACGTAATGCGAGACACGTGATGTGAAGCTGCAGGTGGCTTATGTTGGACTAGTAAAATTAGGGGTCTAATGGGTATACTGATTATTTGCAGATTTAAGAGGAAAGAGGAGCCGTTTCTCCATACAAAAGTAGTCCCCATTTTCCTCCCTGGATAATGACATTATGGAAAATATTTTTACATAATTTGATGTATATTAACTATTGCTATGCCCCAACGTTTGACTTCTTTCGATTTTTTTGATCATTGTAAAAATTTGGAGCGAAAAACAGATTACATACAAATTTTGAAATGCAATAATTAAAAATTCGAAAAAAATAAAATGTAAGGGCATAGCTGTGATGGATATACAACTAATTTAGTCAAAATATTTTCAATACCTAATGTTAATATCCAGTTAGGAAAATGAGGACTATATTTGTATGAAAAAGTGATTTCGCGCAGTTAAATAAATCGCGCGGAAAGTGGAGACTCGTCTTACGATACACTTGGACTAAAGCTGACTGGTAGACAATGCTTTAAGGTCTTTAGTAAGTACTTTATTATTAAATTATGAACAAAAATGTTTAAAAAATAACAACACTAAATTAAATTTCCATTCTGTGACTAAAATAATAAGTATTATAAAATTAAAATATCTTTAACAGATTTTTCAGAGAACACAAAAGAAATGTTTTATAGGTCTATTCTTTCGTGGGGTATAACACATTTTTTTCATAAATAAGATGTCTTGACAGTATATAGGAAATATTGTCAATATATGTGTTTGATTTTTAACCTATACAGCTCTGCTGAAACATATCTGAGTTACAAATATATGAAATACATACACACTCACATAAGTTCAGATACAGATAGGTGACTTCCAAGTATGAAATTAGGGAAAGCTAAATTTTCTCCACAAAGTGTGAAATCACAGACAATAATATAGAAATACTACTTACGCTTCTCTCACCACAAGTCCTTCCATTTCCACATTAGCACCAGGACTACTGTAAGACCTCTGTATGTCCCATGATGCTCTTGGAGTTACATCTTGTGGAAAATTCGGATCATTTCTATTCTGATTATAATTTAGATCATTTCTATTATCAAACTGATTGTACCTCTGGTCTGGGTACCGATTTCTGGTGTCATATGGGTTATTGTACTGATTTGTTGGGTTCCGAGGGTCATAAGGATTTTCATATCGCTTGTCATCAAATCTTGGGTCATTTGGATTTGTGTTAAAGTAGTCATTGGTTGGGCTCGGCTGGCTCGGGTCATATGTAGGATTGTAATCTTGGGCATAGCATTGTGATATCAGTAATGATATGTATATTGATATGAAATTCATAATTCCGATTTTGTTAGCTGCCTGCAACAATAATAGTTAAATAATGAGTATCTAATAAGAATCCAAATTTGAATCAAATTAATTTTAGGTGTCAAAACAAAATATGTATTTTTTATGTGTAAACAAAATCATTTTCAAAATGAAATTAACAATTGTAATATAATGATGTTCACTTCAATGATAAGATTTGACTACTTAAACACTTCATCAACATTCAGATAAAAGAATTTCATGCCTGAATAGGACTATTTCATTCACGACTACTTTTATGCATAAAATTATGCTATTTAAGGATACAAGTACTAATTATTAAGTTCGATTAACATCCATATTGGTTAGGTTAAGAGCTTAATATATTTCTCAAGAAGCCACATGTGTTAAATATAAACAAAGTAACAGGAAAAACAAACTTGATTCAAGTTTCAAATAACATTCGTTAGACAACGTAAACACAAAGTTTATCGCATAGTTCAGTGTTTATCACCGGCTTATAAAGTAATTAACCTACTGTTACAACAAATAACAAGCCTGAAAGGGTTTAATACTATCTTAACCGTAATTATAATTAAATAATAAGTTAACAACGACTTAACCTGAAGTTAACGCCCATGGAAACGCCTGGTTTTATCTTTTAACACACGGAACTCCGGCACATTTGTGTTGTTATTTTACTTAAATATGAAAAAACTCTTTAAATGTAAGTTTTAAACTTATTTAGCGTACAAATTTCATTGAAAATACTTTAATTGATTGAACTAAATAAGTTACGTTAACACCGCCTATTACTCACTTCACTTGTTGACGGGATAGCAAAAGCAAAGCACAAGCACACAGCTCGCGCAGCCGCACCACGCCCGGCAGTTTAGCCGTTAACCGGTATTCACCGAAAAAAGTACAACCCTAGTGTTTTAAAAAACGCTCCAATATGAACTCGTGTATTCTCAGCTTTACGAATGGCGTGTCTATGGTATGGAAGAAGTGTCTTGATATATTTTCTGTGGAAGCACGTAGCACTAAAGATGACGCGGGAAAAACAAATTACTACTAGTGATTATATGCTCTTTGACTACTACAAGACTCTTGGATTTTTGATAAGTTTAAATTAAATGGGATGGTCTAAGCGTGAGAATAAATAACGTGGCGGTTTGGAGTTGGGCTTTACCAACGAATTTTTTCAACATAATTTCATATTTTAGTTCCAAAATTTCAGGATCTTGGTATCAGCATCTCGCGCGAGTTGACATGAAGTCGCGTCAAGACGTGCTAGACTATAACCCTGAAGAGAATTGAAAGCATCTATGACATCCATCCAGGTAACGCTGTGTCCGGACTAGGCAATGGACCCCAATTCACCTAATCATGATCTTTAAATTAAGAACTAATAAAAACGTTCATTAGTTTTATCAATGCATGATTCATCAATACATGCGTACCTATAAGTTTATGTGTGAATAATGAATTGCATGCTTGTGATACTGGGGTCATGATTAAGAATAACAAGGGTCATTGTGTACAATTTTTTCCCGTGCCCATGATGGGACCAATCACATCACTTACACAAAGAAAATAAATCAGCATATTCATAAAAGAAAAACGTTAAAACTAGCCGAAACTGTTGGGGATAGAGAGGTATGTCTAATTCGTTTTTCGTATTGTTTTTTTCGGAAAAGTTGTTCAATACATAGAGCCCTAAATTTGATATCAGTCACCGCAATCAAGTCTTAAGCGGCAATTACATCCATACTTCCCGGTAACGGGCACGAAAACAATCCCGATTTCGGGCCTGATAATAGTTTTCCGTTTCAAAGAATTTTTTATTTATTTTATATTTTATTTTATAAGACACACCAACAGTACATAAACAAAGCTAGCAAAGTAACAAGTATAGTGGCCACGTATAATATCTATGCACCAATTACAGCAGATCGTTAGAATAACAATATTCGAGTGAGAGTCAGATTGGCGGGTGTACCTAAATAAAAATAAACGAAAAGCATACCATATTTTTGTAACTAATTTGTACTATTTAGTACCTCCGTTAAAAAAAATTGTACCTCACGGTACATAAAGTTATCATCAAAAAACAGTACACCCGCCATCCTGACAGTCAGAATGGCGGGTGTACTTTGTTACGCTATGTTCCCGTGGTTATTGATAAATTCTATAAAAGTCAAATTTTTATACCTTCATATTCAATTATAATATGAGCCATTTTATTTGTGGTCTCCAAGTTTGCTATTACAATTTTGCAAGTTATCGAACTCATTTTTAAGAAAAAACGCTAAGGTACAATTATTTTTATTACGCCAGTAATTCCTTTTTCCAGGCATAGTACGATTTATCGACCACATACGCGCTATTAGAATTTCAACTTTAGCATTCCGATTTAAGGTTCAAATTAGATTACACTTTCAGGAAATGTTACTTGTCTTCAAATGAATCATCAAACCTGGATTAATTGGAATATATTTGGATTTTTTGGGAAAACCTTGTAGATTGGTGCGACCTGGAAAAGGGTTAAGTTAAAATAACTCAGAAAATCATGACTTAAAAATTATTTTTCTCAGGAAGCATTCTTTGAATTGGCCCCTAGCCTTTTTTAAGACATGATTTTCTGAGTTATTTGAACTTATCAGATTAAACTAATTCCTGGCATAATATAAATAATTGTACCTCAGCGTTTTTTCTTAAAAATGAGATCGATAACTTGAAAAATTATAACGCCTGCAAAAGTGTAATAGCAAGCAAAATATAAATGAGTAAAACTTTGAAACCACAAATAAAATGGGTCATATAGATTGAATATGAAGATACAAAAATTTGGATTTTATATAATTTATCTATAACCACGGGAATATAGCGTAACAAAGTACACCCGCCATTCTGACTGTCAGGATGGCGGGTGTACTGTTTTTTAATGGAGGTACTAAATAGTACAAATTAGATACAAAAATATGGTATGGTTTTCATTTAATTTTATTTAGGTACACCCGCCATTCTGACTCACATATTTGAAATGTAAAAATACTTTGTCTCTAATGTCCAAAAAGGTTCAATGTTTGATATTTTTGCATATATGAACCATTTTTTTACATTTCAAATATTTTCAACGATGTGCTGTTATTTGGTGAAACGGGAAAATATTATTTCTCGGGATCGAAATCGGGACTGATAAAGTGTGGATTGGCACTTTACCAAAACAATGAGTAGCATAAGGGGCCATCCATTAATTACGTCTCACGAATTCGATGATTTTTTTTAGGGTTTAGGGTCGGCAACGCGCATGTAACTCTGGAGTTGCAGCCGGATACGCAAGTAAGTATAACGCGTTAGCACTGATTGACTAGCACGTTATCTTTTCGCGGATTGACAAAGTAATATTTTGTGTTTTAATTAATAAAAATATGAAGAAAAAACGATTTATCGTTGCAAAAACCTAATATTTAACTGTAGGCAAATCAAAAAAAAAAACAGGACAATGTTTGGTTGCAGGTGAAGTTAAAGTGATGTCACATTACTCATTAGTGACTCCCTCCTCCTCCTTGTCACATTTTTTGTTCCTCTCCCTCCCCCTAAACGTGTGATGTAATTAATGGATGACGCCTAATTGCAAAATAAATGGACTAAAGCATCCACAGACTACAGTAGAAGAGCAAATCAAATTTTAGACCCATAATAATTAAATCTAACTAACCTCAGTCAAAAAATCTGATAATGTTAGCCACATCTGATGATATGAAAGCCATGTGGGATCTATTGACGATTTTGTCGTCAATGTGACTGGGAAAGTATTGGCCCAGAACTGTTATTTAATTACGGTCGAGGTACCTGGGCGTTTCGAAAAAATACTGAAAACCTGGTTCTTACAAATCTGACTTCCTTGGGCTCATTCTGCTCAGAATTTTTAATATTAAAGGGGACACACAAACAGACTAAAACCCACGGTAAACTCTGCTCAAGAAGGCTTGTGTTGGGGGTACTCGGACTACGATATATATAATATACAATCTTAAATACATAGAAAACACCCATGACCTGTGCTTATCACACAAATAAATGCCCTAACTATTCGAACCCAGGACCATCGGCTTCATGGGCAGGGTCTACCCACTAGGCCAGATAGGTCGTCTCACATCCTACCATTAAAAAAGATGTCCCAAAACGTCCGTTCCATTATGTCACGTTTTAGTGTTTGTTTTATTTTCACTTGCGTGACGTAGTGGAAACTAAAAGTTCCATACAAAATTTTGGTACATTTTTTGCATCAGGATTGAATATGCTATGGATTCTGAGTTGGAAGAACCCAAAAAGATCAGGATCTATGAGAATCAGGTTTTCAATAATCTTTTTTTAGAAAACGCTCACCTATTACTAAGAGTAAAAAGGGAGACTAAAACAGTGTGGGTCTAAAAGTTGGTTAGCCCAGAAAGCTGTATACTACTAGTACTGCTAAGTCTTGTCACGTATAGTCAAAGAAATATATGAAAATGTCAGATGAGGGAGATAGAAAACTTGATAGAATAAGGCAAGATTTTTATTTCATTATCTCCCACGTTAAGCTAAACAAGTATACAGTAACTTGTGTAATAGGTACATAGTCATAATGACCGGGATAACAAAATAAAAAATATTCTGATTGATGAAATTCTAATTAACCACTGAATTCTCCACAAGTAAGCAGGACCTCATAAACAAAGGATTGATCAAAGTAATTAATTATCACAGAGTGAAAAAGTAGAGTTGTCAAACCACAGCAGCACAACTAACTAGAAACGGGACGAACAGGGGTCAGGCCTCTCCCGGGATCTCCTCTCCTCCTCATTGAAAAGTCATGGTACGCCAGCATCCAATTTATCTTTTGACAAAAAAATCTGTACAAAATATATTAAATATATACTCTGTAATGCTA
Organism: Cydia pomonella; assembly: GCF_033807575.1. Classification (NCBI taxonomy): domain Eukaryota; kingdom Metazoa; phylum Arthropoda; class Insecta; order Lepidoptera; family Tortricidae; genus Cydia; species Cydia pomonella. The sequence continues at coordinate 17,197,307 of NC_084720.1, read as the reverse complement.
AAAACTGTAACGCTACCTCATCAATAGTTCAATCACGATTATTAAATGATTTAAAAACACAATAACTCGATCACGTGCAGAACAAACATTACTCTAGCCGCGGCCGCCGGCCGCTCGGAGACCTATATACAAGTCAACATTAAATCATACTCCTCAGTCTGTCCATTTCTGTATCCGATTTGTAATTCCGTTGCGTTAATTTCATCAGTAGTGGTCATACGATATCGTATCTCGTCCTTTGCTTATCGTCCGTGCGTGGCATCATAATATACATAGTTTCGTAATATTATATAAGTGCGGTGGCCGCTCTGCGCCTGCGGTGAGTGCGGTGAGCCGGAGCGACGCGCCGCCCGCGTTAGTTCCGCTCGGCCTCGTCGCAGTCGCGCGAGATGTGGCCGGGCTTGCCGCACATGTAGCACGTCTTGGTGCCGTCGGGGCAGTTGCGGCTGATGTGGCCCGCCTTGTTGCAGTTGTAGCACGTCTGGCCCGACGAGTCGCGCCCGCCCTCGGGGCAGTTCCGCGCGATGTGCCCCGTCTTGTTGCAGTTGTAGCACGACGGCTCGTCCGGGCTTTGCGCGCACTCGCGCGCTATGTGCCCTGTGCCGTTACATCTGCAAATTCAATTAGCAAAATCAGCACTTTATTCCAATAAAACTATTTTAAAATTCAAATCAGATCAGATCCACGTGTGTTACTTGGAGGGATCATATGAGCAATCAAACTGTGCTATCTAAAACGCATTGTTCCTCTATGACAGCAATCCTAAAGCAAAGAAAGGCTCACTTGGCTTTGCCATGTACATAGAATGGACCCTACCAGACTCCCACGTCAAGTCATGCTGGACCAAATCGCAAATGCCAGGAGGTCGGTTTCAACAATCAACAACGCAGGTTTTTGGAGCTTAATAATAATATACTACTTATTGTTGCTATAGAAAGATTGGAAAGAAATGTATACAAAAACCTTTGGCAGCGGGTAATAAAAGTATGTCGGGGAAGCTTATGAAAGTATGTTTTCTAAGCCCTCATTGTTTTGGGCACAGGTTGAACAACCGTCGCAATTTCATTTAAACGTGACCGCCAACACGTGCGGCACCGACCGAGGTCAGCGCCAGGCCCCGGCGCCCTATGCACGTGTTTTTTCGCAATATCCCCTTACCCACCCCCAAGTGCAATGCACGGAATGTGCGTAGAATTTCAGCGCAATCATTTTTGTACATTAGATGTAAACAAACTTCTGTCAACACGATAATTTGTAAGATAATTTTAAAACATCGGGCCGGGTTATGATACTTCTGGATGACATGGTCCTGATTGTACAGCAAGCTGCAAAATTGGACATAATATAAATGAATTCATTCACTAAGTGATCATGCAATTTTGCGGCTGGGTATACGGTCACGTCTGAAAATAACGTACGATACGGAGTGTGCCAAAGTGCCAAAAATATGTATACACTAACTTTATATATGGGCAATAAGATCGTGTATTACATATTTTTGGCACTAATTTCGTATCGAAATTTTCAGACTTGACAGTATCTGTAAAGACTAAGTATGGCCTGGATTTATCTGATAAAAGGAATAGCTTTGTTTAATTTATAGTACCTACAATAACTCATCTTCCCCGCTCAGATAATGCCCCGTATCAGATATCCACGGTGACAGTCACATCTACCTTTTAATTTTTAATAAATATGACCACTTGACCAGGCACTTTGCTGTCAGCTGCGACGCATTCCGCAATATCGGTAGGATTCTGACGACTTGCTGAGAACATGTCCTTGACATGGGGTTGTGGAGTAGATCGATTATACTTATAAATTCATAATTCCCTGCGAGTATCTTGTATGGTTCCTGCAATACGGCCACATCTCAAAAGTTAAAATTTTCGAGATTGAAAATGAGATGCGCTCGTGCGCGTCTACGCACATGCAGCGGATGTGCTCTGGCCTTATGTTACATTAAATGAAATGAAAACGTTTATTTCAGGCAACTAGAGGCCCATAGATAAATACCTTAAAATTAATATACATATTGTAACAATATATTTAACTAAACACTACAAATCACATTAAAGTTGCGATGCAGTACGCAACCCCGCAGTGTCATGGCCGGCCGGTAGTTAAGATTAAAAGTACTAACGCTACCATAAGCGCAGTTAACATACTTACCTGTTTATGCCTTATCATTACCCGCTTTACTATACTTTTATTTCTCGAGTAGATGCATTATTTATCTGACCTTATCTACCCTCAAACAAGGACAATCAACGCATTAGTTGCGATATATTATATGCCTATAAAAATTAAGTTTGCTAAAGTAGGTCGATAACCTCTCGCTGTTTCGTCCTTTATCGAAGACAATGTCAATGTTATTTTTAAAGCGATAATGCGACAAGGTTGCAATGCAAGGAGTATCTTCTCGGTTATTTACATATCGTGAAGTGATAACGGGCGAAGATTTGGGAGCATCGTGCGTATATTGGAGTTAAATAGAACTTGCAAATAACGTAAACAAACCAATTTATCTTAATTTCTTCATAGTCTCACACTTTTTGAGGACAACCATGATTTTATCAACAGTTTAGTCACGGGTCAACGTCTGAAAATATCAATACGGACAAAGTGCCAAAAATATGTATACACTACCCTAATATATGGGCCATAAAGTCGTGTATACATATTTTTGGCACTTCGATCGTGTCGATGTTTTCAGACGTGACTGTACCTAAAATTTTTTTTTATATCAATGACTAGTTAAAATATATATTCATTATTAATATTTCAATGAGAACGATCATCGTTAAATTTTTAGGTTATACGTCAATAGGCGGGTCCACACAGAGCGAGCATACGCGCGAGGCAATTTCCTCACGCACAAAACAACCAGTGTAGACGTGCCTCGGCCGCTTTGTGAGCGAGGAAATTGCCTCGCGCGTATGCTTGCTCTGTGTGGACCCGCCTAAATGCTAACAAAATCTGTCATATTTGCCATTTCTATTGACCTCCACTTTATTGTTGGTAAGGAATAAAAATAATTATTCACATTATTGAGGTGTTAAAAGTTCAAATTAACATACCTAGCTCAAAAAATTTTTCATAACTTTAATTTGCTTTTTTCAATTTGGAACCTAGGCTTATTTAATGAAAGTTAAAATTGAGCTCATAAACCCGTTATATTTTTCCAAACCGTTATCATGTACCAGACGCAAAGCCTTTTGATTTCTGTTTCGTTAGTAAAACCGTTATACTTAATAAAGTGCTTGTCAGATTAACCGGTTTAAAACAACAAAAACCGGTTTCTTGTGTCTTTGTCTAAACCGGTGTCTTTGTTACGTAACGCGGCACACCACCAGGCCGGCCGGCTGTTTCGTCGCTCGTCGAATAAACTGGTTTAATTAGGTATAAAGTTCTGAAAAACTCGCAGAAAAACAAAAATAAACCGGTATTTACGGCTATTTTTAAAACCGGTCCCGAGCCTTGGCCCCTGGGAGTCAGGAGGATAATGGCTTTTGTCAGTTACTTGTTATATATTGTGTATTTTTACGATCCCTTTACAATCATTCGAGAACTGCAAGGGTTTCTTGTACCGCTGTTTGAGAAACTAGAGCACGAAATGGATGTATTCGGAATAGCGAGGAAAAATATAATGAGCCCTACACCCCCAAGGGTAAAAAGCACAGAAAGGCGCGCGAAGTGTCCGGTGCGGTTGCACTTGAAGCCCTTGCGGGTTGGGAAGGTGACCCAAACTGCCCACGACCAGAGTTAGTGTGTGAATATGATTCGAGATTTATACCACTACAGAAGGTAACAGGGTGAAAAGAAGAAGAGATACTCTATGTTGCCTGTAGCAGCAGTCGGCCTTTGCAGTCGCGCGCGAAGTGTCCGGCGCAGTTGCACTTGAAGCCCTTTTCGTGCTGGGCATATTGGGGATGGGGAGAAGGTGACCCAAACTGCCCACGCCCTGGGTGAATATGATTTGAGCCCCAGGAAGAAAAGAAGAACTCTATGTTACCTGTTAGCAGCAGTCAGCCTCTTAAAGCTCTTTTCGCGCAGGCTGTATTGGGGTGACCCAAACTGCCCACGGCCAGTGTGTGACTAAATTCGAGTCCTATACCCTGACAGAACGCAACAGGATGAAAAGAAGGGAAACTCCATTACCTGTAGCAGCGGTCGGCCTCCTCCTTGCAGTCGCGCGCGAAGTGTCCGGTGCGGTTGCACTTGAAGCACTTCTCGCGCTGGCGGCTGAAGCCGGCGTCGCGCGTCTGCACGCCCCCAGCGGTGCACTCGCGGGCGAAGTGCCCCGTCCGGTTGCATTTGTAGCATACGCTTGAACTCATTGCTGGAAAGACAGGAGATTGGTCAATGGTTTGCATTTATACCTATTACTACCATAATTTGGAGTGTTGTAGTGATATAATAGGTTTACAAATTCAAACCATACTGACGGAACAATTGTGTTTTAAACGTTTTTAGGGTTCCGTAGCCAAATGGCAAAAAACGCTTATGGATTCGTCATGTCCATCTGTCCGTTTATGTCACAGCCACTTTTTTCCGAAACTATAAGAACTATACTGTTCAAACTTGGTAAGTAGATGTATTCTATAAACCGCATTAAGATTTTCACACAAAAATAGAAAAAAAAAAACAATAAATTTTGGGGGTTCCCCATACTTAGAACTGAAACTTAATAAATTTTTTTCATTAAACCCGTACGTGTCAATAGAGTTGAATATCATATCGGCTTTGTATGCGGTATCAGTTCAACGGATCCCCACTATTTTTATTACACCTTCTATAGGCATCAGCTGAGTCGACTCAATGAAAAAGTCTTACTATTACAGAACTTGAAGAATAGTTGAACATTGAAGATACAAATATTCAAGACTTCACTAATGTTTGACTCAACACTATAGTTCATTTTTTTAGCATTAGAAATGTTTTTAGCAAAAATTTCATTTTTGGTACAAGCTTTTATCGCTGACACACTTTTCTTTCCACAGGCAACTAATACTCATAGAGCCAATTCTAAAAACCCCAAACACAATTAGGTTGCGTTGTTTTATCACAGAGTTCCTATGTTCACCTCTTGTCTCCATCATCAGATCAGCTCGATGGTACCATAATATTGCATTGTCACCCAACTTACATATGTATGCAAATTTTCAGCTCAATCGGAAACCAGTAAGTGGATCAAATTTAACTTGCAAGATTTGATTACAAACAGACAACGGTCAGGTGAAAGTAAATAAAAGCTTGTAAAAAGGCAAACAATTTTGATGTTGTTTTATTGAAAAATGCTTTTTAAAAACCAGTAACTATTACTAATTAAATATTATTTTTTATATATTATTTTTTAATGTATAATTGTTGGTGCAATAAAGAATATTTACTTACTTACTTACTTACTTAATGAAAACACTAAAAGATTGTATAGGATTTATAATTGTTACATATTGGCAAATATGCCGCAACTTATTTTTAACACGCTTTTATTAGGTCGACCTGTATGTAACTATGTAATGAAATCTAAGGTAACAAATTTAACCATCTTCCAAGGTCATGAAAATTGGCAGCTGTATGTAGTTCTGATGACAATACAATAATATGGTACTGTCAAACTGATTTGATGATGGAGCTGGAAGATATGAACTGGAACTTCATGATGGAACATCATATCATAGCTGTGTTTGGATTTATTAGAAAAGTCTTGTAATGAACTTTGACCACGATTAGGTTTCAAGGTCTGATGATGAAGCCGGAAGATAGGCACTGGCATTCCATGATGGAATATCGTATCATAGTCATGTTTGCACTTGTGAGAAAGGTCACGTAATGGACTTTGAACACGATCAGGTTTAAAGGTTCTAATTATGGACTTGGAAGTTTTTCAGTTATCTCAAATATATCCTGAGCAAAAAGAACAGCTTGGCTGCGAAATGCATTTTGCCCAAACGCACCGCTTAATTTTTGACGAAGGGAATTATTCTTGTTAGTAATCTTTGCTCAACTTGCGACAAAAAGCGTGTTTTTTAAACTATTAATTTATTCAAAAGTGGGTTTCATAAAAAGACACGTTTAAATCACTTACCTTAAAAAAATGGACTATATGAAGTAGTAGTCATTGTAAAACAGGTGTTACATCACGTGTGTCTATTACTAATATAGGATAGCAGAGGACTTTGAAATGAAACAGAGGCTTGGCTCTGGGATCCGGGTCAGAGTTTAGAGACTCCTGTTATAGGAAATATAAAATAAGTCATAACTTTTAAAGACTTTGTTATATTTAGACAGTCCTCTGTGCCAAGGATGCATGGAGACAGAATGGGAGAACAAACAAATGGGACCAGCATTTTATCCTTTTGTTGTTTCCTCATTTTGGCTGGTGGAATTGACTTTTCAGTAATGATTTTAAGTGATAAATATTGTTAATTTGGATTTGATTTGTAATGTTTTACAGATTCTACAGTTAGCAAATTCTTTGCGTATGGTATGGTTAAAAAAATTGTGTTTCACTTGTTGGCAGTTTGTTCAACTCTTGTCTAGAAACCCTTGCAAATTCCATTTTCGAACCACTCACTAAGCTCATGCCTCAATTTTGGAATCTTTTGCTTGCTCGGGTACCTATCAATATTAGCATGAGGGGTTAAACAACAACTTTGCCCCCTTCTTCTCCACAAATAACTATTTCTACCTATTTGCGTATATAACTCAATGCACAAGTGATATAATTAGTTTATAAATATTTAAGTAATTTAATGCTCCTATATATTCATAATTGCATGCTTCTCCATTATTAAAAAGGTATGACTTGTGTAACATGTGTACTATACATATTACTATGACCCTGACCGATTGTACCACTGATAACACAGCAGTTTGATTTCCTGTTGCATGATATGACAAACACCTAATAATGATAATCATAAGAAAGATAATTTATGTAGGTACCTTAGAAAAGTATTTTAAAGTTCTTATCATAGAACAATGATCAAAAACTGTAAATATTTAAAAAATCTTACAAACTATACAAACACAATTTCTTTCAACTTTAATTTCTTTATCAACATGTATAATTATTATCCAATTTATAATTTATCACAAAACAATACACTTCATGCAATCCTCCATTAAAATCTCATTGTAAAATAAAACAAATTGACAAGATGAAATACTTTCTCATATTCCTCCTAACTCGGGTTGGCCATGCCATACCACAGACAATTACTTTCTAAATTGATAGGGTCAGCAAGTTATTTAGGTCTAACTGTACTTTATATGGTTTGAGAAATTCCTTCATTTTCCAGCATTTTAAGTTTTACTTCAAGAAATTAGGTACAGGTTCATATAATTTTTGATACTATTATGATAATTAAATAGATGTAAAAAAAATAGCAATGACAAATAACAATTTCTTAAGCCAAAAATTAAAAAAAATACCTCGGACGAGTTTCTCATATAACTGGAAGATATTTGCCTGAGAACACCTAAATAACGGACATACAATGTGAATTGGATCATGTGTTTCTGGTAGACTAAGATTTTACGATACAGATTGGATTTATGTGAGAACATTGTATGTACAGAGAATGCAGTGTTGAAAGTTGCAATGTTACATTGTATAAGTATAACAATTATAATGTACCTATGTCAATATTACTCTAGGCTTTAAATATGTGTAGGATTTCTTACCAGAGAAACCAAATTGAAGAAATACAATATCTAAGTAAACATTACAAATTGCTTTAATCTTAGTTTTTATGTTGTGTAGCTTCATACATTCGAGTTTATATCAATGTAGAATTCGGGAGATATCACAATCTAACAAGAATCTTAATTACTTGCCATCTCAATACAGTGGCCAACAGGTTTGTGGCCTATAAAGTAACCTCAAACAGCTCACTTGTAACAAGTGCCTTTTGATGAATATTCACAGCACACTTACGTCGTGTATTTATACGATTTCTCAAGCGGCTCACAGTACATTGATGCGTCATAACCAATAGAGGAAAAAAGAGAAAAGTCGCTACGACATGCCGACGACAAGGTGAAAAGCTGACGTACGACACAACCTAAGTCAACATGAGGATCTTATTCACGATATCTCTACTCGCTATCAGTATATAAATACGGAGAAAGACGAAAAGCAACACATTTCACAACTAATTACCGTATCAAGATGTGTGTCAGAAAGCCAGTACTTGTCAAACTTGACCACGTTCAATAAACAACCTAAACATAACGCGGCAAATCTAAGCATGAGAAAATTTCACCTAAAACACACTGGAATTACACGAAATCGACAGAATCTCACGATGCATATAAAAAAAATACAGTTGGAAAGTACGTACGCGGGACGGTAGCCAAACCACGTGTAGAGGTACCGGTAGCGCGCGATTTAAGAATGATTACGACCCTTATCACTTACCGATTTTGTGTGAAACTTCAAAAACACTTAAATCACTATTATTTAGATCGTTGGTCGATCGAAATTTCTCTTGAATTAACAAATTAGCTGCAATTTATGACGCGTCGTCTGCAAGGAAGCCAGCCACCATCACTACGAATTCGTAAAAGACATTTTCGCCATAGACACCACTCGAAGTTTATGAAAACGAAAAAGCCATAAACAACAAAGGCGTTTTTTACACTTCTGGCAAATTTTGAACAAACCAATACTTTGTGGTTGTCTGTGGTAGTGTTACTAGAAATAAATTATGTTCCCACTTAAGGGACTAATTTTATTCCTAACGAAACTTAAACCTTTTTTTCTTACTTACATAATATAGTTGTAGACCCTTGCCGACAATGGTTATTGTTATTAAATCTACTCTACCTTTTTGCAGGACACTTTTTGTAGAGAAGGATGAAGAAAGGTAATGTGAAAAATAAATGTAAAGGCCCCTACACAGTGGTCAGTGATGGGCCATGCGTGGCAATGCGCAACTGTAGGCCTTCATCATGTGTTCACACGACGGTGCATGGCTCATTGCTGCCTGGTAAAACATTTGCTATAGACGTGAAAGTTCTTACGGCCGAGGCTATTTATCTGTATACTGCTTATATATATACTAGGTACATATGAAAGTGTGCGCAACAAATTTATTAGAAATTAATGGCGTGACACAACAGGCCACGCTACCCCACGATTCCTTGTGGTGAAAAATGTAGGTGCGAAGGGTTTTCGTTTTGTTTTTGAATTTGAATTTCGTGCCTTTTTCTACTGACAAAGTTGTTTAACAGACTACAATTTCATTTACTGAGGAAATTAAGAAGAATCTTCTGGCAATGCCTTCACAAAAAAAAATATCCTCTTGATGCTGTCATTACTTCATTAGTGAGTGTCATTTTAGTTGTCAAAGTCAAATCAACTCGTTTAGTTTTTGTTCGGCTTTAATTACATAGCGTCTTATCATATTTATCAAAACATACATATTTTACTAGTCTAGCTCGCATATAACATCAATAAAAGACTCATAAAACATGTCTGCGGAAAAGAGGCCGGCCAGTCCAGAGAAAGCAGACGAATCTGAAGATGCCGACGCCTGGATCGGTCCTATGCCTTCAGAGGCGGCTGTACCCAAAACTAAGAAAAGAAAAGGTACTATGAGGTCTTTTATTTATTGTTGCATGCAAGGGATCTGTTTTTAATTTAAAAACTAATTAAATGTCTAGAAGATTCTAAGTGATTTAATCATGTGCTAATATTTTGGTGTTTGCCTCAGTTCTGGAGTTTGAATCCTTGTATTTGGAGAACCTGCCGTCCTCGGAGACCTACGAGCGGAGTTACATGCACAGAGATGTGGTCTCTCATGTTGTTGTCACCAAAACAGACTTTATTGTCACAGCCAGTCAAGATGGACACCTCAAATTTTGGAAGAAACAGGTATTTTTTGAGTCTATCATATATTCATACAAATTTGACATTTACAGTGCCTAATCCACTAGAGTTGTGCATGCTTGTTTACTGAAAAGATTGCTCCAAACTCACAAATGTACTAGTTCAGTCTTAGTACAGTAGTACATCAAAAGAAACTGAGCTTAATAATGTAATGGAATGGTTTGTGTCGACATATTATAAAATAGTACATTTCAAAATTTGTTATCGTGCTTACTCCCATGCCATTGCAACGAAGTGGTGATTAATAAACTAATAATAAACTGTGAGACCAATTTACCTACTGATAAATCTACATTATATAGTACTAGGTAACAAAATAATGGATATAAAGCTAAAATTACAAATATGGTTTATGGATACAGTAACACATTCAGATTTATGGTAGCAGAAGTAGATTTATATAGACACAGTTTAGTGAGTGAGTAAAAACAGCATGGCCCATGGAACATCTTTTTATTATGTTTTGTTTGAAGCAACTGAATCAAATTGTACACATTGTCAGATATCATGAAAATGTGAGTTTCATTAAAATACAAATTATAAGATTTAACCAGCCTGTACAGAGGTCACATTCACAAGCGCGGGTGCGGATATGTATAAAAAAATATCTTGTGAAAATCACAATTATCCCTATTGGTTCTTCCACTCTACATATTATTAGAATCATGTAAATGTAATGTAAATAGCTTTTATTATTGAAGTCTTCAGTTATCACAATTTACATTAATTTGGTTTCACAACCAGGTTGAGGTCAATCAACTTGTCCTTTGACGTAGGCCTCCTCCATTTCTTTCCATTTATTTCTTTCTTTTGCTGTTTGCATCCATTTACCTCCTCCTATTCTGCTCAAATCATCCGACCATCTAAACTTTTGTGGACCACTCTTTCTTTTATTATATCTAGGGCACCACTCTACAAGGTCCTTTGTCCACTTATCTATGTTTTCTCTCATCATGTGCCGCCACTTTTGTTGTTTTATTATTTTAGTTATTGTTTTTCTTTTTGGTTTTTCCTTGATTATGGACAATTTGACTCTGTATCTAAGTTTTATATTAAGTATGTTTCTTTCCATATGGTTTTGACACACATTAAGTTTTAGGTGCTGCTTTTTTGTAAGTCCCCAAATTTGGCAACCATAAGTTATTATAGGTATTATACAACTATTGAAAACTTTAAATTTCTGTCTTGTTGGTATTCCTTTTGCCTTAAATACTTCTTTCAAAGACCAAAACTTTCTCCATAAAGTAGCTGTAAAAGTGTACACCAATTTCATGAATGGAACAGGGGTGTGGAGTATTAGGGTCCGCAATGCATGTGGCACCTCTGGAATTTCAGGCATCCATAGACTGTTTACCATTAGGCAGGCGGTATGAATCTTTGCCACCAACATAGTATTAAAAAAAACATAAAGTGGCTATGCACTATTGCAGCTAAGGGTACATTAATTGAAAAACCAGTAAAACATACTTTTAAACATAAAATGTTTTGATCAAGTAAATTAAACCATTTCATTGTCATATTTCAGGAGGAGGGCATAGAGTTTGTAAAGCATTTCCGCTGCCACCTCTCCACCATCAGTGACATTGCAGCCAACAGTACTGGTTCCCTACTGTGCACTGCATCTCCAGAGAAGACGCTTAAAGTCTTTGACGTTGTCAATTTTGGTAAGCATTGCATGTCAATAACAACTTGAAAATTGTTTGTCTGTGATGTCCATAATATTTGTTTGTTTTAGGTTCTTAGCCTATCCTTCCACAAAAATCAAAATTAAACCGAACATTACACACACACACACAAGTCAAAAGTCCACACCTCGACATTGGCAGAATCCGACTTGCTAAAATTAGCGAGGAGTAAAAGCCATTTATGAAAGAAAAAAAAAACTTGAAAATTAATGTCCATGAAGGTCAGAAGCATATCTTTTAAAAGGAAATAGTGGTCATTTTTCCACTTTCAACTTCTTCAACTTCAATATTTATTCAGCAAATAGGTCACAAGGGCACTTTCACATGTCAATATGGAATTTACATAAAAGCAAAAACAAGCACATCAACAGTTATAAAATACAATTAACTGAAAATATTTATGCAAACTAATGTATTCTTATTACTTAGAGATGTATACAGTCTCTTTATGTAGACTTACAAAAAAAACACACATACAAAAAAAAAACTATTTTTTTTTTATCTCAACTGCAACAACAACTCGACTCATTCTGTGTAAACACGCGCAATGAAGTATGGATCCAAATTTCTGGCCCTATTTGATAAATACATTTTGCAAGGCTAGATAATTTAGGTTTCGATTTAGATTTAAAAATGTTGTACATTCCAGATATGATCAACATGATCACCGTGGAGTTTGAGCCATACCGAGTGGAGTGGGTGCATTCCGCCGGGGACCCCATTTCAGCATTGGCCGTGTAAGGATCTCAAATCATATAAGTGTATTCTTTCCACAGTATGTTCTACCCTCACAATAAAACAGGACCGAAATGTATCAAATTGTATGCAATCACTTTTAATTTACACAGTTCTGTTCTGTCTAAGGAAATTCAAATGTCTCTGGCAAAAGGCTCTGGCAACCTAGCAATATAGCTCTGCTGTTACCTGATTCTTACCTATCTCCTAAAGAAAGAGTTTATGTATGATGAATGTATGTATGATGAGATATATGATATTTGTTAAGTTTTCGGACACACGAAGTAAACCGGTAAAATCAATAAAATTAGAATTCTAAATTTAAAATGTGGTTGATCTCTATTATGATGTATAGTCGGTCAAGCCATTTCCGTCAAGAGAAAAATGTAGGCGTGAAGGGTTATCGTCCCATAGAAAACTTGATTTTCGCGCCTTTTTCTACTGACATAGTTGTTTGACAGACAATATTTTTGTGTCATTTCTCTAGTAACAAATAAAAAAGAATCGTTAAAATAAACATTATTGTATTGAAAGTTTACTTAATTTGCTTTAAGTTTGCTTAAGTTTACTTAAGATGGCGCTGTACGCTCCGCTAACTCGCGCTGGCAAGATTATTATTCAAAAGCATATAGGTCGCGCGGGACCTGGCCTATTTGCTTCGGCCGGCTCGGTTCATCCAGTATGCGTACTGGCGTGGGCCGAGGATACTAACCTAACCATCTTCTTGGGCCTCTTTCGCGGTGTGGCGGGCCGGCCTTCGGGACAGGATAACTGAAACACTGCACAAAAAAATGTGATATTTACGATCTCTTTGCTAATTGCTGCTATAGAATCTCTGTCTACCATAAAATATAAAAAATATTGTATATTTTTGATACAATTTGATAATTATAACATAAATGTGTGTCAAGTGCCACCGAGTTTCACAGATGATGACTCCGCTGTCCGTCCGTTCGTCTGTCACCAGGCTGTATCTCCTGAACCGTGATAGTTAGCCAGTTGAAATTTCTACAGATTATGTATTTCTGTTGCCGCTATAACAACAAATCCTAAAACAGAATAAAATAAATATTTAGGGAGCTCCCATACAAAAAAAGCGATTTTTAGATAATGGCACGGAACCCTTCGTGCTCGAGTCCGACTTGCACTTGGCCGATCTTTTTTGACTTGGTTCTAGAGTGGGTTGTAGGTCGGAATTATGCTAAGCATTTTTACTTGACGACGCCTGAATGCGATCTATTTGCTTGGCGATGGGGGCAGTGTATAGTGAATGCTTGAGATTCTGTGAGGCGATGGATGCTAGGTGCTCAACTGTTCCAGTTTAATTTGTTAATGTGCCATTATTGTTTTATAATTGTTAATACTTATAATTATTATTGCTGTTAGTCTAAGTTTCTTGACGCATTGGTTCAACTGTAATGTCATGTAAACATTTTTATCAATAAAATAAAAATAAATAAAATACTTCACTTTCTTCACAGCTCAGAAAAAGGCAGCAATAAGATCCACATATTCGACGGCACACAAGCGTCAGGAACCTCCCTCCATACATTCGAGACCCTGCATCAAAGCACGGTGGCGACGATTAAATATAACCCAGTGTACGAAACAGCGGTATCCGTCGACAAAGCTGGTAATTATTTTATTAATTTAAAAATCGAACCAATAATATTACAAAATATACAATAAAAACTATCAATTCTGTGGCCCTAGTGAAAAAGGGTACAAGTCTCTGGCAGCGCAGGTGTAAAGGGGTGTAAGTTCCACGTAACACTTATGCCCTTATACACCTAAACTGCCAGAGACTTGTACCCTTTTTCACCAGGGCCACAGAATTATTCCGTTACGTAACTAATATAGTACAGTTAGTTTAGTGTAGTAACGTAACGTACGTTTATTGCAAAAAGCAACAGACGAAGTTACATTAGCGTTGAAAATTCTTGAAAAATCAAATCTTTTTAGGACGTTTTGGAATTTTCGTTTTTTTCCGTATTTTTAAGTGTTTTTGGGAAATATTGCCAGATTTGGATAACAAGATACACGACTAAGCAGGTGTAGCTACCAAAACTATGGATTAAATATGAATGGAAACATTCACAAGTTCTTTTCAGTGTGTTTTATTCGAATTTTTTCGTTTTATCGGAAAAACTATGTGACATTGTTTTTTTTTTTTCGATTAAAACTTAAAAAAAAACATTGCTTTTAGAAAAAAAAACGGGATTTTTCCGGGTTTTTTCAATGTTAAATACTATACTCAATTCTGTAGTATCTGGTTTTATCCCCACATTCTAAGTACCACCTATAATCTTAGGTATAGTGGAATACTGGACCGGCCCGAAGCACGAATACAAGTTCCCGAAGAACGTGGAGTTCGACTCGAAGCTGGACACGGACCTGTTCGACTTCGTGAAGAATAAGACTTATCCCACGTCGCTCGTGTTCTCGCCGGACGGGAAGAAGATGGCCTCCATCAGCTTGGATAGAAAGGTATTTGGTTCAAAGTTTACCCCTCAATTGGGTAACTGTCATAGATGGTACCAGCATAAATAAATAATAGTACATTGTGCAACGAGGGGTGTAAGTGAAATTTTGGATATGAGGGTGATTATAGAGAGTTTGCAATATTCTTACCCCCGGAGTTACACACAAAAGCCAAATTAACTTTTTGTCTACAAATAGTTTTGATGCGCCGCCGTTGAATAGGGAGCGTGCATGAACTGTAGGAGGCAGCACAGGAGCTGACAGATTTTTGGCGCGAAGCGTAAATGTGATGTTTATTGTTCCGATGTAGCCCACAAGATGGCAGAACCTACTATGCACAAGAAAACACTTGACGTGTAAATGTGCCTGTTTATGGTTCCGATTCAGACCACAAGATGGCAGACTCTCCAACGCGCACGGTCCCTATAGCACACACTTGTTACCGGGAGTACTACTGCAATGTTCTGCCGCCAGAGAGCAGCACTAGCACATATTCGAAACCATAGAGTAACTCACTCAGTTTTCACTATGACCTTGATGCATCAAGGCGGTTTGTTTATAGAGGCCTACCGCTAAACGCGAAAATTAAAATTTCGTTATATGCCTCTTTGTCACTCGTATATGCAAGAGTGATAGAGACAGATAACGAAATTTCGATTTTCGTGTTTTGCAGTAAGGCCTCAGTAAGTTGCAGTTTGGCCTAATATTCCCTATTGATATTTTATAATTTCTGTCAAATAGTGTGCCCAAAATTCACTTACGTATTTAACTAGTCGAGACGAGTGAACCCTTTGTATTGCTTTTTCTGTGTTAATATTTTACGTGTGTGTTTATGTTGGTATAATAGGTGCGTGTGTTCAATTTCGTGTCAGGCCGGCTGAGCAAGGTGCTGGACGAGAGCCTGCAGCGCTTCCAGGAGTTGCAGCACCAGCATCAGCAGCTGCCCAACATGGAGTTCGGACGGAGGTGAGGGTGTTCAAGGTCATGTCAGACTGAGAAAAGTGCTGAAGTCTCCACAGCTTCCAGGAGTTACTGTACCAGCACCAGCAGTTGCCGAACATGGAGTTCGGTCGCAGCTGAGGTGTTGATGGTCGTGTCAGGCTGAGCATAGTGCTGGAGAGTCTCCAGCGCTTCCATAAGTTGCATCACCAGCACCAGGACTTAGCAGCTGCTCAACATGGAGCTCGGATGCAGGTGTGGTGTTCAAGGTCGCGTCAGGCTGAGCGTAGTGCTGGAGTCTCCAGAGCTTCCAGGAGATGCAGCACCAGCAGCTGCCCGACATGGAGTTCGGAATCGGACGGAGGTAAATTCGGCCCAGAGGGCCTTTTCTTCGTTCTTCGTTTCTTCGTGATTTAAGCTTCTTTGGATTTGCACGTTTAATGTCATTTTTTTTAGTTAGCCCGTTATAGTGTTCCACTGCTGGGCGAAGGCCCCGTGATCTCCACAGCTCCCGTTGTTGTGTTATTCCTGGCCAGTTACTGCTGAAGGTGTCTAGGTCGCCGCCCTGTCCGTCTGGGCCACGCCCGCGCTTGGCTTGCGGCATCCACTTGGTGGCTATACTAGCTCATTAAAACGATTGCCGCGCCATCTGTGTTAAATATTGTGCATTTAAACCTCATTGCGCGGTTTACTTGTGTAACGCGGTGTGTTGTGTAAGTCTAAAGAGAATTTGAAATAGAAAAGAATAAGGATCTAAGTCAAATAGCGTTCTAAAAGTTTTAATTATGTGTCGAAAGATGGTAGTGACCTCTATTTCAAATTCTCTTTGGTAAGTCTAAAGACTTACAAATAACCTACGCCTGTTGTTACCTGTATGTAAATTGTCTTTGTTTATGTTTCTGTACATGTATTGTACACTGTGAGGTGTCACTTGTCAGGTGTCTTATTATGAGTGACGATATATAGGAAAGTATTCTGGACACAGCTTGGCTGATTTTGAGCCCATCAACCGTCATTTCGACTTCACAATACATTTTTTTCTTCACAGAATGGCCACCGAGCGAGACCTAGAAAAATCCGACTCAGTCCACTATGCGAACATAGTATTTGATGCAAGCGGCCATTTTGTTCTGTACTCCACCATGCTGGGCGTGAAGATCGTCAACCTGGTCACCAACCGCTGCGTCACCATGCTGGGCAAGCCGGAGAACCTTCGGCCGTTGCACTTAGCACTTTTCCAGGTCAGTTGGTACTGGCGGCGACTCGATTCCCACCGACTTGCCTAAAATATCTTGCTACATATACGTACCAAACTTATAAATCGTCATTAAATTCATTAAAATTAAACAAATATCTATAACGGAAACACGTAGAATCGTCCATCGATTTATTCAATTGAATAAAAACCTTTATAAATCAGAGGAAATATAATTCCCACCATAATTTGAACGTTTTTAACAAAGTGAAGTTTTTAACAAGTTTGAATAATTTCTGAGACCCTTATACCCGTAGCTTACCCTACCTACCTACCTACCTTATACCCGTAGCTTTAAGGCTTAAATTTAACTGAATATGGTTTATATTGGATTGTAACACAGATACAAAAAAATACATATATCAGTTTTTTTACTTTTCTTACCAAAAAGCGAGTTTATGGAAGGTAGAGGTAAGGAATAAAATCTCCATAGGCAGAACTGCTGCAAAAGTGTCCAGCTGTCACCTATAAATAATAGTTCCAAATCTCTCCAGAGTAGCGCTAGAGTAGCTAAGAACCTAGGCGTTACTGATGGAGTGAAGTGCGCTGTCTATGATTTGATTTTTTTTCTCAAGTATTTTAGGTATTGTAGTGTATTCGCCATCTATTTATGGTTTTTTGTCGGACACTTTTTGGTATATGGAGATTCTATTCCTCTACCTTCCATAGGCGAGTTGTTTCGTAGTTGACATATAACCTCAAATAGTGGATCAGTACCGCTACTTGACACCAGGTGTCACAAGTGTCGCGACCGACGAAAAATGTATAGCCAAAACAATTTACAACTAATATTAAAAGCAGGAGCTGAAAATAGAGTTCCGGTTAATCTGGGGGCACGGTAGTGCCCTCGCCAAGACGAGCAAAGCGAAGCGCAAGGGCACTACCTACCTCTTCTCGAAGCGCTTCGTCGTTTTATTGAACCCTCATAACTTGGGTTTGGATTTTTTTTTTTTTTTTTATTTATTTAGAACACAAACAGTCACATATACAAATGAATTTGAAGTACAATGTAGAGTACTTAACATACTTAAGAATCATAGACCTGGAGGTTCATTATTAAGTACATAATGTTAACATACATACTAACAGCATAAAGAAAATGAAATCATGAGCCATACTTAAAATCTATTTACTAGTCTTCAGAGGAGAAAAAAAAAAATACAATAAGTAGTAATACAGTAAGCAGGTTTGACATTACTGTCTGTTTCATTAATTATCGGATATGTTGTATTTTTTTTTTTTTTTTTTTTACTAATATCTGGTAGGTATTAGGACAACCGGAAAGTTACATTTATACATTGTGTACATTGTATTATATTTAATTATATGAAATAGGTACTTGAACTAAAACAATTTACGTTTAAGTATCATTTTGAGACTAGACAATGAAGTGTGAAAAGGATCAATATCAAGTAGGTACTTATTATAATAACTAGGGACTCGTCTGAAAAAAGTGTGCCGAGAGTAATTCTTGCGGGCAAAGCTGATATAAAATAGAGATCTAGGACGTAGGGGGTGGTGCGGACAACTGAAAGTGACTAATTCTAAAAGATTCGGACATTTAATCGCTCCTTTAAGAATTTTAAACAAGAACATTATATCTAAATAGTGTCTTCGGTTATCAAGGGAAGGAACACAAAAATGCTTCGCTGCTAACGAAGTACGTTCAAAATAATTACCCGTTCTGTAACAGAGTGATTTTAGAAAAATATTTTGGATCCTTTCCAGACGATCAATATGGACTTGGTACTGAGGCGTCCAAACAACAGAACCAAATTCAAGTATACTCCTAACAAAGGAATAGAATAATAGTTTATAGGTATTGGGGCGCCTGAAGGGCTGTCCGATCCTGAGAATCATCCCCAACTTCTTATAAGCCCGCTTACATATATTATCAATATGTAAATTAAAATTTAATTCTGAGTCTAATGTAATGTAATGTATGAGTGAAGGAAGCGAAAGAGGTATGTCAGGATCGTAGCAAGTGGAAATCCGTGGTCTCTGCCTACCCCTTCGGGAAATAGGCGTGATTATATGTATGTATGTGTATGTCTAATGTAACACCTAAGTCTCTAACGGAAGATACCCGGGCTATATTTTTTCCAGCTAAGGTGTAATTGAAAACTAACGGATTATTTTTACGATTAAAGCTGATTACGAGACATTTATCAGTATTTAACAGTGGATTATACCAGATAAACAAAATTCTCTGGATATAATGTCAATAGTGGACTTATTAAGCATAAAAAAATCAATAGCATAGCTTGTGTGTTCTTTCCTGTTTTATGTTTCTTTTTGTACAATAAAGTGTTTTACTACTACTACTACTACTACTACTACTACTACTACTTATTTATATAGTAGTACATAACTTACTTACTTACTTGGCTGGCGCGATGATCCAAAATGAGTCTTTAATACGATTAATTCGAAATATGAAATATTATAGTTACTTATAGGGAGCGTGCATGAACTGTAGGAGGCAGCACAGGAGCTGTCAGATTTTTGGCGCGAAGCGTAAATGTGATGTTTATTGTTCCGATGTAGTCCACAAGATGGCAGAACCTACGATGCACAAGGCAACACGTGACGTGTAAATGTGCATGTTTATGGTTCCGATTCAGACCACAAGATGGCAGACCCTCCAACGCGCACGGTCCCTATAGATGTGTTAAGTCTCCAAATGCCTATACACTCCTCATTCTGGAAATTTTCAACAGGGCCGAACCAACCAATCAAAAGTGGCCTCGACCCTCGAGATGGAGGGCTCCGAGAACCCCACCCTCCTCAACATCAAGACGGACCCCACGTTGTTCTGCACGGCCTACAAAAAGAACCGCTTCTACATGTTTTCTAGAAGAAGTCCCGATGACATCAAGAGTCCGGATGCTGACAGAGACATATTTAACGAGAAACCGTCCAAGGAAGACATCATTTCGGCGACAGAAGGGCAAGGTATGTTTAACGCGCGTTACAATTCCTCGTAAGTTCCAATGTGTTTTTAAAAGGATAATCTCAAATCGTTGAATCTTCTTCTGAATGGCTTACAGTCGACGTCAAAGATGTAAACATATTTTTGACGTCGTTTGTAGAAAAAGAACCGCTTTGTGTTTTCGAGACATCCTTATGTTATCAACAGTCCGAATGCTTAATGAGATAATGAGACACACGTGAATGGAACACACGTGGAATAAAGCCTTTATAAAGGCCTCTGGGACTCAGTAGGATAGTATAAAAGCTCGCAGAATTAATTCGAATATCTTAGAGCAGATGTGAATAATGTTTGGATATTGCAGTTTTGAGGCAACACATTTGTATGAAATGAAGAAAAAATTCAGGCAAAGACCAAAATGAAGATTGGTATTGATACATAGTTAATTACGTGTCGACTTTGTGGACAATTGTTCTAGTATTGGTACTATAGTTAGGTAGTTTTCGGCATCTTATTTTTTATTAACTTTATATTATTATAAGTCTTGGTTCGTCCGTGCAGCTGTTCGGTTAATCGATAGTTATTTTAGTTGAATAAAAGAATAGGAAGTCGCGTAATATGATGCAAAACAGCTACCCTAGCTATTTGAAATTCAGATTTTTTCGTACAGTCAGTTCCGCGTCTCTGAAAACGTTTGTGATTTTTTTTATACTACGTCGATGGCAAACAAGAATACGGCCCGCCTGATGGTAAGCAGTCTCCGTAGCTTATGTACGCTTGCAACTCCAGAGGAATAACATGCGCGTTGCCGACCCTAACCTCGTTGAGCTCTGGCAACCTTACTCCAGGGCAGGAACACAATACTATGAGTTGGGTCTAGTATAATAATAGATGACATGATGAAATAAAATAGTATTTTATATAATCGTGATATAATTGAGAGCTTTTCAGTCGAGGACCGTCTTTCGGTAACGGAGCTTGCTGAGTTGCCAAATTGAGGTACGAGATTGAAAAGCTTGATTATATCACTATTGTATACAATACTTTTTCTATGAGTCAATAAAAAAATACTTTAAATTAATAAAATCATACAGGTAAACAAGCCAATTGTATACAGCTATTTAAGATACGCGAGCAGCCGCGATACCTTCATACTCGTACGCGCCCCGGCCGCCGGGACCCGGCGGGGTGGGCACGACACCTTCTCGTAACTCATGAGGCCCTGGTACTTGCTCCGCGATAAATTCAATTTTTAGACAATTTTTTCTCTATTTTGGCCACCGTAGCCTATGGAGACTAACAAGCAATGGTAAGCGGTTTTCGTAGTCTATGGATGTTGCTATATTAAGGGTGTCACATGTGCGTTTATGACTAATGAAGCAATTGTTTCTACTATACAAACTGAAATAATCAATTAATTTGAGCTATCTTTTGTCCTCTTGACAGCGTTGAGTTGGGATTGGTCCATTTCATTATAGTCGACTAAACCGTTTCGAAATTAATATTATAGTTGAGTTGGGAGCCCATACATGAAAAGTACCCAATTACAGTTTGGTATACGAAATCTTAATTCAACCATTACAGTCGACGAGTAGAAAAATAATGTTTACAGTACATATGGGGCTACTTTATAGCACTAGTGCGAAAAGTAGCATATTACGTTACTGTGTCGAACATTTAAAGGGCCATATGTACTGTAAAACGTTGTACGATACATGTGCGAATAGGTAATTCGCAACTCGTGTCGATTTAAAACACTCCCTTCGGTCGTGTTTTAATTTATCGCCACTCGTTTCGAATTTCCTATTTTTCGCACTTGTATCGTAATGTACTAATATTAACTTCCAGGCGTCCAACGCATATACGAGCAGGCCATCCTGCACACGTCGCTGGGGGACATCCACGTGCGCCTGTTCGGCAAGGACGCGCCGCGCGCCGCCGAGAACTTCTGCGTGCACGCGCGCAACGGGTACTACAACGGCCACGTGTTCCACCGCGTCATCAGGGGCTTCATGGTGCAGACCGGGGACCCCACAGGTCGGTGCCATGCCTGAGGCTGTCTCTATCCGCATATTATATCAATAAATATATGACATTCTTACACAGATTGACTACAGCCTTCTTGCTTACCGTGGCACTGGTAAGCAAGAAGGCTTGTGATGTGGGTACTCGGACAACGATATACAAGGTGGCCAAAAAAATATGTGCATTCTGCTTTTCCGTTGCCAGGGAGGTTTTGGGCTTATACTGAGAAACTTCTACTATGGGACCGGCCTCGAAATTGCGAAAAATAATTCTGGCTGTTTCATACATTTTAGCTGGTCCATTTTCTATGGGAGGATGAAAAAATTTATCGCGACTTCGGGGTTGGTCCCATAGTAAAAGTTGCTCAGTATAATCCCAAAACCTCCCTGGCAACGGGAATGCACATATTTTTTAGCCACCTTGTATATAATATACCAATACTTAGATACATAGAAAACACCCATGACTCGGGAACAAATATCTGCGCTCATCACACAAATACTCGCCCTTACCGGGATTCGAACCCAGGACCATCAGCTTCATAGGCAGGGTCCCACTAGGCCAGACCGAGAATGTTTTATTTACGCTATATTTCCTGATGTTAAACCGGTTAAGAGATCAAACACATTTAAAAATTCCAATATTTAACAAAGCACTAGTTTTAACTAAAGCGACTGTCATCTGAACTGCCAATTTAGTGGGAAAACAAGATCTCCTTGGGATTAAACGGATTTACTCGGGATGTTTTCCGTTATTGAAAAGTGACTCAACTCAACTGCACATCAAAATGATTGAATTAAAAAAATCTCTCGATTTTTTCCTTTCCAACCAGCGAAGTTCAGTTTGAAAGTCAAACATCGTACCGCTGGGCTATAAATCCTAGATTGTGTTTTTATGTATTCTTAAGCAGTTTAGAAGGCTTCCTCTATCATATCCTTTATACGACGCCAGGATGTCCTAGATTGAATACCTCGCACATTTGATCGATTCTTCAATGATTTCATTATTTATTTACAGGCACCGGCACTGGCGGCGAAAGCATCTGGGGCGGCGAGTTCGCGGACGAGTTCAAACCTCACTTGAAACACGACCGACCCTACACGGTCAGCATGGCCAACGCCGGACCCAACACTAACGGCAGCCAGTTCTTCATTACTCTAGCACCCACGGTAACTATCATCGTCTTATCGCAGTCGGGCCCCACTTGAAGACCCTACACGGTCAGCATGGCCAACGCCGGACCCAACACTAACGGCAGCCAGTTCTTCATTACTCTAGCACCCACGGTAACTATCATCATCATATCGCAGTCGGGCCCCACTTGAAGACCCTACACGGTCAGCATGGCCAACGCCGGACCCAACACTAACGGCAGCCAGTTCTTCATTACTCTAGCACCCACGGTAACTATCATCGTCTTATCGCAGTCGGGCCCCACTTGAAGACCCTACACGGTCAGCATGGCCAACGCCGGACCCAACACTAACGGCAGCCAGTTCTTCATTACTCTAGCACCCACGGTAACTATCATCATCATATCGCAGTCGGGCCCCACTTGAAGACCCTACACGGTCAGCATGGCCAACGCCGGACCCAACACTAACGGCAGCCAGTTCTTCATTACTCTAGCACCCACGGTAACTATCATCATCATATCGCAGTCGGGCCCCACTTGAAGACCCTACACGGTCAGCATGGCCAACGCCGGACCCAACACTAACGGCAGCCAGTTCTTCATTACTCTAGCACCCACGGTAACTATCATCATCATATCGCAGTCGGGCCCCACTTGAAGACCCTACACGGTCAGCATGGCCAACGCCGGACCCAACACTAACGGCAGCCAGTTCTTCATTACTCTAGCACCCACGGTAACTATCATCGTCTTATCGCAGTCGGGCCCCACTTGAAGACCCTACACGGTCAGCATGGCCAACGCCGGACCCAACACTAACGGCAGCCAGTTCTTCATTACTCTAGCACCCACGGTAACTATCATCATCATATCGCAGTCGGGCCCCACTTGAAGACCCTACACGGTCAGCATGGCCAACGCCGGACCCAACACTAACGGCAGCCAGTTCTTCATTACTCTAGCACCCACGGTAACTATCATCATCATATCGCAGTCGGGCCCCACTTGAAGACCCTACACGGTCAGCATGGCCAACGCCGGACCCAACACTAACGGCAGCCAGTTCTTCATTACTCTAGCACCCACGGTAACTATCATCATCATATCGCAGTCGGGCCCCACTTGAAGACCCTACACGGTCAGCATGGCCAACGCCGGACCCAACACTAACGGCAGCCAGTTCTTCATTACTCTAGCACCCACGGTAACTATCATCATCATATCGCAGTCGGGCCCCACTTGAAGACCCTACACGGTCAGCATGGCCAACGCCGGACCCAACACTAACGGCAGCCAGTTCTTCATTACTCTAGCACCCACGGTAACTATCATCATCATATCGCAGTCGGGCCCCACTTGAAGACCCTACACGGTCAGCATGGCCAACGCCGGACCCAACACTAACGGCAGCCAGTTCTTCATTACTCTAGCACCCACGGTAACTATCATCATCATATCGCAGTCGGGCCCCACTTGAAGACCCTACACGGTCAGCATGGCCAACGCCGGACCCAACACTAACGGCAGCCAGTTCTTCATTACTCTAGCACCCACGGTAACTATCATCATCATATCGCAGTCGGGCCCCACTTGAAGACCCTACACGGTCAGCATGGCCAACGCCGGACCCAACACTAACGGCAGCCAGTTCTTCATTACTCTAGCACCCACGGTAACTATCATCATCATATCGCAGTCGGGCCCCACTTGAAGACCCTACACGGTCAGCATGGCCAACGCCGGACCCAACACTAACGGCAGCCAGTTCTTCATTACTCTAGCACCCACGGTAACTATCATCATCATATCGCAGTCGGGCCCCACTTGAAGACCCTACACGGTCAGCATGGCCAACGCCGGACCCAACACTAACGGCAGCCAGTTCTTCATTACTCTAGCACCCACGGTAACTATCATCATCATATCGCAGTCGGGCCCCACTTGAAGACCCTACACGGTCAGCATGGCCAACGCCGGACCCAACACTAACGGCAGCCAGTTCTTCATTACTCTAGCACCCACGGTAACTATCATCATCATATCGCAGTCGGGCCCCACTTGAAGACCCTACACGGTCAGCATGGCCAACGCCGGACCCAACACTAACGGCAGCCAGTTCTTCATTACTCTAGCACCCACGGTAACTATCATCATCATATCGCAGTCGGGCCCCACTTGAAGACCCTACACGGTCAGCATGGCCAACGCCGGACCCAACACTAACGGCAGCCAGTTCTTCATTACTCTAGCACCCACGGTAACTATCATCATCATATCGCAGTCGGGCCCCACTTGAAGACCCTACACGGTCAGCATGGCCAACGCCGGACCCAACACTAACGGCAGCCAGTTCTTCATTACTCTAGCACCCACGGTAACTATCATCATCATATCGCAGTCGGGCCCCACTTGAAGACCTTACATGGTCAGCATGGCCAACGCCGGACCCAACACTAACGGCAGCCAGTTCTTCATTACTCTAGCACCCACGGTAACTATCATCATCATCACGCCAACGCCGGACCCAACACTAACGGCAGCCAGTTCTTCATTACTCTAGCACCCACGGTAACTATCATCGTCTTATCGCAGTCGGGCCCAACTTGAAGACCCTACACGGTCACTTTTTTATAATGGATGGCTCATTTTCTATCCATTAAACTACATTTTGTTATAATATTCAACATGTGTCAAGTACCCAATTAATAAAAGTGAATTCATTAAGAGCTGGCACGAGATTTGTTTTATTTTCATTTATTTGTACTGAACTGTGAACATTTTCATAGAAAATCCGCGCCAGCTTTCTTGAAACGATCTATTCGAGCCGTTGGATGACCACACGTCTCTCGGTTGGGAAGGCTCAGGCCTATCGCTACCCAGCAATTATCATTACCGCGACGTTAAAGTTTTAACCTCATCAATGCTGATAATTTAGAACGAATTTTGTTTGACACATTCTCTCGAGTATTGTGTAGTTAAAACGTTATTTTTACATTTTTAGGGTTCCGTACCCAAAGGGTCAAACGGGACCCTATTACTGAGACTTCGCTGTCCGTCCGTCCGTCCGTCTGTCACCAGGCTGTATCTCATGAACCGTGATAGCTAGACAGTTGAAATTTTCACAGATGATGTATTTCTGTTGCCGCTATAACAACAAATACTAAAAACAGAATAAAATAAATATTTAAGGGGGGCTCCCAGACAATGAACATATTTTTTTTGCCGTTTTTATAAATAATGGTACGGAACCCTTCGTGCGCGAGTACGACTCACACTTGCCCGGGTTTTTTTTACTCTTTGAACGTCGCGTCCATCGTGCGCGACTCGCCATCGAACCCTATCGGAATGCACCAAGGTTGATATTGGGCTGTACGGCGCGCGTTAGTCGACGTGTTGGTGGACAAATGGTGGTGACCTTACCAAAGCTAATATTTTATTCCTGTCAATCACGTACAGTCAGACCAAGATAAGTTGGCAGCGATTTTGACAGCCCAGACGCTGGAAGTGTCAAGTGAACGTCATAATTTCATAGAATTTTGACGCTTAAAATAACACATGCACCATCTGGGCTATCAAAATCGCTGACAACTTATCTTGATTTGAATCTGATCTCATATTAAATTGTTAAAACGCGTCACGTGTTTTAAGTCAAAAACGCTCGACATGTTTCACTTACCAAGAAGTGTCGTCAGGAGCTTGCGTTGACGGACCGACGCAGAGTCGGAGGTGAAACATGTCGAGCATTGTCGACTTAAAATACGTGAGTGACCCGTTTTAACATATTTAATGTCTCTGTCTCGCGGAAGTTTTGTTATTAAAATGACTCTGATCTCACTGGTGTTCTGTAGTTAAAATTTTAATTGGATGTATTTTGTTTCAGCCGTGGTTAGACAACAAGCACACGGTATTCGGTCGCGTGGTACGCGGCATGGAAGTCGTGCAGAACATCGGGCAGGCCAAGACCAACCCCAAGACCGACAAGCCCTACGACGACATACGACTCGTATCTGTCACTGTCAAGTAACTGTCAATGTCATTAATATATGGAGGGAGTACGGAACATCGGGCAGGCCAAGACCAAGACAAGCCCGACATCCGTCTGGTGTCTGTCACTGCCATGTAACTAGAAAATCTATAGCGTAGGTGATCATCGAATCATAGCTAGTTAGTAAATTTAATATGTGATGCACGGGGTCCGTTTCGTTATATCATATCAATAAGGTACCTGTCTTTCCATACACTTTTTGTCCGATGTTTCATTTGCTAAAATTTTATATGTCGAAGCTAACATGATATTTTCTTCTAAAATTTAGAAAAAAATTGATACTGGTCAATAAATATAATAGAACATTATTTTATTACACAAATTGACTAAGTGCTAGTAAGCCCAATAACGTTTGAAAAACAGATTTCATACAAACATTTTAAATGCTCTTAACTCTTATAATAATAAAAAAAATCGAAAAAGTTTAACGTAGGGGCATAGCTGTGGTTGATATACAACAAATTGTATCACAATATTTTCAATAATGTTAATATCCAGAAAGAAAACTGAGACTACATTTGTATGAAAAGGCGCTTCGCACGGGTCTTCCACTTTCGTCTTAGATCAGTGGGAAGACACTAGAGCGTTCGGGCATTCTCGGCTCCATTCGGCTCAGCATTACTCCGAGCAATTATTAGGGTTGGCACAACTTGACATCCCTTTGCGTGTGCACACCACAAATAAGATGATTTGAATTTTGACAACCCTAAATAGCCGAAAGGAATAGTGCCATACATTAGAAAGAGACATCATGATTTGTCCCTGAATCGCTGTCAAATTTCGGTTTTGTAGGAAGTTTCACTTCTGTACGGTAATACAATCAGCCAAGAAAGTGGTCTACCACTTTTCGACTCTATTTGTCAAGTAATAGACTCGAAAAGTGGTAAACCACTTTCTTGGCTGACTGTACTATTATTTTTTACTAAGCTATTAAATGTTGTTTTTATTTGATAGTGGGACTTTTGTACGAAATACTATCAACTATTCCGGGACTCCCATACATTGTAAATATTATTGGTTAAGATTATTTAGGTAATACATTTACCTCAATTCGTTTTTAAGTACAATAATTTGTCAATATTTTAAATAGGTATGTTCGTTAAGCTAGACCTGACTAGTTTAAATTTATTAGATCGTATTTGTGACTGTGAATTACTGTGAAATGTGTTTTAGATGAAATTTAAGATAAATATAAAATAAACAAATTTATATTTTATGATACGCGGTGTAGTTTCATTTATTACCAAATTTTATTCCTTTCGGCGTCGAGACCCTCGGTCCGTGGGTCGTGGCGCTCTGAGTCTCCGAGACCTGTCGAAGAGTCTCAGTGACGCCACAGAAGACCGAAGAGCTGACAGCTTCCTCGCTCAATGTTTGAGCCTAACAATCCAGCGAGGAAATGCTGCCTAGAATTTTCGGTATTTAAGATTTATTACCGTGTTATATTACAAAAGACGCTTAGTCTACGAAGTTTTTTTTTAGTATTAATGATTCTAACAATCTCTAGGCAAACACTTCCTAATGAAATGAAAGTAGTAATTAAATAATCTCATATACATACTGTGCCAGTTATTATTACCTAGGGTAATAGCCGCGGACATAGGGCGACCTAAAGAACTGTGTACAAAAAGCTTGTGAAAGGAAATTAATTAATTTTGTTACAGAAAATCACTAATTTAGGCTATGTTGATAACTTGATACAATGTTTTACTCGTAACAATCGTAATATCATCAGCAAAGTGCCCGTCTGGTAAAATTAATGATTATCACTGCCATCTGCCGGTGAATAGCGTACTCAGTAGACTTTAATTCTAGGCCCTACTGACATCGGTCAGGGTAAGTTTTACTACTCGACGATAGATGGCGCTTTTATTTGGATTATTTTGTTTTGACATCGGTTTTATATTCTACTCTAATCAAAATAACAATAAATATGTTTAAAACTGTGTTTTTAATTTCAATGTTGCATACTTAAATCCTTAAGAAATACATTTCAATAAAATTGCTTATTTACAGTGAAATACGACGGCGGGACTGGCGGGGGGTTTTGTTTTGGTTCAAAATAAACACGTTTAGGTGATAACTGAACTGTACGATATGATATTCGCCCATAACTCTTCAGGTTCAGTTAGTCAATTATACTCTGGCACACCTACTTTGTCAGTAGAAAAAGGCGGCAATTTAAAAATGTAAGCGCAAATATTTATTAAAAAAAAATCTAATAACATTTTACAATTGGTAAACATTCGTTTGTTACATTAGGTACTTATTACGCATCGCTGCCCTATCTTTTGTTTTGTTTTTTTCCCTGTACCTATACGATACCAATTTCACCTTTAAGGTGGTAGAGGACGAATAATAAAATAAATTGACTATCAAACTTTATTAGTAACGCAATTTATTAAGTGTTTCATTAAAGGTGCGAAAATCTTGACCGTAGTGTAGTAGCCATATAATTGAATGCTATCTCGTCTCTAGTTATAAATTACGACTAGAGTTTCATCCAACCATCCAAGGTCAATTAAACTTTATGACAGTAACAATAAAATCGTCTTCACAAAACAATGGCTTCCAAAATCATAAACGCGGGAATTTTAGTGCACTTTATTTTCCTTCTTATTATTATTAGTGCCGGACTTTATCTGAGCGAGAGGGAGTGTTGCCGCACTGCTCGCTCTCGTGCGCGGTCGTATGACCCTGTCCCGCTTTGCCCGCATAATATTTTTTCGTGCAGGCAGCGCGCCCCGCCTACGTTTGTTTCCATTGCACGATTTACGAGCGATTCGAAATGACGGATGACGGACACGGATTGGTAGAAATAATATTTTTTTTTTTTTACAATCACTGACAAACTATCAGTTGTTGGTGAAGTGACTGAATTAAATTAAATACATATATTTTTATAAACCTTAAGTGAGTGCTTTATAAAAGCTTGAAAGTAGAGTGACAGTATTTACTAAAGTGGTTACGGAAGGTGGAGATAAGGAATGGAATCTCCATATACCAAAAAGTGTCATCAAGAAACCTTAAATAGGTGGCGCTACAATACCTAGAATACTTGAAAAAAATCAAATCATAGATAGCGCACTTCACTCCGTCAATAACACTCTGGAGAGATTTGGAACTATTATTTATAGCTGACCACTGGACACTTTTGCGTAAGTTCTGCCTTTGGAGATTGCGTTCCTTAACTCTACCTTCCATAAAAGTGGTGGTGAAAAGTGGTGATAGTGATGTTGTTGATTGAAAGCTGTAAATGTTATTTTTTTGTTAAACATACCTTCATAAATAAATTTAGTCATCATAAAAAATGTTAGTTTTAGTGACACTAGATGTTAATATTATTGGAATAATGCATCTAGTTAAGACGAAAGTGGAGGACCCGCGTCACCCGCGCTAAATCGCCTTTTTTATATAAACGTAGTCCTCGTTTTCTCCTCTGGATATTATTAGCATAATTTAAAATATTTTTATACAATTTGTTGCATATCAACCACAGCTATGCCCCTACGTTTTCGAATTTTTAATTAAGTACCTATTAAAGTTAGAAGCATTTGAACTTTATATGAAATCTGTTTACTCTCCTAATATTTACAATAATCAAAAAATCTAAAAAAGTCAAACGTCAATATCCGGAGAGAAAATGGGGACTAAGTTTGTAATCAGAAATTGCATTGAATGGAGAAGCGGCCGTCCCCTTTCCTCTTAATAAGGCAAGAAATAATACATGCAGCAGCATTTGCTTTAAAATATATAAACAGATATAAAATATATTCAAGGTACGTATATATCAAACCACCAAAAAAATTTGATTATCTTCGTGCTGCGTGGGTGTCGCAGTAATGACGAAGGTGACGAAATAATCATACGTTTCTACATTTGTTATTATTACACTTTACTTCACCTGTACAAATATAATATTGATTTGATAATGTGACGTTTTATAAATTTAGATATAATACGACCGTTACGATATTGTCGGCTTTAGAATGGAAAACGAGCCAACGATTCTCGGTAATCGCACGAAGTCGTAAACAGCCCCACTGAGGCCTCGCGCTTCGTTACGATCCGGCCAGCCAATCAGAGCACAGCTCGGCGCGGTATCACGACATACCCGACCAACCAGCGTGCAACTTCATCACGCGACAGCTAAAAATAGCTTATCTGAGTCACTGACATATAAGCAGTGTTCGCTGCTTAACAATGTTTAGAAACAAGTGGAACGTTGAACGAAGAGGACGTGCGGTGCGCAACCAAAAGTTTTAAACTTCGCGCAGTGACTTTAGTGATACCAGAGCGTTTAGTGCGTACACATGGTTCGACACTCCGGCCACGGCATGGAGACTACTTTCTATGACGAACAGTTTCCCTTGAGCGGCCCTGTGGAAAATCTCAAACGGAACCTCACCCTGGACTTGGATATGGGAAGGGGTGGCAAGAGAGCGCGAAACGGACCCCCTTTGCTGTCTTCCCCTGACCTTCAACTTTTGAAACTGGGATCACCCGAGCTGGAGAAGCTCATCATCCAAAACGGCATGATCACAACAGCAACACCTACACCCGGCGGGCCGGTGCTCTTCCCCGCCGCCACCGAGGAACAGGAAATGTACGCCCAGCCGTTCGTAGAGGCGTTACATAAACTACACCACACCGAACAGCCGACAGTCGTGTCGCGGCGAGTGTACGCGGACCTCGACCGGCCCGTCGACCGCTACCCGACACCCATCATCAAGGACGAGCCTCAAACCGTGCCAAGCGCTTCCAACTCGCCTCCCCTCTCCCCCATAGACATGGACTCGCAGGAGAGAATCAAACTGGAACGGAAGAGACAGAGGAATCGAGTGGCCGCGTCCAAGTGCAGACGGCGCAAGCTAGAGCGTATCTCTAAATTGGAGGACAAAGTAAAGTTGCTGAAGGGCGAGAACGCAGAGCTGGCACAAATGGTGGTGAAACTAAAGGATCACGTGCACCGGC
This sequence comes from Cydia pomonella, assembly GCF_033807575.1. NCBI lineage: Eukaryota > Metazoa > Arthropoda > Insecta > Lepidoptera > Tortricidae > Cydia > Cydia pomonella. The sequence continues at coordinate 17,165,200 of NC_084720.1, read as the reverse complement.
TTAAACAGCAGGTGCTGGAGCACGCGAACGGAGGCTGCCTCATCGAGTCGCACTTCTGATCGCCTTAGCGTCAGCTCCTCCACATTCCATGCTAGTCGCGCCCGCTAGGACGCAGCATACAAAGCGATTTGTGATCTTAATTTTACTGTGTAATATATAGTTAAAAACTCTAGTGTAAAGTGTTAAAGTCGCTACGTTAACGATAGTTCAGAGATTAGGTTGCCAGTGATGTGTCGAGGCTAAACCTCGAGAACGAGTTCCCGCTCTCAGTGGATCTTCATTCGAGGGATGTACTTAGCGCAATCACGCGTCCGAAAGTTTAAACTCGCATTGTAAGTTGCAGAACAAATTGTTTTCCTTGTATCAGTATTGCGGTGCCTCGTTTAGAATAGTGTAGAAAGGAAAATACGTGCAACGTCATTCGTTCGCAGTCTGACTGAACGAGGTAACGCGACGTTGCCAGTTCTACGGCGAATTTCCCGTTTCAGCGATGTTGCCGCTCTTGCCGTACATAGGGGATTTCCATCAGTAATTCGTATTGTGGCGCGACGCCCGAATGTAAATTTTTCCCTTTAATAAGTTATATGGGGGTCATTGGGGTTAAAACGCAATATATTAAACACGCCTTCAAACAGGTTTTGACAGGACTTGCAGGCGTGTGTAAAGGAGATAGCGACAAGAGCGCGGAACTGGCAACGGCGCATCAAACCAAGTTACGAGCGGATGTTCTGCTAATTAAAATTCCGCCTGCGCTGCCCTCGCGGAATGGCGGCCATGTGTTCAATTTTGTTGTCGGACGCCCCGAATCATGTTATGTTACACAAGGTTAACTTTTTCATTGTGGCACACAATGGTGCTTCGACGCCATTGTTTGATTGAGTTAGCTGAATGTGTTCATTATTTAACGCTTAATGTTTTAAGACATAATAATGCTGTATGTAAGACTGATCGAGTGTGAGTTTCGATGTTTGTTTGGCTGGCTGTACGAGCGTGCTTTGCGCACTAGTATTTTCCCTGACACGTCGAAGTTTTCTGAGAACTGACCCGGTGCTCTTAAATGTAGGACGCGACTTAAGTTATGCGAGGCCGTCCGTTTTATTATGATGATGGACGAATGTGAGCATTTCATAATCGAGCGACCGATTGACAGTGAGAGAGTGAATGTGAGATGTATGTATTTATTAGTGAGAATGTCTCCTACGACTAGGATGAAGTAGCAATCTCGAGTGCCTACGCTTTGTAAACTAAAGCCTTTGTTTTAATTGTTTTTGTTACCATTAATGTGCTACGGTAAATTGTTCTGTACCATTGTCTTCTATAGATTATTGTAAGTAATATAATAAATACCAATTAACAAGTTGAATTGTTATAGACTTTTTAATGGGGGAGCTAGCTGCAAAGACTTAAAAGCCTGTAAATGATTTTCTTTTTTATAAAATTATTAGTGGCTAGCAAACCTAAATACATATTTGTATTATTTTATACAAAATTCGTCAGAATGTTAACAGTAATTTGTAAGTTTATAAGAGATAAATAAAGAACAGTTATACTAAAATAATATATTTCTATGAATGTAACAAAGAATATTGTTTTATACTGAATACATTATTGTATGCTAAAAACGAAAGAAGAGAAAATAAAATATGAAGATTATTATACTATTATTTTTTGCTTTCATTTTAACTCGATCAATACACCCTTGTCCCCAAGCCCACCCCGATACATGTTAAATCACTGAACGACAATTGGTAACGTAAATGGGGAAGGAAAACAACGGTTGGATTTAAGAGAAAACAGCATTTGTTGACCTTGGAACAGTGACGTATGAAATCATCTTTTACCTACTTAGTTACCTATACTGATTGCAGCAATCATTACTTGATGTAACACTACATAATGCTGACATAATGAAACCAAGTCGATTCATTACAGTTGATTTAGCATATGTTGCGTCGATAATGAATACAAACACCATGTGCCTGAGCATAAACATACTTCCACTAAAAATAGCATTCGTGATTAACGTCATCCTTTTATCATAAACCAGGCATAAACCACAATTCTGAAAAGACATTACGAAACAGTTATTAGCCAATATATTCCGCGGCTGCCATCTCAAAAGAAGATAACTATATCCCAAGAAACGACAGGGCATTCCAATTTGAACCGGAGTTTACAAAATAATGAACCGATGCCAAGAATTTCTTAACGAGTCGGATATCCGAATTCCCGAAGATTTAGTCGTAGAAAATATTGACTAACGTAGTAACGTATTAAATGGGTCAGCCAAGAAGGAAACACCTCTATCTACGGCTACCTACGCATTGTTCTCTTTAAAACATCACTGTATTTACTAACAAGCCGATGTTTATCCAAGTACATCGATGTAAACCTGTCATTCACTGTTATATAAACACATATATTCATAACGTAACATTCAGTTTTTGTGGATCGAAACTACGTCAATCACCTAGTTTCTTCAATGCCAAGAACACAATATGCCTACACCTACAGTGCATTACATTTTCCGCTAACGATTGATGCAATTTTTTAATTGCATAATTTATTTTGAAGTGCTAAGTCGTTAACACGAGGTATATCTATTTACTTACGTCGAACTAATCGATACTGGTTGATAGACGAATAACGGAGGGTACGTTTTAAGACGTCGTTAAACGAGTTGTTAGAAGACACAGGCTGACAATATTGGATTGGTTCCAAGGAAATCTATGTGTGCGGTCGAGCGTCCCCGTGAGGGCGTCCTGGCTGACTCACGTGGATAAAAAAACGCTTAGTCCACACAGTGACAATGGCAAAGTCGGAATCGCCGTGTGAATATTTGTTGAAACCATTGTGGTCTTTGTTTCTGGAGCACAATAGGCGCACGCTCGAGTAAATGCCATCCATTACTCCATTTGTCGTTTTTTTATTAGTAGTTTTAAGGACACGATTTAGATAACCCTTGATGGCTTGATACTTTGAACTACATATTTATTTTATTCACCGGTATTAAGATATGGCGGCAATCTGCAATCGTAGATTTATAATACTATCGTTTTACAAGGCGTGGGATTAGGAAATATAATATTGGGATCTAAATTGGGGTTGCTCGTGCCAAATGTTTATGTATATTGGATCTGAATTTGGCACGTTGGTTTTTGAACGAGAAGAAACAACAATTTCTGTAGGTGTAGTGTGAAAAATACCAAAAGCGAGGAGTAAAGAGACTTTGTTATAACTAATATTTATTAAAAAGTCACCATGACATAAGTATATATATTTCGAATTAAATACTTTGCGCTCCTCCACTGGAATGCATTTGTTTATATTAATGACTAAAGATTTAGCTATCTTTAGAGGCGTTTCAGAAACTAGATATACCTACCTATTGAAAACATAACATGTGGGAGAAAGAAAAAATACGCCAAAATGTCTCTCGGCCTCTAAAATTGTATTTTCTGTAGCCCCAACACAACAGTGTCTTATTATATTAAATCGGTCCGTATCGACTGGCTCCCCTCCAAAGCCGCACGTGCCGTGGCGATAAATAAATCACGTAGATTCATTGCACTATTGTGCCTGAGCATTGCCCCAATATATAAATAGATAATGTAACTGCTTTATAAATAACTGTACTGTCCAAAACCCGAAGCAGTACACGGACAAGCCTATTTTCAAAATGAGTTCAGAATAAGGCTGTTGAATGAAAAAAAAAACGACTGTTCTTTCCTTTTTCTATGACACTTGTTTATTCCTACATATTTCAAATTAAAACGCTTTGTCAAGGTTACAGCGGCGAATATAATAGAAAAAATAGGTCACAAAACACCGTTAATATTTTACATGTCACATACCTACAATAGTACCATACGCTATTGCGTGAAGTTTTTGCAGTTTACAGTAAACACAACACTGATAATAGGTTTTTGGCTAAGACTAAGATTTTTTGTATACCAATGAGTCCAAAGTTGTGGACATATAAAGCCAGCTGCTATTAACTAAAATCCCAGCTCAATTAACCTTTGATCCACCTACGATATCTGCCAATTTGTTAATTAACATAGGATGAAAGAGATATTGCACGGTTAATTACACGCCCATTATAATATTTCAACCAGACTTAATGGCAGGTATAATCTGACGAGGTTTTTTTGGAAATACTTATATTGGTCATACCGAGATTACTGAGCAACTTTTACTATCGTACCGACCCTGAAATCACAAAAAAAAATGTCTGTTTCATAGATTCTGGCTGGTCTGACGTTGATATATTCGGGGTTGGTCCCATAATAAAGTTTCTATGAGTATGACATATATATTCATATTGTAAAAAAATGCGAGGTATAAAAAACACCCTGTAGGTTTTTATTTATTACTATAAACGGTAAGTCATATTAATTTCCCTGTTTTATGGTTTATTTCAATATACTCTTCAATTTATCTTACGTAATTATAATTACATAATTTCATTTATGAATACTAATTGTACAGTAAATACCACGAGAATTTATAGATTATTTTCACTACAACAAAAGCTAATTACCAGTTATTGCCGCAGGGAATGCCATGAATTAGGGTAATTAGCGAACATAAAGTCGAGCCATAAATTGCTGCCAATTACCGGATTATTTGGTAATTTGCCATAACCCCCAACCCATTTTGTAAATAAACGTGGTAAACATTTCCCGAACAATTTTACTAAATAGATGTAATTATTGTTATTATAAACCCAATATAATTAATTTACGAGGGACATGGAACTTACTTTTAACTGACTACGATGAATTTAGTCAATTTAAAATTTTATCGTAGTCTTATTTTATTTATTTCTTAATTTTTATTCTTTTTTTTCATGATTGACATATATGTTTCCTATCAAAGTTAGTTCATATTTAAGTAATATTTTAATTTTAATTATTTGTATGTTTCAAAGCTTTTATGAGTCATGTTGCTTGAAATAAATACAATACAATAATATACTACTAACTATTAAATTAACACAGGTGCGATATAAAAATAAAGAAATTAACAAATACTTAGGTGCATTTACACTTATAAATACCCAGTTGGTTTTATGCTATGTCACAATACGGCATATGCTGGTCAGTGTCAAATCCAAAACTGCCAAAAACGTGTAATGGAAACGCGCACCTATTAAAATTTTGATACTTTTTTTCTGCAAGTATTAAGGTTGTTACCTGCTAAAATTAATAAAAAAACATATATAAGTCATAATTTAATTTTAATTTAGATACAGCACTTACATAAATCGTGTACATTACATATTAATTACCTAGTCATCCCTTTTCGTGCCAAAGCGGAGGCGTAGGCGGTTGTTTTGAATTTTCAAATCTAGAACTTTCGTCAAGGTTGCGTTCGGAAACTGATAAAGTAGCCGACACTTTTGTGACTCAGATTTTGTTTACCAATGAATGAAATATTATACCTGTTATTTATTTTATACATAATTGTAATAATGTAATTTTGTAAAATAAAAAGGAGCCGATTAGTTCGAATGGTAAAATCAATCAAACGTAAAATATATGTATATAATTAATATAATTAACCATATAATCTTACGCTAGTACTAGCACCCAAAAGAAAGGGGGATGTGTAAAGCTTTTTTTTTGTTTTATTTACTGACAAATTGGGTTTGCCAGGGTGTAGTCTGTCACTTTATCAGTAGAAAATGCACGAAATTCAAATTTTCTATGGGAGGACAACCCTTCGCGCCTACATTTTTAATTTTCCGCCTTTTACTACTGGCGAAAATAGTTTGCCAAATTGTAGTATGAAAACATAGACAATAAATAAATTGCAGAATAGGTAGGAGCAGTCAGCTGCAGAGACTTTTGTAGGTATGTATGCGGGGGATTTCTGATATTTCTGGGACCGACTAAATTGAAAAATTATTTGCCATAATTCATATACCTACTCAAAAGTACATTGATAACTAAGGGTTGAAATGATGCTTTTCACCCGAATTAAACACTCTACTTTACATTTCGAATACGAGGAAAGTAAAATACACGTGCATTAAAGTATAAACTTCAGTAGTATTTCTTGACGGAACAATTTAGGTAAAAATATCGTTATTTATGGAATTCCGAGGTAATTATCAGAATGGAAATTGTACAAAAAATCCATTCAAAACCAAAGTTTTAATTACTTATCGTAAATAAAAGGAAAAATCGACTACTTACAAACTACAGTGCTCTAGAACAGAAACGTATCATTTTCTGCACACTTTTAAGAACAACAACGACCCACTTTCAAAGCATAAGAAATGAACATATTACTGTACATGTACCTACACTAATATTTTACAACAGATGCACTAGATGCAGGACCATAATTTTGGAAACGAAATGTCAAGTCTTCTGGGTGCTGCTGGCACACTTTCCTTTGCAAACAATGCTTTCTGGGTTAGGCAGATAACGTTATATTTTTTGCGTAGCATGATATAGTTTAGTTTATATACTTTGTGTCTTTGTGTTTGTGTTTTATTCGTAAAGCGCTATCTCACTCTTATCTTATTGTTTTTACATATGTCTACCCTTATTACTCTAATGGTGTTATTACATATCGAATGACACTACTGTTGACTCTCGTTAATTCGAAATTCGAAGAACTTTTAAAATATTGCGAATTATCGAAAGTTTGAAATATCGAAAGGTTCGAAATTTTTGAGAGAAAAAATATGAAAGTTCGAATTATTGAGTAGTAATCAATTATTATTTATTAACTGCTAATTTTTTAACATTATCAAAAGTTTAGAGGTATATACATGTACATACATAATGTGAATTAATGATTAGTCTTCCGGAAGAAGTCTGTAATATCAGTTTACTTCAAAGCACATTGCTGAGACTGATCAATTACTTTTTTTTTTATCAGAAATAGTGCCTGGAACGCTTTTTCATCAGTGTAAACAAACAAATTAGTACGAAAGTGTGTGTCAAACTTAATCATTGCAATTGGTTATTGTGGCTCGTGGAATGATGATACAAGTTTGAACTTGTCTCAAAATGTTGGGTACTTACGTCTGCAATCTGATAACTTTGAATTGTCGAGTGTTTGACGCCTGAGTTCGAATTATCGCGTCGTTTTGTTACAAAGCGAAGATTTTTTTTGTTTGAAGTACCAAGTGCTAAAAAATTTATTGAGTATTTTTCGAAATATTAAGAGATGTTCTAGAGGGAACTCGTGATAACTTCGAATTATAGAGAGGTTCGAATCATCGATGGTTTGAATTAACGAGAGTCGACTGTATTATGGTTCGACCTAAATATCGACTTTGCCACTGACCTATCACACATAGACAGTTAGTCCTCATAAGGCTAATCTGCCAAAAGTGAAGCCGAAACACGATCGATGTGTGCGTGCGACGCTCGTGTCTTACGCTCAGCGACACACACATATATACAAAAACGGGTTGCCAGAGTTCATTTATTCCCCTTAAAGTAGATGGATTTTAACCACATCCTTATACTTGGCTATCAATCATTTGGGAGTGTGTATGTAGATATTAAATTTATAGCAAAAGCTTTCAAGGTTTCTTTTAAGGACTTTGCATTTCTGTACTTTGTGAAATAATGTTTAAATAAAAAACGTTTATTTTTTTATTTTACAAATGTGCACAGATAATAGCTGGTAGAATTGACTTTGGAATAATGATTTTAAATGATAAATATTTAATGACGATCATTTGGATTCGATTTGGTTTGATTTTATTTGATATCTTACATATAATATTTTCTTCGGGTTGGTATGGTGAAAAGTTTTGTGTTTCACTTGGGGCAAAATTTGTTTAACTCTCGTAACTTGAAACCCTCGCAACGCTCAAGATTCCATTTTTAGAAATTTTGGGATCTTTATCTACTTAGCTCGATAATATTGCTAATTAGCACGAGCGGTTAAACAACAGCTTTCCCTCTTGTAAAACAAATAACTATTTATCGTCAGTACTAGTAATTGTACCTGCCGGCCTAGCCAAGGTTGCAATCGCTATTGCTTCGACAACGAAACGCTTTGAGTCTCTCTATCAGTCTTCCATATAAGTGCGACAGTGACAGTTGCGTTTCGTTTTTACAGACCTTAACTGTAACACCTGTGTTCCACAAATAAAAATTACTTTACTTGCTCATCAAAATGGCGAGAGCATATTCGACTATGTTTAGTCGGTTTCCATATTGCATCGTTCCTATTTAATCTAATTTTTTCCATCCATCTCGCAGACAGAAGCGGATCAGTCGGAAATCTAAAACGAATATCACACAAAATAAAAATATGAATTTAAACTGTAATTTTATAAAAGACAAAACACAATTTTAAATAAAAGAATGAAAAACTAAAAAAGAATATTTTCTATAGTCATACAAGGAACTTAAAGTAAGCATATTAATGTTATCAATGTAATCGTCATGCCTCATTTGGAGGAAAAGATTCATATCACCTGGCAACATTTATAAGTAATGGCGGCTGACGAAAATTTGGATTTTTGTATTTACAATTACGTAAAAATATCACATTAAACTGGATACTTACGCGTGAAATGTTATATCAGGCGGTTTGTTTTTATTCACTGATGTATTGTGACACCAATTCACCGCACAAACAACCATCTTTCTTGTATTTTTTAATTTATAACCGGGAGGTGTACACAAACCAACTCGACCTTGAGTACTGCGAGGGCCGTTCGGATACGATGACACGAGGGCGACATAATGTCGTACTCGAAATGGCTTCACTAGGGATGTACAGACTAGGCATCTAGGCTAGTTATAAATCTATGGACTTTGCCCTTACATACCCTTTGAAAAGAATATACTATTTTAATTTGAAATTTCACATCTCTCTTACCTTTACACTTAGGTACAGTCAGCATCAAAAGTAGCGGATCAAATAACGTTTCATAAGTATCTACCATTCCGTAACAGCTTAACAAAAAGTGATGTCTTTAATACAGAACAATTAAGACTGTAAAAGATAGACTTTTGGGCGCGAATTTTAGAAATTTCTCCATATTTGGAAAAGTTATCCGGAATATCAGATACTTTTGGCGCGTTGTTTCATCCGCTACTTTTGATGCTGACTGTACAACTTCCAAACGGAAAGTCATGGGACTCGTGGGTTTCAAGAAGTTTCTCAGAACTTAACTACCACGTACGTACGAAATAGTTGCTCTTTGGTAAAGAAGGACATTGTGAGGAAAATCCCAATAATCCTTAGTTTCCCCTCTTGATTTGAAGGTCAGGTAGCTACGCTTTTATTAAAAACCTACGCTAATTATTTGTATCAGGTTGCCAAAAGTGGAACTGGACGGGCTAATAATAAACCTTTTGAGTGTTACAAAGAAACAAACTCAAACTGTTATTGCTACGTATATAGTAAACACCCCTATAATGGAACAGGCACCAGTAATGGGATGGTATGGACAAATTATGCAAAACAAGTATTTACCATCAGTTTTTAATCGCTGGCAACATTTTATCATAAACAATGTTTCATTGATATTTGTTAGTTTGAAAATTAATGGCGCTATACATCCCATGACTGGAGCAAAAAAAACATAGTTTTAATTGGTTAATAATATTGAAACCAATTGCAGTAGCTTTCATTCAATACATAGAAAACATAAAGGACAAATTGGACATTCAACTTTTAAAGCATAAAGCGGAAGAAATTTTACAAATGTCGGTTAAATATGTATCAAAAATACTCCAAATTTTCTCTTAAATGTCCCATGATTGGTGCCGTTAACATATAGGACCGGCACACAGAACCAGTATTTTGCATACATCCAAAAATATGAAAAGTACTCGAATTATTTCCAAGTGGAAATTTTACAATAGGGTTGTTTCTATCTACAAATCTTAGGGCAGAATTGTATCCCAATAAATTCTTTTGGATTATAAGAACATGTTAAACTACTTTTAGGGGACCTGTAATGACCATTATTTTTGTAAATATTGAATTTAAAATATCTTTTGGCACACGTCACGTGACCAAACTCGAAACATCATTGAAGATTCTGATGACGTCACAACTCTCGGATTGACACTGTTGACAGTTAGGCGATAAACAACAAATGACAAATGTCAGTTGACAGTTCGTATCTTCTACGTGTGTATGTAGTTATGTGTCAAACCGTAAACTGTGACGTCACACAATTTTCAAAGAGCGTTTTGGGCGCCAAAGCATCTGTCAATATATATTTTGTTAATTTAACATATTTAAAGCCGTTTTTAGTATAAAAGTTGATTTTTAGGGCAACTTTTAGTTAATATAGAACGTAATACAAGCGTTTCAAAAAATTGGAAACAACCCTATTAACAACATTTCATATTTCTGACCCTAATAATCTTATTGGTTCTCTACATTTTAATTAAACGAGAAAGCAACAAGGACTTATTATAGTTATTATCGATAAACTGGTTACCATTGTATTGATGGCCACATGTATACCAATTTCAACTTAAAATGTAGGTAGATAATTAGGATCGTTCTGTTTTTAATATGTATTGTATTACTTATTCTCTAAAATGAACTGTAGAGGAGAATATATCTGGAGTTTAACCGTCAAACATGTTTGCCCAAAAAACGGAGACCCAATTTTGAGATTTGCGGCATTAATTCAGTCGGCAATATTGTCGCGCTGCTACTGCACAGTATTGCAGCGCTGCATGACTGCAGAAAACGTCAAATTTTATATAAATTTATCGCAGATGGCAGTATTGTCGCGCTGCAATACTACTACTTCACTTGGTCAATAAAACACAGCTTAGGCAATTTGAATTACCTGATGAACCATTGTTTTTCCATGTACGTCATTAATTGCGAGCTAATTAACCTCATACCTAACTCGGTCGGCAAGGAAAGCGCGTCACAAGCGTCGCTGCTCTTTGTTCATGCTTTGTTCTTAGACAAAGAGGTGCGCACACGCATGGCGCTGCGGCTGCGGCCACTGCGCAATTTGCGTTGTAGATCTCCCTTTGGTGCGAATGTGCAGTTTTTATAGCTGTGTTTTTATATGTGTTTAAGTATTTATAAATATTCATATTATATTATTTATATTGTTGTATACCTACCCACAACACAAGCCTTATTGCTATTCGGTTTTGCTCTAGTTTTAGCCTAAACCGAAACCAAAACTTAGGCTGCTGGGCTCTTCTGAAAATACAGCTTTGGCACAGCCGCTTTAGCCGAAACGAAACCGAACCTTCAGCCAAAATATATTTATTATGTCGGTAGCTGTCGAGACCTAAACTTCGGTCTGACACTACTTATATCTTTGTAATAAGTTTGTTATACTTAGTTTGGCCCAGACCAGAGGACTGTCTCATTTCAAACATACTTAGATAGAGAGATTCATAATGTCTTTGTCTTACGCTACTCGTAGTACTAGCACCTTCCGGTTCTTACTGACTGACAAGTTGTATTTGCCAGCCTATAGTTACCTTCCAGTATACCTAACCTATAACCAGTTTTTTTTGCAATAGAAGCGATTTTAACGTTTCTTTTTATTGAAAAACACTTTAAAAAAATATATCACTGCAAATATGTACCAAATTATAAATCATATACGATCTTTTACATTACCTATATTGCTTTCATAAGTAATAGTTGTTATTGATTTTTAAAAAGCGTTTTTCAATATAAAGACTTGTCAATATTGTTTACCTATTTTCTAATGCTAAAAAACGAACTATATATCCCCACAAAATTTTATTTGGCCTTCATTAACATTATGATGCGGATTTTTAGTCAAATACTAGCTAATTTATTTTACTGGCAAGGAGACTCTTTGACAACAAACGTTGAACGTCAGCGAATGCCACAGAAAGATTACGGAATTATAAAGTTTCGCCACAAAAATAATAAAAAGAGTGGTACAGAAATATTGATTAACTGCTTATGAATTTTATTTTCAAGGTTACATCCGCCTATTCCGCCTACGAGCTAACGTCTACGAGATTATGTAGGTATTCACTATTCAACACATTTCTCGCCTCGATTGCACGTGTCCACGGGGCCTATTCGAATCGTCGATGCCACAGATGTGACTTGGCATCCGTATGTGCAATTTTCTCCTAAACTTACTCTTAAGCACCCATTGGTATCGGGTCTCTATTGTTTCCCATATAGTTTTAAGTCATAATTTATTGTTTTCCCGCATTTTCGTTAGCCATAATTTGGTTTTTCTCAGAAACGCGTAACTTTTTAGGATTGCCATAAAACAAACCTAATCTAACGTAACCTACATATAACGTACCTATAGGATAACCTAAGGAAATTCCTGAAAAGTTAACGGGTTCTGAGTTATGACTAATAATAATATGACTATCATTACATTATGACTTTCGATAATTATGTGAAAGAAAGGGATCCGATTGGTATCACATCCATTAGTCCCCCTGAACAATTTCTTATAGGTATGTTATAAATTTATTTACATATACTCGTACCTATCAAAGAAAATACATCGCGCCGATACCTGCTAGGGGCCGATTTTTGAAATACGAACGATAGAAATTGGGAATCTAGTGGTATTGACCACTCGGTTTCAAGGGTATTAGTAGGAATTCGTAGGGTCACGGGAACACGAAATCGAGCAATCTAAATTCTAAAATCGGCTTCCTGAGGTATAAACAACACGCCCTAAAAGAAAACATGGCAACACTTTACACAAGTTAGGTACCTACTCGAAAAGAAAAATGGCGTCGAAGTGTCGTTGACTTCGCGCCGAAAATATTCAAATAAAGAATGGCCGCCATCGCTCATTGTCACCGAGGGGCGTGTATTGTCTAACGGCTCTTGTAAGTGTAAAATGAAATTTCTTTGTTTGGAGCGCCTTCGTATGAACAGCAACTCTTGATCATCGATGGATCTTATGCTTTTACAATGAGGTTCAGAATAGATAGTCACTTGGCAGGGTTGACGATGGTGCGTTCGAGTTTTAAGAATTTTCGACACTTTTATGTTTGTGTCATTTCTAAAGTGAGACGAATCTTTTACATAATATTAAAGTATGTTAGGGCGTTTAGACTGTAGAAAATAGACATACACACACATACAAAACAAATTACATTACTTATTCTATCTTAGTAAGGTTATAGAGGTTAAATCCTAAAACTGATAAAGAAAGAGTCTAAACGGTAAGTTTTAGTTTCTCAAAAAAGTAACTTACTTTTCAATTTTGATGGGTAGCACTACACGGCTATCATAAATTCAGTGACTTTTATAGCGAACACATGGTGGTTACTACTGTAAAATTTAATTCTAATGTGCGAAATTAGCATGCGAGAATTACACTTCCATATCGACCACAAAATATTTGTTTACTCGTATAATATAAATGTTCACCTTCACAGTCCTCACGACACAGGCTCGACCTAGTGTGAGGGCTATTGTTTGCTCTAAGAAGCGGTTGTGTATATTAAATTTTAAATTAATTACTAATGCTTCATGTCATGCCAATTTGGAAAATAAATGTATTTGTATTTGTATAATTTCTGGGAAATCATTTGATATTTATGTAGTTGCCAGTATTTACCCGTGTTTTTCGAAGTAAAGGCGATTAGCTTCTAATAAGCAGTAATCTTGGTTTATTGACCCTGACGACTCGCCTGAGTCGCCTGGCTCCTTGTTTGAAGAATTACATTACACTTAACGAATGATCAATCATCGACATTAATTTTCAGGTCGTTATACCTATTATAGAAAAGCCAGGCAGTCTGTATAACTAAGTGCAAGGATTCATTTTTACTTGCACTTCGAATGGAATTATGTGACAATGACAATTGGGCGTAATTGAAGGAAAACCCGACGCACCAAAATTTGTTCCTTTTTGCTAAACTCAGTCCCATTTCAAATCAGTTAATCGTTCATCGTCCATTTGCAGTGCAGTGGAAGCTGTAGACAATTCCTAGAAACTTGGAAATGCTCTTGAAAGCAGGTTTGAAATATCCCCCCAAACGAAATTTTGAGAAAGTACACGATGTTATTTATTATTGTGCAGGAAAATTTCGGAATTGAGCAAAATTTTCCGCCAGCGCATCAGTATTTCTGTTGCAGAACGTACATAAAAGTAATGTAAAATCCAGCAGTAAAATCGAAGTGCAGGCACGTTAACTAGCACTGCGCGAGCGCGCGACGCGATTTGGTTACAATGAGGCGTAAAAAGTTATCATCGGCTGTTGACCCTGTTGTTAAACACTCGCCACACTTCCAACAGTTCCAACAAACGTCACATGAGGCATTGTTACCCATACGCCATACACCCTTTGTGAAATACAAATTACAAAATACGTGTAATTGTCATGTGGCTGTGGGTGTCGAGATGGTACAAATTGGGAGATGCGGGTTGGGATCTGGATTACGATACGGTGAGGCGTGTGATTAAATTTCAAAATACGTGTATCTAATCAAATAGGGGCATGGATCGTAGAAAATGGCCACTCATATATGCCCATTGGGTTGTTTTAGAATTATAGAGCAGTGTGCAGTGGCACATAAGGCGCTACTACAGCTCCTCATTAAAATGAATAGAAGAGAAAGCACGAACCTCAAAGGGGTAGGAGTTTAGACCAAAGCCAGTTCTGGCAATAGGTATATAGTATATAGGGTAAAGGTTGTATAGCGATAACGAATGACATTAAGAAGAACGCTCTTCGCGTTAATTTATCGCAAACCAATTAGGGCGTGGGTACTGCGTATTGACAAGGCGTACATAAGTACATATTTACGTAAAATAAAAACGCATGTTATGTCGTCATGAAACGGCAAATATCTACTTACTGTAATCAATTTACCTTATATCTTTCTTTGAATTATGTACCTCGTAGGTATTTATGTTACAAAGTAAACAATAGCTGCTGAATACTTGTAATTTGATAGTAGGTAGGTATTCCGTACTTGTATTGTCAAATCTTATCGTTGTTGTAGGTAATATCGTTTTCCTTCCTAATTTCTCGGACGAAGTCCTTAAGAGGTTTCAAAGATTTTTCTAAATCACCCGATTAAGCCACTTCACTCGACCCGATTAGAGAGCCATTGTAAAATTACCTATTCTTATCTGTATGCGATAAGGATCGAAATAATACATATAATATCGGTTAGGATAAGAATGTCAATTATATCGTGTCCGAATCCGAACATGGTTTGCTTCGAACCGATACAATTGCCTCTGATAATAGGTTTACAAATTCAGCACTTTTTCCTTTTCCCTATACGTAGGCAAAAAATGCTTCCATACATATTTGTTTTCCAGTATCCGACCTGTTTCATTTAATAAGAAATAAAATATAAATTGTGAAGTTTTTAACTATGATTTTAGAAATTTTTATTTATTTATTTTATTTCTTTGGAAAGTTCATGTTATCAGTACCCCTAGTGTATATAAATTCGATT
This sequence comes from Cydia pomonella, assembly GCF_033807575.1. Taxonomy (NCBI): domain Eukaryota; kingdom Metazoa; phylum Arthropoda; class Insecta; order Lepidoptera; family Tortricidae; genus Cydia; species Cydia pomonella. The sequence continues at coordinate 17,149,789 of NC_084720.1, read as the reverse complement.
TTGAAACGTGACGTACGCGTTTGCGTTAGTCTCATTTTGTATTGGATTTAGAAAGAGCGCGCCAAGCGGGACGTTTTGGAAACTCAAAATCCTATACAAAATGAGACTTAACGCAAACGCGTTCGTCACGTTATGATGTCGATAAAATTTACACTAGGGGTACTGAAAACTGAAAGTCTATCGTTTTGAACCAATTTAGAAGGAGTTTTTAAATTCCGAACATCAGAGTGCCTAACCAAGATAGCCGATCCCTGTAGACAGATATCCGTGACCTAATACAAAATCTATGTCCGTCACCAATTGACAAGGTTATTTTAGGGCTGAAATCAGATGCATCTAAGAGTTTTTTACACATGACTGAAGACAATAAAAACAAACTTTTCCGCATTATGATTTGTAGGAAACATTATGCGATACGAGCTTGTGAAGATTATATTGTGTTTCAGCTCTATATCAGTGTTATCAGCGCTCAGGTTCTTATAAGCGGAACCGTGTCCAGTTCGCGTGGTTTGGCTATCTTATCGTTATCAGCCAGGTAAACATTCTTTGTATCGTCTGAGGATGTGGGGATTTTACGTTTAAAACATTGGATAAGGAATTAAGAATCTTGTCCTTAAAGCTACTTACCTACTTATTACAGTCGCCATCAGATATATCGGAGCGGTCGAGGTGCTCGAAAATATCTGAACAACGGCCGCTCCGATATATCTGATGGCGACTGTACAAAGTATACTTAAAGCTGCCACCTGCTGAGGAATAATAATTGTAGCCGATTGTAAGGCAACCACCAACATTCATGCTGTCTCATAGGTAATTTATTATGCGAAATTACATATATGTCTTTCGGGTACCCCTTCAGGCTGAAAACGAATTTTGATGAAAAAGTAATATATTTAAGGCGGTTGAGCCGGCTGACTATTGGGAACTACATTTGTTGTATAAACTCCAATAGTCAGTAATTCTAATAAGGTCGTAAACCCAGAAGTCAGCTGCGAGAGGCTAAGACTTATTTTATTTTTAAGTTAAATGTAAGTCGAATAGGTCAAGCACCTTTAACTATTTACATAATTATGACTTTATTTGATTGAAACACATTAAATATCCAATAGTCAGCCTGTGGCTGACCACGGACACTGAGATTACGGAACTCTGAACCCAATAAAACGGGATGGCTGTACACTGGGTACTTAAAGGCTGTCTATTGGGACACAGGGGGCTGATTACTGGCAAAAAGGCCTCTTCATTATATTTAATGAAATATTTCCAAAATCAAAATTCAATTACTTTGTATTCATCACAAAAAATAAATTGTATTCAATTCTTGAACAGCAAAAACATAAACAAAAGGTACTTATTGGTCCATCAGTGGGCAAATTGGACGATCTTGAACATATACATTCTGGTAAAAGGCTGACTACTAGTGCTTTTACCCTATGGGTTCCTGAGTCATGGATGTTTTCTGTGTATTTATTAATTGTGAAATGAATGTCTTTGTTACAAACTGTAACTGTAACCAAATATTTAGGTAGGTATTTACCATATTAAACAAGTGTTTTGTCGCCGGATTTCTTGGAAATAAGAATGAGTAACTTGTAGCGTCATTGACTGTGGTTACAGCTGAAAAATCACCATTTCACCCCAGTCATGGTTAAATACAAGGCCACAAATGTGCGTGTTGGGAGCAAACCTGCGGTGGCAGCATGGTTCCATTTTTATCACTTGTCACTATGCCCGTCACTTTCGCACTTACATACTTGTTAGAACGTGACAGGTATGGTGACAAATGATAAAGAGCCGACCATCTTAGCCCTACTCGGAGCACATTTTAGGGATTTGATATCGATAAAAAAGATGTCGATATATAAGATTATATGTGCTCATTGAAAATTCTCGAAAAAGTTTTGATAAAGAACTCCTTTCAGGCATATTTTACAAAATAAATAAGGTTTGTCTCGAAATGGTTTGTGTACCGAATGGTATTTTTATGACTTAAGGTAAATTTCACTTTTTATGTACTTTTAGCAATAAATGAAAGTTAGAATAATGTTTAAGAAATAACAAACAACGATATAAAATTATTAGAATAAAACATTTAGTGCCAATGTGGAAATACTGACCTGTTTAAAAATAAAATAAATTCTTCATATATTTTTATTTTATTTTAAGAAGCAGTATAGGTACACAGCGATTTTCTATAAATATATTTATTTTGTAGAACATTTAGATGTTGACAGTAACATCGATATATACTCGTAATTGTTGATAAAATATTTTGCTACGTCACTTTAGTATAAGTGCCCTGCGGTGGCAGCATGGTTCCATTTTTATCACTTGTCACTATGCCCGTCACTTTCGCACTTACATACTTGTTAGAACGTGACAGGTATGGTGACAAATGATAAAGAGCCGACCATCTTAGCCCTACTGAGTTCTCCCAGGCTTGCTCATAACTTAACTATCGATTTATTTCTTGGTTGGGAGTATTGTTTCTTTCTGACGTGCTAAAGTCACACCAAGCTATGTTGGTAGTGATTTTGATAGCCCAGACGGTACAAGGGTTATTTTAAACGTCAAACTTCTATGAAATTTGACTTCTTAACCGTCCGAGCTATCAAAAATCACTGTCGACTTAGCTTGGTCTGGCTATTAGATTAGAGCCAGTTTGTACCACGTATAACGAACGTTAATAATGGCGGCGGGAGCTGTCATCTAATAACACTGTAAAAAAATGCATACCTACACGGTTTTAGGGTTCCGTAGTCAACTAGGAACTCTTATAGTTTCGCCTTGTCCGTCTGTCTGTCTGTTTGTACGTCTGAGGCTTTGCTTCGTGATTGTTAGTGCTAGAAAGCTGCATGTTGACAATAAGTATACTTTATTTATTTATACTTTATTGCACATAAAATATTAAGTACAAATGGTGGACTTAATGCCTTAAGGCATTCTCTACCAGGCAACCACTGGTAGAATATAGATGTAGCGATTGATCATCCATGCCGACGAAGTGGTAAAATAAAAACTACAACTAATATTTCTTTAGGGTATATCCCCTATACAATACAATACAAATATGTACTCCTTATTGCACACCTCAATACAAGTTTTTGGCGAAAATTTCATTTTTGGTACAAGCTTTTATCGTTGACTGTACTTTTCTTTCCACGGGCAACTAATACTCATCGAGCAAATTCTAAAGACCCCAAACACAATTAGATTGCGTTATTTTATCACAGAGTTCCTATGTCCACCTCTTGTTTCCATCATCAGATCAGCTCGATGGTACCATAATATTGCATTGTCACCCGACTTACATATGTATGCATATTTTCAGCTCAATCGGAAACCGGGAAGTGGATCAAATTTAACTTGCAAGATTTGATTACAAACAGACAACGGTCAGGTGAAAGTAAATACCTAAAAGCTTGTAAAATCAATACAAAAATACTATGAATACTATGTATACGTAGTGGAGGTGATTTTTCGCTTAAACCCTACTAGTCTTTTCGACAAATTCTAAATGGTGAAAAATAGAGATATCACTGCTCCTAAATACGTGTTATACCTAATGATCTGTAGAAAAATGTATTCGAAGCTTTTCTTTGCATTTATTTAAATAAGCAAGTAGGACGATATAAACGGATACTTTTAACGGAAATAAATCATTTGAGTAGGTATTGAGGTTATATTTCATTAGGTTTTCGCAGAAACTTGACATGCATATTCTATTTTTGCTTCTAAATACTACGTACATTTACATAAGTACTTATTACTTTATTCAGCATCGCAGTTACAAAACATTTCAGTAAATTTCTATCAAAACAAATAAGGATTGTTTGCGCTTTTGCGGTTTCATCGTCCGATGTCGACCAGCGAAAAATTTTCCTTTATTACAAGGATAATTGCCAACAATTATAGGTACCTATTGTTCCGTCGTTTCGCAAACATCTTTTTATACAAGCTTATGTTTCAAAAATATTGGCTGTTTTTTAGAGGCGTGTAAATATGATAGATCAGGGGTTCCCAATCTTTTTCAACATGCGGCGCAGTTACAAGTTTAGTATTTTACAACGGCGCCCTTGTAAATTTAAAATCACGGTCGAAAAAGAGTGACACGACGCTATATTATTTACCGATGCGAGCGCTCAAATAGGTACCCGCGAATATTTGTGGTTTCGGATAATGATAGAACTCACGGCGCCCCTCTTTACTTTCTACGGCGCACCAGGGCGCCGCGGCGCACACTTTGGGAACCCCTGTGATAGATAGATTTGATTTCATTTGTTTGCTCCAAACAGAAGACATACATAAACATAAACAAATTAACAAAATACACAATCAATTAAAAATCTTATAAATATTAGAGACATAACACCAACAGGAATAGTGGAATAATTGCAGCAACAACAAAACGGTGCCGACTCAGCTATACGCTTTACTCTTTCGAGCAGAGCACTGGTATTCTGCCGGAACCCAGATCACGTCAAACATATTTTTGAAATGCTGGCTTGTAAAGACTAAGTTTGTGAACTAGATTGTACAGTCACCATCAGATAACGCCATATGATGGCAATAGAGGCGTGTTCAGATAGCGACTGTACTAACAGCAACACTAACTTGACCGTCGGTGGATCTTATTGTCTGGGCAATAAGGTCTAGGAATTGTCAATCAACAGTAATAAATATATACATATAATATGACATTCTTACACAGATTGACTAAGTCCCACAGGAAGCCCATGAAGGCTTGTGTTGTAGGTATTCAGACAACGATATATATAATATACAAATACTTAAATTCTATTAATATTAAAAACACCCATGACTCAGGAACAAATATCTGTGCTCATTACACAAATAAATGCCCTTACCGGAATTCGAACCCAGAACCATCGGCTTCATAGGCAGGGTCACTATATCCACTAGGCCAGACCGGTCGTCAAAACAGTGAGGACGATGGATCTATAGTTTAGTCCAGGACTGCTTCATTTTAAACATAGACAGAGAGAATCATACTGTCTTTGTCTTACGCTAGTACTAGCACCGTACCGTAGCACCCAAAAGAAAAGGGATGACTACTTATAATTTTTTGGTAATTACTGACTGACAAGTTGTTTTTGCCAGACTATGGCTGTTTGCAAAATATATTCAGACGTCGATCGAAAACAATGGTCACATTGGTCACGTAGACAATAGGTTGCTGTTTTCGTCTTGTAAATGTAAATTTAGGCGTTGAAAACAGTTGGCAGACAGATGGGAAGCAAACTTGGTCAGTTATTATAAATACTAGCGACCCGCCCCGCAGCTTTGCACGGGTAGAACCTTAACAACTTATACACCTAAGCCTTCCTCAAGAATCACTCTATTGATACGTGAAAACCACATGAAAATCCGTAAAGTAGTTTTTGATTTTATCGCGAACATACAGACAAACAGACGCGGCGGGGGACTTTGTTTAATGATTGACTTTAAGGTGTAGTGATTAGGGTTTGCATTGCACGACGGATCCGCGGATCCGGATCCAGACCCGGATAACTTCATATATTTCGGATCCGGATTGCAAACCCTACACTGAAAGAAATGTTTGCATAACTGTAACAAAATTTTGGTTACTGTTTACACAAAAATTGGGACTTGCGAACTACGAGTATGTGTTATATGTTACAAAACCGTGTTTGGCTATCAGTGTTCAGGTACTGGGTATACACTACAAAATAAGTTTGTAAATTTATGCAAAGTTTATTTTCTTATAACCGTAGTTTACTTATTTAGTAAAGTTACAAAACCAGTTCGGCTATCTATTTTTTTCAGTGTAGTAGTGATCTAATCCTTATCTTATATCCTCTAGCCGCCCATGAATCAAAGCTTGCCACCACAAATGCAATTAAGATTCAAAATACAATGGAACAGGACGCCTCTCGGCGGCAAGAAGCTGATCGACTTTTATTACTTTAATAGGCCTCTCCCTGTAGTATAGTCCGCGTTGAAATCTTTAAACTGCTCTTATCCCCTTTCCCATACTCCCCATGATCCTCAATTCCTCATTTATTGCAATCACTTACTGTAATCTTTTTAGGGGAAGAAATGCGGAATACAAATACTTATCCTATAATAGTTTTACTAAAACAATATTCCGTGACGGCAGGATTCAGGGAATGAATAGAATCAGGCGTTACTTTGCGGAAATCCATACTAATTAAAACAACAAATATTACTTTGCTTATAAAACACGCAAGTAAGTATAACGGGTTAGCACTGATTGACTATCACGTACGTTATCTTTTCGCGGATGAGCAAGTAATATTTTTTCTTTTAATTAGGATTCAGGGAATCAAATCTATAGAATTTCAGCTGATACATGAGACTAGCTTCTGCCCGCAAGTTCGTCTGCGGGGCTGATGATGATGATGATGATTAAACTATTCAAAGTCCTTTCTTGGGCCTCGAAGTTATCTCCATACTAAATTAAATCAAACGATTCAGCTGTTTAAGCATGAAGAGGTACTTAACAGACAGAGTTAGTCAGACCTTGGTCAGATCAGACCAAGCTAAATTGGCAGCGATTTTGATAGCCCAGACGGTGCAAGTGATAAGTAAACAATTGCATCCGGCTGGGCTATGAAAATCGCTGCCAACTTGGCTTGGTCTGACTACTTTCGCATTTATTAGTAAATAATATACATTATACTCTGGCAAGTCACCTTTGTCAGTAGAAAAAGGCGCAAAATTCCAAATTAGTATGGGAGATCTATCTATAGTTTTCCACTAGGAAAGCTGGTTCGCCAGAGTATATTATACCTACATATAAGTAGGGATTAGATTTGTAACTTCATAAACAGACCTGCGGACCACAAAATATTAATCAAGATTGATTCAGGGGTTTCTGGGTTGCTACTTTTATCCCCAACAGCTTGACGCACAAGGGCGCTCATTATTAGTTACCTACTCCAATAAACACATTTGATTACGGCCGTCGGATCAGGCCGTCCTGACTCAGGGCTCGTAAACACGGCGGTTATGGCGGAGAAAGCTGTGCTGTTTGCTGATCCGTATTCCTATTGGTTGTGCGAGCACAGGCGAACTTTGAAAACAACGAATACCTTCGATTCGTCCTGTCCTCAGTTGCTGCTTCGGTGTGTAGAGTGAATATTAAGACGAGTATGTTTTCATCATTCACGAAGTCAAGCAATCCAGCTCTTAATACATATACTCGTACCTATAAAGATAAAGATTACAATGCGCTTATGAACAACGTCAAATAAAGCTACGCCTGCTCTAACCCTACACCTCTGACTCGAGAAATTTAAATCCTTCCTAAATTGTAGGAGGGTATCCCAATATGGGACCAGCAAGAAACTCGGCGGGACACATCTTATCAAAACATTATTTAAAAAAACATAAAATAACATACAGCAGGTCCTTTTCTATGTACAAAATTTTATTGACACAAGAAGCCATATTTTAGAAATCCTCCTTGTATGTAGCAACAATTTTGCCTATCAATTAAGCTACTAAATTTAAGGAGGTCATAGTCATAGTCGCCATAGGTACATATTTATTATTGCCAGGCCAATTATCACTGGTATCGAATCGATCTTTCTCTTTTACTCTCAGTAAGACGTAATTTGAGTGACAGAGAAAAATGCCCGCGATTGACGAACTGCGATTTTCGCGGTTATAGCCCTGAAGCTCCGACTCGCTGGCTTCGGCATGCGATCGGAATGAACCTGCGCCCACGCACGCAGCGGACAGCTTTAGGACAACGACTCCTGCCGGACCAGAGGTCTTAATTATTGTTATTTCATGTAAGTATAAAAAGAAAACGCTAATATTAAGTTAAGAACAGCTTATAAAAATCCTAAACAAATCAAGTAAAACCACATCAAAAACAACTAAAGCAAGACCAAGCTAAGTTGGCAGTGCAAGTGTTAAGTAAACTTCATAGAAGTTTGACGTTTAAAATAACACTTGCACAATCTGGGCTGTAAAAATCGCTGTCAACTTAGCTTGGTCTGACTCTGTGTACTTAAGTATACAGTTGTTTTTGACACATAATTTATGTTGGTATAGTTTTTTGCACTAAGAATGACTTTAAATCATCAACTGATGTACCGTCACAGTTTCCAAATAGCGAACCTGAAAATTTTCGGAAACTTCTTACACATGTAAGTAGAGACCAAGATAAGTCTGCAACGATTTTGACAGCTGACGAGACGCGTCACGGGCCCGCTTGGTCACGCGCCCGACCTGCGCCTGCCTGGTGTGTGTTAAGCTTAAACTTACTTGTTTATGTAATTATGTAGTCTCAGTAGCTAACAGCTAGACTATCATGGACTCGTCGCACCTTGACCCACTTGGCGAGGATCAAAGGTCATGTCGGACTCGGATCATGTACGTAGGTACGTACGTAGGTATGTGGATTTTGGACTCAACAGTTCGACAATAAGATGCCGGATCTGTCTGGCACTTTGGTCTATAGTTGATAATAACTTAATGTTTAAAGTAGGTACCTACTAATTCATATATCTAGAATTAGTAACTGAAAGCAAAGAGTAAAGTAAGTATATTGGCACCAACTGCCAACATTTCAGTTGGTAACGCATATACTTAAATAGGATACCGAATGTATTATTTTATCTTTTTTGAAGTCGGTTTTAATTTTTTGTAAAAAGTTTTGAACTCAAAAACTTGACATATTTTTTCGATGTTTGCCGTACCCTTTCCCTATAGCAGAGGTTCCCAATCTTTTTCAACATGCGGCGCAGTTACAAGTTTAGTATTTTGCAACGGCGCCCTTGTAAATTTAAAATCACGGTCGAAAAAGAGTGACACGACGCTATATTATTTACCGATGCGAGCGCTCAAATAGGTACCCGCGAATATTTGTTGTTTCGGATTTCTTTCTACGGCGCACCAGGGCGCCGCGGCGCACACTTTGGGAACCCCTGCCCTATAGGGTTCCCGTGACGTAGCGTAGCAGTTCGTAGCATTGTGTAGCCCATAGGCCGTAGATGTCAACATGGTTTTGCATAGTCAATATTATTAGTATGGAATAGTGAGTAGTGTATTTTATGACATCAAAATAAGAAAAAGACTTACCTAATACCATGTACCGGGGACTGCATAACCGAAAAATAACGATACCTTTATAGAACGGTATAACGTCATACCGATTTAATCCAAACCATTTAGGTAGCCGAATAAATTTATTTCAGTACCGGTAAATAACGGTACCGTTATTTTTTCGGGTACCTTAACCGCTTTCATAAAAGGTACCCTATCAGCTTAGGCGTCGTTGCCAAGCCGCTCGCGCCTTGCGCCAACTTGGTTCCTATTGGATGAAGCTGCCTATGTAAGTGTAAGCCCGTAAGCCCTTTCCTTTTAGTGATTTTATTTAAGAGCCCTTATTCCTTGGAGCGTTCTCCGATTTCACGAAATAACGCTCGATAGATGGCGTTGGCGCTCGGTACGCGAGCGCCGGCAACGCGACGCGCGTTTCAATGCAGACTAGAATAATCTTGATAGTTTTCAATATAATGTCAAGCAACATTAATTTTAGTGTTATATGATATCATATGGGCACACTTTATTTTATTTTATATGCACAGTAGTTTTTTTTATGTACACTACTACTAAGTGTACAGACTACAGAGTGTACTATAACCCTTGCTCTTTATTCTGTCTCTTTCACACCAATGGAAAATGAAAAAGTTAGTAAATGACTACAGGTATAAATAAAGTATATTAGTGCGATAGAGAGACAGATAGTGTTTCGTTGTCGTGACGTAAAAGATTGTCATCTTGGCTATGCAACCATGGCGCCTAGCCAACATGACCATCGTTTGCGCATGTTAGTGCTATAGAGAGACAGTAGTGTTTCGTTGTCGTATCATAAACAATTGGCATGTTGGCTACGCACCCATGATACCTAGCCAAGAAGCCAATCGATTGCACATATTAGTGCGATAGAGAGACAGATAGTGTTTCCTTGTCGTATCGTAAACGTTTGGCATGGTGGCTACCAGTGGCGGATCGTTCAAAGAACTCGATTCCCACCGGCTTGTCTAATTTCAGCCCGTTAAGTACTTTCACGATCGGTTTATGGAGAAAAGGAAAGCAAAATTAGCTCCGGGTTTCCTACGAATATTTGTGACGCACCGCCACTGGTGGCTACGCACCCATGCTGCCTAGTCAAGATGCCAATCGTTTGCGCACATTAGTGCTATAGAGTTTCAGTTTTATTTGAAATCACGTTAGGGTTTGTATTATTATTTTTGACCCGAATGAAGTCCATCCAGGTTCTCATGATGGAGTCAGGAGTTGGTCACCAGGAGGCCTACCGCGAACCACGTTCGACGTGTTGCCTCTCTGTCGCACTTGTAAATCCGTACGTAAGTGTGATAGGGAGGTAACTTGTCGAACGTGGTTCGCGGTAGGCCCTCTGAACTCCTAATCTATTCATTATAATTCCATCGTGTTTGGGCTCAAAAGATTTGCCCTGACGAACACCATCGATCTAGATGAGGTCCAGGGTCTCATGACGGAGTCAGGAGTTGGTCACTAGAACTCCCCAGAACTCCTAATCTACTCATCATAACTCCATCGTGTTTGGGCTCAATAGATTTGCCCTGATGAGCACCATCAATCTAGATGAAGTTCAGGGTCTCATGATGGAGTCAGGAGTTGATCACTAGAACTCCTAATCTACTAATTATAATTCCATCGTGTTTGGGATCAATAGATTTACCCTGACGAGTACCATCGATCTAAATGAAGTCCAGGGTCTCATGATGGAGTCAGGAGTTGGTCACCAGAACTCCTAATGTACTCATTATAATTCCATCGTGTTTGGGCTCAATAGATTTGCCCTGACGAGTACCATCGATCTAAATGAGGTTCAGGGTCTTATGATGGAGTCAGGAGTTGGTCACCATAATTCCTAATCTACTCATCATAACTCCATCGTGTTTGGGCTCAATAGAGTTCTCAATCTAGATGAGGTCCAGGACAAACACGATGGAGTTATGATGAGTAGATTAGGAGTTCTGGTGACCAACTCCTGACTCCAGCATGAGACCCCGGACCTCATCTAGATCGATGGTGCTCGTCAGGGCAAATCTTTTGAGCCCAAACACGATGGAATTATAATGAGTAGATTAGGAGTTCTAGTGACCAACTCCTGACTCCATCATGAGACCCTGGACTTTATCTAGATTGATGGTGCTCGTCAGGGCAAATCTATTGAGCCCAAACACGATGAGGTTATGATGAGTAGTTTAGGAGTTCTGATGACCAACTCCTGACTCCATCATGAGACCCTCGACCTCATCTAGATCTATGGTGCTCGTCAGGGCAAATCTTTTGAGCCCAAACACGATGGAATTATGATGAGTAGATTAGGAGTTCTGGTGACCAACTCCTGACTCCAGCATGAGACCCCGGACCTCATCTAGATCGATGGTGTTCGTCAGGGCAAATCTTTTGAGCCCAAACACGATGGAATTATAATGAGTAGATTAGGAGTTCTAGTGACCAACTCCTGACTCCATCATGAGACCCTGGACTTTATCTAGATTGATGGTGCTCGTCAGGGCAAATCTATTGAGCCCAAACACGATGAGATTATGATGAGTAGTTTAGGAGTTCTGGTGACCAACTCCTGACTCCATCATGAGACCCTGGACCTCATCTAGATCTATGGTGTTCGTCAGGGCAAATCTTTTGAGCCCAAACACGATGGAATTATAATGAGTAGATTAGGAGTTCTAGTGACCAACTCCTGACTCCATCATGAGACCCTGGACTTTATCTAGATTGATGGTGCTCGTCAGGGCAAATCTATTGAGCCCAAACACGATGAGGTTATGATGAGTAGTTTAGGAGTTCTGGTGACCAACTCCTGACTCCATCATGAGACCCTGGACCTCATCTAGATCTATGGTGCTCGTCAGGGCAAATCTTTTGAGCCCAAACACGATGGAATTATACTGAGTAGATTAGGAGTTCTAGTGACCAACTCCTGACTCCATCATGAGACCCTGGACTTTATCTAGATTGATGGTGCTCGTCAGGGCAAATCTATAGAGCCCAAACACGATGAGTTTATGATGAGTAGTTTAGGAGTTCTGGTGACCAACTCCTGACTCCATCATGAGACACTGGACCTCATCTAGATCTATGGTGCTCGTCAGGGCAAATCTTTTGAGCCCAAACACGATGGAATTATAATGAGTAGATTAGGAGTTCTAGTGACCAACTCCTTACTCCATCATGAGACCCTGGACTTTTGATGGTGCTCGTCAGGGCAAATCTATTGAGCCCAAACACGATGGAGTTATGATAAGTAGATTAAGAGTCCTGGTGACCAACTCCTGACTCCATCATGAGACCCTGGACCTCATCTAGATCGATGGTGTTCGTCAGGGCAAATCTTTTGAGCCCAAACACGATGGCATTATAATGAGTAGATTAGGAGTTCTAGTGACCAACTCCTGACTCCATGATGAGAACTTGGACTTCATCCGGGTCAAAAATAATAATGCAAACCCTAACGTAATTTCAAGTAAAAATGCGTTTTTCAGAATATCGCCGCCAAATAACACTAAACCCTACTCATAGTGTTGTGTTCCTGCCGGTGAGTAAGGTTGCCAGAGCTCAACGAGGGGAGGGAGGGGGTTAGGGTCGGCAACGCGCATGTAACTCCTCTGGAGTTGCAGGCATACATAGGCTACGGATACTGCTTACCATCAGGCGGGCCGTAAGCTTGTTTGCCACCGACGTAGTATAAAAAAGGACCACTGAAAATCCATCGATAAGCGAGTCTGTTGTTAAGCATAGTGTAAAAAATGAACTATTATTAAGATTTTCTAATCGCAGTATATAGCACTTCTCGGAACTCCGTAGCTGATTACGAACGTAACGAATGCCTTACAATCGAGCACAGGTCCGTCCTCTAAGCGCGCTCCGCGCGGACTGAGAGCGGGGCGTCGCTGCTGCGTGATTTATACGTGTTTTAAAAAAATATAAATTTACAGCAATGTAGGTCCCATAGTTATGATTTTTTTTTTATAGGTTAACATAAAGTTACAGTTTGCTATAATATTATTTTTAAAGCAAAATATGCGTACAATTTGCGGAAAAAATATATAATAAAACCCTGTTTTCGCCAAAAAAATGAAGAAAACTCGGAAGGTTATTTATCAGTTTTTTCAAATGAATCTTCGATTGTTCATCATTCCAGCCCCTCGTACGAGATATGTTGAATCAAATTGTAGTCATTCATGTACCAAATGATTCTTGTTTACAGCAAAATTGAGAACCGAAACGCCACATCTCACTGCAAAATTTGGAAAAGACTCCCAAAAAAACTCATTAAAAAAGAGGTTTAAAAGAGAAAATGAAAATTTGAACTGTTGGAGCCGCTAGTTTAGGAAACGATTATTTAAGTACGTTACCAGTTTTTGAATAAATACTAATAGTTACGTCGTAATCTTGAATGAAAAAGGAAGCATTTTACAAAATACGCTCGTCTGTAGGAATAAGGACTCTTAACGGTTAAGGTATATACCGGAAAAATACCGGTACCATTATTTTAAAACGGTAGCGATACCTTTATATCGGAGCCACGCGGCCTAACCGGTATAATATATTAGTATCGTAATTTTGTACCGCTACCATACCGTTATACCGTAACTGAAATCAGTCCCTGCCATGTACACAAATTGAATTTGCAATAAATCAAAGAGTGCCTAGTTTTTTAGGGTTTAATAATATATTTTTAAGGTACACGAGTAACTTTAAAAAAAAAGCGCTGGTGGCCTAGCGGTACGAGCGTGCGACTAGCAATAGTTGCAATCCACAGGTCGCGGGTTCAAATCAAACCCCGGCTCATACCGATGAGTTTTTTGGAACTTATGTACCTACCTACGATATATCATTTGATATTTACCAGTCGCTTTTCGGCGAAGGAAAACATCGTGAGGAAACCGGAACCGGACTAATCCTACATAAGGCCTAGTTTACCCTCTGGGTTGGAAGGTCAGAATGGTCAGATGGCAATCGCTTTCGTTAAAACTAGTGCCTACGCCAATTCTTGGGATTAGTTGCCAAGCGAACCCCAGACTCCCATGAGCCGTGGCAAAATATAAAATAATACGCGAGTAACTTTGACATTACAAACTTAAATGAAAGAGCAGATTTTTCTTTAAAGTTTAATTATTTTTTTATAAAATATCCATGAAGAAAATTGGTAAAAAAAAGCAACAAACAGTCCAAGGTTTGTTTTTATTATGCATTTATAATGTTTAGTTAGTCTGTTAAATTGAGACAATAATTTGCAATTAATCCAACCACAATACACAAGCCATATCAATTCGAACTGGTACCAGCAAGTCGTACGATATATTGCACCATATTTACTTTGTCTTGCATCCATTGTGCAAAACATTACTTACCTACTTTCCTACTTCAATATGTACTAGATTTCGCCTGCGAGTTGTAATTACCGAACCACCCGGCCCCGGGTACGTCCTTAAACTACGTCCAAAAGAGAGGTATATGGGGATTGTGAATGCTATCTCATTTTGTGTGGTAGGCACAGCACAGCGGATGTCATTCCAAAGTTCCAAACCTAGAGCAGAGCCCAACTGGGGAAGTACCTCCATCTTACAGAATACCGCAGCCAAATAACACTAGGCCCTACTCATAGTGTTGTGTTCCTGCCGGTGAGCAACCTTTGCCAAAGCTCAACGAGGGTGCGCAGTGTTAGGGTCGGCAACGCGCATGTAACTTCTCTGGAGTTGCAGGCATACATAGGCTACTGAGACTGCTTACCATCAGGCGGGCTGTATGATTGTTTGCCGCCGACGTAGTATATAAAAAAATAACCACACCAAATCCATCTTCCCGCTAACCGATCCCGCTTTGAACAGGAAGTAAATTCTAGAATAAATAAGTATTATAGGACATTAATACACAAATTGACTAAGTTCCACAGTAAGCTCAATAAGGCTTGTGTTGTTGGTACTGTGAAGGTTTGAACCTGTGAACCTTTACAGTCTTTTTGTAGGTAGCTGGCAACGATTATGTATTTGAATTTAGAACTATCGCCCTGATAGATGAATAAATATCTGCAGGCGGGCATTCCGTTGGTGGCAGTCATTAAAAATAGTCGATCTTTGTAATCTAGCTAAATGATATTAAAAACAACAAAGCCAGAATTTTATAATAACGAAATTTAGGCGTCACCCTTTACAGTACTTCTCTAACTCCATAATAGTGTAGTTTCCTGATTAATGTTTCATGACAAACGCAGTCGAAGGCCTTACACAAATCACAGAAGATACCTAAAGCGTCTCGTGACTCCTCCCAGGCATCGAAAATATGCTTAATTAGCTCAACACCAGCATCGGTTGTCGAGCGACCCCGTGTAAAACCAAACTGCTTATTATGCATTAAATTATTGAAGTTAAAATGTCGTACTAATTGAGAAAGAACTAATTTTTCAAAAATCTTACTGAACGTTGGTAGCACACATCGGACTAAAGTTAGTGGGGTCAGAGTTGCTACCCGATTTAAATAAATACACCTCTTAACTTACAGCTTCGCAAAAAAATAGATATCACTTAACACACGTGCAAAAGTCACGTACGTGGGTAGCAAGCTGCTTGGCCGGCTGTACACACTCTCAATAACAAAACAACGTAATGTATTAAGCATTTTAAAGGGACTTACGTCCTTTTGACTCGCTACGCAACGATCACCTAGGCTTTCCAAGAACAAGAGATTGTGCAACTCAGTCCAGAATGGGGTCACTTCCGAACCGACTTGCAATCTTATTGTTGCTGTTTCGTGAGCCTTATTCTATAAACATAAGAGTCTATTTTGTTTGAGTTTTGAGAGCGTAAGGTGGTAATCGGCAATAAGCGATAAGATAGGTTGTTATATCGGTTATGTTGCGTACATTGTGGGTTCATGTGTTTACTTACAATTAAAGCTAAAAATCAATAGATTTATACACCGTGGCCCATAGAACTTGACAGATTTTAACCACGCATTGCTGAGGTCATAAGGAGCAAAAAATGTTATATGACTTGGTCAAATTGGGCAAAAAAGAAATTGTGTGTGTGTGTGTGTGTGTTTTTTTTTTCTGCACATGCCACGGTATTTCTTTATGCATATGTATCGGCGAAAAAAACATTGCAATGAATATAAGCAATAATTATTTGTTTTACAAGGGGGCAAAGTTGTTGTTTAACCGCTCGTGCTAATATTGATACCCGAGCAAGCGAAAGATTCCAAAATTAAACCACGAGTCTAGCGACTGTACCGAAAAATGTAATCTTGAGCGTTGCGAGTGTGTCAAAGTACGAGGGTTAAACAAATTTTGTCCCCGAGTGAAACACAAAAATTTTCACCACCCCGAAGAAAATATGAACTGTAACATATCAAACAAAATCAAACCAAATAAAATCCAAAAAAAAAGTCCATTTTACCAGCTAACATAAGGAAACAACTCAAAATTTGCATCTGATTACTTTGCCCCACATGTGCATAAAATGCAACTTTTTCATCAGTTTTTGAACAATTCAAAATGCAAAGGTGTGGTGAAAAGTTTTTTTTTTCATTTACTGATAAATTTTGCGACTTTCCTTTAAAACTTTAAGTCTGTCTGTAGGTATGGGCTTGTGCACAAATCACGCGAGGTTTTTTCTGCTACTTTTTGACCCCCCTCCCCCTTGGTGATATTTTGTGAGGTTCTTGGCGATATTATAATTTTTTTGTTCAACCTAATTTTAAGAGAAATAGTATTGTATAGAGTAAATCTTGTTTAGACTCGCTATTTTGAAGTGCCAAGTGAAGATTTATGCTTAACGAAACCGAGAAAAAGTATGTGGTAGATATTTTTTCTTAGTTTCGTTCACCATAGAAAAATACACGTGAGATTTTCTTATACCCAACCCCCCTCCCTCCCCCTCCCCCGACGTGATCTTACGTGATTTTTCCGTGACCCCCCTCCCCCCCTATCGACCCTCGCGCGATTTGTGCACAAGCCCTATGTGTAAAACAAGTCACAGTGGCAGCGTCGCAGCTAAAAAGGCGGTTTTCACTAAGTTATTACAGAAACAAATTTTTACAAGAATTGTAATTATCTCTAAAACAAGACCGATTCCAGAAAACTTGTATGACATTTTAGTCTCTAAATGCGGTCAAGACCTTTAAAATCTGTCGGCTTATATGGGCCCAAGGTGTATAAATATACTTAGATTGATTTTCATAATCTAAAATAAACAGGTAATTCCTACGAAAACGTTAGTGTCAGATAATCTTAACCTTCAGTTGTCAATGTTGCGGCTCGCCTGTTTTTAAAGAAATTCCTTACGTGCCTTCTTAATCTAGAAACTAATATTTGTGTTGTTGAATATTTATTTTTACAGGTGTCTGATAACTTTCCATATTTTTGTTAATGTCCCAATACTGCTGATAATAACGTTGAACGTTGACAGTACTGAGGGCCTACCGCGAACCACGTTCGACGTGTTGCCTCCCTGTCACACTTACGTACGAATTATCAAGTGCACCATAGAGGCAACACGTCGAACGTGGTTCGCGGTAGGCTATCTGGGCTTGTTATAACCGCAAAACCACCAACAAGCTCGGGACTCAATAAATATGTAAAAGAGCTACTATTTTTTTTCTTGTATCATGATCTGAAAGAGGGTCATTGTTGTTTTAAAAAGTGTGTAGAATAAAAAAAAAAGCAATACGTTTCTGCACTAGAGCATTCTACTCTCCAAGTACGATTATTTGAATTTTTTTTACGATAAGCAATTGAAATTTGGTTTTAAATGGATTTCGTATACAATTTCCATTCTATTATTACCCCAAGAATGATTATAAAAATGAATTTTTAGTCATGTTTAAAAAAACACATGCATTATTCTTTCCTCGTATTCGAAATGAAAAGTAGAGTGAACTTGGGTGAAAGGCATCATTTCAGCCTCGGACTATTGGGCTATTGCTATTTATCTTGTGCGTTGCGAACGACACGAGGGTTAAATTAAATTATTACATCATTTTCACGACACCAACGCAAGGAAAATAATAGGTACCTAACTGTAAAAAATCAAACCAAATCCAAATAAACATTATTCAATATTTATTCATAATCATAATTTAAAAGGCAATTCTACCAGCCAACATAAGCAAAAAACTCAAAATTTGCATGAAATTACTTGTAGATAAAACGCAACTTTTTCATTAGTTACCTATTGAACAATAAAGAGGACCTTACTAGCTGGTGTGATGAAAATAATTATGATCCTAATTTGTACTAAACCACAAACTTTATGCTTACAAGCTATCTGTATATTAAACCGACTAATATTATGCTAATACATATTATATTATCATACAAAATGCATTAAAAATATGAGAATCAAATGCACACTTACTACTACCTTTTCCCTTGGAACTACTCAGACACTCGAAGCGAATATGCGTGAGTCATGCAATACCAACATAACTGTGCCATAGACTTTAATTTCAAGCGGCCTTATAACAATGAAATAAGATTTAAAATTCAGTAGCATTCGTTTTGGGAGTTTCAAGTTTAAATTTGTAGCGTAAATTGAAAATTTTCGCAATTACTTTTCCAACGTCGTATCCTTATTTGATGTCATTTTAAAAAACTAACTTTATTTCTTATGGGATAAGGTTGATATTATAATAATGTTTATGGATAAAAAGTCGTTTTATAAAGTAAGTGATTGATTCGTTATCATTTGACCCATTTGTCGACCGGGAGCGGCCTGTTGATTTATAAAGTTTCGGGCATTATTAGTTCGGGGAAGACACGAATGAATATTTGCGGATGGTCACATTAATAATATTCGTAACTACGCGCAATGACACGTTTACATGTATCTGTCTATTTCTCATGCTAAAAGCCACGGGCTCTATTTGACTCGGGAACGTAATAGAAATAGTGATGTGGTTAAGGTAGGTATAATTTGTCCTTTGTCACCTTGATTTGTCAAAAAAACATTAAGTATTCCTACAGTTTCATCGTGAAATATGTCATGTTTGTGTTGTAGTCGACTTTTTTTTAAATTTCAATCAAATTTTATTTATTTATATCGGATGATCCGGTATAAATCGGATTCGGATCTAGGGTGATCCGCATACGGCCCGTCTGATGATACCTAAGCAGTCTCCATAACCTATACAACTCTAGAGAGTTACATGCGCGTTGCCGACCTTAACCTAACACTCCGCACCCTCGTTGGGCAACCTTGCTCACCGACTCGATTGATAATAAAGTGTACATAATTGCATCCCTTCACTAATATTCTAAATGGGAAAATATCTCTGTCTGTTTGTATGTTACCTCTTCACGCTTTACGCTGAACCGATTTAGATGAAATTTGCTATGGAGATAGTTTGTTTAGGGCCGGGGAAAGATATAGCATAGTTTGTTATCAATCATACCTGAAGATACAGAGATAGTAATGGAATAGATATAAAATCTGAGGGCTCCTCTACACGATGGCCCACCGTACGCCAGTCTAAGGGACGCAGCTATGCAGTGGAATGAGATAACAATATCACTTGCTCCCTCTAACGCATAAATGCGTCCCTTGGACTGGCCTACGCTGGGCGATCGTGTAGAGGAGTCATGAACAGACCGCCTGGCCACACTACACTCGCAGATGACACATACAATATGTAGGTACATGATAATTATGTATACCTACATGATGTACATGATAATTATGTACAACGATAGGGAAAGGTCATTGTGATGAAGCTATCTGGCTAGCCAGTAACACAAGTATAGGCTTGTTTTTAATAACATCTGATAATAGCATATCAAGGCTGGTTAAATATGTTTGTGGCAATTTTGTGTTCATTCTGAAAGTTACATTTAAGTAAGAACGACATTTTGGAAGAGTTCGAAGTGTTTTCGTCTCGTTCTACTATAAGACCACCACCGGGTTGATGATGAAAACGAATATTTGTACCAACATTTTAACTTTATTAATTTGTTCAAACATAATAACAACCAATTTCAATAAATATTCCAAGACGTCTTCACTATAGCTTGTCCGTACTCGAACTGGGCACTTGTCACTGCGTACCCGTCTTTTTATAACAATTCAAAATGGCGGGAACCGAGTCAATTGATACTCTATTATAAGCGAATCATAGATAAAAGTAAGAATAGTCAAAATATAAGCTATTTACTCGTATAAATAAGAATAGTTACACTACTATTTACATTGAATATATGTATATCTCTGGCTATGGTGTCTGTACCGCTAAATAGGTAATTAAGTATATATAGATCGTGTCATTTACGAAGACGCGTGCCTTGACTCGTATAGTCATGTTATTAAAGGTTAGATTTGATAATTCTGTGCGTTATCGTGGATGACACGAACGTAATTACGTTCATGATTTTGACGAGGGTAATATTAGTTTGTGTCATGTTTAACATTGTATAAATATTTAATTTATATTATACTTAATTGACTTTCTTTTCAGTTCCTGATGGATTGAGTACATGAGAGGATTTTTTACTAAGTTGGTAGCTAACATACTAATCCAGAAACTTTCTGCCTTGCCCAGCGATATTTCTGGACCGATACGACTTTGAAACCTTCAAGAAAAGAGCGTGGGTAATACTGAAAGTTTCTGGAATGAGCCACTTAGAGGTCACGCATTGAAAATTTTTATTTGTTGAAAATATAACTTATTGTTGCTACACTTGCTACCTGTAGAGGAGCAAATGCCCGAGTTAAAACGGAGATCTTCGATAACGCTTCAGTCAATTCAATTCAAATATACTTTATTCATGTAGGCCTAGCAACAAGCACTTATGAATAGTAAGACAGTATTACATATAATTATCTTAATCTAATTATCAGAGCAATTTATTGATGTTGTAAATATTATTCCATATATAATACTAATGAATATAATTCATAGATCAAATTTAATACTAATACTTTTACAAAATATAGTCATACAAAAAAAAAGTATAAAATATACTAGTCTAGATTGTTTCTAGAATAAATTCTAAATGTCAAACAAATATAATAAAAACAACAAAGGAAATACATGCATTGGAATATCCATTTCATCATCATTATTCAAATATAATAAATAATTAATCATTTCGAATCACAATTAATCCCACGTTGTTTTATCATTCATGTAGTCTTGTGTGGTATAATAAGCTTTAGAAATAAGTTTACGCTTTACATGATTCTTAAATTTATTAATTGGTAACTCAGTAATATGGTTTGGAAGTTTATTATAAAAACTCACACAATTACCCATGAATGATTTTTTAATTTTATGGAGCCGAGTGAAGGGCACGGCGAGCTTATGTTTATTTCTAGTATTAATATTATGAATGTCACAACCCAAGTAGCACACGGGGTGGGAAATAGCTCGTATATAATATCTATTTAGATACTTGAGTGAAATATATAGCCATGACTAAGTTCTATATAGGTGGACAGAACCCATATAGACCCAATATAGACCAAAAAGGAGAAAAATTGCAGCCTATTTTTGGTTCTAAATTGAATCCATAAGAGATCTCTCGATTACCTTAAGTGGCAATTAGAACTATGGGTGACAGTTATGCGCAGTGAACGATTTATATTGAACGAATGAATGTATTACAATTTCAGTTCGGTCAAGGAGTGATAAATGAGACGCCCAATTTCCTTTGAGTGGCGTGGCAACAATTAAGACAATAAGTTGTGTTTTTTAAAAGTGAATGTGATCTGCCATTTTAATTCTGGATGTACATATCTGTTTGGTAAAGTGATGAAAACTTCACGTTATACAGGAATTGAAATAAGCACAAAATCCTTGGGAATGATTTTTTACTGTGAAACTATAGTATGGTTTCTTTGTAAATTTCGATGCGCCTTTGATTTGATCCAGGAATATTTAAAAGGAGAGTGCTAAATCAAATGAGGAATTGATACTGATAAGAAATAAAACTGTTAAAAACCTGACCTAATGATTGTAGGTTACGTACAATGTTAAAGTAACATCGTCACAACTATCAAAGGTCTGTGATTATGCGTCAGTGTGATAAAATTCTGTTTAAAATAATTCATTTTCAAGGACTCCATTTGTAAACATGGCGGAATAAAAAATATTTTACAGTGTCTATTTTCACTTATTTGTTCTCTATTTAGAACTATCAGGTCTGAAAATCACTTATTTGTATCTTGCGAGTGGCAAAGCAGTGAATGCTATTGACAGAGGAGGCGCCGCAATAGGAAAAATAAATCTGGGGGCAGGGTAGTGCCCCCGCCAAGACGAGCAAAGCGAAGCGCATGGCCTACCTTTTCTAAAAGCGCTTCGTCGTTTTTTTGAACCCTCATAATTTGGGTTTGGATTATACTAGATAAACAAAATTCTCGGGATATAATGTCAATAGTGGACTTAATAAGCATAAAAAAATTCAGATGCATAGCTCTTATACTTAAGATTTTGTTCGTATCGGAAAAACCCCGTTTTCGTCACTGACTCACTTCACTCACTCACTGATGATCACCAAAACCCTTGGGGTACTTCCTGAAGTCCTAGGAAGCAAAAATTTGGTATGTAGCATAGTATTAGTATACAAACAACAAAAGAAATAAAAAAAATTGGAAAGATATAGCCCTTAAGGGGGTGAAAAGGGAGGTGGAATTTTGTATGGGGAATCAATAACCGTTGAACCGATTTAGATGAAATTTAGTGTGTAGATAGTTTTTCCTATAGGGAAGGATATAGAATAGTTATCAACCTCAAAATCACCCGTAAAGGTGAAAAGGGAAGGAAAAGGGCATTAGGGGGAATAGAGGAAAGTTTGTAGGGGGGATCAGTAAAAAAAGAAGATTGTATAAAAGATGCCCCCAGATACGTATTTCGGGATTTTTAATATTAAATTTCCCCCAACCATTATATATGTATCTGATAAATATTTAACTATTTGGTTGTACCCATTGGTATGTATTTCATTGTAATGTGTAATCTTATTCCTGTAATGTATTCCTGCACTACCTGTCACTAAAGCTTTTTGTTCTTTATATCCTGCTACCCTAAGGTTGTCTGGAAGAGATCGCTCACAGCGATAAGAACGCCTGTTGCTACCTTTATTTACATTGTAAATCTGTTAATGAATTTTTCTTCTGTGGTCCAATAAAGTGTATTTACTCTACTTACTTTACCATTTATATTAGGGGATGGAAGATTGTCATGCTTATGACAATACACAAAGAAGACACTTACAAAAAGAAGTGAAATCCTATCAAAAACATTTTCATTCACAAAGAAGACACTTACAAAAAGAAGTGAAATCCTATCAAAAACATTTTCATGGAAAATGTTGCCTAGACGAAACCATAAGGGCACTGTCAAAAAGTTATCAGATTTCTTGTAGAGCCAAGCTTCTAACTCTACAAGCGCTTACTTCACAAACTCTACACCTTAGTCAAAATATGTGGCTTGGCCGTTTCGTTACTACAAGTATACTTAGTGAATAAATTTTGCACCTTACGCCCATGTGACAGTAGCGAAACGGCCACATATTTTGACTCTTATTGTAGAGTTTCTGAAGTTAGGGCTTGTAGAGTTAGAAGCTTGTCTCTACGAGAAATCTGATAACATTTTGACAGTGCGAGCCTTATGGTTTCGTCTTGGCAACATTTTCATGAAAATATTTTTGATAGGATATTATGTATATGACCTAATTTTGGAACTGTTAGATCGTTAGTGGTTTGAAATAAGTGAAAAAAACTGCTTTTGGTTTTCAAGAACCTCCTATTGAGACTTAATTATGCGTTGGAGTGGCAATAAGAGTATTTCTAGCCCTTAAATTTGCAATCACTTTAGGTTCCAAAAGGGCCGTAAAATTATCTCTTTAGCCACTATTGGTGATATACTACTCTATTATACTAGTCATTTGGAATTAAAAGTTCCAAATAAGGGTATGTTCCCACTTATATGTAGAAGTTGCTTATAAGTGACTTTAGGGCCTTATATAGCACTATTGCTTCTTATTCAGTGACAATTAAAACCTGCATGCAACTTTAAGTAGCAAAATCGACTTTACCCAACCATAAGTAATAAAGTAGAAACAATAAGCGTTCCTAAGCAACTACAAGTGACAGGATGAACTCATATACAATTTTGAGTTGTGTTTAAAGGTATACGTTTTATCAAACACTGTTAAACCACTCATTTAGAACATAAAGCTATAAGATAAGCTGCAAAATTCACTAATGTGCTGCTTGGGAATTTTTCTTAAAATCGGCAATATTTTTATGCACATACAGAATATTCTCATAAATGTATTGACAGTGCACTGTCATGATGTCAATTTCCTTAAATTTATCTCTCAGTGAGTCTCTATGGTTCATTTTATATATTGCTCGAATAGCCCTCTTCTGCAGAACAAAAATGGTATTTATCTCTGAAGCACCACCCCACAGTAAAATACCATATGACATAATGCTATGGAAGTAACTAAAATATACTAATCGAGCTGTTTTGACATCAGTTAACTGACGGATTTTGCTTACTGCAAAAGCTGCAGAACTCAGTCTATTCGAAAGAGTAGCAATATGGGGACCCCACTGGAGTTTAGAGTCTAAAGTTATACCAAGAAAAACTGTACTATCAACTAATTCCAATTCCTCATCCTTCACGATGACACTTGTTTGTACATGCCTTACATTACTAGTGACAAACTTAATACATTTAGTCTTATTCTCATTTAACAATAAATTATTAACATTGAACCAATTTACTACTTTAGAAATAGCATCGTTTACATCATTGTAAGCTTGTTGCTGTCGTAAATAAAAAAAGATCAATAAAAAAAGAGTTTCGTATCAACTACGGTTTTTAAGAATCCAGGAACTTCTGTGTGACCTAAGTACTCAACACTCCCATTGTAAATGCCGGTGACACACTTGGCGCACTTGCAACCTCTGTTGTTGCAGGTGTCCATGGGCGACGGTAATTGTGTACCATCTGGCGATTCGGCATAAAACTTATGAATATCGTAGCCAATGGACGCCTAAAACTCCAAAAGTTTCACAAGCGCTTTGCCGAACCGTTGTCAACTGGCACCGGTTATATGTTGATATGTTGATATTACTGTGCAAAAACATACATTGTTTGATAGCGCCGTTATAATTATAACACAATGGCTTTGTTTATTTTAGACTGTTTCTTATTTATGTGGCATACGTATGAAATAAAAATACTAATTCAGTAGCATAGAATTGATAATGAGCGTGAGAAAATTGGGATATACAGTTTTATTGGTATGTGTCTGCAATTGGGGGACATGCAGATTCTGCCAGGAGTCAGAGAAGACTGCAATGCACATTCTCTGTTCCTGTAGACCACTAATGTCAAAAAAGTACCTACTTTCCTACTTAGGGAGGCACGTATTGCAATTGCAACCCTATGAGGTACAGAGCATTACAGCCCAAAGAATGTGGAACTTCCTGGATTCAACGATCGCTGCTTCGCCGACGTGGCACTCAAAGGCCCACAATATTCCTAATATAAAATTGGGTGGATGTACCGTTGCCATGAAAAAGTTTATATCCTGACACAAATCAAACATCGTCCTAATAATCCTGACATTACATGGATGGTAATTTCTTCAAAAATCCGTCCATTAAATCTCTTGCTTCAAAACCTTTCGGGGGCTATTAGCTATAAGCGATCAGTACTCTGTGTAGATGTGTGTGTAATCATTCATTTATTAATTGAAATCCCCTGGCGACAGTATACATGTCAGGAATATTTTCTCCTAGGCCAGAAACTATTTAAATTGTTTTAACCGACTTTATGAATAAAAGTTAGCTCGTCCATAGATCAAGCGATCTCGTCTTCCTACTTGCAACGAATAATATTAATCACTCGGAGGTTATAAATAGAAGACTCAAGGCTAGAGGTTGTATACATTAACTATTAATACAAACAACATAGTCAACTAAACATAATAAAATCTTATCACGTCGAAATAAGACTCACAACTGGTAAAATTCTGCCATCGTGCATCGCTAGTGTTTATTTTAGTTTTTATGCTGGTCGTTGTAAATGGCATTTACTTGTTTGTTGTGTTTGGGTAGATGTGGGTTTTGGTTACTTGTTTAAATACCGGCTACTTGATATTTTGAGTGCCGTAAAATTGCTTAACATTTTCTGCACTTAATGCCAAATGCTTGGGTGGAAAAAACAGTGATTCTGGGGTTCTCAACGTGTGGTACGCGAATCTCCACGGGTTTGCCAGCGATCGTAAAGGGGCTCGCGACAGATATAACCAGATTTACTTTGAACGATCTGGGTGCATAGCCAACGTACCAACCGTTAACGCTCCGTAGCGTAGCTACTCTCTATCAATCATTCATCGTGCGTTTGCATTTGCTTCGTTGCGTTTGGCACTTCGTTGGCACGTTGGTTATGCACCCTAATCTGATCAGTCCAATGCGCTGGTCAGATCAAATCTGCGATAGCACAAAATCAAAACTCCACGATACATTACACACTGCCGAAGACCTCAATAAATGGAAGGCGTCAGTCCACAAAATTAACTATTAAAAGAAACTTACCTTAAGGAAGTTCAATAGTAATTATACGAGCTTGTTCTTCCGAGAGATTATTATAACTTGTAGTAGTGTTCTGGTACGGCCGTTGTCACAATATTTAGAGAATCCGTTAAAAAACGAATATATGTAGGTGCCTACGTAAATTAAATAGCAAATTTTTTCTTCCCCCACCAGGAGACTTTAGTACCCTAAGCAACTAAGAGGATTTTTTTTTACATGAATACTTACAAGGTTTTATATTCCTTTTCATATCTAACGTTTTGCTTGTTTTACTTCGTTTTTTAGCATTAGAAAGAACTCCACATGTAGTTTTTATCAGGCTCTTTAACTGTTAATAATAATGAAATTCCCTAATGTAGTATGGTTAATCTTCTTCTTCGTCGTTCCCTCATGCCTGACGATCGTGACCAACAACTATGTCCCTCGCGATCAAGGGCTATGTGGGCTGCCCTCTGCATGGAACCATATGCTTGTCTTATGGAATCCGACCATCTTGCAGGGGCTCTTCCTCTAGCGCGCTTGCCTTCAACTTGACCCAGTATGATGTCACGTTCGAGGCTGTGGTGTGGCGATCGCAGTATATGTTCCTAAACAATCTGAAATCTGAATCTGGAGTTGCAGGCGTCCATAGGCTGCGGTGACTGCTTACCATCAGGCGGGCCGTATGCTTGTTTGCCACCGTCGTGGTATAAAAAAAGCCCTCTCTTGGCAGTATGGTTAAGATGTGGTTAATAGGTACCTATTAATAATTTACTACAAAATTGTAGGTAGTGTTACGGGTTGTCAAGATGTAAAAGATAACCAACTGACACGTTTGCATAAACTTAATAAGTGAGCACTAATATACTAAGATACAATCAGTGAAAGAGAAACTTAAATCTAATTATCGTAAACTAAGTTTTGTTAGGCGCCAGCAGGGATTTTCTATGATATCTGGAACCCTGCCTATCCAGTTGCCACCGGCTAGCGACGTAAAATCCAATCGGAATAGTCCTCTGTTCAATCGTTATATTGTTATATATCATCAAATTGTAAGCCGGAACTTGAAGGGCATTGTCCAGAGGCTAAAACAATAATTGCACTAATTTATTGGTGCAAAAGGTGCCCGATTTGGAACCTCAAGCTTATTCTGCGAAGTACTTTCTAATGCTAAAAAAACGAAGTATAATTAAGTAGCTTAGCCAGAATAAAAAAATATTGCAGACACGATGAGTTCCGACGGTTCTAATCTAATCTAATGCAATTCATGTAATGCACTCAACGGCAAGTGACAGGCGAGGTCGCGCGGGATTTGGCAGTGTTTACCCACCAACGTCGTCACAGTGAATTTACCTTCCGTAACCTTTATTGCAATGATAATAAGGTCTATCTGTGGTTAGTTAAATGTAATGTTTATTATTATTAGAAAAGGATATCTAGACCTTGTGGCGGAGTAGTGCTAATTGAGTCTCAAGGAGGCGAGAGTAGAGGATATGTTTTGACATCCTCCTATACGTAGTCAGCAACTGAAGTAGCTAAGCTCAAAATTATCTACATTAAGAGGGAAGAATAGCTTTGCAATCCTAGCGAAGTAACGGTATTTTTTTATGATATTCTATTTCGAGAGAAAACGTTTACTACAAACTAAATCTTAACAAATCACTTTGCTGTTCATGTCGATCGCTTCAGCATAATATATTCTAGATTTATAGGTTTTGCATTTAAAAAAAAACCTTTTTTTGTATTGAAAAAAAAAAAATACGAAAATCCTATAAACCTAGTTTTGTATTATTTTTTTTATGATAGAGGAGGCAAACGAGAAGACGGATCACCTGATGGTAAGCGACTACCGCCGCCCATGGACACCTGCAACACCAGAGGGGTTGTAAGTGCGTTGCTGACCTTTAAGATGGTACGCTCTTTTCTTGAAGGTTTGAAGGTCGTATCGGTCCGGAAATAATCGTGGAAAATATTTAGAAGTGGAAAAACGTTTTCTCTTTTTGTAACGGACGATCACGTGGTATATTTCCTTATTAATAGCAAATTTCAACTTAATCGGTTCAGCGGTTTAAGCGTATAGATCGTGTCATTCACGAAGACGCATGTCTGTCTGTCACATCGCTAAATATCTCGAGAACCACTTAAGCTATCGATTTGAAATTTGGAATAGTTATGAAAAACGCTAACCCAGACACATTGAAACTATTTTTTTTTATTCAGTATCGAAAATGCCCAATATGAAGAGGGGGCAAAATTTCAAAGTCTAGTGACTAGGTCAAGTGGGGTATCATTTGAAAGAGCTCAAATTGTTCATTCCAAATCATTTTTTTCTCATAGAGAAAAAAACTTGATTTATGAATGAAAATGTGAAAAAATACCGTTCCTTTACTATTTTTAAATACACCTTTTTTCAAATAAAAGATCAATTTTTGGAATCGGTTCACAAGATAGAGAATTACCTATCCTCGAAAAACCAACATACGTGCATTACATCGCGCAAATTAGTTAGACAATTTGCCGATAGATGGCGCTGTACACAAATATACTTAGTATAGGTACTTCGGTTCAGAAGTCTTTTGCCTTTATAGTTACACGAGATGATGCTAAGTTTGTACGGAACCCTCGGTGCGCGAGTAAAACGAACTCGCACTTGACCGGTTTTTATTTATTAATTATTCCTATTTTGGTGTCTCAATTTTCTTTTGTGCCATTTTTATTTTTATGATGGTTTAAACTTTATATTGTGTGTTTTTGCAGCTGCCAAATCTGATTACTTGATTTTATGATGATTTTGATTTATCTATCTATCTATTAGGTATTTATCGTATAGCATAAAAAAACGTGTCTACAGCTCACAGCGCTAAAAGTTTACAGTCCCATGAGCCCTACAGCGTGAATTCACAATTAGGTATTGATCATCGGCACCTAATTATGAATTCACGTTTTATAGCTATACCTAGTCCATTAAAAGTATATATTGCCGTTTGTTAGTACTCGTACTTACCTCCCTATTATACCTCTGAACATAAAACGCACTAAACATTATAATATCAATTAACCAACACGTGACAGTAATAAACTATGACTTTGAACCTTCCTCCGCAGCCTTAAGGTGCAAAATGCGTGTTTCGTAGTTTAGATACAAGTTAGGTCAGTGATGCAACCATGAATCATCGTAACCTAACATCGTGACCAGTGCAAATTACAATTATTGTAAATTAGGCATTATCTCTATGAATATATTATGCCGTTCGACGAACGTCATTGTCATAGTCATATCTTAGGGCAGGGCAACATTCAAGAACTGCGCCTGACCACAAACATCAGTTTTCCTATATTGTGTAAACCAAAGATATATGTAAGAACTAGATATAAGTAAAAATATTTGTACACTGTCTTCACGGTAGAATATGAAAGCACTTACAATAATTCTAAGTTAAGATCAAATCAATGTACCATATTCTGACAAATAAATATTTACATTTCAATTTCCTTTCGTGTGCCAAATTCCCGCAGCGGGAGGGGGAAAAAATGCCTCCATTTTGCATAAATCGCCACAATTGCCGGGCTTTGGGCGGGACTACACACTAGCGCCCAATTAAACACGGAATAATAAAGTTTATATAAGCCTAAAAGTTTGTTGACGATACTGAGCAACTGTAGCCTATCCTTGTCTAATGATCTAACATTGTTATATGGCAGAGCAGCACAGAAATAATTTTTGGCACTCAACTTTCCGTCACGAGATAGTACCTACCTACACATTGTCCCGCAGCGGGACACCGCCATACAGACTTCAGACATGTGCAAAATAGCGTCTGATACACGAAGGATTATTCTTCTTCTTTTACTGAGGATCGTGACCACTTGGCTTAGCAGCTCCAGTCATTTGTCTTCAGTCCCGTAGTCGTCACCGCTTGATGGAGTTGGGTTGGGGGGAGCTGAGGTCTTTCGCCTTCCACTTTTCCGAGCACGATTACCTTTCCCAAGCTTTCATCAGCTCTACGCAACCGGTGTTGGCATATGGACCATATGGTGGACACTGGACAACCGTGTTTTGATGCCAATTATTATTATGTATTCCTTAATTTTTAAATGAAAAAAATCTAGTTCCCAAAACAGTCTAAAATGCCATTTTATGTAATATAATTACGATTTACGACCCTAGTGCATCTCGTTCTCTAAGTCAAACGTAAAATACCCGTCATTAATAAGTAGTAATGCTCGATCTGTTCATTAATGAATTAAAAAATCACTATAAGTTAAAAATAAATAAATTCCAAAAATTGATTTAGCAGGTTTACACTCTTAACTAACGATATGCATATAAGATTTAAGGAGTTCCTTGATTTCTCATAATATGTATCCCATCATCAGAACTGGATTCTGGCATAAATAGTATGAATGTGTAAGTATAAATAGTGTAATACAGTGTATTTTTTAGTCACCTGCAATAATTAATAATTTGAGTGTTATTGCTGACATGTAAAATTGTATATTTTACCAATAAAAGAGTATGAGTATGAGTAAATATCACACTGAGGAACTTTTACTATGGGAAGTATGGGATCAACCCCGGAATAGCGAAAAAAATTTACTCCTATACAAAATATCAACATCGGACCAGCCAAAATGTATATAAAACAGCCAATTTTTTTCGCAGATTCGGGGTTGGTACCATAGTAAAAGTTGCTCAGTAGGTATGACCTATATTATATTCACCCCGAAAATTATTGCACGTGACTAAATAAAAAAAAAAATCTAAATTGTTTCGGAATTCTGATATCGTTTTTTTTATATCGGAAATTTTATATCTATAGTTTTTCTATGGTTTGGGGTGTAGTTGGATAAGTTGTTCAAAAATACTACAGGTCCTTGAAAACTATTTACTAATGGTTCACCTTTAAAACCAGATTCCACCACAAAAGACAATAACGAAACTTCAATTTGGTTTAAGATAAACACTGGTTTTGAGTTTCGACCCAAACAAATCGAAAATACACCACTGTGTAGTGATCAAAGTTAATATGTCTGAATTAGCATAAGAACAGATTGGCGGTTACGTCGTTCTTACAATAAATCATTATTACGGTCACTACCTGAGTGTACTGATATCAAACCTTCACATATCCCGCTCACTCTTCAGTAATTAGGAATTGGTGTGACTGAAACGGTACGAGCATCCTTTTATCCGTGTCTATAAGCCATGCATGACATTTAAGATGTTATTCCAAACGGGAACTAAAGTATAGGCCAGTAAATACCAGTGTAACTGTGACTTCAAAAATTTTCCAGCCAGGGACAAAAAATATGGCACGCCGCAAGAAACTTGCGATGCCACGGAAGAAATGGCCATTCCGGGGGTTTTGAGAGGAAATACTGAACCCAGTAACCAATCGTAATGAAATTTTGGAAACGGAATGAGAAAAAAAATACTGTGTCTGATTGTTGCCGATTTTGTTAGGCATCTGTTTACGGTGCATTTATTGGTATTTGGTCGCTTTTAGCGCTTTTGAAAGTAACCTTTAGTTCTTATAAAAACAAGAACATCAAAAATGCAAAACATACAGACACAGATACAGGTAATATTGAACTCTTACAAAAAGAAAACAACTTCTTGGGATTCTAGGGCTAAACTCCAGACAGGAAAATGTCGAGAACATTTGTGTTTGTACGGAAAAATACCACTAATGTTTCCTCTTAAATTTTACCTGTTTAACATTTTTCTCGACAGATCCATCGGAAATATTACTAACTAGTTACTTTATCTTTATACTAAAATGTATTTTTATGGTATGCAAGGTAATGATATATAACATATAACTGAAAATGAGACATGCCTTCGTGATTTTTTTCTGTGTAGCCAACTTTTAGGTCTTGGTTAGAGTCTGCTCTATTGCTCTTTCTTTTTTTATTTAGTTTATTCTGTCTTGATTTCTATGTTTCCGTATAACAAAACATAAACAATTCAATACAAAAACTTCAAATTTGTGTTAGGCCCCTCACCCTCCCTTAGTTTTTACTGGTGTTTGGCTTGCCTTTGCGCTCGTACTGGAAGCATCACATATAAGGTGTAGTAATTTCATAATAATAGAAGGGGTCTATTTAGGTAGTTTCGAATAAGACTCTTTTGTTATAATTACTTCTAATCTGTCAAAGTTTAAGGGTAAGGAATTTGGCCGCCGAGGGATTATTCCAGGTAAAAAATCATGGGTAAAGTTACTCTGTATACCGGAGTATACCCATTAGAAATATTTTTTCTGCCTACTTTGGTGGCTTGTCTAATAGACACCTATTGCTACCGTTTTTATATTGCTAAAAAAATTGTGAAACTTACAAAAGTAGGTCAGCCTTACTATTCTAAGTTTCACCATATTTTGTTATTAATGAATACCCCAATGCATTATATTATATGACACAATTTATTAGAAACGAACAACCAACAAAAATAAAACTTGACATTGATTTGGCACGTGCGAGAAACGAGAGAGAATTTCGATGAATTAGATTTCGCTCTAAAATATTCGTGGTTTCTCTTGTACCGTTCGGCAGTAAATGTTCTGTCATACTCAAAAAATATTATTAACATATATTTATACTGGCGCATACGTCATTTGTTCGTTAGAAACGAAGCAGGAAGTAAAGGAATGCACGCTCGTCTCGATTTACATCCGGTACAATTTTAAATCAGTAACCATCCCATCCTTAGAGCATATAATACTTAGATATCTATGATTCCATCTCATGCCTATATTCATAGTAGTTTTTTTAATTGCTAGAATTATGGTAACATTGCAGATGGTGGACATTGGCATGCAAAACTTTATACATACATCTAGAAACATTGTAATACACACACATAGCACACGAAAATGTCAACTTATAACATTTTTAAATAAGTTAAAATATTGTTATGATACTTATGATACTTAATTTACATTTTTAAATTATCATATTGATCATGTTGACATAAAAAAAGCGGCCAAGTGCGAGTCGGACTCGCCCATGAAGGGTTCCGTACCATTTATGACGTATTAAATAAACTACTTACTAGATCTCGTTCAAACCAATTTTTCACTTTTGCGCTTACATACTTGTTAGAACGTGACAGGCATGGTGACAAATGATAAAGAGCCGACCATCTTAGCCCTACAGATAGAATTCACAAAGCTAAGTGGCGCTAATATAATATGATTAGGTCTGTGGGTGTGAAAAGTAGACGTTTGACAATTCAGTTAAAACCACAAAACATATGGTGACATATATGGTGACGTATCTACATCGCCATCGTCTTCAGCTGCCAAAACTGTCCTTCTAAATCTATGAACTTGAACCACAGATATTAAGAACACCGGGCCTAATAGCGAAGATGACAATTGAAACTGAAATTATGTATGCAAATAATAACTAAAACGTAGTGATTATATGCTCTTTGATAATAACGTGACGTAATTTTAACATAGTGTCTGTCATTCCGATAAATTATTTATTTTCATTCAGCGTTTGTTGATGTACAGTCAAGGTATTAAATATCGATACGGACAGTGACACAAATATGTACACACTTCCTTATTATATTGGCAATAAGGTCGTGTATACATATTTTTGGCACTTTGTCCGTATCGATATTTAATATCTTGACTGTACGATTGCCCCGTTCTTGGCTAGGCCCCAAAATTGCAGATGCGTCTGCGGTGGCGTTTAAGACGGAAGTGGTGGGCCCGCGTGAAATCGCCTTTTCATACAAACGTAGTCCTCATTTTCTTCTGGATATTACTCTACACGACAAGTTCAAAATGGTGAATAATAGAGATGCTATACTACTTGATACTACTCCTAATAATACGTGTGATAATGATAATTCCTAATAATACATGGATATCAAAAGTTATGCACAAAAAAGGGAGGGAAAAATTAGATATTTCTTAATTCCCCAATATCTCAAAAAGTATTAAAATTAAAGAAATTAAAATTAATATTATAAAAGGAAGAATTTGAATTAAAAATGTACTTATGCTAAAAACTAAACTACAAAACTTAAAACCTAGATCTAAAAATAAATAAAACTAGTCTTAAAATATTATAAAAGTAGAAGATATTTCCAATAGAAAAGTCTATGCTTGCAGAACTGTATTTCCATTATTGGTACTTGTAAAATTATTGAAAATTGTTGTGTATCAAATCAACTGCAGCACGTTTGATTTTTTACGAATTTTTAATAATGACAGTTAGGAGCATTTAAAAATTGGTATGAAATCTGGTTACACTCCTAATTCTAACAATAATAAAAAAAATCTAAATATTCAAACGTAGGCGCATAGCATAGCATAATTACATCAAATTATGCAAAAATATGCATAATGTCATAATTCAAAATTCAAAAAAAAATTCTGCAAGTAGGCCTTAGGGCTCTTTTACTCAATCAGTCAATATCTAGAGAGGAAAATGGTGGCTTCGTTTATATGAAAAAACGGCCGTCCCCTTTCCTCTTAAGCGTTGTTTTTACGTTAAAACCATTTTGCAACATAATATGTGTAAATAAACCGATAATATATAAACAAAACAGAACAGCTGCTAAATACCTAATCAAAATGGAAAGAACTTTCCGTTGCACGTGCTAATGGCGGCAAATTGAGAAAGGCGCGAACCATAGAGCACAGACAAAGAGTTGTCTATGAGCAATGGCCGTTCCCGCCAAAAGGAAATGTTAATGGCGTCCACACAAGGCGTGGATTGGAATACGCAGGTGTGCGGGAAATTATTAGATAAGTGTTTTTGTGATAGACGTGGGCATAGAGGTTATTTTACTTTATAAAAAATTTAGCAACCACCACACAGCGTGTCAATGAGTTTTTCGGAACTCATGTACCTACGGAATATCATTTGATACCACTAGCTTTTTGGTGAAGGATAAAATCGTGAGGAATCCTGCATACTTCGATTTGGGCCAGCGTGGGGACCTGGGGACTAGTAGGAGGCCTGTGCCACCCTCCTGTGCTCAGCAGGCTGAATTACGCGGCAGTAGTCTTGGACGCCTTCTTCATCTGACCCATGATCCAGCCACCTAGCGAGACTCTCTCAAGATGTCGAGACTCTTCGCTTAAGACCGTTCGCCGATACGACTCGATAGTCGTTTGGACCCTATGGACAATAATGATGGTCGAATCAACATCACACATGGCGATTATCTCGTGAGCCAATAAGTCAGCCAGGCACTTACTGGACTTAGTCTTCATGGCTTTCACGAGATAGAGACAATTATTATTATGTATAAGTTCTCTACTTTTCGAGTGACATATCAAAGGTTTCACTAGGCATAAGGTCTATTGTAGGCACCTACATGTCTACTAATTATACCAGCCTACAACACTACACCTGAGGGTAATATGTTAACGTGCCGTTCTGTTTACGCACTTTAACTACGGTTAAGGAATTTAATTTCAGTACCATTTCGTACCTTATCACACTGACAATAGTATGAGGTCCCTAGCGACTTTCATCACTGACAATGTACAAAATGGAAATTAAATTATTTGACTGTACAAAGTATGAATTGACCATTGACGCCGGCTTGCCATTTTCCCCGCACTCTGATTTGCCTTCCCCTATACGCCATCGCGTCGTCACTATTGTTTTTAATGACTCAGGATTCTTGGTTTTTCACAGGTCTCAAGTCTCACGTTGCAGCTGTATGTGTGGTCAGAGGGCCTGCCGCGAACCACGTTCGACGTGTTGCCTCTCTGTCGCACTTGTAAATTCGTACGTAAGTGTGACAGGCGACAGCCCTCTGTTTCTATTCTTTCTTCTTCAGGATTCACATGGCAGCAGACCTAGACAGAAAATAAATAAAATCCAATATTTTTGCACCCTACCTTACCTATATAAAGCGGAAGAGGCTTGATTAATGTTGGTAAAATGATTTTCGTTCCAAAATTTTTGTAAACGGTTACTTTTAGGCAGGGATCGGAACCGGTTTTTTGCAAAAACATCGAAATAACCATGTATTTCGGTTTATTTTATACTCTAAATGTAGGACTCAGTTGTGTTTTCAAATAACGACTTCGTATTATTAGATTGCCTAATTAGCAATGAAGTAATTAACAAAGAACGAAAAAATACCGTTTTCGTTCCCATACAAAAAATACCGGTTTCCGATCCCTGCTTTTAGGACGCATAATACTTTTTAAAAAGGTAGCATAAGTTTTTTTTCTGTTTCTCGATCAGTCCAGAGAAAAATTGAGCAAAAAATATATCCAACACATATTTCAACAACTTTTGGATGCTCTTTTGACAAACGGTAAGCATGCACAAGTAACTTTTATGCTGTGTGATAAATAAAAATAACAACAAACGAACCATTTCAAGTTGTGATGAAGGAAATGCTGTATCTAACGCCAACATTAATCTAATCACATTATGGACATCATGAATGGAGTTCCGTTCATTGTACAGCTGCGCTTTAATTATACATAATAAATATTATAATTAATTATTGTTTTTAAATTACATTATTTGTGTCATGGACCGAGTGTGTCTATAGTAAACGCCCCTATAATGGGACTGGCACCAGTAATGGGATGGTATAGACAAATCCTGTAAAACAAGTATTTACCATCGGTTTTTAAACGCTGGCAACATTTTACCATAAGCAAGAGCAATAGAGCTGCTTAAGTTAAATTTTTCGGCCCATACATCCCATGACTGGAGCAAAAAACCACAGTTTTAATTTGTTAATAATTGAATACATAGAAAACATAAAGGACGAATAGGACTTTCAACTTTTAATGCAAAAAGCAGTAGAAATTTTACAGGTCTCAGTGAATTTACAAGAATACTCCAAAGTTTCTCTTAAATGTCTCATGATTGGTGCCGTTGACATACTAGAATAATTACATATTATACACGTAGTAAATAAATATGTATAGCGGGTATTTAGGATTCTCAAGGGTCGGAAACGCTTAAGTGGCTCCTGTGATGTTGCTTATGTCCATGGGCAATGATGATCACTTCCCATCAGGCGGCTCGTGGGCTCTTTTGCTGACTATCACATAAAAAAAAACGCTAGCGCCGGAAGCTCCAGCCCGGACCCATCCCGGTCTAATGTGAGTCATCCTTAAATCAGGTACTTTTTTTATTTTTTTTATGCTACTTCGGCGGCAAACAAGCCTACGGCCCGCCTGATGGTAAGCAGTCTCTGTAGCCTATGTACGCCTGCAACTCCAGAGGAATCACATGCGCGTTACCAGCCCTAACAACCCTCCCTCCCCTCGTTGAGCTCTGGCAACCTTACTCACCGGCAGGAACACAACACTATGAGTAGGGTCAGTTTTCTGTAAGGTGGAGGTACTTCCTCAGTTGGACTCTGCTCTAGATCTGGAAAACTTCAATAGAAATTACCTAACATAGCATCAATAGTATTAAGGTAAAACCACCGACTGGACCCAACCATCGTCGATGCTGCTGTATGTGTCCCGATTACACTACCTTACGAAGGTAGAGGACATCGTAAAGTACGTACGAGTCAAGTCCGGATTCGCCCTGAGGTTCGCGAAGTTGGAATCTCGACACAATGCGAATTTCAATTCTTTTGTGGTGAGCGTTCCGACTGAACGTCTAGCGACCTTCACAAAGGAGGAGTTTTGGCCGAAGGGTGTCAAGTTTCAGCGGTTCCGCGGCCGGATCCCTGACACAGCCGGGTTGCGAAATGCATCGCAGCCATAGTGTGTGTTTTAGTTTTTAAGATATATTTTATGATATGTATGCTAGCTTTAAGGTATTTATCTATGGGCCCATAGTTGCCTGAAAATAAAGATTTTCATTTCATTTCATTTCATTAAAAGAAATTGTCACAGGGATTTTCCAAATTGTTGATAAGTACCTATAAAAGTTATTTTATTTGTCTTCCACAAAGGCGTCCGTAGGTGTCGGCTCCACAAAGGAGTTTATCAGTCTCGGCACACTTTCCTCCAAAACTAACACAGTTATCGAGCCTTTACGACTTGTCAATATGTTTGTCCTCTAAATATACAACGCAACGCAACTTGATAGGTAGGTATAATATGGATAAGGGATTGTTTCTTGTTGCTTCAGTTGCTTGTTATACTTGTTTGTTTGTGTACAAAATAACGTTCTCTTTTATGAAATGAAAATCTTTATTTCAGGCAACTAGTGGCCCATAGATAAATACCTTAAAACTAACAGACATATTATAATTTTTAAGAAAAAAAAAAATGCCATAAATGAGGGAGACCGGTCAAAGAAAGATTATTGTTGATTTTGGATTTCATACAATGAAATTAAAAAGACTGGTAAAATGACTGGCAATAGGGTGTTCGACTATATTTAAAATAAATTATTTCACACTATGCATGAAATAATATTAAAAATAGTAAGGTAATATTATAAGTTTGCTTAAAAGAGTTGAGAAGTACCCTCAATTCCTCATGGAATCCATCATCAAAACTCAAGCTTGACAAAAATGTACCTTGAAAATCTAACTGCTTCACAAACATGCAAAGAGAACAAATTGCCAAACATGAACTATACGGCGTTGAAGATTTCCATTCTGATCATCATCAGTAGTTCCACTTCATCAAATGTCACTTTTTAAATGTAAATGCTTGATTTGTTGATGAAAAGAAAATATAAAATCAACTATATGTATGCTCTTCACATTTGAAGCGTTCCCTCGATTCCTCATAGATCCCATCATCAGAACTGCGTTTTGACAAAAACAAATTACAAATTACCCAATCCCGCAGTCTCAGGGAGCCGGCCTCGAAACCGCCGAAACTTGACACTCTTCGGCCAAAACTCCTCCTTGTTGAAGGTCGCTAGACGTTCAGTCTATATATTTATTCACACCACGTAGATGGCTAACAAGCATACGGCTCGCTTGATGGTAAGCGGTCACCGTAGCCTTTTGACGGCTGCAACTCCAAAGGCAACCTCTTTAAAAACCTGTACACTCGTTTTTTAAGAAAAGCGGCTGGTAAATAAGTTCCAAGATAAATAATATTTTACTCGCTTAAAGTAATAGGAACCCTTCCTTCTCGAAACATAAATCGCTCCTTTTAAGCATTTTTTACCTAGTGTAAAAAAGACTTCCAATAATCCCTTTTAGTTCAAGCTACTTAATGACATTTTTATCAGTCTTTCAAATGCCTCTTTCTATTTTTAAATGGCAACAAAAACAAGTAGCAAGGTAGAGGTAGAAAAGTGTATACTTACAAAGTCCTTTTAGGCGTAAAAAATTAAGGCGATGCTATTAACCACTATAACATCAACTGTTTACGCTGTTGCTTCCATTGTTTTCGTAATTTTAAAATGCCTTTCTATTTTTAAACGACCTCTAAAACAGGTAGGATAATGCACTTTAATGCAAAATCCTCCTAAGAGTCCTTTTAGACGTAAAAACAAATAAAAAGTGACCTTCGACTATAAAAGCAACTGTTTGCTAATAATCTGTTACATATTTTATTATGTTTCCGTTATAAAAATGCCTTTCTATATTGAAACAGTAACCAAAACTGATAATTTCGATAGAAAAGGAGATTTTAACACAAGGTGCTCAGAGCCTCGATTCTAATTTACCGATTTGTTATTATTTTGAACCAGTTTTGACACGACCTTCAGGATCGGCTTGTTGATTGGCGCACATCTCACGCACGAATTTCACTATATTATCTGCTTTGCCTAAAGGTTGACTGGTAGAGAATGCCATGCCATGTGCAATAAAGATTAAATAAATAAATAAATAAATATTTCACTTGTAGCAATCAGCGTAAACGATTTTCAAGGTCGTGCTAAAGATCAAAACCTTAAGAAGTAGTTAAATCCGAGTTCCAGAGTGCCTACCGCGAACCACGTTCGACGTGTTGACTCCTTATCACACTTACGTACGAATTTACAAGTGCGACAGAGAGGTAACACGTCGAACGTGTATCGCGGTAGGCCCTCTGGTCCAGGGCGGCTACCGGGAAAATCGTAATTCGTCAATTGCGGGCATTTTTCTCTGTCACTCTAATTACGTCTTAGTGAGAGTAAAAGAGAAAGATCCCCGCAATTTACGAATTTCGGTTTTCGCGGTAGGCCCCCAGAGCCCTTTTAGACAATGACACGTAAAAAGATTTATGCTTTCTTTAGACCACCATAAAATGTTTAGGCTTCCGCGAAAACTGCGGTGTTCCTTGTAACAGTATCTTGGTAAAACGGATCTTACAATAGCAACTGCATAACCGCCAACAGTATAGAATTTCACTTTTGTAACGTTGGAGCCGCTTACGGTGAAAAGGAAAGGACAATAAATAACGTCGTATTCGCTGTTGCCTTTGTTACTTTTACTGTTATTGAGCAATTCTTTGAATACATGGTTATTTGCTTCGTGTGGAGTCGTTTTTAGAGATTGTCAATTATTTTACTGTTAGTGCCTTTTCTGAGTTTAGTACCTGTTCAAATAATGAAGCAAGAAATAATCTATGCCGCTATGTTTTGATTTTTTGGATATTTGTATACTGCGCCTTTTTTGCAGCCAATTCCATTCATTCCGTTTTTGCGATTTTTACGTAAGTTTCTTCAAAATAAAATAATCCAAAAAAGCAAAACAGCAATACAGATATTGATGATATTGATCTTATTTGAAAAATCCTTGCTCTAGGTTAAAAATCAAGGGAGGAACCCGCCCCCCCTCCCCCTCCCAAAGCTCAAATTTTACATACAAAGTATGCCCTGGCTACGCCCTTGACTACTAGAAACTTTAAAAGTAACCGACTACTTTAGTACTTTGTCGCAGTAACGTATAGTACTTCACCAGTTCCAATGTCTCAAACATAGTTAAAGTGTCAAGGTGCTAAAATAATCAGCTACTTCAGACCAGTGGATTGTTAACAAGTTCGCGTTTGTGTGTGTTACTGTGTAAAGCGCGTAATAATAAATTGCGTCTTAAAAATTTGAAAAACATCGAATGCTAAATACTCGTATTGACTGGTTTGGCCAGTTAATATACCTACTACGTATTGATATGATGACTCAAGCAATGAGTCTATACTAGAACGTGCTTTGGCCGTCATAACTGGGTGTTTAGCGTATTCATCTCTCTCTATCACTCTTCCATATTAGTGCAACAGTGACAGTTGCGTTTCGTTCGCTACGGAGCGTATTGGCATGTTGGATATAATCCCTGAAATGAGATTGATTGGATTAAAATCGTAACTATAGTACAGACGAAGATAAAGATATGTTAATACTTTTGCACCTAATATTATAAACGCAAAAGTAACTCGGTCTATCTGGAGGTAATACATATACAGGATGGGCAAATAAGAAGTATACATTTTGTATTTAAATTAAAACCATATTAAGTTCAAAGATGATTAAGTATTGTTTTAAAAATATATTATTTAGGGTTGGCAAATATATGCGGAACATAATGTCTGTCATATCCCACCTCTAACAGCAGCCATAGCACTTATCATCTCAATTTTCAGCATATTTTCGCACATTTTCGCCGTTGTCTTAGAAATTTGTGTCGGATAGTCGGTTTAACTGTTTAAATTTATTCAGCTTGTTAGCATACGTAATTTTAGATAGTCCCCACAGAAATAAGTCAGGAGCTGCAAAATTTGGAGAATTCGGGTGCTAATAATCACTGTCACTTTTTCTCGAAATTAATCGAGCAAAATGTGTTTTACACAACACAAACATTTGAGAAACAATTTCTTGCTGCTAGAGGTAGATATTTGGCAGAAATTATCTTCCGTATACAACTGCCAACCCTGAATAATATATTCATGAAAGAATATTTAAAAAAATATGTACTAAATATAATTAATGTATCACTCTTATTTACCCACCCTGTACATATTACATTACAGTGCCTACAGTTAAGAATGAATTTATTTAATCAAGGCGTCACAGACGTAAATAGGTAACATGAAATGCTGACATGCCAAGAATATAAGGTATTAGCCGTCTATTCTTGAATACCACGAAGAGACTGACACCTACCACCTTATTTTTTTCTTAGAAAGGCAATTAAGGACTGGCGATTTCTATTTGTCTTGAAACCAGATCATTTGTATTACAATTTACAATGATTGGTTATTGTACGATCACGACACCAGGAAACCATTATGAGGAAGTCATGCATCTGGTATTGTACGGCGCACGAAGAATTAATGACTTCTTCAGCCATGGCAGTTGACTTCTGACCCTCAGCTACGAGTTGAAATTCCAACGTCACTACTTACTGAGACATCTGTCCAACGTCACCAAGCAAGCATCTGTCATTTAACAAAGTTTTTACATTGTCTGATTCAATATTCAATGTCGGCTGACCCGTGAAAAAACGTGACGTGACGTATTAAAAAAAAACTACTTGCTAGATCTCGTTCAAACCAATTTTCGGTTGAAATTTGCATGGTAATGTATATCATGTTTTTATTTTTGTTTTATCATTCTGTTATTTTAGAAGTTACAGGGGGAGGGGGGGGACACATTTTACCACTTTGGAAGTGTCTCTCGCGCAAACTATTCAGTTTAGAAAAAGATGATATTAGAAACCTCAATATCATTTTTGAAGACCTATCCATACCCCACACGTATATGAGTTTGATAAAAAAAAATTTGAGTTTCAGTTCTAAGTATGGGCCGTATGGGGAACCCCCCAAATTTATTGTTTTTTTTTTTCTATTTTTGTGTGAAAATCTTAATGCAGTTCACAGACATCT
This sequence comes from Cydia pomonella, assembly GCF_033807575.1. NCBI lineage: Eukaryota > Metazoa > Arthropoda > Insecta > Lepidoptera > Tortricidae > Cydia > Cydia pomonella. Next base: position 17,106,447 of record NC_084720.1, on the reverse strand, counting down.
ACTTACCAGTTTCAACAGTATAGTTCTTATAGTTTCAGGAAAAAGTGGCTGTGACATACGGACGGACAGACATGACGAATCCATAAGGGTTCCGTTTTTTGCCATTTGACTACGGAACCCTAAAAACAGTCGATAGAGTGCTCTATGTTTGTATTGACGCTTTAATTGAAACAATCATTATGAACTAAAGGAATAATTAAATATAAAAAGGCACTTTTTTAAATTTTACTACTTTGTGGTCGTATCCGACATCCGATATCGGATCGGAGAATGTGAACACGCTCCATTTATGTACCTAATAATAAGTTATTTGTGTACATAACAGTCTTAGGGCCTGTTTCGCAATTTCAAGGTCCTGAATAAGCTACTTACCACTGAACTGACAAATATGTATCGTTGACGTTTCACAAACTTCAAATAATGGTCCGATTCAGGCGCCCAATGTCACTTCGACGCTAGAAATAATAAATATCGTTGATAAATCTTATTGGGATAACAGCGGAATCGAAATAAACGTCAATTTTGACATGTCGTTTAGATATCGATCTTTTAAAGATCTTTCCAAGATCTTAACCGTGTCTTAATCATTCTTCGAATCGGGCCGTGGTAGATAAAGTACTAAGTTTTGCAGGAAGTGTTATCTTGCAGTTAATTTATTTGTTAAGTAGCTGTCCACTACTTTACTCAGACTTTAGTGAAATTGTCTTTACGAATTTTGCGATTAAAAGTCCTTTAGTAGTCCCCGTTTTCCTGTCTAGATATATCTAGTAGATATTGACATTATGAAAAATATTTTTTGATGTATAGGTACAGTCAGCATCAATAGTAGGATGAAACAACCCAACTAGCAAAAATATGTCATATAAATGTTGTACAAACGGTTTTCATAAAACTTGATGGTATGCAATTTAAGGCATACAAACGATTTAATGACGCGATTTTGGCGCAGTTTTTATGGCTAAATAGTCGTTGAGTGGTCACTCAATCGTCATAAGCAAGCACATTTAGTCCTACAGCTGTCATAAAAAAATATATTAAACGACTTTTTAGTCGGAAAAGTATCGTAAGTTCTCGATTTGTAAATGCAATTGCTTGTAGAGTGATCATAATGCAGACGTTTCTACGACTAATGAGTCGGTGAAATGCAATAGCGAAGCAGTTTCAATCATAATATAATTACCTGTTTGTGTGTACTGTGCATGGATGATTGCCGGTCAAACAAGTCGTGAAAAACACTAAGTATTATACTTTTTACCATTTTAAGTACTTAAGTTTAACCGACTCGACATCTATTACTGCAACTAAAATGGGTAATAGGTAAATCAGATACGCATGCGAACATAATATTTTCGACGAATTTACTAGGTTTTCTAAGAAAATTTTAATGCCCCCTTTAAATATTGTTTATTTATTATATTTAATTAAATTAATTAATTTAATTTTTATCTATGAGTAGTTATATGACTCATTTATAATTAAAAGCACTAGCTTACGACTTAAAACTCTTAAGCCAACACGATACGGCCGCCATCACACTAATTCAGGGTTCCCTGGTGAACTTGGTGAACCTAATAGGTTAAACAAACAGTTTTAAAGTTAAGTCTGTGCTAGTAAGTAAAGAAGCACAATTCAGACGAACTTTGCATCTATAAGTACCGCTCCTTTTGAACTGCTTCCACTTTTTCCAATCTAATTTTAACATTTTGCGTATCAACACTGTATTAAGAACTGAAAATTTATGAAACAAATAAGCCGTAATCCCAATCTTTTAGCTATAAGACGGTCGTGTTTATGACTGTTGTATGGCACTTTAGCAAATTAACAGCTGTAAAAAGCTGATGTTATGATTAGTTGTACAGTAATCACTTATAAAGCTTTTCTATGACCAAAGTGCTGTAAGATGTCATATTGAGGTTGTAAAACCGGGAAAAGGTCTTGGTTAAAACTTTTGTACGACAGTGATTAAATTGCTTTATTACTATGTTATACAAACGTCTGTACAACTGCGATTTAAGAACAATTTGCATTTAAACTAAAGTGCGGTATAAATGACATTTATACAACATCACGTTTTAAAACTTGCTTATTTACGACGCACCTACGATGAATTAGTCGCAAAAGGTTCAGATGTTATTACCAATTTGCTAGTTGGGAACGCGCCAAAAGTATCTGATATTCCGGATAACTTTTCCAAATATAGATGCATCTCAAAAATTTACATTCAAAAGTACCTACTTTATCTTTTACCGTCTTAATTGTTCTACATATAGAACCACCACATTTTGTTAAGCTGTTTCAGAATGGTAGATAGTACATTTGAAACCTTGTTTGATCCGCTACTTTTGATGCTGACTGTACCATTGCTATACCCCTACCTTTGACTTTTTTTCCATTTTTTTATTATTGTAAAAATTAGGAGCGAACTTCCGCTAACTAAATCTTAACAAATCACTTTGTGATGTCGATCGCTTCACCATAATATAGTCTAGGTATTTTTTTTAAAGCGAAACTTATATCGGTATAATTTTTATTTGTATTGCATTTCTGAAAAAACCTATGAACCTAGTTTTTCATTGTGTCAATCATGGAGAAAGGAAAATATTTAGAAGTGGAAAGACATTTTTGAGTGCCTAAAAACGTTTTCATCACACTTGCTCGAAAAAGATCTTATTTCATGCAGGTGTGCTGAAGGACAAAGACCTAAGTATTTTGTTCCCGTGGGAGTTATGGATTGGGAAAAAAAAAGTTGTCCGTCTGTCTGTCCGATTCTGTCACAGCCACTTTTTTCCGAAACTATAAAAGCTATACTGTTCAAACTTGGTAAGTAGATGTATTCTATGAACCGCATTATGATGTTTACACAAAAATAGAAAAAAAAACAATAAATTTTGGGGGTTCCCCATACTTAGAACTGAAACTCAAAAAATCTTTTTTCATCAAACCCATACGTGTGGGGTATCTATGGATAGGTCTTTAAAAATGATATTGAGGTTTCTAATATCATTTTTTCCTAAACTGAATAGTTTGCGCGAGAGACACTTCCAAAGTGGTAAAAAGTGTCGTCCCCCCCCCCCCGTAACTTCTAAAATAACAGAATGAAAAATCTAAAAAAAATATATGATATACATTACCATGCAAACTTCCAACGAAAATTGGTTTGAACCAGATCTAGTAAGTATTTTTTTTTAATACGTCATAAATGGTACGGAACCCTTCATGGGCGAGTCCGACTCGCACTTGGCCGCTTTTTTATTTTATTATGTCACATATTCATACAAACCAAGTAGCATAAATGAGTTTTACTTTTAAAATACTGACGTTTATAATTTATTATTTTTGTTTATGTTAAAAATTATTTAATTCGATTAATGTAACAGCCGTTTAAAATATTTTGTACATAATTTTCAATCGTGGCTGAATGCCTAATAGGTCTGCGCCTTCGATGCCTCACCCAGAGACATGGCCTCACCTGCCAAGAAATTACAAAATGGCGGACGAATGTTTGATATGATATGATATGATAGTTTTTTCTTCCCAAGTGTGATGAAAAATAATGTGTGTAACTCCGGGGGTAAGAATATTGCAAACTCGGGTCTTTAATTCCCTCCAGCCTCCGGCTGTCGGGAATAACCACCCTCGTATCCAAAATTTCACTTACCCCCTCGTTGCATAATGTACTATAACTTATCTCTCCAAACTTATAGTTTCCTAGAAAAACGCTTATACAATGCGCGCTTGACGTGATAAATGGATACACGCGCCTTGAGTCTCGACCTTCCGTTGGTACTAATGGACGTATAAAAACGTAGGAAATCGAATATTATCGGGAAAAAGCTTATTTTTCTCACGTAATTTACATCCGACCTTGACGCGAGAAGTTTGATTTATTCGACAATGGTTTGATTCTATGTTTATTAAAAAATAACAGGTCTTGGCCGTTGCTTATGAGTATCCAGTTACATCACCTTGAAACAGATTCCATAAAAGTTGTAGTTACTGTTCAAAATTTGATTTCGTTAATGTTACTAATTAGTGCTAGATTTTAAACAGTGTAAACTCTACAGGGCGTCCCAAGACTATGGGACATCAAGGGAAAGTACCTTAAATATCGTAGATAGGATATTTTTCTGAAAGAAGACTTTACGTTGTTTTTAAAAGTCAGTAATAAACCTAACCTACCTATAGTTCCCTAGCTATTCATGACCCTGAATTACCAAATCTAGGTCTTCTTCAGTCAATTTTACTAACAAGGTAGATTGTTAAACAAATAGTGTCATTTATTTTACGACAGTCACGTGAAGCACTAGGCATACTTAAAGCAATACAACTGCCTCTAGCATTGCTACTATTGGCACAACATAGACCTTATTCCCTTGGAATAAGGTATTGGAATGGTTAGTAAATTATGACAAGGATGATACAGTCACCAGATATATTAGAGCGGCCAAGGTACTCACAAATATCTGAAACGCCTCCATTGTCAAGGGGCACTAGAGTGCGCGTTCAGATATTTTTGAGCACCAGCCGCTCCGTAATATCTGATGTACTTACGACAATATACTTGACTGAACATAGATGGACCTTATGTGATCGTAATAAGGTTTTTTACTTGGCAGTTACCTGCGTGTACGGTGGTACGTGTAGTACGGTCAAAATAAGCCAAAGGAGAATGGGCAATTTGTCCCATGGATGTATACTGTTGAGACATATCTCGTTTGAAAGGGTTTACTCTTAGCATTATTTTATTGTATGACACCAACTTTGGATAACTTGCAGGGACTGAGCAATTTAAAAAAAAGAGTGGCTAATATAAACGGTTGTTTTACAAAGTACTTGTTATGTAGCCGGTTGTTAGGTGTTTTGTATGAAAGAATATGAGAAATTCTACATTTCTGTTTACCACTACTTACGTTTAAGTACGTACAGGGCTGGAATTAGTTGATAAAACATATGCTTGAATTAAAAATACTGCTATTAAACACTGAAACTTGCTTGTATACTCAAGCCATATATATCATTTAAAAGACATTTTTATAAGGTATTTTAATATATATATACTTGCACTCAAATGCTTGCAGGGGCGGTAATAAAACTAGTTTTTTCGTTAATTAAGTGTGGTAAATGCCGCTTTGTTTGTTCTACCTGGCACTAGATGGAGCCTTGGTAGCCGTTTGGGTAATTTTTACTAGTGGTATATACAATTGAGTTTTATCCTATTTGGAAGGTCTTCAATTAAGCATTAATTACTTATATGACACCAAAGACCGAAAGTGTCCAGGGAAGATGATATTAATAATTTTGATCATGCGCTGCGGCGTAAACTGGAACTAAAAAATGACATTCATATAGAGTTACTTTTGTAACCATTTACATCACTTTGCATGCCTGAAATATAATGAAAAAGTAATTTATATATTTTTTTAAATTATTACCGCTCAATAAATGGCACTAAACTACTTAATTATGATTTTTCAAATCCTCTCTAGTACTGACATCTTGCGTGCAATAGGAGAACCGAATGAGCGGCAAATGCTGGATCCGTATAGTCGCTTATAAACGCTTAAAAATGTCACCGAAGAATAAGTTTGTTTAATTCGGAACTTTGACAATAAAACGAGTTGTTACCTTGAACGAGTAAGTGTCGTCTATTTATCTCTCTTGCTCTTACATATTCGAGTGATAAAGGTAGAAAAAGCATTATATTTTTTAAAGTTCGCGTTATGTCCCGCTAGAAACGTTATATAAACTTATTATTAAACATGAAATAAGATTCCTAAGCAATAAGTAGGTAAGTAAATGTATTTATGGAGTACCATAATTAGCAGAAAGAAAATAAATCTAAGTTTATATGTTACGATAAAATAAATCGTAAAAAGGTACTATGTACATACTTGTTTTGTCTCTCTGCAGGAAAATTGTGTAAACGTGAAACATTTGAGATTGCGTCGCGGTTCAAAGCAACGTTCCCTTCGTTTGCCATATGAAGCAGGATTAAATTGTGTAGTTTTAAGTTCTCATGTAAGTGAATTGTCAAATTCTTAGTGAGAATAAAGAATCTTAAACCTAAAATTAACGCAGTGAATACATTACAAGCATCAGCGACTCTTAACTGTTTGCCAAGCTAAGATAGTAGCTGTATTTCGTTCCATTATATATACGTATGAAATAAAAACTTTTGAATACATTTAAAACCTTTATTTCATATAAATTGAAAAATAACTGACGGCATACATTTTCTAGTGAATAGGTGCATCCAGATCCAGATAAGAGGATGCATGGTTATTGCGCCAATCTCGGACCATTTGCGATTGGTTTGCTAAGGGCACCGCTAGCTGGTGCGGATGCACAGAGCACTTATACATACCTTATTAAATAAAAACTTTTGAATACATTTAACATCTTTATTTCATATAAATTGAAAAATAAGTGACGGCATAGATTTTCTTCACGGTCGCACAAATATTATCAGGACGAGTCGACAAGTTACTTTAAAGCAAGCATTGGTGAATAGGTGCATCCAGATCCAGATAAGGGAATGCATGGTTATTGCGCCAATCTCGGACCATTTGCGATTAGTTTGCTAGCTGGAGCGGGTTAACGAAAAACAGTAACTGGCGACGCTAGCTGGCGCGGACGCGTGCGACGAATTTTACCTACAAAGGCACCCGCGCGCGTGCACCCGCTCCGTGCACTCGCGCCAGCTAGCAAACGCCCTTAACCTTTTGAAGGCCAAGAATATCTTAAGGCGTCGTAACTAGCTATGCTCAAAGCGTCATAAATACATTATAGCTGATATAGCCGCTGTCAGAGTAACCTTCACACTTTCAAGTAAGGTTTAGGGCATAGGGCGTCCGCAACGTCGCGCGTGTGCATGGAGCGGGCGTGCGGCTTATAGTATGAGCAACGCTAACTGGCGCGGACGCGTGCGACTGATTTTACTTACAAAGGCACCTGCGCGTGTTTGCCCGCTCCGTGCACTAGGGCCAGCTAGCAAACGCCCTTAACCTTTTGAACGTCAAGAACACCTAAAGGCGCCGTCACTAGACATGATTTAAGGGCCATGAACACATTAATGATTATAGCTGTTTTAATCGCTGTCAAAGTCCCTAATGTAATACTCGTGCACTTTCAAGCTCACTTGCGCCCGTGACCTTGGCATGTGAGTAACGTTTTTGTTATGGCGTTCAAAGGGTAAAATATCAATGTCGTAATGCGTCGCTAGCGCGTTATTTTCGAATCGCACCCGTGCTCCCGTGTTGGACTGCACACGCGGTGTACACTTCTTGTTATTGTAACCGTTTGTGCGCCTAGATAACACAAGTACACATACACAACTCGCAAAATGCTCGCGTGCTCTTGTTTATATGTAAAGTACGTCTTCTAGGGCCGCGGATTGGACCCACGCGACCGGCGGGGCGGTGAGCGGCATACATTGGTCGCAATGCAAGCTGTAAAGCTAGTGCAGTGCATGAGGGACGCGCGGCTTTCTCTCACCACATCTTTAGGTGTTCTTGCCGTTCAAAAGGCTAAAAGCACCTAATGAGGTGGCTTTACATTAGCTAGATGCCGGCCCACACGCCGATCCGGTGTGCAGGCTAAGGAAATCGCTATGTAGGCCAATTCGAAAGTGCAACTGACATTAAACCAATTTTAGAATAATATTGGAATGATACCAGTTAGCTGTCATTCGTGCGTTCATTTTGCACTTATACGCATGTATTTGTGCGAGCGAGACGCCCGCAACTAACTGATATGATTCCAATATTACTCTAATATCGGTGTGCACGCCCCTTTTTATTCATAAGCAAGGTACGATTGAACCACTATAGAAGGCAGCGAAGAGGCCGGCAATGGAACTAGTAGCGTTTGATGGAGACAGTTTTCTGTCAAATGCAAGTTCAAATTGGCCTGACTGTCTCACTCGCACACCGGAGTAGCGTTTCATATAAGCGTACTTTGTTATATCCAATCGACCCGCTCTATTCAGTAGGTTTCATTATCTCGATCCATCAGTTAAGTAACAATCTCTTCAAACTGGTGGATCGAGATGGTGGATCCTACTGGACAGATGGAACCAATGGATAGGAAAACGTTATGCTCAACAACTTGGTAGCAGAAGCGATGTGATTTTTTAAAATCGCGACTGTGTCATTGACATAATATATCTGAGGACGGGCCTTACGGGCAATAAGAATGGGGCCAGTACAGCGGTGTTACGCACACGAGTTTGAGCCAATCGTGCAGTCTAACGCCACAAGTACCACAACGTGATTGGTTGATGAGTTCGCATTACGCACGCGATTGATCGCATCTAGTTGCGTTAGACAGCACGATTGGCTCGAATTTGTGAATGACACAACTGAACTAGCACTATCGTTATTGCCCCTAAGGTAGGTCCTTAGATATATGGTAAGCGTCAGGATGGCGGTGGACCTCAGCGAATTTCAAAGAAATATTTATAAACATATTGTACCTTCTGTGTACCTCAGTGTACCTTTAATAGAAACCAGTGTACCTTTCCCCAAAACGAGATATTTTACAAAACGGTCCACCCGCCAACCTGACGTCAGGATGGCGGGTGGACCTATGAAATCTTGCATTATACCGCACTAAAAGTATGCAGTTATATTGTGCATGAGCTTAGCCTAGCTTGTTTTGGGGAGAGGTACACCGGTTTCTATTTCTATTTACAGAGGTACACTGAAGGTACAGTCACCATCATATATATCGGAGCGGCCAAGGTACCCACGAATATCTGAACATGCCTCTACTGTCAAGAGGTTAGAGTGCGTGTTTAGAGATCTTTGAGCACCTCGGCCACTCCGATATATCTGATGGCGACTGTACCATATAACTGCATACTTTTAGTGCGGTATAATGCAAGATTTCATAGGTCCAACCGCAATCACCAAGCTTGCAGAATAAATTTTTGAATTTTGAATTTTGAATCCTGACGTCAGAATGGCGGGTGGACTTTTTCTTAAATATCTCGTTTTGGGTTAGGTACACAGAAGGTACAGTATGTTTATAAATACTTACTGCTATGGCGCAGCGACCCGAAGTGGATCTTGGCCTCCGACACCAAAGACCGCCATGCTTATCTGTCCAAAACCGTTTCCATCTAGTCGACGGCGCCGAGTTCGCTAAGGTCTTTTTGCATTTCGTCTCTCCAGCGGGACCTACCTAGGACGTCTAGACGGTCTTCGGCCATTTGGAACTTCAGAGTACGCCCTCCAGGCTGCACGATCCTCACCCATCTGGACTACGTGCCCGAGTCATCGGAGTCTGGCAGCGCGAAAAATCCTAGGACTCACACGTGGAGAGGATGGAACCTGGAGACTCCACAGGAATCAGGAGATTGAAGATCTGGCGTCCGAGCCGAACGTCATTGGATGTTTATAAATATTTCTTTGAAATTCGCTGAGGTCCACCCGCCATCTAGACGCCAGATGTCAATGCCGAGTGCGACCGCCCTTAAAGCGGTGTATTATCTCTAGTCTCTCCAATATGTTTTCCTGGTCCACGGGGTTTATTTTAAGTGTTATCATAAACAGTGTTCACCAACGGGTCTACGGGTACCTAATTATTTTTACCATGGGCCGACCATGAACACGATTCTATTTTTAAAACGTAACCCGCGTAGCTACTTCAGTCTTAGGCGGTATATACTCTACATCACGTTCACAAAAGATTGATATTTTAGGTAAAAACTCACATTTCGCTATATTTGTCCATAGTAAATACTAATTCAAAAACTGTACGGTAGGGCCTAAAATCTTCTGTGATAGTAATGTAGAAATAAATACTGTTGACAGGCGGTCAACGGTATTTAGTACAATAATTACACTGAAACAATTCGTATAGAATACAGAACCTATGAATAATATATATCTAGAGAATCTAACTTTAATGCAATAATATAATTGAACAAAAGATATACATTAGTACGAGTAGTACGATCAACCTATATGTCTATTTTTAATAGTCTTAATGTTCGTGTATCGGTTCTGTATTCTATGGCCATTAATTATTCTTTATTTTTCAACTTTCTTTGACTACACACAAGTACACATTATATTTGCTTTTTTCTTGAACTTTATCTTGCCCATGTTCGATTCTTCTTATGTCGATGCATTCTCATTATTTCCGTATGGTTTCTGAAAATACAATAACAGTTTTTGTAATGTTTTCTAATACCTATGTTTGAAGTCGGTTTCCTATTTTTAAGAGAAGTTTTTTTTTTCATGTAAGTACCTTTTTTTTCAAGTGGGGTAAATTAGAGCAGATGGGATACCTATCGACAATTATGTCAATAAACAGTTTTACGTTCCATCAAGAATTGAGAGGTTGCCTCAATTCCTCATGGAACCCATGATGTAAGCTAGACCTTTACACAAATATTCCTTAAACCTCGTTAAGCAAGTAGCTTCTTTACAAACATAACAAAGAAGACAAATCGTCTAGCGTGAAATACGCATCGTTAAAGAGTTCTTTTCTGGTCCTGATCAGAAGTTCCACTTCTTCAAATAGCACTTTTTTGAATGGCAATGCCTGGTCTGTTGATGAAACTAAAAAACGCCTATAAGATTTGGGGAGTTCCCTTAATTCCTCGTGGTTTTGTCAAAAATAGGACCATCTTGGAACTATACACCCACTTTCAAACGATAACTAATTTTCAACATTGGTTCAGAAATGACGAAGATCTTACTTAACATATATACAAAAAAAAAGTTTTTGAAGTCGGTTAAAAAGTAGTATCTTTACAATACTTCCTTTTACTAAGAAGGGATAACTACTACAATTTGCTTACTAAGTAAGTACTTACTTACTATTAGTATCAGATTGGAGTCGACTCGAGAGTCGATAAAATGGGCGTCGCTATCCTTTCCGGGTGGGGGGATTTCACCGCATGAAAAAGAGACACATATAGTGAGTTCTTACTGTTCTACCAAACTACATATATAAAATAGTCGTACTTTTTGAGTCAAATTAATTTAATTCTAAAGGTGCGACGTAATGGCCTGAAGCCCGCTCTTAGCATACCTATTTGATGGATATTGGTGTCAATTTATAATACGTTTAATTATTCATTGTCTTTACCTAATTATCTTTACCTTTTGCCGACCGGTTTGGCCTAGTGGGTAGTGACCCTGCCTATGAAGCCGATGGTCCCGAGTTTGAATCGCGTAAGGGCATTTCTTTGTGTGATGAATACAGATATTTGTTCCTAAGGCTTGCGTGTTTTCTATGTATATACGTAAATATATATTTGTCTAAATAAGTATGGTTAACGTCGCCTAGTACCCATAGTACAAGCTTTGATTAGTTTGGGGCCAATCTGTGTAAGATTGTCCCTACATATTTATTTATTTATTACCTAACGTAACCTACATTAGGTAATGAAAGCATTTTATTTTTGTAAGGGTAACAGTTTTGTTGGGATATAAAATGGTTAATGATAAAAACTAATACTTTTACCAGCATTTTCACTTTATATTCATGTATTCGAAACCTATACATTTATGACATTAACTTTTGCAAGACGATAAGATTTTTTATTCACAATAACTTGTCCGTATTCGAACTGTCTGGCTACCCGGCTAGCCGTGGCTGTGTACCCGGATTTTATACTCTGAAACTGGAACTAGTGACAGATAAGAGTCGATTGATGTTTTTTTAAAGATGAATAAATAAAATTACTTAAATAGAATTACTTACCTATGTTTAATTAAAAGAAACTACTTATACATAATAATCCTTACAGTTTTAACCTATTTAACCTACCTACCTACCTACTTTTAATAGTAGCAGTTCGGTTCACTTCGTAGAAATACCTGTTCTAAGAATAATGAAAAAGAAAGAAGAGTAATAAAAATAAAGAATCTGGAAGTCGTTGAGGTATTCCGTTCTTCATCAGCAATTCTACTTCAACAAATGTCACTTTATTGAGTAAAAATGCTTGTAATATTGATGAAAATCCTAAAATGACTATATGTATGCCTATCCTATACAATATGAGAAGCTCCTTCAGTTTCTCGTAGAACCTATCATCAGAACTGGACCTTGACACAAATGTTCCTTAAAAGCCTTACATGCTATAAACGAAATAAAATAAAAAAACGCCTAAGGTAAAATACTTGTCGTTGAAGAGTTCCATTTCAGCAGTATCAGCATAGTTTCAGTAATATCAGCAGTTTCACTTCATCAAATGTCACTTGTTCAAATAAAAAAAAACTTGATATGTTGACGAAAATCCTCCTAATTGTGAATTCAAATCGATTTAAAATCCTCAATTCCTCATTGAATCCATCATCAGAACTGGACCTTGACACAAATGTTTCCTAAGAACCTAGCTTGCTACAAACTTAACAAAGAATAAGAATCGCGCGCGTTGAAGAGTTCCCTTCTGGTCAATATCACTAACTTGTTTAAATAAAAATGCTTGATATGTTGACGAGAATCCAAACATTACTGTATGTATTGTATGCCTATAAGATTTGAGGAATTTCTTCGATTTCTCATGGAACCCATCCTCAGAACTAGACCTTATGACACAAATGTCTTCAAGAACTTTACTTGCTACAAAATAAACAAATAAAACATATCGCGCGCGAATTGGCGAGTTCCATTTTGGCCAGCATCAGCTGTTGCATTTCGTCAAATGTCACATTTTAATAAAAATGCTTGATATGTAAATAAAAATCCAGAAATTATAAGATGTCAGGAATTCCCTCGATTATTTATGAAACCCATCATCAGAACTGAACATTGATATAAATACACCTTAAGAACGTTACTCGCTACAAGCTTAATAAAGAATACAAAACGCGTGCGTTGAAAAGTTCCGTTCTGGACAACATCAGCAGTTCCACTTGATCAAATATAACTTTTTTTAAATAAAACACCTAGAGATATTGATGAAAAAAAAAACTATATGTATTTCTATAAGGTTTGAGGTGTCCATCATCAGACCTAGACACTAGACACTGGTGTCTAGTACAGATATTTCTTAAGAACCTTACTTTCTACAAACTTAAAAGTTCCGAGGAATTGTTCGGATTAATCTCTGCCGCCTCTTTCCGTCACCGCTTTACGCTACATCATTTATATCTTCACCACTTAGATGGTTGGCAATCCTCAACTGTGCATTTCTCTAGAAACTTCCTGCCTCATATAGCTAAACTATGAAATGATCTGTCGCATGCGGTATTTCCGGCCCAATACGATCTTTAAAACTTTAAGGAAAGAGCGTATTCCTATCTTAAATGCCGGCACCGCACTTACAATCCCTATGGTGTAACAGATGTCCATGGCCAGCGGTAATTGCTTACCATCAGTTGATTCGTCTGCTAGTTTGCCTCTTATATCACAACAAACAAAAAAAGAATAAAATCTCACGCGTTGAAGAGTTCCGTTTTAGTCAACATCACTAGTTCCACTTCATCAAATGCCACTAATGTGAATAAAAAAAGCTAAAGATATTGATGAAAATCCAAAATTACTATATACCTATAAAAATTGAGGAGAATGAGGAGTTCCGTCGCTTTCTCATGAAACACGTCATCAGAACTGTACTTCGACAAAAATGTTTCTTGAGAACCTTACTCGCTTCAAACTTAACAACGAAGAAAAATTGCGCGCGTTGGAGTTCCGTTTTGGTCAACATCAGTAGTTCCACATCATCAAATGTCACTTTTGTGAATAAAACTTGATAATATGTTGATGAAAATCCAATAAGTACTATATATATATACCTATAACATTTAAGAAATTCCCTCGATTCTTCATGGGACCCATCATCAGACCTTTACCTTGACACGAATGTTCCTAAAAACCTTAGTACTTAAAACTTACTTGCTACAAACTTAACTAATAAAACAAATCGCGCGCGAGTTGGCGAGTTCCATTCTGGTCAACATCAGCTGTTACACTTAGTCAAATGACAATTTTTTAATAATAATGCTTGATATGTAAATAAAATCCCAGAAATTATTACATGTATGCCTATAAGATTTTAGGAATTCCCTCGATTCTTCATGAAACCCATCATCAGAACTGTACTTTGACAAAAATGTTTCTTAAGAACCTTACTTGGTACAAACTTAACGAAGAAAAATTGCACGCGTTGGAGTTCCGTTCTGGTCAACATCAGTAGTTCCACATCATCAAATGTCACTTTTGTGAATAAAAGTTGATAATATGTTGATGAAAATCCAATAAGTACTACATATATGCCTATAGCATTTAAGAAATTCCCTCGATTCTTCATGGGACCCATCATCAGACCTTTACCTTGACACAAATGTTCCTAAAAACCTTAATACTTAAAACTTACTTGCTACAAACTTAACTAATAAAACAAATCGCGCGCGAGTTGGCGAGTTCCATTCTGGTCAACATTAGCTGTTACTTTTAGTCAAATGACACTTTTTTAATAATAATGCTTGATATGTGAATAAAATCCCAGAAATTATTACATGTATGCCTAAAAGATTTTAGGAATTCCCTCGATTCTTCATGAAACCCATCATCAGAACTGGACATCGATGTATTAAGTACACCTTAAGAACCTTACTCACTACAAGCTTAATAAAGAATACAAAACGTGTGCGTTGAAAAGTTCCGTTCTGGAACACTTCAGCAGTTCCACTTGATTAAATGTAGCTTTTTTTTAAATAAAACGCCCAAAGTTATTGATGTAAATCCAAAAAAAACTATATGTATTTCTATAAGGTTTGAGGTATCTATCAGACCTGGATCTAGACACAGATGTTTCTTAACAACCTTACTTTCTACAAACTTATCAGGACAAATCTATTACGGCGAGTGTTCCATCGAATTGCTCGGATTAATCCTTGCCGCCTCTTTTTGTCATCGCTCTACGCTACAACATTTTTATTTTCACCACTTAGATGGTTGGCAGTCCTCAACTGTGCATTTCTCTAGAAACTACCTGCCTCATACAGCTAAACTATGAAATGATCTGTCGCCTGCGGTATTTCCGGACCAATACGACATTTAAAACTTTAAGAAAACAGCGTATTCCAATCTTAAAGGCCAGCACCAAACTTACAACCCCTATGGTTTAGCAGGTGTCCATGGGCGGCGGTAATCGCTTACCATCAGGTGTGACGTCTGCTCGTTTGCCTCTTATATCATAAAAAAAACAAAGAAGAAAAATCTCGCGCGTTCAATAGTTCCGTTTTGGTCAACATCAGTAGTTCCACTTCATTAAATGCCACTAGTGGGAATGAAAAAGCTTAAGGTATTGATGAAAATCCAAAATGACTATATGCCTATAAGATTTGAGGTGTTCCCTCGCTTCCTCATGGAACCCATCGTCAGACCTTTACCTTGACACAAAGGTTCCTAAAAACCTTGGTACTTGAAACTTACTCGCTACAAACTTAACAAAGAAGACAAATCACGCGCGTGGAAGAGTTCCGTTTCTGATCAACATCAGCAGTTCCACTTCACCAAATGTACTTACTTACCACCCATTTATTTGAAACAGTACCTAGGTACTCCATTTTGATGCCGCCAGCTTGAAACTTCAATGGCCTCAGTGTCCGATGAACAACTTAAAAATGCTGAAAGTAATAACAATTATAATAAGTTGGGGAGTAGCGACCTTACACACCCGAGTGCTCCTGGGGAGTTCTGTTACCGGACATACAATAATAATAACAATAAATAAATATTATAGGGACATTCTTACACAAATTGACTGAGTCCCACGGCAAGCCGAGAAGGCTTGTTTTGTGGGTACTCATACAACGACATAATAATATATAATATACAAATACTTAAATACATAGAAAACATCCATGACTCAGGAACAAATATCTGTGCTCATCACACAAATAAATGCTCTTACCGGGATTCAAACCCAGGATCATCGACTTACTAGGGCAAACCGGTCGTGAAAAAAAGAGCAAAAAAAAAGAAAAATATGTCAAAAGAAAATGCGATTTGGAAACGTTATTCGCCACTTAATATATTATTATATCTGGTTCACAGCATTTATTTGGTGCTGATATAATGTCTGCAATATTACCCGAGTACATTAAAATATGAATAAATTATCATAAATTCAGAAGATGGTCCCAATAACAGTTCATTTTTACATGGAAAAATGGCTTTCATGTAAAATGTTTGTCAGACATATTTTTGGAAGTATAGTACAATCATTAACTTAGAAATATAGGTAACATTTCCCGAATAAAAATACGGTAACACATATTTTTAATTATTTTTTTAACTTATCCTACGCAAAATAGAATTGGAGAAACTGACATAGGGACTATCATTCGACACGACACGTATAGTAAAGTATGAATCCGCTCTAAGTCCCCTTACATAGACAGTGGGAAGTAAAATAATTCTTGTTCTGAAAACAATAAAATGTAAAATGATTAGGTAGGACAATCCAAACTTCTAAGGTCGCGTAGATCAGAAGTAGATATGAATTTGTTCGACAATACGATAGGAAACTTTTCAGCATTTACATTGGCGCATTTTTTTCTGGAATACTATCTAAATTGCACTTTGTATATATGCTATATTTTTTATATAATTTGGAGCCTTTATTTTCCATGGAGTCGAACGCTATATAGCAGCTATACGAGAAAAAATAATACTTTTATCTTACCTACCCCATGAATAGTGAAGATCATCAAGGAGCATACTCTCTGAGATCAATGGAATGGAGTGCCTTTCGATTGGAGAAAATTATAGCGTATTAGAAATATACTATTTTGTAATTACAATGTTGAATATTTTAAATTGCGTGTTTTGACAATTATTGTTGACAATATTACATTCAGAGTCATCTTGACATAACTTTAGAAATCCATAAACTAGTCTATACTTTTTAAAATGATGGAGTAAGACTGACGAGATTACCGCTATGTATAAATGTTTTACGTCAAGTAGAATTTTGCTTTAGAGCGACATCTGGCGTTGAGTAGAAAAGTTAAGGCGTAATTAACTACAATTAATTAACTCATTAAATGGTTTTATTTTGGTCCCTGCAACGATTTGACCCCAGTTATATTATACGAAAAATAGCTTATAAAAATACTTTTCACATGATATACATGGCATTTGTATACACTCTTATTTCGCTGTGTATCAAGTAATTTTTAGAATGACGATTTTTTAAAACTGTACATTGTGTCCCTTTAAATACTTTATCATTGGTGTTGATACAAAAAACATAAAGCATTTTTTATATTCTTTCGAATAAAATACGCTAAAACTTTTTATATCCCGCGTATAAGGAAATATAACTGCTTATATGCGCAACTTCTTTTTTTATATAGCTCGGTCCCTGCAAGTGGTCCAAGGTTGGTGCCATACATTAAAATAATACTACGATTAAGAGCTTTAAAACGACATATGTCTCAACAGTATACATCCATGGGACACTCCCCATACAAAAGTGCCCATTGTCCTTTCACTAAAGTCAGGAACTAATTCTAAGGACTAATACAATCACTACGGATTGTTTTGTATGGGCTAAAAATCGAACTTTATACAATCGTTACTAAATTCACCCCCCGGAAAGGGGTGAAATCGGCTGAAAATAATGTAATGGTTATAACTAAGAAGAGAAAAAAGGTGTACTCGGTGCAATTTGGCGTACGTTTTACAACACTTATATCTAAATTCGCACGTGTTATTTATGTTAATTTAAGCTACGGAACAGGTAGAAAAAAAAACAACATACAAAAAAAACTATTTTGGGCATTGCGGGTCTGGGGAAAGTAATGTACTCGGTGCAAATTGAGTAAATAATTAGAAAAAATATCTAAATCCAATGTCAAATTTGCACCAGGGTGCGACACCCGGAAAGTAGTTTTTCATGTTTTACTGTCGTTGTACTTCGGGGGAAATTTTAATACTATTGGAAATTGATGCAATCATATTCATTTGATTTTGTTTACATTCGCACCCCATAAAAAATTGGCATTTTTATATGGAACATGCAGTTTTGTAATCAAGTACCAAAAACGTAGAGCAATAAATACACAGAAGCGACAAGCGCGTGATTAGTGGCAAGAGAAGGAACGCGCGTAGATGCACCGACGAAGCACGGCTCTTGAGGCACGAGTAGTGGCATGTACTGCAAAAATAGTAGGGTTTCTGAGTATGCAGACAGACAGTCAACAAATTAAATACAGGTACGCTCAATGTTTGTTAAATTCGAAAAATCGCGTTTTTTCCATATACTTACGAAAACGTTAGACTACTTAGTTCACTCAATGATTGTTTAAAACAATAGTTCCGTTTTAATGCCAGAAGAATTTGTGCTCGTTGCCCGTCAAAAGTGTCAAACAAACTGTCTCGGAACAATCGCTGCGCGTAGGGTTTGAGATCCGGATATCCGAAATATCCGGATCTAGCGGGTCATAAGATCCGGATATTACGGATCCGTTAAATATGGTTATTGACCTATAACCGAAACAATTTTCTAATGAAATTTATGAATAATTTCATACCATTTTGTCATTTAAATATAGTATTTTCATATATTTAATCAATTCAAATACTAACAGCACATCAATTTTGATAGGTACATCATGTCACGCAGTAACTTTATACAATGAATGCGAATGTTGCTTAATGCAAACATTAGATCATTGGATATCCTGATGACTTGGGGCTATAGGCTCAAAACAAAAGCGACCTGGAGGACAAGGCTAGGATAGTAGAGTAGGAAGGAGAGAAAATTGGTCTGATAATCAACCACTAGAATATCTCCAAATGAATAGGGCTAAGATGGTCGGCCCTTTATCATTTGTCATGAAGGGCATAGTGACAAGTGATAAAAATAGAACCATGCTGCCACCGCAGATCGAAAAGAAAAGACCTACCTAAAGTAATCGGGAAGAGGAGATAGATGTTCGAATCCAAAATGCCCTAAGATGCTCAGCAGTGGCAGCATGGTTCCATTTTTATCACTTGTTACTATTCCTGTCACTTTCGCACTTAAATACTTGTTAGAACGTGACAGGCATGGTGACAAATGATAAAGAGCCAACCATCTTAGCCCTACAGCAGCGCTTCACCGAGTTCTAGTATCCAAGCTGATCAGTAGACTGTCCATGATTCAAGTCTATAAGACAATAATTAGATTTTGATGAATGGCATCGGTAAGTATTACACTTGGACTCTGAATCAGAAAAAAAAGAACAAGTTCTTAGTTAAGAAGATGAAATTCTGGCGGAATATTCGGGTTAAAGATATTTTATTTATCTCAAAAGAAATATTACATTTCACTTAATGAGATAAGTTGATACATACAAAAAATATATAGGGAGCGTTAATAGTGATGTAAATTACATATTGTTTTTATTTCTAGTAGGGAATAGTAATAACAAAATGAATACAATATCACCGCTGACATAAACTACTTAACAGGTAATAATTTCTTGCGATGTTTTTATTCCAAAGTGCGCGATTCTAAAACATGTGGCGGGTAAGCATAGTTTCCTTTGTTACCAAGGTTCGAGGCGATAACGTGTTGCCGTTTGCCAGGGCCGGATTTAGGTGGCTGAAATATTATCTAAAACATATGTTTTTAGTTTGTATTTGAAAATGTTGAAGGTTGGTGCATTCTTAATATTTGCTGGTAAATTATTGTACATTCGCGCACCCTGATATGTTATATTATTTGTGCCAAAATTTTTTGTTCGTATAAAAGGTAGGGATAACTTATTTGCACTACGAAGGTTTCTCTTGCCGCTTTCCTTATTTGTTCTGAATGTGGTTTGACAGTGCATGGTTTTATTAAGGATTTTTTTAATAAGTATTATTGTATTATAAGTATATAGTTGTTTTAGGCTCATTAGTTTAGATTTAGAATAAACTGTATTAGTCGGTGTTAGGTAGTCGTAATTAAACAATAGTTTTATTATTTTATTTTGAGCAATTTGGAGATACTTAAGATTTGTTTTCGCG
Organism: Cydia pomonella; assembly: GCF_033807575.1. Classification (NCBI taxonomy): domain Eukaryota; kingdom Metazoa; phylum Arthropoda; class Insecta; order Lepidoptera; family Tortricidae; genus Cydia; species Cydia pomonella. The sequence goes on along the minus strand of NC_084720.1, from coordinate 17,086,482 downwards.
GCACTGCCCCATATTTCAATCAGGTAATTTAGATGCGATTTAACTAGTGAGTTGTATATATTAAATTTAACAGTAGGCGGAATGAATTTAACTATGTTTCTTATTGAACCCATGATGCTAGACAATTTTGATTTTATTTTATCTATGTGTGCCTTCCACGTCAGACCACTATCCAAATATATATAATTCACACAGACCACTATCAAAATATATTCTAAGACCTATCAGAGATGAAGATAGAGAAGATGAAAGCGTAGGAAAAATAGGGAGCTAGAGTAGCTAGTTGCGGCACCCAATATAATTAGCGAGATTATAGCCGCACGATTTCGCAGGCTTGGTCACTTGGAGTGGACGGGAGAGAATCGGGCTGTGAGAAGATAGGAGCGATGTAGCCCTAAAACGCCCTCGGAGTATCCAACTAGCGTGGAGTGGTGCACAATAGAGCAGAGTGACGTTGTTCTTGTGTCAAAGGCCAAGATTCTTTTTGGGTCACTGACCCAGTGAAGTAAGTAAGTATTGCTTTCATAGTTAGTATTTCATGACGAATGAACACGAGGTGAGGCATTGGATGTATTTCCAACTATGCACCAGCTAATCCAGATATAAACCCTCCTTATTAAGTACGGTTTTAGAGATAACATTATGTTAGCTATTATAGTAATCAAGTAATCATTTAAAATTGGTTGGGGTGATATCATTGTATTAAAACATAGTTAAAAACGTTATTTCTGTGTTATCTAAATCCGTTTATTCGGATATTTATTTTGGTGGATATTCGAATAATTAGAATATCACAATATTCTAATTGCAAACCCTACATATAACTTCCCAGTAGTGACACAAATAGGTAATGTAAATAAATACTGCGAGGAGGATATTGTTTAGGAAATAATCGGACAGACAGACGGACATGACGAATCTATAAGGGTTCAGTTTTTTGCCATTTGGCTACGGAACCCTAAAAACATAGCGATCGAGTATATTCCTTCAACAGGATGCTCTCCTACAGCATATAAAAAGGGCTTAACAGACCCACATTGGGACCAATTTACCTGAATTTGCTTGGCGAAAGAAAAATGATGGATCAGCGTACACCTCTTTGTAGAAAACCCTTCCTGATGCTAGTCTCAGCTGCAAGGAGCTATTTGTCTTGCAAGTGCAAAGAACGCTGTACAGGGTGTGGGTGAGTAAAACACGGATTTAAATACACTATGCTTTGCGCATGCGAAGGTGCATGCTCTGGGACAAAATAATACGTAAAAAAATAAATATTTTTGTTTAATTAGTGTGTAACTTTAATTAGCTAGATCCGGAGTAAATTACAATAAAACGATCTCAGTATTCTTAATTTTGATAATAATATTTTTATCGAAAATATTACTTTACTATAAATTCAGCAAGTTACCTTTACTTAAACATCATTTGCCTTGCAAATTGTATTGAAACAGCCATCCGACTCTTGGCGGTGTCATCCGGTATGGAACAAAAATAGTGTAATTTGCTTGTTTATAAACCGATTTTCAAAATTTTAATAGAATTTTATAGCTTATTAATGTAGCATTCATATCTTGATACAATGTTTTCCTGTAAAGTTACTAGTAAAGTTGATGAAAACAAAAAACGGATTTTTATCGGGAAAATTTAAATAAAACTTAAAATTTCTCGCAAACTGTGGTATTTACAAGGTCAAATGTATAAACAATATTGTAGCGCATTTAATTTTGCTTTTTATGACACCCGACACAAGCTTACATGTGATATACTTTCTGTGGTATACGCAATATTCTGAACACGGCACCGGCCATTTTGATGACGTCATAACTGGTGAACTTAACCACGTTAGAAACTGTCTCCCGATGGTTTTTTAGTCAAAATAACGTGCTTAACAACATACTAAAATATGGTGCTGGTTTCATCAAAGGCACCTTTTGGGCCCTATATGACCCTAAGGGAAGCGACTTCATATCAACTCGTATAACATTTACAATCAAACACATTTGAATAAGTAGTCGATAAAGCGGTCAAACACCGATAGATTATTAATATGTTGTAACATGACATCACTATTTTTGATCTCACATAGACAATTTACGCACAAACTTGCATTTCATTTTTGGTCGCACTTTTGAAGTTTGACAGTCGTTCTTGATATCCTATTTCTATGTATCCGGATCCGAAAAATTGGCGGATATTGCAAACCCTAGCTGCGCGCTGCGCTATCTCCCCGCCCCGCGCGCCCCGCGCCGCGTGCTGCCAACCATCTTCGCTTACAGTTCGTTGCGATTAATTCTATTTACTTTTTTACAAACTTCCGGTAAAAAAAATCTTTTTTTTATTTAGTGCAAATGTAGTGTCTTTAGATAAGTACCGTTTTTAAAATTTTCACGTCTCTCTTAATTTCCCCCGAAGCACAATATACAAAATAATTAAAAATACATGTTCCATAATTTGCCCAGGCGTGCAAAGTTAACTGAATGTTTATAATGCTTTAAAAAGCTTAACTTGAGATTGCACCAACCGACTGACTTATCCTCGAGCCGCAATCGACAAAAAATTTTTTTTTAGGGTATCATACATTGCACATCTTTTTAATTAAGATATACTATGCACCAAGGTGTTCTCTATACACTACTGAGCTTGAACCCAATAGCTTTTAATTTACTCCAAAATTACGGCACTTTATAGTTTATACCTAAAATTTAACGGTCTTCCGTACATAATAGAAACGGTGCAACTCGGGGGAAATAATCTAGTTGCGCCATCTAACGAATCCAAAAAAAGCACGACTACACGACTTACTTCCATACTTTTTCTTAACTTGACTATACTATATATGTATTTCTGTGATCTCGGAAACGGCTCTAACGATTTCGCTGAAATTTGGTATATGGGGGTTTTTGGGGGTATACAATCTATCTAGATTAGTCTTATGTTTGGGAAAACGCGTGTTTTCGAGTTTTCATGCGTTTTTCTTTCGACGCAGAATATGGTCGCAAATTTCGTGTTGCCGGCCACTGTCCATCTAGTCCAGCGGGTTAAGACGCGGACTACTAAACGAATGTTACGGGATCGAATCTCGCCCGGTGACTAACTTTTTTTTTTTTTTATATGTTCAAGTTTATATATAATTTTTATTGTTTTAGACAAGTTTAATTTAGTAAAAAAATGTAGTTAAGATTATCACCTATACACCACCATATTACAATAAATAGTTATAACCGAGCAAAGCTCGGTCGCCCAGGTACTTAATATCTTATACGGGGATATCTTCCAACTTGGAAGTTCCAAGTCGGCCAACACATTTTGGACTCAAAAAATATTTTTCTTCTACTTTTTTCCTAATTTGAAATTGATACTGGCCTTAATTATTTTTGTTACACCTTGTATAGACATTCAGGTCCGGTGCAGAATTGAATTTTTATTTTTTTAATGCTATTATAGCCCTAAAAGAGGGATGCAGAATGAGTACCTATATTAAATTAATCTTTAACAAGCAGAAACGTCTATGAACGATGCTATTAAGCTTAGAATAAATTTAAAAGTGGAAAAATTACTGCCTTGGGTGAGACTTGAACTCACGGCCGCTGGATTGATACTCCAGCGCTCTGCCATCTGAGCCACCAAGACCTCATCCATACGCAGCAAATTTTCCCACCATATGGGAATACTGAGTACCTATAGTTTTTTAATTTTTCATGCTCTGAAAGTGGGTCATTGTTGTTCTACAAGATGTACAGAAAGTCATACGTTAGTAACGTATGTAGACTAGAGCATTTTACATTCCAACTATGTGTCTTTATTTTTTTTAGGATAAGCAATTACAATTTGGTTTTAAATGGATTTGTTGGACAGTTTCCATTCTGATATTTGACTCCCCACGCCATAAATAACGATACTTTTACCTAATAAATTGTTAATTGAAAGTACGCTTAAGAAGTAGGTACTCGACACAAATGGGTGTCTTTCATCCCTTGGTTAATAATCTACTATTATTCCACTGTTAGGTACTGATAGAAGGATAGAACTGCATGATTATTCAGACTATTACTTAAGTAACTTTTTTTTGTGTTCCATACCAAAGCTAAAAACGAAACGGTTGTGTGTCAGGAATTTTTATTTTTTAATTTATACCAGACATACCTCCACATAATTATGCATACAAGGACAAAAAATGATATACGGGCGTCACATCAATTCCAACACACTTTTACAGCCCTTTTGTTAATGTATTGCCTCAAAAACTCGTCACAATTTCAGCTTTATTCCCTTGTTTTAAGGGGCATCGTTAATCATCATGTTATACAATGTCAGGCTTTTGATGGCTGCATTCCTTCAAAGTTGTTGACCGTTTAGCTTACCGAGCACTCGTCGATAACCAGTTTAACATTGGCCCTCGGTTATTCTCACTCGTTACAACCAAGTTGTTAACGGTGGTAACTGCATACTGAAATTTATTTTTCCCCATGTTAACGGCACCAATCATGGGACATTTAAGAGAAAATATAATAAATATTGGAGTAGGGTAAACCGTCCATTACTGGCCACACTCCAATTACCGGCCACCTTATACTAAAAGGAATTCTGTTTAATAATCACATAATCTAATTTAATCATCAGAACGATAGTTATTTAGTTTACTTGAATTGTGTAAATAAATAAAAAGAATTTAGCCATTTTAGTATAAGGTGGCCAGTAATTGGAGGGTGGCCACTGGCCAGTAATAGACGGTTTACCCTATTTTTGATATTTCACCGACATCTGTAAAATTTCTACCGCTTTATACTATAAAAGTTGAATGTCCAATTCGTCCTCTATGCTTTCTATGTATATATTTAATGAGAGCTACTGCAATTGATTTTAATATTATTAACCAATTAAAACTATATTTTTTTGCTCTAGTCATGGGATATATGGCGTCATTAATTTTCAAACTTACAAATAGGTATCAATGAAAAATTAAACTTAAGCAGCTCTTTGGCTCTTGTTTATGATAAAATATTGTCAGCGTTTAAAAACTGATGGTAAATACTTGCTTTACAGGATTTGTCTATACCATCCCATTACTGGTGCCTGTTCCATTATAGGGGTGTTTACTATAGTTACCACGGAAATGTTAGAGTTGAATACTAATAAAAACAGTATAAATAGTGCTTTAATCAATAATTAATTGTCGCATTAATTATAAACTAATTAGTTATTACTTATTACCTTAATTATAAGTCGATTACTGTTTCAGTAAACTACCCTAAAGTTATCCAAAATAGTCGGTTTTTGACTGATTTGTTTGTTCGTTCCGATATATCCGAGGGCCTAATCGCGAATAGCGAAGTTCGCAAATTGCAGGCATCTTACTCTTTTGCTCCAATTAAGGCGTAATTAGAGTGACAGAGAAAGATGCCCGGAATTTGTGAACTTGGGTGTTCTTGGGGTAACAATATAGCGTAATCCAACTCAAATGGCCACCGTATACTCCGCAGAGTTGACACATCGAAATTCATATCCTAATTATCTATAATACGAATCAGAATAAAGTCAGATCTAATTTATTCAGAAAACTTTTCGTCCATGGGGTCCCAGTGCGCACAAGTTTTAGCAGAAATCGCGTAGCGTGTGGTTGACGTATCGTATCTATCCGAAGATCTGACGGCTTCCTCGCACAACGTATCAGCATTGCAATACAACGAGGAAATGGCGAGTAACGAGGAATATATATAATATGATAAATATGTAAAACCATATATATCATAATTTCAGATGTGTCTGCTCTGGCTCTAAATCGAATGTTCGTTAAGCAAAGAGAACAAAGTGTCATGCCATATATCACTGTAAAAAAAACAAAGATGTAAAAGGTCCACATTCCTTCGCATTATGATTGGAGGTTCAAATCAGTTTAGTAATATATCATTTTAAATGGAAAAGAGTAGTTTAGGTGCTTAAGTGGAGATAGGCGTGAAATGGCCCTTGGCTTCCGATTGCATGACACTTACGGGACACTTTACTGAGACACATTAAAATGGAAAACAATTTTGTAGATCATGTGTGAGCGAAATATTTGTGCTACGTTTTTGTATTGTTGCAAGCAGATATCAGATTCTAGGGGGCAAAGTTTAATGACAGGTAGGGAGTTCCTACATCGGTAAACTTATGTGTAAACTGTAGTTTTTTTTCCGTAGTTACTTATTTTAAAACAATTAATAGTTATTTGTTTTACAAGGGCGCGGGGGGGGGGGGGGATGGCAGAGCGCTGGAGTATCGATCCATAGGCCGTGAGTTCAAGTCTCACCCAAGACAGTAATTTTCCCACTTTTAAATGTATTCTAAGCTTAATAGCATCGTTCGCAGACGTTTCTGCTTGTTAAAAATTAATAAATAAATATTCCGATAAATTCTCGTTCTCGAGAACATTCTCAGAAGTTACCGAGAAATTCTCATGTGGAAAGTTTCGCAACTATGGAAACTTCTCGTCGGTGCATTGCTACCTATGCCTGTATTACAATGATTGTTTAATCCGTGACGTGCATAAAACAAATGCATACAAGTACGAAACGAAGTTCACCGGGTCAGTTAATATTAATATATGTTATCGCTCCGTCTGTGACGGACTTTACGCTTTAATATGGTAACAGATATCGTACTTATAGACGCAAACTATAAAGATCTATATCTATATATAGATCTATTGGTATGTAGAAAATAATTCCAGGGTACCAGATACTTTTGGGGCGTTTTTTTTTTTCCTTATGTTGATGCTGACCAGCATTGCTGACTGAACCTCGGAAAAATCCTTTCTTTAAATTTACTACTACTAAAAATACTTGCTCAGTGACCCAAATAGGATCTTGGCCTCTGACACAAGAGAGCACCACACTGCCCTATCGTGCGCCATTTCACGCCAGTTGGGTATTCCGAGGGCGGACAGGTCTTTTAGGGTTTCTTCTCTCCAGCGGTATCCGATAAATTTACAACAAGCAAACTTAGAAAACTGTTGAAAAACATTGATTTAGCAGTATTTACCAACTGGCTGCCAAACCGCGGCATCTAGCTTCCGCACCACGAGCATCGTAGCTAAAAGGCCGTATGTCAGCAAGAACAGTATAGATGTTATGGTGTTCTGGGTGTGAGGCACTAGCGCAAGTTTGCAAGGTTATCGCACGTTTGCTATTAGGGTTCCATAGAGAATAGGACTTTAATAAAATCCTGTAGAATGTAGGTAGGTATTAATCTACATGTAGTGTGTAAAATGCATCATGCTAGAAGGCTATACAGATTGTTTATTTAGTCACCGAAATAAATTATACTCTCCCATAGAAAATGTCAAGGTGAGACAGCCAAAATGTATGAAATAGACAACTTTTGTTCGAGATCGGGGTTAGTCCCTTAGTAAAAGTTGCTCAGTATGACCTATATATTCACCCCGTAAATTATTGCAGGTGACCAAATAAACAACCTGTGTATGCTACCTAATATGTGACCGAGCCCGGCAAAACGTCCCACTTTGTCGCTTGCCATAAGGACGAGATTTGCTTGTATCTGTATACGAATAACCTGACAAGGCGTCCTTACTTCTATCTTTTCTCTTCTTCGTTCTTCGAGGTTTTGCCGGCCGCGGACACAGATAAGAACTGAGGGCCTACCGCGAACCATGTTCAACGTGTTGCCTCTCTGTTACACTTGTAAATTCGTACGTAAGCGTGACAGGGAGGCAACACGTCGAACGTGGTTCGCGGTAGGCCCTCTGGTACCTACATTAAAATGGACTAACTTCAGTATGTAGTACGTACTGAATTCGCATATCTATGTATCAGCCACGAGCGGACCTCTTCATACTAAAACATCGATTGAATTCGTTGTTCTAAAGCCCGACCAGAAATACATATATGATCATTGTCAAGAGGGCGCTGCACGTTGTTATTCTCATGTGGGTGACAGTTCAGTTTAGTATGAAAACTTTAGTGCCAATGAAATTCCGCATGGCATGTGTAGAAGTAGTAGCAGTAGATTAAGTAGAAGTAGTATTATATAGCAAAGAGAATTTGAAATAGAGGTGGATTGTCAAAGAAAATTTTGTAGCCATCAGTGAATTAACTGCCATCTTTCGACACATGATTAAAACTTTTAGAACGCCATTTGACTTTGATCCTTATTCTTTCACTGATATGTGTCAAGTTTGTTAAATATCAAAAAGTGGCTCCATCTAATAGATCAAAAGCCAAAGGTATGGCAGCATCGTTTCGAGCGATGGCGCCACAACCTTTACACTATGCCCGGTAAGATGGCGCCACTTTTTAATATTTAACAAATTTAACACAACTTATCGGTGAAAGAATAAGGATTACAGTCAAATGGCGTTCTAAAAGTGTTAATCATGTGTCGAAAGATGGCAGTAAATTTACTGATGACTACAACATTTTCTTTCACAATCCACACCTCTATTTCAAATTCTCTTTGGTAGTAGTAAGTACTATAGTAGTGACGAGGTGATGTGTGACGTACCTAGCGCGTGTAACTACTGTGCTGCTGTGAGGTGCTGCCAGTATGCCAGAACAGAACCACAAGCGGTAGTTCCGACTCGCGCTTGCCATGTTTTTGAGCGTGCGAACCAACACCTAACCACCATCCAATGTCAGTCGGTGGGCGTGGCCGTTGACAGCCTGTCAAATGTAATTACCACTTTTAACGAAAAACACATTTGCTATTATTATTACACAATGTTTACTATTTCAAATAAGTAGTTTTTATATAAGGATATCTGGGCGACCGAGCTTTTGCTCATATAAAAACTCAAAAATTCGCGTTTTTCCAGAGATAAGAGGACACTCTTTTTCTTTTCGTGCTGTTTGGTTGTGGAATGCTTTGCCATTAGACATTAGACGTGCTAAATCCCTTCCGGTTTTCAAAAATCTTTTGAAGACTCATTACCTTTCGCTACCTGCCTTAACTTGTCTTTATTTATGATTGTATAATATATAATGCATGTATATATATATTTATTTTATTAGTATGTAGGTGTGTATTATATTGTTTGCGTCTTCATTTTGTTGAATTATATGTATATCAGCACTACCCGTTCAATGTTGTAAGTTCATAGTTTCCTGCTACCCAAAGGTTGTCTGGAAGAGATCGCTTCTTAGCACTCAAACGACCGCCTGTTGTTACCTAACTTTTACGTGTTTTTTTCATTTTCTGTCTATTTTTAACTGTATGGTGCACAATAAAGAATATTTATCGAATATTTAAAGAAGATTTTTCGCCCCCAAAAACCCTCATATGGCAAATTTCATCGGAATCGTTAAAGCCCTTTCCGAGATCCTCGAAATATATAAATAGATATACATAACATGACAGCAATAAATAAATACGAATATGAACCTACAAGAATTGCTCGTTTAAAGGTATAAGATTTGACTTGACGTGTAAATATTTATTGCGCATAACAAAACGAAGTAGGGTGACTGCTATAGTTATTAGCCACTCTTAACAATAAGACTACATGTGCCTTGTTTCTTTCTGATTTGTTAAGAGTAGCCAAAGCCAATTATTATGGAGGGGCCAATAACTGTAGCAGTCATTTCCCTAAAACTGAGACAGTTAGAATAGTTAACGCTAAATAAAGCACATTATCTCACAGAAAACTATTAGTGATAAACAGAGACAAACATTTCAATTCGAACAAACACTGACATCAGAATAATATCTGAATGATATTATTTATATCATGCGTCTCACCCGCACCAATCCAAGTCCGGATAAGAACGAGCGAAATGCACGATGCTTGATGTCAGCGTACATTCGAATTGGCCTAATAATAACATAAATTTGGAGTAGAAAAAAGACTGGTACTATGCAGTCTTTTTTAATTTCAAAGAAGTAGAAATACATACTAGTAATTCGCCCTGAACTAAGAACTCGCGGTTTGCAAAAAAAAAAAATTCTAATGCACCTTCATCATAGTCGGCAAAGGATCGAAAACCGCGTGCGATTTATTGCACGGTCTGTGGAGCCCTTACCTGATACATTTGAGTCACCATAGAGATTAAAACAGACTGAATCTGTGGTAAGCCGTAATCATTCTTGTTCAAATGTCAAATATATGGAGTGTGGAATTAAAAGGAGTGAAATCTCTTATGGTAGGACTGTTGCAAAAGTGTCCAGCTGTCAGCTATAAATATTAGTTCCAAAACACTCCAGAGTAGCGCTAGAGTAGCTAAGAACCTAGGCGTTATTCACGGAGTGAAGTGCGCGATCATTTGTTTTTTTTTTCAAGTATTCTAGGTAGGTAGGTAGCGCCACCTATTTAAGATTTTTTGATGACACTTTGTGGTACATGGAGATTTCATTCCTTACCTTCCATAGTCAAATACCTAGGTACATTATGTCTATTTAATTTCGTTTAAACTCGCTAATCATTTTAAAATCGTAAAAAAAGATATTATAAATGTGTCTCGGTTTACACACTTTCATTTGATACCAAACTCGGCCATATTTTTTTGCATATAAGATGACCAGAATAGCAAGACCTCTCACAAATAGCTTTTTGGCCTTCTAGGCTCTTCTAGCTCCATAACCCCTTGATCGAGCCTGCTCATAATTTAATTACTAAAATATAATGCCCTCAACTATACGTTTACCTAAATATCATTTAAATTAGAACAAATATACTTAAGTTATTGTCCATCAAACTATCCTCTGATTGTTCAGCTTAAAAACATCGAAATGCCGGGACGTGCCCCTAGCCAGACATGTGTTTCAAGTTGAATGTAAAAACTTTACTTCGCTTCGCTCGCTCGTCCGATTATTAAGTATTATTTATTGCAAAGAGACTACATTGCACCTTTTTACGTCAAAACGTACCTATACTCCAGTAGTAGAAAAAAGCGGAAAATTAAAAAAATGTAGGCGCGGAAGGTTATCGTCCCATAAAAAAATTGAATTTCGCTCCGTTTTCTACTGACAAAGTTATTTGACAGACTATAGTTAGTAGGTATCAGGCAAAAACTTTTAAAACAAACTAATAAATACTTACCTACAATTCCATAATGTGTTTCCCTTATAGATTTTGTACAACACTAAAAACAATAAATAAAACTCCATTTAGCACGCTTGGCATAAACAACGTGTCCCAAACAACAAACTATCAAAGAAATGAGCCAAGGCTCTGGAAAAACCCATTGCGTTTCGTTACTGCAATGTCCAGCCTAACCTGACCCCTCTTGCTCCACGTGCCCACGCAACCTTCCAAAGCGTGGTGCAACGCCAAGGGCCAGGTTACAGTGGTCTTTGTCCGCCTACGTTGCGCAGACTTGCAGTGAAAGCCGGATGCGTTTTGAATTTATTAGCTAGGCGCGACCCGCGGTTTCGCGCATTCCTTATAAGATAAGGGCAGGAAAGTTCGCTGTTACATTTTTGTGGAAAGTAAAGCATAAATAAAAGTAAAATTGCAAATAACCAGGGATCGGAACCGGTTTTTTGGAAAAACTTTGAAATAAACATATATTTCGGTTTATTTTATACTCCAAATATAGGACTCGGTTGTGTTTTTAGATGACGACTTCGTATTATTAGATTGCCCAATTAGAAATGAAATAATTAACAAAGAACGAAAAAATACCGTTTTCGTTCCCATACAAAAAATACCGGTTTCCGATCCCTGCAAATAACAGTAAATAGCTTCGAAAATAGAAATTCGTGTAGGTAAGGTATATCGAAAAGGGCGGCATGCTTGAAAGATATAGACCGTTACCGTTGAAAGATATAGACCCATTAAAACTTAGAATAAAGTATGCTGAAGAGATCGACATCAAAATCAAAGTGATTTGTTAAGATTTAATTAGTGGAAACCGTTTTTTCCCGAAATGGAATTTCATAGAAAAATTACCGTTATATCGTTAGATTCGAAAAGCTATTCTTTCCTCTTAACGCTTTTTTCTATTGATTGGCTTCGTTGACTAGGGTCTTCGCAATTGACGTTTTACGTATCGCGTTTAAAAAAAAAATTACATAAATAATTATAAATTACCAAGCTAAGAGAAACGGTTTATTATAACTCAAGATAGGTTATTGGCGTTCCAATATTGAAGCGCTTACCTTGTGACAAATTGTACAAGTTGCCTTTATTGCCTTTAGTTGCAGGCCAGAAATATGCACGTGGAACGAGCTCCCGCTCACCGAAAGAGAAAGAGTAAAGCTCATGTTTATAACAACGAGTATGACAAAGATGAATAGAAAGTAAAAAAATAATCAAAAATGATATCTTCGTAGGTAGGTATAGTAATAAATATGGAAGTATTTTTTGGTGCTCCTTATGTATGAGTATAACATATCTATAATTATATAATATCATTGGCTAAGGTACACATCAAATAATTTACACGGTCATGCGCTAATCGTGACCGACATAGTGCGCGATCCATGTTATGCATTAATTAGCGATATGTTATCTGTTTCATTCACCTTGACACTTTGTCAAGGATTTTATCAATACAGTGAAAAAATAAAGGCATGGAGGCTCCTTAGGCAGAACTGTTGCAAAAGTTTAGTGTCCAGCTGTCTGCTATAAATAATAGTTCCAAATCTCTCCAGAGAGCGCTAGAGTAGCTAAGAACCTAGGCGTTATTGACGGAGTGAAGTGTGCCGTCTGTGATTAGATTTTTTTCTCAAGTATTCTAGGTATTGTAGCGCCACCTATTTCAGGTTTTTTGTCGGACACTTTTTGGTATAAGGAGATTCTGTTCCTTGCCTCTACCTTCCATATTTAAAACGCCAAATTTTATTGAGATGACGGCTGTCACCGAACCCAAGCTATGTGAAAAATATTATAAGCAGGGGATTCCCAAGATTCGTATTCTGGTAAAAATATTTGTTCCTGGGATTGCTTTCTTTGTATATTAGTATTTTATAACTATATTATATAATATATCTTAGTACCCACAACACAAACCTTATTAGATTCCACAAATCTACTACAATTGTCCTGTTATATTCATTTAAATATTATATTTATTTTTATTTCATACACATAAGCTTACAGCAGCACACTTATTACAAAAATATGATTTCTTAACTATGTAGGTATTGTATCACATGATGGTAATTAATTTAATTATATATTTTTTTAATATTTATTTTGTTTTAGTATTTATTTTAAAATTAAAATTGAAATATAATTTATTTTTACCTACTACTAATACCACTAATACTACTGGTACTTATAATAAAATTAAAAACATTAAATCCTAATTATCTACAAATACTCGTACTTAAATCGTGACCGCCATCAGGGCATGCTCCATGTTTACGATGTACTTCGCTCACCTTGACTCGCCGTCCGCCAATGTCATCCAATCAGCGCTCTGTCAACAATTTAACGCAGACATAATTCAAATGCTATCAAAAAATCGGTATGTATTGATAGTGTTTTTCCAATCTTGCCTTCGTTTGTCCTGATAAAAATGTATGTATTCGAATTTTAAAAAACTTAAATTAAACCTTGAATACTATACACAAGGTTTTTATGGATCTCAGATCATAAAGTGGAATTTACTAGCGCAACGATATTTTGATGCTGAAATTACACGATGTGAGAGGTATTCTTATTTATCTTATATTATTTGGCAGCGTTATTAAAGGAGCTGGTTGGAGCACGTGCAGGGGGCCTACCGCGTAAACCAAAAATCGCATATTGCGGGGATCATTGTCTTTTACTCTTACTGAGACGTAATTAGAGTGACAGAGAAAAATTCCCGCAATTGACGAACTTCGATTTTCACGATTATAGCCCAGAGGTGCCCTCTCGTTTGGCATGTAAGACTCTCCGAGCGAAATAGCGCACGCTAAAGGACTGGTGGGGCGACCATCGACCTATGCTTCCTTTTAAGACGAATGGGGGTGACCCCACCTTTCCATACAAACGTAGTCCCCATTTTCTTCTCTGGATACTAACATGATAGAAAATATTTTTACACAATTTAATTTGTTTTAATCATAGCGTTTGATTTTTTTCGATCTTTTTTTCAATATTATACGAGACGGAGCATTTAAAAATTTGTATGAATCCTGTTTTTCGCTCCTAATTATACTAATTAAAAAAAACGAAAAAATCAAACGGCTATGACTAAAATACATAAAATTCTGTAAAAACGGAAAATGAGGACTACGTTTGTATGGAAAATCGATCATCCACATTCCTCCGCAAAGCGAGACATGTTGTCCTTCCGGATCATGCAGTTTCGGCACGGCCGAAAGATTCTGCAATTTCTTAGCCGAAACAAAACCTTCGGTCCATATATTATTTTTATGCCGAAACTCAAACCAAAATTTCGTTCGACCACTGCCGAACATAGGCTTCCATAGGCTAACAATTTACCTCTGTTCCAATAAATTTAGCAGCCTTACTTATAGAAGGTTACACAAATAAAAACATTTGAGGTCATTAAATTTTTTTGAGTATAGCAGATTAAGGCGCGTGTAACTCAACTATCAACAGTATTTACACACAATGCGGATTGCGCAGATAAAGTGCTTAGCACTGATTAATGTGTATTATTGTACAATTTGTACATGGCTTAAGTCAACACAGCGCGCTACCTAGGGTTTAACGTGTTAATTCAGCTCTGGCCCTGTAGAGTTAGCTAAAAAACTTACAAGGAAAGGTACTTAACTGTCCGCTTCCGATTTGATTTATATTTATATATGTTATAGAGTAGTCTAAAATAACGTACATGTATTTTTTTTTACCTGCCCAAACTCAACCTATTGGGAGAAATTGTCCTCCAAAATACTAAAAAAAATTATAGAAAGTGATGCTCAAGCAACTTGCAAGTTAATGGCTTGTTTGAGTACATGTTTGAGAGCAGGAAAAAATAATGAGCACGTGTTTTGTTATATCTTTTTGAGGGTTGAGTTGAGGGTTCAGATTGAGTTTGGGCAGCTGAAAAAAAATACGTGTCCGTTACTTTAGACTACTCTATAAATCAAATCGGAACCGGACAGTTTACATTTCCTTGTTAGCTAAAGCCCCTGTTTAGGAATTGCAATCCGATTCGGCGGATCCGGCCGGACGTTCAAAACGTTTAAAATAACACGCACCGTCTGGGCTCTCAAAATCGCTGCCAGCTTGGTCTGACTCTATTATCATCATAATCAGAAATCAGAAATATTTATTGTGTAAACTGTGTAGGTACAAGAATATGACGAGGTACATTTTTTGATGAGTATCAACAGTTTTACCCATTCGGGCATTTTTATCTTAATCATCGTGTATTTTTCGGTACTTTGGCAGGAGAATATCAAAGGCTATGAAAAAATAATCCAGTATTTTTAAGTAGGTTGATTACAGAAAATCACAAGTTATCAAAACGCAGGTTGAAACCTCTGGTAGAGGCACAGACCTTCGAGAGTACATTGCATTACGCAAGCTTAATCTTAACACCAGTCAAAACATGGGCGTGTCAACACTGGCCAAGCCCGTCCCTGGCGCAAGCATCGCGGTTCCGGAGCCGTACTACTTAAAAACAATGAAAATGGATCCCTTTATATTGAAATTTTTATGCAGTGACCTAGCTGTTTTCCCTTTCCCTGTACCCCACAAAAGCAGCCCGTAGCGTAGGCATGCGAAATACTGCGTGTAGTATTCCTGTAAGCGAACAATTCAGAGTGGTCTTCTTCGATATTTGTGAAGACGTTTTTTTTTTTTTAAATTTATTCAGCGCTTATCTGTTATCTATCATCAACAGACGAGCGTATTTTGTAAAATGCTTCCTTTTTCATTCAAGATTACGACGTAACTATTAGTATTTATTCAAAAACTGGTAACGTACTTAAATAATCGTTTCCTAAACTAGGGGCTCCAACAGTTCAAATTTTCATTTTCTCTTTTAAACCTCTTTTTTAATGAGTTTTCTTGGGAGTCTTTTCCAAATTTTGCAGTGAGATGTGGCGTTTCGGTTCTCAATTTTGCAGTAAACAAGAATCATTTGGTACATGCACGCAGCCGAATTTCACCTTCCCATAAAAACGGAGATTTGTTCTCATTTTAAAACTACATGTTGGTGTAATTAAACTTTGCACAATCAATGACATGAGGTTATAGTATAGCCTGTAATGCGTTTATATAGCTCCAGCTTATAAAACAAACGAAATAGAGCAAAAACAAGTTTTGTATGAAAAACTTAAATTCGCTGTATTTTTTTAACTATAGTATCTGAAGGCCTATCGCGAACCTCGTTCGATGTGTTGCCTCTCTGTCGCACTTGTAAATTCGTACGTAAGTGTGACAGGGAGGGAACACGTCGAACATGGTTCGCGGTAGGCACTCTGAAGCTACATAAAGTAATAAAAGACATAGATATACCTTATCCTATTGGAAGTACAAAGCTTCAGAGCAATCTAGCTAGTCGTTTTAAAGAGAACGTAACTACGTTTGTATCTTTCTGCTATGGAGTGTGGAATTAAGAGGAGTGGCATCTCTTATGGTAGAACTGTTGCAAAAGTGTCCAGCTGTCAGCTATAAATAATAGTTCCAAATATCTCCAGAGTAGCGCTAGAATAGCTAAGAACCTAGGCGTTATTGACGGAGTGAATTGCGCTGTCTATGATTTGATTTTTTTTGTTCAAGTACTCTAGGTATTGTAGCGCCACCTATTTAAAGTTTTTGAGATGACACTTTTTGGTACAGGAGATTTCGTTCCTTATCTCCACCTTCCGTACTTTCTGCGGACACAGTGCCCGTGTTAAAAAAGTGACGTTTGCTCTGTCACATAGATTAACAGACTCCATCATACGCCTACAATAGGCACTGTTGCTGATTTTATCCATACGGTATCTTGACATACGTGTACTTAGTGACTCATCTCACGAGGATAATCGTTTAACGTTTTTTGTATATGATTGTCCGTTTAAAAATAAATCTATGATCAATCATAGATCTTTAAATAAATATAATCATCAAAGCTTAGGTATGTTATTTTCATGTTTTAAGGTTTTAAAGCCCTTGCTAAGGTTAAGTGTCCGATTATGATTTATTTTATAGTTAACAACTTTGACAAAGTACCGTCTTGACTTCCAATTATGAACGTCTCGTAGACATACCCGGGGGTATGTCCTTAAACTACGTCCAAAAAAGAGGAATGGGCACTGTGAATGTCACCTCGGTTAGTGTGGTAGGGCACAGCACAGCAGATGTCATTCCAGATCTAGAGCAGAGCCCAACTGGGGAAGTACCTCCACCTTACAGAATACCGCAGCCAAATAACACTATAGAACTCATAGTGTTGTATTCCTGGCAGGAATTTCCTGCCGGTGAGTAAGGTTACCAGAGCTCTACGAGGGTGCGGAGTGTTAGGGTCGGCAACGCGCATGTAACACCTCTGGAGTTGCAAGCGTCCATAGGCTACGAGAACTGCTTACCATCAGGCGGGCCGTATGCATGTTTGCCAACGACATAGTATTATAAAAAACCTATTAGGTATATAAGTCACTATTCTTCATTACTAGTATGTATATATGTGTGTAAACACTTTATTAACTTAACTTATAAATGTTATGTAATGTCTTGTTTTATTTGTTTTGTCCAATTGTTTGTTTTGTCTAATTAACTGTAATACTAAGTCTAGATATATAAGTCATTGTTACCTAACCCTATGGACGTCAAGTTCGAAATAAATAATTCAATTCAATTGTACATAAGACAGGTGTCGTGTTTTGACATGTTTTTCATTTCTTCTTGCTTTTAATACAGACAATACAGTAACATGACGGCCCGATTCGAAGAATTAGGTATCAAGACACGTTTAAGATCTTGGAAAGATCTTTAAAAGATTGATAACTAAATGGCATGTCATAATTCACGTTTAATTCGATTCCGCTGTGATCCTAATTAAGATCTACGATATTTCTAATGTGAAAGTGATATTGGTTGCCCGAATCGAGCTGCTTCTGTCACTTACCCGACTTATAAACGATATCTAAATGAGAACTTATCTAAACCAAAACTTATCGTTATCGTATTTCATTCTTCGAATCGGGCCGTGACTGTAGATCACAGCATATCAGGTTTAGAGTAGGTCGGTAGATGAGTGTAATAAATGTAATAACAATTACCGAGGAATGCTTTTTGAGGTTAGTATGTTGAAAAATGTTATTTTCTGTTTCAGATTGATTGCGCATCACGTATCACAGTCAGCATGGCAGCGGTGACAATATATTGTACCGGACTACTTAATCTTTGTTGACTGGTAGAGAATGCCTTAAGGCATTAAGTCCGCCATTTATACAATTTTATATCTAGCAAATAAGTTTAAATAAATAAATAAATCTTTCTAGTTTAGTGCACTGCTTGACTGGAAATGAATGCTTTAAGTATTAAGTCCGCTGTTTATACTATACTTAAAGACCATTATCCCATAATCATTACAATTAATCATCTACTCTCAATATAGAAAAAGATTATGCACAAAGCTTGTCAGAAAACGACTTGGGGGGCTTCACATACAACTCTGATTTCCTTCGTATCCTAAATAAGTGATAGACCTATCACTTATTTCAAGCGGTTGTATTACCTACTTAGTACTGAAGCTTGGTTTGTATATATACCTGCGTTGGCATCATGGTCTCATTTTTATCGCTTGTCACTATGCCCGTCACTTTCGCGCTTACATACTTGTTAGAACGTGACAGGCATGGTGACAAATGATAAAGAGCCGACCATCTTAGCCCTCTTCTTCCTCGCGTTGTCCCGGCATTTGCCACGGCTCATGGGAGCCTGGGGTCCGCTTGACAACTAATCCCAAGATTTGGCGTAGGCACTAGTTTTTACGAAAGCGACTGCCATCAGACCTTCCAACCCAGAGGATAAACTAGGCCTTGTTGGGATTAGTCCGGTTTCCTCACGATGTTTTCCTTCACCGAAAAGCGACTGGTAAATATCAAATGATATTTCGTACATAAGTTCCGAAAAACTCATTGGTACGCCGACCATCTTAGCCCTACTGTATTAAATGAATGCCGGTTTCCAGAACCCAACTCAGCTTGTACACGACATTGTGTGACGCGAATTCAATTCAATCACGTGTGATTTCAATTTGAATTTCCAAATCGCTGTTTTCCATACAACAGTGTCAGTCGCAACGTGACTATAACATACGTGCCTCACGTGTATAGCTGGATTATATCTCGATTTTACGACGCAAGTCGCTTCCTAGCTAGACTATAAACTTTATGTAGCGGACTAGCGACCGTGAGGCGAAGGACTGATTCTATCAAAGTTATCAAGCATGCATAAGTACAGTCAACGAATTTGATTTCTGTGTCAATGCGTAACTTGTGTCAGTGACATTTATTAGATCACTAGGATTTTACTAGGATTTTCTAATCACTGGGAGATTTTGCGACGCAAGACCAGTGGGGCGACAGTCCTTTCAGCATGCATGATGTTTGTGCATGTTTTTCGGTGTCACGCACACGAATTCGAGCTAATCGTGCAGTCTAACACCACAACGCCATTGGCTGATGCGTTCGCATCACGCGCGCGGTTGGTCGCAATCGCAACTAGTTGCGTTAGACTGCACGATTGGCTCGAATTCGTGAGTCGTGACACCACTGAACTAACACCATTTTAGTGCCGGTAAGGCCCGTCCTAGATATATATCAATGCCTTTCGGTCATTCTCGGCTCCGGTTGGCTCAACATTGCTCCGAGCAATTATTATGGTTGGCACAACTTGACATCCTTTTGCGTGCGCGACCACCGATAAGATAATGACTTGAATTCTGACAACCCTAAATAGCTGAAAGGGATATTTCTATAGATTAGAAACCTGAATCGCGGTCAAACTTCGGTTTTGTAGGAAGTATCATTTTTGTACGGTAGTACCACAGTATAATAGTAGGCAGTACTATTATTTATTGTGTGGCAAGACGCTTCCTAGAAATACTAGACTATAAACTTTATGTAGCGGCCGTGAGGCGAAGGACTCTGATTCTATCAAGGGTACGCAAGCATGGATAGTACCTACGGTCAAGGAATTAGATTTATGTGCCACCTACGTAATATGATCTAAATATCAGATATATATATTCTGATCCGTAGGTCTAGCTAAAATGACAATCATTGAAAAACGCTAAACTTATACATTATTACTTTAGAAATTTAAGTTACGTCGTTTCAGCAAAAATGTTTAATTGGTGATTTTTTTGAAACTATTAATTTTCAGTGAATACAGGGGGTCAAACAGGTAGCTCTTTAATCTTAAGCCTTCGTTTGATCCGTACTGAACGCGACATCCTGTATATAAACTGAAGCACTAAGAGTAGGCAAAGTCACACACACGCGCAAACGCCTCACTAATTCACTATAAACCGGTGTTACCTTACGAATGGTTTGAGATCTGTTTTATTTTTAAAAAGAGGAGTTAAAAAGGCATGCCCCAGTATAATTACATTTATTGAACCTAGGTGGTTAGTCTGTGACCCACACAGTAGAGTCGAAACACCACACCACCACAATGTCGCCATAATAACTCGCAGTAAGTAATACGGCAATAAGTGTAGTCCCGTGCTAATTGTGTTTAATCCCGGTATATAATTGGTATAGCGCGTGGGGCGGCGGCGCGACGCCGCGGCGCCAGGGGGCGCCGGCGCCGGACCCTACCAATGGCTTCACTCATCCACATCCAGTGGCGTAGCTAGCATGGGTGGCACCCGGTGCGAAATTTGAGGGTGTCACCCAATTCAATGAAAATCGTAAAAAATATAAAATTAATAATAATTTATGTTTAATATTCCATAGCCCAGAATTTACTTTATCGCTTTCTTTGTAGATTCCATGAACTCTCAATACCTAGTTCTTACACCCTGGCGGGTAAATATTGCCTCTGCGTGCGTTCTATGAAACGGGCAAGGACAGCATCGATTCGATTCTCGGATTCTTTAATGGCGGTTGTGCAATTTGCCACAGTTTTACGATTTTTTATAGGTACCTAGCACTTCCGATGTTCACGCTCGGGTGTCACCCCTAAATGGGTTAAATAAAATATCTATAAGTTTGGGATTCAAGTACCTTATCGCCCAGTTCCTTGTTCCTTGGCGAAAAAGTGTAAGTTTTCGGTCACGAGTTTTCGTTACCTACGTTTTTGCTTAACTTCGTTCCAACCGAGTGTTCCATGAACATGAACACGAACACAAACATAATGTGCTAAATTACGCACTAGTGCGGAAAAGTTGCGCCATATTTACTGAAAACATAAATATGAACATGAACATGTCCACTTCCTTGCTTAATTTCGTTCTGAAACTTTTGAACCAAATGTTCCACAACACTCGCACATTTTTTAACGCGAATTTATTTAAATAAATAACAGTCTGGCGATTCGTATCCGTAGTAAGGGCTCCAAGCTTCCCCATTAAGCCGGGACACAATATATTTGAGGACGCTTAGAATTTATGTATGTGTTTAGGACGAGTATTGAGGCGCTGTAGTACGCTGCAGTATTGTTGTGTCTCAAATGGGCTAGTTTACAGGTTTAAGTCGCGGTCATGGCCGTTAAAACGTCATTTTAATTACGGTTAGTGTATTGTTGTATAACTAGTAGGACTGATTGTGAGTAACTAATAGGTAGGTAAGTTAATCAGAGGTGGTCAGGGTAAGATATTAACGAAGTACTTAGATCTTATCAATAGTAAAATAGATAAATGTTTACTACGACAGTAACAAGATTATGGCCGTTGATGGCAAGCGAACACTGGTGTCACGAGCACGTTGCCGACCCTTAATAAGTATCTACACCAATCTGAAAAATGGCTTGTCCGATTTGGTTGCGCCAGCGAGTTTCGGTCAGTGATACACAAGCAATGATGCTAAAATAGGTTTTAAATCACTAAATGGCGTTGTTAGCTATTATTTCATCGGTTTGTGGCCGCAAAGAGAATTTAATATAGGGGCGTATTGTCAAAGTAAATTTTGTACTCAACTTTTATTGCCATCTGTCGACATAGGACTAGAATGACAGATATTTGACCCATGGTCTTTCACCGATATGTGTTAAATATCAAACATTTTCTCGGTTCTGTGATTGTCCTTCAAACTTACTTAAAATACTTATATGTTTGCCGAGAATAACCGGAAAACAATAAATCCACCCAACCTTAACTTTACCTGTTTGTGAAGGAAAACAAATACACATACGACGAGTCCTTATCATGGTCCGACTTCAGATCAAAGGTCTTATTAAGTTCTCAAATAGATTTCTAAATTGAACCTTATTAGTTAGTACATAAGAATGCAAATCGTAGACAGTTTCAGGTAAAACGACACGTTATTAAAATTGAAAGTATACTTGGTGCTGAAAATGTCCCAGTTTCAGGAAATTTCATAATTACTCAGATTGATATTAAATTAACTTCCTGTGTCAAGGAAATATATGACACATTTATGTTTGTTTATGTATGACTAACAATTATTTATACAATTATGTAGGTATCTGTTTACATTAGTTAAATATGTAATTATTTAAAAGTCATATTCGCAAACTGAGATTAATATTGTGTGATGTTAGACAAAATGGTTATATGTTATCGTTAGATAATAGGGTTGATTTCCAATTTTGTGAAACGCTTGTTTTACGTTCTATATTAACTAAAAGTTGCCCTAAAATTCAACTTTTATACTAAAAACGGCTTTAAATATGTTAAATTTACAAAATATATTTTGACAGATGCGTTCGCGCCCAAAACGCTCTTTGAAAATTGTGTAACGTCACAGTTTACGGTTTGACACAAAACTACATACTCACGTAGGAGATACGAACTGTCAACTGACATTTGTCATTTGTTGTTTATCGCCTAACTGTCAACAGTGTCAATCCGAGAATTGTGACGTCATCAGAATCTTCAATGACGTTTCGAGTTTGGTCACGTGACGTGTGCCAAAAGATATTTTAAATTCAATATTTACAAAAATATGGTCATTACAGGTCCCCTAAAAGTAGTTTAACATGTTCTTACTTATAATCCAAAAGAATTTATTGGGATACAATTCTGCCCTTAGATTTGTAGATGGAATCAACCCTATTATAATGTTGTAAATGTCGAAGAACCTCTGCCTAAATTATCACTTCTCTAGTTAGTTATACTTTAACAAGATATTTCAGTCAGTAGAAAAAAGCGGCAAATTTCAAAAATGTAATCGTCTCATTTGAATTTCGCGTCTTTTTCTACTGCCCTGCTACTCTGCCACCCCCTAAGGCTGTCACGCCCTACCTAAATACAGCTTGGCTCCCAATGCTCTCATCCTTATTAAAACTATTAAAGCCCAGCTCACAGGGATCACCTAATAATAGGCCTACCCTACATCATTTCACTTTTTTGCTTCCTTCAGACCACCTAGTCGTGTGGCCAGTCTAAATTCACCTACGCGGGATTCTATTAGTAAACTGAAGCTGAAGCCTGACTTACGACAGTGGCGCCACTCGGGAGGATTACCGTCATTTGCGTTAGTTAGTTAAGTCCTGGGCTGTAACCGCGAAAATCGAAGTTCGTCAATTGCGGGCATTTTTCTGTCACTCTAATTACTTCTTAGCGAGAGTGAAAGAGAAAGATCCCCGCAATTTGCGAATTTCGATTTTCGCGGTAGGCCCCCTGCACTCTAGTGACCGTGCTTACAAAGCAGGAGGTTGTAAAAATGTGACATTTAAAAAGTACCCCTGTGGCCTATTTGCTGAATAAATGTTTGTTTGTTTGTTCTGGGTTCGAATCCTGGTAAGGGCATTTATTTGTGTTTAAGGAATGGACTATAAAATTCAGCCATTCTCTGACCCAACAATCTCATGTTACATCTATAATAGGTATAGGTAAGTACTTAAGTATGTATATTGAGTCGCGGCAGAGACAGCCGCCCACGTCATTCTCGAATTCCCAGGGGTGCAGAGCTGCACAGTACCACAACACCTCGGTTCGCCGGGGGCTCACCCAAAAGTCGTCGGCAACATCAAGGGTCTAATGGGCTTCTTGGTAGAGTTGGATTGGCAAGAGTAGTGCCGACAACCCACCACGCAAAATAGGCGCAATTTATAAGACGTCGAGTTGCGGAAACCAAGCCCGCGCGAGTACCTATAACCTGAGTCGCGGCAATTCATAACTTTATTGCCCTCTTTAACTAGACCACG
Source organism: Cydia pomonella (assembly GCF_033807575.1). NCBI lineage: Eukaryota > Metazoa > Arthropoda > Insecta > Lepidoptera > Tortricidae > Cydia > Cydia pomonella. The sequence goes on along the minus strand of NC_084720.1, from coordinate 17,062,328 downwards.
GAGACTGCCTAATTGCGGCTCGTGCTAATCTGTCCTAAATAATCTATAGCGTGTCTAGACTCATCTATGGGCAGTTCTATTTGCGAATCCGCACTGACTCACGACAGTGGCGCCGCGCGATTTATAGCGTAGCGGACTCCTCGCGACTCCTGGAGTTTCGGCTTAAGAAGTATTAGACGCGGATTTATTTTCTGATTACTTACATTTTACTTTGACAAGCCTCTACCTGCAACTTTGACGTCACTAAATTGCCCCGCTATCCCCCCATCCATACGAATTTTCAACCCCTGTCGAATCCCCTTTTGAATTCAATTCCCGCAGACAGTCAGTCTAATTGTAAGATAAGTTGGCAACGATTTTGATAGCCCAGACGGTGGAAGTGTTATTTGAAACGTCAAAATTCTATGAAATTATGACGTTTATTTAACACTTTTACCGTCTGGCTTTTGACTCTATAACATATTCTATGTCGTATTTCAGGTTATAAATAAATTATCTGTCCCAAGATCTGTCCTAAATGTCAAGAGCGGTTCAGCCATTTTTGCGAGATTAAAGAAAAAAACAAACTTGTACTTAGGTACTTAAACATAAGCTTTTTTCGTTTGATAAAAAAACGCTTCAAAACCCTTTAATTTACGATAAGAGCACCTCTATGCTGGGCAAATTCTGCACATCAACAACCATTGTACCTATTTTGCGTGAAAACGAGGTACCGCTACTGTAGCCACCCCAACACCTCCACGAAACCTTAGTCTTCAGGTTGCTAACTGCCTCCTTTAGTGTACTCGGAGCCCCTAGGTATTGGTTCCTGCATACTTCTACCTGTTTACAGTCTAGGAGAATATGTTTTGCTGTTACCTCTTCTTCCATGCACGGCTCTGCACAAGGGGCTGTCCGTTTTACCCATATTATGTAGATGTTTGTTCAGTGTGTGTGTGTGTTATGTCCTGTAATTAATCCTACTTTTTTTTTACTGTGGCTAACGACTCAACGAAGTAAGTTTCTTTTTACATGTTTTAAGATATCGATCTTATGGTGACGTCTACAGCTCACTGAGCCACTACTATGTGTGTGGTTGTCAAAAATCATGGTTTCAAACATCGGTTGTACTTTGTACTGTATAGAGAGAGAAACAATGACCAAATATTCGATCAAGATACTTATCATACACGGTCAAGAGGTTAATAAAATTGAATACCATTCCTGCACATAATAAAGTCTTCAATACGCAACTGGAGTATCGTACGCACTCCGAAAATAAACCGCAATAAGCGCAATAAAACGTCTTATTGAAGCCACATGCGTCCACGGATTTACACTTCACACTTCCCATCGCCAGGAGTAGACGAACGGAATAGAGTTACAACTTACAGGTTCGTTATTCGTACACATAATGTCATCTTGCTTTGTGTGGTAGGGTGTGTCACACAGCACAGTGGATATCATTCCAGATCTAGAGCAGAGCCCAACCTACCTAAAGAGCCGAAACGTACTCGTAGTCCAGAAAGCTTTGGAAGCCACCAGCAACATGCTAAGATGAGGCCATTTCGTGGCACTTTATACTTTCTATGTTTTTGTTATATTATGTAATAATAATAATAATAGATATGCCTGCTGCGACCGGTTCATGGGTGTCTATTGTTGGGCCTGTGAACGGGTTCCAGGAGGCGTTCTACATGACATTCACGTTCAGTATGAGCAAGTAGATATACCTTTTGTGCCGCAAGTGAAGAACCTGGGGTTGATCATCGATAGTGGGCTGACCTGGGATCCTCAGGTGTCTGACGTTTGTCGTAGAGTGACCAATACTCTAAGAGCACTTTATCGGTTCAAACATTTTCTCCCGACCTGCACCAAGACTCTTCTTGTCCAAGCCCTCGTACTGCCCATCCTGGATTATGCTGATGTGTGTTACAGCAATCTCTCACAAGCTTACCTAACCAAGTTCGATCGGTTACTTAACAATTGCATCCGGTTTGTCTTTAGACTCCGAAAATACGACCATATCTCTGCTTATCGCAAAAAACTTAACTGGCTCCCTATTCGTGAACGTCGATCCTTGCGTATTCTCTGCACTTTGTTTACAATTTTATTTAATCCTTCAGCCCCTGATTACCTTCGTTCCAAATTCAAATTAGTTACTCCGCGCCCCGGCATCGATCTCCGAACCTCCCGTAGCCTTCAACTTATTGTCCCTCGACATCGTACAGGTTTCATGTCGAATTCCTTCAACATTCAGGCAATCCGGCTGTGGAATGATCTTCCTCTCTCTATGAGACAAGCCCAGAACAAATTCTCCTTCAAGCGCATGTTGCGCAAGCATCTGTTTGAAAAGGTTCAAAGGTCGTCCTCATGATGTCCTCGTTTTACAATGGGTATATATTTATATATGTATGTATTGACAATAACAATATACATAATGGATATATACAGATGATTACTATAACTATGTATGTATTTATATTTATGTATCATATTATTTATGTACGTATAATTTTATATAGGTAATATTGTGATTTTTTTTTGTCATTTTACTCTGTATTCTGACCCTGCACCAATTAGGATCTTTCGGTTTGGCTCATGGTTGACTAGTAGAGAATGCCTTCTGGCATTAAGTCCGCCATTTGTACTCTTCATGTATTGTGCAATAAAGTTTAAATAAAAAAAAAATAAAAAAAAATGACATTAAAGCTCTCCAAAGGGCCTCTACGTGTTGGATCTATATCCCCACGCAAGCCTATCAAAAGACCGGGATTTATAGGCCCGTGAAATCCAAGGAGATATAATAATATATTCTTTATTGTGCACCACATAATGAAAAGGAAACACAGAAAAAGAGCATACGTTACATTAGGTACCTAACAACTGGCGGTCTTATCGCTCAAAAGCAATCTCGTAATTTGTGTTGTTTGTGTTCTATTCTTTATTAAATCGTGTTGGTCTTACACAAATTGACTAAGTCCCACGGTGAGCCAAGAAGGCTTGTGTTGTGGGTACTTAGATTCTATAAAAGCTGTTACTCTGTTTTTTCCTTTATTCCTGTACCATCATCCTGAAAACGCCAGCTACTAACACGAAATACTATCTTAATAAGACACATTTAGGTTTGAAATTGAATGAACTTCTATTTTAGGTTATATTGCTTATTTTTGTAGAGTCGCCATATAAACGGATATGTATAGAAATAGATTATTAGTTGGAGCATGATAGTCCTTTGTGAGTTGGATAATCTTTGAGTTGTCTTATTTTCCTTATTGTTTAGCATACGTCTTTGACTACATGGTTCGAAAGCCTTCCAGCCGCGTGGTCGGCGAGGATTTAGAATGGATTTAGAACTTCAAAAAACAATGCGCTGGTTCTGATGCCGATGCTTTGTCCGCGCCTCGGACATTCAACGCCCGTTTCTTGGTGGAAAAAGATGGAAACTAAAAAGAAAATAGAATAGAAGACCTACACTCACCCCTGTGGCGCTTGTGCAGGTCTTCTAACTGTAACTTTGTACCGATATTCCGCTTTATTCCGCCTTCAGTATTTTCCGGCTTTTAAAATATTATTATAAAGTTCATCGCACAAAACTTTCCTTTTAATAAATTTCGTCTGTGTTCACACATCAACCGCAAAATCAAGTCTCTCAATTTTTTTCTTTTTATTTTTTTCCAATTTTAAATTCTTGTTGCAAAAGCCCAAACTTTCCCCGAACGAAATATATATGATAAAAAAAGCGGCCAAGTGCGAGTCGGACTCGCGCATGAAGGGTTCCGTACCATTTAAGACGTATTAAAAAAAAAACTACTTACTAGATTTTGTTCAACATTTTACCACTTTGGAAGTGTCTCTCGCGCAAACTATTCAGTTTAGAAAAAAATGATGTTAGGAACCTAAATATCATTTTTGATGACCTATCCATAGATACCCCACACGTATGGGTTTGATGAAAAATTTTTTTTTTTAAATTATATGACGTTTTAAAAAAAAAACTACTCACTAGATCTCGTTCAAACCAATTTTCGTTGGAAGTTTGCATGGTAATGTATATCATATATTTTTTTTAGATTTTTCATTCTGTTATTTTAGAAGTTACGGGGGGGGGGGGGGACACACATTTTTTCACTTTGGAAGTGTCTCTCGCGCAAACTATTCAGTTTAGAAAAAAATGATATTAGAAACCTAAATATCATTTTTGAAGACCTATCCATAGATACCCCACACGTATGGGTTTGATGAAAAAATTTTTTTTTTTTTAATTTTATGACGTATTAAAAAAAAACTACTTACTAGATCTCGTTCAAACCAATTTTCGGTGGAAGTTTGCATGACAATGTATATCATATATTTTTTTTAGTTTTTTCATTCTGTTATTTTAGAAGTTACGGGAGGGGGGGGGGGGGACACATTTTACCACTTTGGAAGTGTCTCTCGCGCAAACTATTCACTTTAGAAAAAAATGATATTAGAAACCTCAATATCATTTTTGAAGACCTATCCATAGATACCCCACACGTATGGGTTTGACGAAAAAAGATTTTTTGAGTTTCAGTTCTAAGTATGGGGAACCCCCAAAATTTATTGTTTTTTTTCTATTTTTGTGTGAACATCTTAATGCGGTTCATAGAATACATCCACTTACTAAGTTTGAACAGTATAGCTCTTATAGTTTCGGAAAAAAGTGGCTGTGACAGAATCGGACAGACAGACGGACATGACGAATCTATAAGGGTTCCGTTTTTTGCCATTTGGCTACGGAACCCTAAAAATGGCGTGAATGAAAAGGATGACAAATGTGTCAAACGAAACAATTTTGAGGATGCGTTCCGAAATATGATATTAAAAACTAAACACTACATATACCTAGTGGGCTATATCGGCTGTATCCATGTGTGCTATGGCAGTGACGCCGCTGTAGAGGGGGGCGAAACTTTTCCTTTCGGGCATTCCCGGCTCTGTTTGGCTCAGCATTACTCCGAACAATTATTAGCGTTTGGCACAACTTGACTTCCCTTTACGACCACAGAGATAATGACTTGAATTTTGACAACCCTAAATGGCCGAAAAGGATAGTACTATACATAAGAAAGGGACAGCATAAATCGTCCCTGAATCGTTGCCAGACTTCGGTTTTGTAGGAAGTTTATTTTCTGTACGGTAGTACTCTTACTTATGGAAGGTAGAGGCAAGGAACAGAATCTCCTTAGGCAGAATTGTTGCAAGTGTCCAGCTGTGAGTTATAAATTATACTTAGTTCCAAATTTCTCCAGAGTAGCGCTAGAGTAGCTAAGAACCTAGGCGTTATTGACGGAGTGAAATGCGCTGTCTATGATTAGATTTTTTTCTCAAGTATTCTAGGTATTGTAGCGCCACCTATTTATGATTTTTTGTCGGGCACTTTTTGGTATATGGAGATTTTGTTCCTTGCCTCTACATTCCATACTATTACTTATTCTGTACGCGACTATGGGACAGTGGCCAATTCTGTGTAAGAATGCTACCGCGAAAATGGTTCGCAGTAGGATCTAATGCTCATGCCGAGCGAAGATGACAATCGTCGTAAATAATGTATGGAAAGTTGCGTGTATGAAAGGTAGAGGCGAGGAACAAAATCTCCATATACCAAAAAGTGTCTCCATATACAAAAAAACATTAATAGGTGGCGCTACAATACCTAAAATACTTGAGAAAAAAATCAAATCTTAGTCAGCGCACTTCACTCCATCAATAACGCCTAGGTAGGTACCTACTTTAGCGCTACTCTGGAGAGATTTGGAACTATTATCTATACCTGACAGCTGCACACTTAATTTGCAACAATTCTGCCTAAGGAGTTTCTGTTCCTTGCCTCTACCTTCCATAGTTGCGTCACTTTTGTAGTGTTGTAGCATCTGTCATTCCGACTAATTTTTTTTTACGTTTGGCATTTGGCATCTTGGTCATACCCCCAAAAATATTAATTACGAGCCGAAGTTTAAATCCACGAGCTTCTCGGTTTTTAAGTCCGTAGTTTGGGTCAAAATTATTTTCGTTGTGTTGTTTCTGACCACTCTGTCACGCTTGTATTTGTGTCTTCTATCCAATAAATAAATAAAACTCGAGTGCTATTGCATATCTTTCTAACTGTAGATTATAATTTACATGAGAAAAATAATAAAATAAATTTCATCCCATACAAAAATAATGTGACGTCACATTATTTTGGGGACAAAATACAAGACAACGAAAATAATTTTCGACGACCTATCTGGTCCCGGATTCAAATCCTGATAAAGGATTTATTTTTGTGTAGAGCATGGATATTTGTTCCCGAGTGTTTTTTCTATGTATTTAAGTATTTATAAATATTTATATCATATATATATTTAAATATATATATATATATATATCGTTGTCTGAGTAAGTACCCACAACACAAGCCTTATTGAGCTTACTGTGGAACTTATTGTTAAGCAATTTGTGTAATAATGTCCTATAATATTTAAAAGAGAAAAAAGATAATTATGACCCGTTGAACCTTATTAGTATACCTACTAAACCAACGCTATAAGTGCTATAACAATAGACAATCAAAAACCTACAATTTAATATCTAAAGCCATATGTTTATGTAAACAGGAGTCCTTGGCCGCTTCCTCGTACCGTGGGAGACGTAAGATCGCTGTAGGTCAAGGCGCCATTTGAATACTGGTTTTGTTTATGTCCATGTTAATTATGGAATATGAGCTCGGTCACGTTTGCCTGCGGATTGTGGTCCTGCAGAAATGGAAACTCATTTTATGTAGGTACAAGAGGCTAGTATTCTACAATAGTCAGCATTCGGACAAAGCGGACATTCAACAGGTTTACCTTTTACCAATTAAGTGAAGAACAAAAATGAAAATTTATGAAAAGACACTTTTATGCGTCCGCGACACAAGAATAAGGTTGATTCCTTGTCCAGGGATCGGAAACCGGTATTTTTTGTATGGGAACGAAAACGGTATTTTTTCGTTCTTTGTTAATTATTTCATTCCTAATCGGGCAATCTAATAATACGAAGTCGTTATCTAAAAACACAACTGAGTCCTACATTTTGAGTATAAAATAAACCGAAATATATGGTTATTTCGATGTTTTTGCAAAAAACCGGTTCCGATCCCTGTCCTTGTCATTTTTAGCAGGAAGATGGCAGAAAGTGTCCGGAGAAATTATAAATGTACTTATGAGTAGTAATAAAAAAAATTGTAGTAATAAATCCCTTTTCACCACACCAGCTGGCAAAGGCTCTCTTGGAATGTTCAAAAACTGATGAAAAAGTTGCATTTTATCCACATGTGTGTCAAAGTAATCAAATTTTGAGTTGTTTCCTTATGTGTTAATTGGCTGATGGTAGAATTGACTTTAAATCAAAGTGGTAAGTAATTTTGAATGAAAAAAAATTAAGAACATTCATTTTGGTTTGATTTAGTTTGATGTTGTTTATTATTTTACATTTGGTATTTTCCTCGCGTTGGTGTGTGGTGAAAAATTTTGCAAAATTTGTTTGTCTTTCCTTGAAACTTTCGCAACACTTATCAAACCAATAGCTACGCTCGTAGTTCAATTTAAGGATCTTTCCCTTGCTCGGGTATCAATATTACCACGAGAAGATAAACAACGATTTTGCCTCCTTGTAAAACAAATAAATATTGCGTTTTCTAATGGCGGTTATTTACGGCTGTTTTTTCGCTTTTAAACGGAAAAGATAGAATGGTGGATCGATGTTTGTCGTCCCACAACTAATTCCGATGTTTATTAAAACTACAGTGATCGAAAAATTCTAGAAAACACTATTGCATCATATTTATTTTATTTCCCACGTTTTCATAACACCATCCTGGCAATCTTCCCGCTCACTCAAAGCTGTCAACAAACGATTTCTAACCTTAAAACAAAGATGTAGAACACAAAATTGATGGCATCAAAAGTCAGTGTCGGCTCGGATACTGCCAGTTTTCTCGGAAATGCTTTTCAATGTCTTCATTCATCACGGATAATGCCTGTTGACAAAAAGCCACATGTCCTTAGCAGTTTCATAGAGACTTACGCCCTTTTCGTTTAGCAATCTAGTTTATCCATTGAGAATTGTTCTCGGAGTCACTGCAGTGACACGAAGTATTAAAGTTGATGACAAATATTAAGCGAGAAGCGAAGAAAAGCGTTTTTCAGGTTATTTACATTTGGTGGAAATAACGAGTTGGAACACGTTTTTCCGTCAGTATTTTCACATTTAATTAGACACACGTACCTGCCAAGTTTCAAGGTCTTGAACGTTGCTAGGGACACATTCTAGAATTACTTACTAATTATGGGTGCCTAGCTGAGAAAAGGGACATAATTCAGGTATTTTCGGGATTTCAAAAAAAGAAAATTGAAAATGTAGATTATAGTTTTTATTTACAATAACAATATACATAATGGATATATACAGATGATTACTATAACTAGCTTATATCTAAAATAGGCCCTTGAGGCATTGTACCAAGGATGCTAGCGGCATTTCCTCGTTGTATCGCAATACTGATAAAATATAGATTAGTTTTGATTAGATTTCTTTATTTTATAATGAAAATTACCTACACTATAAAATAATCATGCATCATGTCAAAATTGCGTTTCACTTCTTATCATGATCGTCCATAAAAGGAAGGTAACAGACAAAAGGAAAGAAACACAAAATAAACATGACGAACATACTTAACACTAAGTTTAAATAAAATTGCACGGACGAAACGAACGTACCGGTCTGTAAATGTACCGGTCCGGTCGGATCGTATCGTGGCGCGGCATTATCGCACGTGCAATTGTATATTGTATGCATATTGCATATGTATTTATATTTATACCTATATTAATACATATTGTGTATTCATAGTGATAAGATATAATTGATTACAGTATTTATCAGTAATTATAGTCCACTCATGATTTAGATATTTTTTCAGGGTTGCGTACCAAAAAGGTACAAAAGGAACCCTTATGGTGCGACTGTGTCCGTCCGTCTGTCACAACGCTAAATAACGCCAGAACCACTTGAGCTCTCGATTTGAAATTTTGAATAGTTATGTACAAACCCAGACACATTGAAAGTTTTTTAGGGTTCCGTAGCCAAATGGCAAAAAACGGAACCCTTATAGATTCGTCATGTCCGTCTGTCTGTCCGATTCTGTCACAGCCACTTTTTTCCGAAACTATAAGAGCTATATTGTTCAAACTTAGTAAGTGGATGTATTCTATGAACCGCATTAAGATGTTCACACAAAAATAGAAAAAAAAACAATAAATTTTGGGGGTTCCCCATACTTAGAACTGAAACTCAAAAAATCTTTTTTCATCAAACCCATACGTGTGGGGTATCTATGGATAGGTCTTCAAAAATGATATTGAGGTTTCTAATATCATTTTTTTCTAAAATGAATAGTTTGCGCGAGAGACACTTCCAAAGTGGTAAAATGTGTGTCCCTCCCCCCGTAACTTCTAACATAACAGAATGAAAAAACTAAAAAAAATATATGATATACATTGTCATACAAACTTCCACCGAAAATTGGTTTGAACGAGATCTAGTAAGTAGTTTTTTTTTTAATACGTCATAAAATTTAAAAAAAAAATTTTTTTCATCAAACCCATACGTGTGGGGTATCTATGGATAGGTCTTCAAAAATGATATTTAGGTTTCTAATATAATTTTTTTCTAAACTGAATAGTTTGCGCGAGAGACACTTCCAAAGTGGTAAAATGTGTGTCCAAAGTGGTAAAATGTTGAACAAGATCTAGTAAGTAGTTTTTTTTTAATACGTCTTAAATGGTACGGAACCAGGCGCGGATCCAGCCCTCAAAAAAGGTTGTGGTCACAGCACAGCCACCCGAAAATCGGCCAAGTGAGAGTCGGAGTCCGAACTCGTTCATGAACAATCATGACTCTCTACCAATTTCAATAGACTGAAAGTGTGACGTCACAAGGCTATTAGGGGGCTATCTTATCAATTTTTTGCTGATACCCGATTCTCAGACAACGTTCTGATTCTTAAACAGATCTTCGATGCCTGGGAGGAGTCACAGGATGCTTTAGGTATCTTCTGTGACTTATCTAAGGCCTTCGATTGCGTCTGTCATGAAACATTGATCAGGAAACTGCACTATTATGGAGTAAGAGGCTCGGCACTGAATTTAATAAAGTCTTACTTACACGGTAGAATACAAAGGGTTGATGTGAGTGGACAGCGATCACCGGGGTCATTGGTCTCTATGGGTGTACCGCAGGGATCAATATTGGGGCCGTTCCTGTTCCTTATCTACATTAATGACCTGCCTTACCTTGTAAAGACCCACCATGACATAGTATTGTTTGCAGACGATACCTCACTTATTTTCAAAGTCAAACGACAGCAACAAGCTTGCAGTGATGTAAACAATGCTATTTCTAAAGTAGTAAATTGGTTTAATGTTAATAATTTATTGTTAAATGAGAAAAAGACTAAGTGCATTAAGTTTGTTACAAGTCACATAAGGAATGAGCAAACAGGTGTCATTGTCAAGGATGAGGAATTGGAACTAGTAGATAGCACAGTTTTTCTTGGTATAACTTTAGATTCTAAACTACAATGGGGTCCCCATATTGCTAATCTCTCGAATAGACTGAGTTCTGCAGCTTTTGCAGTGAGCAAGATCCGTCAGTTAACAGACGTGAAAACAGCTCGATTAGTTTACTTTAGTTACTTTCATAGCATTATGTCATATGGTATTTTACTATGGGGTAGTGCTTCAGAGATAAATACCATTTTTGTTCTGCAGAAGAGGGCTATTCGTGCAATATATAAAATGTACCATAGAGACACACTTAGAGATAAGTTTAAGGACATTAACATAATGACAGTGCACTGTCAATATATTTATGAGAATATTCTGTATGTACATAAAAACATTGCCCGTTTTAAGAAAAACTGTGAAATACATAATATTAATACTAGAAATAAGCATAAGCTCGCAGTGCCCTTCACTAGGCTCCATAAAATTAAGAAATCATTCATGGGTAATTGTGTAAGATTTTACAATAAACTTCCTAATATTATAACTGAATTGTCTGTTAGTAAATTTAAAAATTATGTAAAACGTAAGCTTATCTCTAAAGCCTATTATAGCACACAAGACTACATGAATGATGAAACACCGTGGGATTAAGTGTGATTGTAAAGAATGAATTATTTATTGTTATGTTATTAATGATGAAATTGATAATTCAATGTATATATATACCGTATTTTTTGACATTTAGATTTTATTCTAGAAAGGTTCTAGACTAGTATTTTTATACAATTTTGATGATTGACGATCTTTTTGTGAAATTCTTATTATTAAGTTTACCATATCTATAATAGTTCAATGTTTTTTTTTAGAACAATAATAACTGCATCAATAAATTGCTCTGATATTTAGATTAAGATGATATTTGTAAAATTTGACGATTTAAAAGTGCTTGTTGCTAGGCCTATTTGAATAAAGAATATTTTGACTTTTATGAGATTCGGCTAAAAACAAAATACCATATTTTTTCATGAATATTTATTTTTAAATTTTGCAAATGTTTATGTGCTGGGATTTTGTTATTGGAAATTTCCACTTCTTTAGGAATATTTTATTTTCATTTCTTAAATGTATTATAGTTTATGAGATATGAGATTCGGCTAAAAATAAAATACCATATTTTTTCATGAATATTTATTTTTAAATTTTGCAAATGTTTATGTGCTAATGCTATATATACGCTTCGAATACATTTTTCTAGACATTACTTATTCCGAATCTAATGAGGTACCACCAGGGGCGTAGCTACCGCCGTATCTGCCGTATCAATTATACGGGGCCCTCGGGCCACGGGGGCCCCCAACGTGCGTTTTTGTGAGAAATCTTTACCCTTCCTAAGGGCCCCCAAACGAATTTTTATACGGGGCCCCGCCAAGGCACGCTACGCCACTGGGTACCACATGTATTTTTAGGAGCAGTATCTAAATTTTTCAACTTGCTAACTAGACTAAAGTTATTTTCGAATAAAGTGACAATTTAATTAAACTTTAACTGACAGTTAAATTAGTAATTTAGCAATTGCGGTAGGTACTTACAACATTCGGGTCGGCAATATATCGAAACCGATTTATTGCAGTCTATGGAGCACGTTTTATACATACGCTACGCTAACTACGCTAAAAAACTCTTACAGCTGTAAATTAAAAGCTGGCAATATTTTTAAATATTGTACTAATATTTGTGAATGTTGAAGATTTCTAAGACTCCATAAGCTAAAAGTAATTGCCCTTGTTAGTAAATAATCTTTCTTTATTTTTTACAAATAATTAGGACTCGTGGTGGCGAGAATTTCTAACGGATGATCTGTTTTCGACTTGGGTAAGCGTGACAGTTATCAAACTATCAATTTATCAATGTTATGCCAACCAACTAACTACTCTGTGTAATGAAATTTTTACAAAGATTCCTCTGCCATAGCATCTAGGAAACAAAAATCGGCATAATTTTACTCGAACAATCATTAGGGCACCCTATTAGGGTTGTGGGCATGCCCATCGTGCCCACAACGGTGGATCCGCCCTTGTACGGAACCCTTCATGCGCGAGTCCGACTCGCACTTGGCCGCTTTTTTTTATTAACTATGGAAAATGCCCAATATGAAGAGGGGGCATAATTTCATCCCCCCCCGAAATTTACCGAAGAACAATTATGAAATATTTGCATAGTATTAACATTACTACAAAATTTACAGAAAAAATATAATCAGACCTCTATGTTGGTAACTTTTTTTTTAAATTAACAAAAAATATTTGATCTTCTGATGTCTTTGTCTTTCGCCTTTATAGTTACACGAGAAAATCCAAAGTTTGTACGGAACCCTCCATGCGCGAGTAAAACGAACTCGCACTTTTTTTTTCACTGCACCTAAGTTCACAAAGTTTTGTTTCGGGGCGTTGACTGGTAGAGAATACCTGGAGGCATTAAGGCCCCATATTGCACTTATTGTAATTTACAATAAAGTTTAAAATATGAATAAATAAAACTGTACTCTTCTGAATGTCTTTTCAGCTACCATGTTACAAAATTATCGCCTCGCCTGGTCGGGCTATAAAATGCTACAACCAAGCACTACCCAGCAGCTTGTTTATTGTTTCCCATTTACCGTGAATATTATTACAACATTTATCATTAGCAATAACAACTTTATTTTACGATTCATTTCGAACAGTTCTTGGTACTTCGCACGCAAATAAAACTGAATGCATTTGTTTATAGTAACAGCTATAATGGTCTCTAACCTCAAGAATATCGCATATGAATTATGATACATTGCGGCATTTGATCGAACGATTTAATTTGTTGCCAAGTAGCCGGCAATGTATCAAAAATCGAGTGATATTATCGTAGCCTGTATAACCCATAAAACTAATGATTTCATAAACCGATGGCCCTGAGTTACAATGTTGCTCTATAAAATCCAAGGTCAGATGTCGGATGATCAAAAACATTTTCATGTAAAATGTTGCCAAGGCTCACACAGTCAAAAAGTTATCAGATCTCTTGTACCTATAGCCAAGTTTCTAACTCTAAAACCTCTACAAGCCCTGGGTTCACAAACTCTACACGGGCGTAACGTGAAAAAAATATTACCTATTTATTTATTTTTTATTATATTTATATACTTTTGTTGAGGTATATTCGGGGGCAAAAATCGATCTAGCTTGTCTACCTTTGGGAAAACGCGAATTTTTTACTTTTTATATGTTTTCCGAGCAAAGCTTTATTTCAAAGGATTAAAATAATGCCATCATTTATGTCTACAAAAGTCTACAACTCTACAGCCCCTTGAAGGTGTGAAAAAATCAAACTTCTAAGTTACGAGTAACCTAAAAAAAGGTATAGCCGTTTATGTCGCAAAAAACGTCAATTTTGTCACTCTCAAGGAAATCAAAATTCATATGGTTATGGTACTTCCTGTTGGCCTAGAACTATGAAATTGGGCCAGTAATATCTTCTCACTTTACAAATACAGGGCAAAATGACAAAACAATAAATTTGTAAAAAAATAACAAAAAAATAAGATAGGTTTGTACGGAACCCTCGGTGGGCGAGTCCGACTCGCACTTAAACAATCATCATCCCACGCAGACGAAGTTGCGGGCAGAAGGTAGTAGGTGCATATAAGTAGGAGCGAAACGCAAGATACACTGCATAATTAAATCAAATTGAGATCAATTAGTAGGTAAGTAATCGAAGACTCACGCTTGCAAGCCTTCATTAAAGCGATTAAACAAAGAGGCGCTTTTTAAATATTTAGGTACTTCTTTATGGCCTTTGTGTTTCAATGTGAAAACCCTTTCAGGACGAGGGAGAGATTGGGTGTGCGTCGCATTGAGCGCACGTGCAGCCCAAATGTCGTAAAATCTCCGACAAACTCCACGAAATGGTAATTGAATGAAAAATGAAAATGAAATGTAAAAAAAATGAAAAGAATATTTATTCTCTAACAAGCATATTTAAAAAAATACAAGTTGGTGCCCCTTTTTAGGGTTCCGTAGTCAACTAGGAACCCTTATAGTTTCGCCATGTCCGTCTGTCTGTCTGTCTGTCTGTCCGAGGCTTTGCTCCGTGGTCGTTAGTGCTAGAAAGCTGAAATTTAGCATAGATATATCAATCAATAAAGCCGACAAAGTCGTACAATAAAATCTAAAAATTTAATTCTTTTTAGGGTACCTCCCCTACACGTAAAGTGGGGGTGAAATTTTTTTTTCGCTTCAACCCTAGAGTGTGGCTGTGGGGTATCGTTAGAAAGGTCTTTCAAAACTAATATGTAGGGGTTTTCAAGAAACAGTTTTTAATAAAGTGAATATATTCGGAGATAATCGCTCCGAAAGAAAAAAAAATGTGTCCCCCCCTCTAACTTTTGAACCATAGGTCCAAAAAATATGAAAAAAATCGTGGAAGTAGAGCTTAAGAAAGACATTAAATGAAAACACATACACTACAATATACTTTAAGCTCCAGTTTAGCTTATTGTGACGGAAGAGTAACTACGGAACCCTACACTGAGCGTGGTCCGACATGCTCTTGGCCGGTTTTTATTAAGTATAGAAATACCTGTGTTAAGGAACACCGATGTTATAATATAACACATTATACCTATTACAAATTATTAAATAACTGTTGGTCAACTACTTCTTCACGCTTAGACCGCTGACCCGATTTAGATGAAATTGGTATAGAGATATTATAAGTAGGTTATTGTTTTTATATCCCAGACACTGAACTGCCATTTTACAGGTTTTTTTAACTTGCAATGTAGGTGTATGTAACTATGTTTGTATGTATGGGTCAAATCTTGCAAGTTAAATTTGACCCACTTCCCAGGTTCCGATGAAGCTGAAAATTTGCATACACATGTAAGTCGGACGACAATGCAATATGATGGTACTATCCAGCTGATCTGATGATAGAGACAGGAGGTGGCCATAGAAACTCTGTGAGAAACTAACGCAACCTAATTGTGTTTGGAGTTTTTAGAATTGTCTCGATGAGTATTAGTTGCCTGTGGAAAGAAAAATACAATCAGCGGTAAAAGCTTTTACCTAAAATAGAATTTTATTGTCAAAAACTTATTAGTATCTGAAATAAACATAGTAAAATAACTAAAATAACTTTAGCACGTGAACCGTTGAGTTTTGAACTCGCTTGCCGGTTACAATGTATTTGAAAAACATACACAATTTACAGAATCATTGCGTCCAGCGCTCTCAGCGCCCCCTATTGGCGGAGCTCCAGCATCTACCAGTAATTAGGCATGAATATCACTTGTTTTGCAGCTGTTGCTGTTGCTACGCTGACTCAGACGCTCAAGAGTCCCCAGAATGCTCGACCGAATTTCACCTTCCCCATACAAACGGAGTTTCGTTTTCCTTTTTAAACTACATGTTGGATTGTAATGAAACTGCATATAATCATCAGTATCAGAAGTTAATTTGCTTAGATACAGAATAAGAATAATAAGAATAAGAATTATAAGAATGATAAAGAAGAAGAAAAAGAATTATAATCATTTATACATATGAATAACGTAGAAATATTGGGCAAAGGGTTCCAGTCTCAGCGTGTGCTGGGCCGAGATGCCCGGCGCTGGTTTTCAGACAGTACACTAATGGGATGTTACATAATATTATTTATAGATATACTGTTTATGTTGTCTGCATGTATACAATGACATGAGTATCTTATGTACAATGTATCTTATGTATCTTGTTATACATATGATACATTGATATGAGATATATCTAGTCCAGTAATTAGTTTATATAGCTCCAGTTTATAACACAAACGAGATAGAGCAAAAACAAGTTTTGTATGAAATATTCGCTGTATTTTTTAACGATGTTATCTGAAGCTACATAAACTAATTACTTATAGGACTAAGATATACCTTATCCTATTGTAAGTACATATTTACAGTTTCAGAGCAATCTAGCAAGTGGTTTTAAAATGAGAACGTAACTACGTTAGTATGGAGATCCAGCGAGCATGCTGGGGATTCTTAACAGAACTCTCCATTAAAAATTCAAAAAAATATTATAAAAGTTAGGAGCGAAACACGAATTTCAAATATATATTTTATTATGGCTCCTCTACGTGATGGCCCAGCGTAGGCCAGTCCACGGGACGCATTTATGCGTTAGAGGGAGTAAGTGATATTGCTATCTCATTCCACCTCGTAGCTGCGTCCCTTAGACTGGCCTACGCTGGACTATCATGTAAAGGAGCCCTCTAATGCTTCTAACTATGAAAAGAAAAACTAATGAATGGGATTAGTTGTGGTTAATTTACATCAAATTGTGTACGTACCTATAAATATTTCCATCAACTCGGCGATTCGGATATTTCGTCTCTCTGAAATCGCACAAAAGCTCGAAGAAAGTAATAAGTATTCGATGGCCAAGTTTGTGGTAAATTTCCTACAACGCTATAACTATGTACACTAACCAGAGATAGGGTATAGGGATCATCCATAAATCACGTCACACTATCGGCCAAACTTTAACCAGCCAAATTGAATCCTTCAAAACCTTAGTAAATATTATTCATGAAACACGTTGTATACAACAAAAAAACACGAAATTGTAGTTTCACAACAAACTCCCCGGAAACGTCATTTCTTCTTCGATAGCGTCTGCTACTCACAGGCACTTTGCCAATTTCAATCAAATTAGAAATTCATGTATCGCATAATAATTACACACAATACTCTTTCGGTTCTTTCGTTGTTCAACGGGAGGGCCACGAGCAGGTGAAATAAATAAAAAAGTAATTTTCTGTTAAAATTAGTACATTAAGTACATATATGGATGGATAAGCATATTAAAAAAAGCGGCGAAGTGCGAGTCAGACTCGCTCATGAAGGGTTCCGTACCATTTATGACGTATTAAAAAAAACTACTTACTAGATCTCGTTGAACCCAATTTTCGGTGGAAGTTTGCATGGTAATTTACATCATATATTTTTTTTAGTTTTATTATTCTGTTATTTTAGAAGTTACAGGGGGGGACACATTTTACCACTTTGGAAGTGTCTCTCGCCCAAACTATTCAGTTTAGGAAAAAATGATATTAGAAACCTCAATATTATTTTTGAAGACCTATCCTATAGTTTCGGAAAAAAGTGGCTGTGACATAATCGGACAGACAGACGGACATGACGAATCTATAAGGGTTCCGTTTTTTGCCATTTGGCTACGGAACCCTAACAAAGTGACTATAATGAATAAATTTCATCACAATTTTGGGGGTTCTCCATAGAACTGAAACTTAAAAATGTTTTTATCATCAAACCCATACGTGTGGGGTATCTAAGGGATAGGTCTTCAAAAATGATATTGAGGTTTCTAATATTTTTTTTTTCTAAACTGAATAGTTTGCGCGAGAGACACTTCCAAAGTGGTAAAATGTGTGTCCAAAGTGGTAAAATGTTGAACGAGATCTAGTAAATAGTTTTTTTTAATACGTCATAAATGGTACGGAACCCTTCATGCGCGAGTCCTACTCGCACTTGGCCGCTTTTTTTTAATATGTTATAGTTCTTAGAATTAATTATATTTATGCACCTAGGCTAATATTTGATACACTATCGCATTGGGCAACTGTCATGATAGCTGTAACGTTATTGTAAAAAAAAAATGTTTTCTTTTTTTGTGTGGTCTTTGAATGTGAATCTTTATGCGGTTCACAGAATACATCTACTTACCAAGTTTCAACAGTATAGCTCTTATAGTTTCGGAAAAAAGTGGCTGTGACATACAGCCGTTCAGACAGACATGACGAATCCATAAGGGTTCTGTTTTTTGCCATTTAGCTACGGAACCCTAAAAAAGACACACAAGCCGCAAAAACGCATAAGCTGGGGTAAGAAGATCTTTAGTTCGGTCAGAACCCTGACCTGAAAACTACTTATGGCATGTTATGGCAGAGCAGAGGGGAAAGAATATGAAATGCTGATTTTCACCAATTCGATCAATTTAAGAAATATCTTAGTACCTAGTTCACTCCACTTTTGGCTATGCATTTTTTTTCTTTTTACCCTCGGTGGAACAAAGACGGTAAGTATATGCGTTTAAGCCTTGGTTTAAGATGAGATAATACTACTCTTTGAGTTGAGGTTGTTTGTGTATTTTTTTTTTGTATTTTAAGGCCTGGTTACGAAACCTTTAAGCCAAGTGTATGTTTGTCCATATGAATGAGTGTTGCCAATTATATAACAGTACTATAGATGGCGACACAATTATAAGTAGCATTTTATTGGAGTTTTTTAATTAAGAGGTAGGGCAGACCTGTAAATAAGTAAGTAAAGTAAATATTCTTTATTAATTATACATTTTACATACATGTAAAACTAGAAATGAATTTTAAAGGAAAATAGAACCAGGTAACAACAGGCGGTCTAAGGCGGTATATTGTTAATTTTTGTATGGAAAGTAACATACATGCAGATCTCTCTTAGCTGTCCATGCTAGCGCTGGTGTGGAACCAGCTTCTTCTAGACTTTCGATTATTGCGGGAGGTCCTTAACATACATCTAACATACGCAAAACTTCAAGGTCAAAGTGTAATATGGCACTTGTAAAATTTCACATATCACGTCACATGCCACCACATTTGCCCTTTACCCAGCCCAAAATTAACGCACCTAGGTATAATAAGTAGCACGAAACGCATTATGACGGGTGACCTTTGTAATAGCCTGTATCATGCTGAAGATGTTTTAAAATGTCCACTTTATTACAATCGCTTAAAGTTGTCATTTGAACAAATTTGCTGAATAAGATATGAGCTTGCGAAAGTTAGGTGGTTTAGCCTCGGTCACCCTACAATCGCAGTTCTCGGAACTAGCGTGTCGCCACGCCACGGTCTCGTATGCCAAAATTTGTCTACACCCGGCATCCACTAAGCATTACATATATACTACGTACTACATAAGTACATGTAATGATTTTGAATTATCGATTTAAATATATTGTGGATACTAATATGTTATCTATCAACTGTATGTAAGGAGTCCATAAAAACAGTTTTTTTTTTATCGTAGTCTTGCCTAAGCAATGTTTATAATATTGTAATTGATAATTACAAACACAATATTTTAAGCCTCTTATCGCCATCTATTGACAAGTAGTCTCCATACGAGTTCAAGTTTTATTTTTAGTGCCATCTAGGTTCCAGTAGTAATACTATTCTTTATTATTTATGGTATTTATTTTAATAGGACCATGGAATTAATACCAGAAAGTTTTTAAATCAATTTTAAATCGAAACCATTATTTGCAAAGAAAGATAATAATATTGTCTTCATTTAATGAAAAAAATATCTGCTTTTAAATGTTAATTATTTTAATTTTGTGTGTCAAATTAAAGATGATTTATACATGATTTGTACATGATGCTCTTGAGCGTGTGAAACGGCTTAAATGGAAAAACTTTTTTCCTCTGGTCATATTTCTTACGATTGCTTATGACTTATCAAAAAATGAATCAATTGATTTTAAACCTTAATGTACAGAATAAGGGTTTATCTTTAAACTTCTTGGCTATGCAAAAACCGGTATCTTTTATTACGTGGCAGCACTAATCTGTTGTCTATGGTCCAACGTTGACTGACGTCTAGGTGGACGTATCCGGCCCACGAAAGGGCCTTTTTCAAGCGTACGCCATTGTTGGCGTATGGTAGTTTATTTTATTGAAAGTAAAATCTAAAACCATCCAAAATGGTGAGTATTTAACCTCATAATCGTGTTCAGAAAAGTGATACGGTGCATCTATATTAACGTTTCGCGTGTTTATTTTTGATATTTCTTTTAAAACGGAGAAATTAAATTTAGTTCTTCTCACGACCGTCTTTGTAGTTCGATGACGTATTTCACCGATATCATGTCGGTGCAAATCTCTCTAAAGTGCCAGTGAATACAATTCAACTGAAGCTGAAGAGTTGGACCTTTAAAAGAAAACATTGGAGTTTTATTTACGTTAAAAATGAAACGTGCGTGTGACAGTGCATGCCCATCTGTGTTGTGGTCGAGACTTGGCGATATGTTGACGTGTTTTCTGGTTTGCGCAGGTGAATTTCACCGTAGACGAGATCCGCGCTATGATGGACAAGAAGCGGAACATCCGCAACATGTCCGTCATCGCTCACGTCGACCACGGCAAGTCGACGCTGACGGACTCGCTGGTCTCAAAGGCCGGTATTATCGCCGGAGCCCGCGCCGGCGAGACTCGTTTCACCGACACCCGCAAGGATGAACAAGACAGATGCATCACCATCAAGTCTACGTGAGTTACTTCAGATGTCCGTATAACCTTTGTCATATGTGACTATTATTATTACTTTGTCAGTTGTCGGGAGTCACCAACTTCTTTGATTTATAATGAATGTAAAGACCATGACAAACAACGGTACTAACGGTAGTTACCAGTAATTAGCTTTAATTGCACCACAAAATCAATACCGTACCTCTACCTGTCACTGCATTTGAAAGTTGCATTTACTATGCATTGTGCAATCATATAAAAACAAACAATATCGCTTCAAATGATGATTGTTCTTACCATTAAAAGCCGAATACCATTGAAGATCTTTAGAACGGCCATCTGAGAAAAAAAGAAATTGTAGAAATGTTGCTTTCAAATTCTAACCTCAAAACTAACACATGTTACTTTCTCCAGCGCGATATCCATGTTCTTCGAGCTCGAAGAGAAAGACATGGTTTTCATCACGAACCCCGACCAGCGCGAGAAGGGCGAGAAGGGATTCTTGATTAACTTGATTGACTCGCCCGGGCACGTTGACTTCTCTTCTGAAGTGACTGCCGCGCTCCGTGTCACCGATGGTGCTTTGGTCGTAGTCGACTGTGTATCTGGTGAGTGTAATGATATTCCATCTTGTTCAGTGGTTTCCTTTCAATGAGTGACTACTTAACAAAATTATATTTATGCCAGGGACTGAATTAATAAATGTTAACAGGGTTGTTCATTGCATTGATTTGCAGACCACTCCTGGTGCTTTCTGGGATCATCAGTGGTCTGCAGATCACCTGTTAAGAATGGCTGCTTTAGCTTCATGTTATAATATAGCTACAGGGAGCTCTTTCTGACAGCATCCTTGCTGAGAGGTTGAAGGCATCAACTGTCATTTTACACTTGTCCATTCAATTTAAGAGCTGGGCTTTTGTCGGTGCAGCTTGATGAAGTTTTCTCCACTTTGGTTGATCCGAAGCCAGCCTTTTAGCATCCTGATACAACACGGCCCATACATACTCCTTTACTTGGCTCATATATCTTTTCCTTGGGTTTCCCCCCCTCACCTTCCAGTTAATATACATAGATAAACTTTATATTGATGTCACATCATAATGAAAACAACTCAATATGATTTATTTTCAGTTTTTTGTGACCACTAACTTGGTTAAAATGCATCACAAAATGAATACTTCCCACACTGAAAGATTTCAAATGATGATTGTTCTTACCATTAAAAACCGAATTTTCATTGAAGATCTTTAGAACGGCCATCTGAGTACAAAAATGTTTCCACAAAAAATACTCAACCAAGGAATCTTTATTGAACACAATCTATCCTCCAGGTGTGTGTGTACAAACCGAGACTGTGCTCCGCCAAGCCATCGCGGAGCGCATCAAGCCCATCCTGTTCATGAACAAGATGGACCGTGCGCTACTGGAATTGCAACTGGAGTCTGAGGAGCTGTACCAGACCTTCCAGCGTATTGTGGAGAACGTAAACGTCATCATCGCCACCTACAATGACGACGGTGGTCCCATGGGTAAGTTGTCTATTGAATGATTTTTAGATATTATTAAAAAAATAACATATTTCCAGTGATTGGCATGGACGGTGCCATGCCGGGGGATTTTGAGTAGAAATCTTAATATGGACATGACTCAAATCCCATGATCTTATTTGAACAAGTAATTCTGTCGAGCACTATTTTATATAATATTTTTTAAGAGTTTTCAAATAAGATTTCTTCCGTGCCGATCACTGCTTATATTTCAGACTGGTCCACCCATACAACATATGAAATATTTTTTGAAGTCTGCAGGCAGTGAACTGTCAGTATTTCCCAAGTAAATAGTCTATTATATCACTTTATATGCAATCTACATCTATCTACATGCACTTCCAGGCACAAGATTTGACTTTAACGTAGCTCGTGTAGCATAGCTACATGGCTGTTGGCCTATTGTACTGAATGGATGTAAACATCTGTTGGTGACTCATTCATTTGCAAAGTATTGCATAAGTTTGTTTTTTTCACCACACCAACTGATAAAGGTCCTCTTGATTGTTCAAAAACTAAAGAGAGAGGTGCAAATTTTGAGTAGTTTCCTTATGTTAACTGTTAGAATTGACTTACGAACAATGATTTTGAGTGATGAATTTTTTATTACGTTCATTTGGATTTGTTTTAATTTTTATTGTATTTTCCTTGCGTTGATATTGTGAAACTTTTGTATTTCACTCGGAGGCAAAGTTTGTTTACAACTTGTAAAACTAATAACTATTAATATTGAAAATGGTAGTGCAATAAAAGTCTTGGAAAATATTATGGGACTCAGGGGACCTGCCGCGAAAACCGAAATTCGCTAATTGCGGGGATCTTTCTCTTTTACACTTACTAAGACGTAATTAGAGTGGCAGAGAAAATTGCCCGCAATTGACGAACTTCGATTTTCCCGGTAGGGCCCCAGGAACTTTTGATAATGTTTTAGATAAATATTTTTAATTTTATTTAAAAAATATACAATGCAAAACATTTC